>NC_088838.1:272951-1566612 GCF_904066995.2 Poecilia reticulata | reverse complement strand
AACATGATATTTAGACCTGTTTCCCGTTTGAAACTGCCAGATCTATTGCTTCTTATCATTTTGGAGCTGTCCATCATCTAATATGGCTGGAAAATTAATGTAGAGCTACGAAATCACAAATAGTGCATTTTTCACTTATTTCGCTGAGATAAAGCTTTTTTGGCTTCTAGGCTTCTTATATGTTCAAACATGAGATTTAGACCTGTTTCCAGTTTGAAACTGCCAGATCTATTGCTTCTTAGCATTTTGGAGCTGTCCATCATCTAATATGGCTGAAAATTTAATGTAGAGCTACGATATCAGAGATAGTCCATTTTTCACTTCTTTCGCTGAGATAAAGCTTTTTTGGCTTCTAGGCTTCTTATATCTTCAAACATGAGATTTAGACCTGTTTCCCCTTTGAAACTGCCAGATCTATTGCTTCTTAGCATTTTGGAGCTGTCCATCATCTAATATGGCTGAAAATTTAATGTAGAGCTACGATATCAGAGATAGTCCATTTTTCACTTCTTTCGCTGAGATAAAGCTTTTTTGGCTTCTAGGCTTCTTATATCTTAAAACATGATATTTAGACCTGTTTCCAGTTTGAAACTGCCAGATCTATTGCTTCTTAGCATTTTGGAGCTGTCCATCATCTAATATGGCTGAAAATTAATGTAGAGCTACGAAATCACAAATAGTGCATTTTTCACTTATTTCGCTGAGATAAAGCTTTTTTGGCTTCTAGGCTTCTTATATGTTCAAACATGAGATTTAGACCTGTTTCCAGTTTGAAACTGCCAGATCTATTGCTTCTTAGCATTTTGGAGCTGTCCATCATCTAATATGGCTGAAAATTTAATGTAGAGCTACGATATCAGAGATAGTCCATTTTTCACTTCTTTCGCTGAGATAAAGCTTTTTTGGCTTCTAGGCTTCTTATATCTTCAAACATGAGATTTAGACTTGTTTCCAGTTTGAAACTGCCAGATCTATTGCTTCTTAGCATTTTGGAGCTGTCCATCATCTAATATGGCTGAAAAATTAATGTAGAGCTACGATATCAGAGATAGTCCATTTTTCACTTCTTTCGCTGAGATAAAGCTTTTTTGGCTTCTAGGCTTCTTATATCTTAAAACATGAGATTTAGACCTGTTTCCCGTTTGAAACTGCCAGATCTATTGCTTCTTAGCATTTTGGAGCTGTCCATCATCTAATATGGCTGAAAATTTAATGTAGAGCTACGATATCAGAGATAGTCCATTTTTCACTTCTTTCGCTGAGATAAAGCTTTTTTGGCTTCTTGGCTTCTTATATCTTAAAACATGATATTTAGACCTGTTTCCAGTTTGAAACTGCCAGATCTATTGCTTCTTATCATTTTGGAGCTGTCCATCATCTAATATGGCTGAAAAATTAATGTAGAGCTACGAAATCACAAATAGTGCATTTTTCACTTATTTCGCTGAGATAAAGCTTTTTTGGCTTCTAGGCTTCCTATATGTTCAAACATGAGATTTAGACCTGTTTCCCGTTTGAAACTGCCAGATCTATTGCTTCTTAGCATTTTGGAGCTGTCCATCATCTAATATGGCTGAAAATTTAATGTAGAGCTACGAAATCAGAGATAGTCCATTTTTCACTTCTTTCGCTGAGATAAAGCTTTTTTGGCTTCTAGGCTTCTTATATGTTCAAACATGAGATTTAGACCTTTTCCAGTTTGAAACTGCCAGATCTATTGCTTCTTAGCATTTTGGAGCTGTCCATCATCTAATATGGCTGAAAATTTAATGTAGAGCTACGAAATCAGAGATAGTCCATTTTTCACTTCTTTCGCTGAGATAAAGCTTTTTTGGCTTCTAGGCTTCTATATATTCAATCATGAGATTTAGACCTGTTTCCAGTTTGAAACTGCCAGATCTATTGCTTCTTAGCATTTTGGAGCTGTCCATCATCTAATATGGCTGAAAAATTAATGTAGAGCTACGAAATCAGAGATAGTCCATTTTTCACTTCTTTCGCTGAGATAAAGCTTTTTTGGCTTCTAGGCTTCTTATATCTTCAAACATGAGATTTAGACCTGTTTCCCCTTTGAAACTGCCAGATCTATTGCTTCTTAGCATTTTGGAGCTGTCCATCATCTAATATGGCTGAAAATTTAATGTAGAGCTACGATATCAGAGATAGTCCATTTTTCACTTCTTTCGCTGAGATAAAGCTTTTTTGGCTTCTAGGCTTCTTATATCTTCAAACATGATATTTAGACCTGTTTCCAGTTTGAAACTGCCAGATCTATTGCTTCTTAGCATTTTGGAGCTGTCCATCATCTAATATGGCTGAAAAATTAATGTAGAGCTACGAAATCACAAATAGTGCATTTTTCACTTATTTCGCTGAGATAAAGCTTTTTTGGCTTCTAGGCTTCTTATATGTTGTGATAGAAAATTTTGTTTTTAGTCTTACTTCAGTCTTGATGGAACTGATGATACTTTTTACCATTTATTTACTGATTATATCTGCTGTATTTTGTATTTCTGTAAGATGTGTTTTTCCATTAAATAAGTTTGCAGATAATGTTTAGATGTTTCCGCAGCCATGAGACCTGAAGATATCTTGGGTAAAATGCTTGATCTGATAATTGTCTTAAAGGACTGATGTGTGGAATGTAGTTTGTACTCTGTTTGACCTGACCCCATGAACTGACAAAGAAGTGTTAGAAGTTCCTTCTGAAATCCTTATCAGATCTCCATCCTGCCATCAAATCATCTCCTCCAAGAGGTGTGAGATAGTTTATGAGGAGGGGATCAGGGTGTCTCTGTGGCCATCTGGCAGTAGAGATAACATCTGACTTTGGGAGGGTCTTTGCCTTGCTGTGACTATATAACGATGTGATGTGTGTTGTTCAGGGCTCTTCTTCTACTGACTGCGCTCAGTGAGACGGGTCTTCGAACGCTTTAGCCTTCGAATAAAGAAACTTAAAGACAAAGATTAATATTTCTCTTACTATTGAAACAGATTCTCATTCCTTCATAAAATTTCTACAACAATGTTCAAACATGAGATTAAGACCTGTTTCCCGTTTGAAACTGCCAGATCTATTGCTTCTTAGCATTTTGGAGCTGTCCATCATCTAATATGGCTGAAAATTTAATGTAGAGCTACGAAATCAGAGATAGTCCATTTTTCACTTCTTTCGCTGAGATAAAGCTTTTTTGGCTTCTAGGCTTCTTATATCTTCAAACATGATATTTTTGACCTGTTTCCAGTTTGAAACTGCCAGATCTATTGCTTCTTAGCATTTTGGAGCTGTCCATCATCTAATATGGCTGAAAAATTAATGTAGAGCTACGAAATCAGAGATAGTCCATTTTTCACTTCTTTCGCTGAGATAAAGCTTTTTTGGCTTCTAGGCTTCTTATATCTTAAAACATGAGATTTAGACCTGTTTCCCCTTTGAAACTGCCAGATCTATTGCTTCTTAGCATTTTGGAGCTGTCCATCATCTAATATGGCTGAAAATTTAATGTAGAGCTACGAAATCAGAGATAGTCCATTTTTCACTTCTTTCGCTGAGATAAAGCTTTTTTGGCTTCTAGGCTTCTTATATCTTAAAACATGAGATTTAGACCTGTTTCCCCTTTGAAACTGCCAGATCTATTGCTTCTTAGCATTTTGGAGCTGTCCATCATCTAATATGGCTGAAAATTTAATGTAGAGCTACGATATCAGAGATAGTCCATTTTTCACTTCTTTCGCTGAGATAAAGCTTTTTTGGCTTCTTGGCTTCTTATATCTTAAAACATGATATTTAGACCTGTTTCCAGTTTGAAACTGCCAGATCTATTGCTTCTTATCATTTTGGAGCTGTCCATCATCTAATATGGCTGAAAAATTAATGTAGAGCTACGAAATCACAAATAGTGCATTTTTCACTTATTTCGCTGAGATAAAGCTTTTTTGGCTTCTAGGCTTCCTATATGTTCAAACATGAGATTTAGACCTGTTTCCCGTTTGAAACTGCCAGATCTATTGCTTCTTAGCATTTTGGAGCTGTCCATCATCTAATATGGCTGAAAATTTAATGTAGAGCAACCAAATCACAGATAGTCCATTTTTCACTTCTTTCGCTGAGATAAAGCTTTTTTGGCTTCTAGGCTTCTTATATCTTCAAACATGATATTTTTGACCTGTTTCCAGTTTGAAACTGCCAGATCTATTGCTTCTTAGCATTTTGGAGCTGTCCATCATCTAATATGGCTGAAAATTTAATGTAGAGCTACGATATCAGAGATAGTCCATTTTTCACTTCTTTCGCTGAGATAAAGCTTTTTTGGCTTCTTGGCTTCTTATATCTTAAAACATGATATTTAGACCTGATTCCAGTTTAAAACAGCCAGATGTACTGCTTTTCAGCATTTTGAAGCTGGTCAACATCTAACTAAATTGGAATTTACTGTGGAGCTTCGTAAACTCATGATGTCCATTTATTACTTTCGCTGAGATGAAGCGACTTTGGCTTCAACTCTATTAAGACATAAGAATTAAACCTGATTCAAGTTTAAAATAGCCAGATATAGTGCTTTTCAGCATTTCGAAGCTGTTCAACATCTAACTAAATAGGAACTTAACAGTGGAGCTTCGTAAACTCATGATGTCCATTTATTACTTTCGCTGAGATGAAGCGACTTTGGCTTCAACTCTATTAAGACATAAGAATTAAACCTGATTCAAGTTTAAAATAGCCAGATATAGTGCTTTTCAGCATTTCGAAGCTGTTCAACATCTAACTAAATAGGAACTTAACAGTGGAGCTTCGTAAACTCAAGATGTCCATTTATTACTTCTTTCGCTGAGATGAAGCGATTTTGGCTTCAACTCTATTCAAACTTAAGAATTAAACCTGATTCAAGTTTAAAATAGCCAGATGTACTGCTTTTCAGCATTTTGAAGCTGGTCAACATCTAACTAAATTGGAATTTACTGTGGAGCTTCGTAAACTCATGATGTCCATTTATTACTTTCGCTGAGATGAAGCGACTTTGGCTTCAACTCTATTAAGACATAAGAATTAAACCTGATTCAAGTTTAAAATAGCCAGATATAGTGCTTTTCAGCATTTCGAAGCTGTTCAACATCTAACTAAATAGGAACTTAACAGTGGAGCTTCGTAAACTCAAGATGTCCATTTATTACTTCTTTCGCTGAGATGAAGCGATTTTGGCTTCAACTCTATTCAAACTTAAGAATTAAACCTGATTCAAGTTTAAAATAGCCAGATGTACTGCTTTTCAGCATTTTGAAGCTGGTCAACATCTAACTAAATTGGAATTGACTGTGGAGCTTTGTAAACTCATGATGTCCATTTACTACTTCTTTCGATGAGATAAAGCGATTTTGGCTTCAACTCTATTGGAACATAAGAATTAGACCTTATTCCAGTTTAAAACAGCCAGATGTACTGCTTTTCAGCATTTTGAAGCTGGTCAAAATCTAACTAAATAGGAACTTAACTGTGGAGCTTCGTAAACTCAAAATGTCCATTTATTACTTCTTTCGCTGAGATAAAGCGATTTTGGCTTCAACTTTATTGGAACATAAGAATTAGACCTGATTCCAGTTTAAAACAGCCAGATGTACTGCTTTTCAGCATTTTGAAGCTGGTCAACATCTAACTAAATTGGAATTTACTGTGGAGCTTCGTAAACTCATGATGTCCATTTATTACTTCTTTCGCTGAGATGAAGCAATTTTGGCTTCAACTCTATTCAAACATAAAAATTATACCTGATTCAAGTTTAAAATAGCCAGATATACTGCTTTTCAGCATTTCGGAGATGTCCACAATGGAAGTAAACTGGAAATTAAACTTGGAGCTTAATAAACCCAAGATGTCAATTTATTACTTATTTCGCTGAGATAACTCGATTTTGGCTTCAACTCTATTAAAACATAAGAATTAGACCTGATTCCAGTTTAAAACAGCCAGATGTACTGCTTTTCAGCATTTTGAAGCTGGTCAACATCTAACTTATTTGGAATTGACTGTGGAGCTTCGTAAACTCATGATGTCCATTTATTACTTCTTTAGCTGAGATAAAGCGATTTTGGCTTCAACTCTATTAAAACATAAGAATTAAACCTGATTCCAGTTTAAAATAGCCAGATATAGTGCTTTTCAGCATTTCGAAGCTGTTCAACATCTAACTAAATAGGAACTTAACAGTGGAGCTTCGTAAACTCAAGATGTCCATTTATTACTTATTTCAATGAGATAAAGCGATTTTGGCTTCATTTCTATTGGGACATAAGAATTAGACCTGATTCCAGTTTAAAACAGCCAGATGTACTGCTTTTCAGCATTTTGAAGCTGGTCAACATCTAACTAAATTGGAATTGACTGTGGAGCTTCGTAAACTCATGATGTCCATTTATTACTTATTTCGCTGAGATAAAGCGATTTTGGCTTCAACACTATTGGAACATAAGAATTAGACCTGATTCCAGTTTAAAATAGCCAGATATACTGCTTTTCAGCATTTTGGAGCTGTTCACAATCTAAGAAAACTGAAAATTAACTTTGGAGCGTAATAACCCCAAGATGTCCATTTATTACTTATTTCGCTGAGATAATGCGATTTTGGCTTCAACACTATTCAAACATAAAAATTATACCTGATTCAAGTTTAAAATAGCCAGATATACTGCTTTTCAGCATTTCGGAGATGTCCACAATGGAAGTAAACTGGAAATTAAACTTGGAGCTTAATAAACCCATTATGTCAATTTATTACTTATTTCGCTGAGATAACTCGATTTTGGCTTCAACTCTATTAAAACATAAGAATTAGACCTGATTCCAGTTTAAAACAGCCAGATGTACTGCTTTTCAGCATTTTGAAGCTGGTCAACATCTAACTTATTTGGAATTGACTGTGGAGCTTCGTAAACTCATGATGTCCATTTATTACTTCTTTAGCTGAGATAAAGCGATTTTGGCTTCAACTCTATTAAAACATAAGAATTAAACCTGATTCCAGTTTAAAATAGCCAGATATAGTGCTTTTCAGCATTTCGAAGCTGTTCAACATCTAACTAAATAGGAACTTAACAGTGGAGCTTCGTAAACTCAAGATGTCCATTTATTACTTATTTCGATGAGATAAAGCGATTTTGGCTTCATTTCTATTGGGACATAAGAATTAGACCTGATTCCAGTTTAAAACAGCCAGATGTACTGCTTTTCAGCATTTTGAAGCTGGTCAACATCTAACTAAATTGGAATTGACTGTGGAGCTTCGTAAACTCAAGATGTCCATTTATTACTTCTTTCGTTGAGATAAAGCGATTTTGGCTTCAACTCTATTGGAACATAAGAATTAGACCTGATTCCAGTTTAAAACAGCCAGATGTACTGCTTTTCAGCATTTTGAAGCTGGTCAACATCTAACTAAATTGGAATTGACTGTGGAGCTTTGTAAACTTATGATGCCCATTTACTACTTCTTTCGATGATATAAAGCGATTTTGGCTTCAACTCTATTGGAACATAAGAATTAGACCTTATTCCAGTTTAAAACAGCCAGATGTACTGCTTTTCAGCATTTTGAAGCTGGTCAAAATCTAACTAAATAGGAACTTAACTGTGGAGCTTCGTAAACTCAAAATGTCCATTTATTACTTCTTTCGATGAGATAAAGCGATTTTGGCTTCAACTCTATTGGAACATAAGAATTAGACCTTATTCCAGTTTAAAACAGCCAGATGTACTGCTTTTCAGCATTTTGAAGCTGGTCAAAATCTAACTAAATAGGAACTTAACAGTGGAGCTTCGTAAACTTAAGATGTCCATTTATTACTTATTTCGATGAGATAAAGCGATTTTGGCTTCATTTCTATTGGGACATAAGAATTAGACCTGATTCCAGTTTAAAACAGCCAGATGTACTGCTTTTCAGCATTTTGAAGCTGGTCAACATCTAACTAAATTGGAATTGACTGTGGAGCTTCGTAAACTCATGATGTCCATTTATTACTTATTTCGCTGAGATAAAGCGATTTTGGCTTCAACACTATTGGAACATAAGAATTAGACCTGATTCCAGTTTAAAATAGCCAGATATTGTAACGAGTATGCAAAATCAGCCAGAACCCAAAACGCAGCCAAGACCAGAGATCAGATCAAAAAGTTTATTACTAAATAAAGGGAAGGGGGTGGGTTCCACAGGGAGTGGTCACACTGGTGAGTGAGGAAGTGGGGGACCAGCGGGGTCGGGGAGCCAGCTTGGAGGGGGTAGGGTGAAAGGGCAGAGGGGGCCGCAGGGACTCAGGGATGAACTAGATGACAGGGACAAAATCCACAAACCAGAGGCTAGTCATTAACACAGTCCAGGGTCATGCACGGGGGTTTCTCAGGCAAGGTAATCCAATAGACGGCAACCAGGAGGCAGGGTCAGGACCAGGCAGGGTTCAGCAACAGGAGGGCACAATCTTCAGAGCAGAGGGAAAAGGCAAAATCAGTGGTCAAAAACAGGCAGGATCAGAAAACCAGTAGACTACTTGGAACATGGACAAGGCTTGAAAGCTGTGACAGTGGCAACAGACGATCTCGCACTGAGCTGGTGACGAGCAGCTGTTTAAATAGGGAGCAGCACAGAGCAGGTGAGGGTAATGAGTAATCAGCCCACTGAAGGTGGAGCTGAAGGGCTGAAATCATGACATCACCTCCCCCTTAAGGGGCGGCTCTTGACGCCCCTCTGGGCTGGTCCGGATGCTGGCGGTGGAACTTGCGGACAAGGTCCTTGTCCAGGACCAGGCGAGAAGGAACCCAGGACCTCTCCTCAGGGCCATAACCTTTCCAGTCCACAAGATATTGGATGCCACGGCCCCAACGTCGGGAACGCAGTAACCGCCTCACAGTAAAGGCAGGGGCCCCATCAATGAGTCGGGGGGGTGGAGGGGGTCTGGCTGGAGGGCACAACCTGGATGACATCAGTGGTTTGATCTTGGAGACATGGAAGGTGGGGTGTACCCGTAATGAAGGCGGTAGTTTGAGACGTACCGCTACTGGGTTAACAATCTTAGTAACAGGAAATGGGCCCACAAAACGGGGTGCCAACTTGCGGTTCTCTACCTTGATGGGCAGATCCTTTGTAGATAACCACACCCTCTGACCGACCAGGTATCTCGGGGCTTGGGATCTGTGGCGATTGGCATTCCTGGCATAAACCGCAGAAGTCTTGCAGAGAGTAGCTCTGGCCCTTCTCCAAACTCTGAGACAGCGACGTGCTGATAAATGGGCAGCAGGGACCTGGGTGGCTCCCTCCTGAACAGAGAGAATGGGCGGCTGATAGCCATAAACGACATGAAATGGTGACAGACCTGTGGAGCTCGATGGTAATCCATTAATGGCATATTCAACCCAAGTTAAGTTCTGGGACCAGCGACTAGGAGCGTCCATGCAAAGGATGCGCAACTTGGACTCTACTTCCTGATTTATCCTCTCTGTCTGGCCATCCGTCTGAGGGTGAAAACCTGAAGAAAGACTGACCTCAATGCCGAGAAGGGTGCAAAACTCACTCCAAAAACGGGAAATGAATTGTGGTCCTCTATCAGATACAATGTTGCGGGGAATGCCATGAAGTCTGAACACCTCTCGAGCCATCACACTAGCGAGATCAGGTGCTGAAGGTAACTTGTGTAAAGGAATGAGGTGGGTCATCTTGGAGAACCTGTCAACCACAGTGAGGAGTACCGTGTTACCTTGAGAGGGAGGCAGGCCGGTGACAAAATCCATAGAGATGTGGGACCATGGTCGATGAGGAATCGGCAGAGGCCTCAGAAGACCAGCTGGGGGGCGTCTGGAGGGCTTAACTCTGGAACAGGTGACACATGCTAAAACAAACTCTCGTGTGTCCTTTCTCAGAGTGGGCCACCAGAATCCTGACTGGACCACAGCCAGAGTCTTTGTAATACCTGGATGACAGAAAAGTTTAGAGCCATGACAGAATTGAAGGACTTTAGGTACCATCTCTTCAGGAACAAACAGAAGACCCTCAGGACATTGAGCTGGAGGTGGTTGTTTTCGATGACTCCTCCTGAGCAAGGTCTCTATTCTGGTTAGAGCTAACCTGGTCTTGGAGGGAAGGATGTAGTCATGGTCAACAGAATCAGAAGAGCAGACAGAGGACAGATGAAGTCTTGAAAGGGCATCTGGTTTGACATTCTTGCTGCCAGGTCGGTAGGCCAGAGTGAAGTCAAATCTGCTAAAAAACAGTGCCCATCTAGCCTGTCGTGGGTTCAGTCTCCTGGCTGACTTGAGGTATTCCAAGTTCTTATGGTCTGTCCACACAGTAAAAGGAAGTGCCGACCCCTCCAGCCAGTGCCTCCATTCTTCCAATGCTAGTTTAATAGCTAACAACTCTCTGTCTCCTACGTCGTAGTTTCTCTCGGAGGCAGAGAGCCGGCGAGAAAAAAAGGCACAAGGATGTAGCCTGGCATCATCTGCAAACCGTTGCGACAGGACGGCTCCAACCCCAGTATCTGAAGCATCAACCTCCACAACAAAAGGGTTAGACGGATCAGGAAAACGCAGAATGGGAGCTGAAGTGAAAAGACTTTTCAGCTTACCAAAAACATGTTCTGCCTCTGAAGACCACTGGAACTGAGTCTTGGTGGAAGTGAGTTGATGAAGAGGGGCAGCCACTGAACTATAACCCTTGATAAAACGGCGATAAAAATTGGCAAATCCAAGAAACCGTTGAAGTTCCTTCCGACTGGATGGTTTGGGCCACTCCAAGACGGCTGCCACCTTTGATGGATCCATGGTAATCCTGCCAGGAGCAATGATAAAACCCAAGAAGGATACAGATGGCTGATGAAAAGCACATTTCTCCGCCTTCACAAATAGATTATTCTGGAGGAGCCTAAGAAGAACCTCACGAACATGCTTGATGTGGGTGGGGAGATCCTTGGAAAAAATCAAAATGTCATCGAGGTATACAAAAACAAATCTGTTTAACATATCCCTTAAGACATCGTTAACCAATGCCTGGAAAACGGCTGGGGCATTGGTGAGCCCAAAGGGCATGACCAGATATTCATAGTGCCCTGAAGGGGTGTTAAAAGCCGTCTTCCACTCATCTCCCTCCCTTATACGGACCAGATGGTAGGCATTGCGCAGATCCAGCTTAGTAAACACAGTACTTCCTTGAAGGAGCTCAAAGGCAGAAGTCATGAGAGGTAGAGGGTACCTGTTCTTGACAGTAATTTCGTTAAGACCTCGATAATCGATGCAGGGCCTAAGAGATCCATCCTTCTTGCCCACAAAAAAGAATCCTGCACCTGCTGGAGAGGAAGACTTTCTTATAAGACCTGCTTTGAGGGCATCGGAAAGGTATTTCTCCATAGCCTCTCTTTCAGGACCAGAAATGGAATACAATCTGCCCTGGGTGGGGTGGTTCCAGGGCGGAGGTCAATGGCACAGTCGTACTCTCTATGGGGAGGCAGAGAAGTGGCCTTTGATTTGTTAAACACCTCACACAGATCATGGTAAACCTTAGGGACTTTAGACAAATCTGGATAGTCATGGTTGACCTCACAGGGGGAAGCCATGATGGGGGCTTCCTTTAAACAAGAAGTGGAGCAAGATGAACCCCAAGACTGAACCTCACCCGTGAGCCAATTGATGACTGGACTGTGCTTGATTAGCCATGGGCGTCCCAGAATCACGGGGATCTCAGGAGACCTGGTCAGCAGAAACGTGATCCTGTCGTGGTGATTTCCTGAAATCAGTACAGACACAGGCTTAGTGCAGTGGGTTATTTGATCAATCAGATGCCCATCAATAGCAAAAATCTCACGTGGTTTATCTAGAGGTTCCAACTCCAAGGCGAGCGCATGTGCTAGGCTAACATCAATAAAGTCAGCATCAGCCCCAGAATCAATGAAAACAGGAACCTCCCTGCCTTCAGGAGAGTCAGAAAATCTGATGGTGCACTGGTTGTGTGGAGGGTTCTGAGATCTGAGGATAGGGCTCAGCAAAGACCCCCGGGCTTTACTGAGCCTGTCCTTTTGACGGACAGCAAAGAGCGCGATGGTTTCTCTCTCCACAGTAGAAACACAGGTGATTTCTGAACCTCCTCTCCCTCTCTTCAGCAGAGAGCCTGGTCCTACCCAACTGCATGGGCTCCTCAGTGCCAGCAGGGGAGTTGTGGAGACCTGTGGCATGCTGCAGGGACTGACCTGGACAGTTGAAACCCTTCTTTGATAATTAGCTGAAGACCTCTCCCTCTTACGTTCACGAAGACGTTGATCAATCCGTGTGGCAAGCCTTTCTAAGGCCTCAAGGGTCCTCGGAGGGTCACGGGCAGCAATCTCATCCTTAATCTCATCTGACAGGCCCTGGTAAAAAACGTCAAACAGGGCTTCATTATTCCAAAGGCAACTGGACTTCAAGGCATGGAAATTGATTATGTAGTCAGTAACAGGTCGAGAGCCCTGTTTGAGAGAAAACAGTCTCCTGGCAGCCTCCCTCTCAGGACGGACTGGATCAAAAACCCTCTTCATTTCTTCAGAAAAATCAAAAAATGAGTCACAGCTGTCGGCATCATTCTCCCATTCAGAAGTTCCCCACTGTTTTGCCTTACCAGATAGTAGAGAGATGGTGTAGGCCACCTTGGCCCGCTCAGAAGGGAAGGCAGAGGGCTGGAGTTCAAAAAGCAGAGAACACTGAGTTAAAAAAGGTCGGCACTGTTCGGGATCCCCATCAAAACGCTCTGGGGGGGGATCTTAGGTTCATTGTTAGCGTTAGCTGAGGGAGTGACAGCTAGAGGACGTGGCGGTGTAATGGAGGGCCTAGCTTGAGTTTGGGAATCTTTTAGAGATGAAAGTCCCTGTAAAAGCTCCTGGACATTTCTTTCTAGGCCAGTAATGGCATTCTCCACACTAGAACACCAAACCGGATTAGGCTGTGGGTTCATACTGGCGAGATCGTACTGTAACGAGTATGCAAAATCAGCCAGAACCCAAAACGCAGCCAAGACCAGAGATCAGATCAAAAAGTTTATTACTAAATAAAGGGAAGGGGGTGGGTTCCACAGGGAGTGGTCACACTGGTGAGTGAGGAAGTGGGGGACCAGCGGGGTCGGGGAGCCAGCTTGGAGGGGGTAGGGTGAAAGGGCAGAGGGGGCCGCAGGGACTCAGGGATGAACTAGATGACAGGGACAAAATCCACAAACCAGAGGCTAGTCATTAACACAGTCCAGGGTCATGCACGGGGGTTTCTCAGGCAAGGTAATCCAATAGACGGCAACCAGGAGGCAGGGTCAGGACCAGGCAGGGTTCAGCAACAGGAGGGCACAATCTTCAGAGCAGAGGGAAAAGGCAAAATCAGTGGTCAAAAACAGGCAGGATCAGAAAACCAGTAGACTACTTGGAACATGGACAAGGCTTGAAAGCTGTGACAGTGGCAACAGACGATCTCGCACTGAGCTGGTGACGAGCAGCTGTTTAAATAGGGAGCAGCACAGAGCAGGTGAGGGTAATGAGTAATCAGCCCACTGAAGGTGGAGCTGAAGGGCTGAAATCATGACAGATATACTGCTTTTCAGCATTTTGGAGCTGTTCACAATCTAAGTAAACTGAAAATTAACTTTGGAGCGTAATAACCCCAAGATGTCCATTTATTACTTATTTCGCTGAGATAATGCGATTTTGGCTTCAACACTATTGGAACATAAGAATTAGACCTGATTCCAGTTTAAAACAGCCAGATGTACTGCTTTTCAGCATTTTGAAGCTGGTCAAAATCTAACTAAATAGGAACTTAACTGTGGAGCTTCGTAAACTCACGATGTCCATTTATTACTTCTTTCGCTGAGATGAAGCGATTTTGGCTTCAACTCTATTCAAACTTAAGAATTAAATCTGATTCAAGTTTAAAATAGCCAGATGTACTGCTTTTCAGCATTTTGAAGCTGGTCAACATCTAACTAAATTGGAATTGACTGTGGAGCTTTGTAAACTTATGATGCCCATTTACTACTTCTTTCGATGAGATAAAGCGATTTTGGCTTCAACTCTATTGGAACATAAGAATTAGACCTTATTCCAGTTTAAAACAGCCAGATGTACTGCTTTTCAGCATTTTGAAGCTGGTCAAAATCTAACTAAATAGGAACTTAACTGTGGAGCTTCGTAAACTCAAAATGTCCATTTATTACTTCTTTCGCTGAGATAAAGCGATTTTGGCTTCAACTCTATTGGAACATAAGAATTAGACCTGATTCCAGTTTAAAACAGCCAGATGTACTGCTTTTCAGCATTTTGAAGCTGGTCAACATCTAACTAAATTGGAATTGACTGTGGAGCTTCGTAAACTCATGATGTCCATTTATTACTTCTTTCGCTGAGATAAAGCGATTTTGGCTTCAACTCTATTAAAACATAAGAATTAAACCTGATTCCAGTTTAAAATAGCCAGATATAGTGCTTTTCAGCATTTCGAAGCTGTTCAACATCTAACTAAATAGGAACTTAACAGTGGAGCTTCGTAAACTCAAGATGTCCATTCATTACTTATTTCGCTGAGATAAAGCGATTTTGGCTTCATTTCTATTGGAACATAAGAATTAGACCTGATTCCAGTTTAAAACAGCCAGATATACTGCTTCTCAGCATTTCGGAGTTGTCCATCATCTAACTAAACTGAAAATTAACTGTGGAGCGTCGTAAACCAAAGAAGTCAATTTATTACTTCATTCGCTGAGATAAAGCGATTTTGGCTTCAACTCTATTGAAACATAAGAATTAGACCTGATTCCAATTTGAAACAGCCAGATATACTGCTTCTCAGCATTTCGGAGTTGTCCATCATCTAACTAAACAGAAAATTAACTGTGGTGCGTCGTAAACCAAAGAAGTCCATTTATTGCTTCTTTCGCTGAGATAAAGCGAATTTGGCTTCAAATCTATTGAAACATAAGAATTAGACCTGACTCCAGTTTAAAACAGCCAGATATACTCCTTCACAACATTTCGGAGCTGTCCAACATCTAACTAATCAGAAAATTAACTGTGGAGCGTCGTAAACCCAAGAAATCCATGTATTGCTTCTTTCGCTGAGATAAAGCGATTTTGGCTTCAACTCTATTGAAACATAAGAATTACACCTGGTTCCAGTTTAAAACCGCCAGATATAATGCTTCTCAGCATTTCGGAGCTGTCCAACATCTAACTAAACTGAAAATTAACTGTGGAGCGTCGTAAACCAAAGAAGTCCATTTATTGCTTCTTTCGCTGAGATAAAGCGAATTTGGCTTCAAATCTATTGAAACATAAGAATTAGACCTGACTCCAGTTTAAAACAGCCAGATATACTCCTTCACAACATTTCGGAGCTGTCCAACATCTAACTAATCAGAAAATTAACTGTGGAGCGTCATAAACCCAAGAAGTCCATGTAACTAAATTGGAATTTACTGTTGAGCTTCGTAAACTCATGATGTCCATTTATTACTTCTTTCGCTGAGATGAAGCGATTTTGGCTTCACCTCTATTAAAACATAAGAATTACACCTGGTTCCAGTTTAAAACCGCCAGATATAATGCTTCTCAGCATTTCAGAGCTGTCCAACATCTAACTAAACTGAAAATTAACTGTTGAGCGTCGTAAACCAAAGAAGTCCATTTATTAGTTCTTTCGCTGAGATAAGCTCTGAGACGCGTCTGGCAGCTGAAGTAGGAACAGCTTATCCTGCTCTCTCCCGTCCTTACTGATAACTTTGCTTGTGAATTATTTTTAAAGTCACAATTTTTATGGTTTTATTCACATTATCGACATTATAACTGGATTACTTCAAACCTAAAGACCAGGAGATTTTCTCACTTTTATTTTTACCTCACTTTTCTTCACCTCCAAGTTGAACTAGGGCAAAATGCCCCCGTCCGACCCCAAGGACATTAGCAGTATTCTACAACGACTTCAGTTTTTAGAAACAAAGATTCAACGGCTGGAGGTTAACTTTGAGATCAACGCTACCTGTGGATATGAAACAACTCTTCCTCAAATCAGCGGAGAGGTCGTACACCCCGCACCAAACAGCTCACCCTGGATCGCTCAGGGAGCCAAGCCAAAACAAAAGTCTCACACTGCAGATCCCATGAGACGACTAACGGGGAGAACCCCTCACCTGGATGAATCAGCGTGGCCAGCTCTGAGCCGAAACCCACCTTCAACCTGCTCCGCCAAAGAATAGCAAACAAGCAGCTGGAACCAAAACGACTACACCGAGCCCACTCCCAAGGACAAAGCGACCAGCCCGAGCCTAAAAACATCCTGACTCCGTGGTAATCCCACTGAAAAACAGATTTTCTGCACTTCAGCACGAGCCTCTGAGTGAAAACCCACCTTCAAACATCAGCAATGAGGCTAAACCAACGCATCCACCGCACAAAGCTCCGAAGGACAAAGTGACCACCAGGAAAACGAAAGGTATGCCAAGAGTGCTTATCGTTGGAGATGAGGCAGTAAATGGAATCAGTCATGTTTGCAATCCCAAGAAAACGAGAGTGGTTTCTTTTCTTGGTGACACTGTATCTGATTTGACCCGCAAAGTGCTCTCTCTAACCACTGATCAGCCAAACATGGAGACTTTAGTTGTGCATGTTGGAGCCAACAATCTGGCAAAGCAAAAATCTGAGATTCTGAAAAAGGACTTTAATATTCTTCTGGACACTATGGGAAAATTAAAAATGAAGTTATTTCTCAGTGGTCCAATTCCATCGCCTCAATGGGGAGACGAAAAACATTCCAGGCTGCTTATGATAAACAAATGGCTGATTAAAACCTGCTCTGCCAGCTCAGTGACCTTCATCGATAACCTCTGGATCAACTGGCAGCGCTTTCACCTCTTTGGAAGAGGAGGACGCAATCTTAACAAACACGGAATAAGGCTGCTCACTGCAAACATTTTTCATTTTATCAACAAGAACAACAATGTGACCATCGCTTCAGAAGAACAGGCTCAAGGATGTCTGACTAGGATGGAGCCCTCCGCATATCAAGAACAAACTATTCCAATACAAACTGATAAAACATCGGCTGTGAACAGAATGACTGGTTCCCCTCCTCCTTCCCCATCCCACATCTTTCCCCCCTCCCTTCTCCTTCCACCCTCCCTTCTCCTTCCCCCCTCCCTCTCTGCTCCTACACTCACTCACAAGATCAGAGTTTATTAGAAAGTGAACCACTAAAGAGAGTCGGGCTTCACCTGAGCCGCCTGAAAATGCTGGTGGAGAATTCAGGTCAGAGAGAAAGACGGACGGACTCTTTCTCGTCCCAGCTGGATAGTATGGATCAACAGGTTCGCCTCAGCACAACTCTCACTTCATCTAAGCCACCTGCCTCTGACCTCCCTGAAAATCCAGCACTCCGCATTTCTGAGGTCTGAGACCGGGGTCCAGATATTATCCTTACACCCGTCTTCCTCCAGAATGTGTCTGGCCCACCAACATTGCGTAGCAGGACAATACCTGTCCGGATCACTACAAGAACAGTTACAAAAAACAGAAATACAAAAAACAGTGGTCTTAATTCAAACCTCAGACTGATCCCCTATCTAAAGGAACCTCAGACTGAAGAGCTTTCAGCCTCCGAGTCACTTAAACTGGCTCTTTTAAATACCAGATCTCTCTGTTCTAAAGCTCTATTAATTAATGATTTCATCACTGAGCATAATATTGATGTTTTATTTCTGACAGAAACATGGCTGAATGACAATAATGAAGCAATCGTACTAATTGAATCAACGCCTCCTACGTACAATTTTTTAAGTGAAAATAGAAAACACAAAAAAGGCGGAGGCGTGGCTTCAATATTTAAGAATACCATAAACTGTAGTAAAATCTCTTTGGGTAATTTTATGTATTTTGAATATCTTGGAATCGAGGTATAAGGCCACAAACGAACTTTGACACTAACTCTATACAAAACACCAACATATGTGGAAAATTTCTTTGCGGACTTGAATGAGCTTCTATCTCTCATATGCATTGATTACGATTGTTTGATAATTGTCGGTGATTTCAACATTCATGTTGACAACCCCCAAGACCGAGGGGCTAAAAAGCTCTGTAATATATTAGAGAGATTTGGTTTAACACAACATGTCAAACAAGCAACACACACACAGGGACACACACTGGACCTGGTTATCAGTAAGGGTGTGAATATTTCCAATGTCTCTGTAACTGATGTTGCCCTGTCGGATCATTTTGCTGTTTTCTTTGACAGTTCTTTATCCGTTAACCCACTTGGACAAAAAGCTACTATCACAAAACGTACTTTCACAGAAAACACAGCAGAAACATTTAATCAAATCTACTCTTCTTCCTCACTCTTAAGTTATAGTGACGTAGATAAGTTGGTGGATGATTTTCAGTGCAAACTTTCAGATATCATTGATTACATTGCCCCCACTAAGGTGAAGGTTGTGACTGGTAGGAAGAAATCTCCATGGAGAAATGCACAAGTAGTTCAATCTGCAAGACAACTCTGCCGCAGGGCCGAACGGAAATGGCGTAAAGGTCGACTGCATGTTTATTATGACATCTACAAGGAAAGACTACGTAACTATCACACAACACTAAAACATGCCAGAGAGGCTTTCTTTGCAGATGTCATAAACAAAAACATTAACAATGCTCGAGCTTTATTTGCCACTGTTGACAGGCTCACAAATCCTCCGATGACGTTGCCACCTGAGCTTCAATCTATTGCCGCCTGCAACAAGTTTTCCAGTTTCTTTTCAGAGAAAATTCAAAAGATCAGAGGATTAATCTTCACATCCACTCCAAAGACAGTACCAATGCTGTGCCCAAACAAAACAAATGCAGGAAAAATGACCCAATTTCAACTACTAAATTATAAAACCCTAGAAGAAATTATAAGTCAATTAAGCTCCGGTTCCTGCTGTCTGGATGTCCTACCCACACATTTCTTTAAGAAAGTCCTGCCTGTTGTTGCTAATGATCTGATCCAAATAGTAAACTCATCGCTCTCTTCAGGTGTTTTCCCCCAGGCTTTGAAAACAGCAGTTATCAAACCACTTATAAAAAAGAACAATCTAGACAAATCCCTACTGCAGAATTACAGGCCAATCTCCAACCTCCCATTCATCAGCAAAATTATTGAAAAAGCAGTTTTTAAACAATTAAATAACTTCCTAACAATAACAAACTGCTTTGACTCCTTCCAGTCTGGTTTTCGTGCTCACCACAGCACAGAGACGGCCCTTGTAAAAGTGTTCAATGACATCCATATAAATACAGACTGTGGGAGAACCACAGTGCTGGTTCTGTTGGACCTCAGTGCAGCTTTCGACACTGTTGACCACGACATTTTACTGAATCGACTGGAGAGTTGGGTCGGACTCTCCGGTCCAGTGCTCAACTGGTTAGAATCTTACATAAAGAACAGGGATTTCTTTGTTTCAATCGGAAACTTCTCATCAGAGAGGTCAAAGGTCACATGTGGGGACCCCAAGGTTCAATCCTAGGACCCCTTCTTTTCAATATTTATATGGTCCCACTGGCAAAGATTATAACAGGACATAGGATTAGCTACCACAATTATGCGGATGATACACAGCTCTACATCACGATGTCACCAGGTGACTCTGAACCCATCCAATCACTGAATAGATGCTTAGAACAGATCAATGTGTGGATGTGCCAAAACTTTCTCCAGCTAAACAGAAACAAAACTGAAGTTATTATATTTGGACCTAGAGAGGAGCGAACCAGAGTCAATGCACAGCTTCAATTATTACAACTAAAAACCAGCAATCAGGCCCGAAACCTGGGAGTAGTGATGGACTCTGACCTGAACCTTCAGAACCACATTAAGACAGTCACAAAGTTGGCCTTCTATCACCTGAAGAACATCTCCAGGGTTAGAGGACTGATGTCTCAGCATGATCTAGAGAAGCTCATCCATGCGTTTATCTTTAGCTGCATTGATTACTGCAACAGCGTCTTCACAGGTCTGACTTATAAATCAATCAAACAGCTGCAGCTGATCCAGAATGCTGCTGCTCGGGTTCTCACTAAAACCAGGAAGATAGAGCACATAACACCAGTTTTAAAGTCCCTACACTGGCTCCCTGTAGCTCAGAGAATAGACTTTAAAATACTGATGTTAGTTTATAAATCACTGAACGGTTTAGCACCACAATACCTTAAAGATCTGTTATTGCTGTACCAACCATCTAGACCCCTCAGATCTTCTGGTTCTGGTCTGCTCTGCATCCCCAGAACAAGAACCAGATGAGGAGAAGCAGCATTCAGTTTCTATGCACGACAGATTTGGAACAAACTTCCAGAAAACTGTAAAACAGCTGAAACACTGGGTGCTTTTAAATGTCAACTTAAAACCCACCTGTTTAGAGTTGCTTATGGCTAAATTAGGGTTAGAGTGCGGGTTTTGATGCCTTCAATGTTTTTATGTCTTTAATGTTTTTAATTTCTTCTTCTTTCTTTTCGACGTTTTAATGATGTAATGTTTTTTGTTTTTTTTGTTTTTATTTTGTTTTTTTTATTTCTTTTTAAATCTCTGTCTTTCTCACTGATTATTTCTGTTTTTATTTTAATTATGTAAAGCACTTTGAAATGCCTTGCTGCTGAAATATGCTATACAAATAAAATTTGATTGATTGATTGATTGATTGATAATGCGATTTTGATTTGAACTCTACTGAAACATAAGAATTAGACCTGATTCCAGTTTAAAACAGCCGGATTTACTCCTTCACAACATTTCGGAGGTGTCCAACATCTAACTAATCAGAAAATTAACTGTGGATTGTCGTAAACGCACGAAGTCAATTTATTGCTTCTTTCGCTGAGATAAAGCGATTTTTGCTTCAACTCTATAGATACATAAGAGTTAGACCTGATTCCAATTTAAAACAGCCATATATACTGCTTCTCAGCATTTCGGAGCTGTCCAACATATAACTACATTGAAAATTAACTGTGGAGCTTAATAAACCCACAAAGTCCATATATTGCTTCTTTCGCTGAGATAAAGCGATTTTGGCTTCAACTCTATTGAAACATAAGAATTACACCTGGTTCCAGTTTAAAACCACCAGATATACTGCTTTTCAGCATATTGAAGCTGTTCAACATCTAACTAAATGGGAGCTTAACTATGGAGCTACGTAAACTCAAAATGTCCATTTATTACTTCTTTCGCTGAGATAAAGCGATTTTGGCTTCAAATCTATTGAAACATAAGAATTAGACCTGATTCCAGTTTAACACAGCCAGATATACTGCTTCTCAGCATTTCGAAACTGTCCAACATATAACTAAACTGAAAATTAACTGTAGAACGTCAAAAAACAGAAGAAGTCCATTTATTACATCTTTTGCTGAGATAATGCGATTTTGACTTTAAGTATATTGAAACATAAGAATTAGACCTGATTCCAGTTTAAAACAGCCTTAAGTACTCCTTCACAACATGTCGGAGCTGTCCAACATCTAACTAATCACAAAATTAACTGTAGAGCGTCGCAATCAAAAGAAGTCCATTTATTACTTCTTTCGCTGAGGTAAAGCGATTTTGGCTTCAACTCTACTGAAACATAAGAATTAGACCTGATTCCAGTTTAAAACAGCCGGATTTACTCCTTCACAACATTTCGGAGGTGTCCAACATCTAACTAATCAGAAAATTAACTGTGGAGCGTCGTAAACCCAAGAAGTCAATTTATTGCTTCTTTCACTGAGATAAAGCGATTTTGGCTACAACTCTATAGATACATAAGAATTAGACCTGATTCCAATTTAAAACAGCCATATATACTGCTTCTCAGCATTTCGGAGCTGTCCAACATATAACTACATTGAAAATTAACTGTGGAGCTTCATAAACCCACGAAGTACATTTCTTGCCTCTTTCGTTCAGATAAAGCGATTTTGGCTTGAACTCTATTGAAACATAAGAATTAGTCCTGATTCCAATTTAAAACAGCCAGATATACTGCTTCTCAGCATTTCGGAGCTGTCCAACATCTAACTAAACTGAAAATTAACTGTGCAGCTTCATAAAAACAAGAAGTCCATTTATTGCTTCTTTCCTTAGATAAAGCGATTTTGTCTTCAACTCTATTGACACATAAGAATTAGACATGATTCCAGTGTAAAACAGCAAGATATACTGCTTCTCAGCATTTCGGAGCTGTCCAACATCTAACTAAACTGAAAATTAACTGTGGAGCGTCGTAAACCAAAGAAGTCCATTTATTGCTTCTTTCGCTGAGATAATGCGATTTTGGCTTCAACTCTATAGAAACATAAGAATTAGACTTGATTCCAATTTAAAACAGCCAGATATACTGCTTCTCAGCATTTCGGAGCTGTCCAACATCTAACTAAACTGAAAATTAACTGTGGAGCGTCGTAAACCGAAGAAGTCCATTTATTGCTTCTTTCGCTGAGATAATGCGATTTTGGCTTCAACTCTATAGAAACATAAGAATTAGACTTGATTCCAATTTAAAACAGCCAGATATACTGCTTTTCAGCTTTTCGGAGCTCTCCAACATCTAACTAAACTGAAAATTAACTGTGGAGCGTCGTAATCAAAAGAAGTCCATTTATTACTTCTTTCGCTGAGGTAAAGAGATTTTGGCTTCAACTCTGTTGAAACATGAGAATTAGACCTGATTCCAGATTAAAACAGCCAGATATATTGCTTCTCAGCATTTCGAAGCTGTCCAACATCTAACTAAACTTAAAATTAACTTTGGAGCTTCGTTAACAGAAGAAGTTCATTTATTGCTTCTTTCGCTGAGATAAAGCGATTTTGGCTTCAACTCTATTGAAACATAAGAACTAGATCCAATTCCAGTTTAAAACAGCCAGATCTACCGCTTCTCAGCTTTTCGGAGCTGTCCAAAATCTAATAAGGCTGAAAATTTTATGTAGATGTGCGATTTCACAGATGGTCCATTTTTCATTTCTTTCGCTGAGATAAAGCTTTCATGGCTTCTTGGCATCTGTTCTCTGCAAACATCAGATTTAGACCGTTTTCCAGTATGAAAAAGCCAGATCTACTGCTTCTCAGCATTTTGGAGCTTTCAAACATCTAATAAGGCTGAAAATTGAATGTAGATCTGCAAATTCACAGATTACATCTAATAAGGCTGAAAATTGTGGAGGTGTGAATTCACAGAGTCAATTTTTCACTTCTTTCGGAGAGATTAAGCTTTTTTGGCTTCTTGATTGCTGCCCTACTAAACGATTATATTTTGCGCTGGTTCTAGTTTGAAAAAGCCAGATCTACTACTTCTCAGCACTTTGGAGCTTTCTAACATCTAATAAGGCTGAAAATTGAATGTAGAGGTGCGAATTCAGATAGTTCATTTTTCAATTCTCTCGCTGAGATAAAGCTTTTTTGGCTTCTTGGCATCCGTTCTCTTCAAACATTAGATTTAGACCTCCTTCCAGTTTGAAACATCCAGATCTATTGCTTCTTAGCTTTTCGGAGCTTTCCATCATCTAATAAGGCTGAAAATTGAATGTAGAGGAGCGAATTCACAGAGTAAATTTTTCACTTCTTTCGGAGAGATTAAGCTTTTTTGGCTTCTTGATTGCTGCCCTACTAAAAGATTACATTTTGCGCTGGTTTTAGTTTGAAAAAGTCAGATCTACTGCTTCTCAGCACTTTGGAGCTGTCCAACATCTAATAAGGCTGAAAATGGAATGTAGAGGTGCGAATTCACAGATAGTCCATTTTTCACTTCTTTCGCTGAGAAAAACCTTTTTTGGCTTCTTGGCATCTGTTCTTTCCAAACATCAAATTTAGACCTGTTTCCAGTTTGAAACAGCCAGATCTATTGCTTCTTAGCTTTTTGGAGCTGTCCATCATCTAATAAGGCTGAAAATTGAATGTAAATCTGCAAATTCACAAATAGTTCTTTTATCCCTTCTTTCGCTGAGATAAAGCTTTTGTGGCATCTTGCATGCTGCTCTATTGAAACATGAGAGTTTGCACTGGTTCTAGTTTGAAACAGCAAGATCTACTTGCTGCATTTTGCAGCTGTGCAACATCTAATAAGGCTGAAAATAGAATTTAGAGCTGCGAATTCACAAATAGTAAATTTTTCACTTCTTTCACTGAGATAAAGCTTTTTTGGCTTCTTGATTGCTGCCCTACTAAAAGATTATATTTTGCGCTGGTTCTAATATGAAAAGCCAGATCGACTGCTTCTCAGCATTTTGGAGCTGTCAAACATCTAATAAGGCTGAAGATATAATATAGAGGTGCGAATTCACAGATACTCCATTTTTCACTTCTTTCGCTGAGATAAAGCGGTTTTGGCTTCTTGGCTTCTGTTCTCTTCAAACATCAGATTTAGACCCGTTTCCAGTTTGAAATAGCCAGATCTATTGCTTCTTAGCTTTTCTGAGCTGTCCATCATCTATTAAGGCTGAAAATTGAATGTAGAGGTGCGAATTATAAAGCTTTTTTGGCTTCAGGCAGGTGCAGAGGGGGAGCTGGGGGTGCTTAAGCACCTGCCCTTTTTGCTCCTTTCCCTCAAGTGCCCTTTTGGTCAAATTTATTTTTGTTTTTGTTGGTATTATTATGTGCTAAAATTATTTGCTTTTTTGTTTCTTTTTTGTACAACATAACCTTTAGTGGTCTCTGCACCGCCCTGGTGTAAGGTATACTTTTTCCCCCCTGGCTACAAGGGGGGGGGGGGTGAAACAACAGCAAAAACTGGTGTGTTTCCAACACTAAAGGCTTTATAAACATGATTTGATTTAAACATAATTTAACAGAATTTAAATACCGTGTTAATTTACCACTTCACTTTCATACATTTTATTCATTGTTTCATTGCTCTCAGCAATGAAACAATCAGGTGGTGGTGTGGTGACCTATACAGGTCACCAGTCCTATGCAGGATGTACGTTTTGTTCCAAAACTTGCTATTTTGGAACAATTTCTTCCAAAATAACATACTTTAACTTAAATAATCCTTAAACTTTAAGTATACTGATGATTAGTCTGGCTTCAAGCATGCTAACAATTAATATACTTATTATATTTATTTTTCACTTGGGCCTTCATATTTAAATACATCTGCTGGCTCGTGCCAGCAGATGTATTTACTGACATCTGCTGACACGAGGTGGCCAGCAGATGTCAGTAAGTGTAAACATTTCAGAGTATCAGCTGCACTGAGAACACTCAAACTGTTAGGTTTTATTCATGGTAGGCAGTTTTTCCACACTTTTTTATATAAGGCAAGATTTACATAACTGTTGAAATTAGAATTACCTTTTACCTTTTGACATCTGCTAGAAACTCAAGTAGACCTTTTTCTAAGTTAATGTTGTTAAGTTAAATGATGCAGGGATGAGGACCAAATTACAAATTGCCCTTGACTTGGCAACTGTTTCCAGTTGGACTGAGAACAGTGAAAAAAGCTTCTTTTTAAAATAGCTATGAATTCTAGGCCCTTCCAAGTACTGCAACCTTTGTAATGGAATTTTTTGTTCACCCGTTTTTGTAAAAAATGTAAAGATTGATAACTTTTTCAAAATTGTGTGTCTTAGAAGTTTTATTGGAAGTTTTATTGGAACATAAGTTAATTCCCTTTGTATAGCCTCTGTGATCTTTTATGGTCCCTATCATTTTTGTTATTTCTTCAAATGAATAGCGTTCTTTCATGCTTCTTTCATGAAGTAGATAAACTTTCCACTTTATCTATTTCAGATACAATCATTTGAAATAGGTCATTCTGTTGCTAAATCAATTTTCTTTCCAGAGATGGACAAACAAGACACAAATAAATGTCTGAATATTTTTTTATTATAATTATATTATGTAATAAGCCATATCACATATGACAAAGCAGCATTTATACATCACAGTGTCTTCTGTTTTTTCCGTTTGAAAGCATTTGATAATAGCAAATATACAATTTTCTTTAATCAGTTAGTTGTTGAACTCGATGCCAGTTGGAACAAAATACTTCTAAGTGAAGGTTTTGCTATATAGCTTCAGATTATTCAAAGGTATTTTTTGTTCTCTTAAACACATCCAAAGAAAATAAACAGTATACCTGGCTGCATTTTGTCCCTGTAGCAGTAGGGACAAAATGTAGCCCTTTGATAACAATGGTAGGAGACATCAGAACATTTCATTTACAAATATATGGATGAAATATTTATGGACAAAAAAATATAGCTATAGCCATCTACCAGTTTATATCTTATTAAAAGGCTAAATTTATTTTTATTTGTTTTCAATGGTTTGATAGAATGAAGTTTTCCAAATTGTACCATCAAAATGATTAGATTTTTGCCCTTGACTTCTGGATGAAGTCATCCACTTTTGTCTGACACCTAATAAAGCTGCTCCTCCAAAATGTAGTCTATCAAAGCTCCACAATTTTATTCATCACTAGAAAACTTAAGCTGGAAACTTAACATGTTTTCAGTCTGTTTAAGTAAAGCATTTAAATTTGACAAAAATATTAATTTTTTTGTGACAGTATCAGACATAATGTGTGAAAAGCTCGAGTTCCTCCACCTCCTCCCTGAGTTACTACTGCCATCGTAAGAAATGCATAGCTTCTGATCACAAACAACTAATCAGGGCCAAGAAGAATGTCGGATAAATATTCCAGGAAAAACAAATAAATATGCTAAAAACATAATTTTTTATAAAAGTTATTTCCTGCAGCGTTAATAAGTTATGGAAAAGAATCCCAGTGTTAAAACTTTGTATTATTCTTCACTGACATGGCAAAATAAGTTTGTTATTTTTCCCCACCATTGCCAAACTTGACTAAATGTATTTACTATGACACTGTGGTGTTATGTATTCCTCCGGTCATTATGCTTAAGATAAAACCAAAGAAATCACAGCTGCAGATAGTGCATGGCATGGCAGTTTGCACAAAGAATTCTAAAATACAGAAGTATTAAATCTGCACTTACAGAGCAGCTTGCCTTAGACTCTGAACAATTTTCTGACTGAGTTCCTACACAAAAGGTAACATCCAAAGTAAACAAATGTTATCAGATTAAAATTTACATGGTTTCACCAAATTGCCATAATTGCAAAAGCTGTCAAAATTGTTCTTCGTAGTATAATTTGGATACCTAAGATAAAGTAGCAAAATATGCTTTTCAGTCCCTATAACACTTTACCTTTTCATGTAATGAATTTAATGAATTTAAGTGTAATAACACTGGTGGCTCTGACGTCAGCAAATACTTTGCGACCTGCCAGCGAACAATGTGTCTTCTGAGAGATCTGCACTGAGTCATTAGTGACGCATGTTGGTGTGTCACAAAAAGTACAGTGCTGCTAAATAGACAGAAAATGTGAACTATGATTTATTTAAATGTACGAGCTGTTCTCACACACCCAGAGAATAAATGTAACACTTTATAAGGGTAGAGTGCTTGCAGAAGGCACCACTCTTCTGAAAGCACTCTGCAGAAGAGTGCATAAGCATAAGCTTAAGACTAAGGTGTCTGTTATTTGACAGTTTGCAAACACCTGCAGATGTAATGGGTTGAGAAACAGTTAAAAAATTAAAATAATAATAATAATAATAATAATAATAATAATAATAATAATAATAATAATAATAATAATAATAATAATAATAATAATAATAATAATAATACATCCATCCCTTTTCTGTACACCCTGGTGCCTATCTACCAGGGCGAGAGGCGGGGTCACCCTGGACAGGTCGCCTGTCTGTCGCAGGGCAACACAGAGACAAACAACCATGCACACACACACTCACACCTAGGGAGACTTTAGAGAGACCAATTAACCTAGCAGTCATGTTTTTGGACTGTGGGAGGAAGCTTGAGTACCCGAGAGAACCCACGCATGCACAGGGAGAACATGCAAACTCCATGCAGAAAGACCGGGAATGGAATCCAGAGCCTTCTTGCTGCAAGGCAACAGCTCTACCAACTGTACAACAACAATAATAATAATAATAATAATAATAATAATAATAATAATAATAATAATAATAATAATAATAATAATAATAATAATAATAATAATACACCCCCCTATTTTTTAATCAGAATTGGTCTTGGCGCTCTCGTGCCGCTGGTAGATCTAACAGGGAGAACAAGTTTTCTGGCTCTGGTAAATGAGCTCTTGCCAGAGTAACATTGTAACAACTTGCTTCCTCTGTGATCCACAGATATTGGTTTCACAGGATTCTTCTGCCTTCTGCACCACTTGATATTGGCTCAGATCAGGGGTGAAAGTAAGGGGGTACGGCAGGGTACTGCGTACCCCTAAAAGATTTAGCGGGGATATGCAGTACCCTCAAGAAAGGGGAGCGGTTGTCAGCAGTAAAAAAAATCAATGGATTCACCGTGCATCCCACCCACTAATCAGCCGTGACTGATTAGTTTTTCAAGAACAATCTAAAACACGACTTAATCAGTTAATAAATAGCTTTTTTTCTGATTTCATATTGTTTCTGAACTGTTCGTGCTTTGCTAGAACAGGGGCGCAATATGTCGATCGCGGAAGGTTTTGAATCGATCTCAACATTAGATGACAAACTGAACGCCGCCAGGACGCTGAGAGCAGCACTTCCTCCTCTGGCTCCTTATCAAAACGTTCGTAATTTTACTAAGGAACAACAACAAAAAAATCAACATAACGTGCTCAAATTAATGACCCAACAACAATAATGATCTCAGTGATTATTGTTTCAACAAGGTGTTGCGCAATTCTGTGCGTTTCGGTTCCATTATCAAAATAACGAGCAGAGCAGGAGTTTAAAATTAACTAATCAACCACCGCTGTGTTCGGGGGAGTGCTTATTAATAATCGCAAAAATAAATATCAAGCCTTAAAATCTAATATTGTAACGGACTGGTTGTCATGTTTTTAACATAATCTCGGGTCGGCATGTGGCGCGCAAGAGGTTGCCATAGCAACGGGTGTGCTTAAATGACAGAGACGGAGAGTAAAAAGGTGCGAGTGGTTTAGAGTTGATCACCTGTTCAGGTTGTTTTACCTTTTTTTACCTTTGTCTTGGCTCATCACAGCCGCTGTAGTTTCTGAACGTTCAATAAACGACAAACTCGGACTAATTACCTCGCTCTTTGTGAGTATACGTCATTTACAACAAGCATCAAACACGGTAAATATATGTTTCATTAAGTATTTAACAAACAAATGGCTTCTACCGCGATAATTATGTGAAATTAAATTAAATTGTCTGATATAAAAAAAATGTTTGGTGCTTTGAGCTCAGAGTCTAAGAGGCTTTTCCTTTATCAAACAAATTTGCTTAGCCTCTTCTTTAGTGGAAATATTGATGTTGATGAGATTTTCTCCAAAATGATAACCTTTTTCAACCTTTAAAGCTCCACTGTTGAAAATGAGAAGCTAACATTCACAAATGACATTGAAATAAAATCCAGTCCAACATCTGGTTTGAGGTGATTCCTCTGGAACCTGTTGAAGGAAAAATATCCCATCTTCAGAAAATGAGCTTTAACCTAACAGAGCTCTGTGGTTCCTCCTATCAGTATGAGAGTCAGGGTGAGGAGGCGCCATGTTAGGAAGAGAAGTGGAAGCTGCAGGATCTTCAGAACAAACAGGTCATGATGCTGGGCTGCTGATTATCCCTCTGTCTGGACACAGGATCAATATACCCAGTTTAAAAGCTAAAATAAATGGTTATATGGCAGACATGAAAAACTGGGATGCACTCCATGCCATGATGTTCAGAATTTAGGTCTCATAGTATCTCAAGGTGTCAAGATTGCAGCCAGTGGGCTGAAGGAGGAAATACAGCTTTATTTTGTAGCAGATCAAGAGCTACCAAGCTTTTATCACTTTGCAAAAAACTGTTTATATATATATATATATATATATATATATATATATATATATATATATATATATATATATATATATATATATATATATATATATATATATATATAAATTCCCTTCTCACCCTCCGCGAGTGGTTTCTTACATCCTCTGAGCGCTCGGGTCCTCTACCAGAGGCCTGGGAGCTTGAGGGTTCTCCGCAGTATCTTGCATGTGCCTAGAACTGCACATTTCTGGACTGAGATGTCTGATGTTGTTCCTGGGATCCGTTTTAGCCACTGCTCCAGTTTGGGGGTGACTGCCCCGAGGGCCCCGATGACCACAGGCACCACTGTGGTCTTCATCTTCCAGGTCTTTTCCAGTTCCTCCCTGAGGCCCTGGTATTTCTCCAGTTTCTCGTGCTCCTTTTTCCTGATGTTGTATCACTTGGTATTGCTACACCCACCACAACGGCTTTCCTCTGTTCTTTATCCACCACCACAATGTCAGGTTGGTTGGTTCGCTATTGATCAGACCACATATATATATATATATGTATGTATTTTTTTTTTGTCATAGAACCCCCAAGAATTTAAAACTACTTTCACTCCTGGCTCAGATTCCCCTAGATCTGGTGCAGGTGTTGTGCGAAATCCTGTTCCCCTGTGAAAATATGTTCTCCCTGTCCCGGGAGCGCGTACTGCAGCTAGAGAGGCGGATCAGATTGATGAGACCATTTTCACGGCTTCAGATCAATTTCTCGATACAGTAACTCATATAATCATGTCAAGATTGCAACATTCAGTTTAATCGGCAGCTGCTGTTTTAAAAACGAGGTTTTGTGTGGAGGCAGGAACGTGAAGGCGGGGAAGGGGTGGGACGGGGGGCTAGGAAGCTTGAGCACCTGCCACATTTGCTCCTTGGCCCCAAGTGCCCTTTTGGTCAAATTTTTATATTTTTATATTTCTATTATTATTTCCTAAGCCCTCTTCTGACACATAACATTATTTGGTTTTGTGTTGGGGTTTTAGCCCTCTAGTCACCTAACCTTTGACCTTTGGCCTGTGACGCACGACGCAATGGGGTATATGCCACAAGAGGTGGTGACGTATTTTGTTTGCCACAATTTATGCCACATAGATTGATCCAGGTCCTGCTTGCTCCTATTGTTTGTAGCCAAAGCTGCAAGATCTGTACATTGAAAAAGACGCAAAACTTAAAACATCTGCGAGCTACTGGTACAACAACTGAGCTTTGTTGTGTGCCGTTGTGTCCAGTAATTAGCCGGTACCATCCAGTGCTTAGTATTTTCATTTTCCTGCTAATATCAAGGCAACAGCGGACTGTAGCCAAAACTTAGCTACTACAGCTAACACACATCCGCCCGATCCAAACCACACAAGTAGTCAGTCAGATTAAGATCCAAAACCTTCGCTTCACAGCCGTTTAAGTGGCACCAATCCACATAAAAAAACCCACAGAACAAATGGTACAAATCACGTATTTCCCGAATCCCGAAAATATGACATCTACCTTTGCTGTTTCATAATTATAATCCACGTTAGAGTTAAGTTTTCCACCTGGCTACTTTAATCTGTTCTCGCATTATACAGACGTAATTTCTCCTTTTTTCCCCCTCTGAGATTCTGCTTAGAAAATTAGGTTATGAAGCTACATTCTCCCGCTACTTTGTTTTTAAAATGGTAAATTTAGGTTTGCCTCGACTTTTATAAACTAATGCCTCTTATATGCATCATTTTTTGTATTACTGTTTGTACAGATATTAGGCGAACACTGCTTTTCCTGCTAGTAGTTTAAATTAATTTCAGCTGCACACTTTCAAAAGAGTATTCAGATTTTAACATGCATTTTCTAAGTAGTAAATATTTCAGTTCACTCTTACTCAGTAACTTCAGTGTTGTTATACCTCTGAAACATATTTTGCAGTTTCTTTGTGATTCCAGAACTATTTCAGTTAAACATTTAATTTCCTGAGATATTGTTCATTTATTTTCAAGCAAACTCTCAAAAAGAGCAGAGGATTGATTAGTTTTGATTACATTGTGCAGCTAAATATGGGCGCTTATTAGTTTTTTGTTTTTAATTTTTCAGGTTTCCATCGCAACACCTCGTGATGCGTTTCTGAGCCATGATTGAGCCACTGTGCCTATTACCTTTCCATTGGATCCAAGCACCTGGACCTGCTGACGGCGTCCATCAGTCCACGGTCTGCCGGATCATCACAACATGGACTGACTTTTTATTTACAGTACTTGGTTAAACTATGATCTTGAAACCGGAGCACCAGATATGCAAAAATCTACCTGCAGACTTTGTTGGCTACCCTGACACTGCAGTTATCCTGGACGGGACTGAGCTGGTCTTTCTCTCCTCCAGAGTGACGAGTTTTTATCACCAGTAAAGACAAAGAAGTCTGACGTCTGACTAGCTGCTAGGAAGTATACTATATATTCACTGTTCATTTTGCTATCCTACAATAAAATAGAATCTCATTTGTAATACTCTGCATTTCACAAACCTTTTTTTCCCCTTTTCTCAGTGTACTTGATTTATATCAAGTATTTATAGCAAATACTTGATATAAATCAAGTATTTGCATGTAGATCAGGAATTCAAGTGAGATGTTAAAATGCAACTCTTTTAGGTAATACCAGCACAAAAATGTGAATATTAAGTAATATGTAGTTAGTCATATAGTTTAATATATTGATAAGGGCTGGATAATATGACTTACAAGATTTTTTTTCATACCAGATTTGATTTTAATCGATTCCTCTCGTCCTCAGTTTCTATAATAAAATCACAGAAAATACTTTCAAAAAGTGCCTTTATTTCAATCATCTGTTCTGTGAGTTGTACAAGGGAGCATTATGGCCAGGCTGCAAGAATTTTTAATTGCAAGAATGCAGTCATCGTTTCAGCAGAATAAAGATGCAATTTTATAATGTAACAATGTCTTAAAATTACAAGAAGTTGTTTTAATGAGAAATAAAGATTCAGATTGATCTGATGTAACCGGCTCAGTCCATGTGGTTCTGACATTTGTCAGTAATCAAGAAGATGTACATTTCCACCTCAACTGACCAGGTAAGAATTAAGGTAAAAATAAAAAAAATAATAGAGCAAATACTGTATACAAAATGGGAAAAGAGCAACTGATAGAAATACGTTCTATATAAAGAAAAGCAAAAAAGTTAATAGCAGGAGAAAAGTTGTTGACAACATTAGTTCAGCCTATCACCCCTCGAGGAAGCCATTAAACAGAACTCCTGTCCAACTCCAACTATAATAAAGATAAAAAAGAAAGAAAATGGAAAGTTAAAATAACAAATAAGGCCAATATAATAATTAAGATCTAATGCGTTCTGGAATCTATTATTGACATTTTACAAATTCCACAAATCAATTAGAAGGTTTCACAGAATTAAAAAAACGTTTTTGGTGAATAAAGTAGAGTGGACTTGCTGCTTGTCAGATGACGGAAAACATTAACGTATCGTTTCTGCTTCAGCACGCAGTAGCGGTTTAAGCAGAGAGGTAATGAAATACAACAGACACTGACAGGCCTCTGCATCTGCCTTTCTCTGAAGAACTACTGAGCGGGAGGAGACAGCCAGGTGAGGAAAAACTGTTCTTATCTATCGATCCAGTATTTCTATCATACAGATATTAGACTGTTGTTGTTGTGCGATTAGCTAACTGATAGCTAACGACTTTGCTAGCAAGGAGATAACTAAAAAGCTTCTCCCCTGTATCTTTAATGATATCAGTCATTCTTTAGTATCGCTTATGCAATATGGGCACATTGCCCGTCCAAAACCTAACATCTCCATTAAGAATACATGTGCGATCTTCTAATTTCCTTTGTTGCATAATGTACATTTAATTTATTCTAGCGTTAGGTAAATGTATCCTGAAGGAGAATAACACTTAAATAATAGTCCAACAAGGATATTCATTTAGAATTAAAAAATAACTCACCCTGAATTACCATGATGGATATAATGAATGTAATAAAAGTGTCATTAATGAAGGGGAAAAAACTCAACTCAGACTTTAAATTTAGGGTCTGGTTTGCATAGTATGCAGTTAAAGTTGTTGTGCAGTTTTTTTCCGTTATGGTGTTTAATACAGATTGGATACTCAGGAGATGGAAACTGAAACGTTCAATGTCTGCTGGGAAAAAAAAAACTGTGGCCAGAGGAAGCGCAAAACCCGACCGGAGGCTCGTTTGATGAGACATCGCTCTGCCGTAGAAACAGCTGTGAATCTCGCAAAGCAGCTTGGAGGATTCGCTTTAATGACATGACTGCGGATCACATTAATAAGGCCTGATTGATGCACACGCACATCTGCTGACCTGAAAACAGGTTTTGTTCTTTGGTTTCAATGTAGATTATTTATTTATGCTGTGTAATAACTGTCAAAAAATAAAGGTAACCACTTCACGGATTTTGCCTGTCACGGGTTATTTTCGGAACGCAACACCTAAGAAAAACAAGGGTTCGCTGTAAATGTACCGTTTACTTATTTTTTTCTACAGCAGAAGTTTTGTCAAAAAAGCATAACAGGCTTAATTTCAAAAGGTTGTAAAAACTTTTTTTTAAATAAAAATGTGTGGGGAAAAAACAGTCCATGCTTTCTCATTCCAAACACATTCACTTAAATTTTCACTTTATGGTACATGTTCACATTCTTTATTGACTGTATATCAAATATATTTTAAATGTAACTGAAGATATGACATAATACAACATATAATATTCAATAAAATACAAAGATCTTATTGTATAGCATCTTGGTCATCAAATCACTATGTTGCCTGTAGGAATTTTTAATGTCCAGCAGGTGTCAGTATTGAGTGACACATTATCGACACAGTATCTGTTATGGCCACTCTTGCATCACAAAAAGTTCCAGAAAACAAAAATGCCAGAGTAGTTGCTCAGGAGGAGGTTTTCGACTCACTCAAAAACAATAAAAAAGCACTCGCGGAGACTTTTCCTGTTTCAAAGGAGTTTCTTTTACTTACAAAAAATAACAAAACAAAAAAATAATCTCCGAGTTGACTTCAAATAAATCATTAATTTGCGGTACAAAAACCATTTCACTCCTCACTCCTTCACCAAACAATCAGATCAGCCCCAACAGCTCCTTCTGCCTGTTAATCACTGCCGGAGCCTGACTGATGAGGAGGAGGGTCTAAGCAAAACAAATAAATAAATACATACATAAATAAATAGATCTACCATTCATATGGCTTTAAATCTGTGGAAATTAATTTAGCAAAAAATAAATGCATCTAATTCTTATTAGGCTCCAACATCCCGGCCCCTAATTGTTAGCCTTAGCAAAGTAACAATTACAAAATAATATTCATAGGAGCCAAATATCTAGCAAAAACCTTAGTTAATTACGATTTTCAAAAATCCATACATTTCTAATACTTAGAGCAGTCCACAGTAAAATTAGAAAGTCTTATTTCATCCTGCTGCCTCCATGAAAAGACAGAGTTTATCTATTGGTCGTTGGATGACATTTGCTTTGGTTTTAACCAAAACACTTCTAACAAAGCCTTTGGCATCAGGAAAAATCTTCATAACACGGCCCATTGTCCATGCGCTCCTTGGTGCAGAGTTTATCCACGAGAACAACCAGATCTCCAGGGCTGAAGTTCCTCCTTTTGCTGTTCCACTTGCTTCGTTCTTGCATGAGTGGGAGATACTCCCTTATCCAACGTCTCCAGAAAAGATTTGCAAGAAACTGTGCTTGTCTCCATCTTCTTCTTGAATATTGATCTGATTTTTCGAAGACTCCTGATGGTATGGTTGCTTTTCCTTTCAGCTGGAGTAAATGGTTTGGTGTTAGTGGTTCTAAGTCATTGGGGTCATTTGATACTGACGTTATTGGCCTGTCATTTAGGATGGCTTCCGTTTCACATAGTGCAGTTGACAGGGTTTCATCGTCCAGTGTTTGTTCTTTTAGAACGGATGTGAGGGTTTTTTTGATTAGACGTATTAGTCTTTCCCAGACTCCACCATGGTGAGCCCCAAAAGGAGGGTTAAAAGTCCATTTTATTCCCTCTACTAAGAGTGTTTTGGATTTTCTCATGATTTAGCTCTCTTAACACTTCTTGCAATTCCTTTTGTGCTCCCACAAAGTTTCTCCCACAGTCTGTTCTGATGCTCATCACAGATCCCCTTCTGCAGATGAATCTGCGTATAGCGTTTATGCATGAGTCTGTGGAAATTTGCCATCTCCAGGTGGACAGCTCGACTCACCAGACAGGTGAATATGACTCCCCAACTTTTCACCCGAGATCATCCCCTTTTTACTTCAATAGGACCAAAGTAGTCAATGCCAACATGACTAAAAGGAGGTAGATCTGGAAACAGACGGTCTTCAGGAAGGTCTGACATCTTCTGTTCACCAGGTCTTGCCTGCATGCGCCTACAGAAAACACAGCTCTTGATAATTTTCCTGGCTAAGGAGTTTGCATGAGGGAGCCAGAATTTCTGCCTGAGCTTGGAGAGCATGTAGCTCCTTCCTGAATGTCCAACTTGATGATGAATATGCTGTAAGATGATTTTAGATAAATGTGAACCTTTAGGTAGAATTATCGGGTTTTTCTGGTGGATTGGCATTGCGGTTTTGTTAATCCTGCCACCAACTCTCAAGATGTCACCATCAAGCATCGGATCTAGTTTGAGGATGATACTTCTTGAACTGAGAGGTTTGCCTTGTTCCAAGCAAGTAAATTGAAAGTAGCGCCTTTGTTCAAAACAAATGATGGCCCTCTCTGTGTTCTGCATATCCTCCACTGACAGGTTTCGGGTCTCAGGTTGATCTTTCAGTCTTTTCATCACTTCTGAAAACAGGCGAGTTTGACCTTTTCTTTGCTGGCTTAGCCATCGAAGATGTCTTTTCACTTTTAGTATCCAGGCTTCTGAAGTCAGTTCCATGATGAATGATACTTGATTAGCCTGCATATTGGATGTTGATCCTCCATTATCACACTGTTAATTGTGATTTCCTTTCTCACCTCAGGATCATTTGCTGGTATTTCTTCCAGACCTTCTGTGGGCTTCGGCCAAGTTTTCCTTTTTCTACTGAGATATTCAGGTCCGGTCAGCCATTTTGATCTTAAGAAAGCCCTCACGATGCGTCGTCGGCTGGGTTGACTTTGGAACTTACGTATCTCCACTGTCTGGTGTGGGAGAGGTCCTGGATTACTGCAACCCTGTTGGATACAAAAGTGTGAAATCTTTTAGTTTGATTGTGAATATATTTCAACACAGATGTACTATCTGTCCAGAAAGTTGAGTCTTTGAGTGGTAATTGCAGCTCCTTCTTTAGCATTCGATCCACTTTTACAGCCAATGTTGCTGCTGTGAGTTCCAGTCTGGGTATGGTCATTTGCTTTAGAGGTGCCACTCTAGCTTTTCCAAATATGAAGCAGATATGGATTTGACCTTGGTGATTTGATAATCTGAGGTAGCTTACTGTACCATAGGCTGACTCACTTGCATCACAAAAGTGATGCAGTTCAGCAGTTTCCATGGGATCAAAGTTTTCAGGTTTCATACATCTTGCAACTTGAAAGTTATGTAGGAGATTTAATTCCTTGAGCCATCGTTGCCAAGGCTTTGCAAATTCCTGTGGAATGACATGATCCCAACCATACTTGACTTTGCAGAGCTCCTGGAGTAATAGTTTTGCTTTTAGGGTGAAAGGAGAAAGAAAACCTAATGGGTCAAATATTGAACTCACTGTGGAGAGCAGACCCCTTCTGGTAGCAGGTCGACTCTTGATGGTCACTTTAAAGCTGAATGTATCACTGAGCGTATCCCAGTGGAGTCCAAGTGCAGACTCAACTCTTGTTTTTTCAGCTTTTCTTTATCCAGATCCAGCTCCTTAAATGCTCCAGCTGTGTGATGTTCAGGGATGCTTGCCAGCACTTCATGGCTGTTGCTAACCCATTTTGTTAATGTGAAGCCTCCCTCACTGCATACTTTGGTGAGGTCTGTGACAAGTTTTATTGCTTGGTTCACTGTTGCCACTGAACGGAGGCAATCATCCACATAAAAGTTACTTTTAATGGTTTTGATAACCTCATCAGAATAGTGCTTCTGGTTGTCAGTAGCAGTTTGATGCAGAGCAAAATTAGCAATGCTTGGGGATGATACAGAACCAAAGAGGTGAACTTTCACCCTGTAAACCTCAAGAGGTTTACTAATGTCCCCTTCTGGCCACCACAGAAACCTCAGGAAGTCCCTGTCCTCTTCATCCACATAAACTTGATAAAACATTGCCTCAATGTCTGCCATAACAGCAATCGGTTCTTGTCGGAACCTCAACAGTACCCCAGTCAGGGTGTTTGTTAAATCAGGACCTTGGAGAAGCTCCTTGTTCAGAGACCTCTCTGAACAGTCAAACACCACCCTCAGTTTGTGCTTTCGCTTATGGTAAACACCATGAGGCGGAATGTGCCAGACATGTCCATCCTCCCTGGAAAGCTGCTCAAGTGGAACTTTTTCTGCATAGCCCTTTTTCAAAATGTCCTCCACGAAGGATGTGTATTCTTCTGCATACAACCTATCCTTCTTAAATTTTTTCATAAGGTGCAGTGTGCATTCTTTAACCATTTTATAGTTATCAGGCATAACTTTGTCTTTATTTCTAAAAGGAAGTGGTAGGTAATCGTGTCCGTCTTTAATATATGATGAGCCAGAAGCAATCTTCATAAAAAACCTATCCTCAACAGACATCTCATTTTTCTCATCATACATGTTCTCAGAGAAATCCTGGTTATATTGTCTGATGAGCAGATCCTTCAATTCAGTAACAGAAATTCTGTTACTTGACACTGCAATAGGCCCAACATATTCTGTGGTACCATCAACACCAAGTGGTCCAGTTACCACCCATCCAAGTACTGTTTCCACTGCGTACGGTCCATTATCATGACTGTTTATTATTTTCCATGGCTCTAACGCTCGAGGAACATCAGTTCCAATGAGGAGTTCATTGTCTGCCTCAATTTTCTTTAAATTGACAGCCCTGAGATGAGGCCACCTCTCCAGATCGGCTTGTGTGATGATGTTTTCTTTTGAGACAGGTATTCTATTCTGGGTGTAAACTTTCGGCAGGTCCAAGTATGTACAACCCTCCAAGTCTCCCACCTCTAGTCCTCTGACCTCATAGGTCCCTGCAGGCCTTTCCTGTCCCATTGTTCGCAGAAGTATCTCTGTTTTGCGTCCTTTCAAATTTAGCCGGTTCATCAAGCTTTCAGTACAAAACGTTGCCGTGCTGCCTGGGTCGAGGAAAGCATAGGTTTGAATATATTTGTCCCCTTTTGCCACCTTAACACGGACGGGAACAATTGCAAGTGCACATTCTCTCCCGGCCCCGGTTGCATCACTGGCTGAAACCAGAGCACTGCTTATGGGAGTTTCTTCAGACTCGGCTTGACTGTCCTGCTTTGGAACTTTTGCACTTACGATATGTAGTGCTGTTGGATGTCTCATTTGACAAACTTGACACATTAGTCTCCTCTTACAATTTTTGCTTAAATGACCTTTTAACAGGCAACCAAAGCAATATCCGTGACTTCTCAAAAATTCAACTTTACTGTCATGTGACTCCGTTTTGAAACGCAGACAGTCAATTAAGTTGTGTTTACCCTGGCAGAATCCACAGTAAGGGATGATGGGACTGGGTGTGATTCCAGGTGGTGGTGGAGGCAAAACTGATTGCTTTATAGCACATCCTGTCTTCTCTGTAACTATTGAAGTTGCAAAGCTACTGTTTTTACCTCTTATTGATTTTAGCTCACCTTTGCTTCTTGGTAATGTTTTTTTGGTTGTTGTTTGGTCTTGAAGGTCTCCAAACAACGGATCCAAAAGCATGTTAGAGTGGTTTTCAACAAACTCAACAAGATGTTTAAATCTGACTCTCCTGCCAGTTTTCTGTTGTATTTCATAAGCTGTGGCTCGCCATCTTTCTCGCAGCTTGTAAGGTAGCTTGGATGCCAAAAGCCTTAAATTTGATGGAATTTCAAGTTCCTCTAAATACTGTAAATCTTGCATTGCATTACAACATCCTCTCAAATACATTGCATATGCATACAGCATTTTTCCATCCTCAGCTTTAATCGCTGTCCAGTTCAAGGCTTTATCCAAATAAGCTCCAGAAACTTTAATTTCATTTCCAAAGTGTTCCTTTAATAGTTGTTTAGCTTCTCTGTAGCCTTTACTTCCTTCCATATGTAAACAGCTGCGAACCAAATCTTTTGGCAAACCAGATGTAAATTGTTCTAGATAATACAGTCTGTCTTTATCATTTTTAGTCTTGTCTTCGATTAATTGTTCAAATGCATGAACAAAAGATTGATATTCTAATGGGTTACCATCAAACACAGGAATATTTCTCAGAGGTAACAAAGACAGGTTTTGATGGTTGACAATAAGTTCTGCTATGTCATTTTGTCTTTGAATGACAACATTCAAATTTTCATTATTAGCAGTAACAGCCACATCTGGGTAAACCTGTGCAGTTTGAATTGCATTATGATCATAAGTTACAGCTTCAGTTTCACTTTCAGTGGGATTCTTATTTTGAGTTTTATTCTCTGCTGTGCTTAAACTCCTGGGAGAAGATTTACGTCTCCCAAAAATAGTCTGTTGAAGTGGAGTTTTTGGAATAGCACCTAGCTGCATGAATTCCACTTGGCCCTCCATCAAATCTGGTTCTTGAGAGCTGTAGTATTCATTCATGCCATCACCTAAAGATGGTTTCTGGACCACCTCTTCACTTTGTAGATCTACCATTCATATGGCTTTAAATCTGTGGAAATTAATTTAGCAAAAAATAAATGCATCTAATTCTTATTAGGCTCCAACAGTATCAATACAGTGTTGCTATGAGTTGAAACGCCTCATGACGCCTCATTTACCCATCACTACTGAATAATTCTGTAAGCATCATTAATAGTCCTGCAGCGACTGAGGAGCCATTGTTAACATACTGTTGCCTGTGCACCGGAATCATTCTATGTGGCAGAAAAATGCGGAAGTGCTAAAACGGAAGTCCATGGCATATACCCAGTTGCCTCTCGCACAGTGAGATAAGGCGGCTAACTGAAGCTCAACGTAGCAAACTTTCCAGATTACAGAACTGTTTTTGGTGAATTAAAAAAAAAAAAGTTTTTGGTGAATAAAGTGGAGTAGACTTGCTACTGGTTAGCTGCTAGCTAACCAGTTTGCAAGCAAAGCAAGATAACTAAAAAGCTTCTTCCCTGTATTGTTAATGATAGCAGTCATTCTTCAGTATTGTTTATGCAATAGGGGGCACATCGCCCTTCCAAAACCTATCATCTCCATAATGGTCTTCTAATTTCCTTTGCTGCATAATGTACATTGTATTTATTCTAGCGTTAGGTAAATGTATCTTGAAGCACTTAAATAAAAGTCCAACAACGATATTCATTTAGAATTAAAAATAACTCACCCTGAGTTACCATGATAGATATAATGTATGTAATAAAAGCGTGTCATTAATGAAGGGGAAAACACTCAATCCAGACTATAAGTAAATTTAGGATCTGATTCGCAGATTATGTAGCTACATTTTTTTTCCCAATTATTCAATGAAAAAAAAAACTAACCTCAGTTAAGTAAAATAAAATTGTAATCAAAACTTTTGGAATTGTAATTATTTGTTTTTTAAAACAAAAAAGTTTTGTTTAAATAACTTTTTTTTTATTAAATATTACCACCCAAAACTTGTATTTCCACACATCAGAAATCTTTTGTTGTGATTTTGGGCCCTGCCCACGACGTTATGTGAGAATCACAAGCAAAACTTTGAGTCACAAATAAAAACTTAGAATAGCAAGAAAATATTATGTTTTTCTCATGGTGACATGCATTAACAATTCAATTTTTGCTTTTGTTTTATTTTATTTTCTGCAGTTCCACATTAAAGTTTGATGCTGCTCTGCTTTCCTGAATGGACCGTCTTCATCTCCACTGCAAGTGTAGCAAACAGGCAGCTCTTTTTTTATAGATTACAGTCACTAAAAGGTTGCATTGTGCCCCTGTTTATATTTTTAATAGTGTAATTCTGTAAAGACAAAATATGTCTGGTGGTCTAGCTCTAATTTACATATCTTGCTAAATTGCGGGTTTGAATATTGCAAACCCGCAATAACAAAATAGACCTGCAGAAAGAAATTACTAATAAAATATCTTACATATGAATTATTGTATGCTTTATATAGAGATTTTCCTTATAGCTTTGATTGTATATCTCACAATTTTGTAATTTATCATTGTTTATTAAACTCTGAAAGCTGTGTGGCTTTGTTAATATTTTGTCCTAGAATGTGGTTAGATGTGCGCTTTTTTTTTGAGCACCTGGTCACTGCACGGCCCTGTTGTCTCAATATTATCACAAATTATAATAAAACTGAGTCCATTTCACCCATCCCTATATGAGTTTTTACATTTTAAATGTATTTTTTGCTAGTTACATAAAGAATTTACTGAATTAAGCTACCAATAGTTAAGCATTCAAACCAAGAGTTTTGTGCTATAATGAATTAACAAGGGGTTAACAATTTATGTTTGCACATCCATTTATCCATTAATTATTTTATTCAGCCCATTTAGTTTTAGCGGGAACATGAGGGAGCTGGTGCCTATCTCCAGTGGTCAACAGGTGAGAGGCGGGGTCACCCTAGACAGATCACCAGTCCATTGCAGTATATTTACACAAATAGCATTATATTTGTTTTCAACAATGTTTAAAGTTATTTTTTGATACTCCAGTTTACCTTACACCACACTCTTCCTTTCTAGATGTTTAACAGAACCTGTCAATGTCAAGACTGGGTTTTTGAGTTAGGTTTTGCACTCCCCTGAGTCCTTTGCTGTTCCTCTTTTTTATTTATCAGCTATGTTTTAGTGCTTTTTTTTTGTTTTACTCTTCTCGATCATTTGTTGTTTTTAATTTTTTGTTAGTTCTTTCTCATACTTGTGTTTCTTTATTTTCAGCCCCCTTGTAGCATTTCTAGTTATCTTATTTTGTTACTCTAGGTCATCCTTGAACCGTTGGCCCTTGCAGTCAACTTTCCTTTTTTTGTTGATAGTCGCCATTTTTTGTTGATAGTCGCCATTTTAGAAAATTGAGGGGAGTCACACAGGTGGGTTAATGAGGAACAGCATTTAGTGTGTAAGCTACGCCTTATGCAGGTAACAGTACTGCTGCCCGATATATTAATTCTACGTGCGGGCCAGACGTTATTGATTTTATGACAGAGGCTGCGGGCCGGATGAAATTTGACTATGGGCCGCATTTGGCCCCCGGGCCGGACTTTGGACATGCCTGCTTTAGGTTAACTAGAAACACTACGAGGGATACTCAGCTTCTATATCCCTCGTAGTGTTTCTAGTTAGGTTTATTTCTTTGTTTTGTCCTTTGGGTTATTCTAGTTTCTGTGTTCCTGTGTTCTTATTATTTTCTGATCAGCTTTGTTTCTGTTTAGTTATTTTATGGTTTGCCCTCCTATCTTTGTCTCTTTCTACCTTGCCATGTTTTCTTTAGTCTTAGAGTTTCCTTAGTGTTAGAATTATTTCCACTCCCTTGTGTTCCCTCCCTGTGCCCCCTTCTCCCCACTCCTCAGCCTGATTCCTGCTCCAACTACTCACACCTGCAATCAGTTACTTCATCAGGCCAGAACTACTGTTCCCACTCTCAACGTCACAAAATTTAAGCTCCTCATTAGTGATGGGTAAATAAGGCGTCATGAAGCGTTTCGACTCATAGCAACACTGTATTGATACTGTGTCGATAATGTGTCACTCAATACTGACACCTGCTGGACATTAAAAATTCCTACAGGCAACGTAGTGATTTGATGACCAAGTCTACAATAAGATTTAAGTCTTTGTATTTTATTGAATATTATATGTTGTATTATGTCATATCTTCAGTTACATTTAAAATATATTTGATATACAGTCAATAAAGAATGTGAACATGTACCATAAAGTGAAAATTTAAGTGAATGTGTTTGGAATGAGAATGCATGGACTGTTTTTTCCCACACATTTTTATTTAAAAAAAAGTTTTTACAACCTTTTGAAATTAAGCCTGTTACGCTTTTTTGACAAAACTTCTGCTGTAGAAAAAATTAAGTAAACAGTACATTTACGGCGAACCCTTGTTTTTCTTAGGTGTTGCGTTCCGAAAATAACCCGTGTAAGCAAAATCCGTGAAGTGGTTACCTTTATTTTTTGACAGTTATTACACAGCATAAATAAATACTCTACATTGAAACCAAAGAACAAAACCTGTTTTCAGGTCAGCGGGTGTGTGTGTGCATCAATCGGGCCTTATTAATGTGATCCGCAGTCATGTCATTAAAGAGTTTCCTGCAAGCTGCTTTGCGAGATTCACAGCTGTTTCTACAGCAGAGCGACGGATTTCATCAAACGAGCCTCCGGTCGGGTTTTGCTCTGCCTCTGGCCACAGGTTGTTTTTTTTTCCCAGCAGACATTGAAAGTTTCAGTTTTCATGCTTGAGTGGCCAATTTGTATTATACACCGTAACGTTATTGGGCCTCAGGTAGCGCGGAGACTGTTTTTACCAATTATATGGTCAATTAGGACGAAGAAAACTTTGGGGAAAAAACTGCTCAAAAAAATCTGCAAAGCAGCGATACCGTGAAAAGTGAACCGCGTTACAGCGAGGGTTCACTGTATATGAAATAATTTATAAAAAGCAACTGAGTAATTTGTAGAATGGCCGCATATCTGAGTTTGAAAAAGTGGATTTATTTAAATAAGACAGTTTAGTTAAACATATGCGACACTTAACCTGCAGAACATAATATGAAAGTAAACTAAAAGTCAGTTTCAGCTGAATTTGGGTTCAGATAGATAAAGTAGAAACTGACAAGAACCGGATGAAACGACAAAAATGAAAACAAATTTATTTTCCAATATAAGATCAAAATGGTCCCACACTGTGGAAACATTTCCTTTGAAGCTGCTCCGTAGATGACAATGTAAAAGATCAAGAATTTGTTTGGCAAATGCTTTTGACAGATTCGCTTCCTTCTAAACACAGTTTGGCATCCAGTGTCATTTCGAAACAGTTCCTGTACTGGTTACGTGACTTGCTGAAACCAATACGAGCACCGACACAGGTGTTGGTCTATGGGCTTGATGCATGCGCAGGCGCGTCGGTGTTGCTGGACCCATCACTACTCCTCATTCTCTGTCAAAATTTCCCAGTCTGTCTTGTTACAACCCTTTCCTCTTCTCGTCGTTCTCCACATGTTCCTCTTAGAGCCCCTTGTGACTTCAGTTTTTGAGTTTGTTTTTGGATTTTTTTGTGTGCTTCCCTAGATGTTCCTTTTGTAAGTTGGATTCTGGTTTTTGTTCATTAAATATTCACAACTTGTCTGTTGCCTGCTGCATTTGGGTCCACCTCAACAACACATCTTGACAGTCCAACAACCTCAGGATCCCCATTTCCTCTCGTTCTACATTGGTAAACACATAAAATAAGCTTTGAGTTTCACTTGTACAGGTACTTACTGAATTTGGTTCTCCTTCTCCTCTGATGATCACAATCTGATCAATTTCTGTGCTGTTGCTAAGAATAATTTCCTGATGTGTAGAAGTGGTCTTGTCTGAGTCATAGCTATGCTCCCAAAAGTTCTCACTGAGACAAAAAGGCAGCAAAGTTTTCAACCTAGAAACTTTACAGAGTTGAACATTAACCTTTTCTATTAACTCACCTTTGATTCACTAAACATTCATTCTGAGTAAATAATGCAGCCATGTGAATAACTAGAAGTTGTTTCAGAACTGTTTAGGTCTGATCTATTAGTGACACAACTTTCATTCTAAATAAACATGAGTGTCTAATTCTTTGTCCTACAAGTTTGTCTTTTTTTACATCTAAAAGCAGAAAAAAATGGAAAAGAATGGGATGTCCTGAAACAGCAGGATGCTACATTAAATATTTTGACAAGCAGGATAGTGCATCAAGGGTAAAAATAAACTTGTGTCATTGTGTGACCCACGACATGTCCTGTTTGGATTATCACTATCTCTGGTTTGTTTACTGAGTCATATGTGTATATATAACAATTTGTTTAGTGTCATTGTTTATTTAACAAGTCTTCTGTTAGCTAACAGTTACCAGCTCATCACAGTCATAGAAGAACTCTCAAATGCAGTTCCAGAAAAGTGTTTGACCTCTTAAGAGTTTTTCTGTGGTTTTGTTTTTTTTGTAAAACTTAAATGTACTTATCCCAAACTGACCATACATTCACGCCATCCAGGTCATGTTGGTAAATGTTCTTTGTCTTTGAAAGGCTCTTTAAGTTTTACACACATCTTACAAAAAGTTCCAGGTCTCAAAATTTAATTTGATGCTGTTGTTGAGGAAAAATGACTATTTTTAGTGTTTAACACAATTTAAACCTGTTAGAACGAATTTCTTAAGTTTGAACAGGTTTGTGTTAGTGATTTAAAACCCGAAGAACTATTGCTGGGTTAAGCATTTAAAAGTACAAAGGAGAATAGAGATCTGCAGGAGACCTTCGGCTCAGACCCCTGGGGTCTTATCATTAAAGACAGAAGGTCATAAATTAACACATGCAGGAAGGTGGAGGACAGTATCACTTGAATTACTGTGAGAAAGGGAACTTTGGTCGGTTCACATAACCAGGATGAGAAGTCTTCCAAAACTAACATCTGACATGGTGAAAAAAACTGAATATAACATAAAATGTTTTAAATCACTAACATTTAATTTGTAAGACATTTTTCTTAGTTATTAATAACATGTTTTGACTGAAAATTCTATTATCTTGTTTTAGAATTAATTTAGTCAATGATGAATGTATTTGAAATTGTATTATTTCTGACTATATTAGAATCAAATGAAAATGTTTTGTTTAGTATTAGAAAATACTTAGGTTTATGGTGAATGAATGTCTTAATTCTTATTTGTTTTTAATTCCTAATTAGAAACAGGAATTGTACTCCATTATTTTCTGTTGATATTATCTATTGCTTTTGGTTTGATATCAGGACTAAACTTTGGAGATGCTGAGTGCAGAAGAACAAACTGGGTTTTTGGAGAACTTTTCATTGAATTAAAAGTACAGTATTAAAGGTTTGTTCCTGGCAGAGCAGAAGAGAAACCAGAATTTCACAGCTACCTGTGAGGTTCCTTCATCTGTTTCTGTTGGCCCAGATGGCTGTAGAGCCGCAGGAGGCCGGATAGTGTTAAGAAAATAAATTTAAAATAAGTTAGTTTTAGAATTTATCATGACTTGATTGAAATACCATAATTATAGTTTTAAAATTTATAATATATTCTGACCTATTGATCTATATTTTACTGTAGTTAATGCAGATTGTTTGCCAAGATCTCTGATCTGCTCTTTGTCTGTCTGGGAAACAATCAGTAGGAAGTTCTAGCTTTTCACACTGATCTGTGAAACCTTGTTAAAGGTTAAGGTTAAACCTTGTTAAAGGTTAACAAGGTTAACCTTTAACCTTGTTTGCGGGACTGTTTCTAAATTTAAAAGGGCCAGAAATGCCTTCCAATTGGTCAAGTAGAGATACGCCTTATTTGAATACATTAAAGAGGAAAACACACCTACAGGTATAAAAGTTTGTGCACAAGGGAAACAATTTAGAAAAAAGCTGATTTATTTTACTTCTGCACCAGCTCTTTCTCCAAGGACGTCCTTGATATTTCTCTGTCTTCTTGTCTCAGGTAACAATGTTTGTATCTCTGTTTCTTCAGTTTCCTGTACTATCTTATACTTTCTTCTGATTGGATTAAATTCTGTAATTCTGTGACGTCAACACGCATTGTTGTGTTTTTGTCCCCACACGTGGCCATGCGAGAGAACCCGGGATCAAAAGGAAGAATCAGAGCCAGAGTTTTGCTACATTTAATTGTAATATAAAAATTCTTCCTTAACACTGTAAAAATGTGTTCCCTCAGTTACTGAAAATATGCAGACAGATTTCTCAATTTGTTGCCTTAGTTTATAGAAATCATGAGCAAAGTTATAGCATAAAGGAGAGTGGATGATGTGTGCCACTGGGTAAGTTGCGCCAATCCCATTTTTAGGGAACCATGGATGAAAACAGTAATTTGACCACATAATTTTAAGAGTCATCCATTTTACTCATCCTGCAAAGAAGAGGGTCTTAATGGATGACTGTCTCATGTTACTAGTATTTAGGTATGATTCTGGACTTGAAGTGGAACTGATGGTCTAGCTTTATCAGCATCAAACCTAAGCACACACTACTTTTAAAAAAACTGGGGTCTTTTAGAGTTAATAAGAGAGGCTCAGAGAAAATATACATGGGCAGTATTATTAGGAAGGCTAAAAAGGGCACAGCAGTAGTGCCCAATTGGCAATATTGCCAATTGTGGCAAATATGTTCGACTGAAGCAAAGCAAGTCCGTGTTGTTGGGACACTGAAATTTGCAAGGAATGGGTCGGGATCCAAATTTCTTTTACAGACGTGAGAAAAAGCTTTAAGGATCATCCCAATAATCACATAAGGCAGTGGTGCCCAAGGTCGGTCCTTGAGGGCTGGCATCCTGCATGTTTTAGTTCTCTCCCTAGTTTTTAACCTGGGTCCAATGATGGCTCATTACAAGGATTAAGAAGAACATTGACATGCTGAAGATATTGGTACTACCACTAGGGAGAGAACTAAAACATGCAGGATATCGGTCCTTGAGGATCGACTTTGGCCACCACTGATGTAAGGCTTCGCATGACTGTGGCAGTTGGTGGTTGATTGCACCGGGGGCAATCATCAAAATCTGTGGAATTTTGAGCCAAATGTATCGCAAAGGTGTCACGTCTGACCTTGTCATGCCACCACAGCCACACTCTACATCAAAACCTATCAGTGAAGTAGGCCAAGGGTTTGTGTATTTTAAGGCAGTTCATTTTTTCGTTTGAAATAAAAAATAAAAAAACATAAATAGGCTTGTTTTTTTATTTATTGAACCAAAATTGGAAATCGGATAACCGCTCGGATTGGCTCGTTATCTGATTTCCCATGCCAGCTCTTGGAGGTACCGAGATCCAGGAGGAAGCTCAGAGGGGACAGGGCTTTCTCTGTCATTGGCCCAAAGTTATGGAACGGCTTGCCTTTGCAGGTCAGAGAGGCCCCTTTCACTGTCCACTTTTAAAGCTCGTCTTAAAAACCATTTATTTCACTTGGCTTTTAACACCAGTAGGATCTAGTTTTAAACTGTGTTTTTGTTTTTAAACTGTAATAGTTTTTTTTTGTTTTAGTTCTTTTTAATATTTTTTTATTATATTGTGTTTTATTGTACAGCACTTTGTATCAGCTGTGCTTGTTTTAAAGTGCTTTATAAATAAAGTTGGATTGGATTGGATTGACATGTCAGGATCCTCCTCAATGTCAGGAGGAGGAAGAGAATCACTGGGAGATTCTAGGAAGCTACATCCAAACCTGGAGCTGTGGCCTCTCCTCCTGAACAGCTGCCTGCCTGAAACAATTGCCGGGTTTCAGGTGACCACTGTACCACTTAAGTACTGACGAAGTACTTAGTACTTAAGTAAATTTTTCGTGTATCTGTACTTAAGTACCGTATTTTCCGCACTATAAGGCGCACCAGATTATAAGGTACACCTTCAATGAATGGCCTATTTTAAAACATTTCTCATATATAAGGCGTACCGCATCATAAGGCGCATAGAATAGATAGTCGGATAGTCGAACCTTGGATTCAGGAAGGGCAGTGTGGTTTTTGTCCTGGTCGTGGAACACTGGACCAGCTCTACACCCTCAGCAGGGTCCTGGAGGGTGCATGGGAGTTCGCCCAACCAGTCAACATGTGTTTTGTGGACTTGGAGAAGGCGTTCGACCGTGTCCCTCGGGAGGCCCTGTGGGGGGTACTCCGGGAGTATGGGGTACCGGGCCCTTTGATACGGGCTGTCAGGTCCCTCTATGACCGGTGTCAGAGTCTGGTCCGCATTGCCGGCAGTAAGTCGGGCTCGTTTCCGGTGAGAGTTGGACTCCGCCAAGGCTGCCCTTTGTCACCGATTCTGTTCATTACTTTTATGGACAGAATTTCTAGGCACAGTCGAGGTGTTGAGGGGATCCGTTTTGGTGGCCTTAGGATCGCCTCTCTGCTTTTTGCGGATGATGTGGTCCTGTTGGCTTCATCGGAACGTGATCTGCAGCTCTCACTGGAGCGGTTCGCAGTCGAGTGTGAAACGGCCGGGATGAGGCTCAGTGCCTCCAAATCCGAGGCCATGGTCTTGAGCCGGAAAAGGGTAAAGTGCCTTCTCCGGGTCAGGGGGGTTGTCCTGCCTCAAGTGGAGGAGTTTAAGTATCTTGTTCACGAATGAGGGAAGAAGGGAGCGGGAAATCGACAGGCGGTTTGGGGCAGCGTCTGCCGTGAAGTGGGCGTTGTACCGGTCCGTCGTGGTGAAGAGAGAGCTGAGCCAAAAAGCGAAGCTCTCGATTTACTGGTAGATCTACGTTCCCACCCTCATCTATGGTCATGAGCTTTGGGTCAGGACCGAAAGAACGAGATCACGGGTACAAGCAGCCGAAATGGGTTTCCTCCGCAGGGTGGCTGGGCTCTCCCTTAGAGATAGGCTGAGAAGCTCGGTCATCCGGGAGGGACTCAAAGTAGAGCCGCTGCTCCTCCACGTTGAGAGGAGCCAGTTGAGGTGGCTTGGGCATCTGGTAAGGATGCCTCCTGGACGCTTCCCTGTTGAGGTGTTCCGGGCATGTCCCACCGGGAGGAGGCCTCGGGGAAGACCCAGGACACGCTGGAGGGACTGTCTCTCGGCTGGCCTGGGAACGCCTTGGGATTCCCCCGGAGGAGCTGGAAGAAGTGGCTGGGGAGAGGGAAGTCTGGGCCTCCATTCTGAAGCTGCTGTCCCTCTGAAGCTGCTGTGCCCCCGACCCGACCCCGGATAAGCGGAAGAAAATGGATGGATGGATGCTACAGTAGAGGCTGGAATTACGCTATGTATCCACTAGATGGAGCTGCACTAAAGGCAATGTCAATAGTCCTACTCCGGTCGGCGAGGAGAGCCTTCCACGACTGGGCTGGGGCGTGGCCAGACAATGGTCACCCTTCTCCGTTCGCGCACAGCATGTTCGTAGAGAATGTGGTGCTAAATGACCTGCAGACGACCTGATTCCAGACAGTCGGTAGGTAGATAGATCAGTCAAACTTTATTAATAGATTACAAACCAGCGTTTAGACAACTATCCCAGCATGCACTGTGCGCTTCTTCTTCTACGGGCAAAAATGAAGTCGGTGGCTGCTTACCGTAGTTGCTAGACCTGTTGTGGCTCAATATTGGTCCATATATAAGGTGCACTGGATTATAAGGTGCACTGTCGGCTTTTTATAAGGTGCAATGTCGGCTTTTGAGGAAATTGAAGGTTTTTAGGTGCGCCTCATAGTGCGGAAAATACGGTAGATTTAATAATGGATACTTTCTACTTTTACTCCACTACATTTTACAGTAAGTATCTGTACTTTCTACTTCACTACATTTCTACAAAACTGTTGTGTTACTTGTTACATCCAAGTCGCATTGCGCTTTTTTTCCGTTAAAATGTAAAGTTCACAGACTTAAGGTGGTGCTGTAAAATCCAAGCAATAACGTGACTTAGTGTCTGTTGTCACCCATCTCCTCCCCTTTTACTCACACGCGGAGCTCCAAGACATGCGCAGTGGTTTCCTCTTGAGCGGGAGAAGATGTCTGTCTAATCGTCAGTAATATAATAGTGCTGCATAAATCATAAGATATGGCGACATGTAAAGAAAGCTTAAAGAAAGGTAAGCTCCGTGGACGTGTTGCTAGCAAAGCTAGCTGTACAGAGACACATGTTGCATCTGCGATGAAAAAAAGTTCAAAGCCAGAGCAGCACAAATGAAAATCTTTGCTGCAAAAACCAGCACAAATGTAGCCGAGTTGATTGACACCCATTTTGTCTGACTTGAAGAAGGTGGGGGGGCTGGTTGACCTTGGAAGACCTCTAGAAACCTTTCTTTATATCTTTAAAATGATAGCGGCACAAACGAAAATTATTGCTGCACAAAAATTTGTGCTACATACGTAGCACAAACGTTTGACACCAATTTTGTCTGATTTGAAAAAGGTGGGAGGGTCAACTTCACTCAGGTCACTGAAAGCTGTTCTTTGTTCTTGTAATGATCTGCGTACACTGCAGTAGCTATTATTTTATTTCATAAAAAAAAATAAAATATATATATATATATATATATATGTGTGTCAGTGACGTGCAGTGATTCATAGCTGGTGAGGCACCAACTTAACTATAATCGGATTTACAAATCTAGACCCCTGCATGTTATTGTTTACATAAGGAAATTTCACCCATACGTACAATGCTGGAGGGCAAAAAGACTATTCTTAACATGTGATGCTTAGCCACGCCGCCGAATAATTCCGTTATCGCAATCAAACTTAGACATGTAGATATTAATAATTTCGTGCTGTGCTTAACAGCAAAGGGAAAAACCGTTAACCACGTCTTTCTCGCTCTCTGTATCAGCGCAGCTACTGTATGGCTAGTTCGCTGTTACTGTCTCTTACTCTGCAGTTGTGGAGTCACAATGTCTGGGTTCATAAGCGACCCCCAGCGATGAGGCACAAGAACTGCCTGCCTCACCTCGAATCTGTTCTCTGCCATTTATGATCGCTCCTCAGCACACAAAACACGTTACACACACAGATGGTGACAATAAAAACACAGTACATTAAATACATAAGCTAAATTATTGAGAATCAGTTCCTACATTAAATGTTTTTAACCATTTTATTGGCGACGTACAGACAGGAGGAGCATGCTCTCATAGAATAGCAACCGGTGCAGTTAGCGAGAGGTTGCTACGTGGCTCCTTGGTTCAATGTCCTCCCCTGCCCACCCTTTCAGTTGGATTTCTTTCAAAATAAATGCCACTAGTGGCAAAAGAAAAAGTGAACTTTATGCTATGTTAGGACATTAGACTAGATGTTTCCATCCCTGAAATTCTGATGCGTAGAATCACATATCTAAGTTACAGAGAGTAAACACAATAAAAACATGCTTTATCTGTGGCATTGTTCATTAAAATGGCACATTTCTGATGTATTAAAATTAAATATGATCGGTACACTTAATGATATTAGCGATTAGGTAATGCATTCAGCAAGTACTTTTACTTTTAATACTTAAGTACTTTTAAAAGTCAGTACTTTTTTACTTTTACTTAAGTAAAATGTTAATGTGGTACTTTTACTTTTACTTGAGTACATTTTTGTCTGTGTATTTGTACTTTTACTTAAGTAAATTTTTTGAGTACTTTCTCCACCACTGCAGATGACATAGCACCGACGTCACCCAATGCTGATGGAGGGCCAGAAGTAAATGCAGCCCATTTATTTCTGTTGATCCAACAAAAAAATGTCTGAAGTCTGTGTCATGTACGGTTGTTCCAACCGTTCCAATAGAGATAAAGATAAACGTTATTTTCATGTTTTGAAGGTAGTTCGTCACAAGGGAGTTAATTTTAAAAAAAACTTTAAAAAAGAAAAGAGGAGAAAAGTGGATCAACAATCTACAGCTTAAAACAGGAGTTGCGAAAACTAACAATGGCAGAATTTGCAGTGACCACCTTCTAACAGATAACGACTACATCGTTTAAATTGTATTTTCAGTTACTTAGAAAGACAAGCATTTATATGTAAGATAAGATATATTTTTAAGCCCTATTATGGTTGCCCTCAGAGTGCTAACGTTGTTAGCAGCTAGCTCAGTGCCGAGTTTAACAATGCGATAAGCATAAAGAACTAAAAATCTTTGCAAAAATACTATCAGATTCCGTAAAACAACCATTAAGATCTCGGGAATAACTAATTAGAAAGACTTTTATTATTATAAGCCTAATATGGTATGTTGCCTTTTTTTTAAGTTCATCTGCAAAACCATCAAAACATGTAAATTACGCAGAACTTGTCCTGACTTATGTGTTGCTTCAGAGGTTGAAACTCATCAAAGGAAGATCAAAATAGATCTCGATGTGGCATGACCAGGTCTCAAAGCAAAGATTAATCCCTGAAAGCCGACATAAATGTTGAAGAGCCTTATGATTAAGAATAAAATGTTTAATAAGATCGACTGGCTGTGTAGTTTTTCACATATTCCTCATATTGTGGTATTTCAAACAGATATCCACAGAAACTATAGCGAAAACTTTTTAAATACTGCTTCTGTAATGTTACACTTTATTTCCTAGCTCATTTACAGAAGTCATGGCTGCTGTAGATCTATGTGGCATTGTCATTTCTTCATTGTTGATATTTTTTCTCGTAATTTAACTAAATGTCTTTATTCTTTTCATCAAGTGACCCTATTACTCAACCATAAGAGACAACACTGAAAAAGCAATTGTCTTACATACTTTTACATCAGAAATGGGTTAAAATCTTCACTCAAACTGAGATTCTGAAAGTGTCACCAGTTAATCCAGGTTTGCTTCCTAAAGAGCGATATGTCCGTTAGATGAGAATCAATATGAGGTAGGAATATTGCACTCTCAGTTGTAGTTTAGTGGTTAAAACAGCGCTCTCGGAACTCAGCGACCGCTGGTACAAGTTCGGTTAGCACTATCGTCTGTTTAAGTTTTTGGACCAGTTTATTTTATTGTCTACAAAAAAATTATAATATTCACTTGCTGCCAACATTTTGGAGGTAATATTGTTTACCAGGTTTGCCAGACAAATGTTAACTGTAAGAATATTGTCAGATTACCAAGTTGCACAGCTTTGCTTCTGCAGCCAAGAGAAGTCTTGGAAGTGCAAATGAAATAATGTGGCTTCTATTAAATGAGCAATGAATTAGTTTGCATGATATTATAACTGTTTACATTTATTGATATGTTTGCAGAGCATGTCAGTCAACATAAGGCTGAAAAGTAAAATAATCATCATTACTCTAACAATGCTGGGTGGTAGTACAAATTTGCACTGTTTATTTCAGTCTCCTCCTGAAGTGGGGTATATTTTAGTGACCTTTCAATATATTCTTCAATATTACTTTATATACAAGGAATTATTATGTTTTGAAGAGCTCTTAGAGAAAGTAGTGACATTTTTATACCTGTTTATTTTCGTTTGTTGCATTTTGATCAGGAAACAACAAAGCCACCTAATTTTTTACAAACATCTGCGTTGAGGACCCTGTTTGGCTGTCACTAGTTAATCTTAAACTCTGAAAGCTGTGTGGCTTTGTTAATATTCTATCCTAGAATGCGGTTAGATGGGCCTTTTTTTTTTGAGCACCTGCCCCTTTAGTGGTTTCTGCACGGCCCTGGGTATGGAAACAGCCAAAGACACCTCTGTAGATGCGAAATTTAAGTTCACTGCAGAATATTTGATTTTAAAAATATATTTGCTTTTCTTCATTCCCCTTTCCTGTCATCTCAATGCGTTTAACATGCTTTTGTATACTATAAACAGAATATGACATAAAGACAGTATGCATGTCAGCTCTTTAAAACGACCACCCTACGCTTACTTTGAGGAGAGTTGAGTATTCATGAGCTTCGCAGCCTAGAGAGAGCCATGCAGAAAGTTGTGCTGTGCTGAAGTGGCTCATTGTGAGCTCCGCATCAGTGTAGCTTTAAGATGGAGGTGGGCAGCGCTTCATGACGCAGGAATATTTCTGAAAGGATGCTTCAAAACTCCAGACTGGAGCCAGCCAGCGCGTGTGTCTAAACTGGAGCTGAACGGATCTACGAAACTGCCCGGACCAAGCAGTGGGGTACAGTTTGATTCTGCAGAACAAAACCCAGATCTGAGAAGCGTTCTGGTTTTACCTGCTCACTGGAAATATTTAACCAGGGCTGTCTGCAGCTCAGTGCGTTGCTGAGGGGGAGCCAACTTGGAGAGAGAAGCGTTTGGGGAACACCTCTGAAGCGTCGATTGGTTTTTGTCTGAGGCTAAACTTTCAAAGCGGCACCATGGCACCGTTCATTGAGCCTTTTCTGTTCTTTTTGGTCATCTTCAACCCACTTATCACCAAATCTTTCACGGAGGAAATTGAGGTTTTGGTGTTTTTGCCACAAAATGACTCTTTCCTGTTTTCACATGCAAGAGTCGCACCAGCGATCCGTTACGCACAGGACAGACTGAAGGCAGAATATCCAGGTTTCCACTTCAACATTCACTTTGAGAACTCCGACTTGGCCAACCACGCTTTGTTCACGCTGGCGGACAGGTCGTGTAACCTGAAGCCAGACTTGATCCTCGGTCCAGTACGTGAGTACGAGGCGGCAGGTGTGGTGAGGCTGGCATCCCACTTGAAAATTCCGGTGATATCTGCAGGTGCTCTGGCCACCGCTTTCAAGAACAAGGAGACGGAGTACACTCACCTGACTCGGATCGCCCCTTCCTACGTTAAAATGGCAGAGACCTTCACAGCGATGTTCGAGCACTTCACATGGAAGAGCGCACTGCTGCTGATCGAAGACGACACGAAGGAGCGGGACTGTTACTTCACTTTGGAGGGAGTCTATCATTTAATGGATGACTATAATGTGGAAGTTGAAATAATCCATGAACAGGCACCTTTCAATATTGAAGAAAAATTCAAGAATAATCAGGACATGGAAGGTAAAGCGGCTTTATTGTTTTATGTAAACTGTTTAGAAAAGTGTTTAAAATTATCTGACCAATTACTTTAAAAATGACAACATTGAAATGACGATATTTGTTATTTGCAAATATATATTATAACTCATGTAGAAATATTGACACCAAATTTTATATTCAAAATCCCCAAAAGGTAAAAAAAAAAAAACTAATTAAACTTAAGTTCTTAAAACCCTAACCTAACATGGAGGTAGTAAAAATGTAACAGCAGGGTACAATAAATTAAGTCTGACTTTGGAGATTCACCAACCTATGTAACCACTTTAAGCAGCAGTCTGTAAAATCTGTGCTGTCTGGTTTTATCAGTCTCGCATTATTGAGAGGGTATTTTACCCTACACTTCTTTCCCAAAATAGTTTTACTTCTTTGAGAGTTGCAGAGATTTATCTACAAGTTTAATCACGAGGTCCCAAAGTGTTTCAATCAGGATTTTTATTCAGCCATTCATTATTTTTATTTCGAGCCATTCTTTTGCAGATTTGCTGCTGTGTTCTCGGTCACTGACCTGTTGCTGAGAGAGCTTAAGCCAATATTTAGCTGTTAGACTGTCTTAGAAATACAGGCGGATACAGCAAAAGTTGATTCTGACTGCAGGGTGACCAGGTTCTGTGGTTGCAATACAAGACCAAATCATCATCCTTGCAGCAAGTTTTACCGTTGGGAAGAGGTATTTCTTCCCAACGGTTAATTATTAATTATGGCTAAACATCTCAATATTTCTGTCATTTACAAATCGACATTCTTCCAGTCGTCTTGTAGTTACTTTAAATCGGTCTTTCTCAAACTGTGGTCCGCGAGGTACTGCATGTAAACGACCATTTATTTGCCATAATGAGAACTCATAGTGTGATGGTAACTTACCAAAGGATTGTGTTTGAGAATAATGATGGAAAACTGGCTTAAAACCGGGTCACTCAAAAGAAAAGCTGCAGGTACCGGTGGAAAGAAAACAACTTCAGGACTATATATATCATCAGGGAAAGCTAAGTCATAGCTGCTGAGTGTTGATGTGTTGTTCACTAGCGACTGGGTTCCTTTGAACGGTTATTGGTAGGAATCACTCCAGTTAGTCAGAACTGTTCTTTGTTTTTTACCACTTTGCTTGGTAATGAATGATGCTCTGCTTTCAGGTCAACAGCTATTGTTGTTTTTATTTAATTAAAAAATATCAAATTAAATGAAAGAAATACAATAAATAAATGCAATTGATAGAAATGGGTAGGTTCCATGATATATTAAGATGTGCTGTCACAGGGGCAATTTCAGGTTAGGTGGTCCATGACTGTTTTAAATGAGTTAAGTGGTCCTCAGCCTTAAAAAGTTTGAGGAACACTGCTATAGGACAAATCCTAAGTAACTTTAAATCTCAGCCTGAATAACCTGGGTAGCAAACAGCTTAAACTCTGACGTATTATTTGCTCAAATAAATTCCAGCCCCCTTTTTACCCTGAACAGGACTGTGTGGAGCCAGAAAATGAGTGTGTTTCATTACTTGATGTCAATTTCACAGGAGAGCAGCATAGTATGCAACATCATTAACATGGAGCAGTGGCAAAAAGCCATGATAGCACAGATGATGTTTATTTAATAAGACATCATCTCAGCTAACCTCTGCCTGTGTGTTGAGATCAAACTGCTGCTAGCAAAAATCAAATCAGGGGGGACCAGACAGACTCTGTCATGCTCTTTTATGTTTTAAAACTCAAGGAAACCAGGAATCTGTATGAGCCGCTGAGTTTTTATAGAGATTCGAGACATATTTGTTGAAGTATTATATAATTAAAAGCCCCCAAACTCCATACTGTCAACAAGATGCAACAGTTTATTTATTTATTTATTTATTTATTTATTTATTTTTACACAGCTGTAATATCCTACAGGTAGTCACTTAGTCACTTAAATTGCCCACAGGTCATATTCTAAAAAGAATCTGTTGCCATGGAGCTCTGTGGGAAAAATATTTTATTTAAGATGTAATTTGAAGCAACACTTTTTGTAATACTAGTACAGCTCATAACAGAATATTGTGAAAAATTTTAGGTTCATTTCAAAAAGTGAAAGTCCTACATGAAATATTTTTAGTATTTGTGTTATATAATATAATTATGGTTTAAAGATGAAAAGAAAATTCTCTTAGAAAATCAGAGTATTGCTAAAATTTTCTATCATGTTCAGAGAAAGTTGAATGGAAGGAAAAAGTGTGGCATGTAAAGGTGCAGCAGAAACAGGGATAACTGCAGGCTTGAGAGGATTGTCAAGAAAAATCCATTCAGCTTGGAGAAGCTTCACCAGGAGTGGACTGGGGTAGTCAGCAAATCAAAAGTCATTTATGGGCAACAAATGTCACATTCCTTGTGTCAAGCCACTCCTAAACCAGAGACAACACCAGAAGAGGCTTACCTGAGTTGAGGAGAAAAAGAACTAGACCAGTGTTTCTCAACCTTTTTTGGGCCAGCGCCCCCCTAGCCTTTATCCAGGTCCCTCACCGCCCCCCACCAAAGAATTTGCAGGCTACTTTGCACTGACCATTATTTTATCATTAATCACTATTGTAGATGTTTTGATTTTTATGCTTGTTTCTGTATTTATCATCAAAACTAATTTCCCAGAGAACAAAAAAGTCATGGAAATAGAAATTTTCACAGGCGTCTACAAAAAATGCAATGAACATTCAGCATAAAATCAGAAGGCCTAACAGCAGCCAATCGGAGTGGAAAAATATTCTTGTTTTTGCCATTTTCTAGTTGTTAAATATTCCACAAAATGACCAGATAAAAGATGTACAACAATGCCAGTTTAAACTTTGAACTATTTGCAAACGGATTGTGCTCTGCAACATTAAAACATGGATAGAACTGTAACTACATTAATCATAGCTCTTCTTCTCTTCAGTGTTTCTGTGAGTTTCTGGTGGTGCAGCTCTGTGCTGCCTTCAGGAGAATGGGACATCAGAGTATCATCCATAAAACTTCACCCACATGACATTTATTGTGCCAACCAGAGCTTTCAGTGGAAAATCAAAAGTTCCAGGTCCTTTTAATGCCATACAAATATGAGACAGAAACATGGATTATATCTTTATATAACCCCGTCTATTGATTATAGATTAATAGTTTTACTGGACAGAAATTACAAAGAACAAATCTGGTTCTTAATCAAATCCTAATGAGTCAAATTGAAAGTGTCATGAGTCATCAGCCTCATGACATTAACACTGACATGAAAAATAATATTGAAGAAATAAATATATCAAATCTAATTAAAAACATAAATAAGTGATAAGTTCTTTACTGTTATGGTCTGTAAGACATATTTATTCTCAGTATTAGATATGGTCTTAAACCCATGGCACTACAATATTATTTTACCTTTTATCTGGAAATAGTGTCTGTTTATTCTTGCCATACAGTCCTCTGTATTAATTATTGCTTGAAAGGTCTTGCCATACCACTTTATTCCTCTGTATTTACTGTAGTTTCTTAGTTTATTCTTGCATTTTGTTCTTCGTTCATTTCAATTTAGTTTCCTTTGATTAGTATTATCCTCTCTTGGTTTATTGCTATGTCCACTTTAGTTTCTTTCCTGTTGCTAGATTTATTTTATTGTTTGACGCTCACCATCAGTAATCTCCACTCATCACCTGCTGCGCCGCCTAATCGTCATGTGTTTCACATCATGTGTTGATTTTTCACTGTTCAGCGTCGGATTCTCTGTTTTTATGCCATAATTCACATCTAGTTCATCGCTCCGTTTTATGTCCCGCTTCTCCCGTTTCAGAGTTTTGCGCAATGTGCGTGTCGTTTTTTTTATAACCCCGTATGGTGAGCAGCGGTCGGGAAGCGTATCGATGGGGAAAAGGCAGACTGACATAAACCTTTTAAAACAACAAAAACAATTTCTGCATTCTGATTATTGAAATTTAAAAGTGCTGTGTTGTTCTATCACCCCCATTTCATACTGGACCACTTACAGCACCGGTGTTAACGCTATAAAATGAACGCTCTCTATCGTGGTATCACCCATGGAGGGATTTCTTTATTTCTTTATTTAAATGGGTTCACTTTTCAGAGGGATACACAGTGAGGATATCGTGATTTTAGCTACCAGTAGCAGGAGTGGAACTGCGCCAAGAAGCTAACAGAAGCTAACAAACGCTGAATAGAAGAAGAGCTGCCATCGATACAGTTGCAGCCACGCATGGTTTAATGTTACACAATACAGTTTTACCAAGTTGCTCAAAGTCTAAACTGGCATTGTTGTGCATTTAAGGTGTAAAGTTTACCTTTGACCAAACGCCCCCCAAAGGCATCCCAGCGCCCCCCTTTTGTAAAGATGTCCGCCAGCGTACCGCCCACATTGAGAACCGCTAAACTAGACAGTTGCTCAATGGTCCAAAGTCCTCTTTTCAGAAAAGTTGGCATTTCATTTGGAACTCAAGGTTCCAAGGTGTGAAGGAAGAGCTGAGAGGCACTGAATCCATGTTGCTTTAAGTCCAGTGTGAATTGTTCACACTCTGATGATTTGGGGTGGTATGTCACCTGCTGATGTTGGTCTACTAGGTTTTCTGAAGTTAACAATTGATAAAGATGAAAACAAAACTGCAACACTGAAGTTAACAGTTGATGCTGTTAACTTCAGTGTTACAGTTGAAACCGTTGGTTATGTATTGTAACCCCAGATTCTATAGGCGCAGCCCTTTAAGGCTATCGCTAGTGGGTTTATCCCTTGCGTGCAGCGCAGCACTCAAAAAAGCTTAATCCACGCTCACCTACTGGGTTGCCCCACTGGTCTGTATAAATAACGGGCTGACCGGACAAACGATTTCCTAACAGCCTTTTTTTTTTTTTCAGCTATTCAGGAACCAGTGAGACCCACCACAGCTTAAAGGGCTGCGCCTATACTCGTAGAATCTGGGGTTACAATACATAATACAAAATAGAACATATACGTTCTATTTTGTATAGGCTTCGCCCTTTAAATTTATTGCTAGTGCGTTAATAGAAAAGCAGGATGTAGTCTATGCTGCTTCCTCTGTTTTTGTCCTGTCTTTTTCTATATTTTTGGAGCCTTTCTTTGCACATCCTCCGAATCTACAAATTATGGATTTGGTCAACCGCTCTCTCAATGTAATTGATCAAATTTTCTCGACGAGAAGACTGGGCACAAGAGAGCCCCCTTGTCCTGCGGAGACACACCCGGCGGGATTCACCCTGGATTTATTCATGATAACAGGATTTCTGCTGTTTGGAGCTTGTGGCTTATTGACAAATTTGTGACAGACTTGGCCAAACACTCAGGCTGTTGGTGTGGACAGAGACGCAAGTTGGATGCGAGTCTTGCTGAGACTCGCAGCCCAGCTGAGGACTCTTAAACTCACTAACAGAATGGAATTGATCTTGGAGAAGTTGCTAGTTTCGGTTCAGTGGAACAACCAAACTAATTTGGGTAATTGGGAACTGTGATGTATCAGAGAGACATTAGGGAAGGTTGAAATTTATTATCTACCCAGCCTAAGACAATCTGTATCTGAATTGGGTTTCCCTGTGTTGCCTTGGAAGGGCATATTTCCAACGCTCCTTCCCACCTCACCCCCTCCTGTTATCCATGCAGCTGTGGAGCTGAGCACTCCCAAGGACATTCCTCAATAAAAACACCTTGATTGGACTTCTGCCGGGAGGCTGAGCAACGTGGTTTCATGGCCCTGTGATGTCACCGCCTTCACTCATGTCTTTGTTTTGTCTGAATGTGTCCTTTCCTCTTTTTTTATTTTATTTTGTTAGAAACTGTAGAGTACTCACTTTTGACCCAGAAAAGGAATTAGAACAAACTTGGAATCCAGAGACTCCAGTTTATTAGTCACTCTTTTGCTAGTTTACCTATTAAAAACTATGGAGTACTCACTATTTAACCCAGAAAAGGATTATTTTAGATTATTTTAGTTTAATAGTAATATAAGAAATTGTGTCGCGAGCACGATTTAGATCAACATTATACTTCCTAGATAACTTTCATGCAGATAGACTCATACCGCTACAGCCCAGAAAATGAATTGGAACTTAGTTACTTTTTATACTACCATTTCTTAGAAACTGTGGCTACTCACTTTTAACCCAGAAAAGGACTTGGAACAAACTTAGAATTTAGTTAGTCATCTTTAGATTATTATCAGTTATTTAGAAACTGTTGAGTACTGACTTTTAACCCAGAAAATAACTTGGATTAGTCACTCTTTAGCTTATTTTTTTCAGAAACTGTAGAGTACTCACTATTTAGATGCAGAGACCAGAAGCCCAGAGGACATTTTTGGATCAAGACTACTTTTTAGACTCTTGTTCTTCCAACCCAGAAATGAAATTAGACCAGAGGATACTTAGCAACCCTGAACAGGAGCTCTTAGCTTACACATACTTTAGATCAGAGGTCTCATTCTCGCGGGCCAATTGCAGCCCGCAGGACAATGTCTCGTGGCCCCTACCGTGATATGAAAGTATAATATTAGTGCAACCCACAGGGTGAGCGGACCTCTGAAGGAAGTCCTTCCTTGTCATGACTGACATTCGGTGCTAGGCTAAGCTGCACTGACTTCATGCACACTACACTTGTAACAATTGTGCGGCGGATGATGGAACAGTCCAGGACCAGTTTCCCTTCCCTGCAGTTGCCAGTCTGGTACTGTCTACCATTAACAAATGCCACGATCAAACGCAGAGAAAGGCGACTGCTACCGGGCTGCTCGTCATCTGCCGCACTGTTGTGACATTAGAAGCAGTAATGACGTCACTCCATACACTGCTAGCTGGCTAAACACTTCTATAAACATAGAACAAGAGCAACGCCAAGTAGAATAAACTTAAACTTCACACTGCAGAATAAATTGACCCTTTTTTTTTTTTGTTTTGACGTAATGCGACCTGTATTTGATCTTTTCATGACAGTCTGAATAGCACAGGTCGGATTCTTTTCGTTTGCAACCCATATCCGATACGTTTCCGATTCAAATGTGACCTAACGTCCAGGCCACATTCATCCAAACTGAACGTCACTGATACTCGACAAATTCTGCGTCCTGATACAAACGACTATGACGGACTATAATGAGGATTAAGTTGCTAATATGCTGCTCCGGTTGGACAACAACTTCAAATATGTAAGCTAAGCTCCACCATTAGCCTCCATGTTTATTTCTGCAAACACTGAGCACTACTTCTTTTTATGGCGGTTGGCAGAACACTGAGACCGCTGACGCTATTGTGCCCTCTACTGCGCATGCGGGACACTTTCAGGTCGTTTTTTTGTTCAGACTGCAGAACACACTGCCACCTGTGTGGCAATGTGAACGAACGGCCCAGGCAAAAAAAAACATCCAATTTGACAAAAAATCGAAATTGGGTCACTTCAGGCCGAACGAACCCTAAATTTTGTCACACCCTCGTCATGTCTTTTTCAAAGCCAAAGCCTGCAGTTCATGTATTGGAGAAATAATTAAATGTTGATGACATTTGAGGATATTTTTAAAATGTTTTTTGTGGAATCCTTTATGCGGCCCAGCCTCACCCAGACTCTACCTTCAGCGGCCCCCGGGTAAATTGAGTTTGAGACCCCTGCATCAACATTAGATTCTTTTTCTCTCTTTTTTTTGTTTTTTCTCTTTCCTTCGTTTTGTTATTTTGTTTGTATTTCCTTTTAATTCCTGTAAAGCACTTTGTATTGCCTTTTTGATGAAAATGTGCTATATAAATGAAATTACCTTTACGCCTCACTGGGTCTATCCAGATCACCACCATGAAGCATCTGCTCACATATAACAAAAAACAGTCTTGGCCTAGAGTGTGTAATTACGCACTCCCGCCCTCCCATACAGTAGAAGGCTAGAGAGGAGAATAGCCTCTGGTCAGAAAAGGCTGAGATAAAAAGACCTGCTGCTGCGAATAGGAACAACAAATGTTACAAACTGTAACACTGTAACGATGAACAGAGCAGGTAACTTATTATAGAGCACTTTGCACAACCATGTTGTTCTCAAATGCTTAAATAAACATAGAACTTCCCAGGGAAATAAACTGAATTATAATAAACATCAGCTGAATCATGCATTATGTTACAGCAGAAAATGCCACTTATTGTGCAACAGACACAACACGGGAAAAACCTGGCAGGTTTAATCAATTACAACAGAAGACACGAATCATAACTGAAACACATCATGTCACCCTGCGTTACATGCAAGGGTGAGACAATATTAACATGTAACCAAAGTAATTATTCTGTCAGAACTCTGAGAACAGAATGGGCAATAGAAAATGTGGGAACGTCATACAGTTAAAACCGAATAAATGACCACAGAGATGACCAGGAAGCTGCCTTGAAAATGACCTTCACAGACATTCCTCCATGCAGAACTCTGGAGGATGAAATCCCTCTTGTAGAGTGAGCTCTCATATTCTCTGGAGGATCCAGTCTGGAGGAAGTGTAAGCCTGTGAGATGGCCTCATACAACCAGTGAGAAAGGCACTGGGCAGACAGAGGAAATAGATACAGTGATGAGGCTACATGTAGTCTCTGGGACACAGAGAGTGGAAGGGCAATTTTTCGTGCTGCAATGCCACTGAAAATCTTTTACACTTTCTCAAAAATGCTGAAATTTGACAACCAAGAATCAAGACCAGCAATGCATGTGATGGATAAATTGGCAGCCATCATAGAGGCCTGAGTCAAGAGGGTTGAGTGTCTTGATATATGTCAAGCAAACCAGCAAAATATGGCTTCAAAATATGGGTGGCCTGTGATGCAAAATCCAGCAATGCATGGAATATTCAAGTGTACACAGTGAAACTGCCGAGTAGAGCAGTCGTCCCCAACCCCCGGGCCGCAGACTGGTACCAGTACGTGGACCAATTGGTACCGGGCCGCATAAGAAATAATAAAATATTTCCGTTTTATGTATTATCTGAGTCTGGAGGATCTTTTATTTTGAAAATCCTTTAACTGGATTCTCTCGGTTACGTCTTGTGCGCCAACATTTAGCCCACAAGCAGCAAAATGAGTAATGAGTAAACAGATGCCTTTGGAAAGTTTCTTTGCGAAGGGGAAAAGGCTCAGACAAGAGACAGGGGAATGGATTTATAATGGACCGGTAGGTGATTCCCACATTCCAATCCGCTATGCATAATATGCGGCATCCTGCTCGCTAATGAGGCAATGAAGCCTTCAAACTGCTTCGACACATAGTTTGGTCCTGTCCGGCTCAGAGTCTGAGAGGCTTTTCCTTTATCAAACAATTTTGTTTTTGCCTCTTATTTAATGGAAATATTGATGTTGATGAGACTTTCTCCAAAATGATAACCTTTTTCAACCTTTATAGCTCCACTGTTGAAAATGAGGCTCTAATATTCACAAATGACATTGAAATAAAATCCAGTCCAACATCTGGTTTGAGGTGATTCTTCTGGAACCTGTTGGAGGAAAAACATCCCAACTTCAGAAGATGAGCTTTTAACCGAACAGAGCTCTGTGGTTCCTCCTATCAGTTCGAGAGTCAGGGTGAGGAGGCGCCATGTTAGGAAGAGAAGTGGAAGCTACAGGATCTACAGAACAAACAGGTCATGATGCTAGGCTATTGATTATCCCTCTGTCTGGACACAGGATCAATAGAACCTGTATAAAAGCTAAATGAATGATTATATGCCAGACATGGAAAACTGGGATGCACTCCAATGCCATGATGTATTTATTTTATTTATTTTTTTTGTCATAGTACCCTCAAGAATTTAAAACTACTTTCACCCCTGCGCATCTGTATCTTATTTTGAAGGGGTGTGTAAACGTTACCATAGCGACCAGAGTCAGAGAGTGTTAGGTGCTAGAGAGGAGAGGATTAGAGCTTGTAAGTCTTGAGTCTGGTTCACACAGCACAATTTAATTGTCGGCTGATTTTCTAAACCTCTGTGACCACACACGACACGAGCCAATAAAAGTACAACAGGTTCTCCAGCACACGGCAGGAGCAACACACCACAACGAACATCCCGTTAAAACCCCCAACATACCACATGTGAATTTAGAATAAACAAACGATGTAGAAGCAACAGTGATAGTTTGTGAACTCGTTTTAAGCAATAAAAGACGTAACAAAAAGAAAAAAACTGTTGGATTAAAGACTGCGGAGCAGACGCCCTATTTGCTGTTCTATGAGATAAACCAGGCTCTCAGTTGTGCGATGTCAGCTGTTTTGGATTCCCCTCCGTGCTTACGTCACCGCACTTTCTGATTGGCTACCACTATATCACATTCAACAGGTTGCGTTCTCGCTCCCAGTCAGGGAAAACCCCACAGGTTGCGATAAAATGACCAAGACATGACCAACATGTTGAATATCCTCGATTTTAGATCGGAGCAGTCTGGACGTTCTACTTAGTACACCACACACAGCAGGATGATCAGTTACAAATATTGCAGCAACAATCTCAGAACTCGGAACGTTCTAAGATTGTCATAAGGGGAAAATCAGGGGAAAAAAATAAAAAATTGTGACATGACCCTCTCCTACACCCCTACCCCTTCTTTGGAGTATTTTGGCAACGTTGATAAAAAGGTTGGGGACCACTGGAGTAGAGCACTAGATCAGGGGATCAGAGTTGTGCTTGAATTGACAGTTGGACTGAGGGGGTACAATGTCACATGTGACATTTTCTTCACCTCCTATGAACTCAGCCAGTGGCTTCTGAAAAGAAAGATGCCAATGGTTGGCACTGTTAGGAAGGATAAGTCTGAACTCCCCCCTCCATTCCTTGCAACAAGAGCCAGAGAGGTTTTCTCATCAAATTTTGCCTTCACTCCCACCACCACTCTTGTTTCTTATATTCCAAAAAGGAACGAGAATGTAGCTCGGCTTGTAAATTGTAAATAATTGCTGACATTTCCTTCATTAATGGTAGTTATTCAGGTGAAACGGGAACAGCTGGAAATCAGTAGTACTAATGATTATGTTCCCAATATTGCAATCTCCAATTGCGATATTGGGGATTTTATACTGTCAGACTATCGCTGAGGCATGTCCTATTGTGCTTACTAGTATGTGACATATGAATAAATATAGCTGGAATCAAAATCAAAAATGTGTTTGTGTGAATATGTAAATGACCAAATTGGCGTAAAATGTTGACATTGAATATGGGCTAGATAAGTATGGAGAAGTTACCTTTAAAACCAAGTACAGAAAGTTGAAAGAATCTCTTCCTGGTCTAAAAGAGCACCATTTGCCCCACCATTCCTGAATTAATTTCTTACTTGCATTCTTACTTGCAGCAAAAGGATAATTTAAACTTTTTGAAATATTGCTGGCTGTGATCACTGCCTCATGGAATGACCCACAGAGCACACACAAGCTAGTAGTGTGTGCAGAGGCCAGTGTAATTAAAGGGTGCTATAGTGCTGGCAGGACTGAGGTGAAGTTTGTCCCACTCACTTGAGGGATATTTCAGGAGGTATGTTTTAAGTGACAGAGTTATGAGGAATGTTCCAGTGAGACTCTGAATCTTCCCTATTAACAGGGATTGTGGTTACTTTTTGTTCAGTTGCAGCCTAAGTTTGTGCAGTTACTTGTTTGTGCATTTACTTTTCATCTATAATCAAGGACCTTACATCTATCTATCTACTCAATTCACCAAGTTGAAACGTATAGATAAATTTGACAGAAAATGTTTTTACAAGCTTGTATTTCTTTTAATTATGATTCTTTTTCTGTTTTGAGCTAATGAAAAACATTTTGGTTTATACATCAAACCAATAAAAAAAAAAACATCTTAAATACAGAAATACATGCTTAAGTATTTAATACCTGCTTGAAAGTTGTTGTTTTTTAAAAGAACTCTTGACAAACTAATCTAATCAGAAAGTAGATTTCTTTAAGCTCACAGAAAATGACTGTATATAGGTTGTCCATCCATCCATCCATTTTCTTGCACCCTTGTCCCTTAATAGGGTTGGGAGGGTTGCTGGTGCCCATTTCCAGCTAACGTTTCGGGCAAGAGGCGGGGTACACCCTGGACAGGTCACCAGTCTGTCGCAGGGCAACACAGAGACACACAGGACACACAACCACTCACACCTAGGGGCAATTTGGAGAGGCCAATTAACCTGACAGTCATGTTTTTGGACTGTGGGAGGAAACCGGAGTACCCGGAGAAAACCCACGCATGCACAGGGAGAACATGCAAACTCCATGCAGAAAGACCGGGGCCGGGAATCGAACCCAGAACCTTCTTGCTGCAACAGCTCTACCACTGTGCAGCCCGTATATAGGTTGTGTGTGGCTTCAATTAATTTAACTTTATTTTTGCCTATAAATTGGATGTGTTTGTCACCTAAAGAGTTTTGGTGCCATAAAAATAAAATGTCTGTGATTGACTGACAAGCAGGCCAGGATGCTTGTCATTAGCATGTCTTAGCAAATGACAACTGTAGATATTCACAAGGTTGAATAAATAAACTGAATAGAATTCAGTTGAATTCAAGTTGATCACTTGAAGAGATCAAGTCATGTTAGCTTGGTCAAAAGCAGCCACTTTGTCCTACGCTATTTGTTTTATCCAGAGGGTCTGGGTTCTCAGCTATTGAGAAACAATTGCCTCTTGGAGGTGTTGACTCTGTCGAGGTTTTAAACTTTACCAAATCGCTAATGTTTGTCTGTGACATATGCAATTCACCAGTAAAATGCTATGAAGCTTACCAGAAATTGCCTGCACTGAAGAGAGAAGTGTCGAGTCAAACAAGTTGTTTGTTAATGTTAATTCAACATTTGGAAGCCTGGCCAATACGGACTGAACGGTGCCATTGCTAAAATACTGAGGAGACTATAATTCTAAAAATGAGCACAAAAACAAAGTTATTGTTCTCAACTTCTCCTACTGTTTGATGATTGGCCCTGTAGAAAATCTAATGGAGGAATCCCAGTTAAGGGACGCAGGCCAGACTGTGCTGTGAAGCGAAATTTGAATTGCAGTATAGGAACGAAATGACCAAGTTAAATTCATGGTCAAACACCTCATTTAGAAAAAGAAGAATCAATCTACATTTCAGTTGCATATGACCAGACATGCATCTGGAGTTGTTTCTTAATAAATAGGCTGCCAAATAGGAAATGTAGCTTCTATAGTGGGGAAATAGTCTACAAAATCCGTGGTTCAGTTCACTTCATGGTTTGATCTCATAGTTTTTGATTTAACAATGAAATGTAATAACTTTTTTTGTTTCCATTTTGGTCAGTAGTCCAGATGTACCATACACCAGCAACCTATAATCAACTATTTTTGTTACTTAGAAAGTCAACTATTCTGTAAAACTGTAAAGTATGGGCAATTTAGCATCAGGAAACTTGATGAGTTAGAACTCATATTAAGTTCTAACTCATATTAAGTTAATGGGTGGGATTTTGTAGATAAAGTGCTAGGACATGGGTAGTTCAAGATTTTTTCACATAATACAGAACAGCTATTGGCTATATCTGACATAATCAAAGAGGAGCAAAGAGAGAGAGGAGGAAGTTCGAACCATCTCTACCGCCCATCGTAATGGGCAACATGAGATCATTAGCTAACAAGATGGAAGAACTTCAAGCCCTGACAATGACTCAGCCAAAGTATAAGGAATGCAGCATAACAATGAAATGCATTTCATTGCTTTACGGAGACATGGGTATGTTGCACTCATGAAACAGACAGGAGTCCTTCTTCAGTTTCGGCAACTTTATTTGCCCCACGCTGTGTGTATTTTCTTTAAGAATTGTTCTCCTCAGAAGCAGCCTGGCACAGACTGATAGAAAACTGTTACAAAGTTTCTTCTTTTTCAGAGTTACAATGTTACAACTGACCAACTGACACGCTTCCGCTACCCAACCAATCAGTGATGTAGCACGCAGCTCAGATTCTGTAATGCTTCTGCGGCTGAACAAAAACAACTAATAAAAATAAAATACATTAACTAAATTAATAGTGTTTAATCCATAAATTAAAAAATAGTCATAATTTAAATAAAATACTTCCAGGATGCAACAGCTGCAGGATTGTATCCCTGGCTCCAATGTCAGGAAACCTGGCAGAGAGCTGCCAGGTTTTCTGACTATTCAAGCAGACGGAGATTTAAAGAACAGCAGGAAAAGAAAGGGCAGTGGATTAGCAGTGTTTGCGAACAACAGATGCTGTTATCCAGGACGTTACTGTGAAGTGTGGTCTCTACAGTCCAGACTCTTGGCAGTACGTTTCCAACCATATTATTTACAAAGAGCGTTCACCAGTATTATTTTGGCAGCTGTTTACATTCATGTGATGTCATCAGTTATTTTGTTGCTAGGATGCAGACACAACACCCCAATGCATTTGTGACAATATCTGATTATTTTAATAATGCCTCACTCTCTTCTACACTGCCAATGTTTCACCATTTTGTCAGCTGCTCCACCCGGGAAAACAAGATTTTGGATTTGTTTCATGCTAATGTCAAGGATATATATGTCTCCAAACCAAGACCTTCTCTGGGGAAATTGGACGATCATTTTGTTTTTCTCTGTTCTGAATGCAAACCCCTAGTGAAGAGGCTGCCTGTTAGGGAGATGACTTTTAGGAAATGGTCACTGGAAGCAGAAGAGGTCCTCCAGATTTGTTTGAAAGCAACCGATTGGACTACTCTTTGCCAGCTACATGGAGATGACATCAGTGCCATGACTGAGTGTGTGACTAACTATATTAACTTCTGTGTGGACATCCCCACCATCCCGCAGGACAAGAGGGCTCTCCTGTGCCCAGACTTCTCTTCGAAAATTTGATCAATTACATTGAGAGATTGGTTGACCAGATCCGTAATTTGTAGATTTGGATGATGTGCAAAGAAAGGCTCCACAAATATAGAAAACAACAGGACAAAAACAGAGCAAGCAGGGCAGGCATGGGCAGGGAGTGAGCAGAGGAAAAAAGCGGCCACTTTCTTCGAGAGCAAGAGAGAAGGCTAACTCCACATGGCAACAATATTTGACATGGGGTATTCATATTTTTGTTCAGTATATATACTGCCTCCAGAGAGCCTCCAAAGAGCTTGCAGCATCATCATATGAACAATGAAGTGATGATATATATAATATAAAAATTCCCTTCTCACCCTCCGCGGGTGGTCTCTCTCATACTCTGAGCTCGGGTCCTCTACCAGAGTCCTGGGAGTTTGAGGGTTCTGTGCAGTATCTTGGCTGTGCCTAGAACTGCACATTTCTGGACTGAGATGTCTGATGTTGCTCCTGGGATCTGTTTTAGCCACTGCTCCAGTTTGGGGGTAACTGCCCTGAGGGCCCCGATGACCACAGGCACCACTGTGGTCTTCACCTTCGAGGCCTTTTCCAGTTCCTCGCTGAGGCCCTGGTATTTCTCCAGTTTCTTGTGCTCCTTTTTCCTGATGTTGCAATCACTGATGTTGGTATTGCTACATCCACCACAACGGCTTTCCTCTGTTGTTTATCCACCACCACAATGTCCGGTTGGTTCGCCATTACCATCTTGTCTGTCTGGATCTGGAAGTCCCACAGGATCTTAGCTCGATCATTCTCCACCACCTTTGGGGGTGTTCCCCACTTTGATCTCGGGGCTTCCAGTCCATATTCTGCGCAGATGTTCCTGTACACTATGCCCACCTCTTGGTTATGTCGTTCCATGTACGCTTTCCCTGCCAGCATCTTGTACCTTGCTGTTATGTACTGGACTGTCTCAGGGACCTTCTTGCACAACCTACACCTTGAGTCTTGTCTGGTGTGGTAGGTCTGAGCCTCTATTACTTTGGTGTTTAGGGCCTGTTCCTGTGCAGCTAGGGTGAGTGCCTCTATGCTGTCCTTGAGTCCAACTTTTTCCAGCCATTGGTAGGATTTCCTGATATCAGCCACTTCAGTTATTTTTCGGTGGTACATCCCATGTACAGGCTTGTCCTCCCACGATGGTACCTCCTGCACCTCGTCCTCTGTTCCCCATTATCTGAGACATTCGCTGAGCACATCGTCTGTGCATATATATATATATATATATATATATATATATATATATATATATATATATATATGATCTGCCCCCCTCCCTGCCATGCAGGGGGGCCCGGGTCCTAACAGGAAGGACCATCTTCTCCAGATCTCAAGAAGCCGATGCACACAAAGTTGAACATTTTAGAATGTTATTTATGTTAAAAGTAGTGATAAATGGAGTACATGGCCACACCACAGACTTCTGGGAGCCAGCCAAGCACCTGCACACTCATGTTTGCACAATTTACCTTAGGTTGTGTGTGTGTGTGTGTGTATATATATATATATATATATATATATATATATATATATTATACACAGGAGTGAAAGTAAGCGGATACGGTCGGGTACTGCGTACCCCTAAAAGATTTGGAAAGTGTACGCAGTACCTGCAAGAGAGGGGAGCGATTGTCTGCTGTAAAGAATTAATGCGTTCACTGTGCAGCCGTGAGTGATTAGTTTTTCCAAGAACAATCTAAAACACGACTTAATCAGTTAATAATTAGCTTTTTTCCCATTTCTTATTGTTTCTGAACTCTTCATGCTTTGGTAGAGCACATCAATCGCGGAAGGTTTTGAGTCGATCTCAGCATTAGGTGACAAACTGAACACCGCCAGGATGATGAGACCAGCACGTCCTCCTCTGACTCGCTTATCAAAACATTCGTGCCTTTATTAAAGAACAACAAAAAAAAAAATTTAAGTGTTAAAATTAATGACCCAACAAAAATAATCTCAGTATTGTTTCGACAAGGTGTTGCGCAATTCTGTGCGTTCCAGTTCCATTATTAAAATATCTAGCAGAGCAGAAGTTTAAAATTAACTAATCAACCACAGCTGTATTCAGGGGAGCGCTTATTAATAATCGCAAAATAAATATCAAGCCTGAAAATCTGATATTGTAACGGACTAAATGTTTTTAACGTGCTCGGCTTGAGGAGCGCAAACGATTGCCACGTCAATGGGTGTGCTTAAATGACAAAGAGACGGAGAATAAAAAGGTGCGAGTGGTTTTGAGTTGATCACCTGTTCAGGTCATTTTACCTTTGTTTATCTTTGCTGTGACGCATCACAGCCGCTTTAGTTTCTGAACGTTCAACAAACGACAAACTTGGAATAATTATCTCGTTCGTCTGTGACTATACGTCATTCACAACAAACATCATACACGGTAAATATGTTTCATTAAGTATTAAACAAATGGCTCCTACCACAATAATTATGTGAAATTAAATTGCCTAATTTAAAAAAAAAATTAGTTTGGTGCTCTTGCATCTTGCTTTTAGCTCAGAGTCTGAGAGGCTTTTCCTCTTTCAAACTATTTTTTGCTTCTTATTTAGTGGAAATATTGATGAGACTTTCTCCAAAATAACCGTTTTCAACCTGTATAGCACCATTGTTGAAACTGAGAACCTAACATTCACAAATGACATTGAAATAAAACCCAGTCCAACATCTGGTTTGAGGCGATTCCTCTGGAGCCTGTTGAAAGAAAATATCCCAACTTCAGAAGTTAACAGAGCTCTGTGATTCCTCCTATGAGTATGAGAGTCGGGGTGAGGAGGCACCATGTTAGGAAGATGAAGTGGAAGCTGCAGGATCTTCAGATTAAACAGGTCATGATGCTAGGGTACTGATTATCCATCTATCTGGACACAGGATCAATATAACCAGTTTAAAAGCTAAAATGAATGGTTATATGCCAGACATGGAAAACTGGGATGCACTCCATGCCACGATGTTCAGAATTTAGGTCTCATGGCATCTCAAGGTGACAGCCAGTGAGCTGAGGGAAATACAGCTTTATTTTGTAGCAATTCAAGAGCTGGTACCCCCAAGAATTTAAAACTACTTTCACCCCTGGACATAACTCATAATAAAATCACAAACCAGAATCCAACCTTACTCCACAGACAACACACCAAAACAAACTTACGGGGAAGCATTTCACCGAAGCACCGTTCCCCAGAGACAGCATCATGGGTAATTCCGGAGTGATCTGAAATTAAGGTTCCGGGTCCTACACTTTTTAAAGGAAGGGCGTGTTTTCCTTCTCTGCTGTTTTCAAATTCGGGGACTGTCTTTAGCTAAGTTAATTTAAATCTTGTTTGGCCATGTTCCAGTTAAAGTCTGTTTATTTTTAAGATCAGAGAAGCGCTATTTTCTTTTGAGTGGAGACAGCTGTACATAACTGTATCAGGGAGGAAGCTCTGGCTTGGCGACAAGACCAGATTGTTTTACACCAGCTGTTAAATCTTATCAAGGTGGTCAAAAAGTTAAACTCACACAGAGCCATGACCCCCTGTGAATGTCTGCTCAGTCCACAGAGAAACTAGCTGTGTTTTAATTTAGAGAGAACTACAAGCTAAATTATTTCAACTCAGCTTAGTGTATTACGTTTCAATAGAACTGTCCTACATAAGAGATTATGCTGATTGAACCATAGATATAATTTGCAACCAAATTTTCTTATTTAAAATTTTGTCTTATATTTTGAACATATATAATCTTTGCCAAGTCTAAAAACTAGCATATTTTAAATTTATTTTCTTAACAGTCACTATCATCTTGCAACTGTGTGTGCTGTATTAACAATATAACAGAACATGACAAGAAACTTATTTGTAGTTATTTTGTTCAGACATATGAGGTGGAAGTGTAGAAACAGCCATTTAATCCTGTGTCATTTTAAAATATTATTTACCTTTTTGATATATTTAAATAATGACCATTTGATGTAGAGGAGAAGAACACAGACTTGGCATACAAGCAGTTATCTTATTGAAAACAGTGTTATGTCAGTTTATATCAGTGCTCCCCAACCTTTTACTGCGCACCGATCAAGACATTGTCATTTTGCTGCGGCCCGGAGGGGTGGGCGAAGGGGGGTGAGGGTTGCATCAGATACGGATTCTTCACGTTTGTGTTCCCGCTAAAGCCTTTTTCCCCTTTACGACAATCTTACAACATCCTGCAGTGTGTGATGTGTTACGTGGTGGTGTGTTTGGGCATATTCAACATGTTGATTGTATTGGCCCGATTATCGCAGCCTGTGATAATCGGGCTGCGGGAGCGAGAATGCAGTCTGTTGAATGTGACAGGTAGCCACAGGGGCACGGTACAGGGAGCAAAAGTGATGACAATGGTTCATTCCTGCTTAGCGTGCTTGACGACACTAAGCTGTTTTAAGCAGCAGACAGTAGAAGACAAGAACGACTGTGGCAGTTACTATGGTGCCTAGAAAAATAATAAAGTCAAGTATCTCTTCCACCTCTTCTTGAGGGTAATAAAGAGTTTGTTGAACTGCTGGTGTGAAGTCAGCTTTAATGCAAATCTTCTTATTAAACTCCACTTTCGTTGCCACTGACACCAACACCACCACCACCGTCGAACTAAAATACAACATAAACTTAAATGAGACGGTGTCATGAATACAATAACGACATAAAACATGATATAAAAACATATAAACATACCTCGTTTCACACAACCTTTTCGGGGTAGAAATGAGGTTAATACATGAATTCTATAAACTTAAACTACTTTTTTACAGTCACTTGCTAAGGTAATGCTTTCACACCACATGCATCCTCTTTCTGGTGACCAGCAAACATGCTGGATTCAACTTCCTACATAGACCTTTCAAAATAAGAGTCGTAACAACAAATAAATGTGCATAATCAAAATAAAACATGTAAACTAAAACTGTGGCTATAAAATCAAGTTTAAGAAAAAAAATTGAGAAAAAAAGATAAGAATGTAACGCAGTTTTTTTCCAAGAGAGGTGAGTAGACTGTGTGAGCTTATCAACCATTCAGCATAGTTAGCTTAGCTACAGACTACTGTTTGCCTCCATAGCATTTAATGAATTAAGGAAAATAAATGCCAAGATATTCATATATTTAACTTGTCCCTGTACCTTTTACCACACTTCACAACAGGTGAGTCAGTCAGCAGCAGCTCTAATCCCCGATACCAACATAAACCCCTTACCCCAGTCCCAGTGAAAAAGGTGAGCAACACTGTGTTCAATGACAACCTAGGTAGCATCATTCCAGGGAATCTATAAGGATTTCTCTTTTTACAATTACACACAGGGGCGCCAGGAATCTTGGGCCCCATGACAAAAAATTTTATTGGACCCCCAATCTAATATTGCAACTACTATTACAGTTTCTTGAGTCTATCTGACCCATCAGTATATATATATTATATCATAATTTTAAAGGTTTGCAATTATTGGCTATAGTGGCCTTTATTTGATAGTTAATTGACAGGAAAAGTGGGTATTGAGAGAGAGGAAAGACATGCAGCAAAGGTCGCCAGGCTGGGAATAGAACTGGCAACGGCCGTGTCGCGGACCAAGGCCTTCATATGTGGGTTGTGCTTAACCCTTGCGCCACCACAGCACACCCTTTTTAAATCATTTTAAAAAGATTGTGTGAATTTCTGTCAGCAACAAATATATTGTTTTTGTTGTGGACCAGCACCGGTCCGCGGCCCGGTGGTTGGGGACCACTGATAGAGTACATGCTGTTGTTCAGATATCAGAATTTCTTATATCATATCTGAACAACAGACCTATAATTGCAAAATTTAAAAGATTTAAACATAGACAAATCGTACAGCAACAAGGGAGAGAACTGAGAGGAATGAATTATGGACTGAATGAACAATTTCCACAGGAAATAAATGAAAGATGGAAAGAACTTTTTCCCATCAGAAAGTTGGAGATGACTGAAGCTGCGATAATAGAGACAAACTGTACATAGATGGCAGATTATACCGTGACAAAGACATCAGACCCTGGCTTTTCTAACCAGAACATGCTTTGTTTTTATTTAAATAATGCCATCTTATTTAATTATGCTTCTGCTTATTACTAGCTTGTTTATTTTTTCTCCTTTTTGTTTTTTCTCTTAATATTTACTGACTTTATCTGGACATTTTTCACTTTGCAACGTGCACCAACTAAATTTTATTAGCGGGAATATTAAGGGTTTTGATTCATATAAAGAAAGGGTGAAAATATTTGAACATTTATCAGATCTACATGCTCATATTTGTCTTCTTCAGGAAACGCTTCTAGTTAAAATGATCATATTGATCATTTTAACTGGGTTGCCTAAAAACAACCCAGTATAACCACGTATTTTATTCAAACTGTAATTCAAGACAAAGAGGACAATGCATTTTGATTGCTAAAAATATACAATTAATATGCCATAAAACTATTGTGGATTGTGAAGGTTTGTTTATAATAATTAATATATCTAAATACAATCAGACACTGTACAATAGCCAGTGTTTATGGTCCAAATACAGATAGCCAATTATTTTTTCAAAATTTCTTTACAGTACTTTCAGAATTTTCAGACTCCCAAATGAGGAGACTTTGGGGGACTAAAGTCTGTATTAAAATATACAGTATTAAACCCATCCCTTGATAAGAAAACAAGATCTAATTGTAGATCAACCCTGAAATCATCAGAAACAATTCAACAATATATGAGTGAATTTGGCCTTGGTGATAGTTAGAGATCATTACATCCAGTCTCAAAAGAATTTACTTTTTTCCTCTTCTGTCCATCATTCATATTCACGGATTGATATGCTTCTAATAAGCAATTCCCTAATGGGAAAGATAACAAAACATTCGATTGTGATCAGTAAATCCGATCAACTATCGGATTTACCATTCATTAGTCAAACAATTAAGTAATAGATTAACCTCCCTTAATCTATTACTAATGGAATACCAAGAGTTTGATAAATATCTAAAAAAGAAATGGGCATTCTTCCTCGAGATAGAGTCACCAAATACTGCAACATCATTAACGTGGGAAACAGGGAAAGCTGTATTAAGAGGCAGAATCATAGCATATGGAGTCCATAGGAAAAGGGAAGAAAGTGAAAAACAAACTCAGCTAGAGACAGAAATGAAGAATTTAGAGGAAATAATAATTTCAACACAACAAACTGAAGAGAAAATATGTCAGCTAAGATATTAACTAAATGTACTTGTAAACAAGAGAGCAATTTTTTTTATTACAGAAACTTAAACAAGACAACTTCCACTGTAGTAATAAATCTGGTAAATATTTGGCCACTGAACTGAAAAAGAACAAAGAAAAAATATTATTTCTGTTATTCAAGATTCAGGGAAACCGACCCAGTTGCTAGAAGAAATACATGATGTTTTTCAAGATTTTTATATCAAACTGTATTCTGAGGGAAAAAAATCCTTCCCAAGAAGAAATTAACTCTTTTTTAAACAATATCAATCTATCATATTTGACAGATGAACAAATTTGTGTGCTTGAAGCTCCAAAAGAATTAACTAATGCAATACACCTTTTGCCAAACAATAGAGCACCAGGACCAGACAGTTTTCCAGATGAATTCTATAAACATTTTTGGGATATGCTTAATCCAATAATTAATACAAGAAATAAAACATATATATTATTCCCCAAAATTTAAATGCAGCTGCTATTACAATTCTTCTTAAACCTGGCAAAGATCCTATGGTCACCTCTAGCTATCGTCCTCTCTCACTAATAAATACAGATATGAAATTATCACTAAAGCATTAACAATCAGAATTGAGAAAGTCATCTCATCTTTCATTTATCCAGATCAAACTGGTTTCATTAAAAATAGACATTCCTCATATAATATACAGAGATTGTTGAACTTAAGTGCTTTAATAAATAAACAAGACTCAACCATTGTAACTTTGGATGCTGAAAAAGTGTTTGATAAAGTGAATTGGTCATTTTTGTTTTCAATATTAAAAAGGTTTTGGAGATTCTTTTATTAACTGCGACTGTTACTACCAACAATATAATTTCAAAGAATTTCATCTTACAAAGAGGCACAAGGCAGGGTTGTCCATTTTCTCCATCCTTGTTTTCCATTTTCATTGAACTTCTTGCAGCAGCAATTCGTCAAAACTCTCATTAAAGATATCCCAATTAACGCAATAAAACTTAAAATTTGTTTATATGCTGACAATACTACTGCAGGATCCATATTCTTCAATGACTGAAACAATCAGAATGATTAGTCTATTCTCAAAAATATCTAATTGCTCACTAAATTGGAGCAAATCTGCAGTTCTTCCTTTAAATAATTTAAAATGAGATTAGACAATCCAAACTAGAGAAGATAACTACACCCTTCATCTCAATCAAACTGACAGGTGGGCTGGACTTCCGGTGTTTGAGGCGGGACTTCCGGGTTTGGGGGTTGGGGTTGGTTGATGACAGCAATATGCATGCATTGTGTAACCCAGGTTAAAATAGCCTCTTCATAAAAATAATAGGAAATTAGATAAATAGGAAATAATTAAATAGGAGAATAAATAGGGAATTAATCGATCTTAAAATTGTTAAAATATTTTTAAAAAAGCAACAATTAGAGATATTATAATTGCTGTATTTGACTTTTGACATTTCAATTGATTAGAGAAACTGTATAAAAAAGTTTTGCTTGTCAGCGAACTCTCTTATTCTGAAGGGTCATATTTATGTATAACCCATGTGACTAACAGCCAATCGGGTTGCTGCGTTCTCTGACGTGGGAGAGAGAGGAGAATCAGAGAGCGTAAAGCAAGCAGAGAGCGCAGAAGTAAACGGGATTGTGCTGAAGAGAAAAACAAAGACAGATAAGAGAAATAGACCACTCGTAGCTGACTTGCTGTCTAACACTGAGTTTTTTGCTTGAGAAGGAGCTTCTCGCATTATTTTTTTTTCTCACCCTGACTGCGTTCGGGATCATCTTGTGTGTGTTGTGGAACTGGACTTGGTGAGTCGAAAGTATATTTTGTTTTCTTTTTTTTTTAAGATCATGTACTTATTAGACATTTATTTAATTTAAATGGAAAGCTGAGACGGAGGCTGATCAGCGGAGGCATTGGCTGTTGCTCTTGGTACTAACAGCAAGCCAACTGAAAGTCAGCAGGAGTAACAGCTGATCCGCTGAAGCTAACAGAAGCTTTTGTCAAAAGTAATACAACAGCTTATCAACAGAGGAGCTAACTGTTGCTAACTGTCGCTCTTTGTTGGCAACAGGCCTTTTTTTTGTGTCCTTTTGTTTTTTTGTTCGGCTGGAATCTGGACTAAGGAGTCAAGGATCATCACTGAAACGGATCTTCCTAAGGAGAACGAGATGGCGAGCCAACCCGGGATCTTAATGACCATCCAGTAGGAACTACGCCCTCTGCTGGACACTGCCAACCCCCAACTTGGTATGACCTGCCTATGTTGTGCGCATTAGCAGTGGATCACCGAAACAGAATTAACTGTTGGATCATCGGAAGAAACAAGATATCAATCTGAAGCACAGTTGAACTGTCCTTGCTGAATTGTTCTGCTGTGTTTTGTTGTTTTGCTGTTATTGTTGTTGTTGTTTTTTGTCTTCTTAGGGGAAACACCAAAGAACTAAAATAGATTAAATAGATTAAAACAACTGTAGATTAAAATAGATAAATAGTATTAACTAGAACTAAAATAGAACTATAACCTAGGTAAAATAAATGGTATCCTTAATTTAGATTTATAAAATATTCTGAAAGAAACTGGAAACTATTTTTTGAATTGGTGTCGTCATTGTGTGTTAATTGTGTAACATTGTTGTTGTTTATTCTTTTATTGTACTTTCAACAAATAATAAGCCGGCTGTTTTTAACTTAATTTTTTGGGTCTGTGGTCATTAATTTAAAATACACTTCTCACTACTCCAGTAGCCAAACCTAGCTCTGGTTTTATTACGATTTTATTAACTAAACACTTAGCGAGTGTTACAATTACTCGAGACTAGCTGTACTCAGCCCCAGCAATATACATGCATTCCATTCCTTTTGTCAAAGAAATGTTTTAATCATTTAGACTCATCACCTCGGCTTTTTGCGGTACTGGCTCTGTTGTACTCAGCGACTTGCTGTCTCCTTTAGCTCCGTCTCTGTGCGCCGGGGTGGGGTGAGCGGGGTTTTAAATGTTAATGAATTTAACACCTCTGAGCGTAGCGGGTGGTGGCACCTATTGTAATTTTCGTCTGGGGACATTAATGAATTAGCCAACTGAAATAGAGTAGGAGGAACAGGTTGTTTATAAATAGGGTAAGAGAATACAGCGCTCCACTTGTAGTGTTTTCTACAGAAGAGTCAAGTTATGTATGGAGATCAACAAATTTATCCTCTTACTGAGGGTGAAGGACCACCGGTCGTAAATGAAATCCCAATATCTGTGTACCCGGAGCTGGACCGCACAGAGTCCGGCTCGAGACTCAGTCCAGACATCAGAGGGCTGTTCGACCCCTGATCCGCCCGGTCCGTCAAGAGCGTCGTCAAGGGGGTTCTTGACGACCGGAACATCTATTCTATGTGAGACCCCGGTGTCGATCTCTGAGTACTCACCTCGGCTACAGGATGCTCCTAAGAAATCTACATTTTATGTGTGCCGGGTGTGCAGAGATCGCCTGTTTTTTTTGAGTGACTGAAAGGATCCTGGTCTTTGGAGCCTTATGGACTCTGGGGGTCTTTCGGCTATGTTTATCAGTATGAAGGAGGGGAGCTTTACCTGTACCAATTGGATAAAGATGAAGAACTCGCACCGCTAACGGCTACGTGCAGCCTGACCTCCAACAATTGGGCTGTGTTAAAGTATACAATCCCCTACTTCATTGAAGCCAGTGAGTCAGCCATGGTGTGTGATAACGAAGATGACTATGGAAACCTGTTCAGCTCCCGACCTGCAAAACGTGGTAGAAAATTGTGTTTCCCAAGCAGTGATGAAATAGCCGGGGGTGCTATTCTCATCAGCGCAAAATGGGAGTCGAGGAGTATTACAACAGGTTGCTGGACTTTACCACCAAGCAGGTGAAAGAATGACAAACCGGAGTTACCAGATTTGTTTGTTCTGGAAGCTATCAATCTAGACGTCGGTGTATTCAGAACAATGCTGGCTCTACCACATGATGTCTGGACTGAGAAAATAATTGAAGTTGGGGACCGTATTTCTGATCTGTTTCGGGACTCTCGTTCCTGAAGCGAGATGTTATCGGTAAAAAAGAAATTGGAATTTGAACTCCCTGTTGTCCCACAGGGTCCCACCCTCTTCTGAGGATAACTCTGCCCCTATGGGGAGGTGTTGAGGACACGCCCCCTGGTGTATATATGAGTGCAGACTCGAGGTTCCTGACTCGCATTCCTCATTTTTTCTTCTTCTCTGAGACTACCGCCGTTGACATGCGAGAATAGATGGAGTACAGAAGCCGCTGATGTGGAGCCCGTACTGGGATGAATGCTCTCAATATTCAGGGAGTCTTTTCTCTCCAGCATCCTCCGGAGGCTACTGCATGGAGCCATATCATCCGCCTTCACCAGTCTTGTACTCCTCTACCACCTCATCTCCGGCGATCTCTCCTACACATTTTTTAATGTCTACCATGCCTGATTATGGTATGGAGACTGGACCGCTTCACTCCACCCCTCAAGCGACAGCAGAGCAGGAGGAGGTTGCAGCGCTGGTTAGCGGCTACTTCGGATCTTCACCGATGCCCGTCATACCTGAATATGGTACAGAGAGCGGACCGCTTCACTCTACCATTCAGCCGTTAGAGCAGACTAGCACCTTCTCCGGATCTCCGCCACACCTACCAGCTTCACCAGTTTCTCACCAAGATGATGTTGACGGATGGTTTTCAACTACGCTCATCTCCGTTGTAAAAACAACTCTTTTTCATTTATTCAACCTCACCTGTTTGACACACCTCAAAGAAACCTGTCATGGCTGTATTACCGACCACCCGAATCAAAAACAACATCAATGCCTAGAAATGCCAGAGGAGGATTATTACCAGCTTAATTTCCCCCGCATCACACAACGACTCGCCGTTTCATTCCAGCTGTTCAGGATCTATTGAGGCAGCACAATATACATGCGTCAGATCCGGTGGTCAAGATAATATCAGACACTTTTACATGAAGTGAAATTGGCATTCAGGATCCAGACATCAATTACTGAGATGTATGAAGGCATGAGTACTGATGAAAAACTGAAACAGCTCCGTTCTGTTTCAGAGTGTTACTCTCAGGATGATAATTAAACGTTCAAGCGTAGATCTCCACATAGTTTGTTTTTTCTTAGTTGGATATTATATTCTTTAAATATTTGATCTCCATATAGTTTGTTTTTTTCTTAGTTTAGCTATTATTCTTTAAATGTTTGATTTTGATTATACTGTCTTAAATATGAATGCAATCTATTACTATTAAATTAAAGAAAATAAATAAATAAATTCTGTGTCCACAAGTTTGATTTTCTCATTACTTAAACAGCGGTCGTCAGAATAAGTGGGTATGGCTGAGAGAAAGTTGATGGATTATATTTATTACAATCCAGCGCATCCTGGCAGCTTTGGCGGGGTTCAAAGGCTGCAAAGGGGTGTGCAGCATGAAACTGGAAAGCAGGTTGCAATTTAAAAAGTTCAAGACTTTTTATCGGAGCAAGACGCCTACACACTGCATAAACCTGCAAGAATACATTTTCAGAGAAACAGAGTTTTTGTCACCAGACCTTTAAAACAATTTCAAGCGGATCTTTGTGACATGAAAAACTTGGCCGAACAAAATTATGGTTTTAATTATTTAATAACCGTCATAGATATATTTTCAAAAAGAGCTTATGTACGTGCTTTAAAGAAGAAGACTGCTAATGAAGTAGTGAAAGCTTTTGAATCAGATTTTAACCCTTTAACTACCGCACCTAGAAAAAAACCTGTGAAAATTTTTTTCTTAGCATTTCTTTTACCCCAGGGTGATCTATAAACACAATCAATTTTTTTTTTTTCAACAGACCCTGTGGTTTTGGAAATATTGATCTCTACCAAACGGTTGAGATGTCCTTTATGGTTAAAGTTCATCTCTACCAAACGGTTGAGATGTCACCTAATGGTTTAAGTACATGACATAATAAAAATACCAAGTACAATAGATAAATTAAAATAAAATGTTAATTTATAAAGAAATAAGCAATAAAAAATGTCTGAAAAATGTCCCCCACGCCCCTTTTTCATCAGGTCTTTGTCTGTCATCAATGGAGCTCCACCAGTGCGGTTTGGTCGTACGGTGCCGATGCACTTGACACCAAGGGCAGTGTGGAGGTTCTGAACCAAGTTGAAACTTGTGAAGAAGTTGTCACAAAAGACAACAGACATCTGGGGCTCTTTTATGGTTTTGCAGAGCGTTGTCACCACTTTTGCTCCCAGAGGCTAATATCAACTCACCCAAGCGGTGTTCTGTTGTTGGACTTCTGTGCTCGTCACGGATTGTCCATCACGAACACCATATTCAGGCATAAGGGCGTCCATATGTGCACTTGGCACCAGGACGCCCTAGGCCGCAGTTCGATGATTGACTTTGTCATCGTCTCATCGGATTTGCGGCCGTATGTCTTGGACACTCGGGTGAAGAGAGGTGCGGAGCTGTCCACTGACCACTACCTGGTGACGAGTTGGCTCCGGTGGTGGGGGAGGAAGCCGGTCAGACCTGGCAGGCCCAAACGTGTAGTGAGGGTCTGCTGGGAACGTCTGGCGGAGTCCCCTGTGAGACGGAGCTTCAACTCTCATCTCCGGCAGAACTTCGAACACGTTCCGGGGGAGGTGGGGGACATTGAGTCTGAGTGGACCATGTTCCGTACCTCCATTGCCGAGGCGGCCTATCAGAGCTGCGGCCGCAAGGTTGTTGGTGCCTGTCGCGGCGGTGCCTGTCCCGTTGGTGGACACCTTCGGTGAGGGATGCTGTCAAGCTGAAGAAGGAGTCCTACCGGGCCTTTTTGGCCTGTGGGACTCCAGAAGCAGCTGATAGGTACCGGCAGGCGAAACGGCATGCGGCTCGGGTTGTCGCCGAGGCAAAAACTCGGGCGTGGGAGGAGTTTGGAGAGGCCATGGAGACAGACTTCCGTACGGCTTCGAGGCGATTCTGGTCCACCATCCGGCGTCTCAGGAGGGGGAAGCAGTGCAGCACCAACACTGTTTATAGTGGGGATGGTGCGCTGCTGACCTCAACTCGGGACGTTGTGGGCCGGTGGGCGGAATACTTCGAAGACCTCCTCAATCCCACCAACATGCCTTCTGTTGAGGAAGCTGAGCATGGGGACTCTGGGCTGGGCTCTCCAATCTCTGGGGACGAGGTCGCCGAGGTGGTCAAAAAGCTCCTCGGTGGCAGGGCCCCGGGGGTGGATGAGATCCGCCCGGAGTTCCTTAAGGCTCTGGATGTTGCGGGGTTGTGTTGGCTAACGCGACTCTGCAATATCGCATGGACATCGGGGGCAGTTCCCCTGGACTGGCAGACTGGGGTGGTGGTCCCCCTGTTTAAAAAGGGGGACCGGAGGGTGTGCTCCAATTACAGGGGGATCACACTCTTAAGCCTCCCTGGTAAGGTCTATTCAGGGGTCCTGGAGAGGAGGGTTCGTCGGATAGTCGAACCTCGGATTCAGGAAGAGCAGTGTGGTTTTCGTCCTGGTCGTGGAACACTGGACCAGCTCTACACCCTCAGCGGGGTCCTGGAGGGTGCATGGGAGTTCGCCCAACCAGTCTACATGTGTTTTGTGGACTTGGAGAAGGCGTTCGACCGTGTCCCTCTGGGGGCCCTGTGGGGGGTACTCCGGGAGTATGGGGTACCGGGCCCTTTGATACGGGCTGTCAGGTCCCTGTATGACCGGTGTCAGAGTCTGGTCCGCATTGCCGGCAGTAAGTCGGGCTCGTTTCCGGTGAGAGTTGGACTCCGCCAAGGCTGCCCTTTGTCACCGGTTCTGTTCATTACTTTTATGGACAGAATTTCTAGGCGCAGCCGAGGTGTTGAGGGGATCCGTTTTGGTGGCCTTAGGATCGCATCTCTGCTTTTTGCGGATGATGTGGTCCTGTTGGCTTCATCGGAACGTGATCTGCAGCTCTCACTGGAGCGGTTCGCAGCCGAGTGTGAAGCGGCCGGGATGAGGCTCAGTGCCTCCAAATCCGAGGCCATGGTCTTGAGCCGGAAAAGGGTAGAGTGCCTTCTCCGGGTCAGGGGGGTCGTCCTGCCTCAAGTGGAGGAGATCGACAGGCGGATTGGGGCAGCGTCTACTGTGAAGCGGGCGCTGTACCGGTCCGTCGTGGTGAAGAGAGAGCTGAGCCAAAAAGCGAAGCTCTCGATTTACCGGTCGATCTACGTTCCCACCCTCATCTATGGTCATGAGCTTTGGGTCATGACCGAAAGAACGAGATCACGGGTACAAGCGGCCGAAATGGGTTTCCTCCGCAGGGTGGCTGGGCTCTCCCTTAGAGATAGGGTGAGAAGCTCGGTCATCCGGGAGGGACTCAGAGTAGAGCCGCTGCTCCTCCACGTCGAGAGGAGCCAGTTGAGGCTCGGGCATCTGGTAAGGATGCCTCCTGGACGCCTCCCTGGTGAGGTGTTCCGGGCACGTCCCACCGGGAGGAGGCCTCGGGGAAGACCCAGGACACGCTGGAGGGATTACGTCTCTCGGCTGGCCTGGGAACGCCTTGGGATTCCCCCGGAGGAGCTGGAAGAAGTGGCTGGGGAGAGGGAAGTCTGGGCCTCCCTTCTGAAGCTGCTGCCCCCGCGACCCGACCCCGGATAAGAGGAAGAAAATAGATGGATGGATGGATGTTACCATATTTGCTAATATCAACTCAGAAAGTCGCAAAAATTATTTTGTCAGATAATGTTATAATTATTCTTTGTGTATAAGACTTTAATAACACTTATTGTTTCATATTTATACCAATAGATGAAAATAACTTGATTTTATAGCAAAAAAAAAAAAAAAGTTAACTACGTTAGCTTAATTAGCTACATTTACCATTAAGTGACATCTCAACCGTTTGGTCGAGCATATTTTCAAAAAATTATTTGACCTTTAATTTAGCTTTTTCGGTGATATCAAGTAACATAATTCTGTTTATTAATGTCTATAATACTATCATATGCCAGAAAACGATTCCTACCTTTCAACGTTTTACCACAACCAGTCGATATATGTGACAGAGTTTCAGGGTTCTGACTTCGTGGTTGGAGAGGAGAAGAAGAACTATTACTATTTAAAGAAACAGTGCCCTCTAGTGGATTTCTTTAGCATATCGTCCTTCAAGCAAGTGGCAGAGATGGCTCAATCAGGTTAAGCTAAGTTAGACACTCCTCATATTGAGATATAGAGACCCAAAATGTGCTCAACCAAATGGTTGAGCGGGCAGTTAAAGGGCTAAAGACAGATTCCGAAGAAACTGCAGACAGATGTGGGTACAGAATTTTTTAACAAATTTAAGGCTTTCATGAAGAAATACGGTATTGTGCATTTTGCCACAGCTAGCAAGACAAAAGCCTCAGTCGTCAAGAGGTTTAACCGTACTTTTAAATCACGTATGTGGCGGCATTTTATCGCAAACAACACACAGCGTTACGTCACCGTTCTGCAAGACTTGGTGAAAAGTTACAACCACAGTTATCATTCTAGCATTAAAATGACGCCGATGGAAGTGAATGAGAAAAATGCCTTTCAAGTGTTCCAGAATCTGTATCTTAAACCCAGCAACAGCTACTGTACACCGTCAAGGGGTACATTTAAAGTGGGAGATCTAGAGTCTCCAGGGCGCGCTGTATGTTTGAAAAACGGTACGAGCAGAGCTTCACGGATAAAGTATTTACAGTCACTGAAAAGATACAGTGATTTCCACCCGTCTACAAACTCAGAGATTTGGATGATGAACCAATTCGATGTACGTTTTAATCGTACGAACTTTGAACTTCAGAAGGTAAAACTATGTAATGACGAGGTGTTTCAAATGGAAAAAATTTTAAAACGATGCACTGTGAGAGGAATTAAACAGGTCTTTGTACGCTGGAAAAATTGGCCTGAGAAATTTAATAGCTGGATCAGACAGGATGAGCTTCAAGATATATAAGGGTGTGTCAACATTACACCTTACACAGAACACTACCATGGAGCAAGCGGGAGAAGATGACGGCTTGTATGTCACTTTAACAAGCAATGCAGGTCTAAATGTTTTTAAAAATAATACCATCTCAAGTTACCGCATGAATTTAGCGCAGCATATTAATTTCGAAGGACTATGGCAGGTGGCTTTAACAGAGGTAACTTATCCACACAGCTGGCATAATGTCCCGAAAGAAACAGCCTATTTTGAATGGAGGAAAGCAGGGAGGGAGAAGATTTACTGACGAAATTTTTCACACAGTTACTATCAGGATACTAACACTATCAGGTGTTAGTATCAGGTGTTACTATCAGTTACACCTGATAGTAACAGTAATTACCGATTACTATCGGTAACCGATTACCGATATAGTAAGATGCAGCTAAAAAATGAGAGAGTCACACCTCAGACAAATAGACTCTAATATTTATTTCCACCTGAATATGCTTGAAAACAGATTACACTTTCAATCAGATGGTCATCACCATCTGCGTTTTCACGTCCCGATCGCTTACATGTTAGGGGTGAAACCCGGTCAATGGATCACTTTTGATGAAAAGACGGCTCATTACCCGATGGATATGAAAGCAGATTTCTATCAGCTTTACTGTTACAGCAATGTAGTTGAACAGCAAATAGTTGGGGATGCGTATGTCCCCCTTCTACGTACAGTTAAAGTAGAAGGCAAGTTTGGTGATATAATAACCCAAAATTTTAATCCACCCCACTAACTCCCTGTATCACGAAAACACATTGAAAACATCGAGATACAATTTAAATCACACCAGAATGTCCCCATAAATTTTACCTATGGAAAGACAATCGTGAAATTACATTTCCGACCAGCGCTACTGCAACGTACAGTGAGGTAATATCCCGCTAATTATACAGAGCCTTATATATCACAAGGAATGAAAAGATATCATTCATACTGCTTTTTCACTGCAGTGCGTGAAAAGCATATAAGGAGACATCACAGGAGGAAATAGTCTAAATTTGCGAGAGAAAAAAATGGTTCTGATAAATCCGAGAGATGACCCCCACTGTTTGTACACTATTATCAAAGCCAGGTCGGCGGAGCACTACCTGGTTTTCACGGATCTCCAGTCATGTATGGTCGTGGAATCGAGTCTTTTTTTTTTATTATTTCGTTTTGTCTCACCATTCATTAAGACAGGATTTGCGATCGCCAGACCTCACTTGAAAAAGGCAGCCACAAACATTGCCTCTGACGTCATAGGTAAAGCCGTGAATAAAATCTCAGGCACACCCAGTCAGGAATTATGGTTCTGTCCCAGAAAGCAAGAAAGCGCCTGTCGGGAGAGCATGTAGGGAGCTCACAAATACGAAAGCTCCATAAAAAGAAGAAATCAGAAGGAAGAAGCAAGGCTAAGAGGAAGAAGTCTGCTCGGAGCAGGGATATATTTCACTGAGAAAAAAAAAAAAAGTCAGAGAAGTATGGCGCTCTTACACCAAAAGCCACCCGAATGCACCTTAGCAGAGCTGGATTTATTTTCAGCTCCCATGACCCAGCTATCCATCGAGGATAAAACATATTCAGAAATTTTACTGCTATCAGCTCTTACCGATGCCGGCCCAATTGAATTTTTTATTCCAGGTGACGGTGAAAAATATATGGACTTAAATGACCCTTACTCCGTCTCCGGATCAAGATTACTAACGCAGACAGTAATCTGCGTTAGTAGATTACTGTCTACTAACGCACCTACTGTCTACTAACTAACCTAGGTTGCATCAGCCACTAGGTAGTGGCTGCATCAGCCACTAGGTTGTAACCTAGTGGCTGATGCAGCTGTGGGACTTGTGAATTATCCACTTAATTCAATTTTCAGCCAGGTCAACATTGTACTGGGAGATCGGCTGATTTCACAGTCAAGCTCCTCACATCCATATAGAGCTGTCTTAGAGACACTACTCAACTTTTCTGAACAGGCATTAAGTCAATTTAGTGCTGGGCTTTTTTACAAAGACACAGCAGGTGCACTGGACTCTGTAGTGGTGGTCAATGGTCCAAATGCGACATTAAATAGAAGAGCTTCCTTCACGGCTGAATCCAGAGAAGCACACCTGATCTGTCCTATTCACTCGGATATATTTTTTTGTGAAAGATTGTTACTTAATTCTGTGGATATGAGAATTAAATTAACAAGAGCTAGTGATGCTTTCCGTCTTACGGGGGCTAATGATTCGACCTATCAACTGAAAATACTAGGAGCCTCTCTTTTTGTGAAAAAGGTTTCTGTTTCCCCAGCTGTTCGTCTTGGTCATACCTCAGCCCTGATGAGAGGTTATGCTCTCTATCCTATTTCACGTGTCCAAGTTAAATCATATTCCATCCCTGAACATTCAAGGATATGTACTCAGGAGAATCTCTTTTTAGGGACCATGCCGAAATATGTTGTGATAGGCATGGTTCATCACGAGGCTTTCACAGGAAGACGGGACCTGTCACCTTTTAACTTTAAACATCTCGATGTGGAATATTTAGCTCTTTGCAGAGACGGTAGACAAGTACCGGCAAAAGCATTTCAACCTCAATTTAATCACGGTTTATCAGTCAGAGAATATTATAACATCTTCAGCGCAACAGGTCGTCATTTAAAAGATTCCCCTCTGAGCTTCACTCATCAGGAATTTAATGACGGATACACGCTATTCGTATTTAATCTTACAGCAAGTCAGGACGGTGATGCATTATCTGTGGTATCAAATGGAAATTTGAGGCTGAAAATGCGCTTTAGAGTCCCTCTCCTGCACACCACCACGCTGATTGTGTACGTGTCTTACGATTCAATAGTGGAGCTCAATTCACGAAGGCAGGTTTTGGTGGATTTCTATTAAAATATGAATAATCACCAGCTGGAGAGCTTGCTACATCATCTCTTAGGAGATCAGTTTTGCGGTGTCTGGGTATGCGATCAACTACCTCTACTCGCGCACAAGTACACAGGACCAACCTACTTCATCGTCAACACACACCCCTCAGATATGCCCGGAGAACACTGGCTGGCGATGACTTTGGAAGACAATAAGCAAGCCATGTTTTTTGATTCATATGGTTTCCCCCCTCATTTTGAATTCTACCCATCGAGCATTGTAACATTTTTAAGACCGCGATCTTCAGAAATATTTTTATCACAATAAACAGCTTCAAGACACCATGTCCACTGTGTGTGGCCAGCACTGCGTCTATTACCTTTGTCAATGTGCTAGAGGATTGTTGTTGGATCAAGTATTAGACTCTTTTTCCACAATGATTTGCATAAAAATTATGTAATGGTATCAAATTTTGTGATAAAGTATCAGCGGTGTATAAGAAATGACACTTCCAGCCTCTTTAATCACGGTACATGCTCCATGCAGATGTTTAAGGATTGTCACAAGTTGTTTGTGTAATATTTTTCATTGAAATTTTAGTTTTTCACTGTAGTTTGTGAAAAAAATTTACCCTTGAAATCTGTTCAATAAATATTTTTATTTAAAATAATAATAAAAAAGAATCAATATTTTCTATCAAAAGTCTTATGGGGAAAAATGAATCCATTTAGAAGGTCTTTTGGACACCCACTCCCCACTTGTGATTTCACCGTATCCGTCAAATGATGGTGAAAGGGTAATTTTCTTCTTCTTTTTTTCAACTGTTGAGTACTCGGCCCCTTTAAGCGATGGAGAATGGATAATCTTTTATTTTCTTCTTTTAACACTCTCAGTATCTGTCTTGAAACGTAGGTATTCATCACGAGCGTGTGGATTATTAACTGAAGAAACTGGGATATTTATGTCAGCCAGAGCGTGAAGAAAATCACCCCAGCCTTTAGGCAGATAACCACGATGTTTTCTTTTAAATGGGAGCAAGAGTGTTTTTAGTAAATCCACCAGGTGAAACCCCTCACTCACATGCCCCTGATGAACAAATTCTCCTCTGGGTGTCCATCCGCTATTGCTTTTTGACAGTTTTTTCAAAATACATACTGCGTTTTTTCGCGCTTTTTCTGGGAGGACGTTTACAACTTCATTCGCTGTTCCATCTAATTCATCTTGAGAAAGAATGTTCCGCACGAGCTCCAGGTTCAATCACAGGGTCATCCGTATCGCGGTCACGCTGTATATTGACATTTAACTGCTGTTCCTCTAACTCCCCCTGTTTGATTAGTCAAATATCTCTGTAGCAGAGCATCATATTTTTTAATTTTCTCATATGAAGTTAGTCCTGAATCATTCAATATCGCCCTCATCTTCGAATCCAAATCCTCTTCAGCCGTTTGCCTGATAGAAGTCTCAGACTGATTCAGACGTTTGAACTGATGCGGTGAGATTAAATACATCTTTTGAGACATTTTTTTTTTATCTCCTGATAATTCCGCCCACCAGGTTTCCGATCAAGGGTGCAAGAGCAGCTAAAATAGGGAGAATGAACCCACCTCCCTGAGAGATAACTGTTTACGTTTCAAACCTGCTCGTTTGTCAGCCAGCAGTCTGATGAGCTTCTTCTGTTTTTTCAGTTTTTGATGTTGAGAAGGTGACATTTTTATGTTACCTTTTAATATATTGAGCGCCACCTCGCACAAAGCTTTTAGAAAGTCAGGTGAGCAGTGGCTGAGGATATCTTTTCTCTTATGAGGGGTAGAGTGATACAGAGCCCGTAGTAGGGATGCATTCCTTTTTATTCTTGCGGACATGACTTACTTTGTTTTAGGTACATACACAACTGGCCACTGTTGAGGTAGTAAACCCAATCTCAATCTGAAGTGTTCTGGACAGGCGGGTGTAAGGTCGAGGATTAGATAACCATGAGCCTCTATGGTTGCATCTTCAAAACTTTCTAAGAAAAAACGCTTTGCTGACAGGAAGATTTGACGTGCAAGAATATTTACTTGTAATTTGTCTCTCGGATTCTTAAACAATACCATATAATTACTGTCAGTATCCACGTACAAAACCCTTTGCTGTAATGGCTCCATACAACTTAAAAGCTTCAATCGTGCGCAAGCTGTAGTGAAGGCAGCCACAAAAATGTAATTTACCTTGTTCGGTCGAGTGACGCAGTGTTTGTTGTAGCTCCACTGTAACATGCACGCATCAGCATTCAGAAAGTGGAAATACTTGACATTGTATTTACCCTGAGAACAAAAACTTGAAAAACTCATCAGGATCACTCACAATACTGGTCTGTGTCAGGTCTAGTCTCTGTCCAAACTTCCCCCACAGATTATTAAGGATGACCTTACTTATCTGTCTTTTTGCTGGATTAAATGCAATTTTGGTCGGATCCAGCTGGATACCTCGATGCTGTTTGTACTCCCTCACATACCTCTCTCTACACTCCTGATCGACTGCATCAGCCGGGTACCCTGACGCTTCCTGCTTACCCTTCAAAAATGTGTGAAAGTATTTTTGAAAGATTGTGCTGCTACTTCTTTCAAAATGCCACACTTCTGTGATTTTCGCCAGCCGATAACCATATTGTAATGCTTTCTGAAACTCAACAGTCACCCAGACACTTGTGAGAGCCCTTTCCTGGTCGCTGTGGGGACAGGATGTTGTCTGATTATTTTTTTCAGCACAAGTTCGACAGTGAAAACCAGCTTACTGCATGACGTCTTGTACGGTAGAACTGGAAAACGGAGGCCTCTAGGAGGGTAGACAGCAGCTCTAATGAACCCAAAGTAAGCATTAGGGTGATCAAAATCTCAGTATTTTATTGAAGAATGCCCCAGGGGATAGGAGGAGCTGCAGATGACATAGGGATACAGTGAGGTGAAGTCCACATAGTGTACAGTTTCGTCGGGACCTGCCGTGTGTCTCAACTTAAAAGCGCAAGTCCGTCCACCAAAAAGAGCCTGTCGTGGTACGAGAGGTTCTGGTGGATTAAATTTTTTGAGAAAGTTAATAACCCCTAGATCAGATCGCTTCATTTCAGCCCATTCATGCTCCCACAGAATCACGAGACGAACGCCATACTCAGACTGCAGGATCCTGTCTTTCTCAACACTGGCTGCATGAATCTGTTCAAATGTGACATTTCTTAAAGGACATTTTTCATGGAGAGCAAAACACTGAGAACAAGCGTGGAAGAAATAGCCGTGATAGAAAAAAGCTGTAGGGACATTCTCTACAACAGCAAAGCCGTCTGCAAAGTAAGGCCCAATTTTCTTTTCACCCGTGTTTAAAGCGTGTTCTATATGTATGTTTTTATCGGCCATTATCCATTCCAACCACTGCGTTTGAGAAAGTCTTTAAGCTACGTCTGTAGTCAGTTGGTGATGGTATTGCTAACGTTTTTGGTGGCAGGTAATTGGTTACAAATGCTTTCATGCATGCCAATGTGATGGTGACGGATTTAAAAGGGTCTACACGGGTCTCCTTAAAAAAATTCATCTCTGAATTTAACAGGCTTGAAAAAGAATATCGACATCTGTTTTACAGTAATGAAGCACTTCTTTTGCAAAGTCAAAGACCTCTTTGAATGCTTCTCTGTACCAGTCTGAAAACTCTTGCAGTTCAGAAGGATTCATGAAAACCATACCATAGCAATCTGGTGGTGGGAACGGTCCAACATACTGCAGATACTGCTTTGAGGAGAATAAGTGGGGGAAAATAACTTTTGGCGTGGTCAGTGAAACCTAAAGCTTTTGGCATCACGCTCAACTTCATAGTAAGAAATGAAAGGCTGTCGATTAATTTCAAACTGTAATCATGGTCTGTAAAACAAAGAATTTTGCCTCCCTGCATGATAATGTGAGGCTTTATACCTAATTGTATTATGGCATTCAAAACAAGGTAGCCATCATACCTCTTCGAGTTGTGTGCTATAAAGGTACAACCTTTGTACAACGGCCTTCTGAAATGGAGAAGAAATTTCTGGACGCAATCAAGACCATATGAAAACCACTGGTCACCTTTCAAAAGTTTTAGTACAGACTAAAACGGGAACATGGACACTGCCTTCACCGAAGAATGATTCAAAGTCATAGAATATTAGTTTGTCATCTAATTCATGACAAATTAGCAGCGTTGCGGTGCTGGCTAGCTGCAGTAGCATCAGCTGGATCAGTGGCACGAGGTCTGCTAGCCACGTTGCGATGCTTGGTAGCTGCTGGAGCGCGTCACTGTCCGGCAGTCGATGCGGGGCACAAGCTAGCACCGCTAGCTATCTTGCGATGCTGACTGGGTAGTCACTGGAGCAATCCGTTGTCTGTCAGTAGCGGGAGGGGGGGTGCTAGCCCCGCTAGCTGCTTTGCGATGCTGGCTAGCTGCTGGAGCGCTCCGCTGTCCGTTGTCGGTGCTCGAACGAACGCTCTGTTGCGCTGGCAGGAAGTCATCTTCTCAGTCATAGACGGTAACCACCGGGCTGAGAGGAGTGTTTCTTAACTCGTTGAGAACACGCCCCTGAAGTCTTGATCTACTTAGTGACAGGAGGTTCCTGGATCGAACCCCCCTCTCATCCTCGGTAACAGGCCACTTTTCCGGTAAATCTGTATACTATAATTATTAGTTATCTTATTTGATTCAAGAACTTGATAAAAAATAAAATACAGATATACTGACGGGAGAGAAATTGTGTTAGGAAGGTATCATCCGGTTCATCCACGGCGGGTGGATCTGTAGACAAATTACAACGCGTGATTGTAACACCCAAACACCTCTGCCCTAAGCCTGCGTTAAGAAAAAAAAAAGTTCTACTTACTGACGCTGAATATAACGCCGAACTGAGAATCAGGTTGTGCTAGGAAGGCATCATTCGATACCTCCGCGGCAGGGTCTGTAGAAAAATTACAATGCGTGAATGTAACATCCAAACACCCCTGCTTTAAGACAAAAAGAAAGAAAGAAAGAAAAAAAGAAAAAAAAGCTCAGCTACTTACTGCTGCTGAATATATCGTTGAACTGGGAATCAGAAAGCGCCGCCACTATTTAGATTTTTTTCTTAAAGAAGACAATTAAAACTCAAATGCACCTTCAGCAGGATCCCGCTGGTAACCTCGGGGAGGGCTGTGAAATAGCTGAAAAGCTGTGCGTCCGTTATAAATAGGAAAGGTGTGGGGAACCACCCTCCACCTTTTGTCGACCTATTAAATCACATCACGTAATGCTTCAACACACCCTCATGGACGGGGGTGTGCTAGGTGAATTCAACCAATCAGAGCTAAGGAGCCAGCTAGATTGGAGCAATACAAGTATATCGCCGGCTGAGTACAAACGATCAGATTGACAAAAGAAAACAGAATACACATATATCATCAGCTGCAGCCAGTCTGGAGCAATACACCCGAGACCGCGCTGCTTGCATTGTGGGCTTTATCCCAACAGCCAATTTCACTCTTTAATTTAATAGCATTCTTAAAAAATGTCTGTGTACTGATGCGTTGTTCAATAACGCTTGCTAAATTGTTGATGCCCGCAGTTTTTTTCTTATATCTAACCCGCGCAAGTTGAGGTAGAAAAAAATAGAGAAAAGGCTGAATTCGTGGTGTTTTTGAGTTAGAATCAGCCTAAAATATTTGCGACAAGTTAAAATAATGTACAGAGCCTTAAAACTTGCAATAATTTAAAAAATTATGTGAAAATCCTATTTAGGAACCGAGAACCAGCTCACTATTACAAACCAGTTTGTAAAAAAAGAGGTACAGTCTCATCCATTTATAGTCATGCGGTGGGGAAAAAAAGGATACATGTGGTTTTTTCTTTTTTGAAAAATAAAACTTTATCTGACGTTCAGTGTCTTGAGTAAATACTTTCTAAATGCTTATTTTGCTGTAAATACATCTGCTTTTTTCTGTTATATATATTTACCAGCTTTTGCACTAATAATTAATTTTTTCCATCCATTTTCTTCCGCTTATCCGGGGTCGGGTCGCGGGGGCAGCAGCGTCAGAAGGGAGGCCCAGACTTCCCTCTCCCCAGCCACTTCTTCCAGGTCCTCCAGGGGAATCCCAAGGCATTCCCAGGCCAGCCGAGAGACATAATCCCTCCAGCGTGTCCTGGGTCTTCCCCAAGGCCTCCTCCTGGTGGGACGTGCCCGGAACACCTCACCAGGCAGGCGTAACAGGAGGCATCCGGACCAGATGCCCGAGCCACCTCAACTGGTTCCTCTCGACGTGGAGGAGCAGCGGCTCTACTCTGAGTCCCTCCCGGATGACCGAGCTTCTCACCCTATCTCTAAGGGAGAGCCCAGCCACCCTGCGGAGGAAACCCATTTCCGCCGCTTGTACCTGTGATCTCGTTCTTTTGGTCATGACCCAAAGCTCATGACCATAGAGTCGTGTGAGCCAACACAACCCTGCAACATCTAGAGCCTTAAGAAACTCCGGGCGGATCTCATCCACCCCCGGGGTCCTGTCACCGAGGAGCTTTTTGACCACCTCGGCGACCTCGTCCCCAGAGATTCGAGAGCCCAACCCAGAGTCCCCAGGCTCAGCTTCCTCAACAAAAGGCATGTTGGTGGGATTGAGGAAGTCTTCAAAGTATTCCGCCCACCGGCCCACAACGTCCCGAGTTGAGGTCAGCAGCACACCATCCCCACTATAAACAGTGTTGGTGCTGCACTGCTTCCCCCTCCTGAGACGCCGGATGGTGGACCAGAATCGCCTCGAGGCCGTACGGAAGTCTGTCTCCATGGCCTCTCCAAACTCCTCCCACGCCCGAGTTTTTGCCTCAGCGACAACCCGAGCCGCATGCCGTTTCGCCTGCCGGTACCCATCAGCTGCTTCTGGAGTCCCACAGGCCAAAAAGGCCCGATAGGACTCCTTCTTCAGCTTGACAGCATCCCTCACTGAAAGTGTCCAACGGGTTCGAGGGTTGCCACCGCGACAGGCACCAACAACCTTGCAGCCGCAGCTCCTATAGGCCGCCTCGGCAATGAAGGTACGGAACATGGTCCACTCAGATCATTGCCCCCCACCTCCCCCGGAACGTGTTCGAAGTTCTGCCGGAGATGAGAGTTGAAGCTCCATCTCACAAGGGACTCCGCCAGACGTTCCCAGCAGACCCTCACTACACGTTTGGGCCTGCCAGGTCTGACCGGCTTCCTCCCCCACCACCGGAGCCAACTCGCCACCAGGAAGTGGTCAGTGGACAGCTCCGCACCTCTCTTCACCCGAGTGTCCAAGACATACGGCTGCAAATTCAATGAGACGATGACAAAGTCAATCAGCAAACTGCGGCCTAGGGCGTCCTGGTGCCAAGTGCACATATGGACGCCCTTATGCCTGAACATGGTGTTCGTGATGGACAATCCGTGATGAGCACAGAAGTCCAACAACAGAACACCGCTTGGGTTCAGATCGGGGGGGCCGTTCCTCCCAACCACGCCTCTCCAGGTCTCACTGTCATTGCCCATGTGAGCGTTGAAGTCCCCCAGTAGAACAAGGGAGTACCCAGGAGGGGCACTCTCCAGTACCCCCTCAAAGGACTCCAAGAAGGGTGGGTAATCTGAACTGCTGTTTGGCCCGTAAGCACAAACAACAGTCAGAACCCGTCCCCCCACCTGTAGGCGGAGGGAGGCTACCCTCTCGTTCACCAGGGTGAACCCCAACGTACAGATGCCCAGATGGGGGGCAAACAAGTATGCCCACTCCAGCCCGGCGCCTCTCACCGTGGGCAACTCCAGAGTGGAAGTACGTCCAGCCCCTCTCAAGGAGACTAGTTCCAGAACCAGAGCCATGTGTCGAGGTGAGGCCGACTATTTCTAGCCGGAACCTCTCAGCCTCGCACACTAGCTCTGGTTCCTTCCCCACCAGAGAGGTGACATTCCACGTCCCAAGAGCCAGCTTCTGCAGCCGAGGATCAGACCACCAGGATCCCCTCCCTCGGCTGCCACTCATAGCACAATGCACCCGACCCCTTTGGCCCCTCGGAAAGGTGGTGAGCCCATCGGAAGAGGGGGACCCACGTCTCCTCTTCGGGCTCAGCCCGGCCGGGCTACGTGGGTAAAAGCTCGGCCACCAGGCGCTCACCATCGTGCCCCATCTCCAGGCCTGGCTGGGGCCCCGGTGACCCGCATCCGGGCGAGGGAAAACCAAGTCCAAAGTTTGTGTCCATCATAAGGGGTCTTTGAGCTGTGCTTTGTCTGGTTCCTCACCTAGGACCTGTCTGCCTTGGGTGACCCTACCAGGGGCATAAAGCCCCAGACAGCATAGCTCCTAAGATCTTTGGGACACTCAAACCCCTCCACCACGATAAGGTGTTGTTGTTACCCATCCAACCAACTAAAGAATGGTTCACATCTTTAGATAGTATAATCTCCAAATTTTATTGGAAAAACAAGTCACCAACAATAACGTTATCAACTTTACAAAAATCAAAACAATATGGAGGGCTAGATGCACCAAATTTGTATTATTATTATTATTATTTAGCCAATCAGCTACACTACATAATTAAGTTGACCCAAAACCAGCAACACAATTATTTAAATGAATTAGAACAATCATTTTGTGGTAAATGCAACTATCGGATTTACCGCTTGTTAGTCAAGTGATTAAGAAACATAGTTGCTTTAAATCACCAGCTATTAAAGCCACTCTTTCAGTTTGGTGGAAATTCAATGATATTATCAACTCAAATTTTACCACCTCAAAATACACAACATTTAGGAACAATCCAGATCTTATAATTAAAAAAATAAAAACTTTATTTTTTAGCTTGTGGGTCTCTAAAGGCATTACACATTTTGAACATATTTTTAGATAATAAACTCCTTTCATTTTCAGAATTAACAATATAAACTTGATGATACTCAATATTTAGAATATCTTCAATTAAAACATCTAATGCAAAGTAAATAGGAACTGGAACAACTCATTATAGAACCCAATACACAAATTATGGAACTTTTTTTTTTTGATGGAGCCTATTACCTACATATAATCACATGAAATAAAAAGCTGAAACAGAAGTCTTGTATTTTAAAAATGCATGACTAATTCATACTTATTCACCTGCACATTGAAAATTTCAGGGATTGAGGGTGTCTATAATGTGTCTGCATACAACTCAGAAATAATGTAGTTGCACCCTTGCACAGACCAGTAGTCTGACAATCTTAAGTGTTGTGAGTTTGATTCCAGCTCCCCCAGCAAAAATGATGTGCCCTTAGAAAAGGCACTAAACCCCAAGTAGCCTATCGGGTAAGAGTGTTTGAGTGAGTGATCATTATAATTAGAGGAGTGGTTCAGTTTATGTATTTTCCATTTCATCATCCAGATGTTATGTTAGTGAGCTATTCTGCCACATTCTTCACCTAAATGGGTCATGTACACAAGGGCTTTGTAAATTTTCCATGATAGTGTTCTTTCAAAAGAATGTTTTCTCATGAACAATGACTATTTGTGTATTGTAGTGTTCTTGCAAAATTTTGACTGAATTGTGAATGTGATTTTTCTCCAGTGGTGATCATGTGTGCCGGAGCAGACAGGATTCGAGAAATCATGCTTGCAGCACACAAGCAGCAGCTGACCAATGGCAGTTATATATTTTTTAATGTTGATCTCTTCAATGCCTCTTCTTATGGTGAGTTCACATCATGTTTCTCATTAAATTAGTTGTTTAAAAAGTCAACAATTAGTATTAATGTTTATGATCTTGCAGGAGGTGAAAAGGGTAGAGTGCACGTCTGTACCATGGGATACATCTAGCCTTTTTTCTTAGATGTGCTTCATGTGATCATTTAAAATTACAAATTATATCCAAGAAGTAACATGGACATCAGATTAAAAAACTACAACAGTGATATTATGTTATTTCAAACTTTTTTATTATTACAAAGTTTGACTAAGTTTGACATCAGCACCACTTTGCTGACCTGGGTGCACACTTTAAAATTGTTGGTAAAAGAAAAATCCAGATCAGAGTGAATATTAGGATAATCGTCAACAAAATATATATTCTGCTTACTGTCACGCTATGCTATGGAAAAGTGGAAAAGTCTCCATTTCACGAAGGAGCAAAAGAACAACATTGTCACCTTAAAATTTAACAAGTGTTTTCTGTAGAATACCTGCATCTGTTTGAATACAACATAAAAAGCAGTGAGGGCAGCACACAAGCCCGTGGAGATCTTGCACTTGACACAACATCATCTAGGGTGAGATCCAAATTGCATCATAGTTGATGGGACTTTCAAACATTTAAAATATTTTCTAAAGTTTTAATCACAATAGAAATTAAAGTTACCGATTTACATTTTTTTAGTTTGTTAGATCTACACAGATTCCATCAGGTGCTGGAGCCTTCCATATATTTATCTTCTTTATCTCAAGAAACAAAACAGTTTTATAGTACCTCTGGTTCACTTCAGCGATGTTTGGTTGTAATCTCCGAGAGCTGCATTCACACTGAATCCGGAAGTGACCCAATTCTGATTTTTTTTTTTTTTTTGCCTTAATGTGACTTGTGTCTGATCTGTTCATGACGGTCTGAACAACCGTGTTGCCTTCAAAATTTTTTGAAGGCAACACAGGCCACTTGGATATCCAATATGTATCTTTCCAAATGTGACCTGTATCTGAACATCCAGGTTGCTTTCATCCAACCTGAACGTCAATGATACTCGACTAATGTCCCGACTCAACTTTTTGATACACAAAAGCGGGAAAGAAAAACAACAACCATGGTGGACTATAATGAAGATTAAGTTGTTAATATGCTGGCTCCAATCAGACAACAACTTCAAAATTGGAGGAATTATATTGATTATTCTTACGATTAATCGGGTAATCGGATAAAAAAAAAGATAAAATAAAACATTGGTAAATCTAACATAACAGCAGTATCATAACATATCGCATATCAGTATATCAGTCCAATTTTTCACATTTGAACTTTCCTAACAATAACTTTTCTGTAGTTTAGAAAATTAACTTGTAAGAATAATAGCTCACTTTCTAAGTTAACTTGAAGAAAAGTTATACAGAAATTTGAAATTATATTCAATGTAGTAATAATAAAGGGGCAGGCTCACAAATAGCTTGTCTATTTGTGAGCAGGTTATTATAAAGAAAAAATCTCTATACTCCAGCTTTCTGTTTATGTATTCATCTTCAGTCAGTTTAAGAGATTAACTCTCACCTTGCCCAGCCATTTATAGCGTTTGTGTTCATGTTATCTACTGGATTTGACACGGTCTGCATTCGTCACATAGAGAAACACATCTACCAGGTATGTAACATCACAATGCTCTTCACCACCCATTGGTTGCAACCGGGATGATAAGAAATTTATTTTCCAGTATTTTCAGTAAAGCTTCGCATAGGCCTGTCGCGATAAACGATAAACCAATTAATTGCACGATAAATTAAACCTATCGACCTCATTTTAATTATTGGCTTTATCGTCTCTTCCTGCCTTTTTTTTCTTTCTCTTGATGACACTGAATGAAAAAAGGCTCAACTCCAGTGCTCTCCACTGACCCTCCCTTCCTCATTTCCTTAATGTAATGTCCAGCGCACATGACACGAGTTGTCGGCTAACTGTCGGCCCATTTTCAAAACCTGAGAGACCACACATTAGTCGACAGAAATCCTAGGTATAACTGTTCGATCGGGTTCGTTCGTGCTGTGTGGTGTCCAGCCACATGGGCACAAAATAATGGCTGCAAGTCCAGTTAACTAATGCTTTAATACCCAATGCTTTAATGGGTGTTAAAGCATTGGGTATTAGTAAATACCCAATGCTTTAATATAATCTACCTGCAATGCATATGGCTAGAGTCAGCGTAAAGTTCTGACTGAATTAAAATCATTATAACCTATTTATGTCACGTTAATGAACAACAGCTGAAAAGTTACCAGGTTTATCAACTGCGGTAGCAATTTGGCTCCAACTCCTCCCCTTGTCATTTCTATATTCTTTGCACAAAATGTTGAATAAATATTTATGTTGTTTCCACATATCATCTTCAATGTCCGCTGGATTTTGGGTTGCGCCGTGTCAGCTGTTTGGGATTCCTCTCCGTAATTTCCCCTCAGAAAGCGCAGAGGAGAATCCACGCTTTCTGATTGACCACCGGTCACATTCAGCGTTAAGCTCCCAGTCGGGGCAAACCCCTTATGTAAATCGGAGCGGCCACGACGATCTATCGCAACACACCACACACTGCAGGATGATCGGTTACGAAATCACCCTCGACAATCTTAGAACGGCCAACATTCTAAGATTGTCGTAAGGGGAAAATAGGGGCAAAAAAATTGTGTAATGTGAACTATTGGATAGGTAGTCAGATGTGCCCATCTTCTCTATTGAAATCAAGTCATTACTGAAGTCCAGTATAGTATACAGACTTAATAATCTGCACTCTTTTGGTTAATGCAGTATTTATTTTGACTTTGGCTTTATGTTGTTTACTTTTTATTCAAGTACGTTTTTGTTAATGGAGACTGAGAATCCATTCTATTTTTGTCTTTGGTTGTTTTGTTTATTTAGTTTAGCAGTTACAGTGTTATGTGTTCTTCTGAAAATAAAGTGTTTCTATCTATGGCAGGAAATAGCATGCATTATTACGTCATTTCCATTAAATCACTGTCAAAAGGTCTTGAAACAATATTACTGGTTATTGCAATAATTCTTTAGACAATCGCTCAGCAAAATTTGTTATCGTGACAGGCCTAGCTACGCAGTGTTCAGTCTATCCGCCCGCAGTGTTCAGTCTATCCGCTCACCTGTGTAAATAATCCCGCCGTGCTCTTCCCTGCCATTCGCTCTCAACCAGCAGCTCCGGGAGAAGTACTCCAAGCATCGCTCCCGTCATTTTAAGGATGTTTATTGGTCCCGCGAAAAATGACAAAAACCCGGACATTATCATTAATCAGTAAAATCCTCCCAGGCATCAGTGATATTTGAAAATTGGACGTTATCGTCAACAACTCAGGCGGAAGTGAGAGCACAAATAAAGTCCCGGCCGGAACACAATGCGCTAAATAATATAACATAACATTTCGAGGCAGATCAATTTTCCTCAAGGAATTTTAATAATCGAGGTACTCAAATCACTCGAGGAATCGTTTCAGCCCTGACTTTTACGTCTGGAAACACTGAACACTTTTTTTGCCGCACATGACAAAACACTGAACACGGTGTTTATATGTGACATCATAGTGCACGTGGGCGCACTAGAGGGGTGAACTGGAAGCAACACTTTCAGGTCGTTTGCATTTTACACTGGAGGTCGCATACAGGTTGCATATAATTATATTATAAGTCTGATGACTACACCAAAGAAATAAAATTTGGCAAAAAAAACTTAATTGGATCACTTCAGGCTGTTTTGTAAATGCAGCCTAACTGGACTTTCAAATCCAATTGGAACCTACTGCTTGTCCCAAACCTGGTCTGTAAGCCATGATTTTGTGAAGGCAAGACAGCAAATTTTTCTCAATTTGAAAATGTGTTTACGTCTAAAGCCCATTAAGCTTGTTCTGGATGGACTGCACATTTGACAAAACCACTGTTACGCACTGGAAAACAGGCAACTTTTGCCTTTTATATGGGCTCATATGTTTTGTCCTCTGCTGTAGTCTCCCTCTTTTTACAATTTTCCCATCAGAAGAGTTAATTATTAGTAAAAGCTCTGTAGGAATATTATGTGACAAAAGGTTATAAGTTGAAGAACGCAGGGATAGAAGCATATCCAACCTACTGCAGTGTGAATGCAATAAGCTGAATTTTTGGGTTGAAATTGCAGATGAATTTGAAGTAAACTGCAGAAGACTTGCAGAAATGTACAAAATGGGCAGAAGCAGCAGTAGAAGAAAGCAAAAGGTGGCAAAACATTTTAAAAAAACTGTTGAAGAGAAGTAAAAACTTTCAGACTATGCAAAAGATTGTTAGAAACCAGTGCATACCTACTTTCAAAGCTAAACTGTAAGGTATCTGCAGTTTATAAAGCAAAAGGAGTCACAAAGCTAAAGCTTGTTGATATACAAACAAGCATGTAGGTTATAACTAGCAAGTTGGCCCGTGCAGTGTGAAACAGCCCATGTTAAAGCTAAAATTAGCTACAAAGGTAAAGCTAGCTAAACTACCAATGATAGGTTAATGTGCTAGATTAGCACTAGCACATTAACCTACAATATATATATATATTTATATATATAATATAAATATTCCATGCTGTCTGAAAAAACCATGTAAAAGTGAAAATTAGCTAAAATGCCAATTGATTCCATCTAGACAAGCAATAGCATGTTGACCTACAGCAACATATTCCATGCAGAGTGAAAATACCTATATAAAAACTAAAACTAGCTCAAAAGCTAAAGCTAGCTAAAATACTAATCACAGCTATCACTAGAATCTTGATTTATAATGTGCTATATACATATTATATTTATTATGCATAATATGCATATGACATATTATACATATAGCTAAAGTGTAATATTAGCTAAACTTTGAATTGCATGTGAGCCAACACCAGCATGTTGATTAACATTAACCCACTCCATTCAGTCTGCTAGGTTTGGCTCATTATCAAAATTTAATGTGGACTAATCAAAAACCTTAAAGTTACTTCCAATAAGAAGAAACCTGATCAAATTTAAACATTCTGAACCTAATTACCACAGCTAATATTAGTTGTGGAACACAAAACTGATTTATAAACTTGATTTTGTGTCATATGCACTGTAAACTGAACTATAACCAGTGGTGGAGAAAGTACTCAAAAAATGTACTCAAGTAAAAGTGAAACCTGTCGCTGACTAAAGCTGCAGTAACTTTTATAACAAATAATTTTTTTACATATTTGTTGAAACGGTTTCCATGTTGTGACAGTTTGGTATAGGACAGATTACAAAGACAAAAATGTACTCAAGTAAAAGTAAAACTACCACATTAACATTTGTACTTAAGTCAAAGTAAAAAAGTACTGGCTTTTAAAAATACTTAAGTATTAAAAGTATTTGCTGAATGCATTACCTAATCCCTAATACAATATCATTAAGTGAACCGATTGTATTTAATTTTAATACATTAGAAATGTGCCATTTTGAACAATGCCACAGATAAGCATGTTTTTATTATGTTTACTCGCTGTAACATAGTTTAGACTTAGATATGTGATATTCTATGCATCATAATTTCAGGGATGGAAACATCTTGTCTCCTGTCCTAACATAGCATAAACTTCACGTTTTTTTGCCACTAGTGGCATTTATTTTTAAAGAAATCCAACAGAAAGGGGAAGGAAAGAAGGTGGGTGGGGGAGGACATGCAACCGAGGAGCCACGTAGCAGAGTTGTAGTCAAGACCACCTACCCAAGACTAAGTCAAGACCAGCACCAAAGACCTGCTACGTGACAAAAAATTACGTTTTACCTATCAAAATTGCTTCTCAAATTGATCTGAAAGATCCACATTCCCATAAAACACCTAGATATTAAATTCTTAGAGCTGAAATAAATTTAATCAGTAAAGATCAGCCCAGAAGAATCGGATCGTTCCTGAATGTCATATCAAAGCAGACTTTGGTCACAGGGTTATCCCATATTTGCAACACCTCAGTCAACACCTCCACACAATAATTCAGTGCATGAGTGAAAACTTTTTTCATCGCGGATGCAACATGTGTGTCTCAGTCAGTACAGCTAGCTTTGCTAGCATCATGTCCACAGATCTTTCTTTAAGCTTTCCTTCGAAGTGACGCTAAAAGTTGGACGAAGTCCCCACCGTCTGTGAAAGCGAAGCACTGCTGATTTTACATGTCGCCATATCTTATGATTTATGCAGCGCTATTATATTACCATAAAACAATTAGACAGACATCTTCTCCCGCTCAGAGGAAACCACTGCGCATGTCTGGAGTTCCGCGTACGAGTACAGGGTGACGATGGGTGACAACAGACACTTAAGTCACGTTATTGCTCGGATTTTATGGCGCCACCTTAAGCCCCTGAACTTCACATTTTAATGGACAAAAAGCGCAACACGACTTGGATGTAACGAGTAACGTGACACTTTTGTAGAAACATAGTGAAATACAGCTTTGAATGAAATAATGTTGTGCTTCAAGTCATGGTTTTGGGAAGCTGTTTAACATACATGCAGAATCAAACCAAGACTACATCAAAGTATAAGGGAACGCTACCACATCTGGAATATTGGACTGATGTTTCCTTCTGTGCAGTCCCATTCTGTTTAGGATCTTCCTCAGAGTGTGCATACTATTAATGATTTCAACCACAATGCGAAGTAACATAAGTATTTCTCCATATCATAGCCCAAGTATGAAGGAAAACTTGACCAATTCCAGTTAGCCACTCTACTAGCCTTCCTTAAGCCTGCACTAAAAGCACACTACCAACACCAACCAACAGGTTTGAAATTATCACATTTATACAATATAACTATCATTTTAGTACAATATAATTATCCCATGTATACAATATATTGTCATATTTTTACAATATAGCTATCACATTTGTACAGTATAACTATCATGTTGTAACTGATGGTGCTCGAAGAAAATTTTTCCTTCATGATAACAATACGCTTCTGTACGAACCCACGTTAGGGTCAGGTGAAGCAGGGAGCAAACCCTGAGCAGGCGGTACCAGGGCTTTGAGGTGTGTCTCGGTGACAGTCGCGGTACTGTTTCTTTATATCGGGATATTTGATTCTGACTCACAGCAGTGGGACCAACTCAGGCTGCCTATAGCGAAAGTCAGAAATTTTCTCTGCAGCCAAACCATCTCTGTGATGGGGGGCAAGGATGGGGCTTTCTTGCTATTACAAGGACAATTACAAAAATAAATATAAACGATTTTTATAACTTCAACATCAGACCTACATTTATATTCACAAACAAGTTTATGTTGAAAAAACACATATGTGTCCATAATTTGACAGACGGCGGTGTCCTTAACACTAAATGTAGCGGGTATCTTCAGTTTTACATCTCTTCAAATATTTATTTTGTAATTGTTATTGTAGAGGGGTACAAACATGCCTCCTGTTGGTGCCCTAAAAATAAAATTTAAAAATAAATAAAATATTGAGAAAATAAAATAAAAAGGAGACTCAATAGAGGACACCCTGGAGAAGACTACTGTTGTGTCTAAGTAGTGCAAAAATGAGTTGGCCAATGGCCAAAGCTATTCAATTCTTAAATAGTATCTCAATGCTAAATATGTTGCAGCACAGACATCCCCAACGCTAATGTCAGCATCCACAGTCCATGTTTCTAAAGAAGTAGTAGGAGAAATGATCAGGGGTTCCTGAAACACTTTGAAAGCTTCATAGATTGTAGTAGAAATCTGTGTCAATTTGATGGTTGAATAACCTAAATAATAGATTAAAAACAATAAATATATTTTGTTGTTGAGCTTGTATGTCTTTCTAACATACGAGCTCAATGTCCAATAGTTCATCTTGACATTAAAAAAATGAGTTTAGAATTTAATTTAATTTACTTTTTTTTTTTTGTGCAAATTATCCAATAATTTTGCTAAAGGGGGGAGTTTTCAGTTGAACATGATGTTTATATTGTAGATACGTGGTTTTCAATTAAAATGTGATTAATTAAACATTAAACATTCCAGGCAATGGTTCTTGGAAGAGAGAGGATGAGTTTGACGACGATGCCAGGCAAGCCTATGCCTCCCTAAACACAGTGACTCTACTCAGAACAGTCAAGCCAGAGTATGAGAACTTCTCCATCGAGATGAAAAGATCCATAGAGGGACTTGGCCTTTATGACTGCAATGACTGTGGAAATGTATGTATCTCCGTCTGTTCCGAATAAAACAAATGTTCACATTCTTTTACATACAACTGATGCTCATGTCATGACAAAATTTGTAAAAATGTTTATTTTAATGATGATTATCCCGGGCTGCACAGTGGCGCAGTTGGTAGAGCTGTTGCCTTGCAGCAAGAAGGTTCTGGGTTCGATTCCCGGCCTGGGGTCTTTCTGCATGGAGTTTGCATGTTCTCCCTGTGCGTGCGTGGGTTTTCTCCGGGTACTCCGGTTTCCTCCCACAGTCCAAAAACATGACTGTCAGGTTAATTGGCCTCTCCAAATTGTCCCTAGGTGTGAGTGTGTGTGTGCATGGTTGTGTGTCCTGTGTGTCTCTGTGTTGCCCTGCGACAGACTGGCGACCTGTCCAGGGTGTACCCCGCCTCTCGCCCGAAACGTTGGCTGGAGATGGGCACCAGCACCCCTCCCGACCTTCCTGATATACTCCAAGATCTTTGCTTTTTTAATCTTGCATGGTGGCTCAGTAGTCCTTGGCCTGTATTCCATAGCATGCTAAGGGTGATGAAAAGAGGTAGATGGACGAGCAATAAAAAGGACAGTCAGGAACAAGTTGAACTTTAAAAAAAAGTTTTATTTTATTTAACCCTATTAGAGATATATATATACCCTTCTGTCAAATTTTAATTGGAGTTTGATGGATTAATTGATATCAACCCCCCTCCCCCATGGGAACCTTGTGACTTCCTGACCTCCCTGACACCCTTCTGTCAAATTTTAATCGGAGTTTGATTTGAATAAATAAATATAAGTGAATAAATAAATATACTATATTCTAAACCATGTTGAATTAGATTAGGAATATTGTAACTACCTCTGGTTTTAAACAGATTGTATTCATGAAAAAGTGTTGGAATTAAATGCCTCTAACTCCTTGTTCCATAAGAGACACACAGACTGACAGAAAAAGCAAAGAGGAGGGGGCCAGTGAGTGTCTTGCTCTGTGGGTGTGCGTGTGTGTGTGCGGGGGTGTGCGTGTGTGTGTGTGTGTGCGTGTGTGTGTGTGTGTGTCCCTGCCTAAGAGCGGGTAGAAACTTCTGAAGGAAAACAACAGTTTAACTCTTTTACTGCAATATTTAGCTTACGGTGCATTATTTGGTGTTGGACAACAGATAAGTGCTGCATCAAACTCTTTAACAGGGCATGAGAAAAAACTTATAGCATGGTAAGAGGGACTGACCTCTGTCCTGCACACCAAAACATTTGTGCGTGCGTGCGTGCGCGCGTGTGTGTCCCTGCATAAGAGCGGGTAGAAACTTCTGAAGGAAAACAACAGTTTAACTTCTCAGTGCTTCATGCTTTCTCCAAAATAGTAAAGATTGGTTTAAGTACATTTGAAACGTATAGATTTTTTTGTCTTCAACAATTGCTAGTGTGATACATTTTAGTAAAAGTTCCTCATCTGTAAATGTATTTCTTAAGAATATGTGACAGGGACCAACAGGCCCAGGTGAGGCTACTGCTCATATTTATCTTTCAGTTTTCCTTAAAGTTTTTTACAGTGCACAACCACGCTCCAAGAGTTGCTCCAACATGGTAAATTGTTTTGTTACCTTTAAAATTATCTACAGCTTTTGTCTCTAACTCATACGCTGTTTATTTCCTGGCCCTAATGATTCTTTCCCTCCATCTGTTATCTTACATGTTTAAGTGTGTTCACTAACAAAATATAGTTATTAGCCGTTTGCCACTGCAAACGGCTAATAACTGTTAGTGGGCACTTCTTATCAGACCAGTATTTCTCCTTCATCACTAGTCACAAATCTTATTAGCAAGCAGGTTCATCAGAACCAAGACTTCTTCTTACATCATACTAAGTGTTTTTTTCACTTCTTGGAGAAGGTGAATCTTTTACATTTCAAGGAATCTGTAACTTGTGTGCTAATAAATGAGGATTCCATCCAGACACGCTCAACAGTACCAGTGCCATCCCATCACCGTTGAAATGCAGACCGGTGACTAAAGCAGTGGTGTCCAAAATTGGCCCTTGAGGGCCGGCATCCCGCATGTTTTAGTTCTCTGCCTGGTGGTAGTAACTTCCTCCTCAGCATTTCTCCTGAGGTCTCTAATGAGCCACCAAATGGTGGTGGATCAAAGGATCCAGGTGTGTTGAACCAGGGAGAGAACTAAAACATGCAGGATGCCGACCCTCCATGACTGATTTTGGACACCATTGCTCTAAGACACCCCATGAGATCAGGCTAAGGTCTGGAGAACACTGGGCCTATATCACTGCAACCAAAAATATCAACATCCAGCCCACAGACAAAACTAAATACATCTGCATCCAATGTGTTGTTTGCAACCTGGGCGCTTTGCATGTTTTCATACAAGATAGCCTTGATTTTTATAAGTCTGAAACTGAAGAGACAGTACTGTTATGGTACAGAAAACAACAGAATGGCTGAAGTGTCATATTCAATGTTGTTAGTTTTATAAAATTAAAAATGTCCATAATAAAATCATACTGCTTGAGAAGGAGCAAAAATAATACTAAAATGAGATCAAGCGGTTGAATGAGGGACTGAATTAAGGCATCAGACAGTAGTGAACATTAGACTAGGATGAGAGTTGAATACAATGTTCTATGTATATTTATGCATTCTGTTAACTAATATCAAAATATATTCACATTGTATTATACAGCATTAGTTGAAATGCTGTATATTATATGCGCATGTATGTGCATGTTGTCCACCTAAATGGACACTTGGACAAATCCTAAAAAAATAAGAATAATTTTTTTCCCCACCTTATTTTTATGCCCTGGGAAAATCAAAATTACTTTGGAAAAAAAATCCTGACTTACTGGATCATAATTCATGCATGAAAGGGCTAATTAGCCAGCAAACTCGTCTGACCTTAACCCCATAGAGAATCTATGGGGTATTGTGAAGAGCAAGATGTGATACTCCAGATTCAACAATTCAGAAGAACTGAAGGTCACTATCAGAGCAACCTGGGCTCTCATAACACCTTAGCAGTGTCACAGACTGATGGACTCCATGTCACGCTGCATTGCTGCATTGCTGCATTGGGGAAAAGGAGCCCCAACTAATTACTGAGTGCTGTATATGCTCATACTTTTTATGTTAATACTGTTCAGTTGGCCAACATATCCAAAAAAATAACTTTTTTTGCACTGTTCATAAGTAATATTCAAATTTTCTGAGATACTGAATTTGGATTTCATTAGTTCAGTAATAATAATCAACATGAACCCTTTATGTCTTAAAATAAAATGGATAAGAGATTTTGTTGTTTATTTTAATTCAGTTCTTTAAATGTCCTGTGAGTAAATATATTTGCCATGCATCCATAACAGAAACTTTCAATATCTAGCAAGTTATTTTCGCAATTTACCGTTGTAATGTATACAGCGATGTTTATACATTTATGTTACAGACTGTCAGTGAACGCACCAAGGAAAGACTGACGCAAGCGCGCACGTAGGTAATAGGGAGCGGGTAACATCTATAGACGGATAGCAGCTTCTCTTACAGCAATACGTGGTTTTTACTAAAACCACGTATTGCTGTAAGAGAAGGATTTCGTATGATGTGAGTAATAAAGCGACATCGACTCCAAACCAGTCTATCTTATTGAGCGTGCAAACATCACATTGGCAACGAGGATTGAAAACGGAGACAAAGGGAAAAGGGGAATGCGAGCGTATACCCAGACGGCAGCTCCACGTGGACAGGCTAAGAACGAGCTAACCGCTAGTTAACCAGCTAACTCCAACGACACAAGCCGGAGTGAACCATGTCGCTTACAACTACACCTGCCCTTTCACCGTTTGATACTGAAACGGAACCGGGTTCAGTCGGACCGCGCTGGACAAAATGGATACAGAGGTTTGAGAACTACACAGCTGCTTTCAACATTTCGGGTGATGCGCGGCTAAAAGCTTTACTGTTGCATCTAGCAGGTGAACGTGTACATGACATTTATAACACGCTAGCAGCTAGCTCAGACAAGTATGCCGATGTGAAGACGAAGCTCGACACGTATTTTACACCGAAGAAAAACGTCCTATACGAAGTATATGTCTTCAGAAAAGCAGTACAACATCCATGTGAAAACCTAGACACATATTGCACACGGCTTCGCATGCTCGCAAAACATTGTGGATTTACTGATGTGGATCTAGAAATTAAAGGACAATTGATTCAGAGTTGTACATCCTCCAGGCTACGCAGACGAGCGCTGAGAGAGCCTGACATGTGCCTACAGGATCTTCTAGATTATGGGAGATCAATGGAACTATCCGAGCAGCACGCAACAGGCATGGAACAAGGAGCGGCTGCGTCTGTGAACGCCATACAGCCGAAAAGTCAACCGAATAAAGCATATAAAGTCACATCTACCAACAAACCAAACAACCAGTGCAGAAATTGTGACGGGAAATATCCACACGAAGGGGATTGCCCTGCAAGAGGAAAAGACTGCAAAGCCTGCGGTAAGCTAAACCATTTTGCCAGACAATGTCGATCAAAACAAAAACCTCTTGTGCAAAATTATGACTCAAGGGCCAAAGTGTACCATAAAAGTCACAAAACCTCTAAGAAAGTGTTCTCAATCACCAGCTCAGCACAAGGTGACAAAAAGGGTTCATCCAGCAGTGGTGATGACTATGTGTTTGTCACAACTGGTGCAGACAAAAAGAAGACGCCAATATCTCATATTAAACTAGGAGGCGTTGAGATCGCAGTGATACTGGATTCAGGTGCCACAGTGAACATTATCAGTGAATCTGCCCTAGATCTGCTATCGCCACAACCGCAGTTAGTCCCACCTGATACTAAAGTTTTTTCCTATGGCTGTTCTACCCCACTACAGCTGGCCGGCATGTTTGTCTGTGAAGCAGAAGCAAACAACAAAAAGACCAGTTGCAAGTTCTATGTAAAGACAGGCAAAGGCTATTCCCTGTTAGGCTATGAAACAGCTAATCGATTAGGCCTCATCAGAGTAGTGAACAGTGTCTCAGATGCACCAAGCCCCACAGTGGCAGATAGGCTTGTAGAGAGCTTCCCAGAACTCTTTGAAGGCATAGGCAAGCTGAAGGATTTTCAAGTGAAGCTCCACATAGACACTGATGTTCAGCCCACATGTCAGCCTCACAGACGTGTCCCATTTCATATTCGTCAGAGAGTAGAACAGGAACTCCAAAAGTTAGAAGACAATGATATTATAGAGACAGTGACTGGGCCTACACCTTGGGTCTCTCCGATTGTGACTCCACCCAAACCCAAAAACCCAAATGAAGTCAGAATCTGCGTAGACATGAGACAAGCTAATACTGCCATCCAACGTGAACGTCACCTTACTCCCACTATGGACGATGTCATCCATGAATTAAATGGAGCCACAGTTTTTTCAAAACTTGACCTGAGAGCTGGCTACCATCAGCTGGAACTCCACCCTGACAGCAGGTACATCACAACGTTTACCACTCACAAAGGTCTGAGGACGTACAAACGTCTGAACTTTGGCATATCGTCAGCGGCAGAGGTATTTCAAAATGCTATCTGCCAAGCTCTACAAGGAATCGAAGGTGTGAAAAATCTCAGCGATGACATTGTGCATGGAAAGACACAAGCAGATCATGACAAAAGCCTCACGACAGTGTTCCAGAGGCTCAAGGAGAAGGGACTCACACTTAATATAGTTCAACAAAATCCAGGCTAGAATTTTTTGGATTTATCTTCCAAGCTGGGGGCATATCCGCTCATCCAAAGAAGGTCGCGGCAATCAAGGAAGCTAGTGCGCCAGAAAACCCAACCGAGGTGAGAAGCCTGCTAGGCATGGCGACATACTGCTCACGTTTCATAAAAGACTTCGCTTCAATTTCAGCACCACTTCGGGAGTTGACCAAGAAAAGCACACCATGGTGCTGGGGTCCATTTCAAGAAAAATCCCTGCAACACTTAAAAGACAGCTTGACAGGTGAGACTGTGATGTCATATTTTGACCCTAACAAAGATACAGAATTGGTCGTAGATGCAAGTCCCGTTGGTCTAGGAGCTATTCTTTATCAACTTGGAAAAGAAAGCGAGAGAAACACTATAGCTTACGCTAGTCGTGCTCTAAGTGACGTTGAGAGACGCTACTCACAGACAGAACGAGAAGCATTAGCAATAGTATGGAGCTGTGAACATTTCCATCTGTATTTGTATGGGAATCCTTTCACTTTGGTCACAGACCACAAAGCGCTGGAAGTAATATGGAACAACCCTCGGTCAAAACCACCTGCAAGAATCGAACGATGGGGTCTAAGACTTCAACCATATGACTTTCGAGTAGTCTACAGGAAAGGAACGGATAACCCAGCCGACTACATGTCCAGACATCCGATCCCCATACAAACCGGAAACCATACAAGAGCAACAAAGGTAGCTGAAGAGTATGTTAACTTCCTGGCACAGCATGCAACACCCAAAGCCATGACTTTAGCTGACATCAAAGAGGCAACCATCACAGACAGAGTCCTACAAAAGGTTGTTGCACACTTAAGAGACAACACCTGGCACCAAGACAAGGACGACTCACAAGACATCGCCATTCTACAAAAGTACAGGCAAATCAGCAATGAGCTCACTGTGTCACACATGGACGACCTTCTTCTTCGTGGCACTAGAATCGTCATCCCCTCAGGTCTGGAGGACAGAGTACTACAATTAGCCCACGAGGGACACCAAGGAATTGTCAAGACAAAGACATTGCTCAGGTCGAAGGTATGGTTCCCTAACATGGACCAAAAAGCAGAGCTTGTGGTTAAGAACTGTTTGGCCTGCCAGGCAAACACCCCAGTGACTCAGGTTGAGCCCCTTCGAATGTCAGAACTACCAGAATCACCATGGCATACAGTCAGCGCTGATTTCTATGGCCCTCTACCAACTGGTGAATACCTGCTAGTTATAGTGGATGAATACACACGCTATCCAATAGTTGAGGCTGTTAGGTCTATTTCAGCAGAGACTGTCATTCCTGTGCTGGACAAAGTATTTGCAATGTTCGGAATTCCCAGGTGTCTCAAAACAGACAATGGACCTCCCTTCAACAGTAAACATTTTGCAAAGTTTCTGACAGACATGGGTTGCCAACACAGGAAGATAACACCTCTATGGCCTCAAGCAAACGGAACAGCCGAGCGTTTTATGCGTACGTTGGGAAAAGCAGTCAGAGTATCACACTGCCAAAGCATCCCATGGCAGCGGACATTAAACACATTCCTCCGTGAGTACTGCTCTACTCCACACAGCACCACTGAAGCATCTCCAGCAGAGCTCATGTTCCAGCGGAAGGTCTACACACTTAGGTAATAGGGAGCGGGTAACATCTATAGACGGATAGTAAAAACCACGTATTGCTGTAAGAGAAGGATTTCGTATGATGTGAGTAATAAAGTGACATCGACTCCAAACCAGTCTATCTTATTGAGCGTGCAAACATCACAACCGTCATATTAAAATAGTGCCCATTTCACTCCCTGCCAAGAGTGAAATTACTGCCAAATAGGGTGAAATTACTGTAACAACCCGATACTGGCTGGAAAGCAAAACGTCTCCAAATTTAGAAACGGTTGCAATTTTTCAGATGGCACAAAGTGTGACATGATTACGGTACTGCAAATTTGGCTGGATTGCTGGCGCTGCAGCCACATTTGCAGGACTTTTTTTTTTAAAAAATTAATATTTGTGTAATGTCAGTCTGTGTGTATTGAATGAATATAAGTTTCACTTTTTCAATAAAATTACTAATTTGAATAAACTTTTTCATGATATTCTAATTATATGGCCAGCACCCACCCTAACCCTAAAATAATTTGGAGTGCTTGTTTTGTGTGTCCTTGCATTATTCATCAGGGGCCTGTCTTCAGTTAGGGTTCAGGAAGGCTGTTCTTGGTTAAATGGAAAATTAGTTGATCTTTGCTATTGTTTTACTCAGAATACAAATGCAGGAGCTCCACTAACTGCAATAATAATTGCTGTATTTTCAATTTTTACTGTATTGACTTCCAGTACAGTAAGTATTTGAAATAAAATCTTAAACTAATCTATTTGGGTCATCTCCTGTTTTTGACTTAGCACATCTTCTATCCTGTCAGGTTAACATGTTTATTGAAGGATTCCATGATGCCATGGTGCTATATTCCATTGCGTTACATGAAGGCATGAAGAATGGATACTCAAAGACAAACGGTACTGAGATAACCTCACACATGTGGAACAGAACTTTTGAAGGTAATAAACTTTCTAATAAACTCTTAATAAACTTTCAATAAAGCTGATAATTTTATACATTATTTTATTTTAACAAAGTGTTCTTGTGATGTTATGCAAGTAACCTGGGATGTAGGAGGTAAAATAAGTAGTGAATATGTCCACATTTTCTCAATTTGAATATGCCTTACTTTAAGTTCTGGAAACTATTTGCACACTGATCTTTCGTTCTTTCTATAGTTTTTTAATTAAAATATTTGTCAGGCAATTTGATTGGGCAATTCTAGAAATTTTACTTTCTTCCTCTGAAACCAAGTAAGAGATTCCTTGGCTGTGTGTTTGAGACATTTTCCTTACTTGCAAATTCACACTTGTTATATGATTGAATATTTCTTAAGAGCCTTCTAGCCATGATAAGAAGTGAAAAAGAATTTTACATGCGAGGTTCTTTTTCCAGTTGCCTTCTATTTAAGCTATTATGATTATCATGCCCTTAATGACAGGGAATCTACACTTAACAGTACTGACCATCATTTTTTACTCATTTTTGTTTGCGGCTTACATGAAACAACATAACATTTATGATATAATTTATGATGTTTAGTGAATGTGAAGGTTTCATTCCTAAGAAAGACACAGGGGCTGATTTTAATGATTATTTAAGTGCAATCACTATGAAGCTGTTAAAATGTGTTCATTTCTTTCCAATATATATAAAATAATTCTATGGAAAGTGAATCATCTTCTAAGATACATCATGTTTCATTTGATGGCAAATAGTAGACATTAAATGAGTGCACTAGCTCTAGACAATCTGAAGCCAAACAGTCAATGCATGGCCATGTGGCTGGGGGACATTGGTATTTGCACACAGTTTACTTACACAGGCCACCTGGAAATCACCTGGCGACACCAATCCTGCTTCAGTATGCATCAAACCCTTAAGCCAGTGGTTCCCAAAGATTTTCTTCTGGGTTCCCCTATGGATTACATAAAATCCCCCCCCCAAAAAGAAAAAAAATCAATTGTATCAACAGGTTGTAGTCAAGACCACCTACCCAAGACCAAGTCAAGACCAGCACCCCGTGCTACGTGACACAAAAAAATTACGTTTTACCTATCAAAATTGCTTCTCAAATTGATCTGAAAGATCCACATTCCCATAAAACACCTAGATATTAAATACTTAGAGCTGAAATAAATTTAATCAGTAAAGATCCGTCCAGAAGAATCTGATCGTTCCTGAATGTCATATCAATGCAGACTTTGGTCACAGCATTGTCCCATATTTGCGACTCCTCAGTCAACATCTGCACACAATAATTCAGCGCATCAGTGACAACTTTTTTTCATCCCGGATGCAACATGTGTCTCAGTCAGTACAGCTAGCTTTGCATCCACGGAGCTTACCTTTCTTTAAGCTTTCCTTCGAAGTGACGCTAAAAGTTGGACGAAGTACCCACCGTCTGTGAAAGCGAAGCGCTGCTGATTTTACATGTAGCCACATCGATTTATGCAGTGCTATTATATTACTGATGATTAGACAGACATCTTCTCCCGCTCAGAGGAAACCCCTGCGCATGTCTGGAGCTCCGCGTGTGAGTAAAGGGGTAGGCGATCGTTGACAACAGACATGTAAGTCACGTTATTGCTTGGATTTTACGGCGCCACCTTAAATCCCTGAACTTCACATTTTAACTGACAAAAAGCGCAACGTGACTTATATCATCAAATGTAGCGAGTAACGCGACACTTTTGTAGAAATGTAGTGAAGTAGAAAGTACAGATACTTACTGTAAAATGTAGTGGAGTAAAAGTAGAAAGTATCCATTATTGAATCTACTTAAGTAAAGTACAGATACACAAAAATTGTACTTAAGTACAGTAACAAAGTACTTGTACTTCATTACTTCCCACCACTAACTGAGGTAAAGTTAACATTTCAGCGTTTACTCTATAGGCTTTAGTACAAAATGGACCATTATGAGTCATCAACCCAGCGGTGAAAAAATGGCGACCTCCATATGTGAAAAATATAACAAAAGATTAAGTAATTATGAGTTCTGGCATAGCAATTTTTTAAGTAATATGAAAATTGCAACATATTTAGGCCAACATGTTCAACTAGTCGGGGATCCTTTTAACTCTGGTAAAAACTGCTTCAATCTTCCATATTCATGAAATGACATAGGTCAAAGATTAGCTAGCCAAGCTAACGCGGTTGATGCTGTAAAATTCTCCTCCGGTAAACAGCAACAATGACCTAGGTCCCAGCCACATATTATAGCTGACTGCAATAATTGCAGAGGCTCTCACATTGCAAAAAGAGAAAAATGCCTTTTGGTGGTATCAACCAGTGCCATTAGTGCAGAAAAATTAACCATTGCAAAAACTGCTGCAAAGGCAAACATCAAATCCTGGCAAGAGGACATACAGACAGCCAGTACATAAAGTTTCCATTGAACAGTCAACTCTACATCTAGAGTTTCTATGACTTTCTATGTGGACGGCATCAAGGTTGACAGCATCACACCAAAAGTTGATACTAAGCAGGAAGGTGCCACCATGCACATAAATTGTGTTCTCATTGAATTTAAATTCGACACAGGAGCAAAATGTAACGTATTATCCCTCCACACATTTAAGAGAGTAACAAATGGGGAGCAACTTACCAGCTACGGAGATCCACCTAACCTGGTTGCACATGGTGGTAACAGAATTCAAACTAGCTGTGTGGTCATACTGCTATGTGATTTCAAAGATCAACTTCATTCACTGAATTTCTTTACAGTAGACAAGGATGTACAACCACTACTCCGTTTTCAAGCAAGCACAGACATGGAAAACGTCAAACTAAGTCCTGATGTTCATCATGTTGACGCCGAGACACCTTCAGAAATAAAGTCATCTCACAATACAAAGATGTGTTCAGTGATGAATTGGGAGAGCTTCCTGCAACATACGCCATGACATTAAATCCAGATCCACACCTGTTGTGAGACCAGCGCACCGCATCCCTGTGGCGATGCAAGATACAGTTGAAGATTAACTCAACTGGTTGGAAAACATAGGTGTAATAATGCCAGTCACAGAACTCACTGACTGCGTTTCCTCACTGGTTGTGGTGCACAAGAAGGACTAACAAGAAATCAGGCTCAGCATAAACCTCAACATGGCCTTAAGACGCCCTCACCATTCATGCAGAGCATTGAACAGGCGCAAACATGTTTTCTGTGCTGGATGCCAAAATTTCATTTCGGCGAGTGCGTTTCGACAAACCATCACTGCTGACTGACTACGTTGTGGAATTAACTCAGCTAGCAAAGTTTTCTAGCAATCCATATAACAGCTGTTTACTGGGCTTCCCTGTTTAACCATTGTGACTGACATCATTATCGTGGTCGCAACCTGGCTGACCATGACGCAAACCTCAGCAAAGTACTGAAACATGCCAGACCAGTTAACTTGAGACTAAACCCACACAAATGCAAGTTTTGTTTGAGTGAAGTGCACTGCGTCGGTCACATCTTTACAAAGGAAGGTCTCAAGGTTGATCCTGCAAAGACCACTGCCATCACCAACATGTCTGTCCCAACGTTTTCTTGGGAGTGACGTTGCCAAGAAAACGTCACTGCAACATTTCCTTGACATGGCGAATTACCCTGCCAAGTACATTCCCAGCTTCAGTGACATTGCAGCCCCTCTGAAGATATTGACCGACAAGAAGTCAATATCTTGACTGTCAGTATGGAGATGGTTTTCGGAACATCAAACAGCTTTCGACCGTCTCCAATAATGCCTGACCAGCCCACCTGTTCTTGATTATTACAATGTTGCTGAGCCTGTCACTTTGACATGCAATGCATACTGTTTTGATCTAGGAGCTGCCTGCATGCAAAATGGAAAACCTATTGCTTTTGAATCACGTGTTTTGACGGACACAGAGAGACAGTACGCTCAGATAGAAAAGGAGCTACTTGCTGTTGTGTTTCCATGTACTAAGTTCAAAGACTATGGAAAGCAAGTCATTGTGAAAACAGACCATCAGCCCCTGCCCAGCATCCTAAAAAAGCCAATTCACACCTCACCAGAGGATGCTTCTCAGACTACAAAGCTATGATAGCAGGTTAGTGTACAAAAAATGGAAGCAAATGTACTTAGCTGACACACTATCGAGATCTCCGAACCCTTACGCCCCACAGAATCCATTTGAAGATGAAACCTTTAACATGACCCACAAGAAGTCAATATCTTGACTGTCAATATGGTGCTGGTTTTCCCAACATCAAACAGCTTTCGGCCGTCTCCAACATGACCAACATGTCGTCATGTTGTAAGAACTCCATGGAAGTTCTTACAGTCTGACTTTTGAAATGTAGCTACATTTCAACAGCTCGACTGTAAGAACTCAGGGAACATACGGTGACTGACAACATGCTTAAAGCAGGCGCTTTAAGCATGTTGGGTAGGTACCCGTCGTCATACAGAAAGGATGGCGGAACAAAGAGAGACAATTGGAGCCTGCTCTGCGCCCATTCTTTCCCTACAGAGATGAGCTAATTATGGAAAATGGCATCATAATGAAAGGCCAGAAAGCTGTTATTCCACAATCTCTGCACAAAGACATACATAAAGGACACCTAGGTGTTGACGCAACAAAGTGGCTTGCAAAAAGCATCTTCTGCTGGCTCACATTGTCCAACGACATCACAAGAGAGATTTTGTCATGTGCTATCTGCAATAACACCAATCCCCACCATCAAAAGGAGCCTCTGCACCTTCACCCGATTCCAGATCTGCTATGGTCTGTGGTTGCTGTTATAAATCCTCTGGCTTCAGTTTCTCGTCTGGCAAATCTTCGCTCCTCTTACTCATCATCTTATTCAAACTTGTCCGCCCTCCAACAATCACTCACCCTGCAGCTCCTTGAAGACCACTCCAAGGAACCGTTAACCCCCAGCTTCTGGACGCCCACACTCAAATCATGCTCCACTCACCTCCCCTGACAGACCTTTGTCACGAAGAACATTTTTCACAAGATTTACTATCAGACTCCACCCAGATATTCACCTTCTCCCTGCTTCATTTTCAGTGCTCCAGTTCAGGGCCGTGCAGAGACCACTAAAGGGGCAGATACTAAAAAAAAGGGCACATCTAACCGCATTCTAGGACAGAATATTAACAAAGCTGCAGAGCTTTCAGAGTTTAATAAACAATGATAAATTACAAAATGTGAGATATACAGTCAAAGCTAAGGAAAATCTCTATATAGAGCAGGGGTCCCCAAATGTTTTCCTGTGAGGGCCACATAACTTTTCCCTTCTCTGGTGGGGGGCCGGAGTCAGTTTGTAACAGAAAAAGTGTGACGATTGCAGGAGTGCCTAAATGTAAAAATATATTGTTTTTCAGAAAGCACAATCAAATAACATTCTCAGGAAATAAATAATAACACTATTAATGAAATAAATAACCAAATAACCCTCTCTGGGTTCTTCACAGAAAAAATCCAGGAAAATAGTCCGTATTTTCCGGACTATAAGCCACAACCCCAAAGTTGTTTTTTTTTTTAACCAGTAAACATACACATATAAGCCGCAGATATCTCTGCCGCTCCAGGTTTTCCACAATGATGAAGCAGCAGCAGAGGGGGGCGGACACCCAAAATTTGAGTCATAACAGGTCAATTGAATATCACATTTATTAGGGTTGAAAAAGAAAAAGTTGCCAAGATTAGATTTAACTGAACTGATTACGGTAGTTTCCGAACGGTAACTGTAACAGTAAAAGTGCTGATCCTTCGTGTTGCTACTAGCATGAGCTAAATCAGTGGTCCCCAACCTTTTTATTACCGCGGACCGTCGAGACGTGGACATTTTGCTGTGGCCTGGGGGACAGATGGGGAGGGATGAACAGTCAGATAGGGCTTCTGCATGTTGGTGTTCCCACTAAATACTGAATGTGCCCTATTTAGGTTGTCCTGGCCCTTTTATCGCAGCCTGTGGGGTTTTCCCTGACTGGGAACGAGAATACAACCTGTTGAATGTGACGGGTAGCCAATCAGAAAACGCGGTGACGTAAGACCAGAAACAGCTGGGCAACTGAGAGTCCAGTAGATATCGGAGATGATATGCGGAAATATTTATTATTAAATCTAAAGGTCATCATTATGTTTATTCAGTTAAAAATGTTAACTATGAAAAAACATATTCACCTCCAAATCATAGTGCTGCAAATAAGAGGGCTGCTCCCGTCGTCTTTTATCCACCGCCTTTTCTTTTTGTTACGTCTTTTATCTCTTAAAATGACTCCACAAACTATCACTATTGCTTCTACATCGTCATCCGTGTTTGGTTATTCTAAATTCCCGTATGCTATGTTGGGGGTTTTACTGGATTATCCTCTGGAATCGGGATGTTCGTGACTGGAATCGGTTCGTGTTGCTCCTGCCTTGGACACACAAACCAATAGAGGTTTGGAGAATCGGCCTACAATTCTTAAATCTTTCCGTCTAACCCAGACTCAAGACTCACAAGCTGCTCATCTCCTCTCAACCACTGCAAAAACGCTCTGACTCTGGTCGCTATGGTAACGTTTATATATCCCTTCAAAATAACAAATGCGCCACAAAAACAAACATTTTACTTTTGTGAAAATTTTAACTCACGATAATGACTAACGGGAGCCCTGAGCTTGTTTCTCTGCAACGAGACGGTCCCATCTGGGAGTGATGAGAGATAATGACATCTGAAGTGTTGCTTATATCCACAGGCTGCTCGGTCTCTAAGTGGCGAAGCAGTTTGAAGCTTCATTGCCTCATTAGCAGCCGGTCGCCGCATGTTACGCAGAGCTGGCTTATAATGTGGGACTCACCTACCGGTCCGGGATAAATACATTCTCCTTGTCTCTTCTCTGGGCCTTTTCCTCTTTGCAAAGAAACGTTCCAAAGACATCTGATCTGTTTCTTACTCGTTTTGCTGCTTGTGGGCTCAGTGTTGGCGCGCAAGTAACCAGACTTCCAATGATTCACTTCCTGCTAAAGAATTAGAATCACACATTTTTGTCTCATGAAGTGAAAAAATTATTTGCAAAGCAAACTTATTTGCGCATGTCAGAAATCTTTTCTTGCTATTCTAAGTTTTTGTTTGTGACTCTAAGTTTTGCTTGTGATTCTCACATGATGTCGTGGGCAGGGCCCAAAAGATTTCTGATGTGTGGAAATAAAAGTTTATGTTTTGCAAATAACTTTTTAAGTTCACAAGACAAAAATTAGTTATTTAATTAAAAAAAAAATTTTAAACAAAACTTTTTGTTTAAAAATACGAAATCATTGCAATTCCAAAAGTTTTGATTACAATTTTATTTTACTTACCTGAGGTTAGTTTTTCTTTTTTTCATTGAAAAATTGGGGAAAAAATTAACTTCATACTCTGCGAACCAGACCCTAAACTTACTTTTAAAGTCTTGATAGAGTTTTATCCCCTTCATTAATGACAAACTTTTATTACATACATTATATCTATCATGGTAGTTCGGGGTGAGTTATTTTTAATTCTAAATCCTTGTTGTACTTTTATTTAAGTGCTATTCTCCTTCAAGATACATTTACCCAACACTCATCTTCAACAAAGGAAATTAGAAGACCATTGTTTTGGAAGGGCAATGTGCCTATTGCATAAGCAATACTGAAGAATGACTGCCATCATTAACGATACAGTGAAGAAGCTTTTTAGTTATCTGTCAGTGTCTGTTGTATTTCATTATCTCTCTGCTAAGCCGCTACTCCTTGCTGAAGCAGAAACGATACAACGTTCAACGTTTTCCATCATCTGACAAGTACTTTATTCACCAAAAATGTTTTTTTTAATTCACCAAAAACTGTTCTGTAATCTGCAACGTTTGCTACGTTGAGCTCCAGTTAGCTGCCTTATCTCATTGTGCGAGAGGCAATTGCATCGTGCGTCACGGGCAAAAGGTCAAAGGTAACAAGATGACCGGAGTACTAAAAACCCCAACACAAAACCAAATAATTTTAGTACATGTTATTATGTGTCAGAAGAGGGCTTAGGAAATAATAAAACAAAAAATAAATAAATAAAAAATTTACCAAAAGAGCACTTGGGGCAAGGAGCAAAAGGGGCAGGTGCTCAAGCCCCCCAGGTCCCACCTCTCCACATGCCTGCTCCTGTTACACAATTTCCTGAACCTCGGACAAGATGCATAAGACATTATTCTTTTTTATTTTATTTTAAACTTTATTATTCTTTCCTATCTAGTTTCTTTAACTGTTCTGTGTGTGGGTACAAAGCATTCCCAAAACCATGACGTATATATTTTTGAAGTAATTATGAGTTTTGGCGTATCATGAAGAGCAATATTTTAGTTAACTACAAGATTAGGCCAACATGTTTAACTAATCAATCAACTAACCCTAACCCAAAGCTTGTACATTAGGTGCTTCAAAAAAATTATGAAGTGCAGTACTTTGGCAAATTTTAAAACTTCCTTTTCACATGAAAAGGGAAAGATTGTTTATTTTAAATATTGCTATTATCACTGTGTTTTGTTTAGAAATGTTCAAACTAATCTACTTAAGGTAAAACTATCATGAGTGTAGAAGTGTACCCAAATGCAGCAGGCTGTAGACGTAGAATAAGTGGATATTTTAATGAAGAAAATAAATCAATATAAAATCCAAAATTAGTGATGGGTCCAGCAACACAGATGCGTGGGCGCATGTGTCCAAACAATATGTTTGACTAAACTGTCTTATTTAAATAAATCCACCTTTTCAATGTTGAGGCATTATGACGCCTCAGCAATAAATATTTGTGGGGGGGACAGTCCACAAGCATCCTCCTTTCAAACACATTCACTTAAATTTTCACTTTATGGTACATGTTCACATTATTTATTGACTGTATCTAAGAATATCAAATATATTTCAAATTTAACTGAAGATATGACACAATACACAACAACATACAAATACTAGGTCATCAAACCACTACGTTGCCTGTAGGAATTTTTTATGTCCAGCAGGTGTCAGTATTCGGTGACACAGAATCGACACAGTTTTGCTATGGGTCGAAACGTCTCATGACGCCTCATCTACCCATCACTATCCAAAATCCAGGGGAAACAAGGAAATCCAAAACACAAAGAAAACTGGAAACAGGAAGGAACAACAGGTAATCCAGGAATGGTAACAAGGGTAGTGATGAATAAAATGACAAGCATAGTGATGAGACAGACTGGGGAGTTGTGACTGAGATAGAGGAGCTTAAGTACGGAAAGGCAGTAAAAGACACAATGGGTCTAGCTAGATGAGATAACTGATTGCAGGTGTGAGTAGTTTGCACAGGAACTAGCTGAGGGGTGGGGAGAAGGTGGCACAGGGAAGCTGCTGGGGAATACAAAAGGGAGGAAACAGAGAGCTGAAAATGCTTCTAATGCTGAAGACACACTAAGAGTAAAGAGAACCTGATAAACTAGAAGAGAGAGAGACATGAGGAAAACCATAACCAAACCTAAACAGAAACACGGCTGATCTAACAATAAGAACTAAGGAACATAGAACTAGAGTAACTAGAAGATCTAAACAAAGAAATAACCTAACTAGAATCACTAAAGAAAGACGGACATAGATTCAGACAAAAATACTCGGTATACCCAGGGGTGAAAGTAGGCGGGTACGGTCGGGTACTGCGTACCCCTAAAAGATTTAGCGGGGGTACGCAGTACCTGCAAGAGAGGGGAGCGGCTTTCTACTGCAAAGAATCAATGGGTTCACTGTGCAGCGACTAATCAGCTGTGACTAATTAGTTTTTCAACAACAATCTAAAACACGACTTAATCAGTTAATAAATAGCTTTATTCCCATTTCACATTGTTTCTGAACTGTTCGTGCTTTGCTCAGGGGTGCAACATGTCGATCGCAGAAGGTTTTGAGTCGATCTCTGCGGTAGGTGACGAACTGAACGCCGCCAGGACGCTGAGACCAGCACGTCCTCCTCTGACTGGCTTAAAACGTTCGGAACTTTATTAAACAACAAAAAAATAAATAAAATTAAATTTAAAAAATCAACAAAACGTGTTGATTTTTCAACAAAACCCAACAACAATAATAATTTCAGTGATTATTGTTTCAACAAAGTGTTGCGCAATTCTGTGCGTTTCGGTTCCATTACCAAAATAACAAGCAGAGGAGGAGTTTAAAATTAACTAATCAACCACCGCTGTGTTCAGGGAGCGCTTATTAATAGTCGCAAAATAAATATCAAGCCTGAAAACTTAATGTCATAACGGACTGAATGGTATGTTTTTAATGTAGTCCCTGCTTGGCCATGGCAACAGGTGTGCTTCACCCCTGGTAAAATGGTTTTTACCTTGCGCCTGTATTTTACCCTTACAGCCGCTGTAATTTCTGAACGTTCAAACTTGGACTAATTATCTCGTTCGTCTGTGACTATGCGTCATTTACAACAAATATCAAACACGGTAAACATGTTTAATTAAGTATTTAACAAATGGCTTCTACCGCGATAATTATGTGAAATTAAATTGTCTAATAAAAAAAATAGTTTTTTGCTCTCTGGCATCTCACTGAGTTTTTCCGAGAGGCTTTTCCTCTATCAAACTATATTTTGCCTCTTATTTAGTGGAAATAATGATGTGGATGAGACTTTCTCCAAAATTATAACCTTTTTCAATCTTTATAGCTCCACTGTTGAAAATGAGGAGCCAACATTCACAAACGACATTGAAATAAATTCCAGTCCAACATCTGGTTTGAGGTGATTCCTCTAGAACCTGTTGGAGGAAAAACATCCCAACTTCAGAAGATGTGCTTTTAACTTAACAGAGCTCTGTGGTTCCTCCTAGCAGTATGAGAGTCAGGGTGAGGAGGCGCCACGTTAGGAAGGCGAAGTGGAAGCTGCAGGATCTTCAGAACAAACAGGTCATGATGCTAGGCTACTGATTATCCCTCTGTCTGGACACAGGATCAATGGAACCAGTTTAAAAGCTAAAATGAATGGTTATATGCCAGACATGGGAAACTGGGATGCATCCATACCATGATGTTCAGAATTTAGGTCTCATGGTATCTCACGGCATTAACATTGCCAGTCAATATACTGAGGGAAATATAGCTCCATTTTGTAGCAATTCAAGAGCTACTCAGCTTTTATCGCTTCGCAAAAAAATTAAACAGCACAAAAATACACAGAAGCAATATACCCTATCAGGGTATATATTTACCCTGATAGCACAGAATAATTGAAACATTGAATCAATGTTAGGCAGAGACACTGAATCAACGTTGAACGCTGACATTGAAACATTGAAAGTGGTTGGTCACTTGTATGTTGAATCAACGTTAGGGTTTCAACCATAACTGACATATCAATGTTGATTCAATCATCATCGTATGTCAATTTACATGCATATTTGTGTTATTACATTGAATCAGTTAGGAATCAATGTTGATTCAACCTTCATCTGAATGTGATTTGGGTTGATTATATTGAATGAAAGCTAAGGATTTATATTCGTTTTTAGGTCTGATAGGTCTACATAACCTACCACTAAAAGTTTCTTCACTGGTCTTATTGGCAGATCATGGGTCAACTGTACAAAAGGTAAAAAATGGCAACATGGGTTTGATATAACATCAAACCCAGATCTTTAGAGGGACAGATCTTTAAACATATTTGACTCCTTTTTGACTGTCAAAACAACAGTCTATGGTCCACAGAAGAACAAAGTCCATGAGGTTACCTTTGTACTGTATGAACTAGGGAAACAGTACAATTTGTGGTAACCCCAGTTTGATTCTGATTGGCGTCACTTTGATGACTTCCTCTTGTTCTGGCGTGCAATGAAGCCACTTCTTGGCAGTTTCGCTGCAGTCCTCAAGAGTCAGCTTTCGGTCAAACTGCAGAGCAACAAAAAAAACCCACAAAAATAAAAGTGAGGAAGGTGCCAGTTAGAAAGATGATAAACATTTGAAAGGATTTGTGATGCTGCACTCATGTTAAAATGAGGAATCAATATTTAAAATGAAGGCTGTTTATCAGAAAACCTAACAATAAAACTCAGGGAGGATCAGGGTTTATTTACCACACCAGTGGCAGATAAATAGAGCAAAAAGTGATTTATACTGTAGTTGGAAAAATTATTTATAAATTATACAGAATAAACTTTCATCAAATAGCTGGTTCAATCTTCCATCAACTACAAATATTTCCAAATAAGTTGATTAAATTCCTTAAAAAGTGTCTATATGCTGATAAAGATCCCACGCAAGTAATAATAGTCCAGTTCAGTTTAACCAGTTACCAATCCAAGAATCAACAGACTGAATCAGTCATTAGCAGGTTTAGTTCAGTGTTTCACCTGCCTTACATGTTTTAAGTGTTTCCCTTCTGCCTCACCTGGATTTAATCTGTGGATGATTAACAACCTTCTGCATTTCTTGATGGCTGCAAATGGTCATGCAGTCATCTAACAGCTGTTCTGGAACAGAGGCACATCTAAGCACGTCCCTAAGCACATATTAATAAAAAGTTAGTAAGTGATTACTATCACAACAATTTAAAGCCCACCTGGAGCAGCCAGACTTACACTTCCTTGTCCACCACATGCTCTCCCAGACCAAACAATAGGCCCCACCCTATTTTAAAAACTCAAATCCCACAAAATCTCACAGGATTTCATACTTAGGCCTGGAGTGGTGGGTAGGATGAAAATAATACAAAAAGGTGTGTATGTGTGTGTGTGTCTTTGGCGGGTAGAGGGAGAGGGGTGTGAAAAACAGCTTACATTGATTGAACATTTAGATCACGAGTTCTTCCCCAAACATTGTCCTCATGGCAAACTGAGCTGCATGTTTTCAGTTCAGCAAAACCCTGTTAATCAAACATCAATTAAAATCATGTGTTCTGAATTAGGGAAATGCCTAAAACTTGCAGGGCAGTGTGCCTGGAGGATTGGTGCTGAAAAACACTGTATTCGATGTTGGCATTTCAATCAATAGATAGACAATAAATCAACATTGACACATTTTCAACGTTAGTTAATTGGCTAGAATTGAATGGTTGTTTGATGGTTGATCCAGCTTCTGTCGTTGACCTTAACCATAAATTCAACCTTTGTGATTATAGCGGCAATTGTTTGTCAAACCAAACATCCAACTTAAGATGATTTATTTTCACATTTTTGCAAAAAAAAACAATTAGAGATCAACTTCCCTTCTACCTCTCTTGCACTGGTTAAAACCATAGGCCCCAAATGCCTGCTGGTCCTTTACCAGGCCCCTACACTTATAGAAAGTGGACCAACCCACCTCACTTCCTGTTTGCTTAGAAAAATAAGAAAAAATAATAAAACAAAAGATAAATAAAATCAACAATTATTAACCTACAAATAAGTTCTGTAAATAATACAAAAAATATAAATTTAAGAATAAACTAACAAAATTCAAATGGATAAAGAAAATAAAGAATAAATAGCTCCAACAGTGATCATAATTCAACATTGAATTAACATCTTTTGCAAACAAGCCAACAGCAGAAGTGGCTGTGTGTTTGGGCCATCCCACTCATATAAATGGTAGGGGTGGACCGCTCCACTCCTTGTAGTAAGTTGTAGATGTTTTTGTGTCAATATATCACACACAGTAAGAATTTTTCTTAACAAGTAAAAAAATGTACAGAAAGGAATGACCACTCACCATCCTCTACAGTGTTATTAAAAATGTGATAACCCCTGCTTAGTAATAAAATGCTCTCACCCAGACCTCTGATGAGGAGGAGAGGAGGGGAAGAAGTTGTGTGGCAAAACAGCTGACATTGATTCAACATTGATCAGACGTTGATCATACCTCGGCATTTCATTCATTAGATTTCAACCACAAAAAAACATTGATTCAATACAGTTTCAATGTTAGTTACTTATCTAAACGTGGATGGTTGTTTGATGGTTGATCCACCATCATTTGTCGACTTAAACCAAAAATCAACCATTAATCAGATGTTGGCATTTCAGTCATCAGATTTCAACCACAAAACAACATTGATTCAATGACACAGTTTCAACGGTTTGATTGGATGGTTGTTTGATGGTTGATCATTTGTCGACTTCAACCAAAAATCAACGATTCTAACTATAATTCAATAATTCAACGTTGATTTAACGTTGTGTGCTATCTGGGTATATATATACTGCTCAAAAAAATAAAAACTTAAGTGTTTAAGTGTTCCCTTTATTTTTTTGAGCAGCGTATATACCCAGATAGCACATATATATATACACACTTTTGTCATAGTACCCCCAAGAATTTAAAACTACTTTCACCCCTGACTATACCTAAAGTGACAAGATAATAAAACTAGAAACACTAAGGTGGAGCTAGAAGTAACCTAGCTAGAATTACTAAGGGAAGATAGGGCATGGATGTAGACATAACAGAACTAAACCTAAGGTAGTGTGGCAACCTGGGGTGGATTTTCTTTATTATGAAACCCAAATGTAGGATGTTATAGTTTACCAAATGGGAAACCAACAATGCCACCTGGAATAACTCCAGGAAAATGTAATGAGGACACAGGTAAGTTCTGCTGGAAATCAGTAGACCAGATTCAGAAAGTTCTAGAAAACTTTATTAAACTTCAATATGTTTTTAAATTAACAATAACCTGAAATTGAATGGTGAAAACAGTGAATGCATTTTTAACAAAATTGATTACAATAAAATGTTTAAATGTCAAAGGAAACTGAGGCTTACCAATGGGGGAAGTAGTGAGGAAAGGGGCAACATTCAGTGAAAAAAAGAAAAGAGATCACCCCAGACACTTCAAAAACACAGCAAACAAAAACAGGTGATCCAACAACACATACAAGACAAGACACCGCTATCAGGGGTCATCACTGCCACCACAGACGCCTCAGTCCCTAAAAGAAAGACAAAAATGAAACAATATGAGTAAAACAGTGATACAGTAGCACTACAATATTGCACTTTATCCCATTAGTAGGGCCATCAATGCTACCGGCAGCAGAGGAAAGTTCAGGTTGGTCTTTTAAAACATTTCTTTATAGGCAAAACAGCAGCGAGTGTCAATCCAGGTGTAATGCTGATCAGAGACTCATCAGAAGACTAAAAAAAATAGAGCAGATTATTAATACAATGCTGACAAAAAATATAACTTACAGCAGCTGCTTACCTGTGACCTGGTAAGTTACCACACTGCCAGATAAACAGATCTGCAATTCTGCCTATGCAGTGCAGCTGTAACAAAATGCTTTGTAAAGGCTTTGGAGGGATGGACGTTACCTAGCCAGGCTAGCCCTTACCTTCCCGCCAGCAAACAAACAAATTGACAGATCGGTCCAGATCTGTCCATTTTTTGGAGGGCAGCAAAGAAGGCTAAACAGATCAGACCAGTTTGCATTAATGACCACTTTTAAACCTGACAAACAATGAAAGAGCCACGCTTACCCAGCACAATTTAGCAAACGAAAGAAGCAGATGGAGATAACGTCATGATGCAAGCAGCCTCGTAACAGGTGGAGACCTGCTTATGTGCAGCAGCCAAAATTGGTCTTGAAGTGGCAGTGTACCATTTATGCTGCTACAGTAGCTAGATAAGAAAACTAGACACACTGCAAGGGAGCTGAAATAAGGAACAAACTGGAGTTTTGGCTCTTTGTGGGGATTTTCTGTTTGTCTGCTTCTTCTCTCATCATCCACTAGATCAAGGGTGTCAAACTCCAGTCCTCAAGGGCCACTGTACTGCAGTATTTAGATGTGTGTGATGGTCCAACCAGTAAAGCACAAGGACAAAGGCATAAATAAAAAAATATATTTATTTATCCAAAGAAAATCTTAACAAAAGGTTTCAACAACAAATCTCAAAAATATAGCAAAATAGGCCCAAAAGAAATCAACTAAGGTGAACATAACTCAGGATAACAAACTGACCTCCCAAAATGAGAACACACAGGGGAATTTATACAAACAGGCTAGTCTACACAAACGAGGAGGGGTGGGGAAGGAGACAAAGACAAATAATGTATAAACATAAATGACTAATTTAAACTAAAACATTTTGACTTTAACACAACTCTAAAAGCCAAAATAACCTAATACCAAAAAGGTTGTAGCAATTATGCTATTAGTAGAGAGGCAGATTCTTTCACATAAAGTGCCCTGTTTCCAGCAGCCTGATGGACTGTTCCACTTCCTGGTTTGCCTTTCAACCAACCAGCCAGTCCTTCAAACTCAGCAAAACAAAATAGTTAATGATCTTAAATAAACATAAGGTGTTTACTAACTATGTGCACCCAAATTAGTAAACAATCTAATGCAATAACCACCACCAAAGAAAAATGAAATTCTAAATATATTATATGAAAACATTTAAATAAATACTAACACTGAGGAAAAGATGGAGGAACCTCCGCAATGTGCCACAGGTACAAAACACTGGAATGAAATGGCTTAATTACCTCCTTCTTGTGTAGATAAGCTCTCCAGAGCCTTGCTAGTGACCTAATTATTCTATTAAGGTGTGGTGTAGCAGAGGCACATCTAAATGTTGCAGGGCAGTGGCCCTCCAGGGCTGGAGTTTGATATCTGTGCACTAGATAGTGCCAAGAGGCTGCACTTACCTGTCTGAATACAAATAGTTTGCCTGCTGTCTGGATTCAGCGCGCCTCATATACTCTTGGATGACGAGGTGATTACCTCGTCATCCATCCTCATATAGGAGGAGCTGGCAGCCTCCAGCTCCTGCCAGTTATGGTAAAGTTTGCCAGTTTACCATAACTGGCAAACTGAGTGTTTGCCAGTTATGGTACTTATGGTAGTTATGATACCTCTCCCTTGGGTGTTTCCTCATGGTGCCTTGGATTTTACCCACTGTGCAGTCAGAGTTCCTGGCTTTCTATTGTTCCCCTCATGGATTTTACCCACTGGTTGGCCAAGACCCTCTCCACCTCAGCTGAAGAATCATCGACAGTTCCTGGTTTCACGGCTGGTCTATTGAAATGTTCCTTGCCTTTCCTCACAAGAACTTACCTGTCCGCCCTCCACCGCAGGCCTTTTCCATCTACCTCCAAAGAACTCTCCATCAAGATCACTCAAGGATCATCTCAAGAACCCCATGCAAAGAGACCACAACCCCAGACACCACAGTACTTCTCGCCCTGCAGAAAACTCACCATTTCACAAAGTAAGACCAATCCACTACCTCTGAATTCAACCTGTCCAAGTTGCCATCTACTCACCATCTCTTTCCCACTGCCTTCAGAGTTCTGACGACCCCAGCTTCCCTTCCACAGGACAATAACCACAAAATCTCATATTTCATCATTGTTAAAATAAACTTTACCTGATTTCCTGTTCTCCTGATTGTGTTCTATATATGGCAGCTAAAAGATGTGAACCCAACATGACAGAACATTCAGACCTGCAGTCAAACCCCACAGATGCTCTCAGGAGAAGTATGGCAGAACAACATTGTCTAATTCAACCTAATTACAAGACCTGGGTGCTAGCCAAGCCGAAACTAACCATCGCCTTGAAGAATTGTCAAATTCTTTACAAAGCTCTCTCCAACAGACCCCAGCTTCAGCTCCTGCCCCTGCTCCCAGTCCAGAACCACCAGTCCACTCCACATTTTCCGAAATCCGTCCACCTATTTTCAGGTGATAAACTGATGTAAGGGTTTCCTTCTACAATGCTCTCTTATATTCAATCATTTCCCTAGAAGTCTTTCCCATGATGATGCTAAGATAGCTTTCATAATTTCACTTTTGACTGGCCGAGCATTAGACTGGGTAGAAGCAAGTTTTCCTACACCTACTGATTTTGGTTGTACATTTCATGGCTTTTTGAAAGAATTTAAATATTTAGTCAAGAATCCAATAAAACATCCAACTCCTGTGAATTATGGACAATAAAATAAATAAGGGCAGAATTCTGTGGCAGAGCGCAATTATGATGTGAGAGATCATGAATTGCTTGCTGTTAAACTTGCCCTGGAGGAGTGGCGGTACTGGTTGGAGGGCACAGAACATCTTGTGCTGGTATGGACTGATCATAATCTGGACATCTGGACTGATTGTCTTGCCTCCAGTCAGACAAAGGTCTCAAACCCCATTAATCCTGCTGGTCATTATTCTTCTCCAGGTTTCAACTCATTTCCTACCGTCCCAGCTCCAGAAACATCAAACCCAATGCACTCTCACGACTTCATCCTCCTGATGACTTACAAAAGGTTCTGTCCACCATTCTTCCACCCAGTTGTATAATAGCCTCTATCACTTGGGAAATTGAAGATCTCATCCGTCAAGCTCAACAATCTGAACCTCCCCCTGACTCAGTCCCTCGCAACAAGGTCTTCATCCCCTGTTCCATCTCAGCCCGATTAATTCATTGGGTCCACTCTGCTAAATTCTCATAATGTCCCCCCCGAAAATATTGGAGAGCCATATTCGTCCCCCCCAATAATTTCACCGCAGTTGTGAAGAATTTTAAAATCTTCCACTTGCATGCTTTTATTCAGTAGAGCGCTTCCTCCCTCTCCCCCCTCTGAAGGCTCAGAGTAAAGGCATCAGCAGACGGAGTTAAAAACTCCATTTGAATGAGGTAAATGATCTGTCAGGAATTTTGCCATGAATATCGCTCATTTATAACATCTTGTTGTCAGTTTACTTTCATATATAGAACTAAATCTTTTTGGTTAAGCGGTTTTAATTCTGGAATAGTCACATGTCCAAACTTTTACTGCTAACTTTGTTTAAAAGTTAGCTAGTCTAGTCACAATGTTTTATTTCATCAATAGCAAAACAGCAGCAAAATAAGCCTTTTTATTATTTAAATTGAGCAACACCTGATCATACTTGACCACTTAACATGTATTTATATTATATTATATATTATTTAGATATTTTGGAGAACAGCAGTGCTAGAATAATGTTGAAGAAAGGTGAAGACACTCTGGTGAGGTCTTCATTTAGTTTATTGAAATATGTATTAACTGCTTTTAATTTTTAAATAAACTAAGCTATTTTGTTAATAGAGGAGCAGGTCAGGGAAGACATAGGAGAGTCAGGTGGAGTTTCAGAGTGTGAAGATATAAAAATTATATTAATTTCAATAAAACCAGAAAGGAGAACAGGTGAAGACTGATGTCAGGTTGATTTCTTTCAACATTTCAATATGTTTTTCATTATTTCCACACTATAAGGTTAATGGTTAGGAGACAATAAAAAAGTGCTTGAGGAGAAGTTTTTAAATAAATTAGTGAAAATTTTTGCTACACAGTTGTAACAGTTATGGGCTACGCAGCTAACTGCGGCTACAAAAGCAGCATCAGAAGATGGTTCTTGAAGGAGCCTGAGGTGTGAATGAAGACAATCACTGTTTTAGTTTTGGTGTTTTTTGTATTGATGATAGGGGGGGGAAAAAAAACAACAACAAACAATTACAAATACACAATGAGGGTCAAATTAATTCAAAATAAATAAATTCAAAAGATCAAAGTTCTTGTCCTTAGCTCGCCATCCTTTGCTCAGAAGTGGATCTGAGAATCTGATCCATCAAAAAAAAAACCCGACCTTTGAGCAGAGAGTGCTAGACTGCGATCAGCTGTGAATCCCGGTGACAGCCCAGGTAACAACTGCCACAGTTCAATAGTTCAAATCACTTTCAGAGATTTGGGTGAATTTTCCAAGGAGAGATGATCAGCAAGACGCCAACAGCCAGTCACAATCACAGTGGAACAGGTGGTGTTTTAAACTGCGCTGAGGCGGGGCTTTAAATAAGTTGAAGAGTTTGGGGCAAAACAGGAAGTGGGCCCGTAAAAATAAAAGTCTGACTAATTGACTAATTACGGGTTACAGGTTCCCCCCCTAAACTCATGTGCGTCCTCGCACATGCAAGCGGCTGGTGACACACCACACTGTCACATGATGCAGAGGTCACAGAGGTCTCATCCAGTTCCAGAGCAGATGTAAAGGCTGTGCTGAGTCCTTGAAACAGGTACTGGATGCTTTGCAGAAGTGGATGCCCAAGTTTCGAATACTGCAGACGAGATGGTGGCTGACGTGTTCGAGTCGAGCATCGGACAGGTGGTTCCGGATCTGGACTGGAGAGTTTTGAAGCAGTAGAATCACTTAACAGGCTGGTTTGTTCTGGAGAGGATGCAGATTCTGAGTGAGGAGAGACAGGTCCTGATTGAGAGAAGGAGTTTTCCTCGAGAGGCTCCGAGTCAGCAGAATCTGCTTCATCTTCAGCTGTTTGCTCCATGTCCAGTTCAGCAGTAGGTACAGGTCCAGACTCCACTTCCTGTTCCTCACCAACAGTTCCTTCCATGGAACCCTGTGAGCGCTGGCCAGGCGGATCCACAGGCATAGGAGCGACAGTAGATGCGGGAGCAGGTAAGTCAACCTCAGTTGTAATTCTGGTGAGATAAGAGCTGGAGTAATCAGATAAATCAGGTAAGAATACTTCTTCATTTTCAGGATCTGGAAGATCTTCATTTTCTGGAGTCACGGGTACAATCACAGTCGTTGGCTTTATTTGTTCTGGTTTGGAGGCTGGAGACAGGTAGCCACAAGGCAACAGCAGGTCACGGTGGAGGGTTCTGATGGGACGATCTTTGCCTTCTGGTTTAACTGTGTATACTGGAAGAGTGCCGGCTTTCTTCTGAATAATGTACACATCCGACTCCCACCGGTCTGCGAGCTTGTGCTTGCCTCGTAGTTTGACATTTCTAACCAGAACTCTATCTCCAACTGAGAGTTCTGCAGCTGTGACTTGCTTGTCGAATCTGAGTTTGTTCTTCCACATAACTTTCTCAGAGTTTTCAGTTGCAATCTTGTAACTTTCTTTGAGGTGTGACTTGAGTTTTTCAACATACTGTGAATGAGATGTAGATTGTTTCTCAGACACAGGCAGTCCAAAAGCCAAGTCAACAGGAAGTCGGGGTTGTCGACCAAACATCAGTTCATACGGGGAGTATCCAGTGACATCATTTCGAGTACAGTTGTAAGCGTGTACTAACGGCTTTACAAAGTCTTTCCAGTGAGTTTTGTCTTCTTCTTGCAGCGTACCCAACATGTTTAAGAGCGTTCGGTTGAATCGTTCCACAGGATTGCCACGGGGATGATAAGGTGTGGTCCTAATCTTTTGGATTCCTGTGATTTGACAGAGCTCTTTGATAGTGTGAGATTCAAAATCAGTCCCTTGGTCGCTATGGAGACGCTCTGGCAGTCCATAATGAACAAGGAAGTTCTCCCATAGCACTTTTGCTACAGTTTTAGCTCTTTGGTTTGGTGTTGGTACTGCAACAGCATATTTTGTGAAATGATCAGTTATCACTAAAACATTTTTGGTGTTACTTCGGTCTGGTTCTATTGACAGAAAGTCCATACAAACAAGTTCGAGTGGCCTTGAAGTTTTAATGTTAACAAGGGGTGCAGCTTTCTCAGGTTGTGCTTTTCTTCGAATGCATCTCTCACAGTTCTTAAGTTTGTTACAGACATCAACTGCCATTCGTGGCCAGAAGAACCGTGATCTGACAAGGTCCAGAGTCCTCTCTGTACCTAAATGGCCCATCTGGTCATGAAGCTGGTTGAGGACCTCAGCCCGCCATTCCTCTGGAAGTACAAGTTGGTAAGTAAGCTCACCTCCAATGTTCCTTCTCCTGACGAGAACATTATTATGGAGCTCCAGACGTGTAAGCTCTCGCAGGAGTAATGGCAGATCGGGGAGCTGCTCCCTCAGAGATGGCGGTGGGTTTTCCCCTCGTTCCAACTGAGCGATGATATACTGAATGACTGGATCGGTTCTTTGTATGTCAGCAATTTCACCTTCAGAAAAAGATGGCACAACAGGTGAAGAGAACTGCAGATCATTAATAAAACTGTCTGGTAAACTGTCAGTGTTAATGGAGAGAGTTTGCACAAGAGCAGCAACCTGGTCCGGGTTGGGTGAGCTGTACACCAGTTGTCTATCACATATTGCTTGGACTGAATGCTGGTCAATGGAAATACAGGATGGATGCTCCAGATGTTGTTCAGTGAACTTCAATATTCTCTCTTTCTCCTTCAGAGATAAAGGATCAGTCACCTGTTCAGCATGAGGTCGCCGAGAAAGACCATCAGCATCTGCATTTAACCGGCCAGCCCGATAAATGATCTTAAATGTAAAAGTTGAAAGAGCAGAAAGCCACCTGTAGCTTGTAGCATCCAATTTAGCAGAAGTTAGCAGATATGTCAGTGGGTTGCTATCTGTAACCACAGTGAAATCAGATCCATACAGGTAGTCATAAAATTTTTCTGTAACTGCCCATTTGAGAGCCAGAAACTCAAGTTTATGGGCAGGGTAGCGACTTTCACTGCGGGACAGACCTCTGCTGGCATATGCAATCACCTTGTTTCGCCCATCGTGTTCTTGGTACAAAACTGCACCAAGGCCAGTAGAGCTAGCATCAGTGTGTAAGATGTAAGGTTTACCTGGGTCTGCAAATGCAAGAACTGGTGCCGTACTCAGCTTCTGGATAACCTCTTCAAAAGCTTGCTGGCAAGCAGTTGTCCAGCGTGCAGCAAAAGGTTCTTTGGGGTCAAGGTAATGTTGCAACTTCATTCGTTTTGATTTTTTCTGACAGGGTGGATATCCAGCTGTTAACTCATTGAGAGGTTTAACCACTGATGAGAACCCTTCCACAAAGCGGCGGTAGTACCCTGCAAAACCAAGGAATGATCTGAGCTCTTTTAGATTCTGAGGAACCGGCCAAGATGTTAATGTGGAAATCTTGTCTGGATCCGTCTCCACTCCATCACTTGAGACTACATGTCCAAGGTAGCGAACAGATGTCTGAAAGAAAACCCACTTTTCAACTGACAACTTCAATCCAAATGCTTTTAGGCATTGAAGAACTTTCTTCAGCCGGAGTTCATGCTCCTCTAGAGTTGGTGCAAACACTATTAAGTCATCAATGAAAACAAGCACCTCTTTTAAATTCATGTCTCCCATGCACCGCTCCATGAGACGTTGGAAAGTGCTAGGGGCATTGGTTACTCCTTGAGGCATGCGGTTAAATTCATAAAATCCAAGCGGACAGACAAATGCAGTTTTATTCTTGTCTGATTCATTCATCTCAATCTGGTAGTAACCTGATTTCAAATCCAATGTGGAGAACCATCTGGAGCCGGACAGTGCCGAAAATGTGTCCTCCAGCTTTGGCAAAGCATATGAATCTCTGATGGTCTGGGCATTCAACTTTCTGTAATCAATACAGAGCCGTACTGCACCATTTTTCTTCCGCACTACAACTATGGGAGAAGCAAAGGGTGAGTTAGATTCACGTATAACACCAGACTGCAGCAGTTCTTGAATGTGTTTACGCACAGCATCCACATCTTGGGGGTGGATGGGTCTTGGTCGCTGTTTAAAAGCAGTGGGATCTGACAGCTTGATCTCATGCTTAACCTTATCTGTGCAACCAAAATCAAGATCATGCTTTGAAAAAACATCTGACATACTGTTGAGCATGGTTGTTATGCGTTGCTTCCATTCAGCTGAAAGCGGAGAGTCTCCAAAGTTGTAATTCATCTTGGTTGGATTTGACCCTGCACTCTGGGAAGATTGATGCACATTCTGCTCTTTGTGAAGAATGGTCTGGATGGTACTGACTTCAGCAATGGCTGCTCTAGCTGGAATCACAATGTCATGGTCAGATTCATTAGTGATCACCACAGGCAGTGAAGCAGGCTGTACAGGAGGTAGATCCATAAGGCTAGATTTTACTATCAAACCACCAGGTAGAGAGAAAGAGGTAGGATGCTGAATAATTACTTCATTTTCTCCTTGCAGTAATGGGCATATCAGGAGAGCATCCATCACAACAGTCTTTTGAGCAGGAACTACCTGTGGGCTGGATGACTGCATTTTTAAAATGCCATGATAGTCATCAATTGTTAGTTTATGCCTCATCTCCAAAATTTTATGCACTGCTCTATATCCAAAAGGCACAGAATGTAACAGTTATGGGCTACGCAGCTAACTGCGGCTACAAAAGCAGCATCAGAAGATTCTAGGTTTGACTCCTGGCTAGCTCGCCACAGAATGTAACAGTTATGGGCTACGCAGCTAACTGCGGCTACAAAAGCAGCATCAGAAGATGGTTCTTGAAGGAGCCTGAGGTGTGAATGAAGACAATCACTGTTTTAGTTTTGGTGTTTTTTGTATTGATGATAGGGGGGGAAAAAAAAACAACAACAAACAATTACAAATACACAATGAGGGTCAAATTAATTCAAAATAAATAAATTCAAAAGATCAAAGTTCTTGTCCTTAGCTCGCCATCCTTTGCTCAGAAGTGGATCTGAGAATCTGATCCATCAAAAAAAAAACCCGACCTTTGAGCAGAGAGTGCTAGACTGCGATCAGCTGTGAATCCCGGTGACAGCCCAGGTAACAACTGCCACAGTTCAATAGTTCAAATCACTTTCAGAGATTTGGGTGAATTTTCCAAGGAGAGATGATCAGCAAGACGCCAACAGCCAGTCACAATCACAGTGGAACAGGTGGTGTTTTAAACTGCGCTGAGGCGGGGCTTTAAATAAGTTGAAGAGTTTGGGGCAAAACAGGAAGTGGGCCCGTAAAAATAAAAGTCTGACTAATTGACTAATTACGGGTTACACAGTAAATAGAGTTGAGGTGTATAATAACTGTGTATACATCTGAAAATTAAGTTGTTTAAATTCTCATTCTGTATGATAAAAACATACTTTTTATATTTATTTCACATTCTGACACTGTACATTACTGTAGTGTCTGTTGTAAATCCATGAATCCATGCAGAACATCAGGCTTCAGAGAATCAGAGGGAGGCAGAGACAGAAACACATATCTGTAGATATTTCAGTTAAATGTTTGTGGCTGAAAATGACAGAAGAAAAAAAACATTTAGGCTTTTTGCCTGTGTTTTTATGGCTCATATTTGGTAAGTTACTGAATGCAGAGCTGGAAAGTGAGACTGAGTTATCAGTGAGGAGCTAAAGGTCTGTTAGATGTGAAAAGTATCATTTTTATTTATTTTGTAGATCAAACTGTTGAACTAATGTAGAGAGATGTTCAAGAAGAACAAAACTTGTTTTTTAGACTTTATTTTTGTTGGTCAAACTGTTGTTTTAAAACTGTCGAGTCCTATTTTATAAGCTGTTTTCTACTTTGGTTTTAGAAAGAGGCACAACCAGTTCATTTGGCAGTCAATTTATATCAGTGCATTTTGACCAATAATCAAATGTCTTTTGACCAATAAAATATATCAGAATCTGTTAGCCTGTCTGTGCTACCAGAGTATTTAGCTTGCTAGTTGTGAGGCAAATTCTAAAGTGAGAGTGTCTGGAATGACGGTCATTATACTATGCATAACTTTAATCTGATTATTGGATTGTAAATAGTAACATGTTAGAATACTTGTTACTGAAACAAGGGTCAGATTAGAGTAACGCATTACTGACGTGTTGATGGCATAATTGTTAGACATTTCTGCTCAAGCTATTTACTGATCTGTCAGGTTTCCTATATGTGCCCCTCCCAATGACAGACTCGTTCCTACACCCTTGTACAATTCACATCCCATGTATGGAGACATTTCTGTTCAGCATTGGAAGCTAAAGTTACACTGGCATCCGGTTAGCATCCCAGTCTAATGGACCGACTAAACTCATGAATCAAGAACTTGAATCCACCCTCAGATGCTTCACTTCCAGTACTCTGTCCGATTGGAGTCAGTACATCCCCTCAGTCGAATATTCACATAACGATCACATTTCTTTTCCTTCTTTCCTTAGGCTACCAACCACCACTGTTTCCCTCAGATGAAAAAGATCTCTGTGACATCTGTTCAACACTACATCCACTGCTGCAAAAATATCTGGAATAGAACCATCATTGCCCTCAATCACACCACTAAACAAAATTTACGTTAAGCTGACCGCAAGACAACACCTTTCCCCACAGTATTCACCTGGACAAAAGGTTTGGCTTTCTGCACGTGACATCCCTCTTAACTTAATGTCCAAAAAAACTCTCCCCCATGTACATCGGTCCCTACACAACTGAAAAGTTCATCAGTTCTACCGCAGTCTGTCTCCGCCTCCCATCATCCCTTCGCATCCATTACATGTTCCACATTTACCAAGTCAAACCTGTTCAGACCAGCACATTGTGCCCTCCTTCCAAGCCCTCTTCTACCGCCTGAGACATAGATGGGCACCCAGCTTTCACAGTTCGCCGGGTTGTGGACTCCCATCAACGGGGTCGTGAATACCACGTCGATTGGGATGGCTATGGCCCAGAAGAGCGTTCTTGCATCCCTGGATCACTTATTCTTTGCTTACCACTGACTACCGCTCTTCTCTTCCATCATGCTCTTCTGGGCCACCAGGTAGCAGCCCTTGAGGGGTTAGGGGTATTGTTGGAAACTGGGGTTTTGATTCTTTGTGGGGATTTTCTGTTTCTCTGTTGCTTCCCTTGTCATCTACTAGATGGTGCCAAGATGCTGCACTTACCTGGAGGATGTGCCTGCTGTCTGGATTCAGAGCATGAGTGATCAATCGCCTCGTCATCTTGGTACTCTGTTATGGTACTCTGAGCCCCTCTGAGTCCGCTCTTTGAGTTATCTAAAGATTGTTCTCAAGTAATATTTTCTTGTCGCCTCTCCCTCAGGTGTTTCCTTGTGGTGCCGTGGATTTTACCCATTGGTTGCCCGAGTCCCTCTGACTGAAGAATCGTTGACAGCTCCTGGTTTCACAGCTGGCAATCGAACCGTTCCTTGCCTTTCCTCACAAGAACTTACCTGTCCACCCTCCACCACAAGCTTTCTCCATCTACCTCCAAAGAACTCTCTGTCAAGATCACTGGAACCTGTATCACCTCAGGAACCTCCTGCAAAGGGACCACAACCCCAGACACCACAATACACACAGTCTTGCCCTGGCGGAAACTCCACTTCACCAAGAAGATCATTCCACTGAATGAGAATTCAACCTGTCCAAGTTGTCATCTATTCACCATCACTCTCCCAGTGCCTTCAGAGTTCTGATGACCCTGGCTTCCCATCCACAGGACAAGAACCGCAAAATCTCATATTTCATCATTGTTAAAATAAACTTTATTTATTCGATTTCTTGTTCTCCTGAGTGTATTCTGTATGTGGGCTAAAAGACGTGAACCCAACATGACAAGGTTTAAAGAAATAACCTAACTAGGACCACTTAAGGAAGATATACATACAGTAGAATCGGACATATAAGAATAACTAGGCTGACGAAATAACAAAGAACAACATAACAGGAAACACTACAAGGGAACTGAATGAAGGAAAGCAAGAACCAAGACCATACTAACCAAAATAATTTACATCAAAATAATACTAAAATGACCATAAAAGGCTCACCTAACGTGAACTGAAACCTGATGAAAAGCAAAACCAAACCCAAAAACCCTGAGTTCTGACAAACATTAGTATTTTTGGTGGTTTTATTATACAAGGTAGGAACCTTGTCTTCACCTTTACTAGGAAGTAAAGACTAGAACATCAATAACCCTATAACTGATATAAGGTGTACTTAATTTTACACTAAGGTATTTCATGATTTCTTTTTTTTATGGTGATGAATAGGAATTGCTGGCCAGGTATCCATAGATGTCAATGGTGATAGAGTCGGCGATTTCTCTTTGATGGCTATGACCAACATTGAAGCAGGTAGCTATGAGGTAATTAAAATATTGAAAGTTCCCTAGAAAGTAAAGTACCTTGTATCAGTCCTTAGATACAAATGATTGTAAAGGTTAGTGAAAGTAATATTGATATCTGATTTACAGGTGGTAGTCAACTACTTTGGGGGAAATAAAACTTTTCAGCTGTTGCCTGCCTTCAACAGTGATCATTTCACTCTGACAAGAAGAAAGGAAGTGCCAAAAAAAGAAAAAGAAGTGGAAAATCATTCATGTAAACATATTTCCCTGTTTGAAGAACTCATTGAATTTTCAGCTTCATTGACTTGATAATGTATCATTATGTTTGCGTTTTTCTCAACTTCTCATGATTAGGTGGACTGGGAGTATCAGCCTTAACTGGAGTCACGGTTGGAGCTGTTCTTGGAGCTCTAATGCTGATAGCATTCTACTTTTTCAGGTAACACTACTACTGCTTTCCCAGCTACACCAGCTTTTTTTTTTATCACTGTAGTAACCAAAGAATATTTGTCTTCCTTCAAATGAACAAGTTAATGTTGTGTGACAATAGTTTTGGTTTGGCTATGAATGGCAATTAATACATGCCATAGGCATCATTAACAAAATAAGTAATTTAGATTAAAATTACCAAGTTGGGACACCACCTGATTATCACAAAATAATTGCCAAATAGTTTTCTTGGTTATTGTTTATGAATACTCGCTTGATAAGGATTAGGTATTAAATAACAATAGATGACAAGTTAAGTTCAGTACTGATGTTGTCAAACTACATGGTTTTGTGCTCAGATGCAGAATAAACAGACAACTTTTCTCTAATACACAAGTTTATGAGCAAAAATACTTCAACCATCCAGTTAAAATACTACTTCTGAAAAAATATTTTTTCAGTTTTACTGAAAATTTTGTATCAGCTAAATTTAATGTTAACACATTTTTATAGTGTTTATATCAATGAATTGTGATAGTTCTAGCTGTGTTTTAAGAAAAGCAGGTATTGCTCAGTAGTGTCATGTAATGATGTGTGGTGTGTGCAGTAAACTGGTGACATGATTGGAAGCAGTTAAGACAGGATCATTTTGTATTTATGCACAAGATGTGGCTTTGAAGCAATGTATATGTTTGAATGTTCAACACAAGGATTGCTAACAAGTTGATCTGCCAATATTATTTTGACAACAATGATGATGTCCGGGTTAAACAAATACGTAAATAAATAAATTAGCTGTATTCAGTACAACAACAGATCTTGGGTAGAAACTGTTTTTTAGTTTGTTTGTTTGTCCTTGACTTTATTGCCCTGAAACACCTCCCTGAGGGCAGGAGTTTGAGGATGTGGTGGCTAGGGTGTGAGGGATCCTTGATTATGCTGCGGACTGACTGGAGGCAGTGAGTCCAGAGATGGAAGAGGGCAGCAAATCAGTCTCTGGGTGCTGTTAATGACCCTCTGGAGCTGCTTCCTCTCTGCCGCAGTGCAATGAAGATCCACAGCGAGATGCCATGGCTCAACACTGACTAAACAGAGCAGCAACAGAAGGACACCAGTCTCTGTCTCTGTTGTGCCTTCTTCACAACAGAGGCAGAGACACAACAGAGACTGAAGCATTCCAGCCCAGGTCTTCACTGACGCGTTTTGCTATTTCATCACAATGAGACTGAGACTGAGGAACCTCAGGAGAGGTCTTAAATTCCAGCTCAACATCGCTCCGAAATAGTTCTTCCAGCGCCTCCAAATCGGACATTTTCCTCCGCGCCATTGAGATAATTTTTCCAAGATTTAGCTCCACTTGTAGCAAATCGAAAAACCGTTGTTCAAAAGCCTCTAAATCGTCCAGTTTCTGCTGCTATGATCGATTTATCATAAATAAATCAAAACTGAACTCACGGAACCGAGATAACTCCACGTGCTCAGACTCCCGTATACCACACCTGCTTACGCACGGAGAGCGCACAAATTACGCATACATTTAGATCGGGTTCCGGAAAATACGTCATGATTTTGCATAGCCGACATCTTGTGCCATACTCTGAGAGTCTTTCCACTGTCTCGTGAAGCCACAAAATGGCCATGATGATCAGCTGATCGGGTGTTTTCCGGGCAGTTGCGTCATCGCACGAGAACCTTTAAATCTCATCAGCTGTTTTTAAATAGCTCTAAAATCTTAACATTTTGGGCAAAACCTTTATGCGGAATAGTTTTTGAAAGATTAAAGCCTCTTTTAGCGGATAATAAAAAAAAATGTTAAAGGCACGTGGAGCCTTTGTTTACAGAGCGAGTCGAGGTCACGTGGCAGCTGGACCCACCGGTGGGTCCGTCGGGCTAAACAGGATTTATATGATGTTCAGTCAAAGAATCACCTTAAATATGTCTCAGTCAGACCTGGATCTATTACATGGTTTTATGCTACTACACCATTAGCTCAGTTAGAAAATAACATGCTATTTCAGTAGGTGGCATTTCACAGATAAAGCTGAATTATAAACACTAAAAATGTGGAATACTATGGCGCCCCCCAAGGAGACATGGAGGATTTTTCTGTCGTTTCTATTACCTCGTAAAAGATATAGTAATTCCCTTGCAAAACTTTTGCATTACCTCACAATAGGTAAGTCTGGACAGGTCGCCAAGTAATCTGACTGGTTAATAAAGGGCTGTTTTCATGTACGGCTCCATCTCAACCTTACACAAACAAACATAAACATGTAGTGAATAAATCAATTTTTAATCAGTTTTTAGCATTGAAGAACTAAGAAAATATAAACACGTTTTCACTGAGCTTTTTAATGACCAGGGTGTATTTGCTAATTTATTGTGAGGGAATGCAATGCTCTTGGGAAGTAACGCAAAAGAAAAAAATTCTCCATTTTCCTACGGGGCTAAGTAGAAAACATTGCACAAATCAGAAACATTCAAATAAAGGTAAACATAAAGATGTTTTTATTATGCCTTTGAGCCATTTATTCTATGTCACCTGGATTCCATCCCACATCCATGTTTTTTATAAAGGATAGAGGAATCCTGATTAAGGTTTTTATTGTTTGGCAAGAGCGCCTTTGGACTTTTCTTTTTAAAAATGTATGTCCCCAAACATAGAGAACCCTTGTAACATGCTAAACAATCTTGCGTCCAAATTTCAATACACAAATCAACTTTAAAAGTTGGGCATTTCACAAAATAGATACTCACCTTTTATCTGGGTGTCAGATAAATGGTTGAAGACAAAATGTTGTCTTCAACCATTTATATAAGTTACAAGTCCTGAAAAGTAACAGAAACATAAACCTACTTTTTTTCATTCACTTTGGTGCATTTCTCAAATCATTTTTGACATTTTCAAAACAGTAAGCACATTTCTCAAAACAATTCATACAAACAGCAAAGCATAGCATTTATTTGCTTGCAAATGCAAGTTTCTTTATCAGAAATCTTAATTCATCTCTCAAAATTGAATATATGTGTCAGTGAATATATCAATGCCTCACAATGATAAATTCATGTTTCATTGTGTTTCATGGATAAGACTGTCAATTATTTATCATGTTGTCAGTATAACAATGTACACAGTGTTGTACATAGTTGTAAACTAACTGTGGGGTCCAGTTTGATCACCATTAAAGGATAGCGAAGGGTCTTCCTTAGTTTGTCAGACTAGAGTTGCAGGGTGCTAGTGGTGATGAAGGATGGATAGGTACGCAGTCCTGATTGGAAGTAGAGGAGCTGGGAGTTGCCGATCTTGGGGGTTGAACCATAGAACTTCACTGAGATTCTTGAGAACATGAGGAGAAACCAAAGCAGCACTGGGAGTGGAATCCAGAGCGCCACTGCGAGAACTTATAAAGGAAATCATAAAGATGGGTCACAAAAAATTCAGTGAACACAGAGAGAATAAACTCTGGGAGGCTCAGAGTACCATGACTGGTGTGTACAATAATAAGCTTGTCTGCTCTCCAGTGGCAGCAACTCCTTGGCTTCATCTGGTGGACAAAATGTGGAGGTGGAAAAGAGATAAAAACCCTTTACACATCCCAAAACCCCAGCTCCCCATATAAATACCCCTTGCCCCCTCTTTCAACGGCCGCCTCCTGGAAGTCCAAAGGAACAAGAAGGCAAGGAAGAGCGATAGTCAGAAATGAAATCAGGACCCAAAATAAAAGAGCTGGGCATCCAAGACCATCCCTCCGGACCATAGACCATCCAATCAACAAGGTACTGCCATCCACAGCCCTGCTGACAGGAGTCCATGATCTGGCAGATATCATAAGCCAGGTGCCCATCAATGGCCTGGGGATGGAAGGGGCTCGGAAGGAGGGCACAATATGCTAGTCTGAATGGGTTTAATCTGGGAAACATAAAATGTTTGATGAATGTGAAGATAAAAATTGACAAATCGGGTCTAATGATTTCATATGGGCCAATGAATCTTGGAATTATTTTTTTTATGGATTTAAGTGGAGGACAGCCAGACCTTTTGGCCAGGCACATAATGTGGAGCTGGGGTTCTTTTCCTGTCAGCAAATTGGCGATTCTGTTCAAAAGTGCAGTTAACACTCGTGTGCGTGAGTCTGAAGCGATACAGTTGATGCAGTCGCCGAGGCGAAAACGACACAGTTGATGCTGACACTTTGGGTGCTAACGGAGGGGGTCCCTCCGAGGCGAAAACGAAAAAGGAGCTCACACATTGCAAACAATAACAAAAAATGTAATACATATTTTGTTTTAATGGGTTGTTGAAGCATAGAGGTCAGCCAAATGAGCATGTCCCTCTGACCAATGTTTAATTTTCACTTAATATAAAGCAAATAACAAAGCCAGTAACTGCAAGTTATTTCTACTAATATAAGCATTTTTGATATACTGATATGAGGTAAAATACATGAATTATTTATAAAATAGCACTTTTTAATCATGTTGCTCCAGTTTTGTTCAACCCTGTAACAGCCTAAAACACAAAGCAAACACCAGATAGCTAGCTAGCTATCTGGTGCAACCTGTCTCTGATGTGGCTCAACACAAAACTCAAACACCCTAGCTAACGCTTAGATAGCAGCATGCAGCTGAGTGAACACAGTTAGTTCGCTCCACTGTCCTGGTTGCAACACAAATGAAGCCAACCTGATCCTTGTTATGAATTAACACCACCACCATAACGTATAACAGCAGGCCGTGTTATGTCAAGCGGGATATAATACACTCCCACCACACACCAGGGTTAAGGGCTGTGATGGTGTTAGATCAAATATGCTTGATGATAACTGAAGTTACGGATATCTGTTTCTCATCTGCAGGGAAGAGTGGAGGTTGATAACCAAGAGATATTTCCCAAGAAGACAGACCTGTTGCAGCAGAGATATGCGAATTGTGAGGATACTCAATCCTTGCTAAGTACTGGCTCCAGTCAGAGAGATTAGTGGGAGTGAGACATCTAAAGGTGGATTCTACTTCCTTATTCATGCATTCCGTTTGACCATTTGATTGGTCAAACAGAATGTAAGTGTGACTTTCTTTCTTGCGGGATGCTGTGGAGATGGAAGATGTGCTTGAATAGGAATTGGGTGGTTTGGAAGGCTGTAGGTAGTTTTCTGAGAGGGATGAAATGACTGGCTTTAGAAAAACGGTCAATCATAGAGAAGCTTGTGGTCATGCCTTTGGATAGGGTAAGTTCCAGTGACAAAATCGATGGTTGCTTGGGGATGGCCAGAGGCTGAAGCAGTCCTGATGGAGGTTAGTATGAAAGATTTATTGTGGGAACAGGCAGGACAGGCGAGGACATATTCTCTAACATCTTTATGTATGGATCACTGCCAAAAACGACAAATAATGAGAGCAATGGTCTGACAGATTCCAGGATGTGCAGAGAATTTTGCCAAATGGATCCCGTGGATGAGGCCGGCTCTGACTGAGGTGGGTATGTATGTTCTGCTGGATGGAGGGGTCCAGGGTCTGGTTCTGTCTGTAGGGCTTGGTTTATAATACCTTCATTGTATATAAGGGTAGTAATGGGACAACTGGGTAGAGTAGAGTAGAGTCATTCTACCCATTGGTAGAAGGCTGGGTGCCGGAATCTTTTTGAGGTCATCGGGTGAGTGTAGACTGGAGAGCGCATGCGGTTTTATGTTCTTAGAACCTGGTTGATATGAGAGAGGGGGGTTAAAGCGGGGAAAAAAAACGGGACCAATGAGATTGATGGGGGTTTAATCTTTTGGCAGCTTGAAGATAGGACAGGTTCTTATGATCTGTCGAGGCCAGCACCATCTAACCAGTGGTGCCGCTCCTAAAAAGCAAGCTTGATAGCCAGGAGTTCACGGTCCCCCACATCATGATTTCATTCGACTGGCTCTGCGAGAAAAGAAATCATAAGGATGAATTTTGTTGTTGGAACCAGAGCACTGAAAAATTACAGCTCCTACCCCAGTTTCAGAAGCATCAACTTCGATAATGAACTGTTTACTGGATGACAATGGGTGTTGGGAGAACCAGATGTTGAGACTGAGAAAGGCGGCATCAGCTTTGGCAGTTCATGTGAAAAGGATCTTGGTGGAGGTAAGAGCGGTTAATGGTGCTGCTGGCCGACTGTAATTTCTGATGAATCGGCGGTAGATGTTGGTGAATCCTGAAAATCTCAAGAGCTGCTTGCGAGTTTGAGGAATGGACCAGTTGAGAACTGCTTAGACCTTTACGGGGTTAGGTCGCACTTGTCAACCCTCAAGGATGTAGCCCAAAAAGGTGACAGAAGGTTTGTGGAACTCGTACCTCTCTGCTTTGACATAAAGTCTGTTTGAGGAAATGTTGGCGAATGTGTTCCTTATGTTCTGACTGGGGCTTAGAATACATGAACATGTCATCCACGTAAACGAACTAAAAAATATTCAGAAAATCATGGAGAACGTCACTTACAAGGGCTTGAAAGAAGGTTGTGGCGTTGCAAAGGCCAAAGGGCATAATTAAGTATTCAAAATGTCCAAGAGGAGTTTTAAAAGCAGTCTTCTATTCATCCCCGTGGAACACAAAGAGAAGGTGTTTACTGGAGGTCAGGTTTTGTGAAGACTGTGGCACCATGAACTTGTTTGAGAGCTGAGGTGATTAGAAACAGAGAATATTGGTTTTTAACAATGATTTGTTTCAGGCCCTGTAATCTATGCTGGGGCAGAGTGAACCGTCTATTTTCCCCTCAAAGAAAAAGCTTCCCCTGACGGGGAAGATGAATGACGGATTATGTCAGCAGATAGAATCTTGGTGAAGACTCTATCTGCTAAGAGCATGAGGAGAAAACCAAAGCAACACTGGGAGTGGAATCCAGAGGACCTTTAAATGAGATCATAAAGGTGAATCACAAAATCCACAAAAAAACTCAGGGACCACAGAGAGAACATATTTTGGCAGGCTCAGAGTACCATGAATGGCTAATACCAGTGGACTGGCAACCCTCTCCTCTTAAGCACTGAAAGATTGCAGTAGATGATTAGCAAGTGTGTACAATAATCAGCTGACCCACCCTACAGTGACAGCAACGCCTTGGCTTCATCTGGTGGAGAAACTATGGAGGTGGAAACCCCTCACAGAACCCAAAACCTCAGTTCCCAACAAAAGGTGGTTCATGAAGTTCGGTTTATTTGCTTGTATTAGCTTACTGGCAGATGTGCCACATTCAATATGGCGGAGGCCGTGACATTTCGCAGGAACAGGCCAACCCGCTCAATAAGGTGTCTACGTATTCATGTCTATGCCTTAGTTGTTCATCTCTTTAGTCATTTTACATGTTGTAAGTTTAGGAGCAGCAAATAGGAGATATGAAAGGAGAGGATGGTACGGAGCTTGAAGAGTGGTTTTAAAATAAATTAGTGAAAACTTTTACTGTAAGGGATAGGTTATGCTGTTGTGACTTTTTTACACTTATATGTTGTTCAGTATGATAAGTGACTGATTTACAATTATATGTTAAGCATAGATTACATGATTATTATTAATTGAATTGAACATGATTGTATATAATTACAAGGATGAAGTGAAATATATTTAAGTGCAAGACATGATTTATTTGAATAGAAGAAGCCTTTTATTTTGAAGAATACTTAAGTATCTGGTTCTGTTTTGTCACTATCTTGCTTTGTTGATATTTTGGTTGGCTTGGTTACGAACAGCTGTTGCCGTTATCAGCTGTCGCCGTTTTCTCTCTTCAATAAAGAACTGAACACAAAGGTTCAGTAAAAGACATACGAGCCTCCGTTTTGTTTGAAGAAGCTTCACTCCGTAACATATGCAGTAAATGGAGATGACATCTTATGAGATGTATAATGTGCACATCTGCAAATCAGTTGTTAAAATGCTCATTCTTTATGATAACACTTGTTTTATCTTTAGTTAGTTCATATTCTGATATCGTACAGTGCTACATGTAGCATCCGTTGTAAATACATTAATGCTATCCGCTTGATGTGGAGAGTCAAAGTGAGGGAGAGATGGGAGAAGAGAAGGTGAGAGACAGGAGCACATAACACTAGATATTTTAATTTAAAAGTTTGTGGCTGAAAATGAAAGGAGAAAAAAAAAACATTTTCACTCTTTTGCCTCAGTTATGGTTTTTGAACCTTGAGAGACATGGCTCATGCATGGCAAGTTATCATTGAATGCAGGGCTGGAAAGTGAGATGGCGCTGAGTTATTGTCACAATTTGGCGGTGGTAAGAGTGGTGAGGTAGACACAGTAAACCCAGGTTTGTAGAATGAAATGATGATTTAATGATGACTAAAGCACACAATCCTGGCAGCACAGGTGAGCAGAAGGGTACGAGCTCAGAACTGGTAGCAAATCATAATGACAAACGGCAGAACAGACAAGACAAGGACCCAACAAGGAAACAAGAGACAGGAGTGGATTTAAATACACAGAGGGTAATCGGAGAAACAAGACACACCTGGGAGAGATCAAGGGTAGACAACACGGAAACTCAACAGAACACAGAAACCTAAATAAACACACAGGAATAAAACAAATCCTCACAGTTGTCATTGAGGCTCTATGCCTGTCTGTTACATGTGAGAGGTATCTTTTTTTATTATTATTCCCAAACTGTAGCAATCAGCTTGGCTACAACAAGCCAAACTGATTGCTACAAAAAACTAACCTCAGTTAAGTAAAATAAAATTGTAATCAACATTTTTGGAATTGTAATGACTTTTTTTTAAGCAAAAAGTTTTGTTTAAAAAACATTTTAAAATTAAATAACTCATTTTTGTCTTGTGAAGTTAAAAAGTTTTTTGCCAAACATACCCTTTTATTTGCACACATCAGAAATGTTTTGTTGCGATTTTAGGCCCTGCCCATGTCACGTGAGAATCATAAGCAAAACTTTGAGTCACAAACAAAAACTTAGAATAGCAAGAAAAGATTTATGACATGCACAAATAAGTTTGTTTTGCAAATAGTTGTTTCACTTCATGAGACAAAAATGTGTAATTTTAATTAAAAAAAAGTCCTTTAAGCAAAACTCAGTAGGCCTTTCTCATGGTGACATGCATTTACAATTCAATTTTTGCTTTTGTTTTTTTTTCTTTTTTCTGGGGTGAATATTGTTAAACGTAAATGTGCAGACCTGACCTGGTGGGGTGGTCTGTAAGTCAAACCTCTCACTGCAGAGCAGAAGAGGACAGAGGCTGATCTTTAGTTGCTGACGATGATAAGATTAGGGGATAAGATCAGCTTCACATGTAAGTATCGGCCAATCACAATCCCTCAAAATTAAGGAAATCAGCTGGTCGATAAATCCATTGGCCACTAAATTATACATGTATGTAATGTAAACAGCACTGCCAGAGATCCAATAAATTTATAGCAGATATGTGAATGATCTAATGATCGGACTGCTGATTGCAGCCAGTGCACATTGTTAGCAGAACTAGAGGGCCCCAAAAACCACATTTTGCTTAGGGCCCCATGGGGAGGGTTGGGCCGGCTATGCTAACCCCGACTGCTCTACCTGGACTTCAGTTCAGCTTTTAACAACATCATTCCGAGCAGACTGGTGAGGATACTGGGGAACCTGGATCTCCGACACAACATCTGCTGCTGGATCATGGATCATCCTGACAGACTCCTCCCAGAAGGATCCCACCTGTTCTCAGCACTGAGAACCAGCACCGGTTCTCCACAAGGCTTAGCTGTGTGCTAAGCCCCCTACTATACACCCTCTACATCCATGAGGTTGTATAGTACCCACCCAAGCAATACCATCATAAAGTTTTCTGATGATACCACAATGGTGGGGCTCATCTCTAGAGAAGATGAGACCACATGCAGAGTAGAGGTGGAATGACTGTCTGTCTCACCACTAACACCTCCAAAGTCAAAGGAATGGATTGTTGACTTTAGGACACAAGGGCTTAAGAAGAACATGTTTATCATTGAGGGACACACATTGGAAACCTGATAGATCTGTAAATACTAACACTAAGTCATTGTGTTTTAGTACCAAAAACACTCAGGGGTTATAATGCAATAACCGAGATTAAAGTCACTGTGCATTACTATATTTGATGTATTACTTAGATTTTGATGTATTTTATTTGTCAAAATACATCTATTGGTCAAAACTGCATTTACATGGCAATTTAACTGGTTCTGCCTCTTTTTTAAAACCTTAAGTTAAAAACAGCTAGTAAAATAAGACTCAGTAGTTTTAAACTCAATACAGTAGTTTGACCAACAAAAACAAAGTCTAAAAAACACGTTTTGTTCTTCTTGAGAGAAGGAGATGGTGGATGCTGTAACATACGACTCAGCGCTCCATGAGGCGTGGTCTACATATATGATGTCTATGCCCGCAACGAGAATTTAGCTGACCTTAACATTTCCTGTTTTATTTTGGTCATTATTGTTAAACTTAGTGTTTATGTGTGTGATTGGCATGTGTATCGGACATTTATAGAAATACGGTACAAATCACGTCCCGTATCGGTTCAATACGAGACGCAATATTTAACAGCCAAATACGGGACGATTCCGTATTTTACGAGACCGGTGGCAACCCTACCGCTATGGACCTTACCAAGCTCTGCCCAGAAACACCCCTCAAAAGTCCCACGTGACTACATGTCTCACAAGCAAAGTCTCGTGGTGCTTAGCTTCTATTTGTAAACATGCCATTTTTCATTTCGACTGACTCTCTGCAGAGTATTTCTGAGTCAATTAGTGTAGCATTTCTGCCGGATTTTCATAAATATCATCCACGACAATGGACGGGAACCAACAAGTTTATGTCATTTTTTTTGGACGACATCAAGGTGTTTTAGCCACATGATGCCTCCAACATTGTGCGCGTCACAGCGAAAAGCTATCGGTCGATGAGGAAAACAGCAGATCCTCACACCCTCAGCATAAATATAGCTGTAGACAAGATCACTGACGCCTATTGTTCTTGCAAGGCTGGGCAATTCATGGTTTAGAGCAGTGGTCCCCAAACTTTTTCCTGTGAGGGCCACATAACTTTTTCCTTCTCTGGTGGGGGGGCTGGAGTCAGTTTGTAACAGAAAAAGTGAAACAGAAAAAGACGATTGCAGGAGTGCCTAAATGTAAAAAATATATAGTTTTCCAGAAAGCACAATCAAATAATTCTTTCTGGGTTCTTCACAGAAAAAATCCAGGAAGGATTATAGTCCGTATTTTCTGAACTATGAGCCGGACCGGACTATAAGCCACAACCCCAAAGTTTTTTGATTTTTTTAAACCAGTAAACATACACATATAAGCCGCAGATATCTCTGCGGCTCTAGGTTTTCCACAACAATACAGCAGCAGCAGAGGGGGGCGGACACCCAAAATTTGAGTAATAACAGGTCAATTGAATATCACATTTATTAGGGTTGAAAAAGAAAAAGTTGCTAAGTTTAGATTTAACAGAACTGATTACAGTAGTTTCCGAACGGTAACTGTAGCAGTAAAAGTGCTGATCCTTAGTGTCTGCTAGTAGTCTGTGCTAAATCAGTGGTCCCAACCTGTTTATTACCGCGGACCAGTCAAGACTTGGACATTTTGTTGCGGCCCAGGAGAGGGGGAGTGTGAGGCGGGATGAACAGTCAGATAGGGCTTCTGCATGTTGGTGTTCCCACTAAATACTGAATATGCCCTTTTCCCCTTTGCAAAGAAACTTTCAAAAGACATCTGATCTGTTTCTTACTCATTTTGCTGTTTGTGGGCTCAATGTTGGCACGCAAGTAACCAGACTTCCAATGATTCACTTCCTGCTAAAGAGCCCCCTGGTGGTTGAAGAAAAATCCGCAAATAAACGGTTTGTAGTCCGGAAATTACGGTATATGAAAAAAAATCTAAATGCTCTCTGGTATTGTTCAGGGGGCCGGACCAAATGTGGAGGCGGGCCGGATCCGGCCCGTGGGCCGTAGTTTGGGGACCACTGGTTTAGAGGGTTCGAATGTGCCTAAGCCTTATTCACAGTACTCGGTGCGTGGCTAACACGATTACAGTTTAGTAAAAAGCCTTTTCAGGTAAAATAAAATCTTTAATGTATGTCAGATACGGTACACATCGCATATTGATCTGTTCAGCTAATGTAAGACTGTGTAACAGACAGGCTTCAAGGTGTAGAAGTTGTATCGGTACTGCCATTATGGCTTGGCCACCTTGGCTAAAAGGTTTTCATAATGGATGTGTTTATTATTGACTTTCCTTTTTCATTCACTAAACACAAAGAAAGCAAAGCAATAATACTTACACCAGCAGACACTCCTTTGTTCTTATTGATCCTACAACGGTTGAGCTGCAAATGCGGTCGTGCACAAGCTTTAATCCAAGTAAGGCATTCCGTTTCAGATTTTGGAAATCTGTGAATTTTAGTTCCACAAACACGATCAGGTTGCCTGACATCGCCTGTACAGATACCCCACTGACGGTGGAGAACCATTCTTTTTCGAGTCCTGACGCAAAAACTTTCTGCCGGTCTGCTGGTCCACAATGTACATTAGCATGTACTTACTACAGTAGCTTGCGTTTGTGAGATGGTCAAGCACGTGGTAGCTGCGCTGTGACGTAAAATGGGCATCAGCCATTGAAACACGGCCCCTGTGGTAAGGTCCATTCCGTGCTGAAGCAGAAACAATGCAATGTTTAACGTTTTCCGTCATCTGACAAGTAGCAAGTCTACTCCACTTTATTCACCAAAAACTATTTTTTTAATTCACCAAAAACTGTTCTGCATAGAAGAGGATTAGGGCCACTAAAAAAAAAAATAAAACAGTTCTGACTTTAATCTCAGAACTGTTTCTGATATTAAGAAACAGTTCTTAATCTGTTTTTTTATTAAAGTCAAAATAAAACAGTTCTGACTTTAATCTCAGAATTCTGAGATTAAAGTCAGAACTGTGAGGTGAGGAACCAGACAAAGCGCAGCCCGAAGACCCCTATGATGAATAAAAACTTTGGACTTCGTTTTCCCTTGCCCGGACGCGGGTCACCGGGGCCCCACTCTGGAGCCAGGCCTGGAGGTGGGGCACGATGGCGAGCGCCTGGTGGCCGGGCTTTTACCCAGGAAGCCCGGCCGGGCTCAGCCCGAAGAGGAGACGTGGGTCCCCCTTCCGAAGGGCTCACCACCTGTCCGAGGGGCCAAAGGGGTCGGGTGCATTGTGCTATGGGCGGCAGCCAAGGGAGGGGACCCTGGCGGTCTGATCCTCAGCTGCAGAAGCTGGCTCTTGGGACGTGGAACGTCACCTCTCTGGTGGGGAAGGAGCCGGAGCTAGTGTGCGAGGCTGAGAGGTTCCGGCTAGAAATAGTCGGCCTCTCCTCGACACATGGCTCTGGTTCTGGAACCAGTCTCCTTGAGAGGGGCTGGACGTACTTCCACTCTGGAGTTGCCCACGGTGAGAGGCGGCGGGCTGGAATGGGCATACTTGTTGCCCCCCATTTGGGCGCCTGTACGTTGGGGTTCACCCCGGTGAACGAGAGGGTAGCCGCCCTCCGCCTACGGGTGGGGGGACGGGTTCTGACTGTTTGTGCTTACGGGCCAAACGGCAGTTCAGATTACCCACCCTTCTTGGAGTCCTTAGAGGGGGTACTGGAGAGTGCCCCTCCTGGGGACTCCCTTGTTCTACTGGGAGACTTCAACGGTCACGTGGGCAATGATAGTGAGACCTGGAGAGGCGTGGTTGGGAGGAACGGCCCCCCCAATCTGTACCCAAGCGGTGTTCTGTTGTTGGACTTCTGTGCTCGTCACAGATTGTCCATCACGAACACCATGTTCAGGCATAAGGGCGTCCATATGTGCACTTGGCACCAGGACGCCCTAGGCCGCAGTTCGATGATTGACTTTGTCATCGTCTCATCGGATTTGCGGCCGTATGTCTTGGACACTCGGGTGAAGAGAGGTGCGGAGCTGTCCACTGACCACTACCTGGTGACGAGTTGGCTCCGGTGGTGGCGGAGGAAGCCGGTCAGACCTGGCAGGCCCAAACGTGTAGTGAGGGTCTGCTGGGAACGTCTGGCGGAGTCCCCTGTGAGACGGAGCTTCAACTCTCATCTCCGGCAGAACTTCGAACACGTTCCGAGGGAAGTGGGGGACATTGAGTCTGAGTGGACTATGTTCCATACCTCCATTGCCGAGGCGGCCTATCGGAGCTGCGGCCGCAAGGTTGTTGGTGCCTGTCGCGGCGGCAACCCTCGAACCCATTGGTGGACACCTTCGGTGAGGGATGCTGTCAAGCTGAAGAAGGAGTCCTATCGACCTCCTCAATCCCACCAACATGCCTTCTGTTGAGGAATCTGAGCATGGGGACTCTGGGTTGGGCTCTCCAATCTCTGGGGACGAGGTCGCCGAGGTGGTCAAAAAGCTCCTCGGTGGCAGGGCCCCGGGGGTGGATGAGATCCGCCCGGAGTTCCTTAAGGCTCTGGATGTTGCGGGGTTGTGTTGGCTAACGCGACTCTGCAATATCGCATGGACATCGGGGGCAGTTCCCCTGGACTGGCAGACTGGGGTGGTGGTCCCCCTGTTTAAAAAGGGGGACCGGAGGGTGTACTGCAATTACAGGGGGATCACACTCTTAAGCCTCCCTGGTAAGGTCTATTCAGGGGTCCTGGAGAGGAGGGTCCGTCGGATAGTCGAACCTCGGATTCAGGAAGAGCAGTGTGGTTTTTGTCCTGGTCGTGGAACACTGGACCAGCTCTACACCCTCAGCAGGGTCCTGGAGGGTGCATGGGAGTTTGCCCAACCAGTCTACATGTGTTTTGTGGACTTGGAGAAGGCGTTCGACCGTGTCCCTCGGGGGGACCTGTGGGGGGTACTCCGGGAGTATGGGGTACCGGGCCTTTTGATACAGGCTGTCAGGTCCCTGTATGACCGGTGTCAGAGTCTGGTCCGCATTGCTGGCAGTAAGTCGAGCTCGTTTCCGGTGAGAGTTGGCTGCCCTTTGTCACCGATTCTGTTCATTACTTTTATGGACAGAATTTCTAGGCGCAGCCGAGGTGTTGAGGGGATCCGTTTTGGTGGCCTTAGGATCGCATCTCTGCTTTTTGCGGATGATGTGGTCCTGTTGGCTTCATCGGAACGGGATCTGCAGCTCTCACTGGAGCGGTTCGCAGCAGAGTGTGAAGCGGCCGGGATGAGGCTCAGTGCCTCCAAATCTGAGGCCATGGTCTTGAGCCGGAAAAGGGTAGAGTGCCTTCTCTGGGTCAGGGGGGTCGTCCTGCCTCAAGTGGAGGAGTTTAAGTATCTGGGGATCTTGTTCACGAATGAGGGAAGAAGGGAGCGGGAGATCGACAGGCGGATTGGGGCAGGGTCTACTGTGAAGCGGGTGCTGTACCGGTCCGTCGTGGTGAAGAGAGAGCTGAGCCAAAAAGCGAAGCTCTCGATTTACCGGTCGATCTTTGTTCCCACCCTCATCTATGGTCATGAGCTTTGGGTCATGACCGAAAGAACGAGATCACGGGTACAAGCGGCCGAAATGGGTTTCCTCCGCAGGGTGGCTGGGCCACCCTGCGAAGCTCGGTCATCCGGGAGGGACTCAGAGTAGAGCTGCTGCTCCTCCACGTCGAGAGGAGCCAGTTGAGGTGGCTCGGGCATCTGGTAAGGATGCCTCCTGGACGCCTCCCTGGTGAGGTGTTCCGGGCACGTCCCACCGGGAGGAGGCCTCGGGGAAGACCCAGGACACGCTGGAGGGATTACGTCTCTCGGTTGGCCTGGGAACGCCTTGGGATTCCCCCGGAGGAGCTGGAAGAAGTGGCTGGGGAGAGGGAAGTCTGGGCCTCCCTTCTGAAGCTGCTGCCCCCGCGACCCGACCCCGGATAAGCGGAAGAAAATGGATGGATGGATGGAAGTCAGAACTGTTTTATTTTTTTTTCAGAGGCCCTAATCCTCTTCCGTAGTTCTGTAATCTGGAACATTCGCTACGTGCAGTTCAGGGCTGTGCAGAGACCACTAAAGGGACAGACCTGTGCTCCAAAAAAAGGGCACATCTAACCACATTCTAGGACAGAATATTAACAAAACCACAGAGCTTTCAGAGTTTAATAAACAATGATAAATTACTAACTTGTGAGATATATAATCAAAGCTAAGGAAAATCTCTATATAGAGCATACAACTATGCATATGTAAGATATTTTATTTGTAAACTTTCTGCAAGTCTATTGTGTTATAGGAAAGTATTGCAATATTCAAACCCGCAATTTAGCAAGATATGTAAATCAGAGCTAGACCACCAGACACATTTTGTCTTTACAGAATTACACTATTAAAAATTAAAAATATAAACAAGGGAACCTTTTAGTGTACTGTAATCTATAAAAAAAAAAAGCTGCATGTTTGCTACACTTGCAGTGGAGATGAAGATGGTCCATTCAGCAAAGCAGAGCTGCATCAAACTTTAATGGATTGTTAATGCATGTCACCATGAGAAAAGCATACTGAGTTTTGCTTAAAAACACTTTAAAAAAAAATTTAAATCACACTTTTTTCTCATAAAGTTAAAAAAATGAGGTTGAGGTGGCTCGGGCATCTGGTAAGGATGCCTCCTGGTCGCCTCCCTGGTGAGGTGTTCCGGGCATGTCCCACCGGGAGGAGGCCTCGGGGAAGACCCAGGATACGCTGGAGGGATTATGTCTCTCGGCTGGCCTGGGAACGCCTTGGGGTTCCCCCGGAGGAGCTGGAAGAAGTGGCTGGGGAGAGGGAAGTCTGGGCCTCCCTTCTGAAGCTGCTGTCCCCGCGACCCGACCGCAGAAAATAAGCGGCAGAAAATGGATGGATGGATGGATGGATGGATGGATGGATGGATGGATGGATGGATGGATGGATGGATGGATGGATGGATGGATGGATGGATGGATGGATGGATGGATGGATGGATGGATGGATGGATGGGAAAAAATTATTTGCAAAGCAAACTTATTTGCGCATGTCATAAATCTTTTCTTGCTATTCTAAGTTTTTGTTAGTGACTCAAAGTTTTGCTTGTGATTCTCACATGATGTCGTGGGCAGGGCCCAAAATTGCAGCAAAAGATTTCTGATGTGTGGAAATAAAAGTTTATGCAAATAACTGTTTAAGTTCACAAGACAAAAATGAGTTATTTAGAAAAGTTTTTAAACAAAACTTTTTGTTTAAAAAAAGAAATCACTGAAATCACTGCAATTCCAAAAGGTTTGATTACAATTTTATTTTACATTTTAGTTTTTCTTTTTTTCATTGAATAATTGGGGAAAACATTTTATTTCATACTCTGCGAACCAGACCCTAAATTTACTTAGTCTGGATTGAGTTTTTTCCTTCATTAATGACAAACTTTTATTACATACATTATATGACATGGTAGTTCAGGGTGAGTTATTTTTAATTCTAAATGAATATCCTTGATGGACTTTTATTTAAGTGCTTTTCTCCTTGAAGATACATTTACCTAATGCTAGAATAAATGAAATGCGCATTATGCAATTAGAAATTAAATTATGAAATTAGAATACATATATCCATTATGGAAATGATATGTTTTGGACGGGCGATGTGCTCCATGTTGCATAAGCAATACTGAAGAATGACTGCCATCATTAATGATACAGGGAAGAAGCTTTTCAGTTATCTTGCTTTGCTAGCAAAGTCGTTAGCTAGCAGCTAGCTAATAGCACAACAACAACAGCTTAATGTCTGTATGATAAAAATACTGAATCGATAGATAAGAACAGTTTTTCCTCACCTGGCTGTCTCCTCCCGCTCAGTAGTTCTTCAGAGAAAGGCAGACGCAGAGGCCTGTCAGTGTCTGCTTAAACTGCTACTCCGTGCTGAAGCAGAAACGATACATTCAACGTTTTCCGTCATCTGACAAGTGGCAAGTATACTCCACTTTATTCACCAAACCCTGTTCTGTAATCTGGAGTGTTCACTACCTTGAGCTCCGCAGTTAGCCGCCTTATCTCACTGCGCGAGAGACAACTGCGTCATGCGTCATGGGCAAAAGGTCAAAGGTAACAAGGTGACCGGTGTTAAGGAAGAATTATTTGTGTGATTAAATTTAGGAAAAAATCTGGCTCTACTTCTTTCTGTTGATCCCGGGTCCTCTCGCGTGGCCGCATGTGGGCACAGAAACACAACAATTCGTGTTGAAGTCTGTGTTAAGAAATTTAGGACAGGTTCGGAGGAGGTCGGCAATAAAAATGAGTCAACACGCTGGTCTGCTAGAATAAATGTATCTTTTTATTCTGCCACAGATTACAGCAAAGCAATGCATCACATCAAAGTCAACACACACAGATACGTGACGCTATACACTTCATCAAGTATACACGCTCTTACCTTTGACACACGAACTGGAGAGCCAACAGTTCAAGTAGAGCAGCGATCATGTGCGCCGGGCGTCCGCGCGAAAACCCACGGCAGACTCTACCTGAACTTATCAGCTGTCCCTTTTTATAAGCTGATACAAACAATCTTACGTGAGAGGGAGAAACTCAAGTCGTGTCCTGCCACACCACCTAAAAACACGTTATATAGGTGAAACATGTTACATGAGTACAGATTATGATGATCAGACTAAACATTATCGAAGAACACACATTTTAATATTCCCATTTCAACGTCACAGAATTACAGAATTTTAATCCAATCAAAAGAAAGTATATGATAGAACAGGAAACTGGAGAAACACACAGAGACATACATTGATTACCTGAGACAAGACAATATCAATAAGAAATAAGACAATATCGGAGAAAGAGCTGGTGCAGAAGTAAACTAAAATCAGCTTTTTCTAAATTATTTCCCTTGAGCACAAACTTTTATACCTGTAGGTGTGTTTTCCCTCTTTAATATATTCAAATAAGGTGTATCTCTGCTTGCCCAACCAGGACCTGTCTCTGACCCTTTTTAAAGTTAAACTCCCTGCAATTGGTTCACAAGATCAAACACCAGTTTCTCCATTGTCTAAATAAGCTGGAAGCAGACTCTCCGAATTCCTGCTGGTTTATGGATTTCACAGATCAATGTGAAAAGCTAGGACTTCCTACTGATTGTTTCCCAGACAAACAAAGGGCAGATCAGAGATCTTGACAATCTGCTTTAACTACAGGTAAAATAAAGGTCAATAGGCCAGAAGAAGAATAAGAATTTTACAACTATAATTAGGCTATTTCAATCAAGTCATGTTAAATTTTAAAATTAGCTTATTTTAAATTTATTTTCTTAACACTATCTGGCCTCCTGCGGCTCTACAGCCATCTGGGCAAGGAGAAACAGATGAAGGAACCTCACAGGTAGCTGTGAAATTCTGATTTCTCTCCCGCTCTGCCAGGAACAAACCTTTAATTCTGTATTTTAATTCAATGAAAAGTTATCTCCCTGCGACAGACTGGCGACCTGTCCAGGGTGCACCCTGCCTCTCGCCCGGAACGTTAGCTGGAGATAGGCACAAGCAACCCTCCCGACCCCGACCCCACTAAGGGACAAGGGTGCAAGAAAATGGATGGATGGATGGATGGATGAAAAAGTTATCTCCCGAAACCCAATTTGTTCTTCTGTACTCAGCATCTCCAAGGTTTAGTCCTGATATAAAACCAAAAAGCAATACATAACATCAACAGAAAATACTGGAGTTCAATTCCTGTTTCTAACCTAATATAATATTCAAATAGAAATTAAGACAATCCTTCACCACAAAACTAAGCAATTTTCTAATACAAAACAAAACATTTTCATTTGATTCTAATGCAGTCAAAAATAATACAATTTCAAATACATTCATCATTGACTAAATTAATTCTAACACTAGATAATAAAATTTTCAGTCAGAGCATGCTATCAATAACTAAGGGAAATCTTTTACAAATTAAATGTTTGTGATTTCAAACATTTTATGTTATATTCAGTTTTTTTGCACCATCTCAGATGTTAGTTTTGGAAGACTTCTCATCCCTTGTGAACTGGCTAAGTTCCTGTTTCCCAAGGTAATTTAAATTATACTGTCCTCTTTCTCCCTGCATATGTAAATTTTTGGCCTCTTGTCTTGTGTGATAAGACCACAGGGGTCCGGGCAGAAGCTCTTCTACAGATCTCTTTGTTTCAATACTTACCCAGCAATAGTTTTAGTTTCAAATCACTAACAAAAACCTGTTCAAAAGAGTTTAAACTATATTAAACACTAAAAATAATCATTTTTCCTCAACAGTCCCCCTTTTGAGGTCTGAGATACACACCCCTCAAATAAATTGATTAGGCCTTCCAACAGAGGAACAGAAATATTCAATACACTAAAATAACTAAAACATTGGCCTTCTTATGCAGTCCCCCTTTTTAAACAGACCTCTCAGCTCTATATCCCCCTCATTTGCAGCACCACGAAATAGCATCTGATAGGAGGCAGAGCAGGTGGTCCACCGCTTCCATGACCAGTTTTATGTATCTCAAATTAAACTCCTCAATCTCTGCCTGTAGATGATAGATTTGTTCTGTCCGAGAATTTAATACTCACCTGAAGTATCGCAAAAATTTTTAACAATCTTCAAATTAAATTCAAAAATACCTATTAGCCTTATAAAAATCCTATAACTCAATTATTTCAGAACAAGCAAAACACATTACAAATCATCACCCAGAAATTATAAAATGGAAAAATAACTGAGGTACATAAAACTTACTAAAGATGGCCACTAATTACAAAATCAATAATGATCATAAAAATTACAATCCTTCAACAGTATAAAAAAAACACCAAAAAGCAATGCTGTGGAGGAAATAGAAATTGGAACACATAAAAAACTACAAATGTTTTTTACAGAATTCAAAAATAGAGTCTTAGAGTTCGTGTCTCTTCTTTGATATTCCTCAAAAACAAAATATGAGTTCTTCGTCAGGAAACGATTCAAAAATATGCGAAAAAAAGAAACTAAAGTTCTTTAAGAGTTTGGAAGAAAAGACGAAAATACGCAAAAGAGAGAAGATGTGTTAACGGTGATCCTCTTGTAGCTTGATCCTTTGTGTACCCGTTTCTCCTCGTCGGGTTTACACCTCAGGTTCCCACCTGAGTGTCCGTTGCTCACTGAAAACTAGATTTATTGTGCAAATATAACAGTGAGTTTAAGGAGAGGGTGCAATCTCCTTTTTTCTCAATATAAGGACACCGGAAACAGGATTATTGTGCCTGTCCGGGCCTTTTAAGCCTTGAATTCCAGGAAATTGAAGTTTGTATTAAATATCTGTAATACAAATATAACCATTTGAGAAAAAGTTAGGAAATAATACCAACATAATACCAATACCTCATCACTTCTATATATAGAAATGATGAGATATAAAGATGACAATATAAATAAATAACAAGCATGCACATTTATAGATTATTTATTTAATCAATAATCAATCAATCAAATTTTATTTGTATAGCACATTTCAGCAGCAAGGCATTTCAAAGTGCTTTACATAATTAAAATAAAAACAGCATGTGACATTAAACGGTGAGAAAGATTTAAAAAAAGATTAAAAACATTAAAACCCACGTCCCTTTTAAGGCTTCAGTGACATTTAACTGGGACTCTAACCCTCTGGGACTTTAGTCAAAAACACTGTTTGACAAGGACTCCAACCTCTAGGTTTTTAGTTGAAACGCCGTCACTGGGACTCTAAACCCTTTAGGACTTTTGTTAAAGGTCATTTAACTGGGACGTTTTCCGGGGGGGCTTTACATCATTAAAACATAAACAGTGAGAAAGAGAAATAAAAAGAAATTAATAAATGAATAAAAAGTAAAGATAAAAACATTAAAAACATCGAAGACATCGAAACCCACACTCTAACCCTAATTTAGCCATAAACAACTCTAAATAAGATCTGTTGGAAATCTCACATAAAATATGTCCAATCTAAAATTGTAAGAAGTATTGCAGTTCTTTCTAATGCTAGAAAATATTTAAACTCCTCTGCCCTATATATTATGTACTGTTCACTTATCTTACCATATCTACGTTACTGTGTGGAAATTTGGGGCAACACTTACAGAACGTCACTTCAATCAGTATGCACATTGCAGAAAAGAGCCATCCGTTTAGTTCATAACGCTGATTTTTATTGTCATACCCACAATCTATTCATAGATTCTAAAGTCAGAAACAAAATATTGCCAGAAAATATTCAAAAATTATTTTGAGTGGGGGGATATGACTATAGAGAAAACCTCAACTTCAGAACTTTGAAGGCTCGAACAACAATGAAAATAATGTGCATTTCTGGTGTTGGTGTGAAGATCTGGAATAAACTCTCTAAAGAGCTGAAGCAAAGTCCAAGCATGAGATATTTTAAGAAAGGTCTCAAAATAGCTATTATTCAAAGGTACAAGGAAGAACAAGGGGGATAATCCTGGCTGGGAATTAAAACTCTAAGTATGATTTCATCAAGTGGGTGCAGGTCTGTGCAGGTGTGGGTAAATGTATAAAGGTATGTAAATAGTTGTGTATTTTGTATATAAGCAGATGGGTGTGTATATGGGTGTATGTATGTATGTGTGTATAGGTGTATGTATATGTGAATATGTATATATGTATGTGTACAAATGTGTATGTGTGTGTATGCAGTACTTTCATTTGGCTGAGGAAATATTACTACAATTATTATTTCATTTTGTCAGGAAGGATATTGGAAACTGAAAATAATGTGATAAATTACAGCTGGAAAAGGGGTATGATTAAATAAGTTATACTTCTTCATACTCCTTTTCACCGATGTGATGTGTCTTCAAGAAATTTATTATGTACTTTGTGTTTGTTTTACACTGCCGGTGAAAGGTCTGTCTGAAATAAATGACTAAATTACTAAATTACTTAAACAGGTGGGTTTTAAGTTGGGATTTAAAGGCACCCAGTGTTTCAGTTGTTTTACAGTTTTCTTGAAGTTTGTTCCAAATCTGTTGTGCATAGAAACTGAATGCTGCTTCTCCTCGTTTGGTTCTGTTTCTGGGGATGCAGAGCAGAACCAGAACCAGAAGATCTGAGGGGTCTAGACGGTTGGTACAGTAATAACAGATCTTTAATGTATTGTAGTGCTAAACCGTTCAGTGATTTATAAACTAACAACAGTATTTTAAGGGTTTTCCTTTGAGCTACAGGGAGCCAGTGTAGGGACTTTAAAACTGGTGTTAGGTGCTCTATCTTCCTGGTTTTAGTGACAACGTGAGCATCAGCGTTCTGGATCAGCTGCACCTGTTTGATTAATTTATTAGTCAGACCTGTGAAGATGCTGTTGCAGTAATCAATGCGGCTAAAGATAAACGCATGGATGAGTTTCTCTAGATCGTGCTGAGACATAAGTCCTCTAATCCTGGAGATGTTCTTCAGGTGATAGAAGGCCGACTTTCTGAGTGTCTTAATGTGGCTCTGAAGGTTCAGGTTCTGTCCATCACTACTCCCAGGTTTCGGGCTGATCGCTGGTTTTTAGTTGTAATAACTGAAGCTGTGCATTGATTCTAGTTCGCTCCTCTTTAGGTCCAAAGATAATAACTTCAGTTTTATTTCTGTTCAGCTGGAGAAAGTTTTGGCACATCCACACATTTATCTGTTCTTGGATGGGTTCAGAGTCACCTAGTGACATCGTGATGTAGAGCTGTGTATCATCTGCGTAGTTATGGTAACTGATCTTATTTCCTGTTATAACCTGAGCCAGTGGGAGCATATAAATATTGAAAAGAAGGGGTCCCAGGATTGAACCTTGGGGTACCCCACATGTGACCTTTGACCTCTCTCATGAGAAGTTTCTGATTGAAACAAAGAAATCCTCGTTCTTTATGTAAGATTCAAACCAGTTGAGCACTGGACTGGAGAGTCCGACCTAACTCTTCAGTCGATTCAATAAAATGTCGTGGTCAACAGTGTCGAAAGCTGCACTGAGGTCCAACAGAACCAGCACTGTGGTTCTCCCACAGTCTGCATTTATATGGATATCATTGAACACTTTTACAAGGGCCGTCTCTGTGTTGTGGTGAGCACAAAAACCAGATTGGAAGGAGTCAAAGTGATTCATTATTGTTAGGAAGTTATTTAATTGTTTAAAAAGTGCTTTTGCAATAATTTTGCTGATGAATGGGAGGTCAGAGGTCAGAGGTCGGCCTATAATTCTGCAGTACTGATTTGTCCAGATTGTTCTTTTTTATCAGTGGTTTGATAACTGCTGTTTTCGAAGTCTGGGGGAAAACACCTGAAGAGAGCGATGAGTTACTATTTGGATCAGATCATTAGCAACAACAGGCAAAACTTTCTTAAAGAAATGTGTGTGTAGGACATCCAGACAGCAGGAACTGTAGCTTAATTGACTTATAATTTCTTCTAGGGTTTTATAATTTAGTAGTTGAAATTTTGTCATTGTTCCTGTATTTGTTTTGTTTGGGCACAGCATTGGTACTGGCTTTGGAGTGGATGTGCAGATTAATCCTCTGATCTTTTGAATTTTCTCTGAAAAGAAACTAGAAACCTTGTTGCAGGCGGCATTAGATTGAAGTTCAGGTGGCAACGTCATCGGAGGATTTGTGAGCCTGTCAACAGTGGCAAATAAAGCTCGAGTGTTGTTAATAGTTTTGTTTATGACATCTGCAAAGACAGACTCTTGCATGTTTTAGTGTTGTGTGATAGTTACGTAGTCTTTCTTTGTAGATGTCATAATAAACGTGCAGTTGAGTTTTACGCCATTTCCGTTCGGCAGAGTTGTCCTGCAGATTGAACTGTTTGTGCATTTCTCCATGGAGATTTCTTCGTCCCAGTCACAACTTTCACTTTAATGGGTCATCTTAATGGGCGATGTAATCAATGATATCTGAAAGTTTGCACTGAAAATCATCTACCAACTTATCTACCTCATTATAGCTTAGGGGCGAGGAAGAAGAGTAGATTTGATTAAATGTTTCTGCTGTGTTTTCTGTGAAAGTATGTTTTGTGTTAGCTTTTTGTCCAAGTGGGTTAACAGATAAAGAACTGTCAAAGATAACAGCAAAGTGATCCAACAGGGCGACATCAGTTACAGAAACATTGGAAATATTCACACCCTTACTGATAACCAGGTCCAGTGTGTGTCCATGAGTGTGTGTTGCTTGTTTGACATGTTGTTAGACCAAAACTCTCTAATATGTTAAACAGCTTTTTTGCCCCTCAGTCTTGGGGGTTGTCAACATGAATTTTGAAATCACCGACAATTATTAAACAATCATAAATAATCTATAAACGAGTGGAGAGAAAATTAGAATTAATTAGCTCAGACTTGGGCATAGTAAAGCCTAATGGCTACAGGCAGAAATTATTTTCTATGTCGCTTTGTGGTCCACTTTGGTAAAATGAGTCTCTGGCTGAAGGTGTTCCTGTATCCAGCCAGTGCATCATGAAGTGGATGAGACTCGTCCAAGATGACCTGAATCCTTCTCTCACAACAGTCACTGACACCAGACAGAGTCCAGCTACACTCCAACCATGTCTCTGGCCTTGTGGATCAGTCTGTTCAGTCTGTTTGTGTTCTCCAACTGCAGCCTGCTGCCCCAGCACACCACAGCATACAGGATGGCACTGGTAACCACTGAAAACATCCTCAGCAAGGTACAGCAGATGTTGAAGGACCTCAGCCACCTAAGAAAGTAGTGGCGACTTTGGCCGTTCCTGTGCACAGTGTCAGTGTTCTTTACCCAGTCCAGTTTTATGTCAATGTGGACTCCCAGATATTTATAGTTCTCAACAATGTCCACACTGATCCTCTGGATGAGGGTCACCAGCATCCTGGTCCTCCTCCTCAGATCCACCACCGGTTCCTTAATCTTTGTCACATTGAGCTGCAGGTGGACAACTTTGTCACCATATGACTGAACTCAACTTCATCACCCTCACTGATACAACCAACCACATCTGAGAACTTCTGGAGATGACAGGTTTCAGTGCAATAGCTGAAGTTGGATCTATAGAGCGTGAAGAGGAAGGGAGAGAGGACAGTTTCTTGTGATGCCCTTGTGTTATTGACAACATTGTCTGACACACAGTGCTGAATCCTGTATGCCGGAGGGGATACACATGCATCACAGTCAGTATGCAGGTGTATCCAGTCGGATGTAGTGTAAATGCTCTCATTGACTAGAATGAAAACTGCAACACTTTGCAATACCGTGGAATTTAAAGCAATATTTACTATTAAAAGCTTTTGTGTAGACTAGCGGTTCTCAACGTGGGTGGTACCAGAGGACGGAAGGGGGCGCTGGCGGAAGTTTTTACAAAAAGGGGGCGCTGCGATTCCTTTTGGGGGGCGCTTGGTCTAAGGTAAACTTTACACCTTATATGCACAACAATACCAGTTTAGACTTTGTGCAATTTGGTAAAATTGTAATTTGTAACATTAACTTGTGGAAGTCAGCAGAAAAAGACGAAAAAGTGATTTGAGTCTTGTTTAATTCTCAATGTCTTCCAACAAAAACCAAAAATCGAATGAATAACAACCGTTGGTGTCTTCACACCTCACCTTCTCCCCTTCACAATAAAAGCACACATTCTGGTGTGAAATATATACATTGTATCCTCCACAATATATACATTGTATCCGCCACACAGGCCCCCCCTGAACACACAGAATGTCACAAACACAAAAACCCATAACATGCGAAACAACATCACAAGTATATAAAAAAAAACAGACACACAACGGAAAAACTAAACAGCAGTGACAAACAAAACAATTGAACTACCTAACGGTAACTGCTAGGGAGCTTAATTAGTCGGCCACCACGGCTTCTCTTCACAGGAACAGGGGTTGAAAGTGAAAAAGACTCTCCAGATCGACTGCTACTGAACTGTCCACCTGAGGGGAACAAATCAGCTGTTGGGGAAGGACCCGGAAGAGTGGGTAAAGAAATTGGGGGACGACTACGGCTAGGTGGCTGAGCCAACTCAACTGGGTCCCCTGGTAACACGTGAGCTGGCTTCAAATGGTCCACAGAAATACTCTCCTGATTACCCCCCAACTCCACCAAAAAATCTTTAGGTCCCCTCTCCAAAACATGGAATGGACCATCGTAAGGAGGCTGAAGTGGTGAGCGGTGTAAGTCATGGCAGATAAATACATACTTGGCAGACATTAGGTTCTTTGGCACAAACACCTGTGGAAGGCCGTGATGTGCTGCTAACGGGGCAAAAGACCATTGGCTTGCGGATGGTAGGCAGCAGTACGGTGGAGTTTAACCCCAAGGCTCTCTGCCACTGCAGTCCACAACTCGGAAGTGAACTGGGGACCTCTGTCAGAGGTCAAGTCCAGTGACACACCAAACCGGGACACCCAGGAGGGGCTAAATGCTCGAGCCACATCAGCTGAAGTGGTTGACAGCGGAGCTGCCTCCGGCCACTGAGTAGTTCTGTCCACCATCGTCAGGAGATAGGTAAAACCTGTGGAAGGTGGAAGCGGCCCCACTAAGTCCACATGTACATGTTCAAACTTCCGTTGCGGAACAGGAAGTGCTCCAGTGGAGCCTTAGTATGCCGTTGGACCTTGGCATGCTGGCAAGCCAAACAGGAAACCGCCCATGTCCGTACATCTTTACGGAGTCCTGGCCACACAAACTTTGCCCCTACCAGTTTAACAAGCTTTGACGCCCGGGTGTGAAAGGGAATTAACTGCCTCAAAAACCTGCCGACGCCAACTAGAAGGGACCAAAGGTTGAGGTTTGCCAGTCGAGACATCGCAAAGAAGGGTTGCGCCACACTCATGAAAGAAAACCTCCTCTAAATGCAAACTGGATTCAGCTGCTTTAAAGGCCAGAATATCCTGGTCGGTCAGTTGGTCTGTGGCCATGGTGAGGTAGTCTACACCTAAATGCACAGAAGCAACCCTTGCTTTGGACAGAGAGACAGCCACCAGATTATTCTTGCCAGCCACATGTTGAATGTCAGTGGTAAACTCTGAAATGGCAGACAAATGCCGTTGTTGCCGAGCCGACGACGGTACAGAAACTTTTTCCATAGCAAAAGTGAGAGGCTTGTGGTCAACAAAAGCAGTAAAGTCCCTGCCCTCCAACATGAAGAGGAAATGGTATGTTGTCCAAATAGACAAACAAAACCCTGCAGGACCGAATCCATAAGCCACTGGAAAGTCTGCGCCTTTAAGACCTCAAAAAGACCAAAAGGCGTGATTACTGCGGTATGAGGTACATCTAAGGGATGGACTGGAGCCTGATGGTAGCCTCGCACCAAGTTCACCTTAGAGAACACGGTTGCTCCAGCCAGGCGGGCAGAAAAGTCCTGAATGTGAGGAATTGGGTACCTGTCATTACTGGTTGCGTTGTTAATCCGCCGAAAATCCCTACAGGGTCACCAACCCCCGTCTGCTTTGGGAACCATGTGCAGCGGAGATGCCCATGGACTTTTGGAGCGCCGTACAATGCAAAGACGCTCCATGTTTGCAAACACCTTCTTCACTATCGCTAACTTAGCGGGGTCTAGGCGGCGCGGTCGCGCAAAAACCAGTGGACCGACTGTAGTTATACAATGCTCCACTCCATGCTTAGCCACGGTAGCAGAAAATGTGGGAACTGTTACAGATGGGAACTCTGCTAACAGACGCTGATACTCATCACCTGTGGCAAGCATGTTGGCGAGAGGTCGTTGGCTGGGACCGCCAAGTTTACAGGGGTATGTATCAAAAGACACAGCATCTATTAAGCATCTATTGGCAACATGCACCAATAACCTAAAAGCACACAAAAAATCTGCACCCAAAATAGGTAAAGACACAGAAGATATCACAAAGTCCCACTGAAACTGACGTCCGTTGAAACACACAGTCACCAACCTCGAGCCAAAAGTGCGAATCGGGGTGCCGTTAGCCTCGTCCAGTGGTGGTCCGTTACTTTTGCACAAAATGTCCGCTGCCGAAACTGGCATGATGCTCCGCTGTGCACCCGAGTCCACCAGGAAACGCCGACCCGAGACCTCATCCATGATGAAAAGCAGCTTGTCCGAACTGCCGGCACACACAGCTGCTAGCGAGCGCCGACTCTGTCGTTTCCCTGACGCATGAACGAACACGGAGGACTGCAGCGCTTCGCCTTCACTCCGAACTGGCGATGGTAGAAACAGAACGTCATCTTTCCGTCGCTCTGTCACCGCAGCCACGGCATCAACAGGCTCCATCTCTCCTTGAGTCAGAACTGGTAGAAGTGCATTCACACTGTAGTGCCTGGAAGCCAACAAAATCCGGTCCGCTTCTTCAGCCAGGGAGTGATAATCCTTGGTCCGGATCAGCGGGGAGCTGGCCAGCGCGGTGCGAACAGGTGGAGAAAGCTGGTGCAGAAACATGTGTGTAAAAAGGGAAGAAACATCTCCTGAGCCAAGTAATGGCAGCATGTTCTCCATCAGCTCGGAGGGTTTGCGATCCCCCAAGCCATTCAGAGAGAGCAAGCGATCGGCCCGCTCCGCGTCTGACAGTTGGTAGAGCCGAAGCAGATTCTCCTTGAGAGCGCCGTATTTGTTAGCGGTTGGTGGGTTCCTCAGCAGACCCATCAGACGGCGCGTTGAAACGGAATCCAACGCAGCATCTACATGGAAGTACTTGATCTCATCTGTGGTTATCCCCCGGAGATGGAACTGGGCTTCCACATGCTGGAACCATGGTTCTGGGTCGTGCTGCCAGAACTCTGGAAGCTTGATAACAGCAGCAATAACAGAAGCGGCGGTTGGCGCAACGGCCGCCTGGCAAGAAACATGGGAATCCACAGCTGGCAGAGAAGCGGCAGCAGCATCTGGTGAGTTCTTGTTAAAAAACATGTCCAGATGTTTGCAGACGTTCAGGGTCACCAATGTGGAAGTGACCCCGAACTTCTACAGAAAAAGACAAAAAAGTGATTTGAGTCTTGTTTAATTCTCAATGTCTTCCAACAAAAATTGAATGAATAACAACCGTTGGTGTCTTCACACTTCACCTTCTCCCCTTCACAATAAAAACATACATTCTGGTGTGAAATATATACATTGTATCCGCCACAAAATCATGCTTTGCTGCAACGGTATCGATGGCAGCTCTCCTTCTATTCAGTGTTTGTAGCTTCTTGGCGCAGCTCCGTTCTCCTGCTACTAGCTGTGATCAGGGGTGAAAGTAAGGGGGTACGGTAGGGTACTACTGCGTACCCCTAAAAGATTTAGTGGGGGTACGCAGTACCTGCAAGAGAGGGGAGCTGTAAAGAATCGATGGGTTCACTGTGCAGCCGTGAGTGCACCTACTAATCAGCCGTGACTGATTAGTTTTTCAAGAACAATCTAAAACACGACTTAATCAGTTAATAAATAACTTTTTTCCCATTTCATATTGTTTCTTAACTGTTCGTGCTTTGCTAGAGCAGTCTGATAGAGTGGGGAGAGTGAGTCGATCTCAGCATTAGGTGACAAACTGTACGCTGCCCAGACGCTGAGACCAGCACGTCCTCCTCTGGCTTGCTTAAAACGTTCGTAACTTTATTAAAAAACAACAACAAAAATCAACAAAATGTGCTCAAATTAATGACCCAACAACAATAATAATCTCAGCGATTTCAACAAGGTGTTGCGCAATTCTGTGCGTTTCGGTTCCATTATCAAAATAACCAGCAGAGCAGGAATTTAAAATTAGCTAATCAACCATTAAGACGGGACTGGGTAAATCAAACACATAGTGCATCATATGGAAACAAGAGAGTCGCTACTTTATTTAACAAATCATTGGTATTTTCCACTGAGAAAGTCGTTCAGGATAAAATGGGGAGATATGTTTTGGTAACGGGTTGGATGGGGGAGGAGGAGATGTCTATAATGAATCTTTATGCCCCTAATGAATGTGATGAATCCTTTATTAAAGAAATAGCTAATATTATTGCAGAGAATGCTAAAGGCATAGTAATAGTTGGAGATTTTAATGCAGTACAAGACAGCAAAATAGATAGAACACCAGCAGAAACGGGGAGACAAAGCAGGAAAACAAAAATACTCAATAATATGATAACTGAATTGGGACTGGGGGATCCATGGAGATTTAAAAACCCAAGCAGAAAGGTTGTTACTTTCTTTTCTAAAGTTCACAATAGTTATTCAAGGATAGACTTCTTCTGCATTCCTCAAAAATACTTCTATAAAGTAACTGACTGTAGCATTGAATCAATCACACTGAGTGACCATGCCCCAGTTACCCAACAGTTAAATCTAAGTAAGGATACTCCCTTTAGATACTGGAGACTAAATGTATCACTACTTACCAATACATCAGTGATTCAAGAACTAAGACAGCACCTGCTAGAATATTTGGAGATAAATGATAATGGATCTGTAACCCCACCTATGATGTGGAGTGGAGCTAAAGCAGTAATACGAGGAAAAATGATACAGATATCTTCTAGACTTAAAAAACAGCGTACGGAAGAACAAACAAGACTTGAAGACAAAATAAAACAGCTAGAAATTGATCATAAACATAGAGGGGGAAATAACACACTAACAAAATTAAATGAGGCTAGAAAAGAGCTTGATAAAGTCCTCACATACAAAGCGGAGGGAGCCCTGAGGTTCTCCAAACAAAGGTACTATGAGATGGGAAATAGAGCCAGTCGTTTGTTATCCTTCCAACTTCAAAAATCACAATCCGACAGGATAATACACAAAATAACGGATCCCACACGTAAAATAACTTTATTTCACCCGAAAGAAATTGCCACCACTTTTGCTTCTTTTTATAAAAACCTATATCGGGAACCAAACCAAATTAACAATGAATTAAAACACCAAACTGATACATTTCTTGCTAGGCTAACGCTCCCCACTCTATCTGATGAGGAAGCGGCTGATATGATTTCAGATATAAGAGAGACAGAAGTACAGGAGGCAATTAACAAATTGAAAAATAATAAATCCCCAGGGACTGATGGACTCCCAGGAGAATGTTCTAAATGTTTCAAAGATGTACTATTACCAACATTAACCAAAGTTTTTAATTATGCACTTAAAAAGGGGGAACTCTCAAATTCCTGGTCCGAGGCCATCATTTCAGTTATTCATAAGGAATGGAAAGACACAACAATCTGTGAAGGATATAGACCAATTAGTTTGTTTTGCACAGATCTAAAACTGCTGACCAGTATCTTAGCTAAGAGAATACAAAAACATATTAAAAAACTAATTCACCCGGACCAGACCGGATTTATCCCAAACAGACATAGTGCTAATAATATAAGGAGAACCTTGAATGTTATAACGCAAGCCAAAGGAACCAATCAGGAATCAGTTTTGATGCACAAAAAGCATTCGATACAGTTAGCTGGCACTTTTTACATAACACTATTGGCTATGGGCTTTCATCCACAATGTGTGGATGGATAAAAATCATATACACAAATCCTAAATCACGAGTTAGGGTTAATGGATGTTGCTCCGACTTCTTTATGCTTGAAAGAGGGGTCCGCCAAGGAGATTGTCTTAGTCCCTTACTTTTCGCAATAAACATCGAACCCCTAGCAGCAGCTATTAGAATGAATAAGGATGTTAAAGGCATTAGAGATAAAAATACTACTGAACATAATATTTCACTTTTTGCTGATGATGTTTTGACTAATATAAGTGACCCGGTGACGTCCGTTCCCTCACTCATGGAGACTATAGAAGAGTATGGTAAACTTTCGGGCTACCAAATCAACCAATCCAAATCTGAAACAATGGTAATACACGGCCACTTGCCAACAAATTTAACAGATCAATTCAAATTTAAAATATCCAACCAGGGATTCAGATACTTAGGAATTTTCATAACTCCTCAAGTAACACAAAACTTTTTAAAGCTAATTATGGAAAACTAATGGACTAGATCAAGACAGATTTTTTTGAGATGGAACATTCCACCTCTATCGCTTGCAGGAAGAATTGGAACCATTAGAATCTCTTCCAAGACTCCTCTTTCTTTTTCAAACCTTGCCTATAAAAGTACCCATATCCATATTTAATATACTCAATAAATGGCTCTCAAAATGTATTTGGCAAAACAAACGCCCAAGAATTAGACTGAAAATTTTAATGTGTCCAAAAGAGCTTGGGGGACTAAATATACCAAATCTTAAAAAATATTATTGGGCTGCCCAAACCAGATCTTCCAACCCATGACTTTTATAAATACCGTGTTTCCCCGATAGTAAAACACCCCCGATTGTAAGACGTATCAGAGGTTTCAGGGGGGTCGGTTAATATAAGCCGTACCCCGAGGAAACACGGGGGTATTGCCGCCTCCCTCTCATCTAGCTGCGCGCCGCCTCCTGCCCACGTCCGCACCGTCCCCCTCTCCATACGTCACCGTGCCGTCCCCTGCACTTCCTTTTATAAAACTGTTTTGTGGTGGATACAATACTGTTCAGGTTGTTAATAAATGTTAATTTTATGGTTAAAACAAAAAATTAGACAATTTTTTTCCAATATAAGACATACCCCGAAAGTAAGTGGGGCTTTTGGGGATAAAAAAAAAGTGAGACACTGTCTTACTTTCGGGGAAACACGGTACCTACAAATGAGACACTACCTACATAAGCATAAGGAACGGAGAGACTTACAGGTACCTCCCTCTAGTATGGAGCATTTTTTACTTTCAGTGATGAAAGGAAATATAACTACCAGATTTATAGCCCATATTTACAAAATATTACAAGAGGAAACCATAGCTGATACAAAAGATATTAAAAGGAAATGGGAGTTAGAAATGAATGTCGTAATCAAAGATGAGGACTGGGAGGAGATGTTTCAAGAAGGACATAAAATATCGAATAGCCCAACATTAAGAGAATTTGAATGGAAAATCAAAATGAGATTCTTCAGGACTCCTTTTCTCACATCTAGATTTGGCCACACCTCAGACAAATGTTGGCGGGGTTGTGGACTGATTGGAGATTTTACCCATATATTTTGGGACTGTCCAAAAATAACAACCTATTGGAAATGAATACAAAAGGAAATTATAACATGCTTGGGTATTACAATCCCCCTAGAACAGGGCTGGGCAACTCCAGGCCTCGAGGGCCGGTCTCCTGCAACTTTTAGGTGCATCTCTACTTCAGCACACCTGAGTCAAATAATGAGGCCGTTAGCAGGACTCTGGAGAACTTAGGAGGTGATTCAGCTGTTGGATTCAAGCGTGTTGATCCAGGGAGACATCTAAGAGTTGCTGGACACCGGCCCTCGAGGACCAGGATTGCCCACCCCTGCCCTAGAACCATCTTTAATAATACTAGGTATATTCCAGAATATAATTCAAGATCACAGTAAGTTTTATATCTTAAAAATTGTACTTGTCCTTGCAAAGAAAATGATCACAGTGTCATGGCTGAAACCTCAGCCCCCAACAGTCTCTCAGTGGAAGAATAGAGTGAGGGAGGTGTACTACATGGAACAAATTACAGCAAAACTACAGATGAAAAATGACATCTTAGAAAAATGGTTTCCAATCCAAACACTCATTTCAAACCACAACTAATGAAAATTATGATTGATAAATAGGAGATTTTCACATGTATTTTCCTTCTTTTTTTATGTTCTTTGTCTCTGACTATGGACAAACAAAGCCTCTTATGGAGCACAATCTGTGAAGTTATATATGCAGTTTGTAAAATGTGTTATATGTATGATGTGTTTGATGTGACTTGCAATGAAAAATGTGATTAAAAAGTTCGGAAAAAAAAGACACCAGCCATTGGAGAGCAGAGTGGTCTGTCCTTATAGTGAAAGGCAGGCCACACAAGTAGTACTTAAAATGGCGCAGAGAAAGTACCACCGCCAGCAGCTCCCACCTTGTCACGCAGTAGCGCTTCTCTGCTTTGTTAAAGGCCCTGCTGAAATATCCTGTCACGCTCTCTCCCTCCTCCCCTAACTGCGAAAGGACCCCCCCACGACCCCTACGTTACTTGCATCCATGTCAAGGATGAAGGGGAGAGAGGGATCAGCAGGAGCAATAACTGGGGCCTCAGTCAGAGTTTGCCGTAGACTAGCGGTTCTCAACGTGGGCGGTACCGCCCCCCAGGGGGCGTTCAGAGGACGGCAGGGGGCGCTGACGGACATTTTTACAAAAGGGGGGCGCTGGGATGCCTTTGGGGGGCGTTTGGTCGAAGGTAAACTTTACACCTTAAATCCACAACAATACTAGTTTAGACTTTGAGCAACTTGGTAAAACTGTATTGTGTAACATTAAATCATGCTTGGCTGCAGCTGTATTGATGGCAGCTGTTCTTCTATTCAGTGTTTGTAGCTTCATGGCGCAGCTCTGCTCCGCATCAGTTCAGCGTAACACCTGCTGATGGCGCTGCTGTGATTCACTTTGCCTGGTATTTATGTAGGCTACATATGTTTTGGCAGTTCTGTGATCATGTCAAAGCAGCAATTTATATTAAAAAGTGTTTTATTTCCTTTTGAAAGCTGCCCGCTATCATGGAAGGACAACACAAAATCGCTCTTATAAACATGTAATTACTAAAATCACAATGCCCTCACTTTGTATCCCTCTGAAAAATGAACCCATTAAAATAAAGAAATCCCTCCATGGGTGATTCCACAATAGAGAGCGTTCATTTTATAGCGTTAACATGGTGCTGCAAGTGGTCCGACATGAAACGGGTGATAGAACAACGGTACCACAGCACTTTTAAATTTCAATAATCAGAATACCGAAATTGTTTCCGTTGTTTTAAAAGGTTAATGTCAGTCTGCCTTTTCCCCATCGATACGTTTCCCGACCGCCCTGCACCTTAGGGAGTTAAAAAAAAACACAAAAAAAACGCCGCGCACATTGCACAAAATTCTGAAACATGAGAAGCGGGCAAAACGGAGCGACGAACTACATGTGAATTATGGCATAAAAACAGAGAATCCGACGCTGAACAGTGAAAAAATCAACACATGATGTGAAACATGATGATTAGGAGGCGCAGCAGGTGATGAGTGAAGATTACTCGTCAATAAACAATAAAATAAATCTAGCAACAGGAAAGAAACTAAAGTGGACGTAGCAATAAACCAAGAGAGGATAATACTAATCAAAGGAATCTAAATGGAAATGAATGAAGAACAAAATGCAAGAATAAACAAAGAAACTAAAGTAAATACAGAGGAATAAACTGGTATGGCAAGACCTTTTGAGCAATACTTAATACAGAGGACTGTATGGCAAGAATAAACACACTATTTCCAGATAAAAGGTAAAATTATATTGTTGAAATGTCATGGGTTTGTTGAGACCATATCTAGTACTGAGAATAAATATATCTTACAGACCATAACAGTAAAGAACTTATCACTTATTTATGTTTTTAATTAGATTTATTTCTTAATATTATTGGTCATGTCAATGTTAATGTCACGAGGCTGCTTTCAATTTGACTCATTAGGATTTGATTAAGAACCAGATTTTTTCTTTGTAATTTCTGTCCAGTAAAACTGTTAATCTATTAATCAACGGACAGGTCTATATAAAGATATAATCCAAGTTTCTGTCTCATATTTGCATGGCATTAAAGGTATCTGGAACTTTTGTTTTTCCACTGAAAAATAAAAGTGGGGGGTGGTGAGGGACCTGGACAGCTAGAGGGGCACTGGCTTGAAAAAGGTTGAGAAACACTGGTGTAGACAGAATGAAATCACAGTATTTCAACTTTTTAAATTATATCTTCATATTGTTGTGCTAAGTGCAAAGCAGACAAGTTACACACCTTGTGTGTTTGACTGATTTTATAAAAGCACAGCATTGCACCCCTTTGTTTTTAAACACTCTGTGGGCAGGGGCATCTCAAACATAGAAGACCAACTGAAGCAAAAGTTTATGACTTTAGTTTGGAAAAATGTGTTAACGTATTTCACTACATCATGGTTAATAGAAACATAATAAATAATCAAATTTGCTTTGCCTGGTTCTGCAGAAAAAACTACAGGATAACTATCCAGCGGCGTACACGTGTTGAAGAGCCTGAATCCATGAAGCACCATCAGTTAAGAGAGGACTCCATAAGATCAAACTTCTCAGCAGCTTAATCCACATTAAGGATGAGTTCCTGACAGAAGATTGTACATGTGAATGTGGATAAAGTTTTTACTGTATTTTTCAGTGATTCCATATCCGCTGCAATTTGACATTTCTTGTTTAGGACAGATTTACTAATTAGAACCTGGGTCTGTTTTAACAGGTATACACCCCAGTCACTTCAGACTTTCCTTAAACACACAAAGATAAAGTTTACTGGTGAGCTGAAGAATGCCCAGGTGAAAAAAAAGTATACTTTAGTATACTAAATTTTAACATACTTTAGTATACTTTTATCGATGTACTTAAACTGTACTATTTTGGAACAACTAATTTTGTGCTTAGTATACTTTAGTAGTATTTAAATAGTATTAAATTACAACTAATAGTATATTATAGTATACTATATTTACTTTTTTGGAACAACTTCAAGTGTACTTAGTGTACTTAAAGTATACTTTTTAAATATCATTTCAGAGCGTTATTATTATATTTTGATATAATTATTATATTTTGAGTGTAATAATTCTGTCTCAGAATTATATTAAATATATATTTAATATACTTCAAAAATATTTTAAATATGCTATTAATATATTAGTAATGTGTTTAAATTACACTTAATTTTATTTTTGATTTCCTGCTATTGATAATAAACTACAAATTTAATTACTCGTGAAAGTCTTTATTCCTACGTACCTATTTTGTAAATGACATACATAACTACACTACAGTACTTACATTGCTTTAGGCTAAAATTACATAGGAAGATTAATTACACAATCTTGTGTTAATTCAAATATTATTATTCAAGGTAATTAAAATATTGTTTTATTACACACATTTTAAAACTCTAATTTTAATCAAAACATATACTTAACACAAATTATAAATTTTCAGGTCAAAAGTGAACACATGAACATGAAAATTTAAGTGTGACAATAAAACATGAAAGTGAGGATCAACGACAGAACATTCCCGTTCACTGCACCTTACAGGAACCTACAAAAACGAACAATAGAACAATTAAACAGAGAAAGCATTTGTATTTAAAGAGAACAGAAAAATGGCAAATAAAAAAATAATACTTACAATTTTAAGACGTTGTGGACTCGTCATGTATGTGACATCATAAGAACTGATGATGATTGGGACCGGATGCCTGGAGTGGAAAAACATTTCTGGGTGTCTTCTTTGCCTGTTTATGTTAGAAGTCGAAAAAAAATAGTCAGCAATGTCATAGAATCAGTTGATGTTGGCATTAACTATGAAGCTGTTTTAAGTGTGGACTTAAGGAGACAAACTAACTTAAAATCTTTCCATCCATGATCTGAACACACTGATCAGAAGGGGTTAACGCCACATCTCGTTTGGGGAAATATGTGGAGGTTTGGGTTATAGGGCTCACTCTGGATACTGTATTTTTGTGGACTTTACACTACCTGAATGAGAGAATAGGAAGGGGCCAATGTAGTTTATTTGTTTACATCTCCAATTACACAATTTATGTCTTTGTCCTGTGATTAACATATCTAGATGGAATGTTAGAGGTCTGAACAAAATGGTCAAGCTTAAACAAGTAATGGGCAGGATCAAACAGATGAAAACTACAATACGCTTTTTGCAAGAGACACATTTGGTCGAAAAAGACGTGAATAAAATTAGAGCTAGGTGGCCTGGTCAGGTATTCTCCTCTAGCTTTACAACCCATGCTAGGGGAGTCATAATACTGATTCACAAATCAATTCCATTTGAACTAAAAAATAAATACTGTGACCCATCAGGGAGATTTATTATTCTTAGTGGGACTATAATCTCTACAATGGTCAACCTTGTGTGTCTATATGCCCCCAATGGTGATCATCCTGCTTTTTACCAACATTTGTTTTTAACCATGTCAGCTTATAATGGTCCATTTATAATTGGTGGAGATTTTAATTGTGTTTTAAATCCTGCAGTAGACCGTTCAAATAGTTCTGTTATGTCCCACCAACAAGCCAGGAAAACCATCAAGAAATATATGAAAGATCTGAATTTAGTGGAGGTTTGGAGACAACTTTTTCCAAATAAAACAGAGTACTCTTGCTTTTCAAGCACCTTTAAAACTTACTCGCGAATAGACTTTTTTCTGGTCTCTTCTAGTCTATTATCTACAGTTCAAAAATGTTGGTATGAAGCCATTCTACTCTCTGATCACGCTCCAGTTATTCTATCATTAAAATTACCAAAATATTCTCGGTCTTCAATGCCATTTCGATTTCAAGCAAAATGGTTTAAGTCTGAAGGGTTTGAGGAATTTCTTGAAGAGAAAATAACTGAGTATTTCAATTTTAATACAAACCAAACTAGTGCATCAATAAAATGGGAAGCATTTAAAGCCTATATAAGGGGGGAAATAATGAGCGATACTAGGCATAAATCAAGAATCCATTTAAATAAATTAAAAAACATTGAAAAACAAATCAAAGAATTGCAGGAACAGTTGTATTATTGCAATGACACTGACAAATATAGGAGACTTCTTTTATTAAAATCAGAATATAACGAGCTCACTACCAGCAAAATAGCAACTAATCTATTGTGGTTAAAACAATCATATTACGATCAGGGTGAAAAGGCAGGAAAACTCTTAGCTTGGAGGCTTAAAAAGTTACAGACAAATCGGGCCATAAATTTAATCAAATCAAATAATGGTGAGAATCTGGTGGATCCAATAAGTATAAATGATGCATTTTTCCAAAATATTATGAAAATTTGTATACATCACAATATCCAGATAACACAAATAAACAGAAACATTTTCTCGACCAACTTCAGTTTCCAACCCTGTCAGAAGAGAGTAGGAAAGATTTGGATAAAAAGCTGAGTGTTGAAGAACTTAAAATGGCTCTAAGCCACATGAATTCTGGTAAAGCTCCCGGCCCCGATGGCCTACCAATTGAACTTTACAAGAAATTTCCAGATAAACTACTGCCCCATCTACTCGAAGAGTTCAATGAATCTTATGAAAAAGGCACCCTGCCCCCATCCTTACGTTTGGCGACTATTTCTCTTTTTTTGAAGCCAGGTAAACCCCCAACAGAAATGCACTCATATAGACCCATTTCTTTAATGTCCTGTGACACAAAAATTCTATGCAAAGCTTTGGCTCGAAGGATTGAAACGCTTATTCCTAATTTAATCTCAAATGACCAAAACGGATTTGTTATTGGGCGTCAAGCCTTTCACAATACCCGCCGATTACTTAATATATTGTATGCAAAACAGTTTGCTATGGACCATGCCTTTCTGTCATTAGATGCTGAAAAAGCTTTCGATAGTATTGAATGGAATTACCTCTTTGATACCCTTAAAAGATTCGGCCTAGGAGGAAAATATTTAAAATAGATTCAGTTACTGTACACTGAGCCAGTGGCTAAAGTTGCCACAAACAATCAACTGTCAAGATGTATAAACCTCTGTAGATCGACACGACAAAGATGCCCACTGTCCCCTCTTCTTTTCTTGTTTGCTATTGAACCGCTTGCTATGGCAATACGTAAATCCCCTGAGATCACCGGCATTTAAATTGGGAATGTAGAGCACCGGTTGTCTCTTTTTGCAGATGACATTGTTTTGTTTTTAGCTAATCTGGAAGAGTCTGTTCAAGCTGTTGATAAAATACTGAAGGAATTTGGAGAATTCTCAGGATATAAAGTTAACCAAAAGAAAAGCTCCTTATTAATGCTGAACAGAAATAACCATCCAATACAAACACAATTCACATATACCGAAGAGGGCTTTACCTACCTAGGAATTAAGATTGACCGAGATATAGAGAAAATGGTTTCTATAAATTACGATCCTTTAGTGCAGAAAATATTAGATTCCCTAGAAAGATGGAACGAGATGCCAATCTCAATGATAGGTCGTATTAACATTATTAAAATGTCCATTCTCCCAAAGTTCTTATACCTTTTCCAGTCCATTCCTTTACACATTCCAGCTTCCTTCTTTTCTTCTATGGATAAAGCCTTTAACAAATTTATATGGAACAATAAACGGTCCAGATTGCGACTCTCTCTTCTCTATCTGCCCTATGATTGAGGTGGGCTTAGAGTGCCGAACATTAAATTGTACTATTGTGCTGCGCAACTCTGTGCTGCTTCCTGTTATTTTTCAACCGGTGACATACCTTGTTGGGTACAAATAGAAAACAACTCGGTAACATTACCTTTGACATCCTATTTTTACTCAGCTGAACTTAAACATCTATTAAAAACCACCAAAAATCCTTTTCTCAAAAGCACAATATCAGTTTGGCACCACTCCCATAAGGGTTTAGATGAGGTGTCCAAAATCTCATACCTGTCACCTATTTGGGGAAACAACAGATTCAAACCAGGAAGAGCAGACAGGGGGTTTAGAATATGGATGAATAGAGGCTTAAATAAAATAGGGGACCTTTATAGTGAAGGAGTTTTGATGACTTTTGAACAACTGGTAAATAAGTACAGCCTGCCCCAAAAGCATTTTTTTAAGTATTTACAGATTAGAAGTTTTATTTTCACCTCACTAAAATCTACGTCTGAACCTCCACTCACTACCATAGAGAATGTAGCCGTTCACCATAATCAGAGTAGAGGCCTACTTTCCAAATTTTATAATATTTTACTTTTAGCTTCAAAAGAAAATAGTCTTGCATATTTACAAGCCTGGAAACCTGATCTGCAAACCGAAATCTCTGAGAATGAATGGAATAACTCATGTCTATTGGCACAAACGCAAACTATTAACACAAGGTTTAGATTATTACAATACAACTGGATATTTAGAACATATTTCACTCCTGTAAAACTTCACCATTTTAATTCAAATATTCCTGATATCTGTGTTAAATGTAATATAGATAAGGGTACTCTTTTCCATTGTATGTGGCAATGTATTGAGATTCAAACTTTCTGGAAGGAGGTTATCATGTACATCTCTCGTTTGATCGAACAGGATGTTCCAGTGGACAGTAAACTTTGCTTATTGCACATTTTTCCAGATGGATTTAAAGGACCTATGAAGAGAAAGAAGCTCTTGAGTTTTTGCCTTTCGCAGGCTAAACATATGATTGCTCTGAAGTGGAGGAACACAGAAAGACCAAAGATAAATGAATGGATTAAACTATTGAGCAACAACCTGGCGATGGAAAAGCTGACGTATTTAACAAAAGGAAAGCTTGAAGACTTTAAGGATATTTGGTTTCCCTTCCTACATCTTGTCAAATACTGTGACATGTAAAGCAAATTTTTCTTTTTTTTTTCTTTATGTGTATAGATAGAGTGAGCCTGGGGTTTAGTGTTCTTTTAGGGAGGGGGGAGGGAATGCACTTTATGTTAATTTTTATATTTTTATTTTTAATCTATTTTGTTTTACTTTTTATGTTTTTGTATGCGTGTTTTTGTATGTTTGTGTAACAGAAAAATTTAATAAAAATACCTTGGAAAAAAAAAATATTGAAGCCATGCCTCCTCCTTTTTTGTGTTTTCTATTTTCACTTAAAAAATTGTACGTAGGAGGCACTGATTCAATTAGTACGATTGCTTCATTATTGTCATTCAGCCACGTTTCTGTCAGAAATAAAACATCAATATTATGCTCAGTGATGAACTCATTAATTAATAGATCTTTAGCACAGAGAGCCAATTTAAGTGACTTGGAGGCTGAAAGCTCTTCAGTCTGAGGTTCTTTTAGGCAGGAGTTCAGTCTGAGGTGTGAATTAAGACAGCTGCTTTCTGTATTTCTGTTTTTTGTAACTTTTCTTGTAGTGATCCGGACAGGTAATGTCCTGTTTTGCAGTACGGGGGGGTCAGACACATTCTGGAGGAAGGCGGTTGTAAAGATAATATCTGGACCCCGGTCTCAGACCTCAGAAACGCAGAGTGCTGGATCCTCAGGGAGGTCAGAGGCAGGTGTTAAGATTGCGTCCGCCTCTTCCAAAGAGGTGAAAGCACTGCCAGTAGATCCAGAGGTTCTCGATGAAGGTCACTGAGCTGGCAGAGCAGGTTTTAATCAGCCATTTGTTTATCGTAAGCAGCCTGGAATGTTTTTCGTCTCCCCATTGAGGCGATGGAATTGGACCACTGAGAAATAACTTCGTTTTTAATTTTCCCATAGTGTCCAGAAGAATGTTAAAGTCCTCTTTCAGAATCTCCGATTTTTGCTTTGCCAGATCGTTGGCTCCTACATGCACAACTAAAGTCTCCATGTTTGGCTGATCAGTGGTTACACAGGACGGAAAGTGGGATTTTTTACCCTGTATTCTGATGCAAACGCAGCTAGTTAGCGACAGATACCGACAGCAATTGACAGCTTACATTTTCACTCACGGGAGCCGAAATCTGTCGATTGCAGAATCCTTGGAGGGGGGGAGTGGTGGTGCAGGGGAGCGGGCGGCGAGAAGTGTTAACGACTCTACTTAGCATACAAATAGCCTAGCATATGCCAAGGCGCTTTAGCAGACCCACGTGGATTCTCAGTCATTGGATGAAAAACAATTACATCAGAGTTCATCATTGACATGTGATTGGTTGGTTGATGTGTGGACAGCACTTGTGGCTTTATAAATAAACCCCGCCCCAATCATTAAAATTTTTATGCTGTATTTTAAAAAATCTATATAAAAAATAAATGCTGTATTAAAATATACTCATTTGATATTGCCTATATGCAACATTTGGATATGAGGAACATAAAAGAAACAGAGAAGATTTTTTTCCTTATTTTAATTTATTTTTTTTACTGTTTGCACACAAAATAAGACATAAATGCTTGTCCATTTCTGGACCATCTGGCAGTGTTTTTTTGTCCAAACATGATCAAACATTATGCTGCGTTCAGGACAGGCCCAACATCTCTCCTGTAGCATGGACTTGACGTCTCTTCTTGTAATGTAGTCCTGATGTCACTGAGCTCCTGGTTGGAGGAACTTGGGGTCCATCCTGACACTGCCTCATAGCTGCCATCCTCCTAGAATGCCACCTCCTCTGCCTTCATCCATCAGCTGTTAACACAGAACAGACAATCATTATGAAACTACAGTGAAATTGTTTGGCAACTTCCAGCTTAGTATGCACACATAAGACATTAAAAAAACTAATACATTCTTACAAAAAATAAAAACTTTAATGAAAAAGAGAAAACACTTGGAAACAATTGGAAGAAAAAATAATTAAAAGCAGTTGGTAATAAATAGTAAAACATAGTTAAACAAACTGAGGCTGATAATTTGCTTTGATGGATTTTAATAAATGACAGTACTTTAATCATTCAAGAAATTGTGACATCTCTAGATAAGTAATAAATCTTACCTGCTTCTTTCTTTAGCTACATCTGGATGACTGGCTGTAGGTCCTGGATGCAGCTGGAAAACATTTTTGTGCTATGTCAATACATAGCAGAATTACATTATGTACATAAACAATATTGAAGCATAAAATATCATCAACATTCTAAAACAGTAGAAACTCACACACAGTTGCATCTCTGTCCTCATCATGGACATCAGAACGTTCCTGAAGAGTCTGATTGACACAAATGGGACTCCCATTCTGTGGAGTCTGTGGAAATAAATGTAAAATTAAAAAAATATTGTAGCAAATATATTGCTTTCTCAAAAAACATAAGTAAATAAGTTAAAATTATTCTCAACCAACCATTGTACAGTCGGGAATCAACGCAGTGATTATACATACCGGCTTCATGACTTCGTCCTCAGATCAATCCTCCGTCCGTCATTTTGTAGATCTTTACTGCTTTCCACACTCTGCCTTGCTGTACTGCGTTACAACAAAATAAATACAATAACGGGAAGATCAGTTTTCCTTACAAATATGCGAGTGTTCACTATTCACTAAATGTGAACACTAAATGTGAAATCATAACTTACTGAATTTCTGTTCGTCCTGGTGGACTCCGTAAGAGCTCCTCTGCACCGTGGTCTGAGGTCTGGCTGGTACGGCTTGGCCATTTTTCTGGTCTGAAAAAATCAAATAAGATGCAAGTATTTTTAAGAGTTTATGTAATAGAGATTACAATACAAAATCTCAACCCTACACTTGTTTCAGCATTAAGGAAACGACAGACCGCTTTCTGTAAGAAAAATACAAAGCAACTCGCCTCGCTCCATGTGCTATTTCATCCATCCATCCATCCATTTTCTTCCGCTTATCCGGGGTCGGGTCGCGGGGGCAGCAGCTTCAGAAGGGAAGCCCAGACTTCCCTCTCCCCAGCCACTTCTTCCAGCTCCTCCGGGGGAATCCCAAGGCGTTCCCAGGCCAGCCGAGAGACGTAATCCCTCCAGCGTGTCCTGGGTCTTCCCCGTGGCCTCCTCCCGGTGGGACGTGCCCGGAACACCTCACCAGGGAGGCGTCCAGGAGGCATCCTTATCAGATGCCCGAGCCACCTCAACTGGCTCCTCTCGACGTGGAGGAGCAGCAGCTCTACTCTGAGTCCCTCCCGGATGACCGAGCTTCTCACCCTATCTCTAAGGGAGAGCCCAGCCAACCTGCGGAGGAAACCCATTTCGGCCGCTTGTACCCGTGATCTCGTTCTTTCGGTCATGACCCAAAGCTCATGACCATAGATGAGGGTGGGAACGTAGATCGACCGGTAAATCGAGAGCTTCGCTTTTTGGCTCAGCTCTCTCTTCACCACGACGGACCGGTACAGCGCCCGCTTCACAGTAGACGCTGCCCCAATCCGCCTGTCGATCTCCCGTTCCCTTCTTCCCTCATTCGTGAACAAGATCCCCAGATACTTAAACTCCTCCACTTGAGGCAGGACGACCCCCCTGACCTGGAGAAGGCACTCTACCCTTTTCCGGCTCAAGACCATGGCCTCGGATTTGGAGGCACTGAGCCTCATCCCGGCCGCTTCACACTCGGCTGCGAACCGCTCCAGTGAGAGCTGCAGATCATGTTCCGATGAAGCCAACAGGACCACATCATCCGCAAAAAGCAGAGATGCGATCCTAAGGCCACCAAAACGGATCCCCTCAACACCTCGGCTGCGCCTAGAAATTCTGTCCATAAAAGTAATGAACAGAATCGGTGACAAAGGGCAGCCTTGGCGGAGTCCAACTCTCACCGGAAACGAGCCCGACTTACTGCCGGCAATGCGGACCAGACTCTGACACCGGTCATACAGGGACCTGACAGCCCGTATCAAAGGGCCCGGTACCCCATACTCCCGGAGTACCCCCCACAGGGCTCCCCGAGGAACACGGTCGAACGCCTTCTCCAAGTCCACAAAACACATGTAGACTGGTTGGGCGAACTCCCATGCACCCTCCAGGACCCCGCTGAGGGTGTAGAGCTGGTCCAGTGTTCCACGACCAGGACGAAAACCACACTGCTCTTCCTGAATCCGAGGTTCGACTATCCGACGGACCCTCCTCTCCAGGACCCCTGAATAGACCTTACCAGGGAGGCTTAAGAGTGTGATCCCCCTGTAATTGGAGCACACCCTCCGGTCCCCCTTTTTAAACAGGGGGACCACCACCCCAGTCTGCCAGTCCAGGGGAACTGCCCCCGATGTCCATGCGATATTGCAGAGTCGCGTTAGCCAACACAACCCCGCAACATCCAGAGCCTTAAGGAACTCCGGGTGGATCTCATCCACCCCCAGCGCCCTGCCACCAAGGAGCTTTTTGACCACCTCGGCGACCTCGTCCCCAGAGATTGGAGAGCCCAGCCCAGAGTCCCCATGCTCAGCTTCCTCAACAGAAGGCATGTTGGTGGGATTGAGGAGGTCTTCGAAGTATTCCGCCCACCGGCCCACAACATCCCGAGTTGAGGTCAGCAGCGCACCATCCCCATTATAAACAGTGTTGGTGCTGCACTGCTTCCCCCTCCTGAGACGCCGGATGGTGGACCAGAATCGCCTCGAAGCCGTACGGAAGTCTGTCTCCATGGCCTCTCCAAACTCCTCCCACGCCCAAGTTTTTGCCTCAGCGATAACCCGAGCCGCATGCCGTTTCGCCCGCCGGTACCCATCAGCTGCTTCTGGAGTCCCACAGGCCAAAAAGGCCCAGTAGGACTGGTTCTTCAGCTTGACAGCATCTCTCACCGAAGGTGTCCACCAACGGGTTCGAGGGTTGCTGCCGCGACAGGCACCAACAACCTTGCGGCCGCAGCTCCGATAGGCCGCCTCGGCAATGGAGGTACGGAACATGGTCCACTCAGACTCAATGTCCCCCACCTCCCCCGGAACGTGTTCGAAGTTCTGCCGGAGATGAGAGTTGAAGCTCCGTCTCACAGGGGACTCCGCCAGACGTTCCCAGCAGACCCTCACTACACGTTTGGGCCTGCCATGTCTGACCGGCTTCCTCCCCCACCACCGGAGCCAACTCGTCACCAGGTAGTGACGAGTTGGACACTCTCTTCACCCGAGTGTCCAAGACATACGGCCGCAAATCCGATGAGACGATGACAAAGTCAATCATCGAACTGCGGCCTAGGGCGTCCTGGTGCCAACTGCACATATGGACGCCCTTATGCCTGAACATGGTGTTCGTGATGGACAATCCGTGACGAGCACAGAAGTCCAACAACAGAACACCGCTTGGGTTCAGATCAGGGGGGCCGTTCCTCCCAACCACGCCTCTCCAGGTCTCACTGTCATTGCCCACGTGAGCGTTCCTCCCAACCACGCCTCTCCAGGTCTCACTGTCATTGCCCACGTGAGCGTTGAAGTCTCCCAGTAGAACAAGGGAGTCCCCAGGAGGGGCACTCTCCAGTACCCCCTCTAAGGACTCCAAGAAGGGTGGGTAATCTGAACTGCCGTTCGGCCCGTAAGCACAAACAACAGTCAGAACCCGTCCCCCCACCCGTAGGCGGAGGGAGGCTACCCTCTTGTTCACCGGGGTGAACCCCAACATACAGGCGCCCAAATGGGGGGCAACAAGTATGCCCACTCCAGCCCGGCGCCTCTCACCGTGGGCAACTCCAGAGTGGAAGTACGTCCAGCCCCTCTCAAGGAGACTGGTTCCAGAACCAGAGCCATGCGTCGAGGTGAGGCCGACTATTTCTAGCCGGAACCTCTCAGCCTCGCACACTAGCTCCGGCTCCTTCCCCACCAGAGAGGTGACGTTCCACGTCCCAAGAGCCAGCTTCTGCAGCTGAGGATCAGACCGCCAGGGTCCCCTCCCTTGGCTGCCGCCCATAGCACAATGCACCCGACCCCTTTGGCCCCTCGGACAGGTGGTGAGCCCATCGGAAGGGGGACCCACGTCTCCTCTTTGGGCTGAGCCCGGCCGGGCTTCCTGGGTAAAAGCCCGGCCACCAGGCGCTCGCCATCGTGCCCCACCTCCAGGCCTGGCTCCAGAGTGGGGCCCCGGTGACCCGCGTCCGGGCGAGGGAAAACGCAGTCCAAAGTTTGTATTCATCATAGGGGTCTTCGGGCTGCACTTTGTCTGGTTCCTCACCAGACAAAGTGCAGCCCTGTCTGCCTTGGGTGACCCTACCAGGGGCATAAAGCCCCAGACAGCATAGCTCCTAGGATCATTGGGACACTCAAACCCCTCCACCACGATAAGGTGGCAGCCCAAGGAGAGGTCCATGTGCTATTTATAAAAGCTTTCTTACCGGGAGTTCGGTCTTGTTGGACCGCTGCGGTGTCATCTGTTGTTTTCCACCGGAACATTGTTTAATAACAAAACAATAGTGAAAAGGTAACTCCGTGAAATAGGACTTTTTCCACCATTTCACACAGCGCACGGCTTTTTTCTTTCATGTTGGGTGTAGGCAGTCAGCACTCGTTACCACCAGTGCAAATCTTCCTCTGGAGTTTAATGGCGGATGCTTGACCGACTATGAAAGCTCATTACTGCCACCAACTGGACTGGAGTGTTAAAATGAAAGTTGACGGAAAAAAATACATTCTAAAAGTTATTTTTTCAAAAGTTACGTGACAGTATATTTTTATTATAATTAATTGCTAAAATGTTTTTAAATGTATATATGTTTATTTACTCAATTCTACTTTGAGCTGTCTCCCTTTTAGTTTATACAGAATATGATTCATAATCCGTGAGTTATATTTAGTGCTTAACTAACAAAACTTTTAAAAAAGAATACAAATGTTTATACTCTATCAGAAGGCATCACATACTTTCAATCATTTTGTTCTTCAATTTAAATTTGAGAGTTAAGCAACTGAATACTGAAAAATCTAGTTTCTTAAGTCCTGTATTGTGATGTGGAATGACCACTACCACTCCAACATAGCATGACTCTGGGTCTTTAAAGCAATCAGTGAACATTAACAATTTGAATATTATTCACAAAAATTCTTTATGTACAATGAACCACTCTGTAACATGTTTTTTTATTATTATTTTTGATTAAGTTGTGCAATTCCTCCCATCAGAAGATAAATCTTCAGATAGGAGGAATGTCAAAGTAAGATCACGTTTCACAAAAGTCTATTGTATGTAATCATGCACATTCTTCTTTTATATCATCAATTCAACAAAAACTAAGTTTTTCAGTGCTCCTAACACACATGTAATATATATTTTAATGGATAAGATAGATTGTTTTAATATTCTTTCTCCAAACATACTTCTTTATGGTGAACAGAAGGTAAAAAGGGTTAGCTACAAAATTAATGAGTCAAAAGGTTTTTTCTCTTCATTCAATGTTTGTTGCCAAAATTCAAATATATGCTGGCTATCGACTAACAATTTAATCAGTGAATCTTTGCTTTTTTTCTCAACTAGCCCCTCTCACGAAGACTTACATCTTCTGACACCGGGCCCCGCATATAATAACATTAACTAAGTTTAGCTGTTGGTACACTTACCTAAAGAATACAACTTGCTCGCTACACAACCAGACTCCAAGAGTTGGTCAAAACATGGTAAATTGTTTTGTTACTTTTAAAATTATCTACAACTTTTTTCCTTGGTCCTAATGATGCTTTCTGTTCAATAATGTTCACTAACAGACAGTACACCTCTTGTTATTGATAAGCTTATAAATGATTAATGTGAAGCATCAGTATGCGTTCAAGAAGATCATATCAGTCAGATTTTGTATAATATCATTTAAATCTGGAGAGACTCAGACGGACAATTAAAAGATTTAATGACAGGAATGAATAAAGTTCTTTGGCCCTCGGACCCCGGCAGCTAATTTGTGCTGAGATTTGATGTGAACTCGTTGAGCATCCCGATAACTGATTAGGGATGCTCTCCCCCGGGGCCCGACACTGGTGGTGGTGGTCGGGAAAGGGTGCCATCCTAGAGCTGAAGGATGTGGGTGGAGAAGGGGAGGTGGTGGGTTGAACGCAGCTGGGAAGCAGCTGACGGCTTGGGTGTGGATCCTTTTATGCAGAGCCTGATTGCTGATTGAATGCGCCGGTGAGGTCCAGCGCTGAGGTCGGAGATGAGCATGACGTCGATGGGCGAACGAAGGGGGTGGAGTCTTCCAGCCTGAACTTCTACTAAAGCTCCATGATTCTCAAAGGAATCACAATTATAGTTCACAAAATTATAGTTTCAGGGAACTTTGACTGTATGAAAGGAATGATTGAAATATACTATGCAAATATTCTATTTGCAGAATCCTGATAATAAAACTTCAATTGGGAACTGAATAATTAGATTACAATTAGACACAAAAGAATAGACTGTTAATTAGTAATCTTATTATGGAAATGACTAGCAAGATCTGAACAAACAAGGAACTTGACTACCTCAATGGATTTCACTCGTAATGAACCATCTGACTTTCTTTAGTCGATTAAATTTAATCTTACCATATTTTTCCCGTAGAGCAAACAGTTACTGAGTTTGAAGCGGGTCAGATGCCTCCAGCCGTCTGCTAAAGCTAGACTCCTGCGTTCCTCACTGTAAAACAAAACATTCTGCTTAATAAAAGAGTTCAAGTGAACTTCACTTAATTCTCAACAACTTGTTGTTTGTACTCATCTTAAACAAGTGGCAGGAACTTTTGGATTTTAAAAAATAGATACTTTACAAATGAATCTATTTAAGTTGAGTCTGCAACAACTAGAATAAAATAAAAAGTGAACTATTTGAAAGTAGTGAGAATTTGGGGTGGTAACTAACATTTTAACACACAGAGACATTACTCCATTTCTACTCAAGCAAACTGAGAGGTTTACAACAGTACAACTATGTCATGTAATGACATGAAGTAAATACATTGCTGCTGCTGTAAGCATATCTGACGGAGTTGACGGAATGTCAAACTACCTTAATTTATATGATGTTATTCTGAAGGAGGCCATCTTGTAGCTCATCAGGTCCATAAAATCTTTACATTTTACCAAAATTAAGCTTTTATTTCACAAAATTTCATCAAAGTTTTGTAAATTGTCAGTTATGGTATTGACACATCATGGTTTTGACAAACAACTTGGGAATAAAAAGAAGAAAAAACTAAAGAATAACATAAGCTAACCAGAGCTAACTAGCCCTCTTAGCAAAGGAAGAGAAAGGAAGTGGTCATGGGGTCCTCAGACGTTCTGGTGCCCCCAATAATGCCTGATTTTTTTACATTCTTTTCATGTCTGACGGTGTTGACAAAAACTAGGGACAAATTTCAATGGAGTTGGAAAATATATAAAAATTATTGATTTTTAATTCAATTTATTGATACTTTTATAATTATTTATATGACTACTTATACTTAATTGTCATAATATATAATTGTATTATTTATTTAATTGTTTTAAACTATTATAATGTATTGAGTTCTGCTCCTGGACAAAGGGATTTTACAGGCACCATCCACCGACTACAATGTTTAAAATAAAAAAAATGTTCAGCAAATACCAGGAAAATGTACATAAATAATATCACACTGAACACAAATCCTAATCATTAATCTCTACTGCATCTGCTCCTTAAACTGAGGTAACACTAAACAATAAATTGTTGGGTAGATAGTGTGAAAAAGAGAAGATATTAAAGACATGGTAACCTAAATGGCTGAAAATGCATCCATTATGCTTTCCAAACCGTTGCTATTTGGTCAGTTTGATTTCAGAAGAGCCGATGACATTTTTTATTACAGAAACATAAAATTGACTCATCTTTAAGATGACTAAAACAAGACTCACTGCGTACACTGATGGCGATGAGTTCAGCCAAAAGTAAAACATTCAGGATTCCCAAAGCCACACAGAGGCAGAGCCTCTCTTTGCTCGAACCTTAACAAAAACCTGAACCTTAGCAAAATGTAATTAAATACATACTAGATTTATCTGAAACGTTATTCTTACCTGTGTGATTAGATGCAATTTGTCCAACAGGTTCCATGACGACGTAAATGTCCTCCATCACTTCCGACTCAGTGCTGCTTTAAACATTGACTATAAAATCCACTGCAGTCGTGGAACTAAGTGAAAAACTGTGGGAAAGAGGTGAGACGTCTGATGTTCAACATAAAAAGTAACATATTTTAGAGATAACCGTCAAATTAAGAAATTCATGAGTGTATTATTTCAGTATTATTTTCTTAAATATCGTACACAACATAAGATTCTTGAAGGTTTCAATAGTTTCATAAGTTCACAATTGCTGATTTGGTTCTGTATCAATGAATATTTATTTCTCCTTTGTTTTCCTTCAGCTCAGTTAATCCTCATAATAAACATGTTACACTTTTCCATTAGTGAAGAAAATAATTGACTTTTACATTCATGCACAACTTTGCAGCCTGCCGTATGGTATCAAAAATTAAAAATAGTTTTAAATCACTGATATAAGTATGAAAAATATCTGATATAAGGATATTGTGATGTTCCTGCTCCTTGTGTCCAGACATAGTTTCTAAAGGGTAATAAATTGTTGGAGCAGATGACTGGTTCTCTCCTTGGGATCGTATGGATCCAACAGTTTTACGAGTCTCATTCTGTCCTGATAACTAGTCATAGTCTTTCTCCCAGTAAATACAACGATCATCTTTGTATTTTTATTTCTAAATCCTTGTTTAACCCTATTCCTTGTCTTCTGACTGTCTCACTCCAGTAGCAGAAACACTGACATTAAGAAACCACAATCCCTGAATTGCATTATCAAACTTCTATAACCGCTGGATCAAATAATTATGAAATTGTACATATTTATTCATAGTTTAAAGATATATACATTTAGGACTGCCGTTTAGTAAAAAGCTGCATGAGCTGTCTACTAGTGTCTAAAACTCAGTCACCATGTGTTCTCATCTTCTGAGGGAGATCAACAATTTGACAAACAGTTTGTTTTGTGAAGCACCGCCTCACTGGGAGGGAAGCGAAAGGCTAACATGCCAATCAGGTGCAAGTTAAGCGGGTTAAAGTAAGAGAAACCAGATACTGCATTCATAGAATGAAGAAGACCAGCTAGCAAAGCTTTCACAGAATGAATTCTGTAGAATATCAGAGTGCAGGAAATACAGGATAGAAGATTTGACTGAATCAAGACACTGTCCAGAAGTTCAGACTGGGAAGCTAAATGGAAAATTGCTAGCCAAGTATGTGGAGCAGGAAAATAGGTTGTAGTTACTTAAATTTATCCAAACCAATTGTCTCAAAAGATTCAATTACTGCAACATGTAAAAGACAAGTGTAGGTACATTGTGTGATTTTGGCAAACAATATTCTTAAACTCATCCGAAATATTATTTAATGTAAAATGTATTTTACTTTATGCTTACAGCAGCAGCAATGTATTTACTACATATCATTACATGACATAGTTGTACTGTTCTAAACCTCTCAGTTTGCTTGAGTAGAAATGGAGTAATGTCTGTGTGTGTTAAAATGTTAAACAGTTACCACCCAAAATTCTCACTACTTTCAAATAGTTCACTTTTTATTTTATTCTAGTTGTTGCAGACTCAACTTAAATAGATTCATTTGTAAAGCATCTATTTTTTAAAATCCAAAAGTTCCTGCCACTTGTTTAAGATGAGTACAAACAACAAGTTGTTGAGAATTAAGTGATGTTCACTTGAACTCTTTTATTAAGCAGAATGTTTTGTTTTACAGTGAGGAACGCAGGAGTCTAGCTTTAGCAGACGGCTGGAGGCATCTGACCCGCTTCAAACTCAGTACCTGTTTGCTCTACGGCAAAAATTTGGTAAGATTAAATTTAGTCGACTAAAGAAAGTCAGACGGTTCATTACGAGTGAAATCCATTGAGGTAGTCAAGTTTCTTGTTTGTTCAGATCTTGCTAGTCATTTCCATTGTAAGATTACTAATTAACAGTCGATTCTTTTATGTCTAATTGCAATCTAGTTATTCAGTTCCCAATTGAAGTTTTATCAGGATTCTGCAAATAGAATATTTGCATAGTATATTTCAATCATTCCTTTCATACAGTCGAAGTTCCCTGAAACTATAATTTTGTGAACTATAATTTTGATTCCTTTGAGTATCATTATATTTTACAAAATCTGACTGATATGATCTTCTTGAACGCATATGCTTCACATCAGAGGTGTACTGTCTGTTAGTGAACATTATTGAACAGAAAGCATCATTAGGACCAAGGAAAAAAGTTGTAGATAATTTTAAAAGTAACAAAACAATTTACCATGTTTTGACCAACTCTTGGAGTCTGGTTGTGTAGCGAGCAAGTTGTATTCTTTAGGTAAGTGTACCAACAGCTAAACTTAGTTAATGTTATTATATGCGGGGCCCGGTGTCAGAAGATGTAAGTCTTCGTGAGAGGGGCTAGTTGAGAAAAAAAGCAAAGATTCACTGATTAAATTGTTAGTCGATAGCCAACATATATTTGAATTTCGGCAACAAACATTGAATGAAGAGAAAAAAACTATATAAAACCTGAATGACCATTCAGTTTGATAAATATTTACACAGAGCATCATTCAATAAATCGCTAGAAATCCAAGTGCTCACATGAAAACATCTAAATAAAAAATACAAATTGTACTAAATATTTTAATACAGACTGATGGTTCACATTGATCATTTATAAGTTCTTAGTATTGGAACCTTAACAACTATGGGCGTACTATATTTTGTTAGTGAACACACTTAAGCATGTAAGATAACAGATGGAAGGAAAGAATCATTAGTGTCAAAAAAACAAACAGCGTATAAGTCAGAGACAAAAACTGTAGATAATTTTAAAGGTAACAAAACAATTTACCATGTTGGAGCAACTCTTGGAGTGTGGTTGTGCACTGTAAAAACGTTAAACTTTGGGGAAAACTGAAAGATAAATATTAGTAGCCTAACATGGGCCTGTTTAGTCCCTGTCACATATTCTTAAGAAATACATTTACAGATGAGGAACTTTTACTGAAATGTATCACACTAGCAGGTGCTGAAGAAAAAAAATCTATGTAGTTAAAAATAGTGCAGTAAAACAGTTAAACTGTTGTTTTCATTCAGAAGTTTTTACCCGCTCTTATGCAGGGACACCCTGCCCCCCCGCTCACACACACACACACACACGCACACACACACACCCACAAATGGTATGGTGTGCTGAGGAGGGTAAAGGTCAGTCCTCTTCCCTTGTGAGATGGTCAAAAGCAGAGAGGTTTTTTGTTCAACTTTAAAAAAAGCACCGGCAGCATTTATTATTATTATTTTTTAATCATCCCTTATATGCCTATCCCGAGTTGGTCGTGTCAGCTCACACAAATGGTGTGGTAAATCTATAGGCTGCTTTATGCTCGGGGACACACACACACACAATTGCCTTGGTGTGCAGGGCCAGGGTCACTCTGCTTTGAATGTTTTCAAGATCTCCACCCAACCGGCACACACGCACTTGCCAATATTGGCAATATTGTTTGGAATATAATATATTTATTTATTTATTTATTCGCTTGGTTTGGGATATACTATATTTATTTATTCACTGCTAACTTACAAGTAAAATATTCCGTTTCTATTGGGTAATTCAAAGTGTAAATAAAGTAAAGACTTTATTTACAAAGGTTCAGGGAGGGGATTCAATCACGAGATGGTCACGAGGTGGGACATCCGGTCACGAGGGGTGGGGGCGAGGGGTTTGATATCAATTAATATCAATTAATTAAGGGCATCAATCAATCATCCAATTAAAATTTGACAGAAGGGTGTCTATATGTCTCTCTGACCTCTCCACTGATTTGAGGAAGAGTTGTCTCATATCCACAGGTAGCGTTGATGTCAAAGTTCACCTCCAGCCATTGAATCTTTGTCTCTAAAAACTGAAGTCGTTGTAGAATACTGCTAATGTCCTTGGGGTTGGATGGGGGCATTTTGCCCTAGTTCAACTTGGGGGTGAAGAAAAGTAAGGTAAAAATAAAAGTGAGAAAATCTCCTGGTCCTTAGGTTTGAAGTAATCCAGTTATGATGTCGATAATGTGAATAAAACCATAAAAATTGTGACTTTAAAAATAATTCACAAGCAAAGTTATCAATAAGGACGGGAGAGAGCAGGATAAGCTGTTCCTCCTTCAGCTGCCAGGCAAAGGATAATAAATAGTAAAAGATTATTAAGGCACTTAAAAATTCATACATATTCATTCATATTTTGTTCACTTAAAGTATACTTTTATTTAATATATTAAAAGTGTATTTTGGTACAATTATGTTAAAGTGTGTTTAAAGTTCTAATTTCGAAATTGGTACAAGTGTATTTTTAGTATATTTCAGATATACTTATAGGTAGTATACTTAATATTTAGTATACTTAAAGTGTACTTTCACAAATTTAAGTATGTTTGAAGTATAATAAAGTATACTTTTTTTCACCTGGGTGCTCTATAAAAAAAAGGTTTTCCTTTGTGCGTGTGTGTTTTCCACTGCTCAGGGTTTCAGTTTATGATCTTATTAGAATTTCTCTCTCTCTCTCTTATTCTGGTGTATTGGTCCTGCAATATATTTTATAATACACAGATTTATCCTCTTCCAATTGACTGTTGATTAAAGTAAAATTACACTCTCTGTTTCAAACTACGAAATATGTATATTTATTTATTTATAGTAAAACTGTATTGGAATTAACTTGGTTACTTTGTCATAAAGCAAGGAACAAGTAATTTTTCTGTTTTTTTTGTTGTTTTTTTTTTTTTTGCTTTGCTGATCCAACAGTTAGATGTCCTAAACTACAGATACAACAGTGTAAAAATTGCCATTCTAGAAGTAAAAATGTAGGAAATTGTGGTTTGTACACAAAAATAATTATGCAGTCGTTGTGCATCCCCACATTAAGAGTGCTTTTTGCTTCAATTTTGGAGAGTGATTTTGAGTCACAAATAATACATTTGTGGCTCAAAAATATGGTGAAAAAAGGCTAAATGATGGAGGAATGGTTCAAGAAATCAAATATGTTATGTACATAACTGTATTGTGTATTGCACAGATTTCCTTTGTATAAGCAGTGGTTTGCAAAAGTATTCATACCCCTTGAACTTTTCCATATTTTGTCACATTACAACTACAAACATGAATATAGTTCATAAACTTATAAATGATTCAATACATTTTTTACAAATAAAAAACTGAAAAGTGTGATATGCAAAATTTTCAGTGCTCATGAGTCAATACTTTGTGGAACCACATTTCCTGCTAATACGGCAGAAAGTCTTTTAGGGTTTGTCTCTACCAGCTTTGCTCATTCTTTTTTGAAAATAAGTTTCAGGTCGGTCAGATTAGATGAAGAATGTTTGTGAACAGCGGTTTTTAGATCTTTCCACAGATTGTCGATTGAGTTTAGGTCTGGTCTTTGACCTTTGCCATCCTAATATGCATATGTTTTGTTTTAAATACTTCCATAGCCATGGCTTTACGTATAAGGTGAACCTCCATCCGAGTCTCAAATCTACGGAAGCGCACTGCTATCACGCAGGGGGGAAAAAATCTAGCGCTATCACGTTATAACGTGATGGGTATTGTTGAGACGCTTTACCAAGGTCGAGAAAGAGTCAAACGCTGTTAGACAAAGGCCCATAGTAAAAAGTTACATGTTTGATTCTGTTAGACACCAAGGTCCATTTCTCACGAAAAAGAAACGTTTTCCCAGGCCACAGAGACATGGTGTGATTTCAGGGAGTGTCTTCAGTCCATATAATCAGCTGCCCTCCTCTTTCTCCTCAGACGCTACAGACTTTTTAGAAACTCTTCTCGGATGTAATGGTAAAAGCGTCTCCTTTCAGCGCTGAAAGTGAATAAAATAAGTAAAGTCTGAATGCTTTTCTTGGCTGATTTTATGCTCCGTGTGTCAATACAAATTATGATTCATCGATCGGGATTTCCATTCCCAACAGTTGGTAGCAGAGGATGGTTTTGTGTTGACACATGAGCGGAGATTGGACTGGCCGTTCAGGCGCAGGCTTTCCGGAACAGTACTCTGGTGTGGGGCCCACATGAAAGGTAAGGACATTTGTTCCTTAATAATACACCACTGTACTGTTTCTCAGGTCTGTATAAATTTCAGTTATCAGCCGTTGTCTGTACTGTTTCCCAGGGTTGTCTAAATTTCATACATTTCTGTTCAAATTCATGTTTAACTGTTCATAGGAGTATAGACAAGAAAAAGTAGATTTAGGTGTGAAGAAACAGTAGTTTTTAGGTATGAAGAAATAAAGTAGTTTTTAGGTGTGGAGAAATAAAGTAGTTTTTAGGTGTGGAGAAATAAAGTAGTTTTTAGGTGTGGAGAAATAAAGTAGTTTTTAGGTGTGGAGAAATAAAGTAGTTTTTAGGTGTGAAGATTTAGGTGTTAAGGTTGATTGGCTTGCAGTGGGAACTGGCCGTCCCCCGCTTTTCCTGGACGCGGGAAAAGTTCAGGCTAGGTTTTGTCGGTTTTATCCTCGGGGAGTACTGCCCTCGGAAAAGAACGCGGTAGCCAATCTGGGACTTACTCAAGAGACACAAAAAGTGTTGAGAGGGTCCACCATAGGACAAGTATGAAATAAGGTTGATCGCGATCTGATCCTCTATAGAATAAGAGTTGAAAGAGGACAAAAATAGGAGCTGAAAAGTGTGGATCCATTTCTGTGTAAAGCTGTGTGTGTCTGTCAGCTGTGTGTGTAAGCTTCTGCTGAGCAGCCGTATGTGTTAAATGTACTCTTTTCTGTTTATGGTAATGTGTTTTAAAACCATGGTAAACCTTGGGAACTATAATCAGTGGGAGGTTTTTGATTTTATCTGTGGTTGTTGACAATTCTTTCTGCTGCGTTTGATTTCCTCGCCGGTGCGAGCAAAACAAAAAAAAGAGGTGATTTTTGAAACCTAAATTTTGAGCCTAAAAGAGAGAGTGAACTTGAAAAGGAAAAAATACGATCCAAAGTGGGGCATCAGGTCATAGATTACACTCTGAGAGCAAATAGAAGCATTAATAACTTATTTGGCAGAGCATGATGAATATCAAAATAAGGGAAAAAGAGAAAAACTAAATAAAAAGGATAGAATACCTGGTGCAGATGAAAGGAGGCGACCTGTTAAACAGACAGCCTTCGGGTAATACTGGCTGGAAGGAATAAATGACGCTAAGGGAAAACTGATTGGAACTAAACTAATCTGGCACAATCACTTTTTCACATGTGGTAAAATTAACTATATGAAAGATGAATGAAATTACAAAACAGGTAAAATTAAAACAAAATAAAGTGACATCTAATGTGTTGAAGTTTTTGAAACTCAGCTTAGCTGTAGAGGGGTTTAAATTTAAACTTAATGAAACTTGAAAAATTGAGGTTTATAGCAACTTGAACTTTATCATGGACTAAACAATATTTTCTCTCTTATTATCTATCAAACAGGATTTATTTTCATTTGAAACTTGGTCACCTTAAAATACATAAAGAGGGAACTGATTGGTAAATAATATGAGTATGTGTTTGAGTTCAAGGGTGATTATGAAACAGCTCTAGATTCAATTACATTGGTTGCAACATATTCTTGTCTCAAAGACAATTAATGATTCTAAATCTAAATAATTCGGTTACCTCATTTCAAAGTGGGAAATAATACATTTGAAAAGGAGTAATCACATTTCAGCTTTGGTTTAAAACCAGATAGCATTTATTACGAGACTGTTTCATTTAGTTTGACGTGTTTTATTTTCTTTTCATTTTTATTAATATGATTGTTGTTTTGATATTCTAATAACAAAACTAACTAACTTACTAACTAACTGCTGCTTTCGAAACACTTGCATGTCTTGGTAGAAAGGCACAAATTGGATATGATGAAACTTCTAAAGTGGATATGATTGATTATGTAAAAACAAACTGATTGGACAACAATGGGCTCACAACACTTGTGTGCCTTAAATTTTGATTGAATTGATGCATAAATTCAAGTCCAACAGAACATTTGATTTGAAACGCAATGACATCTTACAGTACTGCATAATATTTGTCTACATTTTTTTCTCCTCTGCCACAAAAAAAATCTGATCAATTTTTCTTTTGTCAGTTCAAAATAAACATTGACACGGCCTTTTAGCAAAGCAATCCAAATTCTGATCTGAACTCTTTAAAATAATAAAACTTTTGGCCTTTGCAGTACAGTTTCAGTTGGACATTTTAGAAAAAGAATCTCTGAAAAATATTTCTGAGAACAATAGAAATGTTGTTGTCAGAAATGTTTGTTTTCTATTTACATACGAAAACAAAAGGGTGAAATGGTAAAAGATAAACATAAAACTTAATAAAGATAAAACATTTCTGATAAAACTTTACATTTAGAACATCTGATAGTCTACTTTCAATTCTAGATAGATGATTTGGAAAACTTGTAAAACCCTGTAAAATTTTAGTTTGGAGAAAAGTAAATGCAAAATCATTTTCCAATTTTTAAATTATATCAACAGGGGGTGGAGAAGAAATAAACTAATTCCTAGTTGGTTTAAAGATACGGTTAATTATGAATGTATTCATTTGACATTGGTATATTGTGAGTTCATTTAATGAGCTCTTATACTGGGCCTTCCTGCATGACTGAAATACAGAGTTATAGAGAAGCTCTTACTAAATTAACAATTGGTTATATAAAATTGAATAGCTTCAATCAATATCTATGCCATGTTTATTTTCAGATTGATGGTTTCCTGCATCACCTCTAATTTTAATTGTATAAAGTTACAGTTGGATTTAATTGTTATATTGAGAACATTTTGGTTAAAAGTACTTTAAATTCTACGGAGCCCAAAGGGACATGGAGAAAAATTCTGACAAAATGTGAACAATTTTTTTTCTAAAAAGAAAATACATAAATACAACACTCAGCAGTTTTGAAAAATATCAGGATAATGGTAATATTTTCATTAATGGAATAAAGAATAACTGATTACAGTTTTCTTTTGACCTAAATTATTAAGGAAATTTAACTGGTTGTCTTAAAGTGTGGCAATATCACAAGGATGCTTTTGTGTAAAATTGTACAATATTGAATTAATTATTTTACATATGCATTTGAATAACCATAGATGAAAAGTGTATGAAGCTGGAAATACTAAATTTTGTCAAAATGTTTAATAATTTCTTAGTTTGATTTTTGAAAGGAGTTGGGTCTACAACCAGTTAATTCTGAAACATCTGAGGGTGAATCATCTTAATGCATTTCTATTTTATCTTTTGAGCTCAGACTGAGGCAGTGGACGTTATCTGAGCCGCTCCAGTGACCCTGAGCCTGGCTGAAACAAAAGAAAAGAAACAAAAAAGAGGCAACTCTACATCACAAGCTACAGAAAAGACAGTTAATTTATAATTATGTGAGCAAAAGGGGCACACACTTTTATTTTCTTAATTTACTTTGTTTTTACTCTAGCAGTTCTGCTTCCTGTGGTCTGACGGGGACCATGGGGGCCGGGTTTTGCGGGTTCAGGGCCATGCGAGGAGAAAAGGCATCAGCCCTCTGCTGTTCTTAGCCACGCCGACTTGGACATTTGCACTTTCTACACCTATGAATTGTACCATCTTCTGGACTGCTGTTTGAGGGCAAAGACCTATTGGACGATTCTTACAGCTTCTACAGAGGTCAGTGAGGTTGGATTTTTCCTGTTGTCACATGAGGACGAATTGCAGCTTGCAGGATCTCGCATTGGATGTTTGACTGTGATCTCTGAGGACACACCTGGCTAAAGGACGAGACCCAGGCGTGATTTGTGAGGGTCTCCTATGGCAGAAAAGACCACCGGATTCTGCCCGACGTGATACGGAGGTTTGAAAACAATGACATGCTGTATCTCTCCGTCCCTCCCTCGCTCTCTCAAGGGGGGCCACACACTTTGTCCAGATTTTTCTGCACAGCGGGACTGAATGCTGCCCTGAACAGCTTCTGATGGGGCAAATGGAACATCACATGTAAAGTCATCCTGAGACTCAGAGGCGGTCCTGCTTGTCTGTTGCCATGGTTGGTCCTGGGTTCTTACGTCTCTGGTCATGTGGTTTGGACTCCGGGGCCCCTGGGATTCCACTCAGTCTACAGGTTGGAGACAAAATGGCTGCCAACAAAACTTGGTAGTTTTTAATGGTTTTTCTTGAATTTTTGAGTTGTGTGATGCCACTTTTTCTCACCTTAGTTTAATTTACAGCACATTCATGGTCTACTGCCTTTGCATTCTGACCTCTATCTGATCCCCAGGATAAGTTTAATGGTACAAGTGAAGGCCCGATGCAGCAGGGTGTTAGAACTCTGCAGCTTACAGAAATATTTTGTTTGCCTGAATGATTATAACTCTGATTGTCCAACATCTGGCTAATGTGTTTTTCTCCTCCAGCATGACAACGATTGAAAAAGGATAAAAGTACGGTAAAAAATGTTAATTTCCTAATTTACAAAAACACAACCAGCCACACTTCAAATACAAAAAAGAATAGTCTAAAATCTATTTGGCTCAAATTACAGTGGCTACAAATATGAGGACTAGTATTTCAAGTTTTGATTTAAGTTTATTTGAATCCATTTCAAATCTTAGGAAAATTACTCTTCAGAAAATTACTGAACCAAATGATGGGTTTACTGCACATATTGTCAATCAAATATTCAATTCTTTCACTGAGGTGTAAACACCCTGTTTAAATTAAACCCAACTGTTATAGTTAGCAATGAAAGAAATGTGGGCTAAATGATTTGAGTGGGTTTCTTAGGAGTTTCTGTACCGAAACATTAAACAGTGTTTCAATACAGAAACAGGGGGAGATGCATGGAATGAATCTAATCTACAAATTGTGAGTTAATCTGATCTATTGAGAAATGTTTCAGTTTTGGGCTTCAGCAAAATATAAGAGGTTAAATCAAAATTCACAAATGTTTTAACTATTCGAATGAGTTTCCAAAGTAATACTGAATATTCTGAATTGAATACATTAAAATTAACAATGATGTCATGTGTCAAATAGATTTCTACAAAATAGAGTTGTTTAAAACAGGGAATAAATTGTTTGCTTCTCTCTGGCTATAATTCAAAATAATTTGTTTAACCAAGTCATGCAGAAAGGTCTAACCTGAAAATTATATAATTTAATAAATCTAGTTGTATCAAATTTCTCCCCAAAACTGCCAAAAACATTGATAAATATGATAAACACTACAAAAGAGGGTAATTCAGTTAAATAAATATTTTATAGAAGGGTTTCGAAAGAACCAATTTTTCAAAAGGTAAAAGTGTTGAACTTTTGGGATTTAAAACCATAAAGTCACTTTAATATGGAGTGACAGGGTTAACTTTATTCTTGTAAAAAAAAAAAAAAAAAAAAAAAAAACCAGGCTAATTACATGAGGTTTTAAAATGAGAAGAAAATACGAAGATTCAAAGTAAATTGGTCTAAATTGGGATTTACAAATGAGCAATTATGGAACTGCTTAAAGCGGGTCAAACAGATTGACAGAATTAAGCTAAAGATCTAGTGCAATATGTAACTATTGATTCAAGGTCTGTCTAAAATGTCTAAACATTTCTCATAATCATAATTTACAGTTTTTGGTTTGAGACAAAACAGGGTTATCTTTTATGACATGAATGGAATATATTACAAAGGATCTTAAATTAACACGTATCATTAACTTTTCACACTATTGACAATATGTTACAAGCCTTTAGTATAGCGGGTTACTTCTTATTAAATGAGGACTATTTGATTGAACTTGATTAAAATAAAAGCAAAACATTTATGTATGGTTTAAATTTTCTGCTAAAGTTTCTATTAGGGATAATTCATACATTTCAAATGATATTTCTTTGATAAAACATACTGTGGGCAGTTTTGCACATTCATTTTATAATCTGATCTTTACATGATTTTTTGTTTGGTTTTTGATTTTGTCTGATCCTGTGAATATCCAACACTTAAAACAAGCAAAGCTATTTTTGAAGGTTAAAATATGTTACTTACTTTAAGCATTTCTTTAACTATTATTAAGAGGAGAACTTAAATAACAAATGTCATTGATTTATTGATGCTCTATTGGCTTAGTATATATATTTAAAAAAACTACCTGATCTTCAGCTTCAAGGAGCAGCCTTTTAAAAAAAAAGAAGAAAGAAAAAACATGATGATGCACAATCTGAAAGAATCGTCCTCCTTGCTCTCCTCATCACCTGTGGATGCTGCTGTTCCCTGCCTGAGGTCCTTGGCTGTTCAGTGCATCACCTCCAACATAGAGAAGAGCAGTGGTACCAATAGAACCCCACCTGCCTATCAGATGGTTTCCCAGAACCAAAAGACGACCGTGGAGCTCCAGCTTTCCAGAGTTTAAGGGCAGTACTAGTATCTAGTGACAAAAATAGATGCTTTCCTTCACTTTAATTTTCTTTATATAATCCATTGATTTCCCTTTTTGTTGTGTTTTTTGTGTTGCAGAATGAAGTCCAATCCTTTCTGGGTGTGCCAGGATGTGAGACTGTGGGCGCCTTCCACGATTGGTGGACCAGTTTACAGCTGAAACGCCACTGAAGCCTCGCTGGCCTGTCAGGGTTTCCCATCGAGCTGCGCCGGCTCAACATCTGGACACACGCAGAAACTGATTTGACGTTGATAGGTCTCGCTATAGAGAGACTGATATGATTAAACTTTATTACTATTACATTTTACTTAGAAAGCATTTTTACTTGTTTCCTCATCATAGTTCATTCATACCAGTATATTTTGACTGTGCTGCCTTGATCCTGATTTATTGGTTTGCTGTTTAGTGTTAGTTGTATGTTCTGTGCCTTTCCATTTTCATTACTTCTAAGCTTTTCTTACCATTTCATTTAACATTGCATCCTTTCTGTGGTTCATTAACTTTTAAATATTACCTTTCAAATAAGTTTGGTTTATCAACGTACTAATAGATCGCTTTACGCATTATTCCTTATTGCTTCATTGACATTAAAGAATAATATCTTAACATTTCTAATTTTACATTTTATTAACGTTTCAGTAATATCTACCTTTTATTCATTTTACCTTTTATTAAATTTGGTTCCTGTTTTAGTTCTTAACTTTTAAAACATATATTAATCTAACATTTTATTGACTTTTTGCATGTTACCTAACACTTTATTGATTTTGCATTTTAGTAACTCTTACTCATTTACATTTTATTCATTTGAAAATATTAACCCAACACTTTATCTCTTTTGGCATTTTATTAAGTTTTGAAATACTATCCTGACCCTTCATTCAATTTGCATTGTAGTGCATTCTAACAATTCCCTCAATATAACTTTTAACCATTTCATGTGTCATTAAATTTAACATTCATCTCTTTTAACTTTTATTACTAAAGAAAAAACAGAAAACATTTTCGGATTTTGCTTTTTTACAGTTCTTTAACCTTCTATGGCATAGTGTTGACCTGAGCTAATACCAACCAAAAACAAACAAATCTGGTTTTAAAATAAATAAATCAAAAATGAAATTAAATAATTTACGGTCCAAAATTAAGATTGATGTGTAATTGAAGATGACGAAGCTCTGACAAAACTGCAAAAAAATATTTTCTCCCACCACAAAAAAAAAACAGTCATGCCATGGTGGGTTGACCTATGTTCCTCCAAATTTAACACTCTAATATCCTTTAACAATTTTCTTTCTTTACATGTTCTTTATTAGCTTGTAAGGGGGACATTGTGATTGCGATCCACCGCCTAAGAGGCATAGGGGTGCCCTGTCCGTTTTTACCCCCAAAATTGACATGAAATGAAATGAAATGAATGAAAGACAACATCAATACTTGAAATGAAGCTATGTATATCAACATCTGCAAAAGCCTCGGGGGATGTTTTCCGGAAGGGACAGTGTCTACTCTAGGGTTTGTCTTCCCTTTTTTGGGCTCTTTTAGAGCCCAACAGGGGGAATGTTGAGACGCTTTACCAAGGTCGAGAAAGAGTCACACGCTGTTAGACAAAGGCCCATAGTAAAAAGTTACATGTTTGATTCTGTTAGACACCAAGGTCCATTTCTCACGAAAAAGAAACGTTTTCCCAGGCCACAGAGACATGGTGTGATTTCAGGGAGTGTCTTCAGTCCATATAATCAGCTGCCCTCCTCTTTCTCCTCAGACGCTACAGACTTTTTAGAAACTCTTCTCGGATGTAATGGTAAAAGCGTCTCCTTTCAGCGCTGAAAGTGAATAAAATAAGTAAAGTCTGAATGCTTTTCTTGGCTGATTTTATGCTCCGTGTGTCAATACAAATTATGATTCCATTCCCAACAGTATCTTGTAAAAACGTGACGGTTATCTTGTAAAAACGTGAGTTACCTTGTTAAAACGTGATACTTGTATAAACGTGATAATTTTATGTTCAGGAAGTGGCGGTAATATTCTAGGCTAGTACAGTGGCTAACAGGAATTGGTCGAGTTTCCCTACATGTTTGGTCTGAAACATGGAGAGATACGGTTGCTGCTTTGCACTGTGATTGAAACCATTAATAGCATGCGCACTCGGAGCAGGATCCTAAACAGAACGGGACTGCACAGAAGGAAACCTCGGTCCGATTAGCTGTTGCTGCTCTCCTAACTGACAGTCTGGATCGAACCTGAAGTTGGCTTCCGATCAGTGGCGCAACTACACAGTATTCAGGTGGATGCGAAAACGTAGATTGCCCCCCCAGGGAAGGAACGACGCTCACTCCCCATACGCCCCCCGCCCCACAACATCGCCCCGTCTGGCGCCAAAACCTCCAGACAGGGTTTTGGCGCCCCCTCTGGTGCTGCGCGCCCCTATGCGTTGCATACCCTGCATACCCACTTTTTGCGCCACTGCTTCCAATTATAGCTTCTTATTCGGGAAATGGTTAAAGGACGATTGTAACGGAGGCTCAGATGTATATGCTGAACATTTTCTGCACAGATTTTTATTGAACAATACAATAGCTGAATAACAGCAAAAGGCTGTTCGTAACCAAGCAACCGAAATAAACAGAAGGCAAGTTAGTGGCAAAAGACAAAACTAGATCCTGTTCAGCATTCTTCAAAATAAAGGATTTCCTCTATCCAAAGTAAATCATGCTTTGAATTTAATTATTTTTCACGTCACCTTTTTGTTATTATGTACAATCAAGTTAAATTCGGTGAATAATAATGAACATGTAATCATGTAGCGTCCCGTATTGAAACGATACAGGACACGTTTTGACAAATATGGATGTGTAATAAAAAAAAAAGTGGGTCCCCGTGTACTTTATATTGTAGGCTGCCCCAGTCATTGTTTGACTCACAGTGTTGCGATATTGTGCCCAACTGCTTTCTGGGTAACACACAGTAACTGACATGCTGCCGCAGCACTCCCCCCCAACCCTCCCCGCTTTACATATATAGGGATTGGTCCCTTATTTTAATTTCTGAAAGATGGCAGCCCTACTGGAAATATTGATGTTGTGTTGATGACTTTCTCCAAAATAACCTTTTTCAATCTTTATAGCTCCACTGTTGAAAATGAGGAGCTAACATTCACAAATGACAGAAATAAAATCCAGTCCAACATCTGGTTTGAGGTGATTCCTCTGGAACCTGTTGGAGAAAAAATATCCCAACTTTATAAGATGTGCTTTTAACTTAGATCTCTGTGGTTCCTCCTATCAGTTTGAGAGTCACTGTGAGGAGGCGCCATTTTAGGAAGAGAAGTGGAAGCTGCAGCTTCAGAACAAACGGGTCATGATGCTAGGCCTACTGATTATCCCTCTGTCTGGACACAGTATCAATAACCAGTTTAAAAGCTTAAATGAATGGTTACATGCCAGACATGGAAAACTGGGATACACTCCATGCTATGACGTTCAGGATTTAGGTTTCATAGCATCTCAAGGTGTTAACATTGCAGCCAGTGGGCTGAGGGAAATATGGCTCCATTTTGTGCCAATTCAAGAGCTAACCAGCTTTTATCGCTTCGCAAAAACATTAATCGGCACAGAAACTTTTTGTCATAGTACCTCCAAGAATTTAAAACTACTTTCATCCCTGGTAATAAGTAAGGAACAACTATTGATAACACTTTAAAAATGTTTAAAAGTAACTAGACGCATCTTCAGTTCATACTTTCTGGGGGAGTAGTAGGCAAAATGTGGAAATGTTCAACATAGGAAATGATTGCAAGAACGTTGTGTAGTTAAATTTGCTGTTAGTAATTACTGCAAGTGAACTTATTGCCCTACACCTCTGTTATGGTATCCATTGTTTATTCTATTTAGTCTGTATACGTACATATGTATAATAAACTTATTGTCAGTAAACTGGTTTTCATAGAGTTAACAATAAATCATGTATTTTATGTCATTTGCTTGTACTGGTGGGGTTTGTAATTGAAAGAAAAAAAACTGGTGAAATGTATGAGTGGCTGGTAATTTTTTTTAATTTCCACTCCTGTCTGAAACCCAGCAATACTAAAAAGAAGTTTTCTATGGGGGAATTTTTCTGACATAATTTGAGAGCACACATTTTCATTTTGAAAGCAGGATTTCATGTCTTTCTTCTCAAAATTTGTAATGTTTACTCAAACCTCTCTTGGCACTCTTGCAGAATTCTCTGCTTGCTTACGAAACATTCTCTGCTTGCTTTTGGAACCGCCTTTTGGCACCGTCGCCTGGCAACCTCTCAGCCAATAGAATGAAAGTGTTGTACTGGGTGCATTTGTTTCCTTCTAGCGGTGTGCCTATGTGGCTACTACCAATTTTAGCAACCTGCTACAATTGGATGCAGGTTGTAGGAATGTAGGGAGTTGTTTGGGTGAACAAAAGCCTGCCTAATATCAGAAGGTTGTTAGCGATCAATAGCACACTGATGGCGGATGTTTAGTGTAGTAGGGAGCAAAAAGCTGAGGCCATTGTTACATCCTCTGGGTGGCGCAAGTTGCTATAATCGATAGTAGACACACAAGCACACCCGCTAGAAGAAAACAAAACACACCCAGTACAAGAGTACAGTACAAGAGCTAACTTTCATTCTATTGGTTGAGAGGTTTCCAGGCAACGGTTCATTTTTTTGTTGTTCCAGAAGCGGCAGAGAATGGACCTTACCAAGCTCCGCCCAGAAACGCCCCTCGAAAGTCTCACGTGACTGCATGTCTCACAAACAAAGCCTCGCGGTGCTTAGTTTCTATGTGTAATTTCATTTCGACTGACTCTCTGCAGAGTATTTCTAAATCGATTAGTGTAGCATTTCTGCCGGATTTTCATAAAATATCAGCCACGACAATGGACAGGGGACCCAACAAGTTCATGTCATCTTTTTGGACGACATCAAGGTGTTTGAGCCATGCGATGCCTCCAATATTGTGTGCATCACAGCTAAATGCTACCGGTCGATGAGGAACACAGCAGATCCTCAGACCCTCAGCATAAATATAGCTGTGGGCAAGATCACTGATGCCTATTGTTCTTGCAAGGCTGGGTAAGTCAGGCATTCATGGTTTTGAGGGTGATTTCTGTTGGCAAATGTTCGAATGTGCCTAGGCCTGATACACGGTACTCGGAGGCTAACACGATTAGCGTGGCTAACACAATTACAGTTTAGTAAAAAACCTTTTCAGGTAAAATAAAATCTTTAATGTACTGTATGTCAGATACGGTACACATTGCATATTGATCTGTTCAGCTAACGTAAGACTGTGTAACAGACAGGCTTCAAGGTGTAGAAGTTGTATTGGTACTGCCATTATGCTGTACTTAGCTAAAAGGTTTTCATAATGTATGTGTTTATTATTGACTTTCTTTTTTCATTCATTAAACACAAAGAAAGCAAAGGAATAATACTTACACCAGCAGACACTCCTTTGGTCTTATTGATCCTACGACGGTTGGCTGCAAATGCGGTCGTGCACAAGCTTTGATCCAAGCAAGGTATTCCGTTTCAGATTTTGGAAATCTGTGAATTTTAGTTCCACAAATACGATCAGGACATCGCCTGTGCAGATACCCCACTGACAGTGAAGAACCATTCTTTTTCGACTCCTGACACAAAAACTTTCTGCTGGTCTGCTAGTCCACAATTTACATTAGCATGTGTTTACTACTTGTGTTTGTGAGACGGTCACGCACGTGGTAGCTGCGCTGTGACGTAAAATGGGCATTAGCCAATGAAACGCTGCCCCTGTGGTAAGGTCCATCCAAGCAGAGACTATAGAGCAGTGGTTCTTAACCTGGGGTTAATCCCAGGGGTTCGATGAGTCAGTCTCAGGGGTTTGGCGTAGCCTCTGCCGCGGAGGAAAAGCCTCATTAACTTGTGTAAAGTCGTGATGACGCGCCCCGCTTTGCCATCACTTGCTGCAGAGGATCATGTTACATTGCTTAGCCAATCAGTGCTGCCTGTTATGAACTTTTGAATTAACAAATACTGTTAAATGATTGATGCTTTTTCGAAAAGAGTTGAAGTAGTTCCAGCAAAGCATGCTTTTGAAATAATTCATGGGAGAGCTTACATATTGCCTGTTTGCTCCAGACTTGCAGAAAGCAGATGAAGAGCAAACATTAGCAGATTATATAATCAGGACTCTTAAACTGAAGGAAGTGTCCAGTCCAAATTTACTGCCTTCTGATTCTCTTCCTTGTCAGGAGGCCGCTCCCATCAAGCCAGGAGACTGGGTCTACATTAAAGTCATCAAACAATTGCCACACACAACTCAGGTCTGCGTGCAGGACACATCACTGATGACAAACAGATGTGTCTTGTTGTTGCGCAACACCTCCTTCCCCTTCTCTCTCACTCTACTTCCCCTTCTCAGAGGAGGGAGATGTGACCTGACCTTCCCCCTGACCTTCCACCTACCATCTACCTCCCACACAACATCAGTGACCTTTAATTACAGTTACAACATTTTACACCTTTTCAAGTTTAATGTCAAAATCACATTTATAACCTTTTAGTTTATCTGATTCAACATTCATTTATAATGTTATAATAACATTAGTTACCCTTATTATAATCATAATGTGAGTTATTACAGACATTTCTGAAAAGAAACCAATAATAATCCATTATTGTAATTATCTGATACCATGTTACAGTTTCTTGTTTTACCTTTAAGTACTTCCACAAGTGTGAGAGTAAGTGTAAATATTCTTATAATCAAACCAACATCAACCACTGGTTAAACCAATATTAATTATTGGCATAATTATAAGTCATTATTTTAAGTATTTTACTCTGGGTTTTATCCAATCTCTCAAAATGTTTAGATTTTATTCTTTAAAAACCTTTAATGCTTTAAAATAAGGAACGGTCTGAACTATTTTTAGCCTGATGCAAGAAAGAAACTTCCCCTTTTCTTCAGGAAACCAGCTCTTCCTGTTTCATGACTCTCTTTCTGCCTGACTTTGATTTTTTATGATTAAAAGTAGAAAAAAAAGTAGAAAAAGTAGAATTAAAGCAAAGTTTGCAGGACACAATAACAACACACACAACCAGATTCATTTTATTACCGTCTGACTCTATTGTTGGGTCTTGATGTCACCTGTGTAATTAATTTTAAGGTAATTTTATTTATTATTACTATTAAACTAAAATCTCCAGCATGGGGAAGTGGGATGAGCTCGACTTTTCTTGACAGTCTCTATGGCCTGAGCACACAACCACGACTCAGCGTCCCCATGCCAAAGGGATGCAAATGGTGCAAAAATAACTATTCTGTTCTACTTCGGACAGGAGATGCCGCGAAGGAACTTTTTGGATCTATGAACTGTTCCTTTAATGCTGACGTATTTCCATTTCCACTAACCGCATGGAAAATACCAGAGACCATTTCTTTAGCAGGAGCTAAACCCGGGTCTCTGAGGAGCTGCGTTTTCAACAACTAACACGTTTCTCTTGGGATGTTACCTTGGAACCTGTGTAACAAAGTTTACACATACTGCGACACGACACCGGATTACATCAACTGCATTGCCTGCAGGGGTCAGAGGGCGACCCCCGACTGCAAAGTCTGGAAGGACAACCTAGACTGTGACGACTTGCTTCAGGAGAGGAGTTTCAACATCACGCATAAGACAAAGAGGAAGCAGGAGACAACTCTGTGCAGTGCCATAGTGCCAGGAGACTATGGTTCACGGATGTTGGCAGATTGGTACTTCATATGTGGAAATGAAGCGTACATGTTCTTTCCGAAAAATTGGGGAGGACTGTGTGCTGTGGTTCCGTTAATCAACCCGATTGCGTTCATCAGGAAAGCACAAAATGCACCACGCACCCGCTCCAAACGAACAGTTATGTCAGAGGTCAAAAGATGGGGAGGCCTCACTACACATACTGGAGTTCCATGGGAATTCAGGATTTGGAACGGCGGAGAAAAATTCATGCAAGGCCTGTTTCCGTGGGTTGGAGTAGGTGAGATTCGGGACCACGTAAAGATAAACAGGTACGGATTACTGCGACTAATCAACATCACATACCAGCTGGCCAATGGCACCGCGAAAGAGTTGACTGAACTGAGAAACATGGTTATGCAAAATCGTGTTGTTCTGGATTTCCTCACTGCCCCTCAGGGAGGGGTCTGCAAAATTATTGGCCCAACGTGCTGCACTTTTGTGCCGGATGAAACAGGAACTGGAGGAACTATTTCTGATGCTCTATATGAGCTGGAAGACCTTAAAAAATATGTGGAGAGTGGAACACGCGGCTCATCCTTTTTTTATTTGTTTTCATGGCTCACGTCTGGCCCATGGTGGACTTTACTGTTAAAGCTCGTGACACCTATTCTGATTGTTTTGGTTCTGTTCTGTCTTTTTACGGGTTGCATTATTCCTTGTCTACGAAGTATGATGTTTAAAGCAATTAACACAACTGTTGTCAGCTATCAGCTAGCAAAGGCATCCTATGAGACAAATGAAGATGACTTGTTTAGAGTTTCTGACGATTTTCTGAACAATGATGATGTTCTGTAATCAATAAACAGATTAATTAATTTGCTGAATGATTCCTACACCGAAAATGTGAAAACAAGTGGTGTTAGTGATGAGAAAACTGCATTTGATTTTTTGCCGTTTCTTTCTTTTGTTTTTATTCTTTTCATTTATTCATTATATTCATTTATTCATTGTGTAATTTTTATGTTTAGAGTAGAAAACAAAGAAAAAAATATATATATCTTGCATTTATTGGTTCTATTCTATTTCTTTTCTTTTCTATGCTTGGCTTTTGAATAAGGTTTACACACATGGTAAAATTATGAAAAGGGGGGAATGATAGAGATTCTTTGGTATTATCATTTTGTTGTTACTTTAGTTCATATTCAGTCTAATTGACACACCTGATGTAATTATTTAGGCTTGCTCCAGCTTTCCCCAGTCAGGTGGTAGGGGGGGAGCTGGAGACAAAGGAGCTACAGATCTGAAAAGATCCAGTGAGTTTGGAGCCCTGAAGCTGCCATGCTCTCAACTGTTAATGGAATTGGCCAGGTGATCCCTTTTTAGGGTAAAAGATGGCGAGCTTCTGAAAACTGGCTGGAGCCAGGAGAGCCCTAAGAATCACTTCATCCTGGTCTGTATCAGTTCCCCCTCCATCTCACCACTCAGGCACACACTCCATTATTCATCTCTTTATCCAAAAGAACTTACGCTGGGACATTGTCAACTTAAATATCTGGATAATCCAACCATGGACTTCTGAATGTGTGTCGGTCAGACTTTGGACTGACCAGCGGGGAAGTTGAGACCAGTTGTGCACAAATCAATGAAGGATTGCCGCAGTACTGTGTATATATTTTTTTGTATTTATTTTGGGTTCCAAGTATGTCTTGTATTGTTCACTTTAATTTTTTTTTCTTCAAAATACATGGTATTGAAAGCAGTTCTTTTGTATCGTTTTATTGATTACTGACAACAGCTCCAGTAGACGAATTCTAGTCTTCTGATTTCTTCCATCCAGTCCTTTTACACTTTAAATAGTGGTACACGCGCTATAGTTCGGAAAATACGGTAATTGATTTTAAAAGATGTTTTGAAAATTAATTATCTGCAAATAATGCCATCTTCGAGTGTCTGCTGTAGCAGTGACTAGCGGCGTAATCATGTTATTTTTTTTATCATTAGATGGCAGTAGGTACAGAGCATTTTACATTACAACAAGAGAATTAGTGATGCATGAATGTTACAGGTAGCGGTGAGAGCATCGTATCTAGCAAGACTGTGATGACAGTGATGGAAAAGACAGAGAAGCTCAACAGTAGTTGGGTTGGAAAGAACATGGGTCCATTTCCCACAACATATCTGTGTGAAATGAGCTTCTCAAGCCTGGCTACTATAAAAACTAAAACCAGAGAGAGACTGAGAGTTGTTGAGGAAGAGTTATGTCTTTAAATTTCTGCCAGGAAATAAGATCTGTTTTCATGGGTAAAATATACAGATATTGACATTTTGTACATGCAACTCTTCATATTGTAACAGTAAATATGAAGTGAAATGTTTCCCAAATATTATTGCTTCTTTCAGAATAAGAATTATTTTCTGTATTCCGGCTAAAAGAATGCTTGTGGATTAGTTTGTAAAACAGTTTGAAGTTTTCTACAACTTCTTTAAATTTAACACCACAGTGTTGTGGCAGTGTTCAGGGGTATTTTTTGAAGTGGACATGTTAAGTGCAATTTGAAATAAGAAATGTAAAATGTGATAAAAATGCATTTTTGTGTTTATTTGATTCCTATTCAAGAAACTTTGATAAGAATGACTAAATATGTAATATAGGCGGCTACAGAGTATCTTTGTTTACATTTTTGGTTGGTGGTATGCCTCGAGATTTTTTCAATTAAAATAACGTACCTTGGCTCAAAAATGTTGAAAAACACTGCTCTAGCTCAGTCATTCTGCACGTTTTTGTTCTCTCCCTGGTGATAGTAAAAACCTTTTCAGCTTGTCAATGTTCCTAAGGCCATCTAACAAGCCATCATTTGATCCAAGTGCAGGATGCCGGGCCTCGAGGACCCATTTTGGGCACCCCTGGGCTAAAGTGAACTAAAACATGAAGTTAAATAAAATGAAAAGCAAAACAAACCCAAAAACCCAGTGTCCTGACAGATGTCTGATTATATAATTGTTTACTTTAATCACATAAAATGTTTATTCATTTTATCACGTGTATGTTTATTACCTGAAATATTTTAAATATAACATTTTTACTTTTAATTTCTTCACCTGTTTATATGCAACTTGAAGTGCTTGAATCAAATTTTTCATGAATGTTTACCACATGAAATTATTGAATGAGAGAAAACAGCGACTTCCAACTGAGAGGAGCTCAGCAAGGCTGCATAAATCTGAAGCCTTGCTGAGCTCCTCTCCTGGCGTTTCCTCGTCAGCCTCTCCAACTTGCTCCTCATCTACAGCCTCTTGTGGTATTATTTACCTCTTCTGGGGTAAATAATAAAAACAGTCTCTGTAACTCGCTCCCCCACTTGTTGATGGTTTTGCTGTATTGCCTCTTTAATTGACGCCCATTTTCGGTCCTATGTTGTGGATTTTACCTCGCAGTGACCCATATTCAGCACTGGAACCCAGTCAGGATTGAGCTAATCCATTTTATACGTCGGTTTGCCTTTAAGAGGACGTATCAGAACACACATCAGTATTAATACTGTAGATTTGATAACACTAGTAAAATAGTTTACTTCATAATAATGTAATAACCCTGATGTCCAGTGATAAATCTCAAACTATGTTACCTAAACAATACTAGCCCGACCTAAGCAAGGTTGACCCACTTAAATGAACTCAACATAAACGGAACACTCGGACAAAATCATAGCAAAAAATTATGACACAACACTAACAAAACGAATTTAGACACTCACCAGAATGGAAATGTCTGGAAGAAACGTGTAGGCATCTGGGGATGTTGGAAAACGTAATATCAGGACGTCTCAACCGCTGAAACGAAAGTCTGTTTTCCATCATTTTACCTTTTCGGTCGTGTGATCGAACATTATACCCAATAACGCAGCAAGTTCGTGCCATAGCTAAAATATTCTTCTTCTTCTTCTGATTTTACTGGCGGGTGACATCTAACGTTAAGATGCATTATCGCCATCTACTATGCTGGAGTGTGAACCAGAGTATCTCTCTTTGATCTAAATTCTCATAAATAATCCTGTTTCCTTCAAAAATTTAATAACTGCTTTATTTATTTTATGTTTATTTAATATCTTATTTAATTTTAATGTCTATCATATTTCATAATTTCTTGTCTTAGCTTCTCTGTACTTGCTGCATACTTTTCACAATGAATTATTACATGTTCTACTGTTTCCATATCCATACCACACTCACTGCATTTAGTTACCTGTTGGATGTTTACTTATCAAATGTAATGTTTTATTTAATCCGGTATGTCCAATCCTCAATCTTCTCATTACTACTTGTTCTTTTCAGTTTTCTCCAATTATTTCCTACTTTCTTTTGTATATTAAATAAATGACAACCTTTAGTTCCTTCCTCCCATAAATGTTGCCATTCAGACTTAATTTTTGTCTTAATAATTGATTTTATTTCAGATTTACAATTCACTATTTCCATAATTTCATTTTGTTTTAAAGACTCTTTAGCTAAATGATCTGCCATATCATTCCCTTCTATGTCTTTATGAGCAGGTACCCACATAACCCTAATTTTTATTTGAATTTGTGTCATTCTAATTATTACTTCATAAATTCCATATACCAATTCCATACGACTTTCAGATGAGCTATTTAAAATAGACATTAATGATGATAATGAATCTGAACATATAAGAACATTTTCAATTCTATTTTTTTCTATCCACTGTAAGGCCATCAGGATTGCTGACATTTCCACTGTATAAACAGACAGATAATCAGATGTTCTTTGCTTCTTAAATATGCCTAGTTCAGGAATAACATAAGCAAATCCTGTTTTATTTGAAACTAAATCTTTTGAGCTATCTGTATATATAACATTAAAGGATTTATACTAGAGGTGTGCCGATCGATCGGTCACCGATCATAATCGGCCGATTTTCGTGAAAAAGTGTGTGATCGGTGATCAGCGATCATTGTCTCTTGTTGCCGATACCGATCACCTGCATCTCATTTCTCAGCCTGCCTGTGCAGCTGGTCTCCTCTTTCCTACACACTGCGCAAACGCGCAGCAACAAATCCTAAGCGATGTGGAACTATAACGCACTGAGTGAATGGGGAAGTTTGCGTGTTGCGGCGGAAAATTGAAGCAGGTCAAAATGCATCAACACAACGAAGCTAATACGACATAAAAACAATGCCATACTTGACGGAGTTTGGCTACATCGAGGCTCACTGCAGTAAAAATGACATATGGAGGATCAGATAGCAGGTAAAGCAGAGCACAGCTACAAACACTCACCCGGATTAGCATGACGGTCAGAAAGCTAAACAAATAACCCGCAAAATTATTTAAGTCTTCGAGCTGCGATGTAAGATGTAAGTTCTGCGAGAGCTCTGCTCTCGCTGTTGAACCGCTGCTACGCTACAGGTAGTATTATTTCATAGACGGAGCGCCGCTTCTGCTCCACCTGGTAGTGACTCTCACACCGAACCTCTGTTTAAAGCTGCAACATCTAACCTAAAAAAATACATTTTAGATACGTACTAAAACTTTCGCTGTCCTAACATGAAACAGATAATCTCTAAAAAAATAATCGATCTCCTCCCTGCTCTGCATAATTACTCCGCTCAGTCAGAAACAGCCAATCAGAACTAGCAGTAATCAGCTAGCCGCCATGCTATCAGGAGGTTTTCATTCAGTAACTCTGGATTGTTTATTGTAATGGAACCTGTATTTGCCTTTGAATGTTAAATTTTATACTTGAATTTTTTTGGCAATGTTGAGAGGTTTTATTTTGGCTTACAATTACCGATAGCAGTACAATTTGCACAATGCCTGTTTTGTTTAGTTTTCTTCTTGGAAAAAGTTATTGAAAACAAGTTTTTGTCTAAATTAAGGTGAATTCATGGTTCCTTTTTCCACATAATGTAACCGGTAGTGTTTATGATTAAAAAAATATATATTATGTGATCGGTATCGGTGATCGGCCCTCATGGGTGATCGGTATCGGCAGGAAAAAACCTGATCGGTACATCTCTAATTTATACATATTCTTAATTCTGTTATTCACAAATATTTCCCAATTATTATCTTTATTTATCTGCATTTCTATATAAACTTCTAAATCTACATTCACATATGGAAATAGCCAATAAGGTGTAATGGGCTATTTCTGTCACCGCAGCAGAGTATGTCTTTCCCTGTATTTCTCGAATACATTAATCTGTTGCCCAGGCAAAACAGTCTATTTTAGCTTTTTCCCAGCAAGGTCTCAGAGTTCTTACTGCTGTATTATTTTCCTCCTTATGTCCCTGCAAACTTACCCAATAATTCAGCATAATTTGCTTTTGCCTTAAATATAAAGGAATCTCCCCATTTCTACTTGCACTGCCAAAGATGGAGATGCCCCACAGCATAATCTCAAAGCTTGATTCTGAATAACTTCTAATTTACTAATCACCGTTTTTGCAGCTTGCCTATAAACTACACATCCATAGTCCAAAACTGATCTAATCAAAGCAGCATACATCTTTTTTAAATTTATTTTATTTGCACCCCAATCTAATCCTGTTAAACATCTCATTATATTTATACTTTTTTACATTTCCCTTCAATATACTTTATGTGATCACTCCATAAAAGCTTGGAAGCAAATATGATTCCTAAAAAACTAAATTTTCTCACTTTTTCTATTTTTTCCCCATACATTTTTAAATCCATTTCCTCAATCTTCTTCCTACCAAATACAACAGTCTTTCTTTTACCTACTGAGAATTTAGCTCCCCATTTATAAGCCCAATTTTCAACAGATTTAATAGCTTTTTGTATTTTCTCATACATTAATCTTACATTTCTCCCTTTCCTCCACAAGGCTCCATCATCAGCAAATAATGACTGCTTGACATCCTGATCTACTACTTTGAAAACATCATTAATCATAGGATTAAGCATACTTTAATCCTATGCATACTTAATGCGCAGCAATGCTTAATCCTATGCATAAGTATGCATAGGATTAAGCATACTTTATTGAAAACAATAAAGGACTGATAATGCTTCCCTGTGGAGTTCCATTATCAATTTTATATTTATTGGATCTTTTTTACTCCCAACTGTACCTGTATAACTCTATTCAACAAAAAATCTCTAATCCAATTATAGGCCCTTCCTGAAATCCCCATTTTATATAATTTTATAAGCAACCCATCCTTCCATATCATATTGTATGCTTTCTCAATGTCAAAAAATATTGCTACCACTATTTCCCTATTAATTTGAGCTTTTCTAATATCTGATTCTAAACAGATGACTGGATCCATTGTACTCCTTCCTTTTCTGAATCCACTTTGACACGAAGACAAAAGTACTTTACTTTCTACATAGTATGTAATCCTTTCTATTATCATTCTTTCCATGATCTTTCCTAAACATGAAATAAGTGCAATTGGTCTATAACTTAAAGGGCTTGTTGGATCTTTTCCCGGTTTAATAATTGGCACAATAATTGCTTCCTTCCAATTAGAAGGTAATCTTCCTTCTTTCCAGATCTTATTAAATAAACCTAGAAGTTTTTCTTCGGCCTGATTCCCTAAATGTTTTAGCATAATATAGCATATCTGATCTTTTCCTGGTGCTGTTGGTCCTGATCTCAATATTGCTTTCTTCATTTCCTGGATAGAAAAATAAACATCCATTACATTACCTGGATTTGTTCTGTCTTCTAAAATAAAATGATTTGCCCTTCTTGTCTGTTCCCTCCTAAATTTCCCGTGTTCTGTTAAATTATCTGAACTATGAATTTTTGCAAATATTCTTGCCATTACTTCTACTTTCTCTTCATTAGGGGCATGCCATAGCAATGCATAAGGAGAGCAGTACTGACTTGCGAAGCAAGTCAGTACTGCCTCCATGCATTGCATGGCAGGCACCTATTGTTCTACACCCAATAGAATGTCTCTTTATTATTATAAATATAATTTATTATTCTTCCGTTACCGTTAATGCGGCTCGTACCGCTGCATGCTGACCCACAAAAGTGGTATCAAAACGTGCGGCTCAATCCCGGCAAGTGAGCTATTACTTTTATTGGGGATTGGAGTTAAAATGATTACATAAATTAATAAAAACGAAAAAATTTGAGATTTTGTGTCTCACAGAATCAGTAATCTTTCTCTATGAAACACACACACAGGACTGTTTATGGCTGACTCAAAAACCCTTTTTAAATCCCCCTCACAGGCATAAATATCGCCCTATTGGTCTGAAAGTTGGTCATAACATAGATACACATGCCTGCTCATGTACAATGTTTACAAAAATTTGCTAGGGCTTATGCTTTTTGTCAGGGTCCTTCAGACTGACGCCTGGTGTCTCCCAAGTATAGAAACTGTGTCTGAAGAGGATTTTCCCGCTCTTTGGCTCTCACAGCTGCAGGGGATTAATTACCATAGCAACAGAAGAACAGAGTGTCTGGAACTGCAGCTCCCCAGGACTGCACTGTAGGGTTTACTGGTATTTACAACTGCTTGTGTTTTCAGCATTATACTACTGATTCAAGACTATAACCATTACACATATGTCCCCCCATGTTAAAATCTGACATAAATAAGAATAAATAGCTGATTAAAAGTCTATGGACAGAAAATAACGTCGCTGCTCCTTTAAGGAACCAGCGGCACAGACGCAGCGCCTGCGATGCTACAGATCACAAACCTGACAGAGAGCAGAAGAGGATTCGTAGGAAAAGAGCGGTGATGCTCAGCAAGGCAGGTCATTAGCATTTGTACAAAAGTTAGCATTTCACTGTCTATGACTAGTGCACTAGCACTTTTACCTAAAGTTAGCTTTTACCTAATTTTCTCATTAATTAGAAATGTTTAGTATACTGAATAGAGTAGTAAAATTAAAACAACATGGTCGTGTTGCTCCACATCCTACTGCCAGCATTTGAGCTAACATTAGCATATTGGCTAATTTTAGCATATGCATCAATTTTAACATAATGAATGGTACAAGTACAGATTATTCTACATGCTTCTGCCTCTCCACAGGTTATTGACTACGTTGCAGCTTTCTTTAGCATTAATGCTAATTTTTAGTATAAAAACACTGGCTCAAAGCCGACGGGCACACTTTGGCATGCCCCTTTAAAATTTCTGCAGGAATTTTCTAGTTTGTTACTGCTATTCCTTCTTCATGTTTGGAGATCGGCACCAGCAACCCTCCCGACCCCACTAATGGACAAGGGTGTAAGAAAATGGATGGATGGATGTTTTAGAATTGGGTATGTCCTCTCCTGTTTATTTCCCTTCATTTTCTTAATCATTCCCCATACATGAACTATAGGAGTTGTTCTGCCAATTGAATCACAAAAAACTCTCCATTTTGTCCTCTTTGCCTTTTTAATAATTTTCTTTGCTTCTGCTTGATATTTTTTAAATTCAATAAAAAATTTAAAATTGTGTGTCCTCTTCAATATTCTAAAAGGTCTATTTCTTTTCCTTATTGCTTCACTGCACTCTTTTGTCCACCAAGGCATCTTTTTCTTTTTGCTCTTACCGTTACTAACCGGAATTGTTATTTTTGCTGCTTTCAATATATATAGCTTCCCAAATCTTTCCTTCTATACTCTCTATATCTAGATTTTAATTTACTTCATCCATATATTTCTCACATATATCTTCCATTTTGCCTTACTAAATATCCACCTTTCCTGCCTTTCTACCATCCCTTTCTCTTTAGATATAAGGATTTTACAAAAGATTTGAAAATTATCACTACCTATTGTTGTTTCTTGTTCTATTTTCCACTCACATAATCCCGCTAAATCTCTGGACACCAAAGTTAAATCTATAACTGAGTAATTTCCTGTATGCTTTCTTGTATACAAATAATCTCTGGAGCTTCTTCTAATTTATCAATAAAATGCTTCAATTCTTGTTTGATATTAGACTTCTTGCGTTCCATTGAAGAAGCAAGACCATATTGTTGTTATCCTATCCAAGCTGTCTCCTGATTGGCCTGAGCACTGAGGTCATCCCTCACTTCCTCCCATGTCATTGATGTTAAGATGATTTGCTGCTGCTTTCACAATCACTTGAATTCTTTCTGTTTTGATTTAATTTCCATTGTTGCATTTATAACCCCTGCAATAAATGTCACTAACTTTCATAAATCCACATACATTTTATTTTCTTTTGTTAGATTTTATCCTGTATTCATCCTGTTTCCACCCCACCCTTCGTTCTTTGCTTTACCACTTTAACAGCCTCTGCATAGGATATTTTATTTCTTACTCTAACTTGTTGGACCTGCATTTCCCTCTTCATTATTTCACAGCCCCCATATGCCACACTATGACTGCCACCACAATTACAGCATTTTGGCTGCCTGCTCTTATTGCATTCTTCATACTCATGGTCTTCCCCACATCGTGCACATCTTCTCTTTCCTTCACATGTCTGAGCTGTATGGCCAAATCTTTGACATTTAAAACATCTAATTGGTTGTAGGTCATACTCTCTTACTTTGTAGGTCAAATATCCTAAATAGACTCTTTCTGGGAGTTTTTTTCATCAAACTCTATCCAGATACTTTCACTGTTGGTTTTTTTCTCCATTTTTAAAGATCTGAAGCCCTCTTACATTTTTTATTTTCCCCCCTCTGAGATTTGACTTTATTTCCTCATCTGAAACCTCAATTGGGATCCCCCAAATCACTCCCTTCCTCCATTTACTTCCTTCTTGTACCAGACTCACACTTGTCACTTTATATTTTCCTATTTCTTTCATCCTACATGCTCTGTCTTTTTGTTCCTCTGTATTACAACTTATCATTAAGTTTCCATCTCTTAGTACTTTTGCATTAGTGATGTCCCATACTTGATTCTTCAGAATCGTGGAAAGTTTAACTGGACTGAACATTTGCAACGCCTTCTCCTCGTTAACTCTAACAATCACTTTGAACTCTCTTACTTCCCTCTCCATTTCTTCTTCATACTCATCCCAGCTTTTCACTACTCTTCCCTTCTTTTCTACACCTGCCGTTGCTGAAGAATTTCTTCTTTTTGGACTCATTCTTTCACTACTCGATGTTTCAGAACTCCAGTCACTTTCACTATCTATACTATTTCCCCATTCTGGTCCATTCACAGCACAGCTGAGTCTACCCGCCCTAGTTTTCGTCCAAAGTTCTTTCACAAGTCCTCCGGATTTCCCGATAGAGTCTTGAGCATTTCCCCGACGTCGACTTCCAGAAGTCCAAGGTATTCTTATCTCTTTATCTTCATCTTCTCCTTTTTCAGTTCTTGATTTCAACTTTTTAACCATCAATCGAGTCCTTTTCCCTCCGGATACCTGCTCCTGACCGTTACCCGAGTGTGAGACTGAATCGTCTGTCTTTTTTTTCGACTGACTCTCTGCAGAGTATTTCTGAGTCGATTAGTGTAGCATTTCTGCCGGATTGTCAAAAAATATCAGCCACAACATTGGACAGGAACTAACAAGTTCATGTCATCTTTTCTGGATGACATCAAGGTGTTTGAGCCATGTGATGCCTCCAACATTGTGTGCATCACAGCGAAATGCTACCGGTCGATGAGGAAAACAGCAGATCCTCACACCCTCAGCATAAATATAGCTGTGGACAAGATCACTGATGCCTATTGTTCTTGCAAGGCTGGACATTCATGGTTTTGAGGGTTACTTTTGAATCAGTGATTTCTGTTGTTGGCAAATGTTCGAATGTGCCTAGGCCTGATACACGGTACTCGGTGCTAGCGTGGCTAACACGATTACAGTTTAGTAAAAAGCCTTTTCAGGTAAAATAAAATCTTTAATGTATGTTAGATACAGTACACATTGCATATTGATCTGTTCAGCTAACGTAAGACTGTGTAACAGACAGGCTTCAAGGTGTAGAAGTTGTATTGGTACTGCCATTATGCTGTATTTGGCTAAAAGGTTTTCATAATGGATGTGTTTATTATTGACTTTATTTTTGTCATTCACTAAGCACAAAGAAAGCATACAATCCTTTGTTTTTATTGATCCTACGATGGTTGAGCTGCAAATGCAGTCGTGCACACGTTTTGATCCAAGCAAGGCATTCCGTTTCAGATTTTGGAAATCTGTGAATTTTAAGTTCCACAAATATGATCAGGATACCTGACATCGCCTGTACTGTCCACTGACGGTGGAGAACCATTCTTTTTCGAGTCCTGACGCAAAAACTTTCTGCCGGTCTCCTAGTCCACAATGTACATTAGCATGTGTTTACTTCTGTGGCTTGTGTTTGTGAGATGGTCACTCACATGGTAGCTGCGATGTGACGTAAAATGGGCATTAGCCAGTGAAACGCGGCCCCTGTGGTAAGGTCCATTCAGGGTCTGCAGCCTTCAAAGGACGGATTTGTAGGCCGATTACGTCATAGCGTGGCGACAAGGCCTGTCCGAATTCAGGGGCCGTTTCTCAATAGCTGTGTCCGAATTAAGGGTCTGTATCCTTCGAAGGACTGGTCTACTTTGGACGGGTCCTTCGAAGGCTGGGAATAAACTAAGACCGGAAGAAAAATATCTGTGGATTCGGACAGGTCTAGCCTTCACCAACTGTCCCTGCCCCCACCTCAACATAACTCATGTTGCCAACCAACCGTGATAGCGTGAAGCAGAGAGCAGAGAGGAAAAAAAAACGGAGCCGAAGTTTGTTTTTCAGTCATGTATTACTGATTTCCAGTGGTGGGAAATCACCACCACTGGAAATACAAGTACTTAAGTACAATTTTCGTGTATCTGTACTTAAGTAGATTGAATAATTGATACTTTCTACTTTTACTCTACTACATTTTACAGTAAATATCTGTACTTTCTACTTCACTACATTTCTACAAGTGTCGCGTTACTCATTACATCCAAGTCGCATTGTGCTTTTTTTCCGTTAAAATGTGAAGGTCAGGGACTTAAGGTGGAGCCATAACATCCAAGCAATAACGTGACTTACATGTCTGTTGTCACCCATCACCTCCCCCTTTACTCGCACGCGGAACTCCAGACATGCGCAGTGGTTTCCTCTGAGCGGGAGAAGATGTCTGTCTAATCATCAGTAATATAATAGCTGCATAAATCATAAGATATGGCGACATGTAAAATCAGCAGCGCTTCGCTTTCACAGACGGTGGGGACTTTGTCCAACTTTTAGTGTCACTTGGAAGGAAAGCTTAAAGAAAGGTAAGATCTATGGACGTGATGCTAGCAAAGCTAGCTGTACTGACTGAGTCACGTGTTGCATCTGCAATGAAAAAAGTTGTCACTCATGCGCTGAATTATTGTGTGGAGGTGTTGACTGAGGTGTCGCAAATATGGGACAACGCTGTGACCAAAGTGCAATATCACATTCAGGAACAATCCGATTCTTCTGAACGGATCTTTACTAAGGTTCATAGGACTGAAGCCTCACTGAGAGGCGTTCTGTGTTCTTCTAATGCTCCGTGTACACTGCAGTAGCTATTTTATTTCATAAAAAATTATATATATATATATATATATATATATATATATATATATAATTGGCAAATAAATAAAACAGAACGTAAGAACGCAGAGCATGCTCATTGCTCTTTGTTTTTGCCTTCTGTCATGGTGGCAGACTTGCAGCAGGAGGGAGGATGAGAATCTGATGGTAACCAAGGTGCTCCTTCTCCTTGGTTACTTTTTGCTTATTGCACCTTGGACAGTGTGCATAGTTGAGCATTGCTTACCGTTAATTGCTATGTGCAGACAGCTGTGGTTTCTGACATGTGCAGTATGGGCAACCGCCCAGGGCATTATTTTTTTTAGGGATGGCAGGAGACCTCTGAGGATTGTGGCACAGAGATGAAAGCAAAACAGAATGAAGAAGAGTTTGAATTGATACTGGTTAAATTTATTTCAGCCCTAAGTATTTAATATCTAGGTATTTTTATGGGAATGTGGATCTTTCAGATCAATTTGAGAAACAATTTTGATAGGTACACTAAATTTTATTGTGTCATGTAGTAGGTAAAAGTAGGGGTGCTGGTCTTGGTCTTGATTTGGTCTCGGGTTCGGTGGTCTAGACCAGTGGTCCCCAACTTTTTATTACCGCGGACTTGGAAATTTTGCTGCGGCCCAGGTGGGAGTGGGGGTGAGGGATGGGGGGTCAACTTTCAGATAAGGCTTCTGCATGTTGGTGTTCCCGCTAAATCCTGAATATACCCACCCAATTTGGGTTGTCTTAGCCTTTTTATCGCAGCATATGGGGTTTTCCCTGACTGGGAACGAGAATACAACCTGCTGAATGTGACAGGTAACCAATCAGAAAGCGCGGTGACGTAAGAACAGAGGGGAATCCCAAACAGCTGACATATTACGCAACTGTGAGTCCGGTGGATATTGGAGATGATATGTGGAAATGTTTATTATTCTATGTAAAGGTCATTATTATATGTTTATGTTTATTCAGTTAAAAATGTTAACTATGAAAAAACACAGTCACCTCCAGATTATAGTGCAGCAAATAGAGCGGCTGCTCCCGTCGTCTTTTATCCACCGCCTTTTCTTTTTGTTACGTCTTTTATCTCTTAAAATAAGTCCACAAACTATCACTATTGCTTCTACATCGTCATCCGTGTTTGGTCATTCTAAATTCCCATATGCTATGTTGGGGGTTTTACTGGATTATCCTCTGGAATCGCGATGTTCGTGACTGGAATTGGTCCGTGTTACCTCTGCCGTGTGGCCGGAGACACAAACCGATCGAACCTGTTGGACTTTTATCAACTCTGTGGTCACAGAGATTTGGAGAATCGGCCGACAATTCTTAAATCTTGCTATCTAAACCAGACTTAAGACTCACAAGCTCTACTCATCTCTTCTCGTCCACTGCCCAAACGCTCTCTGACTCTGGTCTCTATGGTAACGTTTACATATCCCGCCACAAAAACAAACATTTTACTTTCGTGAAAATTTTAACTCACGATAATGACTAACGGGAGCCCTGAGATTGTTTCTCTGCAATGAGACGGTCCCATCTGGGAGATAATGACATCCAAAGTGTTGCTTATATCCACAGCTTGCTTGGTCTCTACGTGGCGAAGCAGTTTTAAGTTTTATTGCCTCATTAGCAGCCGGTCGCCGCATGTTACGCAGAGCGGGCTTATAATGTGGGACTCACCTACCGGTCCGGGATAAATCCATTCTCCTTGTCTCTTCTCTGGGCCTTTTCCCCTTTGCAAAGAAACTTTCCAAAGACATCTGATCTGTTTCTTACTCATTTTGCTGCTTGTGGGCTCAATGTTGGCGCACAAGTAACCGAGAGAATCCGGTTAAAGGATTTTCAAAATAAAAGATCCTCCAGACTCAAATAATACATAAAACGGAAATATTGAATTATTTCTTGCGCGGCCCGGTGCCAATTGGTCCACGGACCGGTACCCGTCCATGGACCGGGGGTTGGGGACCACTGGTCTAGACAACAACTCTGCTACGTGGCTCTTTGGTTCCATGTCCTCCCCTGTCCACCCTTTCAGTTGGATTTCTTTCAAAATAAAAGCCACTAGTGGCAAAAAAAGTGAAGTTCATGCTATGTTAGGACAGGAGACAAGATGTTTCCATCCCTGAAATTATGATGCATAGAATCACATATCTAAGTCTAAACTATGTTACAGAGTAAACACAGTAAAAACATGCTTTATCTGTGGCATTGTTCATTAAAATGGCACATTTCTGATGGCTGAAAATTAAATACGATTGGTACACTTAATGATAATAGCGATTAGGTAATGCATTCAGCAAGTACTTTTACTTAAGTATTTTTAAAAGCCAGTACTTTTTTACTTTTACTTAAGTAAAATGGTACTTTTACTTGAGTAAATTTTTGTCTGCGTATTTGTACTTTTACTTAAGTAGATTTTTTGAGTACTTTCTCCACCACTGCTGATTTCTATATTATTCTTCACCTTTTATATTAAAGGATGTTCCATAGTATAAAGGAAATCTAATTTGTATTCCTTGTAGAAAGGTGCAGTACACATTTGAACATTTTAGAATAAAACTAAGAGATTTCCTTTTTACTATGGAACATCATTTACTATAAAAGGTGAAGAATAATATAGAAATCAGTAATACATGACTAAAAAACGAACTTTGGCTCGGCTCCGTTTTTTTCTTCTTCTCCGCTCTCTGCTTCACGCTGTCACGATTGCTAGGCAACATGAGTTACGCTGAGGTGACTCAGCTCATAAGCTGCATCAGCATAAGCTGGATGCAGCATACAACCCCTAGTTGCTGCTAATTCATGTCCTACTAAGTCAGGCTTGCCTGCCATTTCTTCAAAGATTTTTGCCAAGAGCCGGCACAAAGTGCTAATTATGGTCATTTTCATAATTCAGTGAGTTCCTTTGCACTTTTCACGCAGATTGAAAATCACAAAATCAAATAGCCTTTTCCACAAAATAACAATCAAATAAAAGCTGCAAGTGGTGTTGGAGGCTCTCGCAGGGAAGTGCGCCAAAGGCCTCATGGCGACCGTGGGGGTTCCAGCAAAGCCAAGCTCTCGCCACCGCCAACGCTCTCGCACAGTTCCCGCAGCTGTGCGCTAGGCGACACACACTGACATCTTCCACAGCGCTCCCTGACGATGCACAAGCACAGTCGAACTGAATTACAATTTCAAGCTATTGGGCTCTTTAGAGGCTAACAAAGGTCAAGCCTAACAAGTTTGCTGCAAATAGCATAATGCATTTGCAGCAATGCATGTATGATTTAGAGAAGTCTTTCTTCCAACAGAAAGAAAGACTGTTCTAATTGCTCTAACTGCTTCTTCCAAAAGGTGACTGCCTGTTGGAAGGGGGCGGGGCTAAAGTGATGTCACCAATTGTCCATTTGAATGTGATGAGCTCTGGTCTATGATGATACAAATGAAGTTTGATGCAGCTGGGAGCTTATATGGGGAAGTTATTCCATCTTGATGTTTCATGGAGAATGAGTTTGGTGCAGCTGGGCCAAAACATGTGGAATCTAGAGCCAAATGTATAGCGGCAGCGAGACCAGTGACTTCACCACGCCGCCACGCCCTCCTCTGAAAACTCTGGGTACCTTAAAGCAAGTGAGACCATCTGCCATCTGACTCAAGATCATCTTGATTAGGTCAAGAGAGCCAGAGATGAAGCTTTCCAAGTAAAAAAGTAACTTCCTGTTCTGAGGGGGCGGGGCTTATATGACGTCAGATTATAACAAGATAGGATCTCAGGCATCCAACCAATCCTGGTTGGATCCCCCCAAAAAAGATCCCCACCTCATGCCAAGTTTGGTGCCAATTGAGCTTTTTATGTGAAAGTTTTGTTTGTTTTGGCGAGTACGCCAAGTTTGCTGCTCTGCTACGCCCCCTGAACATATACAAAAAGTCAATTTTTTTAATACCTTTTAAAGCCCCATGCCTTAACTGCATTCTGACCAAGAATGAAGCTGATGGGTCTAAATTTCAAGGAGGAGTTTGTCAAAGTTTGATATGAGTAAAAATGAAAAAGTCAAAATTTGACCTTTGACCCAAAATGGCCGTCTCCCTGTGCATTTTAGAGGGTACCTCCAAAATACTTTTTTTCTTGATTTGGGGAGATCTACCTATGTACTGAGTTTCAGACTTCTACGACCTACGGTTTCTCCCAACTCACTTTAGGAGGCGCTGTAGAGCAGTTTGGCCACGCCCGCTTGCGATTCCACTGGAATCCAAAAATTTTCCTCAGGGGACAATTTTGGGTCAAGTTTGGTGAGTTTTTGAATATGTTAAAGGCCCCAAAAGGGGGCCTGCCTGTGTAAAGTGGTGGAAAAAAAAAAAAGAAGAAGAAATCCTGTGATTACAATAGGCCTTCGTCAGTGACATCCGGTCAGGGGAGGCAGGTGAGGCACAGCCTCACCTGTCATCATGGAAAATAATATATAATAAAATCATTTATATTGCTATTTTCACCCTGTGGTCTGTACTATAAAGTACCTATTTTTTACTTAGCTTAGCCAATTCTGATTATTTTTTCTTCAAAATCGCTAGATTTTCCCATTTTTCCATTCAAATGCTCAGAAGAGAAGCCAGTGAGGCAGCAGCGAGCTGAGCCTCGCCTGGGATTGTGCAACCTCTCGCTAACTGCACTGGCTGCCATTCTATGGGAGCATGTTCCTCCTGTCTGTACGCCGGCAATAAAATGGCTTAAAAAAATTAAATATATGGACTGATTTTCCATAATTTAGCTTATGTATATAATGTACAGTGTTTTTTGTCACCAACTGTGTGTGTGTATCGTGTTTTGTGTGCGATCAGAAACGGCAGAGAACAGACTCGAGGTGAGGCAGACCGGACGTCACTGACGAAGGCCTATTGTAATCGCAGGATTTCTTCTTCTTTTTTTTATTTTTCCACCACTTTACACAGGCAGGCACCAAACTTGACCCAAAATTGTCCCCCGAGGAAAATTTTTGGATTCCAGTGGAATCGCAAGCGGGCGTGGCCAAACTGCTCTACAGCGCCTCCTAAAGTGAGTACTCTTGCCTCACCCCTAGGAGCGCTCATAATCCCAGATATTGTGACTGCACAACTGCAGACTAAGACACAGTGAGCTAGCCATGGAGCTAGCCATACAGTAAATAAGTAAAGTACAGTGATATATTTGTTTTCTTCTCTCTTTCGACATCAACATAAAAGACTACCTTTCTACACTTAAACAGTTTTCTAAAGTGGATTTTCAGAATTAGCGGTGCATGGATTTCATTGAAAAGTAAAGGTGAGACAGCACTAAGATGTTTTTAATTAGTTTTTAATGAAATGTGCATTTTGTGGGCTACAGTTTGTATGTCTAAACAATTCAGTAAAGTAGAAGCGGTAGCTAATCTACCACAGCAATTATTTATTAATAAAACAGTAGGCCTAAAACGTACAGAACATACTGAATGTTCTGTGTGCAAAATTCTTTGTTTTTTGGTGTTGAATTCTAAAACATGAAGTGGCATTGTTGTCAGTTGCTATGGCAACTGCATGTAGCTTGGCTGAAGTGCTTTCTCGCTCTTTCCCTTTGCTGTGGATCATAGCACAAAATTAATACCTACATTTCTAAGTTTCACTGAGTTAACGCGGCTATGGCTGAATATTAATCTTTTTGCCCCCCAGCGTTGTATGCCTGCGCGAAATTTCCATACGTCCAAAAACATGCATGGTGTAAGTTGTACAATTATATAAGTTGTAAGTCAGTGCTTCACCAGCAATGAACCTCACCACACGTCACTGGCCTTCGTCAGCGCTTCACTGCTCGGGCCTAATGACACGTCTGTTCAAAATGTTGTTAAATGGAAAAACAAAAAGAGCAAGTGGATGTGAAAGCAGTCACTTGGAGTACATAGTTACCAGATGTTTTATAATCCTTCTGTTTTTTGTTGTTGTTCACCCATAATTTCTATAAAGCAAATATATTTTTTATATAACTTCATGTGTAATGTACCGCACATATTATGTTTTGAACCAGACTTCACCAATGACATATTCTGCTGGAAAATGCTCCACTGAATTCTCATCATCAGTAGACCAGTGGTTCCCAAAGTGTGCAGTGCGCCCCCTATGGGAGATGGGGGGGCGCAGTGACATTGCAGGGGGAGCACGATGAATGAAAAAAGAAAAAAAAACTCTCAGGGAGCTGTTCATGTTTTAACCCCATTTTGAACAGACTTTTTTTTTAATGTATTGATGATAGCAAAGTTGAATATTGTTACAAATTAAAAAAATAAATGTGTTTGAAATAACACTGACAGCAAAGTATTGAACAAAAACAAAACAGTTACACAAAAGTGTTTCACTTTTATAATTTGTTTTTTTGCAACCCGAAGTGTGAAATAAACTTCAGTGGAGTTTGAAAACAAAATATGTGTCTGGTTGAACGATTTGTGTGCCCAGTTGATTTTTTTTCTTCTTTTTTGGGCGTGAGGATTTTATTGTAAGCCATAGGGCGGCCCAGAAGAAAATCTTTGGGAATCACTGCATTAGACCTAATCAATGGAGTCATCCACTTGTTCGCATCCACTTGTAAGACAGACATGCATAAATGGCATAAACCACACAATTTACATATTTTATTTTTCCAACCTGCCCAACTCTGTAGGATACTTACTTGAAAAAGGCTAGCATTTTTTCAACTGGTTAAATCCAGTCTAGCATTGGGTTTACTACACATGTAGACTAGTAATGTGCATTTGTGCACATTACTACAAGTTTGATAGTAATGTGCATTCTCAGCATTAGGAATTGCTGCAAAGTGTACCACTCATGCATGTTGATTCAGGAGAAGGAATCCTAAAAGTTAGTAACCCAATCTGGAAGATTTTTTTGCAAATTTGATAGTAATTTGAACTGTACTGCATTGTTTGATAACTAGGCTCAGTTGGAATGCATGTATATTTGAATGTGTCTCAATGATTGGACTAACTTCCTTTCTCAAAATTTGTTTTGAAAAAAATTATTTGTAAAAGACATTTGTAGATGACATTATTTGTCCATTGGCACTAGAAAATTGGATTGGATTGACAGTGAGGTAGTTCAACTGAGAGTTTTGTATCTAGCCTCAAAGGAGGATGTATTAAAACCCTATTGTCATTATTAGACATCTTTTAAAAATAACATTTGTAATTGTTTCAATAAGTTGTTTATATCCCTGCTGTTATTTGCAGTTTTTCAGTAAGTGCTAGGTTTTTTATGCACATACACATTTTTTAATTACCCTACATGGTCCCAATTTTATTTTAATCAGAGTGTGTTATTTTCAATAACTGTGTTGTTGTTTTTTTCATGCTGAAAATTTGACCTTTTTTATATTTTTACCATTGTGTGAATCATGCTTCCATTTACCTGTCACTTTGGCGCTGGTTTATATAAATTTCTCCAAAAAAGTACAATAAAATACATTTCTGTTTTATTCTACGCTTTACTAAATGTGCAGCTACTCACCCAAGACAAGTGAAAGACGTGCAGCAGACCTTAAGACCTGCGTTAAATATTGTAAGTCATAAAGGTTCAGAATTAAGTAACATGACACAATGTTTTATGTAACCGTTACTTAAATATTTCAAATGCACTTTGTTACTCTCTACTTTTATCAATTAACTTAGTTGATTTTCTGATTCATTATATTGAAAAAACAAATTTGCTTGTCAACACTTTTCTGAAACATTTCTTGAAAACAAACCATGTTGAGTTTTGGAGAAATGGATAAAGTTGAACTTGTACTGTTGCATGAGAGGGAAGCAGCGTCCCCAGAGGATTTGGGGACATCTGATGTAAGACTGTTGTAAACATCACAAAAGGAAGTCACTCAATCTCAGTTTTAACAAAGAAAGCTGAGTACAGTCATTTCCTCACTGTGTTATGATGCTGATTTGGACATTATCCACATAGCCATCAACTGCTGATTTGCCTGACGTCAAAAACTTATCAGATCTCACACTGTTCATGGTCAAGCTGCAATGGAATGCATCCTCTTTCAGCTTGGGAAAAAATGGCTTCCTTTACTCGTCTTTTCTCTAAGTCCTTTACATACCTTAGTGTTTCATATCTTCATTCTGCCTATCGCAACATGATATGTTTGTTCATAAATTTGAGCATTGATAAGGCAGATATGACAAATTCTTATCTTGCTTCTATAGTTATAAAAATACTGATATTGCAAGCTTTAATCAGCAAACTAGCTGTGGTCATTAATCACTGTAGGCGTGTTACGACATGCTGTTGTAATCTTTTGTGCTTTGATCAACCCAGCAATCCTGTTTATATTCACCAAATGATGTTAAATCAATTTAAAACAAAGGAAACCTTTGATGAAGCCAAACTAATGGAAAACAGACATCTGCCTCTGCTTGTTGGAATGAGAGGACACTAAGAGGAAAAACAAACTGGATGAAAGAAAAAGAGACAACAAAAACCAATAAACAGTTCTCAGGCCAGTAACTACAGAGTACACATGCTGCTCTGGAGCCAAAGGTACCTGACAAAAGATATAGAGAAAGACAAACATAAACAAAAGAAAACACTGTCATGCAATCAAAATATCAAAAGGTGCAGGAGACAGCTGGCAAAAAACAGAGTGAAAATGTAGACGAGCAAAAAGCCCTGCTGAGAAAAACCACTTGTGTTTGGCATTCATGAGAGTTTTCTAATTGTAGAAAACATAATCTGTTAGGTTTAATTAGCTACTTTAAATTGCTCTCTCATATGTGTTCTGTGTTACCCTGTGATGGACTAGTGAACTGTTGCAGGGTGTGCCTTATTGCTCACCAATGCCTGCTGGATGTATACAACCCTACTGGTTTAATATCTCATAGCAACAGTGATAAATAAGAAGGAAGGGGATAAAACATGATCATCTGATGAGCAGAATCACCCAAAGGCTTGGATTTTAGACAATACAGTCAGAGGTAAGAGTTTGATGGGTAGTAATTAGTAAACAAAGGTCAGTGGTTTATTCAAACTTCAGAAAATTTAGATATCTACTTAAATTCCCCTTCAGAGTATACGGAGTGGCCCCCCAAATAAAAACGTAAGAGAAAATACCACACTAGCTGATTTCAGAAGTAGCCCTAACGTTTTCCCTGGCGACCCTACAGGAATAAGCAGGTATTGATAATTTTTGTGGCATTTATGATATTCCATCCTCCAACAGTTGGCTTCAGGTAATTAGAAAGGAGTTGGGCCTGAAAGTGAGATAGTTTAATTGATCAAAAAGGTTGTTGATTACTGAGCAACTGCCCCTATGATGCTCTAAGTGCCCATTTTGAGTCCCCTTTTTTTTCCTTTTTCAATAATTTATTGATTTTTATTTTATTTTTTTTAACTAGAGGGACACAAACAGGCTTCAAAAATAGTATTTAGCTAAAAATAACAATTTAGCAAAATAAATGAGTCTCGCTCCCCTTTGTCTAATAATGACTGAACCGATTCTCAGTGCCCTTGCCTCTATGTTGCTAAGACACCAGGGCCATAGTGAGGAGGAGGGGGGCAGAACTCTAACTGATAAAATTAAAGTCAGAAGTTTTCTCTGCAGCCAAATCATCTCTGCGTTGGGGGGCGAGGAAGGGGCTTTCCCGCTATTACGAGGAGAATTACGAAAATAAATAGAAACGGTTTTTCTAACTTCCACACCACCTTTTATTTACAAACAAGTGTATGTTGGAAAAAATATATTCTTGCCCATAATATAAATTGATAAATGATAAATTATGGGCAAGAATATATTTTTTCCAACATACACTTGTTTGTAAATAAAACCATAGGTCTGGTGTGGAAGTTAGAAAAACCGTTTCTATTTATTTTCGTAATTCTCCGCGTAATAGCGGGAAAGCCCCTTCCTCGCCCCCCAACGCAGAGATGATTTGGCTGCAGAGAAAACTTCTGACTTTGATTTTATCAGGCTGCCCCAGTGCTGGACTAAATGCCCAGTTCGCTGCAGGCAGCCTGAGTCGGTCCCACTGTTGTGGGTCAGAATCCTGATATAACGAAACTGTACTATGACTATCACCGTTACGCACCTAAAAGCCCCGGTACCACCTGCTCACTGATCGCTTTCTGCTTCACCAAGGCTTAACCTAACTAGGTGGATTCACACCACTGCTGATAGATCGGGAAAAAAGTCCGGGCAACCAAAGCAGCCTCTGTGCCTCAACAGTCACAAAACAGAAAAGCCTCATAGTCTGTCCCTAATTTATGTCCCTAGCCTCATAAATTAAATTTCCCTATTGGTCTCTCGCATCCAGGAGAGAAGTGCACAGTGCAGGGGAGCAGCTCTAACTCAGGGCCAGCCCAAGGGCCTTTATGGGGTCTTCGGTAGAATCTGATTTAGAGCAGAACATCAGCATCACTAGCAGTGATTAAATATAGATTTAGTGAACTCTGTGATAGTGGGCCCATCTTAATTGGCCAGCTTAAAATCAATCATCGGTTATTGGGCATTATTACTGTGAAGTATTTGTGAACAAACACAGCTCAAATATAAAGATTACAGATAGCATAAGACTGTAGCATATAGACTAGCGGTTCTCAATGTGGGCAGTACCGCCCCCCGGAGGGCGTTCAGAGGATGTCATGGGGCGCTGGTGGGAATTTTTACAAAAGGGGGGCGCTGGGATTCCTTTGGGGGGCGTTTGGTCGAAGATAAACTTTACACCTTAAATGCACAACAATACCAGTTTAGACTTTGAGCAACTTGGTAAAACTGTATTGTGTAACATTAAATCATGCTTGGCTGCAACTGTATCGATGGCAGCTCTTCTTCTCTTCAGTGTTTGTAGCTTCTTGGCGCAGCTCCGCGCCTGCTACTGATAGCTTCACCGCATCAGTTCAGCGTTACACCGGCAGATGACGTTGCTGTGATTCACTTTGTCTGGTATTTTTGTACATATGTTTTGGCAGTGCTGTGATCATGTCAAAGCAGCAACTTATATTAAAAAGTGTTTTATTTCCGCACATTGCGTAAAACTCTGAAACAGGAGAAGCGGGACATAAAACGGAGCGACGAACTAGATGTGAATTATGGCATAAAAATGGAGAATCCGACGCTGAACAGTGAAAAAAATCAACACATGATGTGAAACACATGACGATTAGGCAGCGCAGCAGAAGATTACTGATGGTGAGCGTCAATAAATAAGTGATGCCCCTCCTGAAAGTTCTAGTTTGCACAATAAATGCCATGTGGGTGAAGTTTTATGAATGATACTCTGATGTCCCATTCTCCTGAAGGCAGCACAGAGCTGCACCACCAGAAACTCACAGAAACACTGAAGAGAAGAAGAGTTATGATTAATGTAGTTACAGTTCTATCCATGTTTTAATGTTGCAGAGCTCAGTCGTTTTGCAAATAGTTCAAAGTTTAAACTGTCATGTTCATCTTTTATCTGGCCATTTTGTGGAATATTTAACAACTAGAAAATGGCAAAGGACAAGAATATTTTCCCACTCTTGATTAGCTGCTGTTAGGCCTACCAATTTTAAGTTGAATGTTCATTGCATTTTCATAGCCATGGGAATAGAAAATAATTTCTATTTAGAAAATAATTTTTATTCCCATGGCTTTTTTGTTCTCTGGGAAATTATTTTTCAATGATAAATACAGAAACAAGCATAATAGCCAAAACATCTACAATGTGCATCTATTAATAGTAATATTAATAATAATATAATAGTCAGTGCAAAGTAGCCTTCAAATTCTTTCGTGGGGGGCGGTGACGGACCTGGATAAATGCTAGGGGGGCGCTGGCCCATAAAAGGTTGAGAAACACTGCTATAGACCTTCAGTAGACGCTTGATAGATTTTTCAAGGCGGACCAATGAAGACACTGTTACAGTAATCGACTGACCTTAAATGCGTGGATGTTTCTCGAGATCTTCTAGAATAACAAAATCTAATGAAAATAATTTCTCTCAACCTTAAAATTCTAGATCTCTCTGAGGTGTTAAAATCATAAAATTATGTAGTTAACCCCTCTGAGCTTTTTCAATGTTTAGAGCAATCTGCAGCCAAGTTTCTATGGAGGCTAAACAGTCAGATATTATTAGGATTTATTTAGTAAAATAGCAGCAAATTTGCTTATTTCATAACTTCATAACCAGCAACCTTCTCCCCTATGGTCTGTTTAAAAACTACAGTCTCAGATCAACAGTCTTTCTGCTCTGTCAGCAGAAGAAATCCCTCAGCAATATTATACCTATCTGGGAAAACAGACTACATTTGCTTTGCATTGTTCACACATGATGACAATGATATAATATGATCCAGTTAAATATTAGATTCTTTATTAATATGGGTAGTTGCTATGTTGATGTATGATGTTTTAAGATCTTGTTTAATGTGCCCCCTTTTTAAACTTTGAGCCCCTCCTCTTTAAAAGTCTTGCACGGCCCTGCACAAATGGAAGTAAAGAAACATGCAAAAATTGAATTGGGCATAATAGTGGACTTTAAGGGGGCATTCATTAAGCTTTTATCTTTAGAACTTATTTGGACTCTTTAAAAAATATCAGGATGTTTAAAAAAAAAAAAAGGAAAGGTATTGCTAACTTCTTGCACCTTCTGTGCCATCCTCAATATTTGCTCCGATCAGATGATGTAATTTTAAAATAACACATTTGCAAAAGACAAACCATTCCATTTCCCTGAAGCATTCAGATGTGCAGACTCTGAGTAAAGTTCACAACGTCATGCCTACTAGGAATAAAACTTTTTCCAACCCAGTAACTGTTTGAACAAAATTGACTGCATAATGGTGGGCTGTCTTGTAGGGAGGGGATGTTGAGGATTTGTTGACATTTCCCAGACACTTGCTGCTGTGTGTTCTGTATGTGTCTCTAATAAAATTGACACTTAACAAAGCCATGCTCTGTGGAAATGAAATTTAATTGTCATTGTTAACTTGTGCTTGACTGCTCTGCTCATTCTTTTTACGTAAACACTCAAGCGTTAAAGGCACAGGCGTAAATCCCAGGGAGGAAAGGGGAGAGGGGGGGGGGGATCGGAAACCCCCAATCTTGGAAAAGTCTAGAATTGTCCATCACAAAGAAATCATGAAAGAAACCCTTGTATATAAACTAGCGGTTCTCAACGTGGGCGGTACCTCCCACCAGAGGGCGTTCAGAGGGGGGAGCTGGGATTCATCTGGGGGGCGTTTGGTCGAAGGTAAACTATACATCTTAAATGCACAACAATGCAAGTTTAGACTTTGAGCAACTTGGTAAAACTGTTTTGTGCAACATTAAATCATGCTTGGCTGCAACAGTATAGATGGCAGCTCTTCTTCTATTCAGTGTTTGTTAGCTTCTGTTGCCTTCTTGGCGCAGCTACGCTCACCGCATCAGTTCAGCGTTACACCGGATGATGACGTTACTGTGATTCACTTTGTCTGGTATTTTTGTACATATGTTTAGCAGATCTGTGATCATGTTAAGCAGGAGCATATTAAAAAGTGTTTTATTTCCATTTGAAAACTGCACGCTTCCATGGAAGGACAACAGAAAATTGCTCTTATAAACATGTAATTACTAAAATCACGATACCCTCACTTTGTATCCCTCTGAAAAATGAACCCATTTAAATAAAGAAATCCCTCCATGGGTGATACCACGATAGAGGGCGTTCATTTATAGCGTTAACACCGGTGCTGTAAGTGGTCCGGCATGAAACGGGTTTGATAGAACAAAGTTACCACAGCACTTTTAAATTTCAATAATCAGAATACCGAAATTGTTTCCGTTGTTTTAAAAGATTTATGTCAGTCTGCCTTTTCCCCATTGATATGTTCCTGACCGCTGCGCACCTTTAGGGGGGTAAAAATAAAAAAAAATAAAAAATGATGCGCACATTGCGCAAAACTCTGAAACAGCAGAAGCGGGACATAAAACGGAGCGACGAACTATGTGAATTATGGCATAAAAACAGAGAATCCGCCGCTGAACAGTGAAAAATCAACACATGATGTGAAACACATGACGATTAGGCGGCGCAGCAGGTGATGAGTGGAGATTACTGATGGTGAGCGTCAAACAATAAAATAAATCTAGCAACAGAAAAGATAAAATGTTTTAAATCACTAACATTTAATTTGTAAGACATTTTTCTTGGTTATTATCTTATAATAACCAAGAAAAGTACAAATTCTAACTGTAGAGTCTCCTTTTGAAGTGGGGTATATTTTAGTGACCTTTTAATGTATTCTTCAATATTCCTTCATACCATTATGAAGGAATATTGAAGAGCTCTTAGAGAAAGTAGAGACATTTTCATATCTGTTTATTTACGTTTGTCGCGTTTTGATCAGGAAACGACAAAGCCACCTAATTTTTTACAAACATCTGCGTTGAGGGCCCTGTTTGACTGTCACTAATTAATCTTAATGCGGCTCGTTCTGTTTTTAAATTTTATTTTCCTTCAACAGCTTGCAAACTGTTTCCCAGTAGAGAACACACGGGCACATACTGTAGATATGACTCATAATCTGTTGGTGGTATCCGGCAGTAATGTAGCAATGTTTTATTATAATTTCGGCTTGTCAGTTTGGATATCGCCACCACCATTAGCTGTTAACTTTATATCATTTAGATGAGATTTTATTACAGTACAACTTATCGACATTACTTGATATTCTTTTCTATTTGGACACATAAACAACACAAGCAACACCATCAGGTATGTGAGTTAAATTTTATTAAATATGATGAAGACAGCATTGTTTAGCGACACTTACTGTGGGTAGCGAGTGTCGCTAAACAATGCGACACTTACCATTTACCTTTTGCTTACCTGTAATGTAAGCAACTCGCTTAACAGGTACTTGAGAGTCAATTCCAGTGCTGGTTACAAAAAGCAGAAACTATCTACTTACATTGCGGCTATTTATGAGATAGAATTAATGTATTCTGGTGAACCTGAACATGAATGGGATTGTGTTATTCATTGATCTGGTTATGCTCAAATGCGGTATTTTCGAAGCACAATGAATGCTGTTCTTTAGAAAATTGTTTTGAAACATAATTTTCACATGCAAAATTAAACATATTTGCGTCAAATGGGATTTATAGTAAAGTTTTGCAAACGTTTTTTTCACGCAAGTAGCATTTTTCAACAGGCATCGACACAGCCACCTACAATTTGGAAACATCTGCGGTGCACATAGATTTCAACCAGTTGATTTAGCCACCAGTTGATCTATAACACCGGCGGCACCGCTTCGTTTGGCCCTTCCGAATTCCCTTTGCTGTGCGACGTCACAGAAATTATGGAATTCTCTGCATTGTAACAGAAATTCCTCCTCCAAAAGAGCAAATGCACTACTCAAAAAAATAAAGGTAACACTCAAATAACACATCCTAGATCTGAATGAATGAAATATTCTCATTGAATACTTTATTCTGTACAAAGTTGAATGTGCTGACAACAAAATCACACAAAAATCATCAATGGAAATCAAATTTATTAACCAATGGAGGCCTGGATTTGGAGCCACACACAAAATTAAAGTGAAAAAACACACTACAGGCTGATCCAACTTTAATGTAATGTCCTTAAAACAAGTCAAAATGAGGCTCAGTATTGTGTGGGGCCTCCATGTGCCTGTATGACCTCCCTACAACGCCTGGGCATGCTCCTGATGAGGTGGCGGATGGTCTCCTGAGGGATCTCCTCCCAGACCTGGACTAAAGCACCGGCCAGCTCCTGGACAGTCTGTGGTGCAACGTGACGTTGGTGGATGGAGCGGGACATCATGTCCCAGATGTGCTCAATCGGATTCAGGTCTGGGGAACGGCCAGTCCATTTATTTATATATTACATTTCAACAAGGCATTTCAAAGAGCTTTACACCAGAAAATTACAAAAATAAAAAGTCATAGAAACAGCCAACAACTGAAACATTACATTTTCTCGCTGCATATCAGATTGTTAATTAATGTTCCATTAATTAACGCACGGCTCACATCTCGAGTCATGCGATGAGATGAGACTATTTCTAGTTAGAACTTCTCAACCTCACACACCAGCTCAGGCTCCCACCAGAGAAGTGACATTCAGTGCCCTGTGATAAAATGTCCATCACACAGGGTCAGAAGGCCAAGGTCCCCTCCCTCGGCCTTCTAAAATCTCACATTGCACCCTTCCCTTTTGGCCCATCCCACAGGTGGTGAGCGCATGGGAAGGTGAACCCACTTTGGTTGATTGAATTTTCTTAATAGCTTATGGGTCATGTGACCAATTAACTCCAAATAAATGTAAAATTATTCTACTAGACTAGGTGGTGCACACTCATACCTATTCCATTTAACGCTTTTTGTTCCTTGTCAGTGGGTCACATGAAATGTAAGCTATTAAACACCAATCATATTTTTTAATTTAAATTATGGAAAAAAATTGAAAAATATCTAAAATGGGGACATAAGGAGGGTGCCTCATCTCTATTGATTTATAAAGCAATTTCAAAGTGGTTTTGAATCAATAGGACAAATGTCTTGGAAGCTAAACAAAAACATACTAAATTTTGACAAATAAAATTGCTAAAAAATAAAGTATTAAAATGGAAAACAAATGACTGTGCCTCATCTATACAGACTGATAGAACAATTTCACACAGATTTTGAGTCAACAGGTCACATGACCTGGAAGCTATTGAAGAAAAACCCCCAATTTTGACCAAAAAATTCCTAAAAAATGATAAATGGCTAAAAATGGAAAACAAAAGTTTGTGCCTCATCTGTAGAGACTAGTATAATTATTTGAAAGTGACCCAGTGGTCTGGGGGTTACCTAACAAGTGCAATTCGTCCAATTCCTCTAGTTAGTTAGAGGTAACATTAGCTAACATTACCTCTAGTTAAGTAATGTTAACATTTTAACAATGAGTTAAAATGTTAACATAAAATATTTCAGCAGAGAGCATCCATCCTCTTTTTTTCATCAGTTTGAGCTCATGAAGGTGTTACTGTGTTCCTCTGGTTAATATAGAACATCTATTAGACGTCATTCATTGACAGTGCATTATTCTTAGCCAAACTAAACATTTACCTATAGCATGCTAAGTGTTTACTTGATGCACAAATTGTTGATATTGTGATTCTACTAATGAGTTTTATTTTATTGTTTTAGAGTCAAAGAAAAATTTCCACCTTGGAAGACTATTGTTTAATCATATTTTTTCCTATATAAAGGACTCTACCAACAAAACAAAAATGTGGCATATTGCTTGTTTAACAACCCTGGTTATTCGTCTGTGAACCTAATTAATTTGTTCGTTATTGACTTTTGCTCAATTAAATTTCTTATGTATACATTGTATATGGTATTTTTTATTATTGTTGATAATGTTGTTTTTCATGTCTTATTTCTTTTGTTCCTCCTATAATTGATGGAGATACATAGATATTATTTATAATGTATAAAGGTGTTGTCTATGTCACCTAATTAGCTCTATATCCTGAAGAAAAATATGGTATTTTAGAAGATAATTTATCTTTCACGTTGCCAGTAATGGCGAAATTAATAGTAAATAATAAAGATTTTGTGGTTGTAGGAGCCATTTATTCTTTCTTGGGTTTATCGCCACCAGGGGGCGTATTTATTTTGAGTTCTGAGTGTCTGATGGGGGATGGGTTATTTAAGGTCAACCATGATTCTGTTCAGGTGTGGTTAATAGGTAGAGGCAAACAGTTTTCTACTGTGCTTGATTTTGGATGTATGTCGAATTTATGTGGATCTAAATGGAAACAGTGAGACAATGGACATTTGTACTGGCAATAAATGACTTTATTTATGTCAAACGAAAAGATTGGCATCCTGAATCTTAATTGAGCGCACATAAAACCAACGCCTTTCAACAACAACCACCAGTAGCCTAAAATATAGAATTTTATATTTACAGTGGTATTCTCATTTAGTGACATAATTATATTAGTTGTGTTACCACCCCCACGCCACTAGAGGCAGTAGCACTGCATGCCCGAAAAGATGCGACTAAGAAGCAGATTTAGAAGTACACAGAAAGCTACGGAATTTGTGAAATAGCGCCCCCTTCACTTCTGTGCAATGATTGAGTGCAATGATCCCATTTCCAAATAAGGTAAGAGACTGACAGTGGTCCGTCCCCGTCCCTTTCTGTTTGCTGCAGCGAGGTGTACTTGCATCTATGGGCCCCACAAGATGGAAGATGGAAGATTTTTGGGAGGTACCAAGATGGCGGACTGACAAGCTGTGTCTCTGAGAGCTCCACATAAGACCAACTTTCCGACTAAGTAACGTTGCATATTTCCACCCGAAAGTTCATGATGAATTCCCAGAAGCTCACAAAGAATGCAAAATTCCGAACACCAGGACTTTTGAAACAGCAAGAGACACAGAGACCGATGGAACATGACTACGCTGAATCTCAAGTACCCACGTTACCGAAGCGCGACAGTGATGTTGATTCGGCTCCCTCAACTCCGAGCAAAGAACCGACTGGTAAGAAAACCAAGCCAACAGAAGTCAACACAGAGACGCAAGTATCCAACAACACTATTCTTGAGGCAATAATGAGTTTGCAGACAAAAATAACGAGAGTGGAGACGCAATTAGAAGATATGAGAGAGCAAAACCGTCAAGCTAGCACTATGATGGCTAACCTAGCAAAGGCGGTGCAACTGAATACGGTTGAGCTAAAGGAATGCAAACAGAAAGTGGCTAATCTGGAGGCAGCTAACGGACAGTTACTGAAAGAAAATAATGAGATCAAGGAGAGATTGCGGGAACAAGAACGATACAAAATGCGATGGTGTCTCCGACTGAGAGGTTTGAAGGAGAGCAAAGATGAAAATATTAGAGTCAGTAATAACAAGTCTACAAAAAATTGCCCCAGATCTGGAGGCGAAAATGGAGGATGCTGTGGATGTTGTGCACAGGCTAGGAAAGAAAGAAAGAAGGTCTCTGGCTAAAGACCACGACTCAGGTGGTTGAGGGGGATATGGCGGACAAGCAAGTCATGTTTCTCTGAGCTCCCGAAAAGGTCCCGACTGTAAGTTAACTTGGTAAGTAAACTACTAATAAATATCTGAAATATCAGTACTCGATTTGTAATATGAAGAAAACCAACAAGTTTATGCCGCCTGGAGTTAAGTCTCCGCATTCTAAAACCTCCGAAAGTGAGCACGACTATGCGGTGCCAATAGAGTCTGCTGCAGCTAGCAAACGGGAGAGGGAAGCCGGTACCCCAACCAGCACTCCTGAAAAAAAAAAAACACACATGGAAAAAAGAACAAAAGGTACGTCCCAGGAAGAAATGAACACTGAGGCTATTTTGAGCGCTATAAGTTCCTTAGGACAAAAAGTAGAAGACCGCTTGGAAGAAGTTGGCGAGCAAATGAAGCAGCACAGTGCTATGCTAGCGGCTATTGCTAAGTCGGTTCAGCTCAATTCTGAGGAACTAAAAGAAAGCAAAAAGAAAATAAAAGAATTGGAGAAACAAGCGGATTCACTCTCCAAAGAAAACATGCAGTTGAAAGAAAGAGTCCTGAATAGTGAAAGATATAAAAGACGATGGTGCCTGCGCTTAAAAGGAAAGAAGGAAAAGTCTAGTGAGAACATCCGAGAAGTGATGGCACTTCTGTGCAAAATTACACCTGATTTGGCTTCAAAGATGGATGAAGAGGTTGACGTGGTACACAGAGTGGGTCGAAAGATGGATAACAGAGACAGACAGACCATCATTCTGTTTGTGAGACGAACCTTGAGAGACGACATCTAGAGGAGAACTAAAACTTCTCCGATCTGCAAAGAAGAAGGAGTTCGCTTCTCTGAAGATTTGACACCAGAAGATTGGAAAGCAAGACAAGTTCTTTGGCCAAAAATTGAAAAAGCAAGAAAAGAAGGCAAAACTGCGGGCTTCAGGGGCCCGTTTGGTTTCATCGAAGGCAAACGCATCCTGGACATTTCTTCAGCTGGGAACTGAGATCCAGCAGGTAGGAGCATGAAATGGTAGTGGACAGTTCTGTTAATGGGACCTCTACCTCAAGTAGTTTTTTTTTCCCACTCTCCTAAACCGTCTGTTCATGTGTTCTATTTTTCAGATAAAAACTGATTTTTCTTTTGTTTCTTTTAACACAAAGGGACTTAAAGACTCACTTAAACGGAAAGCTGTTTTTTTGTTTTGTAAAGGACAACAAGCACACTGCACCTTTTTACAGGAAACACATTCTGATGCATCTGACATGAAGTTCTGGTCGCAACAATGGGGTGATAAAATTATCTTCAGTCATGGGACAAATCGATCGGCTGGCGTTGCCATCTGCTTTTTCAGATGTCCAGGTAAGATTTTGAGTGAAAGAGCAGATGAAGATGGACATTGGGTAGCCTGTGTTTTGGAAGTTGACAATGTCCCAATAATTTTGTTAAACATTTATGGATATAATAATAATCAATACAATAGAAATCTGTTACATCAAATAACAATGGTTATTGCGAAGTTCACAGCTATTTTTCCTACAGATCATATTATAGTCGGAGGGGATTTCAATTTAGCTCCAGATGAATGGATGGATCGATGGCCTTCACTGCTGGTAAAGGAAACTCTAAATCCTATTCTTCAAGAATTTAATAACCCAAAACTGTTGGATGTCTGGAGAGTGCAACACAGTGGAATCAAACAGTTCACCTGGCACAAACCTAATGGTCAAAGTAGATCACGTATTGATTATTGGCTGGTTTCTGCTGCAGTCCTAGAAGTTGTCAAAGAGACAGAGATAGCAAATTGTCCTTTAAGCGATCACTGCATCATCAATTTAAAACTACAGAAACTAAATAGAAGTTACAAACCTAGTAATTACTGGAAATTCAATGCATAGCTTCTTACAACTTAGAGTTTTGTCAATCTATTAAGGAACTTATTCTAAATATATTAAATGACAATTCCTTTGAAACACCAATTCTTAAATGGGAATACTTGAAATATAGCATTAGAAAGTATTCAATTAAATTTGGTAAAGATCTAAATAGAAAAAGAAAAGCAGAAGAGACAATGGTGATTAAAGACCTTATGTCACTTTACAGAAAATTAAGTTGGAGTGATGAGGATAAAGACGCAATAAATAAATTACAACTTAAATTTGATGAGATATATACAAATAGGGCAAAAGGTGCTTATGTAAGGTCCAGAGCCAGGTGGATTGAAGAAGGAGAAAAGAATAGTGCCTTCTTTTGTAACTTAGATAAACGCAGACAGGAATATAATGCAATTAATAGCCTTATGATTGATGGAGTGGAATGTTCTGAGACTAAGAGAATAACACAAGAAGTTTTTAATTTTTATAGTAATCTTTACAAATGTTCACATACTGAACAAATTACTTCATCATTTTTTGAAAAAGTAAGAAATCTGATTCCTGTTATTGATGAAAATTTTAAGGAAATCTTGAGCCAGAAAAGGGTAGAGTGCCTTCTCCGGGTCAGGGGGGTCGTCCTGCCTCAAGTGGAGGAGTTTAAGTATCTGGGGATCTTGTTCACGAATGAGGGAAGAAGGGAGCGGGAGATCGACAGGTGGATTGGGGCAGCGTCTGTCGTGAAGCGGGCGCTGTACCGGTCCGTCGTGGTGAAGAGAGAGCTGAGCCAAAAAGCGAAGCTCTCAATTTACCGGTCGATCTACGTTCCCACCCTCATCTATGGTCATGAGCTTTGGGTCATGACCGAAAGAACGAGATCAAGGGTACAAGCGGCCGAAATGGGTTTCCTCCGCAGGTTGGCTGGGCTCTCCCTTAGAGATAGGGTTGAGAAGCTCGGTCATCCGGGAGGGACTCAGAGTAGAGCCGCTGCTCCTCCACGTCGAGAGGAGCCAGTTGAGGTGGCTCGGGCATCTGGTAAGGATGCCTCCTGGACGCCTCCCTGGTGAGGTGTTCCGGGCACGTCCCACCGGGAGGAGGCCTCGGGGAAGACCCAGGACACGCTGGAGGGATTACGTCTCTCGGCTGGCCTGGGAACGCCTTGGGATTCCCCCGCAGGAGCTGGAAGAAGTGGCTGGGGAGAGGGAAGTCTGGGCTTCCCTTCTGAAGCTGCTGCCCCCGCGACCCGACCCCGGATAAGCGGAAGAAAATGGATGGATGGATGGATGGATATTAGAAAATGAAGATTTCTGCATTCAAGTAAAAGGTTTGATAAATGAGATAAAAGAGGATGTTTCAATTGTAGGTTACATTAACAAGTGGGAATTTATTAAATTCAGAATTGGAGAATTTAGCATTAAATTTAGTAAAATAAATTGAATAAACAAAAAAAAGTATGAAAGTAATTTAATAAAAGAAATACATGTTTGTTGTAGCAATAATGATTTAACACCTCAAGACAGGATTAAACTTTCTGAGTTACAATCTAAATTGGATCAGCTGTACCTGAACAGAGCACAAGGAGCTTACATTAGATCCAGAGCAAAGTGGATAGAAGCTGGTGAAGAAAATGCATCTTATTTCTTTAATTTGGAAAAAAGTCGTCAGAAAAATATAACTTTTCAAGTCTTTTAGTAGATGGGGTGGAGTGTAAAGATCCCCAAGCAATTAAGAATGAAGTACACTTATTTTACTCCAAATTATACACTTCCAATTTTTCAGAAAAGTACTGTAAATCCTTATCAGTTCTATCTCACATTTGATCCCGCAAATTAACAAAACTTACAAAGATCTTTGTGATGCGGAGCTTAAAATTGATGAACTTGATGCAATGATTAAAAAAATGACCTTAAATAAATCTCCCGGTTCAGATGGCCTTACTGTCAATTTTTTATAGATACTTCTGGGAGGAAGTTAGAGTAGTTCTGTTGAAAGAATGCATTGAGAGAAAAGAACTGATGACAACAATGAAACAGGGAGTGATAATACTGATCCCAAAAACTGGCAAAGACAAAAGACAATTAGATAACTTAAGGCCAATTACTTTATTGAATACAGACTACAAGATTTTTTCAGGTTCGATTGCACTAAGACTCAAAAATGGTTTATCGGAGGTCATCAATGAAACTCAATCTGGTTTTTTAAGTGGAAGATTTATTCATAATAACATTAGATTGGTTCTGGATTGATTAGATTATACTGACTATATTGATAAGGGTTTTATACTCTTTCTTGACTTTTGCAAGGCTTTTGACTCAGTTGAGCATTCCTTTATTCTTAATACTTTACAGCATTTTGGTTTTGGTGAAAAATTCAACACGATCATCAAGATGCTCTACCTTGACAAATAGTTGTGTTTCTTTGGGTCATGGAACTTGCAGAAGATTTAATATTGAAAGAGGAATCCGACAGGGATGTGGCAGCTCACCCCTATTGTTTATTCTGGTCGCTGAGGTGTTGGCTATTTTAATTAAGAATAGTAACTTGACTGGTTTTGACATATTAGGTAATCAGTTAATAATTAGTCAATTGGCTGATGATACGACTTTGTTCCTAAAAGATGAATCTCAAATTCCCTTAGCATTAAATATTATCAACGACTTCTCCAAGGCTTCTGGTTTAAAACTAAATTTAGATAAAAGTTTATTATTTGATCTGAAGGATCGATCTACTCTGTCAATATGTAACCTTAAGGTGTGTAAAGAGGTTAAATATTTAGGTATTGTTGTGACTAGAGATAAATCTCGCTCTGAAAAGCTTAATATAAGCGACAATGTAGATAAATGTAAACTAATTTTAAATTGATGGCTGCAAAGAGATCTCTCTGTTTTCGGTAGAATACTCTTAACTAAAATGGACAGTTATTCTAGACTTATTTATCCGGCTTACTCTTTCCCTTTATCGAGCAAAATAATTAAGAATATTAATAGTTTAAATTTCAACTTTATTTGGACAAATAAATGTCATTATATTGCAAAACAGGAATTGATTAAATCATATGAAGATGGTGGAGGCAATGCCATAGATTTTGATGTTATGAATGGAATGTTAAAAATAAAATGGCTTAAATTGTGTTTGCAGAATCTAAATTCCATTTGGTTTGTTATTCCCAGTATGGTCTTTAAAAACTTGGGTGGACTTGATTTCCTATTAAGATGTGATTTTGATCTTAGAAGATTACCAGTTAAACTTTCAGATTTTCATCAACAGGCTCTCCTGTATTAGAAGCTCATCTTCAAACACAACTTCACTCCACATAACACTTCAATGTGGAACAATAGATATATATTGATCAATAGAAAATCGTTTTTTATTGAGAATTGGTTTTGTAAAGGTGTGTGGGCTGTTGCTCACTTTTTGGATACAAATGGTGACATATTACAACATTCTGAGTTTTGTGACAAATTTCATTTATATTGTACCCAAGCAAAATACAAAAGAATAGTTAAAGCCTTCCCTCGTCAACTTGTATCCATGGTCAGACAAGATTTTTTGTATTCTAAGGTTTGTCCTCATTTAAGGACTCTTTTGATAGAAAATGTTGATTTTTGTGATGTCAAATGCAACAATAAGGTTATAAGAAGCCATTTATCTAGTTATTGTGCCACCGATGTGCTTAACAGAGAGTATATCCTTAGAGACTTCAACAAAGAACACATTAAAAAGATTAGATCAAAATATTTGTTTTCCACTTCCTGCCAAAATAAAAGATATGCAATTTAAAATTTTAAACAAAATTTATCCAACTAACAACTTCCTGAGAGACAGGTTTAAAATGGATGTGGACAAGTGTGGATTCTGTGAAAAAGTTACTGAAGATTTAAATCACCTGTTTTTCACGTGTGAAGTGGTTCAGTCTTTTTGGCAAGAACTTCATCAGTTTATTCTCAGCCATGGTATACAATTAACAGATATAACCATACAAGATGTTAAATTTGGTTTCTTAATCAATGATCACTTCATTGACTATGGAATAAATAATGTTTTATTGTTAGCTAAATTTCATATACACAAATGTCGCTTCTCTAAAACTATTCCCAACTTTAGACAGTGGATGAATGATTTAAACTTGTTCTATAAATCTTTGTCTTGTAAAGTCAAAACATGCTTTTAAGTTGTCCAATTTTTTGAAACGTTTCTTACTATAATGTAAGAAACGTTATAGTAAGAAACGGTTTATGTCCTGTTGTATTTTTCATTTTCTTTTGTATCATTTTTGTCTTCATTCTTTTTTTTGTTTCATTTTCTTTTCCTTTGTCCCAGTTGTCTGGCTCTGTTGACATTTTGTTCTCTGATCTTATAATGTATACATTACGATACCTTTATGGAGCTGATTGTATGTTTATATAATAATAATAATTAAAAAAAAAAAAAGATGGAAGATTTCTTCTTCGCCAACACACTGCATGCCTGTTCGTGCACTGCTGCCTCTCACTGGTGGAGATAGTGCATTGCACTACTTAAAACAGCCTTAATGTTTCAAATGCAAAGTTCACAAGTGCTTTGTAGGCATCTTGCTGTAAAACCTTAGGATCAATTAAATTAAGAAATTTACAACTAAGCAAAATGGCAGAGCAATATAATATTACCACATAAAGCTAATTTTTAAAGTTTAATCAGTAATACTTTTATAACAAATTTATGTCAGATTATGATAATTTGGTTTATGTCAAGTTATAGACATTTTTGTCTAAATTAATGTCAAGTTGTCAAAGACATTTTGAAAAATGTCAACTTTGTATTAAAAGTGTCATGATTTACCGAATGACACTTTGTGACAACAATCATAAATATTCACAAAGACTTACGCATGTTCATAACAGGTGTTATGTTTATGACAGTGTCATGTCAGTCTTATTCACATCCCGTCAAATAAAGTGTTACCAACTGGTTTAATCTAACTACTGTTTCTCATGAGATTAGTGTGTAGCCCTTAAAAATAAAGCTTACTTAAAATTTCAAAATAAAAGCCTGAACATTTCTCTCAAGGTTGTGCACTGCCTTCAGTGGTGCAATATTAGCCTATATCATAAAATAAGCATTTTAGCCATCTTTGGACCTCTAAGGTCATTAGCATTAGACTTTCCCCTAAATTAAGCTTTTAGCTATTTTTCTTATTTATTAGCCATGGTTAGTATACTTGAATGGAGGAAGTCAATGTAAGACAAAATGCTAGTGATACTCCAAATGCCACTGGCAGCATTTAGGCTAACATTAACATTTTGGCTCAGTTTAGTTTACACACCAACTTTAAAATACTGAATGGCATAAGTCAATGTTAGTCAACATACTTGTGACTCTCCACATACTATTGACTACTTTTGGGCTAAGCCTCGCATTGATGCTAATTTTTAGCATCAGAACGCTGAGTTTCAACCGACGGGTACACTTTGGCAGGCCTGTTTAAATTTCTTCCGAAATGTTCTAATGTGTGTCTTGTCATGCTATTTTCTCTGAATTTTCTATAAAGACTGGAAGAAACAACAAAACATTACCATAAATCCGCCTTTTAACTGCTGCATGCAACTCAAAACGTCACATGCAACAATTAATTTAGGGTAATGCACTTCACTGAAATATGTAAAAATGCGGAATTCGCGCAAGGGCAGAAATAGTACCCAAAATGGGCGGGGCAAAGGGCGAATGTGAAGAATGTGGGACACATTACGCACTCAAACCCTTCAACATGAACCCGCATTTGAAGAACACAAGGATGTGAGTGGGAGTATTGGGACCAGGCCTTTGTTTTTCTTCTCTCTTTGCTACTACGTCTGACCACACCCACAGCCAATCAGTGAACAGGAGCGACGCTTGCTTCATCCACGAAAGCAGGGCCGGCCAAAGCAGGGACCTAAAAAGCAGGGCCAGCCTCGAAAAAAGGCCAGTGGAAACACTTGCAAAGCAAACCGAGCCAGGATCATTACAGCCAGTGGAAAAGGGGTGTTAGACCAAGTTCTCTGAAGCAATACATCACATTAAACCATGTCTTGCGACTTCTAGCTCTAAGAGAGCTGTTAACAGGAACAACAAATTAAGCTAGTGAATTGGTTTTATTAATCAATACAAAAACATGACTGTAGTCACTGTATTGGTGCACTATGCCCAACAAAGTATAATGATTATCCACCTACTACTCCCCCCACAGCCAACAAGGATAGCTCAAAATAACTTTCACACATAAAGTCAAGGTTTGCACAAAACTAAACCTAAAAGTTACAAATTAGGAAATAAATCCAAAGGCTTCACAAAACTACCTAACAAACATGCCCAATTAGTTCAACAGGTAAAGATGAAAGGAATATTTATAATCTCTTAACTGCATCATCAATTTCTGAAATTTGTTCCTTTAGTTGGTTCCACTGTTCAGGATTCAAGGAGATGCCTAAAAGCCAAAAACAAAACAAAGGAGAATAACCATGCGTGCAAAAGCAATACCAACATCCAATAGTAATAATTTATCTGTAACATAACCGAAACTTCCTGATGGGATTACCTTTCTTCCCTGGTTTCATCTCCCCATCCTGGTTCATCCAGTATTCCCTGATGTCAATCAGGACTTTGCCCTTGAAATCTCGAACGCTGACATATCTCATCTTACCGATCTGCAAGAACAAGAATAGAGTCAATCCTGCTTCAGAATTTAAACCCACTTCCTTTTTTAAGTCCAGGATCAAAAAGGACATTGCATGTTCTGCATGAGCAGTTTTTGGTTAAGTTAGAGGCCAGGAGTCATAGACATAGATTTCTGTGGAATTATCAGGAAACATCAAAAACCATGAGAGCCAACCTCCTGCCAAATGTTTGTTCTCTTGTGTTGATCTGCCAAGAAAAGTTTGGACTTCATCTTTTCAGGAAAATATCCAAAGCTTTCGCTCCACCTTCCATCTATAAAACAGGGATGGATGACTCTAGGTCTAATTTATTTGGAGTTGATGAACAGCTCACAAAATACATCCCCCCCTATTCAGGGTGTTGCTCGTACTCTGTTTTTTTTCTGATGTCTATTTTAGGTATCTAGCCAGACAGAAAACTAAAAAGACTTGTATTATTCATTCAGTCAGTCATGAACACAAATAACTAACATACAGAGAACCTTAAAGTGTCACTCACACATAAAAACACTTGCATGATTTAAAAGATCAACTACTATATTTTCAATCTGTGTACACAAAAGCTGTTAATAAATATTTCACACAGACTGATAAATTCCACAACATTTCAGAGTAGTGTTGCTTCTGTCTGTAGTAGTCAGGTCAAATGCTGGCGCCATCTTGTCTTGTAATAACAGTAAGTCAAAACATGAACAACTAAAGCTGAATACACAGAAGCAGAAGATGTTGTGAGAGTTTCAGCAAAGACTTGAGCAATTTATGTGCAGTTTGGAGGAAGGAGCTGGATGGAGTGATGAAGAAAAGGAGCTAGTTCTAATGAAGGACTGCAACCTTGTTTATTTGAGCCATATAGTTCAGGAAGAAACAATGACTTCGTTTCTGGGGAGGAAGGGTTGGAACTGGGCATCTGTTGACTCCAAATAACTGAATGGTAATAAACAGATCTGTGTATATTAGAGATGCGCCGATCAGATTTTTTGCTGCCGATTCCAATACCGATCACCCATGAGGCCGATCTCTGCAGATCGCCTGGATTGACTTTTGCTTTAGGTAGAAATGATACTAATTTACACGTAAAACGTATTTAGACATAAATATGCAAAATACTTTCAGGCACAATACAGAAGCTACTCACTCAAAATGACAACTGAAAAATCTGCAAACAGTAAAATAATATTTAACAGTAAGGCTCTCAGTTCCATAAATTATTAGTCAAATAAATCTGCCTTTATCAAATAATGTCAAGAAATAAAGGAGACATTCATTCATAGTCAAATGCAGGTTGCATTAAAATAAACAATCTTGAGTTACTAAATCGTAACTTCCTGGCTAGCTAATTAATACTGGTTCTTATTGGCTGTTTCTGACCGAGCTGAGTAATTCTGCAGAACACGAGAACGATTATTTTATTTATTTTAACGATTATTAGCGCGTAGTGGCGGTCCAAAAGCGAGAACAGAACCAGCTTCTTACACCGCCAGCTCAAAGACTTGAATTATCTTTCAGATTATTTGTTTAGCTTTCTGACCATGATGCTAATCCGGGTGAGTGTTGGTAGTTTAGCTCTGCTTTACCGGCTGCTCTGGATGTCCTTTTGTTCCTGCATTAAGCCTCGATATAGCTGAACTCTGCCTAGTGCTTGTTTTTTCAACCAATCAATTAATCAATCAATCAATCAATCCATCAATTCATCCATTTTCGGTACACCCTGGTCCCTTAGTGGGGTCGGAGGGTTGCTGGTATCTATCTCCAGCTAATGTTCTGGGCGAGAGGCAGGGTCATCCTGGACAGGTCGCCAGTCTGTCGCAGGGCAATACAGAGAGACGGAAAGGACAAACAACCATGCACATACACACACTCACACCTAGGGAGAATTTGGTGAAGCCAATTAACCTGACAGTCATGTTTTTTTGGACTGTGGGAGGAAGCCGGAGTACCCGGAAAGAACCCACACATGCACAGGGAGAACATTCAAACTCCATGCAGAAAGACCCGGGCCGGGAACCCAGAACCTTCTTGCTGCAAGGCAACAGCTCTACCAACTGCGCCACTGCAGCCCGTGCTCTTATTTCTAAGTTTTGAGTTAGATTTTTATACTTCTGACAATTAGAGTATTTCTGTTAAAATCTTGTACAGTATAGAGGGATTGCAAGTAGTTTTATCACACCAGTGACACTTTAAAATGTCTCAGCAGGTATAAAATCCCAACTGCCATGCTGTAGTAAAACAGGTTCATTTCACTGCCCTTTGTGGGTTTTCTACTTCCTTTTTGACCTTCATAGCTTTTCAATAATCTCATAGGGACTGAAAGTAATACGAGAACCACCTCCCTTCTCCCTCATGTGTCAGTACACAGAAATCAGGACACCTGTCAGAATCCTGCAGAGAACCATCTCATAATAGTCTGAATATTAAATTTGTTCCACAAGTCACCATTTGCTATGCCATATATTCACAATATATAACAGACTGCCACAGAGAAACAGTTTAGATATTTTTACTTGACCTTTTTAATTCAGGATAGCAGAAGACGACAAGAAGTCATTCTGTATCAAGGCTGTACATATGAGACAACACTATATGCTAAACCTACTAATACATAACTAATATGTGTTGAGGCCTTTCTGCTTTTCAGATCTGGCTTGTATACAATGTCTATGGGTTCACTCTGGGTCAGGTTGGATTCTTTAGGTCTGATCTAAACTCTAGTGCACATCTCTCCTGTGAGGCTGTGTGTGGGGGATCTACTGTAATGGATCCATTACAATACTGTGCAAGTTTTAGAACTTCTGTAAACAGGTTTTCTCTATGATTACAAGTTGAATAACAAACCATTTACCATCACAAAATTTACAATCCACAACCTGAAAGAGTGCATGCATGCTGGTGTATTTTTTTCAAACCTTTATTCTTTTGACCTTACCATACAGGAAAACTTTAAAAGAATAAGGAGGCTCAAATCACCACTTACTACCCTGATTTTGTCAGAGCAACAGTCTGCAGTTTCAGTGGCCAGTTTCTTCTGATACATCAGCTAATATTTGTGTTTTGTAACCTGTGACGTTACTGCAGCTCACCTGGAACATGTTGTCTCCATCACCACTGCCTTTGGAGGAACTACCAGGTTTTGAGCTCTCTCCGCTTTTTTGTTTCTTGGCTGGTTTTTCTGGTGCACTTGGCTTCTTTCTTTTTGCCTAGGAACAGATGTTACCTGCCATTATATCCAAACATAGCAACTACACAGAAATTATTTTAAGATCATGGATTAACTTGTGAACACTGGCTGAGAAAAGATTTGTCTAAAAAAATAAATAAGAACAGTTAAGAACAGTTAAGGTAACTGAAACTACAAAAACACACTAAACCAACTGTTTATAGATGTGCACATCTATATATATATTCCATCAGACAAGTTAGCAAATAAGTTTGCATTTACGATCAAACCTTAGTCTCTACTTCACTGTCAGAGTCACTTCCAGATGTGGACGACAGCACTTCCTTTGATTTGGGCATTCTGCTGAAATAAATTTTAAAGTTCAGATCTACTGTATGGAGAAACACACTTCAGATATGACTGGTGCAAATAAAGTTACCTCTTAATGTATAATCATATTTAACCATGAGTTATATTATGATAATAATCATGCTTTTCAGTATCAGTGGTCATATTGAGGCCTTGTTTTATTGTTGGATCTGAATCTATAACAACAGCCAACTCTGCTCTCTGTTGTTGACTCAAGGTGCTTGGTTTTAATGTGATCTATGCTGGAATAAACTGCTAGGATGTACAAACTTATCTGAATTATGAAAATATTTCAGAATAAAAAATAGGAAGGTAGTTGGGTAAAAAAATAAAATAAAACTTGTATCTTTATACAGGTCAGTGATACATCAATTTCACTTTGTTCATCTTGTTCCTGAGGTCAGTCATATCTTTAGCTTAGCTCTATGTGTGCGTGTGTGTTTGTTTGCAATACTTTGGGGGACCATTTTCCTGACACAAACTACGTTGTGGGGACCAGGCTTCAGTTCCCACAAGGGGAAACACTGTTTTTGGGTCAGGGGTTAGATTTGGTACTAAGGTGTGAATTGAGTTTTGGTTAGGGTGAAGGTAAGGCTTAGGCTGTAGAAATGAATCAAACTCAGGCTTATGACCAATGGAAAGTCCCCACAAAGACAGCCACGCAAACATGTGTGTGTGTTTTCTTCCAATCAGTTTGACCCTCAGCCAAAGTGTGTGTGCTCCTGACTCAGACTGATCATAAGTCTGAGTTTGGCTGCGTGATATTGCACTCAACCTGGACCTGACTGGCTGCCTCAGCCCTGTGATTCTGAGATGGTGCTTTGTTGTAGTTCAAACTACATCCGGTGATTGTTAGTCTGCCTTGGATCAGAGTTTCTTTCGCTTCAGATTCTCCAGATGTATTAAAGCGACTTCAACGGGAAAATGACTGCAGGACAGAGGGCACACGGCTGCCAGTTGCCCCCGTAACACCACACATGGAACTGCCATTGTGAACAGGTAAGCCCTGTGAGCTAAATTTACAGCTAGCTTGTTGGGTATTTCACATTAGCTTCCTATCCTTCCTATTCTGCTTCCCAGTTTTACGTATAAAACTGGGAAGCAGTTTGTTTATCTGCTAAACTTAAAACAACTCAAAGATAGGTGGGGGAGAAAAATCAAAATGTAGAAGCTTACATGATGCGATGTTGTAGCGCGGATCTTTTAACAGGAAACGGAAGTCTGACTTGTTCTTCTTCTTTGCCGTAGCTGCTCCTACGCAGCTATAGCGCCCCCAATCCAGAGGGTGACATCATACAGACCAGTTGAAAGACTACAACTTTTACTTTTACATATTCTGTCACTTTTCTTATTGAAACTAAGTCTATACATGTTTGCAATCTGTTTTAGTTAGTTTAGATTAATCAAACTTTTATTGATTAAAAATTCCCGGTGTTCCCTATTTGTTTTACTGCATAAAACTAATAGACAACCCAGATAGCACAGAATGATTGAAACAACATTGAATCAATGTCAGCCAGAAACATTGGATCAACGTTGAACGCTGACATTGAAACAACATTGAAAGTGGTCGGTGACTTGTATGTTGAATCAACGTTAGGGTTTCAACCATAACTGACATATCAATGTTGATTCAACCATCATTTGTATGTCAATTTACATGCATATTTGTGGTGATATTGCATTGAATCAACATTGATTCAACCTTCATCTGAATGTATTACATATTTCTGTTTATTTTACATTAAATCAATGTTGATTCAACACTCATTTGACTGTGGATCTGCATGCATATTTGTGTTGATTCTACGTTGATTGAATCAGTCAGGAATCAATGTTGATTCAACCATCATTTGTATGTCAATTTACATGCATATTTCTGTTTTTACATTGAATCAGTTAGGAATCAACATTGATTCAACCTTCATCTGAATGTTGAATCATTCAATCATTGAATCATTCAACATCTACATGCAAATTTGGGTTGATTTCATATTGAATGAAAGCTAAGGATTTATGTACATTTTTAGGTCTGATAGGTCTACATAACATACCACTAAAAGTTTCTTCACTGGTGTTAAACACCATTATTGGCAGATCATGGGTAAACTGTGTACAAAAGGTGAAAAATAGCAACATAGGTTTGATATAACATTTTATTTAAGAAAATACGGACAGATCTTTAAAGATATTTGAGTCCTACCGGGCCAAAAAGGCCCGGTAGGACTCCTTCTTCAGCTTGACAGCATCCCTCACCGAAGGTGTCCACCAACGGGTTCGAGGGTTGCCGCCGCGACAGGCACCAACAACCTTGCGGCAACAGCTCCGATAGGCCGCCTCGGCAATGGAGGTACGGAACATGGTCCACTCAGACTCAATGTCCCCCACCTCCCCCGGAACGTGTTCGAAGTTCTACCGGAGATGAGAGTTGAAGCTCCGTCTCACAGGGGACTCCGCCAGACGTTCCCAGCAGACCCTCACTACACGTTTGGGCCTGCCAGGTCTGACCGGCTTCCTCCCCCACCACCGGAGCCAACTCGTCACCAGGTAGTGGTCAGTGGACAGCTCCGCACCTCTCTTCACCCGAGTGTCCAAGACATACGGCCGCAAATCCGATGAGACGATGACAAAGTCAATCATCGAACTGCGGCCTAGGGCGTCCTGGTGCCAAGTGCACATATGGACGCCCTTATGCCTGAACATGGTGTTCGTGATGGACAATCCGTGACGAGCACAGAAGTCCAACAACAGAACACCGCTTGGGTTCAGATCGGGGGGGTCGTTCCTCCCAACCACGCCTCTCCAGGTCTCACTGTCATTGCCCACGTGAGCGTTGAAGTCTCCCAGTAGAACAAGGGAGTCCCCAGGAGGGGCACTCTCCAGTACCCCCTCTAAGGACTCCAAGAAGGGTGGGTAATCTGAACTGCCGTTCGGCCCGTAAGCACAAACAACAGTCAGAACCCGTCCCCCCACTCGTAGGCGGAGGGAGGCTACCCTCTCGTTCACCGGGGTGAACCCCAACGTACAGGCGCCCAAATCGGGGGCAACAAGTATGCCCACTCCAGCCCGGCGCCTCTCACCATGGGCAACTCCATAGTGGAAGTACGTCCAGCCCCTCTCAAGGAGACTGGTTCCAGAACCAGAGCCATGTGTCGAGGTGAGGCCAACTATTTCTAACTATTTCTAGCCGGAACCTCTCACACTAGCTCCGGTTCCTTCCCCACCAGAGAGGTGACGTTCCACGTCCCAAGAGCCAGCTTCTGCAGCCGAGGATCAGACCGCCAGGGTCCCCTCCCTTGGCTGCCGCCCATAGCACAATGCACCCGACCCCTTTGGCCCCTCGGACAGGTGGTGAGCCCATCGGAAGGGGGACCCACGTCTCCTCTTCGGGCTGAGCCCGGCCGGGCTTCGTGGGTAAAAGCCCGGCCACCAGGCGCTCGCCATCGTGCCCCACCTCCAGGCCTGGCTCCAGAGTGGGGCCCCAGTGACCCGCGTCCGGGCGAGGGAAAACGCAGTCCAAAGTTTGTATTCATCATAGGGGTCTTCGGGCTGCACTTTGTCTGGTTCCTCACCTTTAAAACCCTCACCTAAAATTAAAATTGTTTCACCCAGAGCCCAAGGAGGGGGGGAGTGGAAAGGGGGAGGAGATTGAGGGGTAGATGGGCCCAGGCGAGGGGTGGGGGAAAGGGGTGTGTGTAGAGGGGTATGAAAAACAGCTTACATTGATTGAACATTTAGATCACGAGTTCTTCCCCAAACCTTGTCCTCAAGGCAAACTGACCTGCGTGTTTTCATTTCAGCAAAACCCTGTTAATCAGACATCAATTAAAATCATGTGTGCCGAATTAGGGAAATGCCTAAAACTTGCAGGGCTTGGAGGACCAGTGCTGAAACACACTGGATTCACTTTGACTTTACTTGAAATAATTAAGTTCGATGCCACATTTGAATCCCTCGTCTGACACAATGACTCAAGCTAACCAGGGACAGATTCCCTGGTAAGCCACCATGGCTCTGTGGGTAGATCAATTGTCTTGTGATCCGAAGGTGGACGTCCCTGGTTCCACCGTGGCTCTGTGGGTAGAGCAGTTGTCTTGTGGTCGGAATTTTGACGGTTCAATTCCAGCTCCCTCCTACCACATGTCAATGTGACCCCTGGACACTTAACCCCAACTGATCTGTGCATTAAATAAATGTGTGAATGTGACTCTAGTGTAAAGCGCTTTCAGTGGTCAAAATGACTGGAAAAGTGCTACATCCAGAGCCTTAAGGAACTCCGGGTGGATTTCATCCATCCCGGGGGCCCTGCCACCAAGGAGCTTTTTGACCACCTCTGCAACCTCGTCCCCAGAGATTGGAGAGCCCAACCCATAGTCCCTAGGCTCAGCTTCCTCAACAGAAGGCATGTTGGTGGGATTGAGGAGGTCTTCGAAGTATTCCGCCCACCGGCCCACAACGTCCCGAGTTGAGGTCAGCAGCACACCATCCCCACTATAAACAGTGTCGGTGCTGCACTGCTTCCCCCCTCCTGAGACGCCGGATGGTGGACCAGAATCACCTCGAAGCCACACGGAAGTCTTTCTCCATGGCCTCTCCAAACTCCTCCCACGTCCGAGTTTTTGCCTCAGCGACCACCCGAGCCGCATGCCGCTTGGCCCGCTGGTACCCATCAGCTGCTTCTGGAGTCCCACAGGCCAAAAAGGCCTTATAGGACTCCTTCTTCAGCTTGACAACATCCCTCACCGAATGTGTCCACCAACGGGTTCGAGGGTTGCCGCCGCGACAGGCACCAACGACCTTGTGGCCGCAGCTCCGATAAGCCGCCTCGGCAATGGAGGTACGAAACATGGTCCACTCAGACTCAATGTCCGAGGGAACGATAAGCACAGACAACAGTCAGAACCCATCCCCCCACCCGTAGGCGGAGGGAGGCTACCCTCTCATTCACCAGAGTAAACCCCAACTTACAGGCGCCAAGATTGGGGGCAAAAAGTATGCCCACTCCTGCCCGGCACCTCTCACCATGGGCAACTCCAGAGTGGAAGTATGTCCAACCCCTCTCAAGGAGACTGGTTCCAGAACAAGAGTCATGCGTCGAGGTGAGGCCGACTATTTCTAGCCGGAACCTCTCAGCCTCGCACACTAGCTCCGGTTCCTTCCCCACCAGAGAGGTGACGTTCCACGTCCCAAGAGCCAGCTTCTGCAGCCAAGGATCAGACCGCAAGGGTCCCTTCCCTCGGCTGCCGCCCGTAACACAATGCACCCGACCCCTTTGGCCCCTCCGACAGGTGGTGAGCCCATTGGAAGGGGGACCCACATCTCCTCTTCGGGCTGAGCCCGGCCGGGCTCCGTGGGTATAAGCCCAGCCACCATGAGCTCGCCATCGTGCGATTATAATTATATTATATTATATATAATTATTTTATTATTAATGTTACTATCATTATTGTAGATGTTTTGAATCGGCGCACCGATTATGTTTTCCCGTACACTTCAGCGCGCCTTCAACTCGCGCACATAACTGTGTAAAAGTAGCGAGTTTTGCCCTAAACGTATCGCCGTCTGTAGGAGGGGGTTTGTGGGGGGCGAGGGGGATGACGAGCATATGTTTCTACGCTCCTTCGTGGGGGGTCGCCAATTTATGTTTTCGCATCCACCTGAATAATGTGTAGTTGCGCTTCTGCCCATGGCACTTCAACAATATTATTTTACCTTTTATCTGGAAATAGTGTCTGTTTATTCTTGCCATACAGTCCTCTGTATTAATTATTGCTCGAAAGGTCTTGCCATACCAGTTTATTCTTCTGTATTTACTTTAGTTTCTTAGTTTATTCTTGCATTTTGTTCTTCATTCATTTCCATTTAGTTTCATTTGATTAGTATTATCCTCTCTCGGTTTATTGCTATGTCCACTTTAGTTTCTTTCCTGTTGCTACATTTATTTTATCGTTTATTGACCATCAGTAATATTCACTCATCACCTGCTGCGCCTCCTAATCATGTGTTTCACATCGTGTTGATTTTTCACTGTTCAGCGTCGGATTCTCTGTTTTTATGCCATAATTCACATCTAGTTCGTCGCTCCGTTTTTCCCGCTTCTCATGTTTCAGAATTTTGCGCAATGTGTGCAGCGTTTTTCTTTTTGTTTTTTTTAACTCCCTAAGGTGCAGGGCGGTCGGGAAACGTATCGATGGGGAAAAGGCAGACTGACATAAACCTTTTAAAACAACGGAAACAATTTCGGTATTCTGATTAATGAAATTTAAAAGTGCTGTGGTACCGTTGTTCCATCAAACCCGTTTCATGTCGGACCACTTACAGCACCGGTGTTAACGCTATAAAATTAACGCTCTCTATCGTGGTGTCACCCATGGAGGGATTTCTTTATTTAAATGGGTTCATTTTTCAGAGGGATACAAAGTGAGGGCATCGTGATTTTAGTAATCACATGTTTATAAGAGCGATTTTCTGTTCTTCCATCGTAGCGGGCAGCTTTCAAACGGAAATAAAACACTTTTTAATATAAATTGCTGCTTTGACATGATCACAGAACTGCCAAAACATATGTAGCCTACACAAATACCAGGCAAAGTGAATCACAGCAGCGTCATCAGCCGGTGTAATGCTGAACTGATGCGGAGCAGAGCCATGAAGCTACAAATACTGAATAGAAGAAGAGCTGCCATCAATACCGTTGCAGGCAAGCATGACTTAATGTTGCACAATACAGTTTTACCAAGTTGCTCAAAGTCTAAACTGGTATTGTTGTGGATTTAAGGTGTAAAGTTTACCTTCGACCAAACGCCCCCCAAAGGCATCCCAGCGCCCCCCTTTAGTAAAACTGTCCGCCAGCGCCCCCTGCCGTCCTCTGAACGCCCGCTGGGCGGCGGTACCGCCCACATTGAGAACCGCTAGCCTAATATCTGTACCAACAGTAATACAAAAAATGATTCATATGTAACTGGGTCTATATTAATAGTTTTATATTTCCACAAAATGTGTTCTTTTATGTATTTGTCTGCTTCTACTTGACTGTTGCTGTGTTCCTCTGTGTCTGCTATGGGGTTTGGTTTTCCAACTCCGCCTTATTTTCTTCTTCTTTTGTTCAGGGTCCTCCAGGACTATTATAAATATTAAGTTATTAATTTCCTCTCCCCTTTTGTTATTAGTTCCACTGGGGAGAGGCAAGTTTTATAATCTATTGTAATCCTTTCATTTATATTGTTCAAATGTTTATTTTTCCTTCTGTATTAATGATAAGTGTTTGGATATTTTCATTTGAGTTGCTATTACACCTTTATATCATTTGATGCATGCTAACTATTATTTTGTATAGATTGGGTTGGAGAACTGGAGCACATGCTAGGTGCTAATGCTAATATCTCCCGATTGACAGATTAAATAAACGGAGACCGCCTCCAAACACAGACTTGATGTCTTGTGGCTTGTCTGATCACCACACAACACACACAACGCAAAAATCCACTGGTCACACATATAAGAGGCATTAGTTTATAAAAGTCGAGGCAAACCTAAATTTACCATTTTAAAAACAAAAAGGCTGCACAGTGGCACAGTAGGTAGAGCTGTTGCCTTGCAGCAAGAAGGTTCTGGGTTCAATTCCTGGCCCCGGTCTTTCTGCATGGAGCTTGCATGTTCTCCCTGTGCATGCGTGGGTTTTCTCCGGGTACTCCGGCTTCCTCCCACAGTCCAAAAACATGACTGTTAGGTTAATTAGTCTGTCTAAATTGTCCCTAGGTGTGAGTGTGTGTGTGCATGGATGTTTGTCCTGTCTGTCTCCGTGTTGCCCTGCGACAGACTGGCGACCTGTCCAGGGTGTACCCCGCCTCTCGCCCGAAACGTAAGCTGGAGATGGGCACCAGCAACCCTCCCGACCCCACTAAGGGACAAGGGTGTAAAGAAAATGGATGGATGGATGGAAAAACAAAAAGCAGCAGGAGAATGTAACTTCATAGCCTCATTTTATAAGCAGAATCTCAGAGGAAAAAAAAAGAAGAGAAATTACGTTGTGTAATGCAAGAACATATTATAGCAGCCAAGTCAAAAAATTCACTCTAACGTAGATTATAATTATGAAACAGCAAAGGTAGATGTCCTATTTTCGGGATTCGGGAAATACGTGATTTGTACCATTTGTTCTGTGGGTTTTCCTTGTGGATCGGTGACACTTAAACGGCTGTAAAGCAAAGGTTTTGGACCTTAATCTGACTACCTGTGTGGTTTGGATCGGGTTGAAGCGTTGCTCTCGGCTGTTCTTAAATTACCGTGCTCGGCATCAGAGGGGCGTTCTGACTGCATGTTAAATGTATTTTATATAATTGTCATATAAACAAAAGCTAAGGAGTTGCCTCCCACATTATTTTCCAACAAATTATTCCACTGAAAGAAATGTGTACAGCTCCCTTTTAACCTCTGTCTTCCCATTTCTGACGCTGGATCTTCAATATCCTCAAGCTTTGAAATTGCAGGCAGCTACAAACCGTGTGTTAGCTGTAGTGGCTAAGTTTTGGCTACAGGTTTCTGTTGCCTTGATATCAGCAGGAAAATGAAAAAACTAAGCACTGGGTGGTACCGGCTAATTACTGGACACAACGACACACCAAAAAACTTGATTGTTGTACCAGTAGCTCACAGATGTTTAAAGTTTTGCATCTTTTTCATGGTACAGATCTTGCAGCTTTGGCTAAAAACAATAGGAGCAAGCAGGACCCAGAACCAATCTGTGGCATAAATTCAAACGGAAATACGTCACCACCTCTCGTGGCATATACCCCATTGCGTCATGAGCCACCGGCAAAAGGTCAAGCAAGGTGACCGGCTTATGTTGTACAAAAAAACCTCAACAAAAAAAATAATAATTTTAGTACATGTTATGTGTCAGAAGAGGGCTTAGGAAATAATGGGGTAGAGAGTGAAGAGGAAGGGGGCAAGGACTGTTCCTTGTGGAGCCCCATTGCTGCAGACAACCTTGTCCCTTCTGACAGCTCTGGGTCCTCACATACTGTTGCCGTTTTGTGAGGTAATCCAGGTGATGAGGTGGTGGTCCAGACCCGTGTACTCCAGCTTGTCCTTCAGTATCATGGGTTGGATGGTGTTAAAAGCACTTGCGAAATAAAAAAACATGATTCTCATTGTGCTCCCAGTATTCTCCAGGTGAGAAAGACAGCTGTGTAGAAGGTGAATGATGGCATCCTCCACTCTAATGCCAGGTTGGTAGGCAAATTGAAGTGGGTCCATAGATGGACTCACCAGGGGGTGGAGGTGGGCAAGAAGCAGTATCTCCATGGTCTTCATCAGGTGAGATGTCAATGCAACCAGCCTGTAGCTGTTGAGGTCTTTTGGCACTAGTACCACGCAGGATGTCTTCCACAGCTGTGGGACTTTCCCTAACCTCAAGCTGAGATTAAAGATGTACTCGGTCACATCACACAACTCATCTGCACAGGTCTTGAGAAGCCTTGAGCTGATGCCCTCTGGACCTGCAGCCACCTGCAGGTCCACTACTCAGGCGCCACCTGCAGTGGCGCCTGAGTAGTGCCCCCACTACTCAGGCACCTGCTCCCCCGAGTAGGAGAGTGATCAAACCTACTGAAGAATAGATTGAGTTCATTCACCCACTTCTGGTCCCCACAATCCTGGGAGTCGGGCTTCTTGTGGCCAGAAATAGCTTTAAGGCTGTTCCAGACTCCGCTGACATTATTCTGCTGCAGCTGGACCTCCATTTTCCGTGGAAATGGAAAATAGAGGTTTCCATTTCCACAGAAACCTCCATTTCCGTGGAGGTTTCCGAGGGTCTTTCTCGGATCTTTCTCTGAGAAAGACCCTCTCGAATCTTTCTCCTCAGCTCTCTCTGCACAGCTTTCATCTCCTCTTTGTTTCCTGACCTAAAAGCCCTCTTCTTCTCCTTCAAGAGGGCCTTTATATCAGGATTGATCCAGGGTTTGTTGTTGGAGAAAAACTGAACAGTCTTTGTGGGTACGGTGTTCTCCACACAGAAATTGACATAATACGTTATGAAGTGTTTGAGTCCATCAATATCTTCTCCATAAGGATCACACATTTCCTCCCACAAAGTTGTGCTGAAACAGTCTTTCAAAGCTTCCTTAGTCTTTGCACTCCATTTCCTCACTGTGAGGATGACGGCTGGTTCTCTGTGTACGAGTGGTTTGAACACAGGCAAAAGATGAATCAGGTTGTGATCAGATCTTCCCAGGGGAGGAAGGGGTAATGAGTTATATGCCTCCTTGGTATTGGCATAAAACAGATCCAGTATTTTATTTTCTCTGGTGTGGCAGGTGACATACTGGGTGAAGATAGACAGCGTTGAGGATGGAGAAGAATGGTTGAAATCCCCCGAGATCAGAAGTAGGGCCTGCAGTGGCGGAGCCAGACTTTTAAAGTTGGGGGAGCCAAGGGGGGGCCAGGACTACCTCTGGGGGGGGCAAAATTTTAAATGTGTGTGCGCACACACACACACACATATTATATATATATATATATATATATATATATATATATATATATATATATATAAATTTTTGACAGGTTATAATTAACACCTTTGACTGGTGTCACTTCACCCCAGCGGGTGAAGTGATGTAATTTAAGTGGAGTCGCTTAATTTCATTTGTAACAAGTTGTGTTGATCTACTTATTGTAGTTTAAACAGAGGAGTAGCAGCTGACTGTTGAGGGAGGAAAGAAATTAAAGTGCAGATTCGTTAGACGGAAACAAGCGCAGTGCGCTGGGCAATAAATGCGCATAAATGCTCCAATTAATCACACATGAGATGACAAACGCCAAATATACAATAGGCTATATAGTTATACTGCTTAGTTAATGGTGTTTTAAAAACAAAACCAGTAAAAACTTAACCTAGTTAATATGTCAGATTCCCTCCTCACCCTCGTCTTCTGTCCAGACTGTGATAAAGCGCAGCTGACCACTTGGTGCGCAGACAGTTTCAACTTTACGCACAGAGAACATCGCGGAGCTCATTATCAATCATTATAAGAACAATATCTGTCAGAGAATCACCTCTGATCTGGTCGCTTTAACGAACCAGAGACTTTGGAGCGTCTAGCGCAGCTGATCCGCTTCTGTGTGATTTTTCTCCCGCCGAGAGAAGTGAGTGCGGGATCAGGAAACGATCAGAGTTCTGCTGTCTTCTAATCACGTAATTTCGTGAATTGTTACCTGATTTCAAAAACGTTCTCGCAGAGAAATATTAAATGTTTCGTTGGATGACTACAAATTGGAAATAAAATGATTTTTTTCTTTGACGGGCAACAAAAAAACTTTAGCGCTACCTCTGCTCCAAACTACGAACATTGACGGTGTTACGTCAATCCGCGTTTCCCCATCAGATACGGTTCCCCCTGCGTCTTCTTGCCGCCCCGCCCACGCGGCACAATACGCACGTGCCACGCTGAGCACTGAGAAAGCAGGCGCGTAGGGAACTACGGACACCGTGAAAGCTCAAACAGTATGTTTCGGCAAAGTTGTCACTTTTTTCACGTTTTTGCGGGAAACTAATAATAATAACAATAACAACAACAATAATAATAGTAATAATAATAATAAATAATAGTGATGATAAATACATATAAGTCACTTATATATATAATTATTATAAATGTATATATATGTTTAGTTATATATATATTTATGAAATAAATACAGGGCAATGTATTTTAATGCTCGATATTACCCATCAGATACCGTTCCCCTTGTTTTACAGTGGGGGAACGATATCTGATGGGTAATATTGAGCATTAAAATGCATTGCCCTGTTTATATATATATAATTAAACATATATACATTTATAATAATTATAATATATGTGACATATATGTATTTATCATTACTATTATTTTTTATTATTATTGTTATTGGTATTATTACTATTGATTTCCCGCAAAAACGTGAAGAAAGTGACAACTTTGCCGAAACATATTGTTTGAACTTTCACGGTGTCCGTAGTTCCCTATGCGCGTGCTTTCTCAGTGCTCAGCGCGGCACGTGCGTATTGTGCCGCGTGGGCGGGGCGGCAAGAAGACGCAGGGGGAACCGTATCTGATGGGGAAACGCGGATTGACGTAACACCGGCAATGTTCGTAGTTTGGAGCAGAGGTATTTATTATATATATAAGTCATATATATATATAAAAAAAACAGGGCAATGCATTTTAATGCTCAATATTACCCATCAGATACCGTTCCCCTTGTTTTACAGTGGGGAACCCTATCTGATGGCCATATTTCGCCCATCAGTTATTGTTCCCCCACTGTAAAACAAGGGGAACAGTATCTGATGGGTGATTTTAACATGGGGGAAACGGTATCTGATGGCTGAAATATGGCAATCAGATATCGTTCCCCCACTGTAAAACAAGGGGAACGGTATCTGATGGGTGAAATATGGCCATCAGATACCGTTCTCCCACTTAAAAATTAGGGGAACGGTATCTGATGGGTGATTTTAACATAGGGGGAACGGTTTCTGATGGGTGAAATATGGCCATAAGATACCGTTCCCCACTTTAAAACAAGGGGAACAATATCTGATGGGTGAAATATGGCCATCAGATACCGTTCCCCCACTGTAAAACAAGGGGAACGGTATCTGATGGGTGATTTTAACATAGCGGGAACGGTATCTGATGGGTAATATCGAGCATTAAAATACAGCTGCACGTTAAGTGCTTCTTACAGCTGTAAGCAAAGAGATCCTGCACGCTGCTCGCTGGGACCAAACTCGTGTGTGCAAAACACAAATAAAATACAAAATAAAAAATACTACAAACTTCGCAAGTTTAATGTCCATGGTGAACGGACAGTATGAAATGTACCTAAACTTAGAAAGTGCTATAAAAAAAAAAAGAGGAAAAATAAAAGAAAAAAGCTCACAGAGAGCAAGAGCTGCTGTAAAAGGCTGTCACTCACGTGGCGCCAAAGTGTATTTTAATATCTGGTCTCTTTTAAAGACTTTAGGATTTGGCGAGTCAGATATATTTATGTCCGGGTAAACTTAGAGGTGTATATTCAAAAATGTAAGAAAAAATGGTTGGTTTCCGGAGCTCTACTAGTGTGCTGCAATCTTCCTCAGCGGTCCCACGTCACTCCAAAGGGCATTTTTAAGTACCGTAATCCCCAACAATGTAGGAATTGAGAAATTAAAGAATGTGGAGATTATTTTTAATCAGTGTATTGCAAGATGTAGTACTGGAGAGCAGATGGATTGCCCACCCACCAACTGCAGGAATATGCTTTCAACTCTTCAAAGCTCCAAAGAGGAAAAACTGGAAATAAATAGACCTGCAATGAGTTTTGCAAGTCACCAATAATGTTATAATCTCAGAAGTAAAACCAAAAACATTATTTTGCTTTGGATACATTAATTTTGAGTGGTAGTTTTCTGCATACACAGCTCAGATTGATAAACAGGAACATGATATGGCATCTAAACAAAGAAGAATACAAATATGACTGGTCATTTAAAATGGAAAAGCAATCAGAAAAATTAATGAGAAACTCTTTAGTTGAAAGAGCTTTAATCAAACAGTTCAGTGCAATGTATAGAATTGCACGCTAGACAACGGCTTCTATGCACTCAAACAGTGTCCATGTTTATGATTCATTTGCAGCTCTTCGTATTAGGAGTGCTAAACAGCCAGCAATGAACAGAGAGAGGTGCGTCTACTTTCCAGGTCCTAATCCTCTTGCAAGGTTGTCACTGGTTTCAGCAGCATCCTTTAAGACTTGCATCAGCATGGCATTCCTCTGTCTCGTCTCTTCCATCCTCACTGGGTTTGATTCAGGGAGGTTCTGGTAGGTGGTGGACAGAAAAAACCCAGGTAATTCATGATCAACTGAATTCATTTAATTTGAAAACAAACAACAACAAAAAACTAAAAATGTACAATTATAAGAAACGGAACAAAACTTTTTTTCTTCAAATAAATATTTGCTAATGTAAAATGTGCGTAAAATATAAGGAAAAGAACTATCTGGAAGCACAAAAACATTTGACTCATGTTCACTGATAGAAAACTCCAATCTAACGTTTTATACAAGAACTTGAAAACCCTTACAAATAGTCAGAGATTATTTCACTTCATAAATGTGTGTAGGTCACAGTCATTAAGCAAATGAGATTTGGTGTGTTTTAATTATAAACTGACAGTTCTCATGTCTATTAGGAAATAAAGAGCCCTACTTGGCAGGCTGGGATCTGCTTAAGATCCCTTCCTCAAAGGGAGGGAAGATTGTGTGATTTTTGACAATGAGGAGGAAATTTAGGACTTTTCACAACTGTTTCTAATTACACTCCTACTCCAAAATGAAAACTGAATGAAAAACTGAAGAAAGGTGGCTTGGCGAGAACATTACATCTGTAAGTCTGGTGGCTTACAAATGCAGCATTTGTAAGCCATCAGACACCGAAGCTGATTTACTGTTCTGTTTTTGTCCAGAACTGGTGTGGTCCACTCTACAATTGAGCTCAAAATTTTTTCACAACCCTGGCAGCTCAAATAACTGATAAAATGAAAACAGAATACAAACAAAACATAATGTTAAAGGGTTATCAATGTTTTGAACAATTGATCTTTTTTAATTCGTTTTCTTAAAATGGCAAGACATATGATCAATACCCATCACATTAGTTAATAGAAAAATCTTTATAAGCATTAGCACAAATAAACCTTTCCTTCAATCACTAACCACCTTTTTGTGTTTCCACTGGTATTTTTTAATATTTTGGTGATCAATCAAATTTACTTCAATAGCACATTTCAGCAATAAGGCAGTTCAAATGGTGACAAGTTGCAAGATGTTGCCTTGCTTTCACTCTAATCTTTGACTTCAGTCAGGAGTCTGGCTTTGCCACTTCAAGACCTTAAGAATAACTCCAGTCAGAAAAAACATGTTGGTCAAGGTAAAGGATTAGTTTAAACCTAAAGTTGCCAGCAGTATGAATCACATTGGGTTTCTCTGTCTTGATCTTATTGCTGAGGTAGTTCCGTTTAAAGCAAAAAGATGTACATACATTGTACCTTTGCTAACATTATTTTAAATGCAGCATTTGTAAGGCACCAGGATCAAACACTGATTTACAGCTTTCAACAATATTAAAATAGCCGATTTTAGAAGAGGGAAGGATTGGCCTTTTTAAATTTCACATAGTGAGCCAGTATGTCACTTTATTTTTCTTTCTTCTTCTCTTTACGTAAAATAAGAATTTAAGGGATAAGTGATGAATCAGCCTTTTGTTCAGAGGTTTACTTGTGAAGGAAAGTGGGACACAATCAACAAGTTATTGAATGAAAAGGGAAATCAGCTGTTAATCAGTTGGTTTAAATGATGTGAACCAGTTGTACTAAATCACGTTACAGCATCACTTAATTTATTATCTGGGTTTTGGGGGGTTTTCCATGCAAAAGAGCAAGGCTAATATTCTAACTTTAAAAGGGTCAGAGACAGGTCCTGGTTGGATGAGCAAAGATACGCCTTATTTGAATCCTTGACTATAAAACGTTGTGCACAGGAGTAACAAATTAGATTTTGCTCTTGCAATTCTCCAAAGACGTCTTTGCTTTTCTTTCTCTTTCTATCTTTCTTGACTTTTTCTTCTTTCCATTTGTATCAGGTAAATGAATGTATGCCTCTGTTGTTCTGCAGATTTTGTTGTAATTTCATACGTCGTCTTCTATTGGATTAAACTCTGCAATTCTGTGACGTCAACATCATTATTGTTTTCCTTTGTGGCTACACGCGGCCTGCCGGGAGGACCTGGGAGCCAAAGAGGAAGATAGAGCCAGGTATTTCCAAAATTAACAAATTTAGAAAATCTTCCTCAACAGCCTCCAAGAATCCACCCCCCAACCCCTTCACTCAAACCCATTAAACCCATTAATAGCTGTCAACCAGACAGCTATTTGTAAGCCATAGGGGGGGGCCCAGAAATAGTTTGGAAACCACTGGGGGGGGGGGGCAGGAGAAAAAGTTTGGGAACCACTGCATTAAGTGATGCAATTTGAATAACAACAGTGGAAGTCTGTCTGAACTTCTGCCAAACAAATATTTGATCAGAATAATTTTGTTCAGCTCTAGTTATTATGCTACTTGTATTAAGAAATAATTGTATTGCACTTTATAACAACTAGATGTAACCAGGATAACTTTTCTGTTAGATTCAGTTTTTATTTTTATTTTCCATTTTGTTAGATTTATTTTATTTAAAGATTTAATTAGAAATAAAAATCCTCCTTTCCTTAATTTATTCTTTACAAACTAAATCAAGCGAGAACAACATTGTTCTCGCACGGTTTTAACGTCATGTGACAGCTGCACGTCAGCGTCCCAAATTGACAGCTACCGCTTATATGGCTGCAAATTGGCGTCCTAGGTAGGAGACACTGTCGGACTCTGATGTGCAGACGCGTGATCATTCATCCGAACGTTGTAGCGATCACGGTTTGTCAAGAGGGAACTGGCCAGCTGTGTTGCAGACTCCCATTCAAGCAGTCTGCTTCAGGATCCAGGAAAAATCACAGATTGTCTGGCATCATGACGACCAGAATGGCGAGCTAACCAATTAGCAGATCACAGAAATACCACATCAACTTCCCATCATCAAGAAACTTCTTCCGAATTGGTTGGAGATTCAGCCATAAAATCTTCACTCTAGACTGACCCGCTCCAGAAAGAATTGGATTATTTTCTTTCATCATCAGCAAAAGACTGCTGACTTCCTTGGTTTAAGGAACCCTTCTGGACTTTAAATTATGGACTAACTTGTATATATTAATACAATTCACCAATTTTGCACCATCTAGTTGTCTCTGTCTTTTACAATTTGCCACTTCCTCCATCAGACGAACCTAGTTTTAATAATCACTTGGATTGACTCTAACTTGGATTATTTCTTTAAATAATCCTAATAGTCCTAGAATGTAATACAGGTTATATTATATGGCGAGCTAGCCAGGAGGTTGTTGGCATTTTGTTTAACACAAATTCTTTTTTTTTTTTCTTTCTTTTTCCTGCCATCATCAATATGGATGAATTTCAAAAGCTTGACATAAAAATTCCCAATTCTGTTTCGGTTGATGGCATTTCAGATGAAGATGGTAAAAAGGAAGTATTTGACTTTTTGAAACAGTTTAATAAATTAACTCACCATATCCCATACATAACTGTCAAGCTTTGGGTTTGAGAATACGGGAAATGTCACCTGGAGTTGGCAGTTTTTTTACTGTCCAGGGCAGTAAAAAAACTGCACGAACGAAAGACCAGGGAAGGCAATACAGAATATTTACGGGAAAATGCTAAGGAGCACAGCGGGAAAGGGGGATACAAAAACGATAGTTTCCCTGCCAAAACGGGAGACTTGACAGGTATGCCTTGCCCAGCCATTTATAGCTTTTGTATCCTTGTTAACAAGATTTAACACCTTTGACACATCTACCAGCTATGTACCGTCACAATGCACTCCACCACCCGTTTGTTGAAACCGGGATGATATGAAATTTATTGTGCGGTTTGTCCGTAAAGCTACACTACACTATAAGCATCAACTACTCAGCCGCCCGCCGTGTTCAGTCTATCTGCTTACCTGTATAAATACTCCTGCAGCGCTCTTCCAGCGGTTCGCTCTGAACCAGCAGCTCCCAGAGGAGAAAAGCTGCCGTAGTCCAGGCATTGCTCCAGTCATTTAAGGATGCTTACTGGTCCCCCAAAAACAATGAAAACCCGGGCATTATCATCAATCATTTTCATCAATCACCCTAATATCCCCGCGGCCGAACTTGAAAAATGCCTGGTATGCAGCTGGAGGTGATGGATAGGCAGCAGAGCAATGGTTGGGAAAATCAGCAGGTGGAGCTGCATAGGGCTGGCTGTAGTTCTGCTGTGCTGCCACTCCCTGTGGTGGCTGATACAGAGTCTGCAGAGAGGTTATATCATCATATCCTGCTCCTGTGTGGACGGCGACTATATTTGTGACTTTCCTCTTGAGAAGCGTTGTCTTGTGAAGTTGCCATGTTGTTGATTCAACCAATGGGCTCCGGTTCAAAGGACTACTTGTAGAAGACTGTGTGCGTCTGAATCTTCCTCGTTCAGAAGGAATAGGTCAACTCCACCAGTGCAGCTTAGAAAGTTTATTGATGAAATAGTAGCAGGTACATGAGATGATGGTATAGCTCAGGGGTGTCCAAAGTCGGTCCTCGAGGGCCGGCATCCTGCATGTTTTAGTTCTCTCCCTGGTTTAACACACCTGGATTAAATGATAGCTCGTTAGAAGGCCTAAGAGAAATATTGACAAGCTGAAAAGGTTGTTACTACCACCAGGGAGAGAACTAAAACATGCAGGATGCCGGCCCTCGAGGACCGACTTTGGACACCCCTGGTATAGATGATGATGAGGTGGAGATAGTAATGATATACTTATATTTGGTTTCATATGTATATGCATGTATGTGTGTGTATATATAATAAAAAGCACACAGATCTCATACACACGGAATTAAGGAAGCATTGATAGTGGATGCTATCCATGGATGGTATTTTTATGCCACCAAGCCACACAGAAAACAACTTGCACAGCTACATGAAATTGGAACTACAAAAACGAACAGATGCATGATGGGTAATGTAGTGCTAAACGAACGGACGGACTTTTAACAGTTCAAGTGTGACCGAGATAAAAAAAAAAAAGGTCAAAAATGGTCCTTTATTGAAATTTCAAAAATCAGAACAAAATTTTCACAAATCCCAAACATGTTTTTAAATATTCTAATATTAGAGCAGAATAATTAAGTCCAAGTTTGAAGTGTCTAGGTATTGCAGTTTTTAACTACAATTGATTAAAGATGCGGAAGGTAGTGAAAAATTAGGTGGAATCGCCATTTCCATTAGCCATTTCCCAAATCGGAAGCTGGAATCAGAAACCAACTTCAGCTCCATGCCTAATTCTCAATCTTACTGGATCTTGCTAGTTAGAGGCGGTCTAGTGGAAAAGCGGCGCAAGTGCTCAGTAAAATGCATACCTGTCAAGTCATCCGGTTTTTTCCGGAAAACTACCATATTGTACCTCCGTCTCCCTCCGTGCTCCCGTATTAGCATTTTCCCATAAATAATACCTGGGGACCCTCAAGGATTCCAGCCAGGGACGCCGCAAAAGGGGGTTGGGGGTAGTTAGGACAATTCCGAGGGCCAATACCAACAGGGGGCCCTCCACAATACAATTTTTTTTTACATTTTTCTTCATAAAAATAGAAAAAAAGTTGGGGCCCTATTAATTACAAAATTAATTATATTTTGTTTTAAAAATTGTTTTTTTTAATCAGTAAAACATAAATGTTACAACTCAGACCAAAAAGCACACATCCATATTTGCACTGAACACCCCCTTGGATCTGCATGAAATGGTTAGTTCCTGCTTGGCGAGTTGGACAGTTCAGCAGCAGTCAGTAGAACACAAAGACTGTGGCAGTTACTATGCCGCCAAGAAAAAATATTAGTCAGGTTTACAAAGAGAGAGAGAGAAAAAAAAGACAAGAGTGTCAATTTGTAGCCCAGTTTTTCTCCAAGACAGGTGGTTAGACTGTGTGAGAATATCAACCATTTAGCACAGTCAGCTTAGTTACAGACCGTTTGCCTCCATTTCACTAGCATTTATAGAATGAAGGAAAACAAATCTACCAACATATTCATATATTTAAGTTGTCCCTGTACCTTTTACCACACTTAACAAATGAGTCGGACAGCAGCAGCAGCTCTAACCCCCATATCAGAATAACCCCTCCTCCCTGGCCCAGTGAAAACGGTGAGTAACACTGTGTTCAGTGACGACCTAGTCTAGTTAGCATCATTCCAGGGTATGTAAATTTTTCCTCTCTCACTGCTCTTTTTACAGTTACACAACAAAATGCATTTATTAGTGACAGAAATTCAAACAATCTTTATAAAATTTTAATAAAAAACAGCCTCTTGTCAGTCCAGATAGTTCTGCATTAGCTTGTATTTAAATTACAGACCCGTCCCTTCCTAAGTTAAATTAAAGCTGCAGTATGTAACTTCTATTAACAAAAATAACATATTTGTCAAGACTGTCAATATGTTGAGAAATTATCTGAGAATAATTTAATTCCTCTGCCTTCTCCCAGTAATCTCGAGAAACAGCCCAACCGAGGTGGGTTTTAGCGCTGTAAATCACAATCTTTAACCGTCAGTAGTAGGTCTGGGAGGAGGTGGAAGAGATTAATCTTTTCGCAGAAAATCTGTCTCATAACAAACTGTAATGACAAGAAAGCAAGGCAGTTGCATGCCTTTAAAATTGTGCCGTTTTTTATGGGTCAAATGGATTCAGGAAATTGTAACAGCAGTGGGGCAAAATTAAATTTTTTGTCATGGGGCCCAAGTTTTCTGGCAGCGCCCCTGATTCCAGCTCTAAGCTAAGGCTGAAACAGAAACTCCAGATAGGAGACAGGCAAGGTTAAGTTTACATGAAATCACCTTCAGCATCTCTTTCCTTCGCTGTTCTCCTGGAGATATCACAGACCACATTCCATATCCGAGCCCCATAGAAGCAATCGCCGCTGTGGAGGTCAGAATAGTCCGCATCCCGCTCATCCTGAACGGTCACTTTTTGTGGTGTCTGAGCCGCTGAACTCACTTATACTGCAGCACTCTGTCTGCTATCCTTTCATATTGTCCGAAAGAAGCAGCGGTGCGGGGGAAGCCGGGACGTTTTTCTCCCTCTTCTGCCTTCTGTGGCTGGTGTCGATAAACGTCTTGATGCAATACTGCCCCCAACGGGAATGGAGTGTAAATTGCTTTGACTGAGCCTGTACTTTAATCCTTGTAGCTGATTACAGTCAGTCTATTTGTCATTATAAACGCGGAGATCATTGTGTTTGTGAACTCTCTAATCACGCAGCTCGGAGATTTCACAAAGTAAAACCAAAAGAGTACCAAAAGAGAGTACACACACACACACACACACACACACACACACACACACACATATATATATATATATATATATATATATATATATATTTGAGAAATACTCCCATTTAACCCACAAATACAAATGGGTGTATTGTGGGTTTTGGTCAATGGACCAAAACCGAGGTTAAACGTAGGTTCAAAAAGCACACTACTTTTGTTCATTGTCTCTCCATAGTCGCTGTATAACGTTGATGTATGAATGGCAACGCAACTTCCGATTAACTCAAATATTACTGACGCAAGATCAGGAGCTAGACCGCACCCTGCCTCATTGTGGCGCATGCGCGAAGGCAGCATTTCCGGGTACGACATGTAATATGAAGAGGCTGGTATTCTAGTGAGGCATCGTTAGAACGCTTAAAAAACCCCAATGATTCCTATATGTCCAGTGGTCTCCTTCACCTATGGTGAGTATCATTAAAAGCTTGGGCATTACTTAGGCTGATTTGTTCTGACCTATGGTTGTTTACAAGCTACTGAGTATCACGAATAAACAGGCTAATGGCTAGTCCTTGAAATGCGCTCATCAGAGCCTGCTGTGTCTGTCCTCTGCAGTGCCCAGCCGGCTTGGTGAAGATGCCAAAATGGCTACCGGCAATTATTTCGGATTTACGCATGGCGCCGCAGCTCAGTACAGGTAAGGAACTTGTAGATTTTTAGCTGTTTGATACCAACACACCTCTTTATGGTATTAACTGTGAATTTATGCATGATTTATGTAATCTGGGTGATTTATCCCCAGTGCTGCCATTGTTCCAGCTGGGGGAGGGGGCGGTTGTCCTGCGAATTTGGATGAAAGCCAAAGTTGAGATTTGAATTGTACTCTGCGTTAACTAATATATTGCACCCTCCGATTAAATCCAAAATGCATGTTTCCACGCCAGAAACTACATAAACCGGAGAGTCCCGTTACTATAGCTGTTAATTATTAGATGTAATGCATTTTATTTCCACACTAAAACATTCAGTTATGTTGTCAAAGCAAATTTGATCATAGCTTTGTCTGACATGCATAGCTATCAATAGAGCTGAAAGGAATCCAGCTCAGCAAAACATGTTGGAGTGAAGGATGTGGCTCTGTAAACAACATCCTGATAAAGATTAGTTTAATCTCACAAAAGGTCACATCTAAAACCTTTTTCTGCAAAAGTGCAAAGCTTTTAGTAATGCTTAGTTAAAAATTGAGAAGGTGATGGAAAAAGATCTGGGCTAGTTTCATGTCCCAAAGTTTTATATTAAAACCATATTCCAAATAATTTGAAAAAGTGGCGATTTCTGAGAAGAGGGACAGAACATTTCTGCTGGATAAAGCACAGAATTTGAATACAATATACACAAAATATGATTTATTCAAATAATTTATTAAACTAACCTGGGGAATGTCAGCATAACAATGCATGTTTTCATGGTTTTTAATATTCCTTATTTCAAACTATGTAGTAGGTGGATGGTGTCTGAAAAAGCCCTTGTCATATTTGAGTACACAAGCTTGTGGAATAATTTCAATTTCTTTGGGAAAATTTAAACCCATTGTTTCTCATCTCAATAATCAATCATAGATATTACCATTAAATGTTGAACTTTTTTTAGTGTGTAGAATAAGTGTTGGTTCAACTTTAAGGGCATGATTACTACATCTCACAAAAGATGAAATAATCTTAAAAACAGCAACTGAATATTTTGCCTTAAAATACATTTTGCTTACATTCTCGTCCAAATAAAATGTTAAATCAGGGAATGAATTGGTGAAAGAAACTTGGAGATCAGCAACCTTTTTCTAAACATTGTCCACTTTTATCACAGCCTTTACCTTCCTTTCTGTCTTCTGAAATGGACCCAGAGGAGGCCTAGGTTAGCATCCTGATTGTGCCTTGTGTAAACAGATGTTGTAATTCTCAACTAAAAACAATGCATAGTTTCACAAGTCATGTTTTGTGTCATAAGTTTAAAATTATCCAGTTTAACTGGGACAACTACTTCTATGAGCTTATTCAGGGTTAGGAAGATTACTTAGAATGACCCCTAACCTTTTAGTCAAGCTCATGCCAACATCTGAAATGCTTGGCCTAAGAGAGATGGAAAAAAGAAACCCAACATAGCTAAATATGTGAATTACATGAGACCTGGACTGGCACTGACTTTAAACAGACGGTTCTGCAATTTATTCTTGATTGCGAGAAGTGAGACATCAGCATATTAACATTCTGGTCTGGGTCGAACACAATCAGACCTATCACCAAGTTTTATACACAGTTAAGACACACCACAATAGACGTTACTTAATACTGACCTCCACCATGCTGAATAATTGAGGTCCAAGATGATTTTATTGCACCCCTGTGCTTGAAGCAACAACCTCATCTGATCTGCTTTGTTCTTGAGATGTCATTTCATCAACATTCCTCTCGGTAGAAACTACATCTCAGGCAAGGCCATAAGTTTCCACACAGATGAAGGAAGATGAACATACTTATTTTCCTCAACAAACCCCTAGAGTTCTCGAACCAGACACCACATTAAGATGAACAACAGAAACAGAATTGGGACAAAGGGCATCCTGGCAATGGCCAAACTCAGTGCTGTGCTGAGAATGCAGACTCATTTCTTGCTTTCTTCATACAGGAGCCAGATGACCCTATAGAGTGTCCCCGGCAACCTTTTTTCTGTAGCAACCCTCAATCAAGAGGTCATAGAACTGGTTAACATTTCAGGACAACAGCTGCGCTGCTCGTCCTCTGTACAATGAAAGGTTGGCCCCTTCCTTCCAACTTACCCAAAGAGACTGATAAGTTTAAGCTTTTAATAGTTGGAGCACACTGCTGAGTGATGTTGAAGAGACATGCCAAATATGACAGCCTCAAAATTCCCAGAGCCTTCAGGATCTTGTGATGTATTTTGTCCACTGGCACCCTGTAGTTTGGATGTTAAGATCCTGGAGACAGAGGGGAGAGCACCAGAATCCGAGGTGTTCAACAGCTTTTCAGTAAGTGATTGATTGGGGATCCATCCCATCAGCTGCTCTTACTCCACTGTGTCTGTTCAAGCCCAGACACAGTGGTCATCACAGCCACCTTCCTGGATATTTCAGAACTCTTAATGCTTCTTTCTGTTGACAAATGTCATGCAGATGCTAGTTTTATTTTCAGCTATTCCAGCTGTCGAACATTTTTAAAGGAAGCATAGCCAATATGATCCAGGAGTACTTTCTATGCTATAAAACAAGTAAAAACTTTTTTGGCAGTATTAGCTCCTTTAATCTCTCCATCTAGGATAGAACTACAGCTAAACAGATGAGGTCTGGGCCAGTGGGATGAAAAACGGCTCGGCCTCTCCTTATGTCAGAGTGCTGGATTTGTTGAGCCCCTTCTGTGAAGCTGGTTTTGTGTGTTCATTTATTGATATATATGCGTGTTGGACCAAACAACCTGAATGTGATGGCTTGAGGATTTGGCTTATAATGTACATATTTCTTGTTTTTTAACCTGTTGTAGCGGTCAGCTTTCTTTCATCTGGACTGATCTGATGAGTTGGACAAGGTCACTGAGTCACAGCTTGCTATAGTGCATTCTAGCACAACCTAATATTTGACTTTGTGATTAAGATTTTTGAGAACCCTATGTGAAATGTTAACCTTAACTGTCCAATAAAAGAAGAATTTCTCACTGAGAAACTTTTTAATCACCTTTGGGCTCAAATTACTAATATTTTTGTCTTGACCTGCTGAAAACCAGACCTTTGGATGTAGTAAACTACAACGGCCAAGAAGAAGGCAGTGACATTCACGCTTGTTGTTGTTTCGTTTTTTTGGTTCAGTGAAGTCTAAAAGCCAGCCAAAAAAATTGCAAGGTTAAAATTTCTGTGAGACTGACTGGAGAGGAAGACTAAATGTTTGAAAGAATACTGAAAGCTGAGGAAATGTTGGCATGCACAAAAGGGAAGGTAGGAACAGGATGGATGTGCTCAGTCATCTGAAAACTGCAGTAGCCAGGTACTCCAGTGCCTGACTTTGAAAACCCAGCTGTTGGAAAAGTTTGAGGATTTTAATAAGTGTGCAGACAACTCTGAGATGTCTGTCAGCTCCGTTATGAACAGTCTGCTTCCTGGTGACACTTAAAGCACCAAATGGTCCATAGTTGGTAATAACTGGAGGCAACACTTTGTTGTTATGGAACAGCTGAGGTAAACTGGAGATCTCTGGGTTTCACTGTTAGCTATGCCTCTTTTAGCATTATGTGTTTCTGTGTTTGAAGCTAACCTTTGACCCTGTTGTCCTTCTAGCCAGCAGCCAGCTGCAGGGGTAGCATACACTCATCCCACCACTGTGGCCAGTTACACAGTTCATCAGGCACCGGTGGCAGCACACACTGTTGCAGCAGCCTATGCACCCACTGCAGCTGCCGTTGCTGTGGCAAGGCCTGCGCCTGTTGCCGTGGCAGCTGCAACTGCTGCCGCTTATGGAGGATACCAGCCAACCCACACTACCAATGACTATGGCTACCCACAACGCCAGGCGGAGGTCCCGCCACCCCCTCCACCAGTCACTTCACAGAACTACCAGGTACCCAACACGCACGTCCTCTTCCTGGACCGCCTGTGTTGTTGATGTGTTGGATACCAGATGAATGAAATTATTGAACTGGAATATTGAGCTTTTAAATTTACAAAATACAAGAACTGCATTTAAGTTTGATGCACGTGCATAAATGTTTTTTCTTTTATATTTTCAGATATTCAAATACAGTAGGTTCACCCCCAGATAGGTTACTCTTCCACTGTGTGTCATTTGTCCTTTTTGGGTTGCTTTATTGCAGACTTTCATATTCAAACCATCAGATTTTTCCAATTAGGATTTTTTTATATTCAGAGTTGGATATGGTTAACAACAACCTATTAGACATTTTTCTGGGAACAATAAAATAAGCAACCAGATGAATTCGGCATATTCAATTCAGATTTTCTTTGCAGGACTCTTACTCATATGTCCGCTCCACGGCTTCAGCTGTAGCTTATGACAGTAAGCAGTACTACCAGCAGCCTTCTGTTACAGCAGCTGTTGCTGCTGCACAGCCGCAGCCCAGTGTTGCAGACTCTTACTACCAGACAGGTATGTTTTAAGATGCTCCTTATGCACATTTCTCTATGTATAATGATTGTTAATCACCCTTGAAAATGTAAATTTCTGCATGTAAGCTACACACTTGTTTTCTTTGCTGACCAGAGATGATTGTAGTTGAATCTAAGTAAAAAGAAATCGCTTCAGTTGGAAATCACCTCAGTGCTTCACTATAGCACAGATGGGACAGTTTATCTCCAACCATTTTGCATATTCTGAGCATTTTCTTCAGTAATACTCAGCAATTTGCTCTTTCTTTCTAGAAGAGAAAGCAACAGTCTCTGGTATAGTTTTCTACTAGCTGTGTTTCCATTACAAAATCTGCGCAAATCTTTCTCTTTTCTGCCGATGTTGAAAAACACAATTTTGCAATTGTGGTTTTTCCATTAAATAAGACATGAAATTAAAATTACACATGAATAAGCTTTACTTGATAAGTCATTAATAATCATAACAGCGATGAAATATATTCATAATTCAGCTATGGTGCTAGCACTTATCAGAGGACGGCCGGAGTTGGAGCGAAACATCCCTTATGCTTGGGAGCACAGGGATTCCCCCAGAAAACTTGCTAAGCCCGGGGGTTGGGGCGTCAAGGCAGTACACCGGCGGACCACCATGTTTTTTGTATTAAAAGATGTTAAGTTGACAGGAAATGTAAAACTATTATATGTTACGGGAAAAGATCTCAGGTGAAATGTTATTTAAACTCACAACTAGTCTAAAAACAACAAATTTGCACTTCTGTTTGAATCCAAATTAAGTCAGTTCGTCCATCAGGCCCCCAGACCTTCAGGGGCGCCATAAATGCTAATATTTTAAAACAGATTACAGATATATAAATATATAAATGTAACACTTGTTTATTGAGATTATCAATGCTATTAAATTTTATTCAACTGTTTAGGCATACATAAATTAAATTATTTTAAATTGTTTAACATTTAAATGCAAGATTTTAAGGAGCTGGCAAGTTTACTTTGTAAAACACTTATGAACAATATTTATAGTTAGATTGTTTTGTTACCATAGCAACAATCTGATGCTGTAAATTTAATCTTTGAATTTTTTGAATTAGTAAACTGCGATTATAACTTATTGCTTTTTAGGCTGACCAATTAAACTACTCCCCCCGTCCTAGATTTCACTAAATCTAACACAGAAGCTGTTAGAGGTGCTGATATTTTTAGCAACAAAAGGGGCCCCTAAATCAAATTATGCTCAAGGCCTCATACAGCCTTGGACCGGCCCTGCATGATGAGGTAATCTGCTGCACTAGCAACGAACGGGAGATTTAATTCAATGCTGCTAATGTGGCTTTAGTAGCTCTTCCATTTCGTGTCTGTTGAGTTTTTAATCTTCTCAGAAACTATCCTGGTTGGTCGAGTTCATGGGACTCGACCTTGCCTGACGGTCACGAGTTTCTCAGATGTCCGTGTGGCCGCGCGCATTAAGTAGACAACGCATTTGAAATGGTTTGATGCAAAGTGTAATGCTTTACAGACCGGAGGGCGTGAAAGCTCCTCACCAGGCTGAACCTGCATGATGAGGTTAGCGCTGGTCGTTATCCACAAACGCTCCGGCCACAGACATAAACTTTACAGGGAAGACGGGCAAAAAGCCACAGGCTGGGTAGCATGTTGAGATGTAAACGTCTCATATAATTGTTCGTTCACAAAGGTAAATCATTCTCACCACTTCACAACGCGCACCTCTGAATTCGCTACAAGTTATTCCTGCAGTTCACATAGAGCTGCGCAACCAGAGCTAACGCGGTGGGTTTTAAACTCTTACCTAGAGTTCTCCAAAGGATCATAATTCCTCACAGTAGGTTTATGTAAATATCCATACAGGTCAGCCTGTGTCCAATTTGAGTGAAAGGAGGCGCGCGCGATCCCGCTGAGGTAAAGCAGCGGCAGCGCGCGAGGCAAAGCGCAGAGGCAAAGCGCAGAGGCGCCAGCTGTGTGGTTAGACGGTGGCTCACTATCGGGTTTAAATGCATAAACTATAAACCTATCTATTATAAATATATCCTTTAGGAATAAATCTGCTCTGCTAGTGAAATGCTAAGAGCGAAAGAGACGCTTGCAACCCGGCTTTAAAAAAAACAAACAAAAAAAAACGTTTTTTTTTTATTTTTATTTTCCTAGAAATGTAAACAAGCAACTCTTAGCCTGGTGGAGGGGCTAGTTAAGCATGTGGCGTTTTAGGGAAACTGTAGGCGTATGTTGCATACTAAATGATAAGTCAGTGTGTTTTTTGCACAATAAGAAGCAATCCCAAACAGCTGACATATCGCACAACTGAGAGTCCGATGGATATCGGAGATTATATGTGGAAATGTTTATTATTATATGTAAAGGTCATTATTATATGTTTATTCAGTTAAAAATGTTAACTATGAAAAAACATAGTCACCGCCAAATCGTAGTGACGCAAATAAAGCGGCTGCTCCTGTCGTCTTTTATCCACCGCCTTTTTTTTTTTTTTTTTGTTGCGCCTTTTATCTCTTAAAATGACTCCACAAACTATCACTATTGCTTCTACATCGTCATCCGTGTTTGATCATTCTAAATTCCCATATGCTATGTTGGGGGTTTTACTGGATTATCCTCTGGAATCGGGATGTTCGTGACTGGAATCGGTTCTTGTGTGGTGTGTTGCTCCTACCGTGTGGCTGGACACACGAACCGATCCAACCTGTTGTACTTTTATTAGCTCTGTATTCACAGAGGTTTGGAGAATCGGCCGACAATTCTTAAATCTCGTCGTCTAAACTAGACTTAAGACTCACAAGCTCTACTCATCTCCTCCCTCCCAAATGCTCTCTGACTCTGGTCGCTATGGTAACGTTTACATATCCCTTCAAAATAAGATACAGATGCACCACAAAAACGAACATTTTTACTTTCGTGAGACTTTTAACTCACAATAATGAGTAATGGGAGCCCTGAGCTTGTTTCTCTGCAACGAGACGGTCCCATCTGAGAGTGATGAGAGACAATGACACCCGAAGTGTTGCTTATATGCACAGCGTGCTTGGTCTCTACGTGGCGAAGCAGTTTGAAGGCTTCATTGCCTCATTAGCAGCCGGTCGCCGCATGTTATGCAGAGCGGGCTTGTAACGTGGGACTCACCTACCGGTCCGGGATAAATACATTCTCCTTGTCTCTTCTCTGGGCCTTTTCCTCTTTGCAAAGAAACTTTCCAAAGACATCTGATCCGTTTCTTACTCATTTTGCTGCTTGTGGGCTCAACGTTGGCGCCCCAGTAACCGAGAGAATCCGGTTAAAGGATTTTCAAAATTAAAGATCCATCCATCCATTTTCTTGCACCCTTTTTTCCCTCAGTGGGGTCGGGAGGGGTGCTGGTGCCCATCTCCAGCCAACGTTTCGGGCGAGAGGCGGGGTACACCCTGGACAGGTCGCCAGTCTGTCGCAGGGCAACACAGAGACACACAGGACACACAACCATGCACACAAACACTCACACCTAGGGGCAATTTGGAGAGGTCAATTAACCTGACAGTCATGCTTTTGGACTGTGGGAGGAAACCGGAGTACCCGGAGAAAACCCACGCACGCACAGGGAGAACATGCAAACTCCATGCAGAAAGACCCCAGGCCGGGAATCGAACCCAGAACCTTCTTGCTGCAAGGCAACAGCTCTACCAACTGCGCCACTGTGCAGCCACAATAAAGATAAATTAAAGATCCTCCAGACTCGAATAATACATAAAACGGAAATATTTAATTATTTCTTGAGTGGCCCGGTACCAATTGGTCCACGGACCAGTACTAGTTTGGCCTGGGGATTGGGGACCATTGATGTAAAGTACTTCTAAGAAGGAGTCAGAATGAATGTTCAAAGAGATGCTATTCTGTGTCCAGTCTGAAAATATGGCATGCATCTCCTATTATTGTTGCAGTCGACGTCATTGTGCACAATGACAATCCATCACTTGATCCGCCAGTAGCGTGAATATCTGCAATCTCTTCTGAGAGTAAGTTACTTTAACTTAAAAGTAAACTCTACCTTCAAAACCATGGGTACTCATCTATTATTCTAACTAAAATACATCAAAAAGTAGTTAATCATGCAAATCATTCTAACTTATTCACATCACAGAAAATGCTGTCCCAAATTATGGTAATTAAATCTTAACATAGGTTTTCTTGTTCGAAAAAGATACCTTCCCACCCTGTGGAGTGGTGTGTCAGTCTCTTCTTGGTCACTGGCAGCTGTGAGATTCATCTCCACTGTTCATGTTCTCTGGATGAAAGTCGTCTTCTAGTGTTGCATCCATGAGTTGGTTGTTGCACTGGGCACCACCATCAGCTGTCCTTGTTGTGTGGGTGGAACTCTGGTGCCTCTGCTCTCAGCTCTGTCTTTCGAAGGAGGACGACACACTTTCTCTGTCTCCCTGCTTTCCCTATCTTCCCTGCTCAGCGTCTGTGTCCTGTGTTTTCAGATCTTTCTTTTGAATAGCTTCCGAAGTTGCAAATTATGGATCTGGTCAGCTGGTCTCTCAGCGCAATTGATGCAATTTTTTTTACTGGGAAACCGGGTTAAGGTGTCCTCGTGTCCTGACGGGACATTCTTCGCTGGATATACGATGGATTCTACATGGAAGTGGAAGACCGTGTGTCTGACGATGCCGTCAGTCAAGGAAGTTGAAGATGTGTACATGATTGGATTCATGATAACAGGTTTTCTGCTTTTTGGAGTTGGCGGATACCTGGTTTATGGGTGCGGTTGATGGGATCTGCAGAGCGATCAACACTCAGACTGAGATGATATGGGAGCTGAGCCGCAGACTGGATGCGATCCTGGAACAGGACCGTGGCCGGGCAGCGTATCTAGGACTCGGAATGGATTTGGTGTGACCTTGGAGAACGTTGCTCGCTCGGATCAGGCGGAAGACCCTAAATTTGGCTGTTGGGATTTTTCACTGAGAAGCACCAGCGAGACTTTCAAGGCAGGCAGTAAACTGATGTCAGCCTGACCTAAACAAATTATTGCTATCGGAATCTGGCTGCCCGGGTTGGCCTTGGCTGACCAGTTATCTTCCCCTGGTTGTTATCTCTAAAGAAGGCTCTGTTCTGCCGCCCCCTCCCCTCCCTGAGGACATCTGTGGCCCTGAACTGTTTATGCTGTGTGTGAACCCAACATCTTATTCAGACAATCACGGACAAATCGCGTGCTTCAGTTAGGGTTCATAGTCTGACACACAAACTGGAAATCAGCCAGATCAGCAACCCATCGATGAGTGGTTGCATTCAGTTTAGCTGTGGAAAGCACATATGTAAGAGGGCGATTGTCAGTGTAAACTATAAATGGTGGTGCATAATAGAGATAATTTCTAAACCTCTCACATATGGCCTACTTCAGAACCAGGAACTCCAGCTTCCCTGAATGAAGGTGATAGTTTTTTTTCTGGGTGTGTTAGCATTCTGGATCCATGTGCTATGACTGCTAGAGTTCCCTGCTGTCTCTGGTAAAGTACAGCACCAAGCCCTTCTTGTGAAGCATCACAATGTAGAATAAATGGCTGTTCAAAGTCTGGATAACCCACTACTGGTGGTTTCACTAGAAAATCTAATAACTGGCTAAACGCCTCTTGATGTTTGGTTGACCATATACTGTGATGATGGCAACTGTCCACTGTTCTGATTTTGTTTTCCTACACCTCGCTTTTTGTGTTTTCCTTTTCCCTTTTTCTCAGGGCTCGAGGAGAGAAGATCATAAAGGGGCTTAGCTATGCAGGAGAAGTTTGGGATGTAACTGTGATAGTAGGAGACAAATCCCAATAATTTTCTCAGTTCTCCCACTGTGGAGGGTTTTCTTTCTCTCAAAGCCTGTACAGAAGCAATATCTGCAGGATCCATTGTGTATCCATCTTTTGTGACCAGCTTTCCAAGAAATCTCACTTGGTTCTTAAAGATGTCACGTTTCCTCGCTTTCAGCTTGATTCCTGTTCCCTGATAACACTGCAATACACTTCTAAGATGATTCAAGCGATCTTCAAATGTTTTAGAGTGCACCAAATTATCATCCAGGTAAGGCAAACACACCTCATCACGTAGCCCAGTGAGGCACTCTTCTATGGACCTATGAAACTCTGCTGTTGCTGATGATAATCCAAATGGTATTCTCACCCATTCATACAGACCCCATGGTGTGATAAATGCAGTGAGCGGGTGACTTGATTCTTCCAGGAATCCCTGGTGATAGGCCCTGGTCAAGGACAGAAAACCAAGAACTTCCAATCAGGCTGTTTAGCATGTCCTGTATGCAGGGAATGTGATGATGATCTGGCAGAGACTTCTTATTCAACCTTCTGTAATCACAGCACAGTCTGAGGCTACCATCCCTTTTTGCACACAGACTACAGGGCTAGAATAGTTTGACTTAGACTTTGTTATCCAGCCCCTATTTAACAAATCTTCAAGATATTCTTTTACCTCGTTGTGCAGTGGTTTTGGAACAGATATATATGTTCTTGTCAGTGGTGTGGGATCTTGCAATCGGATTTTGAGCTGCAGTGAGGGGATGGTTCCAACATCATAATCATCACGAGAGAAGGCTGCACACTCCTCTTGGAGTAGTTGTTTCACAAACTGCTGTTGTGCTGGGGAAAGGTGGCTAAATGGGAACTGGTGGATCCCAACGATCTTCACTTTTAGCCCTGCTTTGGTTCTCCTTTTTTTCCCCTTTGCTCTCTAATCCCGTTGAAGTTCCCTTTTCGCAATTGAAATTTGGTGTCTCTATTTTATTTATTTTTGTTGATTCTGTTGGTGCCACATACATTGCTTTTACTGCTTGGATTTGACCTACTTTACTTTTGGAGGGTAAAACAATGTCATGAGCAGCATCATTGTTCACTGGGATTTTGAAGCAGGACCAGGAACTCTGTTGTAGGCACACTATTCCTTCTTTAACGCTTAGTCCTTCTGGTAGCTGAGACTGTGACAGGACTCCTTGCTGACCTGCAAGCAGACCAGCTCGTGTACTGCACTTCACCATCTTCATCTGGCCAGCTGGGATGAGGTTTTCTCTTGATTCTTTAACAGTGCTTATTCCCTGTTCCTCATTCATATTTCTCATGACTTTTAGAAATACCTCTGCCTTATTACTTTCAATAGAAAATGCTGTACTAACAGCTTCTGTAATGACGGGGGGAGGATCTACACCCATTTTAATGGGTATTCAATCACATTGTAACCAATGTGATCAATGATTGATTGGTTCTTCTCCCACCGCATCGTCTTCTGCAACTAGAACTGGCACCCAGAGCTCTGAGTTTGACTCACAGATGGCAATTTAAATTTTACCTCAACCCAGCCAATTAAAGGCATTGGTGTCTTATTCACTGCTTTTCCATTCAATATTCTAGGTCCAATAATTTCAGTGAGACATCTGATAGCAACATGGGGGAGTGGAAGTCCATAACTTTTCAGCACGCTGTCAGCTCCCGGTCAGAAAGACTTATGTAGTTCAGACTCCACAAGATGCTATTCAGAAAGATTTTTTTTATTAATTAATTTTAGTTGCTTCTGCAATTAACTCTGTGTAAAGTTTATAATGTCTGCCCATGTCAGGGGTGTTAATTATAATCTGTCAAATGATGGACGGGCTGTTGTTTAAAAAAAAACAACCGGTCAAATGTGGAAAATATTTTAACATGACGTCTCTCTCTCTTTTTATATATATATATATATAATATATATACACACACACACATTCCCCCCCCACCCTACTTTAAAAGTCTAGCTCTGCCACTAGAGAGGAGGTTGATACTAACATTCTCTTTCAACTCAGGTGCTGTGTGTCTTGCTCCTTCCATACACTTAGGTTCTGAATGGTGTGTGATGTCAGTGGTAAGCTTGTATCCATTTTCTGTTCGGCCATTTTCCTTTTCATCATCTCCTGTTGCTGGTACAAATGTCACACTGCTCAGACATATCTGCTTCTCCGGGCCTATCTGATGTGTTTTTAACAAATCTACACCCACGTGATAGATGCCCACTTTGTCCACATTTGAAGCAATGGTCATAAAACTGTCCTCTATTATTATCCTGGCAATATTATTATCCAGCCACGTCTTCAACTTGGCCTTGACTTGGAAACGGGTAAATGAGTCATTAACCAGTCTCCTGATGTCTTGCATCTCACTTTTAAGTTGTCTGATGGCGTCTAAGAGCTTGGTTTCTGTGTGAGAGGCAGATGATTGCACTTTTCCAGTTTCATTCTTTTATCCCGGTGGAAGGTGGCTGTTCTTTCTCCCAAATTGCTCCAACTGTTGTTTTGGGAGCTGCCTGTGCTTCTTCTCTAACCTCCCTCACTTTCAGATCTTTATTGTTCCTCTTGAACTTCTGTTGCCTTTCCCATTCAATGCTGGCTGCCTCATTAGTCTTTGCTATCAGTACATCATCTGTACCTGTCAGATCATCCAGGAAGTTCTTGAGCTGGTGTTTAACATTATCATTAATAATGTTCCTACTGCTCTCAGGACCTTCTTTTGAATCAGTTCTGGACCATAATCCCCTTCTGAACCAGGTTCTCTAGATGCAGCGAGCAATCTTTCTTTTAACTCTATTGCTCTAAACAAGAAATTTTGTGGAGACTCATTACTATCCTGTGCAATGTTATTTAGACGATGGTACAGGTCAGTGGTGCTGACTTCCTTGTAATGTCCCTTCAATATTGTATGCAGCTGTGCAATAGTAAGGTCTGTTTGATCTCTAGCATGTCACGGAGGGGTAAACCTGGGCTAATACCTCTGACCACAGCCTCTATGATCTCCACTTCACTGTGATTTCTTTTTAGGCCCATTTCAATCTGATGGATCAGGTTTGAATAGGACAGTTTGTCTCTGGCCTCTTTCTCCAATTTGGCCATTAATTTTAAACTCTCTTATTGTAACTTCTGCTGCAAAGGGGTTGGCAGGTTGTATTGGATGTGTTGATGTTTCCTGTTTTTTCACTTTGTTTTCCAATTTTGCCATTTCTCCCTCTTATTTCTTTGTTGCGGCCTGGAAACTTGGCTGTAATGCTTCATATTGTTCTTGCAAACCTATAAAAGCAGCATTATCCTGATTCACAGGATCATCAACTATCTGTGACATCTCATTCGCTCACTTCTTTAGCTTTTGATATTAATCTGCAGAGGAATTCACGAGCCACATCCTCTTCCTCACTGTATCTACAGCTGCATTTATTAGTCTGATCAGCTTGTGCTTTCTGGTCTGATTTTCTGTTGAGCCTTTTCCATATAAACACACCTCTTATAGTTGATTCACTTTCAACTGCACCAGGGCCTCACTCAGCTGGTCTTGCAGTTGCTCCAACTCCATCGCTGGTGTGCCACAGTCTCTCTCTCTTTCCTGAAGCACTGCTGATCCCCGTACGGGCCACCAATTTTTGTTGCACACTTAGTCAGTGTGGCTTTTTGCAGGTTCTTTTATTGTTGAACACCGCTAAGAAACAAGAGCAATAGTGAGCGCCTCCGCTGACCAGCAGTTACTATGCTAAATTGCCCTTGGCTCGCTGAGTCAGGAGTGCTCACTGTGCTCTATGTGCCCACTGGTGGCGAACTGCTGCAACTGCAGTTCAACTCTCCTCCCAGACTGAGCCCGAGGAGAAGTGCAGTCTTTAAACAAAGTAAGAAAAGGGACGGGGGTGCAATCACCTCTAATATCTACTCTGTCACACGTAGATTTCACCCAACACATTACAACTCTTTGGAATGACTGTGTGATGCTGTGTCATTGGTGGAGCCAGCTGCACAATGTCTGGAAAAAACAAAACCATCACATCTTACTACTTTGCAACTTTTCGTCATAATCTTCAATAGTAACATTTGACTGTTGATCACGTGACTTGTGTGATGTAAAAAAGTGTTTCCATTGCAGTTCTGCAAAATATGGCCGGAAAAAACACCTTATCCCAGTTCTACAATTTGGTAACACTTTATTTGATGGGTTGTGAATAAGACTGTCATGACACTGTCGTAAACATGACATAACACCTGTCATGAACATGAATAAGTCTTCATGAATATTTATGACTGTTGTCATAAAGTGTCATTCGGTAAATTATGACACTTTTAATACAAAGTTGACATTATTCAAAATGTCTTTGTTATGACAACTTGACATTAACCAAGAAATCATGATCTGACATGTTTGTTATAAAAGTATTACTGATTAAACTTTAGCTTTAATAACATAAAGCTACATGATTTTTAAAGTTTAATCAGTAATACTTTTATAACAAATCAAAGTATTTTATGTTATAAAATAAAAAGTAATACTTTTTATATAATATTTAAAGTTGAGCAAATCTTTAAATATTCATAAAGATTTTCTCATGTTCATGACAGGTGTTATGACATGTTTATGACGATCTTATTCACAACCCGTCAAAGTGTTACCAACAATTTTTAAAAAAGTAGTTTTTTTTTTCTTTCAAAATTGGCATGTGTTCATTAAGCTATTTCAAAATGTCAATTTGCACAATTTTATGATTAATGGAAACACAGCTACTGACTTATTTTGTGCAACGCAACGCTGAACTAGACTGTGCATTCTTCTGTCTGCTTTTTTGTACACAAATAGTAGCTGAGCTCATTAAAGCTGATCTGATAATCTTGACTTCAGGTATACATTAAACTTGTATTACTCTTTTTGTGTAGCTCCCAAAGCTGTATATAGTCAAGGTGTAACATCCTATACCCAGAGCCAACAGAATCGCCAGGTTACTGTCATCAAGCCAGCTGCTGCCAGTCCAGCATCATCCACCTTCTCCATCTTCCCGGTGACCTCCAGTGTTCAGCCGGTGGCAGCTGCAGCCTCAGTTGTTCCCTCTTACTCCCAAAGCCCAACATACAGCACCAATGCTGTCACCTACTCTGGTAAATTATTGTCGGTTTGGATTTTATGCAATTTGTCTGGGTAAAGATGATTCTCTGACCTGGTTTTCCACAGCCATAAGACCCTAAGAAAGAGACTGTCAGGGACCACACTGTGCTATGGCTGCACCTCATCAGGAAAACATGCAAGTGGGATATTTAAAGACTGTTGCACCGATGATAATGATTCTGATTAACTTGCCTTTTCTTGTCTTATGTTTTTATTTGATGGGTTCCATCAAGGCAGTTTGATTGTTGCTCTCACTGAGGTCATCATCTCAATCACTAAAGTGGACATCAAATCTGGGTATCAAACTCAGTGAGAGTTGATTAAAGAGGCCAAATCTAAAATTGTTGGCATGATGACAGGAAGTTAAGGCGTTAAAACATAATATGCAATGGGTGTTTTTTTATATTTTTGGACAATTGGAATATTTCACATACTTATTATTTGGATGACTCTGATTTTATATATTCTATGACTCTACATTTAGCTCAAGGGAAATGTGTATTTAAATTTACAAAGCTTTGTTGAGTGCAGTAGTTTTTGTAGTTTTACACTGTTATATAAACTGCACACAGACTACTTTTCATTGTGTCAGTGTCATTTTGTCAGTGTTGTCCTATAAAAAAATTACTTAAACATCTGCAGAAATGTTAGGGGTATACTCACTTTTGTGATGCACTGTATATTCAGGGCATTGGAACCTGTTGGTTTAAAAAAAAAAAAAAAAAGCAAATGTATTGGAAACGGTACTGTTTTCCAGCTTTCTGTCAGTAGCTGTTTCAAATTTCAGTATAATCAAAAAATTTAAATTCTTCTAGATTCTAATTTAAATCAAAATGAATGGAAACTGAGGTCTTCATCTCTCTCTACTTTAGCGCATAACTTTATGCCGCATCCCCTCGACTGAGCATCCAAACGGTGAAGTGCAGCTGGAAGTTAAAAAATTGCAAAGATTCTTGTGAATGGTCCAACAATAAGATCTAAAGCATGGTACTAACTGCTTCAGAGTTTGAGTAACATTGCAACCGTGGCAAAGCATCTTAAAGCCGAAAACTCAAAACTGAGGAAAGCTGCTGTATCACCAGTAATGAGATAGAAAACATGCTAGGTGGCATAAACCCACTTTATCGCAATCACATATTTTTCTGATATCATGCAGGCTTAGATGAGTCTGAGTAGTTTTTGAAATTAACACAACTGAATCTCAGTTATACATGTCAAACTATGAAACCAGTACAACCAACTCTCTGTCACATATTCCTGTTTCTGAATACGTGCTGAGATAACAAATTGGTTCTACCACTAATTTTAATAATTATCAGTTTTTTTTTTTTTTTTTAAATAGCATTAAATCTCCAAATTTACCTTCAGCATTTTTCTTACTACTGCTATTGGTTCCGAAATTTTACCATCACGGCAATGTTAAGAGGTAGTTTTGGTATATGATTTGACTTCATTGTATCAAAATAGGAACAAATTGGAATGAATGTAATTAAATTGGAGTCTGTATTCTAGAATCTGAATTGATTTTATATTTTTCTGTAAATGACTGGTGAAATGCTTAGATGTGACATTTGGAATGAATTTGTGTATTCAAAAGAAACAAAAGCATTGAATCCTACAGCAAACGAAAAGACTACAAGATTTGTTTTTTTTGTTTTTTTTTGACTAGGAACATCGTACTCGGGCTACGAAGCAGCTGTGTACTCGGCAGCCTCCAGCTACTACCAGCAGCAGCAGCAGCAGCAGAAGCAGGCAGTTGCAGCAGTGGCAGCAACAGCTGCCTGGTCAGGAAACACTTTCCCAAAGAAACCCGCATTCCAGAGTAAGCAGCTTCGACCCAAGCAGCCACCCAAACCGACTCAGATACACTACTGTGATGTCTGCAAGATCAGCTGTGCTGGCCCACAGGTAAGCTCACTGAAAGCAGACTGTAATGGTTGCCACGACATAGAACATGGACAAGAAACTCTCAACTTTGCAGCACAGATTTATTTTTTCTCTTACAAGCCTCCTTATATTCCCTTTTTGCGCTGCTTACAATAGTCAACCTAGATTTGTTAAAGGAGTGGGCTTGTGTAGCTTAAACAGATTTTTAAAATCAATTTTTTTTAAATTTGTTGCAGTGTTAGTTCACTCGGTGTTCCTAAGTGCCCAAGTAGAAGGCAGTTGGACTTTTTAAATGGTTTTTTGAATGTATTTCGCCTCTGATCCAAAAGGCTTTTTTAGTTATGAAAATGATTGGAAGTAACAGGTGTAAAACTTGAATAATCACACAATAATGACAATGTGACAATAGTGACTTTGATGGTCACTAATGGAGCAATTGGAAAATGGGAGTGGATGTTAGAAAATTAAATCTCATCCTCAGGCAACATCCTCTGTTTAATGTCTGAAGCACTTAGGTGACTGAGAAGCTACTCCACTTGGTGTTATCTGTCAAAAAGACCAGAGTTGATGAAATACAGAATGTCAATAGGTTGAGCTGATGTTTGAGTTTAGAAGGCTTATTTTATTTACAACAAAATAAAAAAAAATATTTCATATAGAGGTACTTATTCACACACCTTGAAAGTCCTTGTATTTGAGGCCTATTTCATGAGTTTATTTTTAAGATAATTCTGTCGAAGCATGTTTGAATGTCTGACTTTTATTTGTTTATTTTCATAGAAGTTTTATTTATCATTACCTTTGTCGGATTCAAGTTTTGTGTAACCACTGTGGGTTTTTCTTCCATTAACCAAGGGTACCGATAATTTTGTCCACATGTATATCCCTTGTGGGATTTACACGTGGATTTACTGACATTGATGCTCTGAAGGAACAAACTGTGGAGAAAGTAGTAAAAATAAAATTTTTGATGATGCTGTGAGTTTTATTAACATTAATTGAAATTTATTGATACATTGATAAATCAAATCTCTGGTCACATTAAAAACTTTTAACAATAAGTGCACATACCTAGTTAACAGTGTTGTCAATATGTCAATGCAAAAAAAAAAAAAATCCCCTTCCTTTTCTCCATCCCACCATTAGACTTATAAAGAGCATTTGGAAGGCCAGAAGCATAAGAAGAAGGAAGCAGCACTGAAAGTGTCGCAGAGCAGCAGCAGCAGCGCTGCAGGAGGGGTGCTGGCCCGGAACGCTCAGAACCAGCTTCGCTGTGAACTTTGTGATGTTTCGTGCACCGGAGCTGACGCTTATGCCGCCCATATTCGAGGAGCCAAGCACCAGAAGGTTTGGATGTCGGGACATAAACCAACACTGTGTCTACTTGGAACTTGGAGAAGGTTTCACACAGACTTTCATTTCTCATTTCAAATGCTGAATTCTTCTTGCAGGTTGTGAAACTTCATACCAAACTTGGAAAGCCCATTCCTTCCACAGAGCCTAGTATGATCGCTCAGACATCAGCCTCTAGTGCTTCTGCTACTGGCAAGACCTCCCTTAGCAGTTCCAGCACTTCCAGCTCTTTGTGTCCGTCTTCCAACTCTTCCTCCAGCACTAGCGCCCCCTATCTGAAAACTGTCAATATAACCAGCAGCACTGTGGTTACCAAGAATCCATCGGCCAGCAGTCTCTCTGTTGCCTGTTCTGCAGCACCTGGCAAGAAAGTCAACACTCCGAAGATTAATTTTGTTGGTTAGTAAACTTTCTTTATTTTGCCTTTAATTATACCATACCAACTTTATTTATAAAGCTCTTTAAAAACAACCACAACTGATACAAAGTGCTGTACATTAAAACACAACATAACAATAATAAAAAAAATAAAAACTCTTACAGTTTAAAAACAAAACATACAATTTAAAACTAGATCCCGCTGGTGTTGAAAGTCAAGTAAAATAAATGGGTTTTAAGACGAACTTTAAAAGTAAAAAGTATAAAATATAGTATAAAAGTATAAAATATTTACACTACAGGAGAATCAATGAATATAGATTCCATTTCCTTTAAAACAATGTTTGTGTAGAAAAGTTAGACGTAAAACAATATAAAACTAGACAAATTGCTGTTCCTTGCAAAAAAGCTGTGTGAATTTGAATCTGTTGTATGAACACACTAGAAGATGAAGAAAGAGACAAAGCTGAACATATTCTATATTAGCGGTTCTCAACGTGGGCGGTACCGCCCCCCAGGGGGCGTTCAGAGGACGGCAGGGGGCGTGGTGGACATTTTTTACAAAGGGGGCGCTGGGATGCCTTTGGGGGGCGTTTGGTCGAAGGTAAACTTTACACCTTAAATGCACAACAATACCAGTTTAGACTTTGAGCAACTTGGTAAAACTGTATTGTGTAACATTAAATCATGCTTGGCTGCAACTGTATCGATGGCAGCTCTTCTTCTATTCAGTGTTTGTAGCTTCTGTTAGCTTCTTGGCACAGCTCCGTTCTCCTGCTACTGGTAGCTAAAATCATGATACCCTCACTGTGTATCCCTCTGAAAAATGAACCCATTTAAATAAAGAAATCCCTCCATGGGATTTCTTTATTTAAATGGCTTACGATGGAGAGCGTTCATTTTATAGCGTTAACACCGGTAAGTGGTCCGGTATGAAACGGGTGTGATAGAACAACACAGCACTTTTAAATTACAATAATCAGAATGCAGAAATTGTCTCCGTTGTTATAAAAGGTTTATGTCAATCTGCCTTCCCATCGATACGCTTCCCGGCCGCCCTGCACCTTTGGGGCTTAAAAAAAAAAAAAGACATTCACATTGCGCAAAACTCTGAAAGAGGAGAAGCTGGACATAAAACGGAGCGACGAACTAGATGTGAATTATGGCATAAAAAGAGAATCCGACGCTGAACAGTGAAAAAAATCAGCACATGACGATTAGGCGGTGCAACAGTTGATGAGTGAAAATTACTGATGGTCAATAAATGATAAAATAAATGTAGCAACAGGAAAGAAACTAAAGTGGACATAGCAATAAACCAAGAGAGGATAATACTAATCAAATGAAACTAAATGGAAATGAATGAAGAACAAAATGCAAGAATAAACTAAGAAACTAAAGTAAATACAGAGGAATAAACTGGTATGGCAAGACCTTTTGAGCAATACTTAATACAGAGGACAGAATGGCAAAAACAGACACTATTTCCAGATAAAAGGTAAAATAATATTGTAGTGCCATGGGTTTGTTGAGACCACATCTAGTACTGAGAATAAATATGTCTTACAGACCATAACAGTAAAGAACTGATCACTTATTTATGTTTTAATTAGATTTGATATATTTATTTCTTCAATATTATTTTTCATGTCAGTGTTAATGTCATGAGGCTGATGACTCATGACACTTTCAATTTGACTCATTAGGATTTGATTAAGAACCACATTTGTTCTTTGTAATTTCTGTCCAGTAAAACTTTTAATCTATAATCAATAGACAGGTCTATATCAATATATAATCCATGTTTCTGTCTCATATTTGTATGGTATTAAAAGGACCTGGAACTTTTGTTTTTCCACTGAAAGCTCTGGTTTGCACAATAAATGCCATGTGGGTGAAGTTTTATGAATGATACTCTGATGTCCCATTCTCCTGAAGGCAGCACAGAGCTGCACCACCAGAAACTGACAAACACAGAAGAGAAGAAGAGTTATGATTAATGTAGTTACAGTTCTATCCATGTTTTAATGTTGCAGAGCTCAGTCATTTTGCAAATAGTTCAAAGTTTAAACTGGCATGTTGAACATCTTTTATCTGGTCATTTTGTGGAATATTTAACAACTAGAAAATGGCACAAAATAAGAATATTTTTTCCACTCTTATTGGCCTACCAATTTTAACTTGAATGTTCATTGCATTTTTCATAGACGCCTGTGAAAATAATTTCTATTCCCATGATTTTTTGTTCTCTGGGAAATAATTTTTGATGATAAATACAGAAATAAGCATATAAATCAAAACATCTACAATAGTGATAGTAATATTAATAATAAAATAATGGTCAGTGGAAAGTAGACTACAAATTCTTTGGTGGGGGGCGGTGAGGGACCTGGATAAAGGCTAGGGGGGCGCTGGGCCGAAAAAGGTTGAGAAACACTGTTCTATATGGAGCCCAAAGAAGTGGTGACATGCCTGCGGTCAGGGCGTGAAAAAAACCTGTAAAACAATAACTTATATTTCTTCAAAGCAGACATCCGTGGCTATGTTTTGATGTAGAAATAATTTTTGTACAGTGTGATATGTACAAATGTCAAAAACGAACTCTAGTTCGTCAGTTACTAGAGTTCACACTGACAGATGAAGAATTCCTTCATTGGATTACGTTGTTAAACTTAAAACATCCAAAAATGAGCAGAAAACTTCAATTGTGATTTTTAGGAAGAAAAAAAACACAGGAGATATCAAAAAGCTGAATCATTTGAAGATAGCTTAACATCTTGTGACCTGCTTGAAAAAATTGAATTTCTAAGATGAGGTAGGCAAAAGTAGCAAGCTGTTGAAGACCACAAACCTTTCTTCTGAATTGTGTGCAATTATGGAGAATTTCAATGAAGCAGAAATTTGCATAAAAGTAAAAATATTTTAAAAGTATATAAATGCTAAAATTACCACAAGACGTAGCACAAATCTCCAGAAGAGGCTTGAATATTTTGATTTAAGAAATTAAAAATGTAGCGAGAATTTTAAGAAGTGAGAATGCATTCTTCTTAAGGCCCTGCATACTTAACGCGAAGTGCTGAAATCGGCTTTCATTGACATAGCTATGTGACAAAAACTGCGTCATTTTGTTCGCAGAGAATCATCTTCCTTAAGTCAACACCATGCCCGGGTCAAACTATTTCAACAGCGCTCTGTGCAAAGTGTTCTGTGATTGGTTAGAAGTTTGTTGCTGTGCAACTGCACAAACGAAAGACCCGGGAGGGCAATACGGAATATTTATGGGAAAATGCTAATATGTGAGCTCAGCGGGAAAGTGGGATACAAAAACTGCAGTTTCCCTGCCAAAATGGGAGACTTGACAGGTATGCCTTGCCCACCTAGTTATATCTTTTGTATCCTTGTTAACAGGATTTGACACCTTTGACACATCTACCAGCTATGTACCGTCACGATGCACTCCACCACCCGTTTGTTGCGACCGGGATGATATGAAATTTATTGTGCGCTTCGTCCGTAAAGCTACACTACACTATAAGCATCAACTACTCAGCTGCCTGCCGTGTTCAGTCTATCTGCTTACCTGTATAAATACTCCTGCAGCGCTCTTCCAGCGGTTCGCTCTGAACCAGCAGCTCCCAGAGGAGAAAAGCTGCCGTAGTCCAGGCATTGCTCCAGTCATTTAAGGATGCTTACTGGTCCCCCAAAAACAATGAAAACCCGGGCATAATTACCAATCATTTTCATCAATCACCCTATAATATCCCCGCGGCCGAACTTGAAAATTGGACTGTATGCTGCTAACACTTAGCTTTCGTCAACAACTCATAGGCGGAAGTGAGAGCGCTGCGCAGCATATAATATCCCGGCCGGAACAAAGTGCGCTAAATAATAAAAAATAAATTAACGAAGCTTCAAGGCAGATGAATTTTCCTCGAGGAAGTTTAATAATCGAGGTACTCAAATCATTCGAGGAATTGTTTCAGCCCTAATGTACACTTGTCCTGCCTCCTAATTATTTGAAATAATCCAGAAAAGGTCTGACTGAGCTGGTTCAAAATGTTCTGCTTCCCAATACGTGTGCCTTTCATCATTTCAGTAAATTCATAATAATTTATGGAGATTCCATTTCCAACAACAATTCTGTATAAACACAACTAATATAAAGAAGTGTAATTACGTACATTTTAAAAATATTTATGTTTTTGCATTGGATTCAGGTTTGGATGTTCAGTTTCATATTTGATGTTTTGTCAATTTCAGCTGGAAGTAAATTACAGACGACAGGAAAGATAGAGGAGATAAGAGAAGAAATCAAAGGCGATACTTGTAAGCCGGTTGCGCCCTCTCCTACTTCCCCAGATGCTAAGGCTGATCTCTGTGATTCTCTGTCCACATCGGCACTTATTGCTTTGCAGAGCGACGTCCAACCTGTTGGTCATGACTATGTGGAAGAAGTAGGTGTTTATAAACAAATGCTTATGCATAACCAACCTATGCTTTTGGTTTATATCTGCCTTGGCTCAGAGTGGATTTTGTGAACGTTTTCTTGCAGGTCAGAAATGATGAAGGCAAAGTTATTCGCTTTCACTGCAAGCTGTGTGAATGTAGCTTCAACGATCCCAATGCAAAGGAAATGCACCTGAAGGGTCGGAGACATCGCCTCCAGTATAAGGTTAGTGGCTGGTTAACTTTGCTGCAATGACATTTTCCTTCAATCTCTGCAAAATCCTGGAGAATTACAATTGAACTCAATGTATGAAGATGATTAAGGACTACATAGGCATTGCATACTGACAGATTAAAACTAGTTTGTTCACATCAAACAAATGATAAGAACAGTAAATTAAGTTACTGGAACAGCTGAGCCATACGTCCCAAAACATTGAGTGACATGCCTGCCTCAAAGTATCGTCAGATCACAGCAGGGTATCCCCCAGAAAACTTGAGGCCGGTGGTCGGGGTGCCGAGGTGGGACGCCGGGGTGGTCCATTGTGTTTTCATATTAAAATGTTGAGTAGACGGGAAAAGTAAAAACATTACGGGGTACTTGTATGTTACTGGAAAACATCACAAGTGAAATGCTATCTAAACCCACAACTTGTCTTAAAAACATCAAATCAAAAAATACAATTAAAATGAATAGGAATTATTTGCACTTCTGTTTAATCCAAATTAAGTCAGCGGCTCCATCAAGGCTTAGCCCAGGGCTTCAGGGACCCAGGGCTAATATTTTAACACAGACCACAGGTACAAATGAAACATTTGTTTGAGATTATCAATGCTGCTAAATTTGACATAATCGTTTCAGCATATAATAAATGAAAATATTTTAAATTAACATTTAAATGTAAGATTTGAAGGAGCAGTCATATTTACTTTGTATAAGTTCAAAGAACAATATTCATAGTTAGTTTTGTTACCATAGCTATACTCTGATGCTATGAGTTTAATCTTTTAGTTTGAGCTCTGTTTGTTCACAAATACAAATTAGTAAACTGCAATTATAACTGGTTGCTTTTTAGGTTGGCCAATTTAACTACTCTTCCAGATTTCACTAAATCTAACACAGAAGTTGTTAGAGGTGCTGATGTTTTTAGCAGCAAGATGGGCCCCAAAGTCAAATTCTGCTCATGGCCTCATACAGCCTTGGACTGGCCCTGTATGATGAGTTAAATCCGCTGCAGCATTCAATTCATTTAATTGAATGCTGCTAATGTGGCTTTAGTAGCTCTTCCATTTCGTTTCTGTTGAGTTTTGAATAAACTACCTTGAGCGACTTAATTATTAGTTGCTCAAGGTTATGGGACGAGTTTTTCTGATCTCCACAAAGCCGCGTGCATGAACTCTGGCTGATTAAGTAGACAAATCATTTGATACAGTTTGATGCATCGTGTAACCGGAAAAGATAATACGGGAGGGGGGAGTGTGTGTGTATGTATGTATTAGAGATGTGCCGATCAGATTTTTTCCTACCGATGCCGATCACCCATGAGGGCTGATCACTGATACCGATCACATAATTATTTTTATTTTTTTTATCATAAACACTACTAGGTCACATTATGTGGAAAAAGGAACCATGAATTCACCTTAATTTAGACAAAAACCTGTCTTTAATAACTTTTTCCAAGAAGAAAACTAAACAAAACAGGCATTCTGCAAATTGTACTGCTATAGGTAATACTATCTTTAACAGACTGATAACATATCAAGGCTCTGAAGAGGCTAAATAATGCAAAGAGCCAAAATAAAACCTCTCAACATTGCCAAAAAAATTCAAATATAAAACTTAACATTCAAAGGCAAATACAGGATCCATTACAATAAACAATCCAGAGTTACTGAATGAAACCTTCCTGATAGCATGGCGGCTAGCTGATTACTGCTAGTTCTGAGTGGCTGTTTCTGACTGAGCGGAATAATTATGCAGAGCAGGGAGGAGATCAATTATTTTTTTAGAGATTTGTTTCATCAAAAGTTTTAATACCTATGTAAAATTTATTTTTTTAGGTTAGATGATGCAGCTTTAAACGGGTTCGGTGTGAGAGTCACTACCAGGTGGAGCAGAAGCGGCGCTCCGTCTGTGAAATATTACTACCTGTAGCGCGTAGCAGCGGTTCAACAGCGAGAGCAGAACCAGCGTCTTACATCGCAGCTCGAAGACTTAAATAATTTTGTGGGTTATTTGTTTAGCTTTCTGACCGTCATGCTAATCCGGGTGAGTGTTTGTAGCTGTGCTCTGCTTTACCTATTAAATGATCCTCCATATGTCTTTTTTACAGTGAACCTCGATGTAGCCAAACTCCGTCAAGTATGGCATTGTTTTTATGTCGTATTAGCTTCGTTGTGTTGATGCATTTTGACGTGCTTCAATTTTCCGCCACAACATGCAAACTTCCCCATTCATTCAGTGCGTTATAGTTCCACATCGCTTAGGATTTGTTGCTGTGCGTTTGCGCAGAGTGAAGGAAAGAGGAGACCAGCTGCACAGGCAGGCTGAGAAATGAGATGCAGATGATCGGTATCGGCAACAAGAGCCAATGATCACAGATCATGCACTTTTTCACAAAAATCGGCCGATTATGATAGGTGACAGATCGATCGGCACACCTCTAGTGTATGTGTATATATATATATATATATATATATATATATATATATATATACACACACACTAGAGGTGTGCCGATGTATATATATATGTATGCATGTGGATATATATGTATATGTGTGTATTTACACGCCTGATCAAAATCTTAAGACTAGTTAAAAAACTGCAAGAATTTGTATTTTGCACTACTGAATCTTAAGAAGGTTCTAAGTAGAGCTTCACAATGTTAAAAGAAGAAATCGGTGTAAGAGACAAACTTTTGAGCGGGGAATTAATTGAAAACTGCATTTACACTCAAACATGATTTTTTTCAGCTGATCAAAACTTTAAGACCATAGCTCAAAAAAACCCCCCAGAAAACCCCCCAAAACAGAAATCAAAGTGCCAAAAAAAGGACTTGGTAATGAGTAGCTCCACCATTCTTGTTGATGACGTCAAACAATGGTTTAGGCATGATTGATGCCAGTGTTTCCAGGAGGCTAGTGGGAACGTTGCTCCAAGTGTTGAAGATGGCTTCACGAAGGGCATCCACTGTCTGATGAACTGATGCCATCTTTGTAAACTTCCCTTGCCATCCATCCCCAAATGTTCTCAATTGGTTTTAGATCAGGGGAACATGCAGGATGGTCCAAAAGAGTGATGTTAGTCTCTTGGAAGAACTCCTTTGTCAGGCGGGCATTGTGAACTGCAGTATTGTTCTGTTGAAAAACCCAATCATTATCACACATACGAGGGCCCTCAGTCATGAGGGATGCCCACTGCAACATCTCCACATAGCCAGCTGCTGCTTGACACCCCTGCACAACCTGAAGCTCCATTGTTCCATTGAAGGAAAACGCACCCCAAATCATGAGGGCGCCCCCACCACTCTGCCGTGTAGAAAACATCTCAGGTGGGATCTCCTTGCCTTGCCAGTAACGTTGGAAGCATCAGGACCATCAAGGTTAAATTTTTTCTCATCAGAGAAGACAACTTTCTTCCACCTTTCAATGTCCCATGTTTGGTGCACCCTTGCAAAGTCCAAACAGGCAATTTTGTGACGTTGAAGAAGACGTGGCCTTTGAAGACGTTTTTTGTTTCTGAAGCCCTTCTCTCGCAGATGCCGTCTGATGGTTATTGGGCTGCAGTCAGCACCAGTAATGGCCTTAATTTGGGTAGAGGATTGTCCCGTGTCTTGACGGACAGGCAATTGGATCCTTCGGCTCAGAGCTCGTGACATTTTTTTGGGTCTACCACTTGACTTTTTTGTTCCATAACCCTCAGGATCATTTAAAAAATGCAAAATGACTGTCTTACTGCATCCAACCTCAGCAGCGATGGCACGTTGCGAGAGGCCTGGCTTATGCAGCTCAATAATCCTACCACGTTCAAAGTCAGTGAGCTTTTTTGCTTTTGCCATCAGGAGGTCTTGACGGTGTAAAGACTTGACAGAAAATGACATGGATTCCAGATTTTTGCACAGCTTTTGGATTTGAAAGACTATGGTCTTAAACTTTAGATCAGCTGAAAAAAATCATGTTTGAGTGTAAATGCAGTTTTCAGAAAATTCCCTGCTCAAAACGTCTTGTCTCTTGCGCTTATTTTTTCCTTAACATTGTGAAGCTAGAACCTTCTTAAGATCCAATAGTGCAAAATGCTAATTCTTGCAATTTTTTTAACTGGTCTTAAGATTTTGATCAGGAAATAAAGGGAACACTCGAATAACACATCCTAGATCTGAATGAATGAAATATTCTCATTGAATACTTTATTCTGTACAAAGTTGAATGTGCTGACAACAAAATCACACAAAAATCATCAATGGAAATCAAATTTATTAACCAATGGAGGCCTGGATTTGGAGCCTCACACAAAATTAAAGTGAAAAAACACACTACAGGCTGATCCAACTTTAATGTAATGTCCTTAAAACAAGTCAAAATGAGGCTCAGTATTGTGTGGGGCCTCCATGTGCCTGTATGACCTCCCTACAACGCCTGGGCATGCTCCTGATGAGGTGGCGGATGGTCTCCTGAGGGATCTCCTCCCAGACCTGGACTAAAGCATCCGCCAACTCCTGGACAGTCTGTAGTGCAACGTGACGTTGGTGGATGGAGCGAGACATGATGTCCCAGATGTGCTCAATCGGATTCGAGTCTGGGGAATGGGCGGGCCAGTCCATAGCTTCAATGCCTTCATCTTGCAGGAACTGCTGACACACTCCAGCCACATGAGGTCTAGCATGGTCCTGCATTAGGAGGAACCCAGGGCCAACCGCACCAGCATATGGTCTCACAAGGGGTCTGAGGATCTCATCTCGGTACCTAATGGCAGTCAGGCTACCTCTGGTGAGCACATGGAGGGCTGTGCGGCCCTCCAAAGAAATGCCACCCCACACCATTACTGACCCACTGCCAAACCGGTCATGCTGAAGGATGTTGCAGGCAGCAGACCACTCTCCACGGCGTCTCCAGACTCTGTAACGTCTGTCACATGTGCTCAGTGTGAACCTGCTTTCATCTGTGAAGAGCACAAGGCGCCAGTGGCGAATTTGCTAATCCTGGTGTTCTCTGGCAAATGCCAAGCGTCCTGCACGGTGTTGGGCTGTGAGCACAACCCCCATCTGTGGACGTCAGGCCCTCATACCATCCTCATGGAGTCGGTTTCTAACTGTTTGTGCAGACACGTGGACATTTGTGGCCTGCTGGAGGTCATTTTGCAGGGCTCTGGCAGTGCTCCTCCTGTTCCTTCTTGCACAAAGGCGGAGGTGTAGCGGTCCTGCTGCTGGGTTGTTGCCCTCCTACGGCCTCCTCCATGTCTCCTGGTGTACTGGCCTGTCTCCTGGTAGCGCCTCCAGCCTCTGGACACTACGCTGACAGACACAGCAAACCTTCTTGCCACAGCTCGCATTGATGTGCCATCCTGGATGAGCTGCACTACCTGAGCCACTTGTGTGGGTTGTAGAGTCCGTCTCATGCTACCACGAGTGTGAAAGCACCACCAACATTCAAAACTGACCAAAACATCAGCCAGACAGCATAGGTACTGAGAAGTAGTCTGTGGTCCCCACCTGTAGAACCTCTTTTATTGAGTGTGTCTTGCTAATTGCCAATAATTTCCATCTGTTGTCTATTCCATTTGCACAACAGCAGGGGAAATTGTCAATCAGTGTTGCTTCCTAAGTGGACAGTTTGATTTCACAGAAGTTTGATTTACTTGGAGTTATATTGTGTTGTTTAAGTGTTCCCTTTATTTTTTTGAGCAGTGTATATATATATATATATATATATATATATATATATATATATAATATATATATATGTGTGTGTGTGTGTCTGTATCATTGGTTCTTAACCTTTTTTGAGGTACAGAACCCACCAGTTTCATATGCGCATTCACTGAACCCTTCTGCAGTGAAAAATAAAATGATTTTTTTCCCCCAAATTCAAGACATAATATTGTCCAAACTAGAGTCTAGAGCCAAGATCACTAAGTCTTCTTAAAAGGTAGAGTCTATGAGAACAGTTCTTCAGAATATAGTCAGTATTTTCAGCAAAGTTGAGCTGACTGTCCAGGAACGACCCAAGGTATTTAAAATTTGCCACAGTTTCAACAGGTTGGCCATCGAGAGAAACTGGGACCACTTTAAGGTCTTGATTAGATCATTTAATTAGCTCTACATTCTTAAGAGAATGAAAAATTAATAATAAATAACAAAGACTGCGGTATTCTGATTTAGTGATGTACAAAATGGTACAAATGATTCTCTTCAGCTGTTGCTAAACTGTTTAGCTGAAGTTAAATTATGGATGGAAAAAAACTGTCTTCACCTCAATGAAAGCAAAACTCAAGTTCTATTATTTGGTCAAAAACTTCAGACTACAAATCCAGCTCAGATTCTTGGTTCCAGAGGTCAAGATTCTTAGACCTCTGCTAGGAATCTTGGTTTCACTTTTGACAGCTCTTTAAAGTTAGATAAACAAGTTAGTTCTGTCATTAAATCGAATTTCTACCACCTTCGACTTTTAGCAAAAGTTAAATCTTCTGTTTGAAGGACTTATCCATGACTTCATAACGACTCGTCTGCATTACTGCAACGCTTTATATAGAGGGATGGATAAATCACAGACTCGGCGACTTCAAATGATCCAGAATGCAGCAGCACGGCTTCTCACAGGAACCAGGAAGCATGACCATACAAGGCCAACTCTGGCATCTTTACACTGGCTGCCTGTCTTTTATCGAATAGATTTTAAGATTCTTTTGTTAACTTATAAAGTTTTAAATGGGTTAGCCCCCCCTTATCTTCGGGACCTTTTAAAATTCCGGTCTGTGTCCAGAACTTTACGATCAAATAATCAGTTATTACTGACAGTTCCTCAGACTCGACTTAAGAGGAAAGGAGATCGAACTTTTTCTGTTGCTGCTCCTGTTCGTGATCTTGTTCACGAATGAGGGAAGAAGGGAGCAGGAGATCGACAGGCGGATTGGGGCAGCGTCTGCCGTGAAGCGGACGCTGTACCGGTCCGTCGTGGTGAAGAGAGAGCTGAGTCAAAAAGCAAAGCTCTCGATTTACCGGTTGATCTACGTTCCCACCCTCATATATGGTCTCATGACCATATATGCTTTGGGTCATGACCGAAAGAACGAGATCCCGGATACAAGCGGCCAAAATGGGTTTCCTTCGCAGGGTGGCTGGGCTCTCCCTTAGGGTGAGAAGCTCGGTCATCCGGGAGGGACTCAGAGTAGAGCCGCTGCTCCTCCACGTCAAGAGGAGCCAGTTAAGGTGGCTCGTTATCTGGTAAGGATGCCTCCTGGACGCCTCCCTGGTGAGCCATTCCGGGCACGTCCCACCGGGAGGAGGCCTTGGGGAAGACCCAGGACACGCTGGAGGGACTATCTCTCGGCTGGCCTGGGAACGCCTTGGGATTCCCCCGGAGGAGCTGGAAGAAGTGGCTGGGGAGAGGGAAGTCTGGGCCTTCCTTCTGAAGCTGCTGCCCCTGTTTTATGGAATGACTTACCTTTCCAGATTAGATCTGCCCACATCCTGGATCATTTTAAATTGCTTCTTAAAACTCATTTTTACTCTTTGGCATTTAATTGATGTATTGTTTTGTGCTCTGTTTTGGCAATTTTGTTGTCGTTCTTGTACAGCACTTTCGTGCAGTTTTATACCCGTTTTAAAGTGCTATATAAATAAATTTGACATTGACATATTAGTTGTTACCACCCCCACGCCACTAGAGGCAGTAGCAGGCCCTAAAAGATGCGACTAAAGAGCAGATTTAGAAGTACACCGAAAGCTACAGAATTTGGTAAAAACGGTGAGCTTTGCTGAATTAAAGACACAAGTTCAAATCCATGATGAGAGTGGAACTCATTCAATCAGTGCTCCGCCGCAGCACTGATTGGCTAAGCAATGTAACATGATCCTCTGCATTGAGTGATAGCAAAATGGGGCGCGTCATCACGACACAAGTGTGTCTTTACCTCCGCGGCATAGGCTCAGTCGAACCCCTGAGACCGACTCATCGAACCCCTGGGGTTCGATCGGACCCAGGTTAAGAACCACTGGTCTATATACATATGTGTATATACAGTATGTGTATGTGTGTGTATGTATGTATGTATGTATATATATATATACTTACAGTCATGGCCAAAAGTTTTGAGAATGACACACATATATTTTCACATGATCTGCTACCCTCTGGTTTTCATGTATGTAAGATGTTTTCATCACATACAGAAATACAATTGCAATCATGTTATGAGTAACAAAAGCTTTTATTGACAGTTAGAATGGGTTAAAGCAGCAAGTCAATATTTGCAGTGTTGACCTCTCCTCTTCAGGACCTCTGAAATTCTCCCTGGCATGCTCTCAATCAACTTCTTGGCCAAATCCTGACTGATAGCAGTTCATTCTTGCACAATCAATGCTTACATTTTGTCAGAATTCCTAGGTTTTTGTTTGTCCACCCATCTCTTGATGATTGACCACAAGTTTTCAATGGGATTAAGATCTGGGGAGTTTACAGGCCATGGACCCAAAATCTCTGTTTTGTTCCCTGAGCCAGTTAGTTATAACCTTTGCTTTATGGCAAGGTGCTCCATCATGCTGGAAAAGGCATTGTTCATTACCAAACTGCTCTTGGACGGTTGGGAGAAGTTGCTTTCAGAGGACATTGTGGTATCATTCTTTATTCATGGCTGTGTTTTTAGGGAGCCAACTCCCTTGGCTGAGAAGCAACCCCACACATGAATGGTTTCAGGATACTTTACAGTTGGCATGAGACGAGACTGGTGGTAGCGCTCACCTCGTCTTCTCCGAACAAGCTGTTTTCCAGATGTCCAAAACAATCGGAAAGGGGATTCATCAGAGAAAATGACTTTACCCCAGTCCTCAGCAGTCCACTCCCTATACCTTTTGCAGAATATCAGTCTGTCCCTGATGTTTTTCCTGGAGAGAAGTGGCTTCTTTGCTGCCCTCTTTGAGACCAGGCCTTGCTCCAAGAGTCTCCGCCTCAGTGTGTGCAGTTGCACTCACACCTGCCTGCTGCCATTTCTGAGCAAGCTCTGCACTGCTGGTAGCCCGATCCCGCAGCTGAAACACTTTTAAGAGACGGTCCTGGTACTTCTTGGGCGCCCTGGAGCCTTTTTGGCAACAATGGAACCTCTCTCCTTGAAGTTTCTTGATGATGCGATAGATTGTTGACTGAGGTGAATCTTTCTAGCTGCTCTTCCCTGTTAGGCCATTTTTGTGCAGTGCAATGATGACTTCACGTGTTTCTTTAGAGATAACCATGGTCCACAGAAGAGAAACAATGATGCCAAGCACCAACCTCTTTAAAGTGTCCAGTGGTGTCATTCTTACTTAATCATGACAGATTGATCTTCAGCCCTGTCCTCATCACACCCACACCACAAGCTTTTCAGCAGATGGAAGCATGAAGTGCTCCAAAACCTCCTGATAGCTGCTGCATTGACCCTGCCCTTGATAGAACACAGTGGACCAACACCAGCAGCTCCCCAGACCATCACTGACTGTGGGTACTTGACACTGGACATCTAGCACTTTGGCATATCCTTCTCCCCAGTCTTCCTCCAGACTCTGGCACCTTGATTTCTGAATGACATACAAAATTTACTTTCATCCGAAAAAAGTACTTTGGACCACTGAGTAACAGTCCAGTGCTGCTTCTCTGTAGTCCAGGTCAGGCGCTTCTGCCACTGTTTCTGGTTCAAAAGTGGCTTCACCTGGGAAATGCTTCACCTGTAGCCCATTTCCTGCACACACCTGTGCAAGGTGGATCTGGATGTTTCTACTCCAGACTCAGTCCACTGCTTCCACAGGTCCCCAAGGTCTGGAATCGGACCTTCTCCACAATCTTCCTCAGGGTCCGGTCACCTCTTCTCATTGTGCAGCGTCTTCTGCCACACTTTTTCCTTCCCACAGACTTCCCACTGAGGTGCCTTGATACAACACTCTGCGAACAGCCTATTCGTTCAGAAATTTATTTCTGTGTCTTACCCTCTTGCTTGAGGGCGTCAATGATGGCCTTCTGGACAGCAGTCAGGTCAGCAGTCTGACCCATGATTGCAGTTTTGAATAATGAACCAGGCTGGGAGTTTTTAAAAGCCTCAGGAATCTTTTGCAGGTGTTTAGAGTTACTTCGTTGATTCAGATGATGAGGTTAACGGCTCGTTCAGAGAACCTTTTAATGATATGCTAATTTTTTGAGATAGGAATTTTGGGTTTTCATGAGCTGTATGCCAAAATCCTCAGTATTAAATCAATAAAAGAACTGAAATATTTCAGTTGGTGTGCAATGAATCTAAAGTATATGCCAATTTTATTTTTATCATTACACTATGAAAATAATAAACTTTATCACAATATGCTAATTTTTTGAGAAGGACTTGTACATATATACATATATACAGTGATCCCTCGTTTTTCGTGGGGGTTGCGTTCCAAACATAACCCGCGATAAGTGAAATCCGCGAAGTAGAGTTACCTTTAGGTTTTACAATTATTATACAACATAATTGAAACCAAAGAACAAAACCTGTTTTCAGGTCAGCGGATGTGCGTGTTCATCAATTGGGCCTTAATGTGATCTGGAGTCGTGTCATTAAAGTGTCTCCTCCAAGCTGCCCCGCGAGATTCACAGCTGTATCTACAACAGAGCAATGGATCTCTTCAAGCGAGCCTCCGGTCGGGTTTTGCTCTGATTCTGGACAGTTTTTTTCGGTAGGCATTCAAAGTTTGTTTTCATCTCCTGAATGGCCAGTCTGTATTACTTATATTTAAATACTGTAACATTATTGGCACACAGGTAGAGCAGAACCGCAGAGACTGTTTAGCCAATCAGGACGCAGAACACAATGCACTGTGGAAAAAAACTGCACAAAAAAAATTCCGCGAAGCAGCGAGACCGCGAAAGGTGAACCGTGTTATAGCGAGGGTTCACTGTGTGTGTGTGTGTGTGTGTGTGTGTGTGTGTGTGTGTGTGTGTGTGTGTGTGTGTGTGTGTGTGTGTGTGTGTGTGTGTGTGTGTGTGTGTGTGTGTGTGTGTGTGTATATGTATATATATATATAAACAGCGTGAAGGTGAGTGTGAAAGCATAGTTTACTGGGGGAAACTGCACAGCATTAACTTTTTTTTTTTTTTTTTCTTTTTGTAGAAGAAGGTAAATCCTGATCTGCAGGTAGAGGTCAAGCCCAGCATCCGAGCCCGAAAGATTCAAGAAGAAAAGATGAGAAAACAGATGCAGAAAGAAGAGTACTGGAGAAGAAGAGAAGAGGAGGAGCGCTGGAGGATTGAAATGAGGTACGGATTTGTACTGCATTGGCTATGAAACTTACTACATGCACATCATTGCACTTCACTTAGGTCTGAGCAATATAGCCTAAAATCAATGTCATGACATCTTTAGCAGTTCACCTCAGTGATGATAAATGAATAACACAAGCCTTGAGTTGACAGAGTAATAAAATTATGACAGCCCCACGACAGCTGATCCATATCACCATATCAGCCTGTCGTGATATGGATTGTTTACCATATACATCGGTAAACTGTAAACGGTGCATTCCACCTCTCACTGGTTTGGGCAGCACCATGAGACGAGTGCTATGACACGAGAGTCTCCAGGCTGTTGCTATACCATAATGATGGTGCCAGATACACTGCAAAGTCCATATCTCCTATTGCTGGGTTGCAGATGACGTAGTGCTGATGTCACGCAATGCAGATGGGGGTCAGAAAGTAAATTCAGCTCGTTTACTTCTGGTGCTCCAGCTTCAAAATGCCTAAAGTCTGTTTCATGTATAGATGTTCCAACCGTTCTAATAGAAAGATAAACGTTATTTTCATGTTCTGAAGGTAGTTGGTCACCAGGGAGTTGATTTTAAAGAAAAAACTTACCAAAGAAATGTCTTCTGGACCAGAGTTTCTCAAATTTACAGATTGAATGAATCAGCAGGTTCGCCTTGGCATGACTCTTCTTAACGGTCACGTAGCAAACCTCACTTCATTTAAGCCACCTGCCTCTGACTTCCCAGAGGATCCACCACTCTGCGTTTTTGAGGTCTGAGACCGGGGTCCAGATATTATCTTTACACCCGTCTTCCACCAGAATGTGTCTGGCCCCCGGCACTGCTACACAGGACATTATGTTTTCATGAAAACACAAACAACCTCAAAAAAAGGTTGAAAAACACTGGCCTAGAGGAACCTCAGACTGACGAACTATCGGCTACCAACTCACTTAAACTAGCTCTTTTAAATACCAAATCTCTCTGTGCTAACGCTCTATTAATGAATGATTTCATCACTGTGCATAATATTGAGGTTACGTTTCTGACAGAAACATGGTTGAATAACAATAATGAACCAACCGTACTCATATCAGTGCCTCCTAACTACAATTTTTAAAATGAGGATAGAAAACATAAAAAAAGAAGGAGGCGTGGCTTCAATATTTAGGAATACTATAAATTGTAGTAAAATCTCTTTGGGTCATTTCACCTCTTTGAATATCTGGGTATTTAGGTAAAAGGCCACAAACGAATTTTGACACTAACTTTATACAAAACTCCAACATACATGGAAAATTTCTTTACTGGCCCGAATGAGCTTGTATCTCTCATATGCATTGATTATAATGGTTTAATGATTGTTTTTTGAATTCAACATTCATGTTGACAACCCCAAGACAGAGGGGCAAGAAAGCTCTTTAATATATTTGAGAATTTTGGTCTAACACAACATGTCAAACAAGCAACACACACTCAAGGACACACACTGACCTGGTTATGAGTAAGGGTGTGAATATTTCCAATGTCTCTAACTGATGTCGCCCTGTCCGATCACTTTCTGTTATCTTTGAAGGTTCTTTATCCGTTAACCCACTTAGATAAGCAGCTATTATCACAAAACGTTCTTTCACAGAACATACAGCAGAAACATTTAATCAAATCTACTCTTCTTACTTGCCCGTTAGCTGTAATGATGTAGATAAATTGGTAGATGATTTTCAGTCTAAAGTTTCAGATATCATTGATTACATCGCCCCCATTAAAGTGAAGGTTGTGTCTCGGAGGAAGAAATCTCCATGGACAAATGCACAGACAGTATCTGCAAGACAACTCTGCTGTAGGGCCGAACAAAAACTCCACGTAACTATCACTGTGGAGTGATAGTTACGTAGTCTTTCTAAAACATGCAAGAGAGGCTTTCTTTGCAGATGTCATGAACAAAAACATTAACAAAGCTCGAGCTTTATTTGCAACAGTTGACACTCACAAACCCTCCTATGACGTCACCACCTGAATTTCAATAGTATGTAGCCTGCAACAAGTTTTCAGCTTTTTTTCCAGAGAAAATCAAAAAAATCAGAGGATTAATCTGCACATCCACTCTAAAGCCGGTACCTATGCTGTGCCCAAACAAAACAAATACAGGAAAAATGACCCAATTTCAACTGCTTAATTATGAAACCCTAGAAGAAATTATAAGTCAATTAAGCTCAAGTTCCTGCTGTCTGGATGTCCTACCCACACATTTCTTTAAGTCCTGGCTGTCATTAATGATCTCATCCAAATAGTAAACTTATCGCTCTCATCAGGTGTTTTCCCCTTTGAAAATAGCAGTTATCAAACCACTGATAAAAAAAGAACCATCTGGACAAATCAGTACTGCAGAATTGCAGGTCGACCTCCGACCTCCCATTCATCAGCAAAGTTATTGAAAAAGCTGCCTCTGACTATTTAAACAATTAAATAGCTTCCTAACGATAACCAACCGCTTTTACTCCTTCCAGTATGGTTTTCGTGCTCACCACAGGACAAAGACTGGCCTAGTCAAAGTGTTCAATGATATCCTTAGAAATAACGGACTGTGGGAGAACCACAGTGCTGGTTCTGTTCGACCTCGGTGCAGCTTTTGACACTGTTTTACCGATTCGACTTGAGAGTTGGGTCAGACTCTCTGGTCCAGTGCTCAACTAGTTTGAATTTTTCATAAAGAACAGGGATTTCTTTGTTTCAATTGGAAACTTCTCATCAGAGAGGTCAGAGGTCACATGTGGTGTACTACATGGTTCAATCCTAGGACCCCTCTTATTCAATATTTAAATGCTCCCACTGGCTCAGGTTTTAACGGGAATTAAGATTAGCTATCATTATGTGGATGATACACAGCTCTACATTACGATGTCACCAGGTGACTCTGAACCCATGCAATCACTGAACAAATGCTTAGAACAGATAAATGTGTGGATGTGCCAAAACTTTCTCTAGCGGAACAGAAACAAAGCTGGAGTTGCTATTTTTGGACCTAAAGAGGAACGATCTAGAGTTATAGATCTAGAGTCAAAGCACAGCTTCAGTTCTTACAACTAAAACCTAGTGATCAGGCCCGAAACCTGGGAGTAGTGATGAACTCTGACCTGAACCTTCAGAACCACATTAAGACAGTCACAAAGTCGGCCTTCTATCACCTGAAGGACATCTTCAGGATTAGAGGACTAATGTCTCAGCACAATCTAGAGAAACTCATCCATGTGTTTATCTTTAGTCACATTGATTACTGCAACAGTGTCTTCACAGGTCTACCTACAAAAAAATCAAACAGCTGCAGCTGATCCAGAACGCTGCTGCTCGCGTTTTCACTAAAACCAGGAAGATAGAGCACCTAACACCAGTTTTAAAGTCCCTACACTGGCTCCCTGTAGCTCAAAGAATAGACTTTAAAATACTGTTTGTTTATAAATCACTGAACAACTTGGCACCACAATGCATTAAAGATCTGCTGCTGTTGTACCAACCCTCCAGGTCGTTTGGTCCTGGTCTTCTCTGCAGTCCCACAACCAGAACCAAACGAGGAGAAGCAGCATTCAGCTTCTATGCACCACAAATCTGGAACAAACTTCCGGAAAACTGTAAAACAGCTGAAACACTGACTTCCTTTAAATCTCAACTAAAAACCCAACTGTTTAGAGTTCTATTTGAAACGTAATCAATTTAATGATGGCACTTGACTTAATGTAATGTTTTGATTGAGTATGTTGCATGACTGTGTTTTTGTGTTGGTAAAACACTTTGAAATGCCTTGCTGCTGAAATGTGCTATACAAATAAAAATTTATTTGATTTTTGATGTGTGCGTGCATGTGTGTGTGCATGTGTGTATTTAATGTGTGTGTCTATTGCTTGCTAGGACAAGCAACAGACTGTTTAGATGCATGTCAATCAGAGTAACAGAATCACAAAAATTAGTCTTTGGGAAAACATGGGATTGTTTTATAGCCAATGTGTGTCTCTTTCTGTAGACGTATCATAAGTCCGGCTCACGTCCTCAAACTTTAATAAGTCCCATTCTTAGTTGTATGACAGAATGCGGTGAATCCCCGTTTTACCCATCTTCTATATTTGTGGTCTATTGATGGTGGAAGGAAACGCGGGTGGATTTTAATCTCCACAAACAGATACTTCTATCCGTTTGTGGAGATTAAACTTTTTAATGACCTTTACCCACTTTTTTAAAGAGAAACTTAAACATAGTTTGTAAGTGGTATGTCCGGGGCAGCCCAGAACAGACTGTATAGGGAAGTCCAACAAGGAAAGCTTAATGTCCTTCCATTTAGCCTCATATCCTGTGTTACAACCAGCACACTTGAGGTCTATGTTGGGCAGATAAATAATTTTTGGGGGGGATCGGGGAGGCTCTTTTATAAAGCCTAATGGTGTTTGTCTGAATGAATGTGAATGCAGTGAAAAGAATACAAATAACATATAGTCATTTACAGGCGGTATGAAGAAGACATGTACTGGAGACGTATGGAGGAGGAGCAGCATCACTGGGATGATCGGCGTCGAATGCCTGATGGGGGGTACATACAGGGGCCCCCGGGTCCTCCTGGCCTTCTAGGAGTCCGACCAGGTCTACCAGGTCTGCAGCCACAGGGTCCCATGGTGGGTCTCCATAAATTATTCTGCTTTGTATTTTACACTCAAGTGAAACCACAATGCAGCATTTGCTTTACTGTCCAGTTGAACCATCGGAGAAAAGTGAAATCACATAAGTGAATTTATTAAAATAAAGCATTTTTCAAATTTCATCTATTTGCTAAATAAATGTAAAACAAAATAATTTGACAGTCAAACTGTTGTTGTGGAAAGGGTTACAAAACGATTTCTAACATTTTGGGAGATCAGCAAACCAAAGTGAAGTCATAATCCACATCCAAAGAAAACACACATCCAAAGAAAACACACATCCTTCCCATGACAATGGAAGACACTCCAAGACGGCTCTTGTACAGAGCTGGTCTTTGATTCTGCTACAAAGCCTGAGAATGACTTGAAAGTTGTTTTTGCACAAATTGACCTGGATTGTGGAACACTTTGGTTTCTTGTTGTCCAGTTCCTTCTGTAAGTGTTTGTAAAGCAAGCAATCTGAGGACAAGCTTTGCTCTTAACTAAATCATTAAGAAAAACCTCAATTCATCCTTCAGATCAGCATTAAAACCCTGAAATATTTGATTATTGGTCTGCAAGATAACTTCCTGGTCTTGCAGACCAGGAAGTTGTGTGATTATGCATGTTCAGGTCACTGCAGATTCAGCTCACAATTTTAGCACAATCATTTAATTTTATTGTTTGTATTCATTTATTCGGTACCACAGTTGGTGTGTGTTGTTTCTTTTTCTTTCCATTGCAGAGACACTGTTTCGTGCATTTCTCTGCTTGTTGTGTGATTACACAAAGTGGATTCTCTTTGAGCTTGTTATTATTATTATTATTATTATTATTTGAACAAAATGGAAAAAAGCAAATATGTTGCTATTATCTTAAAACTTATGGGTAAAAATGGAATATGATGAGACAAACATAGAGTCTCCCATTCCTTTGACCCAGAGATCTGGAAGATGTCTCCTCTCTGCCCCCCACCCCCAATCCCTCACCTCCAGACAATGCACCAATCAATAGTTGACTCCAAACCAGCACCGGGTGGCCGGCCCGATTGGAACCACAGCTCTCGGGACTCTGGATCGGAGCGGGACTGGGCTGGAAGTGTTAACGTCAGTTTTGGGTTCGAAGCCAGGCCAGGCCAGGCCCTGCAGTTCAAAAGGGGCTAAATGTTTGAAGTGGTCTAGTCCAGTGTTTCTCAACCTTGATCCTCACCGTCCCCTGCTCTGCATGTTTTAGAAGTGCCTCTATTCCAGAACAGCTGATTCAAATCATTGCATGACCATCAAGTACTGCAGAAACCTGTTAATCACCCAGAGGTACAATTCAGGTGTGTGGCAGAAGGGAAACACCTAAAACATGCAGAACAGTGGGGCGGTGAGGACCAGGGTTGAGAAACACTGGTCTAGTCAAAGTCTAGGCTTGTGTGCAATTCGGTGACGGAATATTTTTGCTGAGTATGAATATCTTTTTGCCGAATGTTGGAGTAATGCGTTTCTCCAACATGGCTGAATCAAGGGTGTACTCACTCATTCCAGGAAAATCCAAAAGCAATTAATTGTTTCAGCCCTACTTTAGTGGACTTAAATGTATGAGAATAAACATTTATTTTGTGTAGCTATTTTTTTTGCAATTTAAATAATCGAATCTACTGTGTCCCTTTCAGCCGCCCCGTCGTCCAGATTCTTCTGATGACCGCTACATCATGACCAAGCATGCAGCCATTTACCCATCTGAAGATGAGCTCCAGTCCATTCAGAAGATTGTGTCAATTACAGAGCGAGCCCTAAAACTTGTCTCTGACATAATCACAGATCAGGAACACGACAAAGAGGACGATAAAGAGAAGAAGGAACCAGCCAAAGACAGGTGCGGCATTTGTCTTCGACACAAGTATTGTTCTTTGTCAGCCTGCTAAGACCAGGTCTCTGGTTCGACTCTGACCGTCATTGTCTAAAACTGGAGATGACTTTTTACTCCGCACTTTCAGTGTTACTCTTAAACAAATGCTAGTGTAACATTTAAGAGCTACTTGCTTTTTGTGCACATTTCCATTGCACATATTTCTTTCCCAACTCTCCAGAGTGCTGAAGGGTGTGATGAGGGTCGGTGTCCTAGCTAAAGGACTGCTTCTCCGTGGAGACAAGAACGTCAACCTAGTGCTGCTCTGCTCTGACAAGCCCACAGAAAGTCTGCTGGCCTGCATTGTGGAGCACCTCCCCAAACAGCTAACAGTACTGTTTACATACATGTCTCCCAAATGAATATGCTGAATCTTACAGAAATAATACATTTTATTTGTAAGTCCTTTTCTCGACACTCAAGGTCACCTTACACAATTAACATAAGAGACACAAAATTGAAATGCATAGTAAAATAAAGTACAAAATAAGATTTAAAAAGACAGTGCAATTGGAATCAAAGGGCATAGGCTACTTAAGTTCTGAGTTTGGATTTGAGTGTGGTAAAGAGTCTGTGTTACAGAGATCAGGTGGGAGTGAGTTCCAGAGTTTGGGAGCAATAAGGAGGCAGGCTCACAAATACGCTTATAAAAAAATTCTATACTCCAGCTTTTAGTTTATGTGTTCCTCTCCAATCAGTTTAATAAATAAACTCTCACTTTACCACATACATACCTGTCAAGCTTTGAGTTTGAGAATACGGGAAATGTCACCTGGAGTTGGGGGGCTTGATGGGGGACAGATGAACGCAAGTCCGGGGTAGTAAAAAACTGCATGAACGAAAGACCCGGGAGGGCATCACAGAATATTTATGGGAAAATGCTAATACGGGAGCACAGCGGGAAAGGAGGATATAAAAATGGTAGTTTCTCTGCCAAAACGGGAGACTTGACCGGTATGCCTTGCCCAGCCATTTATAGCTTTTGTGTCCTTGTTAACAACAGGATTTAATACCTTTGTTCGTCACACTCAGAAACTCATCTACCAGCTATGTATGTAATTGTGATTTTAGGAGAAAAAAAAACAAACACAGGAGATGTAAAAAAGCTGAATCATCTGAAGATAGCTTAACATCTTGTGACCTGCTTAAAAAAAGTTTGTTTCTGAGATGAGGTAGACAAAAGTAGCAAAATGTTGAAGACTACAAACTTTTCCTCTGAATTGTGTGCAATTATGAAGAATTTCAATGAAGCAGAAATTTGCATAAAAGTAAAAATATATTGTTGAAATGGGTTGGAGAATGTCAAAGTATTTAAGAAATGAAGAATGTAGTGAGAATTTTAAGAAGTGAGAATGCATTCTTCTTGGGGCCCAGCATACTTCATGCGAAGTGCTGAAATCGGCTTTCATTGACATAGCTATGTGACAAAAACTGCGTCTTTTTGTTCAGAGAATCATCTTCTTCCTGAAGTCGAAACCATGCCCGGGTCAAACTATTTCAACAACACTCTGTGCTAAGTGTTCTGTGATTGGTTAGAAGTTTGTTACTGTGCTTTATGCAGAAGTGTGCTCAGACAGCAATGTTTATTTCTTTTCTACTAGTTCTCTCTTCCACTATCTGGTTTTTGAATCTGCAGGTGAAATGCATTTATTTGAGGAACTTTTCTGACTTGTTGAGGAATTATGTACATTTGTACGGTTCTTTACTAAATAACTCTTATAAAAATAAGACTGCTGAATGTTTAAGAACTGCTGGACAGAAACTGTAACAATGTTGTTCAGAGAGGAGGCTGTCTGCAGAAAAGTGTGGTGCTTTCTCTGTGGACGTTTCATAACGGCAAAACAGAGGAAGCTGGGGATTGGGAGCCCCGGAGGTAGAGGTGACTCATACGGAAGCGGGAGAGGTGTCACCCAGGTGTTCTGTGACGTTGTATTAAAGGTGTGTGCTAATATGAACGTACCGCAGCCACATGACTGAGTGTCAACTGTTTGGCTTTGGATGATGTATTCCGTGGCCTCTAAGAAGAACGCGCTTCATTGTCTTTCAAATAAAAAGAATGCAGTGAGAATGCATTCCATCAGTGAGAAGGCATTCTGCGTTCTCACTGATTAAAAAATAATGTACATTAGGGCTATGGTAAACGAATGTTTTAGTAATCGAGTAATCTATCGATTATTCTTACGATTAATCGAGTAATCGGATAAATAAATTGATAAAATATTGGTAAATCTAGCATAACACCAGTGTTACTATTGGATATCAACATCAGTCCAATTTTTTATATTTGAGCATCCCTAACAATACCTATTTTTGTAGTTTATAAAATTAACCTGTAACAATAATAGCTCACTTTCTAAGTTAACCTGAAGAAAAGTTATACAAAAATCTGAAATTATATTCAATTTAGTAATGAGGCAGGCTCACAAATATGTTTATAAAAAATTCTATACTCCAGCTTTTAGTTTGTGTTCCTCTCCAATCAGTTTAATAAATTAACTCACCTTACCCCATACATGTCAAGATTTGGGTTTGAGAATACGGGAAAGGTCACCTGGAGTTGGAGGGCTTGGAGTGATGGGGGACAGACGAACGTAAGTCCAGGGCAGTAAAAAAAACTGCACGAACAAAAGACCCGGGAGGGCAATACGGAATATTTACGGGAAAATGCTAATATGGGAGCTCAGCGGGAAAGTGGGATACAAAAACGGCAGTTTCCCTGCCAAAATGGGAGACTTGACAGGTATGCCTTGCCCACCTAGTTATATCTTTTGTATCCTTGTTAACAGGATTTGACACCTTTGACACATCTACCAGCTATGTACCGTCACGATGCACTCCACCACCCGTTTGTTGCGACCAGGATATGAAATTTATTGTGCGGTTTGTCCGTAAAGCTACACTACACTATAAGCATCAACTACTCAGCCGCCCGCCGTGTTCAGTCTATCTGCTTACCTGTATAAATACTCCTGCAGCGCTCTTCCAACGGTTCGCTCTGAACCAGAAGCTCCCGGAGGAGAAAAGCTGCCGTAGTCCAGGCATTGCTCCAGTCATTTAAGGATGCTTACTGGTCCCCCAAAAAACAATGAAAACCCGGGCATTATCATCAATCAATAAAATCCCCGCAGCCGAACTTGACAATTGGACTGTATGCTGCTAAGACTTGACTTTCGTCAACAACTCATAGGCAGAAGTGAGAGCGCTGCGCAGCAAATATCCCGGCCGGAACAAGGTGTGCTAAATAATGAAATATAAATTAACAAAGCTTCGAAGCCGATAAATTTTCCTCGAGGAATTTTAATAATTGAGGTACTTGAATCATTCGAGGAATTGTTTCAGCCCTAGTTTATATTGGGTGGGAGGCTAAATTTAGATCAGGGGTGCCCAAACTTTTTGAGCCCAAGATCTACTTTTTCGCTCACCAGCCAGCTGAGATCTACCTCATGACATGAAGATATAAAAATGATAAATGAAACTCTGTTGACTTATGTTATATGTGAATATCTATCCGGAATAGCAGACATATTAAAATGATGGAAAACCTAATCCAGTTTCTTCCTCAGTAAGATTCTTACTGGGAGGAAGTTGCTGGTTTCTCTGCCAGAAGCTGGTCGGAAGCCTAAGGCCAGCAGGTAACAATTAGTTACAGGGCTTAAAGAGCTCCGTCCGGGGGCCGGATTGCCGGCTTTTGACCAAACGGTCCGCCTCAACCAAACTAGTCTCCGGGCTTAAAGAGCTCCGTCTACAAAGATGTCTGCCAATCAGAATTCTAGCTCCCGTGTTCTTGACCAATGACTAAAACGGTTTGTAGAAAAAAAGTGCATGCGTTCGGTTCGGCGGTTAAATCAAATGCGATATGAAAGAAGATGGAGTTTGTCTGACCCGGTAAAGAAACACGTTTACTTGAGAAAGGAATTAAAAACGAGTGGCGCTGGGCATGGCTAGAGGAAAGAGGACAAGACGGGAAGTTGGAGGAAATTTTTACAAAAGGGGGCGAAGATAAACTTTACACCTTACGATCACAACAATACCAGTTTAGACTAAGAAACTTGTTAAAACTAAATCTAGCAACGGGAAAGAAACTAAAGTGGACATAGCAACAAACCAAGAGAGTATAATATTAATCAAATGAAACTAAATGGAAATTAATGAAGAACAAAATGCAAGAATAAACTAAGAAACTAAAGTAAATACAGAGGAATAAACTGGTATGGCAAGACCTTTCGAGCAAGAATTAATACAGAGGACTGTATGGCAAAAACAGACACTATTTCCAGATAAAAGGTAAAATAATATTGTTGAAGTGCCGAGAATAAATATATTTTACAGACCACAACAGTAAAGAACTGATCACTTATTTATGGTTTTAATTAGATTTGATATATTTATTTCTTCAATATTATTTTTCATGTCAGTTTTAATGTCATAAGGCTGATGACTCCATGACACTTTCAATTTGACTCATTAGGATTTGATTAAGAACCAGATTTGTTCTTAGTAATTTCTGTCCAGTAATATTATATAATCAATAGACGGGTCTATATAAAGATATAATCAATTTTTCTGTCCGAAAAAGGTTGAGAAACACAGATTTAGTTGGTAATGTTGCATGTTCTAAATTACTTGCAAAAACATTGACTGAAAGGACTCTTATTTAATGTTGATGGATTTTTGCCTGCAAGGCAAACCTTTAGGGCACAGACATTTTATATTTTGTTTTGAGTTTAAATGTACTGAAGTCTTATTTAAGTTTGAGTGTTTAGCTTGTTAATTGTATTGTTAGAAGCAATTGTTTGCACTATTCAAAGACACTTTTTATTAAACTGTGGCAATAGCAACGGCATAGTTAATTTCTATCATAACTATAAGTTTCAGGCTCAGGATTTTTTTTTAACTTTAAGCCCTGCAGTTATGGTAGATCTGAACTTTGGTTTGATAACTTCAATGTGAGAATTTTCAGACTGTGAAGAGCAACCAAAGAGCACTGTTAAGATAAAACCACATCTTTTACCTTAACGGATAAAAGAAGTTGGGATATTTTTTCTCAAACAGGTTCCAGAGGTGTCACCTCAAAACAGATGTTGGACTGGATTTTATTTCAATGTCATTTCTGAATGTCAGCAGAGCTATGCAGGTTGAAAAGGATTGTCATTTTGGAGAGTGTCTCATCAAATTCAATATTGCCACTAAATAAGCGACAAAATTAATAGCATGTTTGATAGAGAAATAGCATTTCAGACTCTGTGGTCAAAGCAAGATGCGAGAGAGCACCAAACTAGTTTTATGTTTTTATACTGGACAACAATTTTATATAATCACGGAGGAGCAATTTGTTTTAGATACTTAATGAAATATATTTGTCCAATTTGATGTTTATTGTGACGTATACTCTCAAACGAATGAAGTAATTAGTCCAATTTTGTCGTTTATTGAACATTCAGAAATTACAGCAGCTGTAACGCGCCACAGCAAAGATACACAAATGTAAAATAACCCAAACAGGTGATCAACTCAAAACCACCCGTACCTTTTTGTTACAAGTGGGAACTGTACTGTAACAGAGATGACACAATCTGAAGAGGAAATAAACAAGGAGTCAGCAATGACGACCACCGGTGTTGTTAACATCCAGATTGCATTTTTTTTATTCGCTGAATTATATTAGTAATCAAACTCAGTTCAAATACAAGAAAATGACTAAAAGAAAGGACTAAACCTCTGATTATAACTATGGTAACTCTACAATAAAACGATGAATATTATTCTTTGCACTTTTACAAAATAAACTTTACAATCCCTTTTAAACCAATTTGAATCTCTTTATGTATTACCTGAATCCGATCTACAATACAACCCCTATTTTGGGAACAGGACACTCGATTTGCTTTAACAACCAATACTAAAAAGAACAAAACAAAATAAAACTTATTCAACATGGAGATGTTGGGATATAACGGCTCTCCGTGGAGACGTTGGGACTCAACGGCCCTCCATGGAGATGTTAGGATCCAACGGCCCTCAGAGCGAGCCAACGCCAAAAACCGCCTCAGAAAATCAGCCAAATGGTGCACAAAACCCAACAACACAACCTATTCTGGTTAATCGAGATGTTAAATATCCCACACGATAGCCTTGGTGCTTTTCCCCAACCGCATACTTTTATTGTTGTGTCCTGTCTTTGTGCTCTCACTAGCTCCTCGTGGCTAATGCTAGGTAAGGCTGGTGTGTCTGACCTAGTGTCTTGAGCCAGATTTAAAGTAGCTACATAAGCAACATCACTTTTCTTTGCTGCCTCGCTCCCTTCCCATGTTGCACAAACAATGTCTCGGCTAAGCTCCTCTGTACACTCCCCGACATAACTATCAATGTCCAGCGGAAGGCGTGACAAAGTGTCAGCGTCCACATTAACTTTACCAGGCTAAACCTGAAATCTGCGAGCTCTCCTACCCACCGATGTCCTGTAGCATTCAACTTTGCAGTGCTCATTACATATGTCAGGGGATTGTTGTCTGTGTACACAGTGAACTCTGGGGCATAAAATAAATAATCCCTGAATTTTTCACAAATGGCTCATTTAAGAGCTAAGAACTCTAACTTACCGGAATGTAAACAATAGTTTCTTTCAGCTGGGGTCAGAGTTCTTGAGCCATATGCTATGATTTTTAATTTCCCCCCCCTGCCTCTGATACAACACCGCCCCGAGCCCTTTCTCGCAGAGTGTTTTCAGGATTCCCTTTAACTTGTAGGAGGCTGTACAAAGGTTTGGCGATCCTGGAAAAATCTTGAATGTAGGCCCGATAATAGCTTAAGAACCCAAGGAGTTTTCTTAACTCACATTTGTTGGCGTCTTCTGACTAAGTGACTTGACAGCTTCATAATCCTTTGGATCGATTCGGACTCCATTTTCTGAAACCAGCCTACCCGCATATCTGACCTCTGCTTTGAACAGTTCACATTTGGTTGGGCGAAGCTTGACCCCATGTTGTTGGAGAGCTCTGAGGACTTGGCACAGCGCCTCAACATGTTCAGTGAAACTCGTTGAATAGCAAAGGATGTCATCCAGATATGGAATACAACAATCATCACGTAGGGTGTCCAGCATCACTTCCATACTGTGTTGGAAGGCAGCAGGGGCATTACTTAGACCAAAAGGGATCCTTACCCACTTGTATAGCCCCCAGGGTGAGATGAAGGCAGTCATATGGCGGGAACCCTCGGCCATGTATCCCTGGTGGTAAGCTTTACCTTGGTCCAGAATGCTGAACCAGCTGTGGCCGCCCAGCGTGTCCAGGAGGTCTCGGATGTGTGGAAGTGGGTGGCGGTCAGGCAGTTTTCTGATTCAACTGTCTGTAATCAATACAAAGTCTTGGCGCACCATCACGTTTCCTCACACATACTACAGGTGCAGCAAAGGGTGATGTTGACTTGACTATCCAGCCTTTAGACAATAAGTCCTGGATGTATTCTTTCCACCTCTTTGTATAATGGCTTGGGGATGGCAGTGTATGTGCGTTGGACTGAGATGTCATCTTTCAGGTTGATAGTCATGTTCAAACTCTGAATATTTCCAATGTCTCCATCTTGGGCAAAAGCATTTAATTCCTCAAATAACATTTGCTTTACTTCCTTTTGTTGTTCTGGGACAAACGGTGTTTGACAGATCAAAAGATGATGAAAAACCAGCACTGTCAGTAGAGGATAAAGAGTTTATTGACATTATGGAGAAGGAAGTATAATCAGAATGAAGGTAATAGCTGGGCGGAACCTTTGCCATTCTGCTCTCCTAAACCAGAGCTTCCATGTAACCTGACCGGTTTTGGTGGAGGAGGTGGGCATGGCTGTGTGGCAAAGTGACCTGTGATGCCATTACCATACGTTTGGCTCTAAATTCCAGTTTCGAGCTGAGCTACACCAAACTCGCTGGGATTTATCCTTATCTGACCCCCAACAGGAATCCACTATAAACTCTGGTGGGCATGGCCCAATTCCTCTACAGCGCCCCCTAGAAATATTTGATCAGCCCCAAGACATGCTTTAAACCCAGAATTGTGAAACTTGGTACACATGTGTATCTTGTCAGGACGTACAAAAATAGTCGTGGTCCAAACCCAACAGGAAGTTGGCCATTTTGGATCAAAGCTGCCAACTTTTTTTTATTGACGTATCTGATCAAACTCCTCCTACAGCTTTTGAGACAGATTTCAAAATCACTCAGTACAGTTTTGAGAAAAAAAGTTAATCAGATTTTTTATACATCAAAGCATGTGGCTTACTGTGAAAATCTGACACTTCGCCATGAAACATCGAGGTACAATAACTTCCACATATAATGTCACAGCTAGATCTTACTTTGTATGTCTCATTGTTAGAGGTGTGCCAATCGATCGGTCACCGATCATAATCGGCCGATTTTCATGAAAAAGTGCATGATCGGCGATCATTGGCTCTTGTTGCTGATACCGATCACCTGCATCTCATTTCTCAGCCTGTCTGTGCAGCTGGTCTCCTCTCTCCTTCACTCTGCGCAAACGCGCAGCAACAAATCCTAAGCTCTGTGGAACTATAACGCACTGAGTGAATGGGGAAGTTTTCGTGTTGCGGCGGAAAATTGAAGCAGGTCAAAATGCATCAACACAACGAAGCTAATACGACATAAAAACAATGCCATACTTGATGTAGTTTGGCTACATCGAGGCTCACTGCAGTAAAAATGACAAAGGGAGGATCAGATAGCAGGTAAAGCAGCACACAGCTGCAAACACTCACCCGGATTAGCATGACGGTCAGAAAGCTAAACAAATAACCCGCAAAATTATTTAAGTCTTCGAGCTGCGATGTAAGACGCTGGTTCTGCTCTCGCTGTTGAACCGCTGCTATGCTTCAGGTAGTAATATTTCACAGACAGAGGCTCTTCTGCTCCACCTGGTAGTGAGTCTCACACCGAACCTCTGCTTAAAGCTGCAGCATCTAACCTAAAAAAATACATTTTACATACGTATTACAACTTTTGCTGTCCTAACATGAGACAGATAATCGCTAAAAAAATAATCGATCTCCTCCCTGCTCTGCATAATTACTCCGCTCAGTCAGAAACAGCCAATCAGAACTAGCAGTAATCAGCTAGCCGCCATGCTATCAGGAAGGTTTCATTCAGTAACTCTGGATTGTTTATTGTAATGGAACCTGTATTTGCCTTTGAATGTTAAGTTTTATACTTGAATTTTTTTGGCAATGTTGAGAGGTTTTATTTTGGCTCTTTGCATTATTTAGCCTTTTCAGAGCCTTGATATTTACCAAAATATTTTTGAGATTTTCTACCTTTGAAATACAATCATGTAACTATCTGAACAAGTTTTCTTTGTAGTTATTACATGACAGTAATTATTCTTTCTCAACTCAGAAAAATTAAGAAAGAGAAGAAAACAGAAAGACCTGGGAGAAAAAAGAAAAAACAGCTTCTCAAAAACGGGTATTCAATCAGATTACAAACTGGTTAGATATAAATGTACACATCTATACAGCATGGCACGCTGCAAGTTCCGGTAAATCAAAACTCAAACAAACCTCTGACAAGTCTAAGTTCTTAATAAAATTAATGAAAGGCCCCCAAATCCTCTCAAAAAGATGCTGTTTGGATTTCCTAATATATGTTATTCTTTCGAGCAGCAAATTAGACGACATCTGCTTTAACCACTGCATGGCGCTAGATCTGCTGACATTTTTCCAAGCCAAAGGAATAAATTTTTTTGCAGCTAATGAGCTTATATCTATAAAAGTACATTCTGATTTACTAAAGTTATGCTTCTCAGGGTATAAAGCTAACAGGAACAATTTAGGATCTAGTGAAATTTGCTTTACGAGAATTTTTTTCAATTATATCTTTCACCTCTGTCCAAAATGCATTGATTTGTCTGCATTCCCACATGCAGTGTGTTAGAATGCCTTTATAATTACACTTTACGCAGAGATCTGGGATGTTATTGTATTTATTTAAATGCACAGGCGTAACATAAACACGCATTAGCCATTTAAATTGTAGACGGCTGTAAGACGGCTGTTTATGGATATTGTGAGTTTTAATGCAAGCCCTTTCCCAAACCTGTTCACTGATATTTGATGATGGGTCCAAATTCCAGTTTCAGTTAGAGATCAAAACATTCTAAAAGTCTGAAGTAATGCCCTTTCTTGATTTATTCCGAGTTATAAATTTTTCAAGCAATGTAAGGGGATGCTTAAGATTACTGTAATTTGCTTTAACAAAGCTTCTCAGCTGAAGGAATTTGAAATTATGCTTTTTATCTAGCTTGAATTTGGTTTGTAGCTCTCCAAATGACAAAAATGTATCAGAATTTGATGAGTAAAGGTCGCCAATACTTTTTAAGCCTTGCGATGCCCAGAGCCTAAATGTTCCATCTACCCTACCTGGAGCAAATAACTGATAACCCCATATTGGACTAAATTGGGACATGCTGTTTGATTCCGAGGTATTTTCTAACATCCTGCCAGATTTTAATCATGTTTTTCAGAATGGGATTTGTAGTACCTTTCTGTTCTGTAACTTCTTTGAAGTATATGAATAATGGAAGAGCTAAACTTAAATTATGGGACTCAATTTCTACCCAGTAAGGACTGTCTTTATCTACAAAATAGAACATGATAGTTCTTAGTTGTGTGGCCCAATAGTAAAATTTAAAGTTGGGGCAATTTAACCCCCCTCTACCAAGTGGTAAATAAAGCAACGAGAGGCATAGCCTGAAATGTTTTTTTTTTTTTTCAGCCAAATGAATAATTCAGGAGGAGGCGGCAGGGGAATTCTTTGAAAGAGGTATTATAGCTTTGATAGTATACTCATTTTTAGGACATTATCTCTTCCCAATATGGATATAGGCAGGGATGTCCAGTTGTCAACTGAGGCAGCTATTGTTTTCTTTAGGCGTTCGTAATTGGATTTGACCACCTGTCGTAGTTGTGGGAAAATTTGAACACCCAAATATTCAAAATGTTCCACTACTTTAAATTGCTTAACCTCACTGATGGGATTATGCCTTTCACCTACATTTAATACCAGAATAGAAGATTTTGTATTATTTACTTTGTAACCTGAGACTCTCCCAAATTCCTGGATCACTTCCATCACCACCGGAATTGACTTTTCAGATCTGTTAGAAATAAAATAACATCATCAGTGAATAGAGAAATTTTGTGCTCTGTGGGGCCTACCGTGATCCCGGAGATTCGTGGATGGAGGCGAATAGCTGATGCCAATGGCTCAATTGCCAGTGTGAATAGTAAGGGAGAGAGAGGGCATCCCTGGCAACGACCTTTCCTGATTTGAATTGCCCTTGAAAATATTTTGTTTACCATTTCTGCAGTTGGATTATTATATAATATTTTAACCCATTTAATAAAGTTACTTCCACAGTTCAACCTTTCCAATATGTTAAGATAGGGCCATTCGACCCTATCAAAAGCCTTCTTTGCGTCCAGTGAAAGAAAAGCTGGATCATTAGTGTTCTTTTTAAACCAAATAATATTCAGGACCCTTCTAATATTGTGATATCCTTGCCTTCCAACTATAAACCCATTTTGATCCTTATTTATTATGCCTGGTAGAATTCTTTGCAACCGTATTGCTAGTAGTTTACAGATGATTTTGAGATCAGAGTTGAGTAAACTGATGAGTCTCAGATTTTCACATTTATTCGAAGGCTTACTCTGTTTTGGCAGGAGAATAATTAGGGCCTGATTCAAAGAGGGAGGCAGGGTGCCTTTTTTAAATGACTCCATAAACATATCTAGAAAGGGAGAGAGCAAGTTATCCTTAAATTTCTTATAAAGGTCGATGGGGATACCATAAGGTCCTGCTTGCTTACCAGATTTCATTCCATTAATGGCCTTGTTACTTCTTTATTTCCATATTTATGTCTACTCTACAATCATCTACAATGACAGGGATAAAAAACTTATATCTAATTCCACTTGGTCGAATTTTCCTTGAGTAACGTATAATTTCTGAAAATAATCTTTAAAAGCATTATTAATATCCCTTGGATCTATTAGTTTTATCTTGTGATTCAATTGATGTGATAGAGGTTGTTGCTTCAAGCTGTTTAATCTGCCAAGATAGAAGTTATGCAGCTTTGTCCTGCTGTTCGTAAAAGTTTTGTTTCAATCTTAAGAGACTGGATGCAGCTCTGAAACTGGACATTTTGTCATATTCTGCTCTTAGGATCAACAGTTGTTTTTTTTTAACTCAGTATCATTTGTTTGAAAAACCCTCTCCTGAATGTCCTTTATTTTATTTTCTAGAAGCTGCCTTTTAGTCTTGGCTTCCTTGGACTTATTGCTTGTAAAGCTAATAATATGACCTCTATTAAATGCTTTAAAGGCATCCCATCTGGTGCATGCTGTTTGATTTGTGTTCAACTGAAAGAACTCATCAATTTGTAACCCAATATATTTAACAAAATCCTCGTCTTGCAGCCATTTGTGCTGGAAGCGCCATCTAGGGGAGTCCCTGGTGAAATTCTCAAAACAGCAGCTCAGACAGCATGGAGCGTGATCTGAGATCACTATGCTATCATACATAGTTTTGAATATTGGTTCTGATGAAATTAAAAAATAATCTATTCGCGAGTACGTCTGAAATGTTGCTGAATAACATGAGTAGGTTTGTTGATGAAGTTCCCTAAAGATGTCTACCAGTCTAAGAACTTTCATAAACATCTGTAGAGTTGTTCTACAGTGACTATGTGTCAGATCTGACCCAGTGGATCTATCCATTTCTGGAATAAGAGTACAATTAAAATCCCCTGCGATCACAAAGTGCCCCTGCAGTGATGAAAGTGAGAGGAACATGTCCTGAAAAATCCCTGAATCATTTGTGTTAGGACCATAGACGTTAACCAGGTACATTTTTTCCAATAGTAAAGAGCCCTGAACTATCACATCTACCCTTCTTATCCTTGATAACATTGTTTACAAGAAAAGGGACAGATTCATGGACAAGAGTCATAACTCCTCTTGCTCGAGAAGAAAATGCTGAAGTGAATACATTCCATAAGATGCGTTTCCTGTAGAAATACGATTCTGGAATCCAATTCATGCAGTTTATTAATGACTTGTTTGACCTTCTTTAAACGTTGTAGGCCCCTGCAGTTCCATGTTACCATTTTAAGATTTAAAGTCTGCGACATGTAAGACTAGCCAAATTACCAAAAATGGAGAAAAGAAACACATTTTACCCCATAAGAACATGAACATCTGAGAAGCTTAAACAACAGAACAAAACTCTCAACATATCCCCTAAACCTGAACTCCCACACAACGTCCGACCTTTGAGGGTCTCCCTCCCTCCTCCGTACACCTCACGTTATCGCGTGTGACCGACCCACATGCAGTGAGGAGCAGTCTAACCACTCAATAACCAAAACAAAAGTTTTTACTACCGATGCTGTTCACTATATATAACAATAATTTAACCTTCCACATGTTTGCACACGGTTTTGAACTTAAGATGCAAGCTTTCTCTTGCCATGCCTAAGCAAAACTAAATGTTTTCATAATAGTCCACTACTGTTCCACTATCAGTACTACTGACCAATAAAGGCAACAACAAGGTTATACGAGTCACAAATTGTTAATTTAAGAAACCATATGGGTGTTCAGCCCTTTACCTCCCCGTCGGTTTTCTTCTGGAGCTTCTTTAGAAACTCACATGCAGCTGCCGCTGTTTTGAAAGCATGAGTTCAGTCCTGATGAGTTACCAGCAGCTTGGTTGGGTGAGCCACCCCGTGGCGCAATCCCAGTTTGCGCAGCTCCGTGCGTATCGGGTCAAACTGCTTCCGAAGCTGGAGCAGACCCGCCATGGTATCTGGGTAGAACCGGACTTGCTGGTTCTGGTAGCTAATGTCAGTATTAGCCCTTGATTCTAGAGCAATAAGCTGTTTATCCTTGTAGCTGAGAAATCTCATTATTAAAGTGCGAGGCGCTGTGGTGCTGTCCCTCCAGGGTCCAATTCGATGCACTCTTTCCACGGCCACCGCTCCAACACCGAGGGTCTCCGGCAGCCACTTCTCCAGGAACTCTCATGGATTCTGTGCTTCAGCTCCCTCCGGCAGGTTGACCAGGTCTCGGGTTGTTTTGTCTCGACCTGGTCTCCAGATCCATAACTTTATCTTCCAAGTCTTTCTTCTTGGACTCTAACGTATCCACCTTAGCTCGTGGCGTTTCTATCTCACTCTCCGCATCAGAAATGCGTGCTTTGGTTTCTGCGATTCGCTGGGTACAGTCATTTATCTCTTTGCGTACACTGTCGATGGAGCCCAGAACTTCGTCAAATCTAGAGGAGAAATCATTTTGGATTGAATTAACCACAGACAGTATTTCATCCACCTTGCTGCTTTGAGACTTCGAGTTCTCTTTTCTGTCAGCAGCAGCAATTGGAGCTTAGCATGAGCTAGCATTAGCTTTCTGCATTTCACCTCGAAGAAATGCGGAAACAGCATAAATTAACAAAATGTTTATGCTGTTTTGCTTTTTCACTTCTTGGGATGCTTTTGCTGCTTTGAGCATTATTCCGATCACTCACGCTCACTGGCTGTTCGTTTTGAAAGGAAGGGGTTTTAAGTAAATTCTTTGACAGGAACAGCAGAGCGGTGAAAACACGTCCACTCACATGGCCGCCATAACCGGAAGTCCTTTATGTCTTTCTTTTACTATTTAATTCATATAGGTTTAAACCTGTGCCATGACATGATGATGATTTCTGTCAACACTGGGTGGGGGCTGAACATTGTGGGCGTGGGTGAATGGTGAATTTTATTCCCTTGCCGTTTGCATACAGTTGTCTCTAAATCATACATGCATCATTTAATTTGCACCAAACTTTTTATGATTGACTTTTGTGAACTTCTAAAGAGCCCAATAACAATAAATTGTAATTTGACTCCATTGCACCCTCTAGGTTATTTTATCAACGATTTCTCCTTAAGTCAGCCAATCTACACCAGATTTTTGGTTGCGTCATCAGGGAACACTGCTGAACACAATGATGTGCATCGCCTAGTGAACAGGTGCAGGACCAGTGCGAGAGCATCGACAGTGGCGAGCAGGTGGTGTTGCTGAACCTCCTGCAGTCACCACGAGGCCGGAGCGACGCTGAGCTTTGAGGACCGTTCGAGACTGCTTGCAGCTTTAATTAGGCCCGAGCAGCTAAGCGCTGCGAAGGCCTATTGTTTTTCAAATGTTTATTAGGCCCTTTCCTATTCACTTTATCGTAGAGATTTGAAATTTGGTACAGTTGTAGAACTCCCCAAGACACTCAGAAATTACAATTATAGTGCAAGTCAAACAGGAAGTCGGCCATCTTGGATTGAATTTGCGAATTGGACCCCATTTTGGCTGTTTATAGCCTTCACATTTGATCAAACTCCTCCTAGGGCTTTTGATGGATCGGCTTCAAAATTGATCAGTTGGTTCATAAGGCATGCCCGATTCAAAGTTTAGGGGAGGCTAGTGTCATTCTCCCGCTCAGCCCCTTGGTACACCAATGAGTTGCGAAACATGAAAGCTGTTGGTCGTGCTATCGAGAGACGTGTAAAAAAATCAGGTCTCTCTATACACAAGCAGGCATATAAGGAACATCAGAAAGCTTATGCCTTTTCTCTTAAGGAAGCACGATCTAAGTATTATTCCAACATCATCAACAGCTGTCCGGAAAATTCTAAACAGCTTTTCTCTACAATAAACCATCTCCTCAAACAAACTTATGCTGAGGATTCGACTGAAAAATGCAATCTGTTTCTCTCATTCTTCAAAAACAAAGTTAACTCTTATTAGATCTCAGCTCCATAGCCTCCCTGATCTTCGACGGGCATCTACCCTGGCACATCATGGGTCTCTGAGCTGCTTTGACGATGTTGCTCAGAGTAAAGTGGAGACTATAATCAAGAAAATGAAGCCATCATCATGTGCCCTGGATCCCTTCCCCTCATCACTCACAAAATCTAATCATGCTGCAATAAGCCCACTAATCACACAAATAATAAACAAATCCCTGAAATCTGGTCATGTGCCATTGCCTCTTAAAATAGCTGTCATCAAACCTCTTCTAAAGAAATCTACCTTGGATCCAGATGTTCTTTCCAATTACCGTCCAATCTCTCACCTCCCTTTCCTGTCAAAAGTGCTGGAAAAGGCTGTTGCTGCTCAGCTGCAGCTCCACCTACAACAAAACTCTCTGACGAGAAATTTCACTCTGGGTTCCGTTCTACCCACAGCACCGAGACCACTTTGCTGAGAGTTACCAACAACGTCCTCATGGCAGCTGATACTGGTTCTACTTCTCTCCTTGTCCTCCTAGATCTTACTGCAGCCTTTGACACTGGACCATAATATCCTCCTACACCGTCTTCATGTGGAGGTCGGTCTCTGTGACACTGTTCTGGACTGGTTTAAATCTTTCCTTTCCAATCGGCTGGAATGTGTTAGCCTTGGCAAGGCCAAGTCCCAGGCTGTCTGTCTCCTGTGGTGTCCCACAAGGGTCAGTCCTGGGGCCACTGCTATTTTCCCTCTACATGCTGCCTTTGGGTCAAATCATTAGTCAGCACAACATCTCCTTCCACTGCTATGCCGACGATATACAACTTTACATTAGAACTGGAGCATCATCATCACCATTTCCAATCACTGCCTTCACCACCTGCCTGGCAGAGATAAGGACGTGGATGAATCAGAACTTTCTTCAGTTAAACTGCTCCAAAACTGAGGCCATGTTATTCGGAACACCTCACCAGGTTCAATCTTCAACTTTGACGACTGTTTTCTTTTCTGGACAAGACATCCCCCTTTCCACCACAGTTACAAATCTTGGAGTTAGAATGGATTCTCATCTTACATTTGAAAATTATATTAAGCATCTATTTAAAACCTGTTTCTTTCATCTTCGTAATATCTCCAAAATTCGTCCATCTCTCTTTCTCTGATGCAGAGACTCTCATCCATGCCTTTGTCTCCTCCAGGCCGGACTGCTGCAACTCTCTGTTCATTGGAATCCATAAAAAACATCTTGAGAAGTTTCAATACATTCAAAACAGCGCAGCCAGGATTCTATTGAGAGTCCAGAAATCTGCCCATATTACACCGATTCTGCATGATCTTCACTGGCTTCCTGTCACCTACAGAATTCAGTACAAAATTGCTCTCATTACCCATCAATGTTTAAACAGAACTTCACCGGATTGTCTGAAGGACCTTCTCATTCCACATTCATCCAGCAGATCTCTACGATCACTAGACTGCAACTTCCTCCACCTTCCTCGATCCAGATTAAGGACCATGGGAGATCGGGCATTCGCTGTGGCTGCCCCCCGTCTCTGGAACTCTCTCCCGAATTATTTGAGAGCTCCACAACCACTGGTTGACTTCAAAAGAGGCTTAAAGACTTTTATTTAAGCAAGCCTACTCTGCCTCCACATGATTTTTATGTCTATTTTATCTACGATTTTAGTTGCACTGTGTAGCACTTTGAGATTTTTTCTAATGAAAAGTGCGGTACAAATTAAATTTATTATTATTATTATTATTATTATCAAAATGGTGAGTATTTGTGCATGCTGAAGGGGTGATGCCAGGGATCAAAATTCACCAACTCACCAGAAAATAATAAACTGTTATATCTCCTACAAAGAAACTCACAGTGCCACCAAACTTTCTGTGTGTGATCACCTTTGGGTGCGCTACAAGATCCAATAGTTAAATTTTGACATCACTTAAGCCACGCCCCCTTAGAACAGGAAGTGTCATGTTTGACTGTGAACGGTCGCTATCTGACCCCTTTAACCTAATCAACATGAAACGGTGTCCAGAGACAGAAGACATGTTGGTGTGTTATGGTTTCAAATCCCGTTTGGTTTGGAGGCAGCAGGTCGGCATGGTGGCGTGGCAGGCACGTGCAGAGTGGGGGGCTAGGGGTGCTTGAGCACCTGCCCTTTTTGCTCCTTGCCCCCAAGTGCCCTTTTGGTCCATTTTTTTTAATTATTATTATTTTATTTTTATTTATTTTTTGTACAACATAATAAGCCCTCTGGTCACCTTGTTACCTTTGACCTTTTGCCCGTGACGCATGACGCAGTTGCCTCTCGTGCAGTGAGATAAGGCGGCTAACTGGAGCTCAACATAGCGAACGTTCCAGGTTACAGAACAGTTTTTGGGGAGAGAAAAAAAACGTTTTTGGTGAATAAAGTGGAGTAGACTTGCTACTTGTCAGATGACGGAAAACGTTGAACGTATTGTTTCTGCTTCAGCATGGAGTAGCGGTTTAAGCAGAGAGGTAATGAAATACAACAGACACTGACAGGCCGCTGCGTCTGCCTTTCTCTGAAGAACTACTGAGCGGGAGGAGACAGCCAGGTGAGGAAAAACTGTTCTTATCTATCGATTCAATATTTTTATCATACAGGCATTAGGCTGTTGTTGTTGTGCTATAAGCTAGCTGCTAGCTAATGATTTTGCTAGCAAAGCAAGATAACTAAAAGCTTCTTCCCTGTACCGTTAATGATAGCGGTCATTCTTTAGTATTTATTATGCAGTAAGGACACATCGCCCGTCCAAAACCGATCATCTCCATAATGGATATATGTCAGATCTTCTAATTTCCTTTGCTACATAATGTACATTTAATTTATTCTGGTGTTAGGTAAATGTATCCTGAAGGAGAATAACACTTAAATAATAGTCCAACAAGGATATTCATTTAGAATTAAAAATAACTCACCCTGAATTACCATGTTGGATGTAATGAATGTAATAAAAGTGACATTAATGAAGGGGGAAAAAAAACTCAACCCAGACTTTAAGTTTAGGGTCTGGTTCGCAGAGTATGAAGTTAATTTTTTTCCCCCAATTATTCAATAGTGGGGTGGGGGGAACTAACCTCAGTTAAAATAAAATTTTAATCAAAACTTTTGGAATTGCATTGATTTCTTTTTTAAAAAACAAATCGTTTGTTTAAAAAACTTTTTAATTAAATAACACATTTTTGTCTTGTGAACATAAAAAGTTATTTGCCAAACAAACTTTTATTTGCACACATCAGAAGTCTTTTATTGCGATTTTGGGCCCTGCCCCCGACTCATGTGAAAATCACAAACAAAACCTTAAAATATTAAAAGATTTCTGACATGCACAAATAAGTTTGTTTTGCAAAAAAAAATTCACTTCATGAGACAAATGTGATTTAAATGTTTCAAAAAGTTTTTTAAGCAAAACTCAGTAGGCTTTTCTCATGGTGACATTAATAATTAAATATTTGCTTTTGTTTTTTTTTCTGCAGTTCCACATTAAAGTTTGATGCAGCTCTGCTTTCCTGAATGGACCATCTTCATCACTGCAAGTGCAGCAGACAGGCAGCTCTTTGTTTTATAGATTACTGTACACTAAAAGGTTGCATTGTGCCCTTGTTTATACATTGCTCAAAAAAATAAAGGGAACACTCAAATAACACATCCTAGATCTGAATGAATGAAATATTCTCATTGAATACTTTATTCTGTACAAAGTTGAATGTGCTGACAACAAAATCACACAAAAATCATCAATGGAAATCAAATTTATTAACCAATGGAGGCCTGGATTTGGAGCCACACACAAAATTAAAGTGAAAAAACACACTACAGGCTGATCCAACTTTAATGTAATGTCCTTAAAACAAGTCAAAATGAGGCTCAGTATTGTATGGGGCCTCCATGTGCCTGTATGACCTCCCTACAACGCCTGGGCATGCTCCTGATGAGGTGGCGGATGGTCTCCTGAGGGATCTCCTCCCAGACCTGGACTAAAGCATCCGCCAACTCCTGGACAGTCTGTGGTGCAACATGACGTTGGTGGATGGAGCGGGACATCATGTCCCAGATGTGCTCAATCGGATTCAGGCCTGGGGAACGGGCAGGCCAGTCCATAGCTTCAATGCCTTCATCTTGCAGGAACTGCTGACACACTCCAGCCACATGAGGTCTAGCATTGTCCTGCATTAGGAGGAACCCAGGGCCAACCGCACCAGCATATGGTCTCACAAGGGGTCTGAGGATCTCATCTCGGTACCTAATGGCAGTCAGGCTACCTCTGGTGAGCACATGGAGGGCTGTGCGGCCCTCCAAAGAAATGCCACCCCACACCATTACTGACCCACTGCCAAACCGGTCATGCTGAAGGATGTTGCAGGCAGCAGACCACTCTCCACGGCGTCTCCAGACTCTGTCACGTCTGTCACATGTGCTCAGTGTGAACCTGCTTTCATCTGTGAAGAGCACAAGGCGCCAGTGGCGAATTTGCCAATCCTGGTGTTCTCTGGCAAATGCCAAGCGTCCTGCACGGTGTTGGGCTGTGAGCACAACCCCCATCTGTGGACGTCAGGCCCTCATACCATCCTCATGGAGTCGGTTTCTAACCGTTTGTGCAGACACATGCACATTTGTGGCCTGCTGGAGGTCATTTTGCAGGGCTCTGGCAGTGCTCCTCCTGTTCCTTCTTGCACAAAGGCGGAGGTAGCGGTCCTGCTGCTGGGTTGTTGCCCTCCTACGGCCTCCTCCACGTCTCCTGGTGTACTGGCCTGTCTCCTGGTAGCGCCTCCAGCCTCTGGACACTACGCTGACAGACACAGCAAACCTTGCCACAGCTCGCATTGATGTGCCATCCTGGATGAGCTGCACTACCTGAGCCACTTGTGTGGGTTGTAGAGTCCGTCTCATGCTACCACGAGTGCGAAAACACCACCAACATTCAAAACTGACCAAAACATCAGCCAGACAGCATAGGTACTGAGAAGTAGTCTGTGGTCCCCACCTGTAGAACCTCTTTTATTGAGTGTGTCTTGCTAATTGCCAATAATTTCCATCTGTTGTCTATTCCATTTGCACAACAGCAGGGGAAATTGTCAATCAGTGTTGCTTCCTAAGTGGACAGTTTGATTTCACAGAAGTTTGATTTACTTGGAGTTATATTGTGTTTAAGTGTTCCCTTTATTTTTTTGAGCAGTGTATTTTTAATAGTGTAATTCTGTAAAGACAAAATATGTCTGGTGGTCCAGCTCTGATTTACATATCTTGCTAAATTGCGGGTTTGAATATTGCAAAACTTTCTCATAACAAAATAGACCTGCAGAAAGAAATTACTAATAAAATATCTTACATATGCATAGTTGTATGCTCTATGTAGAGATTCTCTTTCGCTCTGATTATATATCTCACAATTTTGTAATTTATCATTGTTTATTAAACTTTGAAAGCTGAGAGGCTTTGTTAATATTCTGTCCTAAAATACGGTTAGATGGGCCCTTTTTTTTTTTTTTTTTTGAGCACCTGCCCCTTTAGTGGTCTCTGCACAACCCTGCGGCGTGGCGAATTGACCTGTAACGCCATGTACATACGTTTGGCTCTGAATTCCACGATTTTGAGTCCAGCTCGACCAAACTCACTGGGATGGATCTTTATCCAACTCTGGACAGGAATCCAGTGCAATATTTGGTGGGCGTGGCCTAATGTCCCAACAGCGCCCCCTAGAAGATTTAAAATAATCAGCCCCAAGCCATGCTTTAACCTAAAATTATGAAACTTAGTACACATGTGTATCTTGTCAGGATGTACAAAAAAGTCTCTTGGAGCCATGGTCCAAACCCAACAGGAAGTTGGCCATTTTGGATCAAACCTGCCATTTCCTGTTTTTCATACATGTCGCATCTGATTGAACTCCTCATACAGCTTTTGAGATACAGACTTCAAACTCACTCAGCTCATTTTTGAGACATTGAAGATGAAAAGTTATCAAAAGAATTATCATACATCAAAGCATGTGGGCGTGGCTAAGTGTCAAACTTTGCCTTTGTGCCATGAAATATTAAAATGCAATAACTTCTACAGGCAAAGTGACAACTGAATCAGACTTTCCATGTCTCATTATTGACCAGTCTTGATCACATTCACATGGTCAATTGATGACATCACCTAAGCCACACCCCTCTCCAACAGGAAGTCACCTGTTTTTGTGACTTCCTGTTCCTGAGAAGGGAAGTCACAAAAATATGACTTCAATACACAAAAATTCCAGTTTTGTGCAGCTGGAATTTTGAGTCCAGCTGCACAAAACTGACTGGGATGGATCCTTATCCAACTCCGGACAGGATTCCAGTGTAGGATTCTAGTCTTACTCTGAGTAAGACTTTTACTCATAGAGTAAGTCTTACTTTTACTCTGATTCAAATGGGTTCAATGCTGTGCAAATTGATATAAAATGACATGATGATGAACTCTGTGAATGTTGGCTGCTAGCTGAAGCATGTTGGCGTGGCTTATTAGCAAATTGCAATGCCAGCTATGTCTACGATTGTCTCTAAATCAACCAGGTTTAATGTGATTTCCACCAGACTTTTATGGTTGACTTTAGTGAACCTCTAAAGAACCCAATAGCATTACATCATAACTTAACTCCACTGCGCTCCCTAGGTTAATCAAACAGCTGTATCTCCTCTCTACATTGGCTAATCTGCCTGAGATGTTGCGCTGCTGGAAACGCAATGCAGCTAATGCCAACGTAAGTGACTAGATAAAGTATCAATCCAGCTGTTCAGATACACATACATTCTCCCAAAACTTAAACTGTCATAAACTGGTTGTTGGTGGTGAGGATGATGATGTTTATCATTTTATTAAATGATAATAAACATTAAATAATAATAAACATCATCAAGAGAAGCTCAAACACAGTCCAGTACGGGCAACATGCCAAGAAAACTTGCACACAGCTAATGGAGATAGCCACTGAAAAAACTGAATACTGAATGCGACAACTACATTATTACATTATAACTTGACTCCACTTCGCCCTCTAGGTTTACCTAACCAAACCAAACCAACTTTATTTATAAAGCACTTTAAAACAACCACAGCTGATACAAAGTTCTGTACATTAAAACACAACATAATAAAAAAATAAATAAAAACTTAGTTTAAAAACAAAAACATACAATTTAAAACTATATCCCGCTGGTGTTGAAAGCCAAGTAAAATAGAAGGGTTTTAAGACGAGCTTTAAAAGTGGACAGTGAAGGGGCCTCTCTGACCTGCAAAGGCAAGTCGTTCCATAATTTAGGGCTAATGACAGAGAAGCTCTGTCCCCTCTGAGCTTCCTCCTAGATCTCGGTACCTCCAGGAGCAGCTGATCTGCTGACCTGAGTGACCGATAGGGCATGTAGGGGTGAAGAAGCTCAGAGAGGTAAGCCGGGGCAAGATTATGCAGTGATTTTAAAACAAACATAAGAATTTTTAAATGAATCCTAAAATATACAGGCAGCCAGTGAAGTGAGGCCAGGACAGGGGTCACATGCTCCCTCTTTGGAGTTCCTGTCAGAAGTTGTGCAGCAGCATCTGAACCAGCTGCAGACGTGAGAGCAGCGACTGACTGACTCCCAGATAAAGTGAGTTACAGTAATCCAATCGAGTTGAAATAAAAGCATGGATCACTGTTTCAAAATGCTGCCTGGAAAGAAAATATTTCACTGACGCCAATCGTCTTAAATGATAAAAGCTGGACTTAACCACGGCTCTGATTTGGCTGTCCAATTTAAAATCACTGTCCACCTTAAAACCAAGATCTGTAATAAAGGGTTTAAAATATACCTCCAAAGGTCCCAGGTCAACAGAGGAGGACTCACAGGAGCCACTGGGTCCAAACACCATCACCTCTGTTTTGTTTTCATTAAAATTTAAAAAGTTCAAGGCAAACCAAGCTTTAATATCACCTAGACATGCCAGGAGATGTGTGATTGAATGTACAGTTGAATCTCCTCCTTGCCTCGGCAGATCTGCACCAGATTTTTGTGTATTGTGTGAGCAATGCAGAACATGACACGGGGAGGCTCCTCCGTCAGAGCGTCAGCGGTGGCTGGGGGGGGCGGTGCTGGGACCACGCGGTGGTTATAGGCCGAGCGGCACTTGGCTGCGAGGGCCGCTCGATGCCCGCGGAGCTTTGATACTCAATTTATATTTGTTAAAATGTCTCCATCAAAACCAAGTATAAATTATCATTTAAATACGCTTTCTGCATCTTATTCACTGCAAGTGTTGTTTATCCGATGAGTCTCATCCTAAATAAAGGATGAGACTCTAATAATGAACATTCGGGTTTAATGGCAATAAAACATTACAGGTGGGAGGTGGGATTAGCGTACAGTCAGACCTCCTCCCCCTTCTTGTAATACGCTGTCCGTCCGTCCGCTCCATCAGTCCATCCACTCCTCTCCCACAGCACTCAACAGAACCTTTTCTGCGTGACATGCGTCAAGCCTATCTTTCAAGATAGAAAAAAATATGGCGACAGCAGGAGTGCCAAGATTTCATGTCGTCAAACTAAATGTGGTAATTAGCTAAACGTCATAAAACCGTTGCCAGAAGGTAGTAGTACCACAATATTTATTTCACCACCTCAGTGGTCATCAATAATGTGTTTTTGGCACAGAATCTCTAGAACCCTGAGAACGATTAGGGATATTAATGGTTTTAATTGATACTATTTGCACCATTAGAACTTCAGGGTCTTTGCAGACATTGCCTGAACTTGGCCCCGGTTACCATTTAGCACTTTTTATGGATTACTGTTGTTCAGAATTCCCAGCAATTCCCTGTCAAAATCAGAATCAACGGGTCAGATTGTTGAAAGATCAATGATTGGGCTAAACACTGCACTCTATGCACTTGTAGATGTAAACCCTGGCTCCTATGATCACAAACTGGCTGCTTCTCTGTTGTGTGTTCACAGACCCAAAGTTAGATTAACCTGTCCCACCGATAAAGCTGAGAATTGAATCCCAGCACCACATATAGTCATAACCACTAGTTACTGCAACCACAGTGAAACTAAATATGAATATGATATGCTATAATCTGGAACAAAACCAGCTGGCTGGAAGGTAAAATAAAAATTTTTGTCCATTTAGTGTCAGTTTATGTCTACAAATTTCTCTTTGTCCCTGCAGCTAGTAACACCAGACAAATATGAGGTCAAGGGATCGATGGAGGAAGCGGCTATCATCCTAACATCTTGCATCGAGCCGAAGATGCAAGTGACAATCACTTTAACTTCACCGGTCATCAGAGAGGAGCCGTGCCGGGAAGGAGGTTGGGAAACGCATCACAGCCTTCCCATTGCACTTTTTTCTTGTCTTTCTGCTCTCTCTATGCAAACAGTTTCAGTATGTTGGTTGATATTCCCAAAGAGCATTGTTCTGCTGGCACTCCTCAAAGATTCACACGTTGGATCAATTTCCATCTTCCTATAGAATTTTTTTTTTTCATTTGGATTGTGGGAGCTCTCTCTTCTCTGGGGTTTGCAGGACAGCTTGTTTTCCCTCTTTGTTCTTTAAACAGATCATTTTTTTCAATGACATGCATGACCTCTATTACTGGTCTGGAGCCAAGAGCCTCTGCGAGCTCCATAACCTGGTTAGTTTACCTGTAACTCCCATTGTGGTTTTATGGGTCACATTAGCTTGTTTATCAAATGAAATAAAGGAAAGTGCCAGCAGTGTTGCTCTTCCACCTTCTGCTCTGTGATTCTTACCTCTCAAATGCTTTCTTTTATCCTTGGAACAAAGCATGATCAGTGTTTGCCTTGTGTTGAGTTTAGTTATTCCAAGTTGAGATTCTATTTTGTTTCCTGTGTTTCAGGGAATTGTTTCCATGTGTATTGTTGGCTATACTCAATGGAAGACATGATTACATCTTTTCCCTATATTTAGTTTGAGATCAGTTTAAGAGAATTATTTCTTGACAAAGAAGTAGACGAGTTGAATTTGTTTAAATGCTGCAGTAAAACTGGAATTGTGTAAGAGCAGAGGAAATTGATGTAATTTTCCCACAGGAAACAAATCTTCTTTTTGTGTGCTGGTGAATGGTTCACCATGCTTACATCCCCTGTTCTTGAAGTGCTCCCCTGAGGTGACCTCTCTCTCTTTTGTCTTTTTTTTTTTTACAAACTTTCAAATTTGAGATTGATTCCTCTTTAAGACAACTCTTTGCCATTTTAGATTCAACTGGCAATAAAGATGAGGATAAATGATTTTAACACTGATAAATCAATTCAAATAGAGAAAATTATCAAGCCAACGAGTGGAAAATGTATTGTTTTTTATTATTCTTAGGGGAGTATTGTATAAAGTTCAGGAAAGAAGGTTTCTGTAGAGGAATCTATGGTTGCATCGGAGCACGAGCTTTAATGACCGCTGGGGTCTTATTCCAGCCTACTGATGTTAGGTATGCATGCAGTGATATCTAATCCCTTTGTTTTTGGCTAATTGTCATTTATTCTTCTTTGGCAACCATTGCTTCCTCCTTTTTTAAAATTTGTAGTTATACACAGTTTTGCATAATATTGAATTATCCTTCATACACACACCTCACCCACCCTCAGAGGATTGTGTCCCACTAGTGAATCCCATATGGCCCAACAGTCTCGGAAGGATTTTTGACCAAGGTTTTCTCACATCCCAAAAACTTTGCCACACCTGCTATTCCCATGCCACTTTTTATCAGGTCTTTTCTTCTTAGCATTTTCTTATTGTTAAAATTTTTAGTTCATATGACTCATTGGTAGACATTCAAACCTTACTGTGAATAAATACTATCCACAGCAAAAAAGTTTTATTCAAGTTTCACATTTTTACCTGATAAAATGGTTTTGGCCTAAATAGTTCTTATTCAAAACTCAAGTTTTAACTAAACACTTAAGTGAGTCTGTTGAATCAGTAACTTCATACCCATTTGAAAATTAGTTGAAGTACACAGGCAGCTACCATCAGCTTCGTTCCTCAGCAGGGTCATTTTTTGTCGGACTGTATTTATTTTTTTAATTACTAAGCGCATTTTAAGTATAAAGTTTTGTTAGAAAGAAACATTGGTATGTGTGGCAATGTGTTTGTTCTATGCCAGCCTCGCTGACCTGGTCAAACACCCATTCCCCATCATCGTTTTGACACTTGAAATCCATTTTTAGATGTAACCTCGGGTATGGTGAAAGACCCAGCGGACGTCTTGGACAGGCAAAAATGCCTTGACGCTCTGGCTGCTCTGCGCCACGCTAAGTGGTTCCAGGTTCGGAACATCATTTTACTTTCTCATTGTAGCCTTATGAGATGTATTTTTTAAATTGAGTTTTAAAACCATTTTTTCTTTTTTTTTAAATAAACAGGACAGTTCATATTTGAACCAAGAAAAAAAATTTATATTCAAGGATGCCACTCTGATAATCTGATTTATGTCCATTGTATATATTATAAATCTCAGCCCATCTGAATCCTTTAACTCATTGAATTGGCATCCTTGTATTATTTTCAGCATTACATGAACTACATGAAATTCCATAAGGCTGCAAAATAACTTGCACAAATGCCTTTATGTCCAACGTTTGTATTTTCATCCTTAACTTTTATAGAATAGGGATTGAGAGAAAAGGGAACATCTGAGTACTTTCCTGTGATTTTGCTACCTGAGCAAAAAACATGGGCAAAGGAACTCTGATTTCTTTGCCTCTTTCAGTCCCTATACTCTTCTCTCAGGTGGACTGTTGTACTTCTCAGTCCTTGTTTGTGAGAAACTACAATCAGTATGGGGTCAGGGTTTAGAGGATGGCAAGAAAAGTCCTAATTCTTGTACATCTTGTAAACTCACAACTCCTTTACTAACTGTGAGGTACAAGACTACTGGGAATGGCAGCTAAATGCAAATGTTTGGCTTAAACACATCAAACTGTATTAAAGCTTCCATTATGCACAGTAGTGATTGGACCTCTATAATGTAACTGATTCACTTGTTTGGTCCATTTATCTCTTGTCAATCTTGGTCACGCTATAAACCTAACTGTATTGCCTCAAAAGGCTAGAGCCAATGGTCTTCAGTCCTGCGTGATCATCATCCGAATCCTGAGAGACCTCTGTCAGCGAGTCCCCACATGGTCACCTTTCCCTGGATGGGTAAGTTCACAATAATGCTGATTGCTGATTCATACGCTTAACTCATTTAGTTGTTTTTGGTTTTTTTGTCTAGTTTGTAGTTTCTTTGCTTTTCTTCATTATCATAGCTCAGCATGTGAAGGCCACAGTAGATTTTGCTAATAAATACAGCTTAAAATGGCTTAAATATTCAGATTTCACTTTATGGACACTCTTTATGTTGCCTTTGTTTTTGTCCAGTATATTGCATTTTCCATAATTAACATTTATCATGATAATAATGTGAGTGGGGACTCGAGTCACATGTCTTGGACTCGAGTCGGACTTGAGTAATTAAAATCAAGACTAGAGACTTGACTTGAAGCTCTTTACTTGAAAAGACTTGATATTTTACTCAAGTCAAAAATATAAAACACATTATAAAGTGGCCCCATTAATTAATTTCACTCATTCCGTATTAACAGGCGCAGACCGTCCCTGTTTTTCCACACTCCGTATGTATGTGTGCGTAGCTGCAGCACAACCAATCAAATTAACAGGATTTAAAAATAACTGGGGAAAAGACGAGAGACAAAAAAACGCTCGAAGCAGATATGCTCTTGTGAGTAATTTCTTTTGGGTACATCAATCATGAAATATCCAACTAAAAACAGAGTAGAACATGCAAAACCTGCAAGAAGAGGATCTCAGATGGAGATACAACTTCCAACTATTTGGCAGTTGAAGTTGCACAAAGAAAGATAAGCGGTACTTTTCTTTTACTATGAGACAGCGGACTAGCTAACGTCGTTATGCTATCTTTATGTTGATACCGCTTATCTTTCACTTGTATGCTATGTTTAGTCATGCTGTATAAATCCGGTGATTCAAACGTATCCACAATAACAGGTACGTGCAGAGGAGAAGAGGTTAGGGGGGCTTGGGCACCTGCCCCTTTTGTTCCTTGCCCCTGTCTGTTACTACCCAATAGTAAGTCCCGCCCACTCCTCACAACTCTTCGGACTCACTACGGCCCAGTTCTCTGTCTAACAGGTCCGGAAAATCCCCAGAAACTCGGGTCTTACCCTAGCAATAGTTTATGGTGAATTATCTGTTTAAACTGGGGTCGGAAAGGACTCGTCTAGCTCTGACTACCTTCGATCCAGAAGTTATGACCTTTTACAGTTGAGGGGCAATCCGCTGAGTAGCCCTCACAGCGACATAACCCCTACAACCACTCCTGTTAACGGTAGCTCCTCTCCTAAAATAACGGCACTTGTTAACGGCTAGATTAAATTTAGTGACTTAGAGTTAAGTCCCAAGGTCATTATTTTAGTTTTGGCCAAAAGCAACCTATAAAACATTTCTACTTTTTCCTCCCAGAATCAAACTTCATAGCTATTTTATGACCATCAAAGAACTTTAAGGTGACTCATTAATTGAATGTCCACAACATCTTTTAGATTTTCTTAAATGCTAATTATTTTATTAGTAAGGCAATTTTGCAAGGGTCAGTACAGCTTAATTCAGTAGCAGAAATAATCAAATAAGTAAAATCAATAATCTAGCCTATCTTTCCCTAATGCTGACACTGAGAACTAAAAAAGGGAAACTTTGAGAGAGACGGACAGAGTTTGGCATTTTGAACCCCAGAACTGGCCTGATGATGAAGAAGGTGTTGCAGCAGCAGGAGGTTCCCAGTACAGGAAGAGTACTGACTTAGAGCGGCAGGTCTCGGGCCTCAGGGTGACTTCCTCATGCGCGTAGCGGTCCTCAGCTTCTTGTCTTGCAGCTCTGTAGCTCCTTTCTACCCGTCTCACGATCTTCCTGGTCCCACGGAAGGAACACACCAGTTCTTCCTCTTTGCCTTTGTTCTTTGTCTTTATCTTCATCTTTGCCTTGGTCTTTGTCTTTGGGGGTCTAAACCCAGCTGTTGAGAGAAGTGCGATTTGAAGCCACATGTTGCGGGGCTAACAGGTTGGTCCCCATGTGCAGAACAGTCTTCGGTTCTGTGGCCCCGACTCTTCTTCAGCTGCAGAGTTCTTTGTCCATCTCCGTCTTGGCTCGAAGCTGCCTGAAGGATCCAACCAAAGATTCCTCTGTTGCACCCACCTTATAAAGGGTTTATCCACCCTTTTGGTGCGTTTGCATTGGCTAGCTTTGTTGCTGTGCCTGTCTCATTGGCTGACTGCTTGGACAGATGATCTCATATCCGTCACTTTGGAGACCTCATGACCTGATGTCTGTTCTAATGTCCCCAAGTTGCTCAGTAGTTCCTCCTACCTCTGTTTCCTGCCCAACCTTTTCTTGAAGTTTAGCAATAAGGCCTTAGTCCTCCGCTATCCTATCAGTTCCCCTTTTTACCCTGTCCTTCCACCTACCATCTACCTCCTACACAACATCAGTGACCTTTAATTACAGTTACAACATTTTACACCTTTTCAAGTTCAATGTCAAAATCACATTTATAACCTTTTAGTTTATCTGATTCAACATTCATTTATAATGTTATAATAACCATAACTTATTAGTTACTCTTATTATAATCATAAGGTGAGTTATTACAGACATTTCTGAAAAGAACCCAATAATAATCCATTATTGTAATTATCTGATACCAAATTACAGTTACTTGTTTCACCTTTAAGTACTTCCACAAGTGTAAGAGTAAGTGTAAATATTCTTATAATCAAATCAACATCAACCACTGGTTAAACCAATATTAATTATTGGCATAATGATAAGTCATTATTTTAAGTATTTTACTGTGGGTTTTATCCAATCTCTCAAAATGTTTAGATTTTATTCTTTAAAAACCTTTAATGCTTTAAAATAAGGAACGGTCTGAACTATTTTTAGCCTGATGCAAGACAGAAACTTCCCCTTTATTAAGGAAATCAGCTTTTCCTGTTTCATGACTTTCTTTCTGCCTGACTATGATTTTTTATGATTAAATATAAAAAAGTAGAATTAAAGCAAAGTTTGCAGGACACAATAACAACACACACAACCAGATTCATTTTATTACAGTCTGACTCTATTGTTGGGTCTTGATGTCACCTATGTCATTAATTTTAAGGTAATTTTATTTATTATTACTATTAAACTAAAATCTCCAGCATGGGGAAGTGGGATGAGCTCGACTTTTCTCGACACCCCCAAGTGCCCTTTTGGTCCAAATGTTTATTTATTTTTGTTTGGTATTTCCTAAGCCCACTTCTGAACATAATAACATGTACTAAAATTATTTTTTTTGTTGGGGTTTTTTTGTACAACATAATAAGCCCTCCGGTCACCTTGTTACCTTAGACCTTTTACCCGTGACGTATGACGCACAATTGCCTCTCGCACAATGAGATAAGGTGGCTAACTGCGGGCTCAGCGTAGCGAACGTTCCAGATTACAAAACGGTTTTTGGTGAATTTTAAAAATAAACGTTTTTGGTGAATAAAGTGGAGTAGACTTGCTACTTGTCAGATGACGGAAAACGTTGAACGTATCGTTTCTGATTTAGCATGGAGTCGCGGTTTAAGCAGAGAGGTAATGAAATACAACAGACACTGACAGGCCGCTGCGTCTGCCTTTCTCTGAAGAACTACTGAACGGGTGGAGACAGCCAGGTGAGGAGAAACTGTTCTCATCTACCGATTTCAGTATTTTTATCAGACATTAGGCTGTTGTTGATGTGCTATTAGCTAGCTGATAGCTAACGACTTTGCTAGCAAGGCTGGATAACTAAAAAGCTTCTCCCCTGTATCTTTAATGATATCAGTCATTCTGTAGTATCGCTTATGCAATAGCAGCACATAGCCTGTCCAAAACCTATCATCTCCATAATGTCTTCTAATTTCCTTTGCTGCATAATGTAGGGAAAAACTCAATCCAGACTTTAAGTAAGTTTAGGGTCTGGTTCGCAGCGTATGAAGTTAATTTTTTCCCCCCAATTATTCAATGAAAAAAAAAAACCTCAGTTAAGTAAAATAAAATTGTAATCAAAACGTTTGGAATTGTAATTCTCTTTTCTAAACAAAAAGTTTTGTTTAAAAAGTTTTTTTTTTTTTATTAAATAAATTAAATAACTCATTTTTGTCTTGTGAACTTAAAAAGTTATTTGCCAAACTTTTATTTGCACACATCAAAAATCTTTTATTGCAATTTTAGGCCCTGCCCACGACGTTATGTGAGAATCACAAGCCAAACTTTGAGTCACAAACAAAAACTTAGAATAGCAAGAAAAGATTTCTGACATGCACAAATAAGTTAGTTTTGCAAATAATTTTTTCACTTCATGAGACAAAAATTGCGACAGACTGGCGACCTGTCCAGGGTGACCCCGCCTCTCGCCCAGATCGTTAGCTGGAGATGGACACCAGCAACCCTCCCGACCCCACTAAGGGACAAGGGTGTAAGAAAATGGATGGATTTTGCTTTAACAAAACTGAATGCATTAGTTTTTACTGTTTTTACTGTTTTTTTTCTGCAGTTCCACATTAAAGTTTGATGCAGCTCTGCTTTCCTGAATGGACCATCTTCAGCTCCACTGCAAGTGTAGCAAACAGGCATCTCTTTTTTATAGATTACAGTACACTAAAAGGTTACATTGTGCCCTTGTTTATATTTTCCATCCATCCATCCATTTTCTTCCGCTTATCCGGGGTCGGGTCGCGGGGGCAGCAGCTTCAGAAGGGAGGACCAGACTTCCCTCCCCAGCCACTTCTTCCAGCTCCTCCGGGGGAATCGCAAGACGTTCCCAGGCCAGCCGAGAGACGTAATCCCTCCAGCGTGTCCTGGGTCTTCCCCGAGGCCTCCTCCCGGTGGGACATGCCCGGAACATCTTACTAGGGAGGCGTCCAGGAGGCATCCTTACCAGATGCCCGAGCCACCTCAACTGGCTCCTCTCGACGTGGAGGAGCAGCGGCTCTACTCTGAGTCCCTCCCGGATGACCGAGCTTCTCACCGTAACTCTAAGGGAGAGCCCAGCCACCCTGCGGAGGAAGCCCATTTCGGCCGCTTGTACCCGTGATCTCGTTCTTTCGGTCATGACCATAGATGAGGGTGGGAGCGTAGATCGACCGGTAAATCGAGAGCTTCGCTTTTTGGTTCAGCTCTCTCTTCAACACGACGGACCGGTACAGCGCCCGCTTCACAGTAGACGCTGCCCCAATCCGCCTGTCGATCTCCCGCTCCCTTCTTCCCTCATTTGTGAACAAGATCCCCAGATACTTAAACTCCTCCACTTGAGGCAGGACCGACAGCCCGTATCAAAGGGCCCGGTACCCCATACTCCCGGAGTACACCCCACAGGGCCTCGCGAGGGACACGGTCGAACGCCTTCTCCAAGTCCACAAAACACATGTTAACTGGTTGGGCGAACTCCCATGCACCCTCCAGGACCCTGCTGAGGGTGTAGAGCTGGTCCAGTGTTCCACAACCAGGACGAAAACCACACTGCTCTTCCTGAATCCAAGGTTCGACTATCCGACGGACCCTCCACTCCAGGACCCCTGAATAGACCTTACCAGGGAGGCTTAAGAGTGTAACCCCCCTGTAATTGGAGCGCACCCTCCGGTCCCCCTTTTTAAACAGGGGGACCACCACCCCAGTCTGCCAATCCAGGGGAACTGCCCCCGATGTCCATGCGATATTGCAGAGTCGTGTAAGCCAACACAACCATGCAACATCCAGAGCCTTAAGGAACTCCGGGCAGATCTCATCCACCCCCGGGGCCCTGCCACTGAGGAGCTTTTTGACCACCTCGGCAACCTCGTCCCCAGAGACTGGAGAGCCCAACCCAGAGTCCCCATGCTCAGCTTCCTCAACAGAAGGCATGTTGGTGGGATTGAGGAGGTCTTCGAAGTATTTCGCCCACCGGCCCACAACGTCCCGAGTTGAGGTCAGCAGTGCACTATCCCCACTATAAACAGTGTTGGTGCTGCACGCCGGATGGTGGACCAGAATCGCCTCGAAGCCGTACGGAAGTCTGTCTCCATGGCCTCTCCAAACTCCTCCCACGCCCGAGTTTTTGCCTCAGCGACAACCCGAGCCGCATGCCGTTTCACCCGCCGGTACCCATCAGCTGCTTCTGGAGTCCCACAGGCCAAAAAGGCCCGATAGGACTCCTTCTTCAGCTTGACAGCATCCCTCACCGAAGGTGTCCACCAACGGGTTCGAGGGTTGCCGCCACGACAGGCACCAACAACCTTGCGGCCGCAGCTCCGATAGGCCGCCTCGGCAATGGAGGTACGGAACATGGTCCACTCAGACTCAATGATCCCCACCTCCCCCGGAACATGTTCGAAGTTCTTCCGGAGATGAGAGTTGAAGCTCCGTCTCACAGGGGACTCCGCCATACGTTCCCAGCAGACCCTTACTACACGTTTGGGCCTGCCAGGTCTGACCGGCTTCCTCCCCCACCACTGGAGCCAACTCGTCACCAGGTAGTGGTCAGTGGACAGCTCCGCACCTCTCTTCACCTGAGTGTCCAAGACATACGGCCGCAAATCCGATGAGACGATGACAAAGTCAATCATCGAACTGCGGCCTAGGGCGTCCTGGTGCCAAGTGCACATATGGACGCCCTTATGCCTGAACATGGTGTTTGTGATGGACAATCTGTGACGAGCACAGAAGTCCAACAACAGAACACCACTTGAGTTCAGATCGGGGGGGCCGTTCCTCCCAACCACGCCTCTCCAGGTCTCACTGTCATTGCCCACGTGAGCGTTGAAGTCCCCCAGTAGAACCCCAACGTACAGGTGCCCAGATGGGGGGGCAACAAGTATGCCCACTCCAGCCCGCCGCCTCTCACTGTGGGCAACTCCAGAGTGGAAGTACGTCCAGCCCCTCTCAAGGAGACTGGTTCCAGAACCAGAGCCATGTGTCGAGGTGAGGCTGACTATTTCTAGCCGGAACCTCTCAGCCTCGCACCCTAGCTCCGGTTCCTTCCCCACCAGAGAGGTGACGTTCCACGTCCTAAGAGCCAGCTTCTGCAGCCGAGGATCAGATCGCCAGGGTCCGCTCCCTCGGCTGCTGCCCATAGCACAATGCACCCGATCCCTTTGGCCCCTCGGACAGGTGGTGAGCCCATCGGAAGGGGGACCCACGTCTCTTCTTCGGGCTGAGCCCGGCCGGGCTCCGTGGGTAAAAGTCTGGCCACCAGGCGCTCGCCATCGTGCCCCACCTCCAGGCCTGGCTCCAGAGTGGGGCCCCGGTGACCTGCGTCCGGGCGAGGGAAAACGAAGTCCAAAGTTTGTGTTCATCATAAGGGGTCTTCGGACTGCGCTTTGTCTGGTTCCTCACCTAGGACCTGTCTGTCTTGGGTGACCCTACCAGGGGCATAAAGCCCCAGACAGCATAGCTCCTAGGATCATTGGGACACTCAAACCCCTCCACCACGATAATAGTGCAATTCTGTAAAGACAAAATATGTCTGGTATTCTAGCTCTCATTTACATATCTTGCTAAATTGCGGATTTGAATATTGCAATACTTTCCTATAGCAAAATAGACCTGCAGAAAGAAATTACTAATAAAATATCTTACATATGCATAGTTGTATGTTCTATATAGAGATTTTCCTTAGCTTTGATTGTGTATCTCACAATTTTATAATTTATTATTGTTTATTAAACTCTGAAAGCTGTGTGGCTTTAATATTCTGTCCTAGAATGTGGTTAGATGTACCCCTTTAGTGGTCTCTGCACGGCCCTGCACAATAATGTGAACCGTGTTGTTAGCTCAGGAAGCCGGTGAATTGTGAGAGGAGTCCGGTGTTCAGAAAGCAGGTTCTGTACCTGAACTCAGGGAAGAGAGTTTCTCTCTGTCCCATCATAATGATGAACTGGGTCCAGTTCCATAACAGAATGGGTGGTGTATTCATAAGGGAAACTACGGTTTCTTACAGCCCTTTCCCACCCTGCTCCCGTATTAGTATTTTCCCATAAATATCCGTCTTCCCCCCACAGCTCTTACATTAGTTTTACTCCCCCCTCCTCTGACAGTAGCACCGGACAGAGACATTTTCCATATTCTCAAATTCAAAATTTGAGAGGTATTGGGTGTATTTGAAGACATCTATGTTGGGGAAATTATATTGACAATAAACATATTGCTTACTACATTCAGTGCATTAAGTCTGCTATTTTCAGTTATAACTCTTCAAATTCCGGTGTGATGGTCGTTGAAATACCATCTCCAAGTGGTATAATTTCCAAGTGGTATAATTTTGCTACAAACCAGATTCCAAAAATGTTGGGACACTAAAATTTGAATAAAAACTGAATGCAATGATGTGGAGGTGCCAACATCTAATATTTTATTCACAATAGAATACAAATCACAGATCAAAAGTTTAAACTGAGAGAATGTATCATTTTAAGGGAAAAATATGTTGTTTCAAAATTTCATGACGTCAACAAATCCCAAAAAAGTTGGGACAAGGCCATTTTTACCACTGTGTGGCATCTCTCCTTCTTACAACACTCAACAGACGTCTGGGGACAGAGGAGACCAGTTTCTCAACTTTAGAAATAGGAATGCTCTCTCATTCATGTCTAATACAGGCCTCTTAACTGTTCAATCGTCTTGGGCCTTCTTTGTCGCACCTTCCTCTTTATGATGAGCCAAATGTTCTCTATAGGTGAAAGATCTGGACTGCAGGCTGGCCATGTCGGTACCCGGATCCTTCCCCTACGTAGCCATGATGTTGTGATTGCTGCAGAATGTGGTCTGGCATTATCTTGTTGAAAAATGCAGGGTCTTCCCTGAAAGAGATTACTTCTAGATGGGAGCATATGTTGTTCTAGAACCTGAACATAGTTCTCTGCATTAATGGTACCTTTCCAGACATATAAGCTGCTCATGCCACAAGCACTCATGCAACCCCATACCATCAGTGATGCAGGCTTCTGATAACAACTTGGGTTATCCTTGTCCTCTCTGGTCTGGATGACATGGCGTTACAATGTTCCATAAAAAACTTCAAATCATGACTCATCTGACCACAGAACAGTCGTCCATTTTGCCTCACTCCATTTTAAATGACTCCTGGTCCAGTGCAAACGGCTGAGCTTGTGGAGCTTGCTTAGAAATGGCTTCCTCTTTGCACTGTAGAGTTTCAGCTGGCAGCGGCGGATGGCACGGTGGATTGTGTTCACTGACTATGCTTTCTGGAAGTATTCCTGAGCCCATGCTGTTATTTCCTTGACAGTGGCATTCCTGTTTGAGGTGCAGTGACGTTTAAGGGCCCGGAGATCACGAGCATCCAGTAGAGTTTTACGGCCTTGACCCTTATGCACAGCGATTGTTCCAGATTCTCTGAATCTTTTGATGATGATATGCACGGTTGATGATGATAACTTAAAAGTCTCTGCTATTTTACGCTGGGTAACACCATTCTGGTATTGCTGCGCAACAATGGTGGAATTGGTGATAGTCGAGAAAAGTCGAGCTCATCCCACTTCCCCATGCTGGAGATTTTTGTTTAATAATAACAATGAATAAAGTTACCTTTAAAATTGAGTACACAGGTGACATCAAGACCCAACAGTAGTCAGACTGTAATAAAATTAATCTGGTTGTGTGTGTTTTGTCCTGCAAACTTTGCTTAGATTCTACTTTTTTCTATTTAATCATAAAAAATCATAGTCAGGCAGAAAGAGTGTCATGGAACAGGAAGAGCAGGTTTCCTGAAGAAAGAGGAAGAAAGTTTCCAGCCTGCATGTGTATAAAAATAGTTCAGAGTACTCCTTATTTCAAGCATTAAAGGTTAAAAGAATAAAAAATAAACATTTTGAATAATTGGATAAAACCCAGAGTAAAATGCTTACCATCTTGGCTTCAGAGAGACACTGACATTCTAAGAAACTCTTTTTATATCCAATCATGTTGTCAATTGACCTAATTAGTGTTTATTGCTCTTCCAACTGTTATATGTTCAATTTCCTTTTTCCAGCCACTTATTGCTACTTGTCCCAACTTTTTTGGGATTTGTAGACACTATGAAATTTTGAATCAACATATTTTTCCTTTAAAATGTTACATTTACTCGGATTAAACTTTTGATCTACCATCTATGTTCTATTACGAATAAAATATTGACATTTGCCATCTCCACATCATTGCATTCAGTTTTTATTCACAATTTATTTAGTATCCCAACTTTTTTGGAGTCCGGTTTGTAGAAAAACAAATAACACTTTATTTGAAGGGGTGTGCTTAAGTCTGACATGACACTGTCATAAACATGACATAACATCTGTCATGAACATAAAGAAGTCTTTATGAATGTTTATTACAGTTGTCATGAAGCGTCATTCGGTAAATGACACTTTTAATGCAAAGTTGCTCTAAAAGTTGCATTGAAACTCCATTAAAAATGCCAACTTTGCATTAAATTGCCTGATTTTGTAAATTCTGATAACATTGGCATTTTTAATGGACTTTTAATGCAACGTTCAGCGCAACTTTGCATTAAATGTGTCATTATTTACCAAATAACACTTTATGACAACTATCATAAACATTCATAAAGACTCCTTCGTGTTCATGACAGATGTTATGTTTATGACAGTGTCATGTCAGTCTTATGCACACCCCTTCAAATAAAGTGTTACCACAAATAAAAATCCAGTAATATTGCTATCATTCAGAACTTGCCCTAAAAGTAAAACAAAAATTACAATTGTAAGGATCCAGAACGTAACGCTGTGGGGTAGTTCTGAGTGTTTCTGGATGGTCATGCAGCACATTATTTTGTGTCTTGGTTAGTGATTCTGGCAAGCTTGATTCAGACATGTTTTTATCAATACTGAGATGTGAAATTAGCTGTAGATTTAACCCCACTTGTACTGACAGTTATTTATTTTATCGTCACATCCAAATTCAAAACCACTGTTTTATTTGCAATGAGTCTATTGTGTGTTTGACAGAACACACAGTCTATTATTTACATTTAGCATAATTGGAACATTTTTTTTTTTATCGACTCAAAAGGACTTGAAATTTCAAGCTGGCGACTTGACTTGAAGACAAAGACTTGAGACTTGCAAAACAGCGACTTGGTCCCATCTCTGATAATATATAACTATTGAAAAGATTCTCCAGTCTTATTTGCTTTTGGTCATATTAAAATCACTATTGCATTTTATTCTATTTTAAAGTGTAACTAAATAGGTGTGATGGAGACCATCCCTAATAAATGATTATTGATATTATATTTAAAATTTATTTACAGAACAAATTCTTTTTGTTTCACTTCTTTATTTCAGTTACATTGTGACATTTAGTTAAACATTCTTTCAGGCAGAGGGACTGACCATCCTTCCTGTACAGGGAGAATGGGTGGAAATGTCAGTTTGTTTCAATTTGGGGTTAATTGATTGAGTCTTACCTTTTTGGGTGTGTCTCCTCAGCAGGGTGGAGCAGCAAAGGGGGACAAATGCTCCTGGTGCTCCTTTATTTTATTTATTTATTTATTGAGCGGAATTGTACAGGAACACAATGGCCAGGCTAAGTTTCATGAGAATAATGGCTTTCTTTAGACTCTGACAAAAAACACTTGCATGATTTAAAAAGATGAACTCCTGTTTTCATTTTGTGTACACAAAAGCTGTTAATAAATATTTCTTACAGACTGATATAAATCCCACTACATTTCAGAGTACTGTTGTTTCTGTCTATAGTAATCAGATGCCGTCTTGTCTTATAATAAGGATAAGTCGAAACATGAACAACTAAAGCTGAATACACAGAAGCGGAAGATGATGTGAGGATTTCAGCAAAGACTTGAGCAATTTATGTGCAGTTTGGAGGAAGGAGCTGGATGGAGTGATGAAGAAAAGGAGCTAGTTCTAATGAAGGACTGCAACCTTGTTTATTTGAGCCATATAGTTCAGGAAGAAACAATGACTTCGTTTCTGGGGAGGAAGGGTTGGAACTGGGCATCTGTCACCTCCAGATCACTGAATGGTAATAAACAGATTTGTGTATATAATGATTATTAATCTATAATTCTGGTTTAATTCAAATAATCCAGTTACTTAAAAGTAACTGGTACAAGTTCTGCATGTCTTCCAACATATAAATGATGTTCTGAGCATGGTGTTCAGTGACCAGCCCTGCTGTTACTCTTTTTTCCAAGTCTGGATTTCAATTTGTCCTCTTTCGATATATCTGTTACAATCTTGTACAGTACAGAGGGATTATCAGTTGACGTCACCCAGCATCATCACCACCCAGTGTACTGTGTATGTTACCTGTAGAAAGAAAGTAAAAATATATTATTCTACTATTTACAATTAGGCTAAAAAAAACAATTTCCAACTCGGAGCATGCACATAACATGCAGCGTGGGGCCATCTGATACAGATGTCAGGTTTTATTTTTAGCATAGCAGCGCACTGCCTCTCATTCAGGCTGCTGCACTTTAGTTTCTGATGACTTGGTTTGATATATATAAAATTTTTATAACAGAAGGTGACATAGTTACTTGATCGTACTATAAAATGGCATCACGTGTCATATAAGGCTGTCCCTTTAAACTGCCAGTGAGTCCTGCATTGTTTAGATGTTCTCAAGTGGATCAGTCCTCTGTAAGCTCTTAGATTCAATTTGGTACTGACCTCTTGGAAGGTTCTTCACCGTTTCATTTTTATTCCCTGGATAATGGTTCATTCTGTGTGATTTGTCAATGTCAGTGACTTTTTTGTGTATTTTTGTTTTTGTAACTTGGATCGGAATATGATGTGTTCTATAATATGAAGGAAGGCTAAAAGATCTAAAAAGAAAACAGGTTCTACTGGAGTGACATGACTTCTTGTATCTTCAGGTCAGGAAACGGTCAATTAGTTTGTTCAGAACTTTACCAGGCGGATCACTATTCAAATTTTTATAACCTTAAAACTTAGTGACCGTTATTTAGGAGTAGAGGCTACATGATGAGTTTTCATGAGACAGTGTCTTATAACATAAAAGCAAAATATTAATTATTTTATGTTAATAATGAATGATCAATGGATTGTCATGGCACTACTTTTCTGAATTCTGTTCAGCTTTCCTGTCCTCTTTAATATAGTGCGAGTTATAACCTTGAATGAATGAAGCTGGGTGTTTTGTCACTGTCAATTCAATTTAGTTTTTTCATGGGGCCTATTCACAATAACTGTAGATTATGCCCAGAAATCTACGGATTCCAACTGGATTGTTTTCATTTTAATTGGATCCTAGTTATTAAACAATGCAGTAAAATTCAGTTTATTATGCAAAAAAGTTGAAGGAAACCCTGCCCACTGCAGCTTTCACTGCCACAACTGAGTACTTTCTACATAAAACCACCAAACACATTCTCTTTCCAATCCCATAAGTTGTTTTTATTGTTGTCTTCATGCAGGCAATGGAGCTACTGGTTGAGAAGGCTATAAACAGCGCCTCAGCCCCTCTCAGCCCCGGTGATGCACTGAGACGTGTCTTTGAATGCATTTCTTCTGGAATTTTACTTCCTGGTGAGATGTCTTTGAATTTTTTCTGCAGTTCTGTCTCAACTGAGCGATGTGACAACTTTAGTGTTTTTCTTGTGGGAGTTGAGCAGAGAGCTATAGGAAACATTTGAGAGAAAATTCTTGCTAATTAAAACACAATGTATATTGGAGAACAATTTTACTGATCAGCTTTGATTCATTTTTATCTTATCCAGTCAACTGCTACTAGGAATGCGTGATGTACGGTATATGGTAGACACGACAGAAATTTGGCCTATGATAGAGACCTGCAGTGTACCAGTTAATTCTTGATGATGTAACTGGCCTACGTTAAAACAGAGCCAGTGGGAGGCAGCAGGGCAAAGAGCACAAGGGAAGAACTCACTATAAAGGCAGGTCCAAAAACATCAATTACCTGGACCTGGATCAGGTCTAACCTCCTGCAGTCTTAGCATGGCGGCATGTGTCACTCTCAGACAACTGGAAACCGAGGGGAAAACGTCCACATGGGATCGGCATGACCTCCACTGGGACGCACATGGGGAAACGCTCTCAATCCAGTGGACCACGTTTCTTAACCCTCCCGCCTCCTGCAGCCTTAGCGCAATGCTCAGGAAAAATGGCAGATGTCGCGCTCGGACAGCGAGGAAGGGCTGTGAGGTGGTCTGATTGTCTTTCTGAAACCACATAGAATAAACCTTGCAAAACCGCACACTGAGACCAAGCCGGATCATGCACAGTAAAAAAATTGTGCGGTTTAAATGACCCTATCTGTTAAGACTGTGGGAAGGTTGACCAGTCAGACCAGGAGCAGAGAAATTTAACCTGTGGGTGGAATGGAGGAGATACAAGCATTTTGTTATTACCATCTTAAAACAATACATGTGCGTGAATACCAGCAATATTGTGTTTATTTTTCATTTATTTATTTAACCAGGTAGTCACCATGTGGGTGACTATCTGGTTAAATCAAAGTTAAACGAAAACTATATCTATATAGGAACACAATAACGTTAATGTAACTGATGCCTGTGTCAAATCCTGCCTTTTCTTCCCAGTGTTGTGCCTGGAGCTTGTAGTCAGCTGTATTGCTGGTATTCAAGCACATGTATTGTTTTAAGGTGGTAATATAAAAATGTTTAAATTTCCTCCATTCCACACACAGATTACATTTCTCTGCTCCTGGTCTGACTGGTCAACCCTCCCACGGTTTTAAGTGATGGGGTCAATTAGACCCCACAATTGTTTTGCTCTGTGCACTGTCCAGCAGGATCATACTGTGTGCTTTTACAAGTTTTTTTCTTTCTTTGTGGTTTCACACCAACCCACGGCGCTTCCTCACTGTCTGATTGTGGTATTTGCCATGCTCCTCCTGAGCATTGCAGTAAGACTGCAAGAACTGCATTGAACTCGGCCAGTGGCGGAACAAGTCGACGTCTTGCCGGGGAGTGGGGCTAATGACCGGGCCCTTTATTCTCAAAATAACAAAGCTCATGAAAGCATAATTTTATAAAGTACTAATAAAAGCCACTCATATTTGTTGTAAAAAATACTTCGATCTACCTAGTTTACAATCCGTTCCTAAGTATCTGACTGATGATGACGTTGTGGATGGTTGGTGACATGTTTTACCCAGAATACACTTGGAGACAATATCGGCGATCAACTTGTAAATTTGTGTGTCATAAAGTTAAATGTAAGAATGAAAATAAAGCCAGTCATGTAGCACAACATTTTATTCAATATTTTACACCTACTATGTCCCTAAAATCAGTTGGTCTTGTAAAGTTTTTAGCAACCCTCCATTTATAATCTACATACACCATACTCAACATGCGAGGGTCCACCTTCTCCAGCTCTCATCAGATGTGATCCAGACTGGGATCTCTGAAGTCATATTCTGCCTCCCATCCGGGCCCCCCCCCAGACCCGGCCCGGGGGTCCACAAATCCCCCCCCCCCCCCCCCCCCCCCCCATGCCCCCATCGCTCCACCCCGGGACCCAACACGCGCATATCAACACTAATATAAGTGTAACAATAATGACCAAAATAAAACACAGGAAATATTAAGGTTAGCTAAAATCTCGTTGCGGGAGCTAAAGGACCCCTGAACGCTGCGGACTGATGCTGTTGTCACGGTTGCCTAGATAGATCAGGAGAGGAACACAGCAGACCCTGATATGGTAATGTTTTGCTATGATTATGTGTCTTTTTGTGCTATTAGTAGATTATTTTTGTTTTTATTATTTGCTTATTTAATATATAATATCAGAAAAAATAATACAAATGATCATTTAAAAAACAACGCATACATTAGATTAACAGTAAATACATGTATGTTTTATTTTGAAATGTTTATATATTTTATGAATTCATTGTTCAGTGGTCATTAATGCACCAGACATAGACCTGCATCCCAGGGGCGGTTCTAGATGGGGGCCAACAGGGTACCAAAGAAGTTATACTAAATAAATGTCTTATGTTAATACTCAGTGATTAATTTTTTTTAACCTTCACAATTTTACTTTTAACAATGAATTAAAAATTATAGTGCTGCACTTTTGGGTGCTGTATAGGATCACGCTTTCCATCTGCCAGGGATCTGCAAACTGAATTTTTTTGATTCCCTTATTTTGATTTCTGAAAGGTGGCAACCCTACTCATACCGGAAGAAGGGAAGTATCTTAATAAACGAGCCGGACACGGTGCTTCTGCTCCAGCGATTATTATCTAAGGAAGCAGTTCCAGTGCTCTTCACTATAGCTTGCGCTAGACTCCTCCTGCTGGTTGAATCTGTCTACTGCTTCAGCCAAATCAGACTAATCAGCGTCATGGGAGGTTAAACCCGAACCATGTCCAGATAATTAACATTTTTGCACCTGGTTTTTTAACGAGCTCTTGCTTTACGCTCTGTCACGCTGCTTCTTGCTTGCTCTGTTTTGGTGCCGGCTGGTTACGTCAACAAAAATGACTGCTTTTAGCCGGTAGACTGCAGATCTCAATCGTAGGATACATTTCTATTGTTTCTACCATATACTGGGTATATCGCACGTTCCTATCGCGATATGAATTTTATGCCACTTCACACATTCCTAGCTGCTCCTATGCACAATGGGCATGTTCACAAAAAGGGCCAGTCCGGTTGGAGTTTTATTGACCTTGCCCTCATTAATGTGGGATTCCACGCAGCAACACAACTGGTTTTGTTTCCCTGTGCAGGTGGACCAGGGTTGTTGGATCCGTGTGAGAAGAAGCCTGTGGATACCCTCACTGCCATGGGAGAGCAGCAGAGAGAGGACATAACCTCCAGCGCTCAGGTACACACTCAATCTGATAGTTTGCTTCAGACATTTGGCTCTTTGAAAATCCATTTTTATTATACAATTGTAAATACTTGTACTAAATAATGGCAATAGAATAAAGTTTTGGCCATAATGAGCTGCTCTAAATTCAGCACATGTGAAATACCAGGGATTTATAAATGATTTAATTTATTCTAAATGACAGGTTGTCCCTTTTTTGCAACTGATAAGAGATGGACTGATTGAAGCAAAGTTAGGTATTTTTACCACATTCCAACACAAATCCCTGTTCCTTTTTAAATTTCCACTTGAAAGAATCAGTTTTGCTTTAAATTAGATGGTTAGAAGCCACTGATTTAGAGAAGTTCTGAAATGTTTATGTAACAGTAAGACTACACCTCCCAGGAAGCCTCCATTTTGCTTTTACCTGCTAGAGGAGTTCAGTAATCTAAAGCTGCAGTAGAGTTTGAAAACAGAAACAATCAACTTCACTTTATTCAGACGTAAAGAAGACCTCAGGTCAGACCTCAGGTCAGAACTACAACACATTAACTTTACTATTCTGTTTTACTTTGACTTGTCTCTCTTTCCAAACCCTGATGAAGCAACATTTGTTTGAACACATTGTCGTTGTTTTGCAGTTTGCTCTGAGGCTTCTGGCCTTCCGTCAAATTCACAAAGTTCTGGGTATGGATCCCTTACCGCAGATGAACCCTCGCTTCAACGTTCGCAACAGCCGGAAACGCCGTCATGACAACAGTGATGGAACAGACAGCTTTGAAGGGGAAGGCAAAAAAGACAAAAAAGATTTTGATAATTAAAGTTTTTCTGTTATCACTTAAGGGAAACCCTAGAAAAATGTCCTAAAACTGTTTGCCTGTTTTGTGTGTGCCGTTTTTTTTTCTCTCCCTACAAAGCAGTGTATCTGATCCAAACTCTGTATTACAAACACAAATGTTAAGCTACATGTTATTTCAGTTGTAGATTTTCAGAATGCTGGTGCTTGGCAAAATAAACGAGCTGCTGTGCTTGTTGTGTAGAAAGATTGAAGGACAGTGGCTCTGCTGCTCTAACCTCACCTGTCTGACTACGAGCCGAATCTCAGAGGATCACTGTATCCACGTTTAGACCATCAGCTCAGAGGAGTACTGACTGTCAATGACTTCATTCATCTGTATAGTACTATCCAGAGCTTTGTGTTGTTGTTATTGTGATGCAGATGGGCCAACTGAAAGTTTTTCTAAATGAATAACTCATCTAAATGCAAGTGGTGTTTAATGCTGTGGTCTTGTTACGTTTTGGTGCTTAACATCACTTAAAAGTACCAACAAAGCAGTGCATACCAGACTTTTAATTCTTCATTTATCTTTGTAGTTAGTGGAATTGTTTCATTTTTGCATATGTATCTGAGAGTATTTCTAATCTATTAATAGAAAAAACTAGCTTTAACTTAGTGATATTTCTTTTCTTAAAGGAACAAACATTTCACATCCTATACTGTTTGTTTTTATATTAATTTTAGTTAAATGCAACATTATTGGCTTGCCTGTCAATTATTAGAAGCTGAATTATTTCAAGGCAAGAAATATGACTAGAGCGCATGACTGGTTGTGGAAGCAGTGATGTAAACCCCTTCATCATGGCTTCTTTTGTGAATGTTTGCTGTATCTTGTTCTGCTTCCTGGTTCAAGTGGCAGAATAAAAGCATTTTTAGATGGCTGAATATTTGTAATTAGAAGCATTTTTTTCTCGTTTTCTTTTCTAGTTTTCATTTTTGAATAATCATATAAAGGGGGTTCAGGTGTCGAGGGTTACTGGCCTAATGCAACTTGGGCAGTAAGGATTTTAGTAAATAAGTAGACACAAAATTGGCTTATTCTCCAGATTTTTTTTTATTTAACAAATTGAGCTGTTTATACAATATTAGAAATGCATGAAAAAATACAAATGAATTCTTTTTTGATATTGTTCAATCGCATATATATTCCAGTTGATCCTAGTTATTAAACAGTACAATAAGCTCAGTTATTCAAAGTATTTTAAAAAGTTCCTAAGGAAACCCAACAGATTGCATCAAGTCAATGACGTACTGGCGGCAGAAAATTTGTCGTCAAACAATAATTTATTGCCTAATAGCATTCCTTTAGTGAACTCGATCATTTTAGGAAAGTTTCCATCTGCAGCTAAAATATCCTAACGTGAAAAGCTCAGTCTTTTCTGCTTCACTCAACAGAAAAAACTGTTTTAGTTAAACTGATATATACTGTATCAGTTCAATACTGCTACAGTATTGAACTGTATCGGTTCAATACAGTGTAGAACTGATCTGTTGCTCATTATGCAGAAAAGACTTTCTGGCGTTCTTTAGTACATCTGGGCTGAAGGAATCTTTGGCTCCGTCTGCTGCTCAGGCTGTCAGCCACGCTGTAGAGGGGATGAATGCTGGTGAGAGACTGAATGCTATCTCACCATCTTACAGTGGAGTCACTTACTCATCCTTTGAGTTTGATGAGTCTGAGTCCTTCACCTTCATTGCAGTACCCCAGAACAGCACTAATGACAAATGAAACATGAAGAGCATCCTACTGCAGATATTAAAAGGATCCAGGATTAGTTGGAACATGTTGGCCTAAATATGTTTATATGTTTTCCTGTTACCTAAAAAATTGCTGTTTGTGATATGCCAAAACTCATAATTTAAAAAATTTATATCTTTGTAATATTTTTCACTCGAGATCGGCATTTTTTCACCGATGGGTTGATGACGTATAATGGTCCATTCTGTACTGGAATCTCCAGAGTAAACACAGGAAGGCTAACTTTACCCGAGAAGTTTTTCATATTGTATTTGACTCTTGGAGTCATTTATACCAGCAGAACTGAAGGAGGAGCTAAAAATGCCGTATTGCAGTGCTGAGACGGGCAGAGCCAGCGTGTTTTCCACGCTCCTTCAACCTTCCTTCGGGGTGTCTGGTGTCGCCGTTACCACCACACCAGACTCTAAATAGCAAAGCCGTTGCCGATCTGGACATAACGCTACAAAGGCTGGAAGAAATGTCAAAGACAAGCAGCGTTAACGGAGCTATTAGCAGGGGTGAAAGTAAGGGGGTATGGCAGGGTACTGCGTACCCCTAAAAGATTTAGCGGGGGAACGCAGTACCTGCAAGAGAGAGGAGCGGCTGTCTGCTGTATAAAATCAAAGGGTTCACTGTGCAGCCGCGAGTTCACCAACGCCGTGACTGATTCGTTTTTCAAGAACAATCGACTTGATCAGTTAATAAATAGCTTCCAGCCCCCATTTCATATTGTTTCTTAACTGTTCTTTGCTAGAGCAGCGGTGCAATATGTCGATCGCGGAAGGTTTTGAGTCGATCTTGGCATTAGATGACAAACTGAACTCCGCCAGGACGCTGAGACCAGCACGTCCTCTGACTCCTTATCAAAACCTTCATAACTTTATTAAAGAACAAAAAAAAAAAAAAAAAAAATCAACAAAACGTGTTCAAATTAATGACCCAACAACAATAATATCTCAGTAATTGTTTCAACAAGGTGTTGCGCAATTCTGTGCGTTTCGGTTCCATTATTAGCAGAGCAGGAATTTAAAATTAATCAACCACCGCTGTGTTCATGAGAGGCTTATTAATGATCCCAAAATAAATATCAAGCCTGAAAACCTAATGTCGTAACGGACTTAATGTTGTGTTTTTAACTAATCTCGGGTCGGCTTCTGGAGCTCAGGCGGTTACCATGGCAACGGGTGTGCTTAAATGACAGAGAGAGATGGAGAGTAACAATGTGCGAGTGGTTTAGAGTTGATCACCTGTTCGGGTTGTTTACCTTTGCATTGGTGCATCACAGCCGCTGTAGTTTCTGAACATTCAATAAACTACAAACTTGGACTAATTACCTCGTTCTTTGTGAGTATATGTCATTTACAACAAACATCAAACGGTAAATATGTTTCATTAAGTATTTAACAAACAAATGGCTTCTACCACGATAATTATGTGAAATTAAATTGTCTAATATAAAAAAATAGTTTGGTGCTGTCGGGTTCAGAGTCTGAGAGGCTTTTCCTTTATCAAACAATTTTTTTTGCATCATATTTAGTGGAAATATTGATGTTGATGATTCTCCAAAATAATAACCTTTTTCCACCTTTATAGCTCCACTGTTAAAAATGAGAAGGTAAGAATCACAAATGACATTGAAATAAAATCCAGTCCAACATCTGGTTTGAGGCGATTCCTCTGGAACCTGTTGGAGGAAAAATATCCCAACTTCAGAAGATGAGCTTTAACCTAACAGAGCTCTGTGGTTCCTCCTGTCAGTATGAGAGTCAGGGTGAGGAGGCGCCATGTTAGGAAGAGAAGTGGAAGCTGCAGGATCTTCAGAACAAACAGGTCATGATGCTGGGCTACTGATTATCCCTCTATCTGGACACAGGATCAATAGAACCAGTTTAAAAGCTGAAATGAATTATATGCCAGACATGGAAAACTGGGATGACTCCATGCCATGATGTTCAGAATTTAGGTCTCATGACATCTCAAGGTGTCAACATTGCAGCCAGTGGGCTGAGGCTTTATTTTGTAGCAATTCAAGAGCTACCCAGCTTTTATCACTTTGCAAAAATTTAATCAGCACAGAAACTCCAAAGCACACAAAGAAGCAATATATATATAGGTAACTGCAGCCATCACAACACCCCTGCGTCATCTGAGTACTTTTGTAGGAAAAGTCATCTGCACAGTAACAGAGCAATGGGGAAAAAGGTGGTATATATATATATATATATACACACGAAATATTGTTTTTAACTTGCATTGTTTCAAAATGAGCTTCTTGTAGCACCAAGGCTTAAATACTATTTCTTAATATAGTATAGTTCATTATTTTTACGTCTTTCATTCTCCTGCTAATTGAAATGCATTACTGGTCTGAACAGCGCCTAATTTGTCACTGCGATTCATTGTGTCCAGAAAACCATTTTATCCCAATAAAGGACAGGGACAAGTCTGTCACGAAAATATTAGTAGCGCCACCATTTGTTATTAGATATATATATTAGAAAACTGATGTTTGATAAATTCTCCATGATATAAATCTATAAACAGTTTAGTTTTTGTTAGTTTTGTGAAGATGCAAGAAGGGGCGAATTTATTTTTATATTGGTCCATCGTTTTATGCTGTAGGACCCGTAGTTTGATGACTGTTATAAATATCACCACGTTTTGCAAACAGGGAATTAGCTCAGTTTTTGTCGCTTGTTTTTAGGAATTACAGCAGCTGCAGTGGCGCCACAATAAAGCTGATAAACAGGTGAAGAAGATGTTCGGCTTTGCAAACAGACAGAACCACTTCTGACTGTTCGCAAAGCCAAACATCCAGTAAAAGTTCCACCAAGCCACTACTAAGGCACTGGGGTCAAGATTCTATACACGGGCAAAACAAGGTTCAATGTCCAAACTTATTGATTGTTCTTGATGATTTATTTTCCTCATTCACCAAACAATTACAGACATCAAACTTTAATTTGTTCTCATGCTACCACTCTTAAAAACCGTCGGTCCCAAACCCAAATGCCTGCTGGTCCTTCTCCAGGCCCCTGCACTTATAGAAAGTGGACTGACTCACATTACTTCCTGTCTAAATTTAGAAAATAAATAAGAAAATAATAAAACAAAAAATAAATAAAATCAACAATTATCAACCTACAAATAAACTCTGTAAATAATACAAAAAATAGAAATTTAAGAATAAAGTAACAAAATTCAAATGGATAAAGAAATAAAGAAAAAATAGCTCCAACAACTTCTATCCCGCCTTTTCTCGCTCTGTATGTCGGTATTACGCACAACCGTTGCCATGGCAACCGATAAACAACAGTTCAACGAGCACACAGAGCAGAGATTACCGATCAGAGGAATCAACACCAAAAAACAAACATTTCCCACACAAAAAAGTAGCAGAAATACTAAAACAGAACATCCAGTCTGTTACATTATGCTGTCAGGCTTAATGTCTATATTGTGATTATTAATAAGTTTTCGCCTGAGCACAGCAGCGGTTGATTAGCTCATTTAAACAGCTGCTCTACTGATGACGTGGTGGGCGACTTTTAGTGCTAACAGAACCAAAACACACCGAACTGCGCAGCACATGCTAAGGTTATCAAAGTCAGTAGCAGACTAACAACAGTTAGGCTAGCATAACTGACCCAATGCTCACTTGTTCAATGTTTTTTTTAAATTAAAACGTTTTCCTCACCTGTGAAATCTGAAGCCCTTGTTACCATTATCTATGGTTGAATTAACTACTAAACATTGCGTCCATTGTTCTGATTATTTGCATGATTGTAGTATTTTCCTGACCACCGATATTTCTGACTCAATGTTATTAAGGGAGGAAAAATTATTCTAAAACTTTAAAAACTTTTTGACTCGTTATATCCTCTCTATGCCCGGATTCAGAAAATGCTGTGCGCAAAGACTGAGATCACACAGAGATGACAGAGTCACAATAATCAGCATTTATTCAAGACAGATGCATACTATCACCAGAAAAGCACATCACAAAACATCAGAAACCTCAGAGCACAAACACATGAATTTACCTGAGAAAAGGAAAAAGACAAAAAATAGCAAAGACGTCTTTGGAGAATTGCAAGCGCAAATAAGGAGAGCTTCTCCGATCTCCTGCTGGTTTATGGCTTTCACACATCAGTGTGAAAAGCTAGAACTTCCTACTGATTGTTTTCCAGACATACAAAGGGCAGATCAGAGATCTTGGCAAACAACTACAGATAAAATAAAGATCAATAGGCTAAAATAAGTTAGAATTTTAAAACTATAATTAGGCTATTTCAATCAAGTCATGTTAAATTTTAAAACTATCTTATTTTAAATATATTTTCTTAACAATGTACAGAAATGGCGCATGTGTGACTTACGATAAATCACGTAATGTCCAGTAATATATCCATCAATGCTGCTGCCTCGCGCTCTGTCCTTCTCTCGCACTTCCCAGTACTTGGAAATTACCGGTGTCAGGTTACATTGTGTTGCATTCAAGTTGTCGGGAAAAAGAGTTTTATGCGCTTAATCTACGATTTGCTATAACTATTTATTGAATTCATTGTCGCTAGCTGGGGTGGCAACAGGGGTGGCGAGGCTCTCGTTTAGGTAGGCAACTGCCACCCCATGCCTCCCCAGTAGATCCGCCCCTGTGTAACAGTGTTTAGGTTGTAGAATCCCACTTGCTTTATGTATCAGTGCAATGGGAAAATAGCGCCCCCTCTCTGTGTGGCTGGTTATATGCTGCTGGCTCCTGTACTCAGTGCCAGTCTGTGAAAGCTGCGCGAGAGGTGAGTTGCATTATTCAGCACTCCGAGTAGGAAAATGTTAGCAACAGATAAAACATAATTTTTATTGACTTAGATAAATAGTGTGTAATTGATATTTACTTGATACGTGCTTGGCACCACTTTTTGTACTTTTAATTCAATGATAAAACACTTAATGTGCTAAGTTAAAAACTAACATAATGCTCGCTCTGGTGTAGTGTGCTGGTTGAAGCTGAACCGTTGCACTGATTCGATCCCCGATATGTTCTCATTCAGGAAATAAACAGCAGATCACCCAGAAACTCCTTGTCTTCATTAAAAAAACTACACAACGCAGAGTTGAAGGGTTACTTGGGCCGGCCTGGTACAGTGGAGTGAAGCAGAACCCGGTTACATTGGTGCCGTGACCCGAGCTTCAGCAATCCTGTATCTGCAGCGGTGCCGTCTATTTCCTGGACAACGGTTGGAGTCGCCACATGGACTATGGGAAACCCGACAGAATTTCCCTCCTTTCCGCCATTTGCTGTTTTCTATTCAAACTCTGAGGTGGGATTCTGTGAATCTGGTTGAAAAATAAAAAATAAAATAAATAAATAAATAAAATAAAAAAGTCCAAAGCAGATCTGAATCATGACGGACTTTCCTGGTTTTGGGAGAGGAAGGGGGACAGTTAGTTTCACCCCACTGCAGTCATTTGGCAGGGGTAGAGCAGGTTTGCTGGCAGCCCCAGTCTCATCCTCACCTCGGCCCATCTTTGCTGAGTTAAATGAAAAACATGTTGATGGTGACTGTGATGACTCCCATCATTCTAAATCAGACACCAAACCTAAGGAGAGTCTGTATGCAGAGATAGCAACGCAAATTGGTGTTTCTATTGGAGAAAACATTGCATCTTGTATTGAGTCTCGCTTGGGCTGTGGTCTGGAAAACAGTGTACTTGGGTCTGCCAGTAATGTGCTCTCAGAACCTTCACTTTTGAATGTGAATGTGAAATCTGATGTTAAAGAACCTGTGTGTTTTAGAGGGGATGGTTGTGACACATGCAGTGTTCAGGAATGGGAGGAAATGATAATGACCTATTTGAAGAAAAGAGGAGTACAAGTGGCTGAACAGGCTGATGAAGTGCTTAGTAAACTGGCAAACTACTGGCTCCGGCTGAACAGAGCCGTGGAACTGACAGAGGACTGTCTCAAAAGACAGAATAAGTCCTTCGCATATCTGACAAAAGAACTGACTGCAATGTTCATTCATCACTGCCCAGACTCAGAACTGTCTCTTATTTTCAAATGCAAGCCATTGCAGCAGTGGACACCTGCTGATGTACATGAAAAGTTACTGGAGCATAGCAAAGATCAGAAGTGTGGCCCTCAGCTGAGTGCATCCAGTGCTTTAAGTTTCCAGCGACAGGAAGTGGGTCCTCATGTGCCACAGGTGACATGCAGCAGTAAATGTACCACACCATCACCGACCTCTGCCTCAGTGCCATCTACTGGACTTAATGCACCAGCGCCTGCTGATTGTCCTGATCATGTGATAGCTCTGTTGGAGAAAGTTATGGAGGGTCAACCCCGACAAGCAAAGCCACCTGCTAAAGATGATGTCAGAGCTCATCGAAACCAAACACACAAAGTCATGCCCTGTGTGATCTGTGGTGACACTGAACACTCTACCTATTACCACTGTAGAGCCAATCAACTGTGCTTTATCTGCTATGCTGCTGATCACACATGGGCTCGGTGCCCCAGGGCCTATCTAACAAAGTGAGAGGGCCTGAATCAGCTGCCCAGCAGCTGGGAAACTAGTTGGCCTACATGTGGAGGGGGCAAGTGATAGGCTTGAAATTGCGCCCCAAGAAACTGATTTTGATGATTTGGAGTCTGTGTACCAAACTGTCTGTGAGGAACGCCAGCTTGGCCATCGACCAGTACTTCAGAACACCCAAAGACTGAAACAACATGATGAACTGTTCTATGAAAATGTGACCCTTGGTGGCAAAGTATCTGTTAAAGCAATGCTTGATAGTGGCTCCATGGCCTGCACCCTCATTACCGATCTGATGCCCCACCTCTTAGATCATGCAGTGTTGCACACCCCCACTTTGCCACCCACTGATGTTGTACTTATTGGTTGTGGAGGTTCAAGGACAATCCCATCTGGTGTGTGTGACATTACAGTGGAAATGTATGGCTGCAAAGTTGTTGTGCCGTTGCTGGTGGTTGCAGGACAAAGTGAGGACCTTATCATAGGCAGCAACCTTATGAGGATTTGATTGATCGCCTTAAGACAAAAGATGGTTTGGGGTGAAATGCAGCAAGATCTTAAATGCAGAAGACATGTCTGATCACAATGTGCTGAGTTTAATGTCAGAAGTGGTGGCTCCAGAGAGTGTCAGTGATAAGATTGGAACTGTCAAGCTAAAGAGAGCCATAACACTGAAATCATTGACAGAGCACCTGGTCTGGGGCAGGCTGCAGCTAGGAGGTAATGAGGAAGTGGGCAGTGCTGTAGTGATAGAACCCACAGTAGCAAGGTCGAGGCCAAGGTCAGTTATGGTTGGAAGAACTGTGGCGCATGTTAAAAGTGATGGGTGGCTCCCTGTAAAAGTGTTAAACCCCTTTGACAAGCCAATGACTTTAAAACAAAACATGAAGCTGGCTGATGTGTTTACCTGTGCAGCAGTGGAGAGCTTCAGCCCCACTGACTCCTGTTTACAACAGAATATACAGGTGCCGACTACTGACTCAGCACAGTGCACCGATGAGCAGAGTCTAGTTACTGATGTTTCTACTTTGCCTGATCATCCATCTTCAGAGTGAGTAACGGATGACAGTAGCCCTTTACATGCAGTACTGCAAAATCTGGGACTGTCTGACATTGATGTTGACTCATGTGAAGTGTCTCAAGCTAGCAAAGAGAAACTAGTTGACCTCATAGCCCAGTTTGAGTCCATTGTCTCGAGAGACAAGCTAGATTGCGGCAAAGCTACAGGCTTTCTCCATCGGATTCGAGTAATGGATGACAAGCCATTCCGGTTGCCATGCCGACGTGTGCCACCAAATCATTATGACAAGTTAAGACAAGCTCTGAATGAAATGGAGGAACGGGAAATAATCCGAAAGTCTTGCAGTGAATTAGCATCACCTTTGGTCTTAGTTTGGAAGAAATCTGGTGATTTAAGAATTTGTAATGACTTTCGCTGGCTTAACGCTAGAACTGTCAAAGATGCCCATCCAGCAGATGCACTGGCTGCTTTAGGAGGAAATGGCTTTTTCTCTACAATGGACCTGACTTTTCAGGCTACTATAATGTGGAGGTGCATCACCAGGACCTTAAGTACATGGCATTCACATCACCATTTGGGTTATACGAATACAATCGTATGCCACAAGGACGGTGCAACAGTCCTGCAACCTTTATGAGGATGATGTTGGGCATTTTCGGAGATCAGAACTTCCTCAGTGTGCTGTGTTATCTTGACGACGTCCTGGTTTTTGCCCCCACTGAAGAAGTGGCACTGCAGCGCATGCATACGGTGTTCCAGTGACTGCAGGCTCACAATCTTAAATTGGCTCCAAAGAAGTGCCACTTCTTGAGGCAGTCTGTGAAATTCCTAGGGCACATTGTTAATGCTGATGGAATAAGGTCAGATCTTGACAAAATAGCATCCATTATATCCCTTACGAAAGCAGACCTCATGGAAGATGGTTCTAAGGTTCCATCCCAGCAGAGGATCCGCTCGTTCCTGGGAATGGTCATGTATTACCAACAATTTATTGAGAACTGTTAATCCATTGCAAAACCTCTGTTCTGGTTGACATCTGGAGAGAGAGGCCCACATGGTCCAGGGAGAAGGCGCCAGCAGGCCCGTGCAAAACTGTGTGAGGAGGATTGGACAGATGACTGCAGGACAGAGTTGAAGCAGGCTCTGTTGGATAAGAGTGCTCCTGTCCCATCCAAACTTTGAGGAGCCCTTCCTTCTATCTGTTGATACCTCCAGCAGTGGCCTTGGTGCTGTGTTATCACAAGTTCCGGCTGGGGCTTTGACATCAAGGCCAATCGCCTTTGCCAGTAAGACACTCAGTCACGCACAGTCCAAGTATCCAGCGCATAGGCTGGAGGTTTTTGCTTTGAAGTGGGCAGTGTGCGATTAGTTTCATCATTGGCTGAGGGCTCATCAGTTTACAATATGGACCGATAATAACCCTCTGACTTGGATACTGTCTAAGCCAAGATTAGATGCATGTGAGCAGAGGTGGATTGCAAAACTGGCACCTTTCCAGTTTGACATTAAGTCCTAAAAATGTGGTTGCTGATGCACTGAGCAGGGAACCCTTTGTGCAACCCACTGCCCCCCATCGTTTAATAAGAGTACCATACAATGATCCGCTGGCTGAAGCAGAGGCAGTTGCCACAGGTGGCGTGCAGGAGGCCTTCAGATGGATGGTTCACTCACCTGAGGATACCCCAGGTGATGACCAGCCTATTGTTTCTCAGTGCACAGCTGTTGTACAGGTGGGGGGGGGCTGACATTTTCTGAGGTGGGATCTGTCTTCCAGGTTCATACAGAACATGAGTCCAAGGTGTGGCCACATGCTCTCCTTTTGGCTCAGTTCTCTCAGACTTTGCTCACACCAAACCAAACTGATTCTGAAATCTTTTCGCACGACGAGCTAGTGAGGCAGCAGCGGTGTGATGATACACAGTGTATGGGCAATCTTCTATGTAGAGAGGGGGCGAAGACCATCAAGGAGAGAGCGTGCCAAAGAAGTGACTGATACAAATAGACTTCTGAAGGCATGGAACAAGTTGACTGTGAAAAATGGTGTGTTGTATCGAGTCTCCAAGAATCCTGTAACAAAGACAAAAACCTACCTGTATATTGTCCCGCCTGCCCTGCGTCCTGCTGTGCTGAAGGGAGTCCATGATGAAGCAGGCCACCAAGGCCAACAACGAACCCTTTATCTGGCCAGGCAAAGATTTCACTGGTCTGGCATGGCTAAACATGTGGCAGAGTATGTGAGGTGCTGCAAGTGATGCATTGTTAGCAAGTCACCTGAACCAGAGGCTAGAGCATCTTTAGAGGACATCAGAGCCTCTGGAACTGGTCTGCATAGACTTTTGGTCAGCTGAAGACTCTGCAAATAAATCAGTGGATGTGCTTGTGGTCCCAGACCATTTTACAAAGATGGCACATGCCTTTGTATGCTCCAACCAGTCTGCCAAGGCAGTGGCGCATCAACTGTGGCATAACTATTTCTGTGTCTACGGCTTTCCAAGATGCTTACACTCTGATCAGGGAGCAAATTTTGAGAGTGCACTAATCTCTGAACTATTGAGTGTTGCTGGTGTCCAGAAGTCCCACACGACTCCATATCACCCAATGGGTAATGGTTCTTGTGAAAGGATGAACCGCACCTTGGGCAATATGATTCGTGTCTTGCCTCCGAAAGCTAAGCAACAATGGCCTGATGCACTGAAAGCCTTCACTTTTGCATACAAATGCACTGTTCACGAGACAACCGGCTTTGCTCCATTTCTGTTGATGTTTGGCAGGGTGCCAAGACTCTCAATTGATATAATCTTTGGTTCTGTCATTGACCATCATGACATCACAGATTATGGCCGATATGTCCAGACATTAAGAAAAGGCCTCAAGGAGGGAATGGACATTGCACAAAGAATGGCAAGCAAACAATTGCAGCGCCACACGGATCTCTACAACCGGAAGGTCCGGGGATCCCCAGTGGAGATTGGAGACCGTGTTCTTTTAGCCAAGAAAAAGGGACGTGGCAAGAGAAAGCTTGCAGATCGCTGGGAGAATGTTGTCTATACGGTTTTGGACAAGAATGACACAAGTCACACCTTTAAGCTTCAGAATGCTTCCACAGGCCAGGAGAAGATTGTACATCGCAACCTGTTAATGCCAGTGAACTTTCTCCCTCTCGAGGGTGCTTTGCTGCAGGAAGAAGTGGATGTGTCTTCTGAATCTGGCTTGCTGACGGCAGATGGCGATGGAGAGACTGTGGACGAAATGTCTGTGGCATCTGCTGAGTACAGAACAAGAGCTTGGGTTTCTGACTTGCCATCTGAAGTGTCCAGTGAGTTGCTGATGACTGAGGATATTGAACCAGAAGGCACTGTTGTGGACCATCGACTGGTCTCTGGCTGTGCTCCCACTATTGACTCTGATATAAAAAAGAATTCGACCAATGATGAGCACCAATCCGACCTGATCATGTCAGAGGATCCAGCTGCATACACTTCTGCTTTGGAGGCAGCAACCTCCAAAGGGTTGCTGCCTCCATGCTCAAACTGAGCATGACCCAAACTAGTTGCCGTTGGTTAAGGTCCAAAGGCAACCTTAACCGAAAGCTAAGCAACAATGGCCTGATGCACTGGCATCCATCCATTTTCTTCCGCTTATCCGGGGTCGGGTCGCGGGGGTAGCAGCTTCAGAAGGGAGGCCCAGACTTCCCTCTCCCCAGCCACTTCTTCCAGCTCCTCCGGGGGAATCCCAAGGCGTTCCCAGGCCAGCCGAGAGACATAATCCCTCCAGCGTGTCCTGGGTCTTCCCCGAGGCCTCCTCCCGGTGGGACATGCCAGGAACACCTCACCAGGGAGGCGTCCAGGAGGCATCCTTACCAGATAACGAGCCACCTCAACTGGCTCCACTCGACGTGAAGGAGCAGCGGCTCTACTCTGAGTCCCTCCCGGATGACCGAGCTTCTCACCCTATCTCTAAGGGAGAGCCCAGCCACCCTGCGGAGGAAACCCATTTCGGCCGCTTGTACCCGTGATCTCGTTCTTTCGGTCATGACCCAAAGCTCATGACCATAGATGAGGGTGGGAACTTAGATCAACCGGTAAATCGAGAGCTTCGCTTTTTGGCTCAGCTCTCTCTTCACCACGACGGACCGGTACAGCGCCCACTTCACGGCAGACGCTGCCCCAATCCACCTGTCGATCTCCCGCTCCCTTCTTCCCTCATTCATGAACAAGATCCCCAAATACTTAAACTCCTCCACTTGAGGCAGGACGACCCCCCTGACCTGGAGAAGGCACTCTACCCTTTTCCGGCTGAAGACCATGGCCTCGGATTTGGAGGCACTGAGCCTCATCCCGGCCGCTTTACACTCGGCTGCAAACCGCTCCAGTGAGAGCTGCAGATCACGTTCCGATGAAGCCAACAGGACCACATCATCCGCAAAAAGGAGAGATGTAAATCCTAAGGTCACCAAAACGGATCCCCTCAACACCTCGGCTGCGCCTAGAAATTCTGTCCATAAAAGTAATGAACAGAATCGGTGACAAAGGGCAGCCTTGGCAGAGTCCAACTCTCACCGGAAATGAACCCGACTTACTGCCAGCAATGCGGACCAGACTCTGACACCGGTCATACAGGGACCTGACAGCCCGTATCAAAGGGCCCGGTACCCCATACTCCAGGAGTATCCCCCACAGGGCCTCCCGAGGGACACGGTCGAACGCCTTCTCCAAGTCCACAAAACACATGTAGACTGGTTAGGCGAACTCCCATGCACCCTCCAGGACCCTGCTGAGGGTGAAGAGCTGGTCCAGTGTTACACGACCAGGACGAAAACCACACTGCTCTTCCTGAATTCGAGGTTCAACTATCCGACGGACCCTCCTCTCCAGGACCCCTGAATAGACCTCACCAGGGAGCCTTAAGAGTGTGATCCCCCTGTAATTGGAGCACACCCTCCGGTTCCCCTTTTTAAACAGGGGGACCACCACCCCAGTCTGCCAGTCCAGGGGAACTGCCCCCGATGTCCATGCGATATTGCAGAGTCGTGTGAGCCAACACAACCCTGCAACATCCAGAGCCTTAAGGAACTCTGGGCGGATCTCATCCACCCCTGGGGCCCTGCCACCGAGGAGCTTTTTGACCACCTCAGCGACCTCGTCCCCAGAGATTGGAGAGCCCAACCCAGAGTCCCCAGGCTCAGCTTCCTCAACAGAAGGCATGTTGGTGGGATTGAGGAGGTCTTCGAAGTATTCCACCCACCGGCCCACAACGTCCCGAGTTGAGGTCAGCAGTGCAGGAACAATAAACAGTATTGTTGCTGCACTGCTTCCCCCTCCTGAGACGCCGGATGGTGGACCAGAATCGCCTCGAAGCCGTACGGAAGTCTGTCTCCATGGCCTCTCCAAACTCCTCCCACGGCCGAGTTTTTGCCTCAGCGACAACACGAGCCGCATGACGTTTCGCCTGCCGGTACCCATCAGCTGCTTCTGGAGTCCCACAGGCCAAAAAGGCCCGGTAGGACTCCTTCTTCAGCTTGACAGCATCCCTCACCGAAGGTGTCCACCAACAGGTTCGAAGGTTGCCGCCGTGACAGGCACCAACAACCTTGTGGCCGCAGCTCCGATAAGTCGCCTCGGCAGTGGACGTACGGAACATGGTCCACTCAGACTCAATGTCCCTCACCACCCCCGGAACATGTTCGAAGTTGTGCCGGAGATGAGAGTTGAAGCTCCGTCTCACAGGGGACTCCGCCAGACATTCCCAGCAGACCCTCACTACACGTTTGGGCCTGCCAGGTCTGACCGGCTTCCTCCCCCACCACCGGAGCCAACTCGCCACCAGGTAGTGGTCAGTGGACAGCTCCGCACCTCTCTTCACCCGAGTGTCCAAGACATACGGCCGCAAATCCGATGAGATGATGACAAAGTCAATCATCGAACTGCGGCCTAGGGCGTCCTGGTGCCAAGTGCACATATGGACGCCCTTATGCCTGAACATGGTGTTCGTGATGGACAATCCGTGACGAGCACCGAAGTCCAACAACAGAACACCACTCGAGTTCAGATCGGGGGCGGCGTTCCTCCCAACCACGCCTCTCCAGGTCTCACTGTCATTGCCCACGTGAGCGTTGAAGTCCCCCAGTAGAACAAGGGAGTCTCCAGGAGGGGCACTCTCCAGTACCCCCTCTAAGGACTCCAAGAAGGGTGGGTAATCTGATCTGCTGTTTGGCCTGTAAGCACAAACAACAGTCAGAACCCGTCCCCCACCCGTAGGTGGAGGGAGGCTACCCTCTCATTGACCGGGGTGAACCCCAACGTACAGGCGCCCAGATGGGGGGCAACAAGTATGCCCACTCCAGCCCACCGCCTCTCACCGTGGGCAACTCCAGAGTGGAAGTACGTCCAGCCCCTCTCAAGGAGACTGGTTCCAGAACCAGAGCCATGTGTCGAGGTGAGGCCGACTATTTCCAGCCGGAACCTCTCAGCCTTGCACACTAACTCCGGTTCTTTCCCCACCAGAGAGGTGACGTTCCACGTTCCAAGAGCCAGCTTCTGCAGCCGAGGATCAGACTGCCAGGGTCCCCTCCCTCAGCTGCAGCCCATAGCACAATGCACCCAACCCCTTTGGCCCCTCCGACAAGTGGTGAGCCCTTCGGAAGGGGGACCCACGTCTCCTCTTCGGGCTAAGCCCAGCCGGGCTCCGTGGGTAAAAGCCCGGTCACCAGGCGCTCGCCATCGTGCCCCACCTCCAGGCATGGCTCCAGAGTGGGGCCCCGGTGACCCGCGTCCGGGCGAGGGAAACCCAAGTCCAAAGTTTCTGTTCATCATAAGGGGTCTTCGGGTCCATGTCTCACCTGAAAATGTTGTGCCCTCTGGAGATTACACTGTTGTTGACAGGGCTGTGGGGAACTACAATAGATCAAGGGTGGGAAGGTTACTTAAACCCGTTTCCAGGTTGATTGAGATGATGCCCCAGAAAACAAAAAAGGTTTGAGTCTTGTGAAGAAAGAGTTTGTTTTATTGTACATGCAATAGGAAATGGTGTTTCAGAACAAACATGGTACTCTTGTTTTCATTTGTCTGTATCAGGATGGCGTATGGTTATAACCAGTTAAAATATGTAATGGGCATATTTTGATTTTATTTACTGATTCCCACATGTGTGATCAAGGGGTCTGGCCAACTTCTTCTTATACTGATTCTTCTGAGAATAGTAATCTGACTGGATTTTCTTTGTAACTGCACTGCCTGGAATTTGCTGAGCAGATTGATCACATCTCAAAGGGCTCTGGATATGCTATTGGTAATTCTCTAGACTGTTCAATGTTTTTTGGTTCTCTTTTTCTCTTCTGGTTGCTGTGGTGTATCTGACTTGTTTTTTTTTAGTGGGGGTGTTGCTTTTTTGTGATATTTGTTTATTTTGGGGTGCAAGTGGAATTCAGCAGGGGGGAATGTAACAGTGTTTAGGTAGTAGAATCCCACTTGCTTTATGTATCAGTGCAATGGGCAAATAGCCCCCCCCTCTCTGTGTGGCTGGTTATATACTGCTGGCTCCTGTACTCAGTGCCAGTCTGTGAAAGCTGCGCGAGAGGTGAGTTGCATTATTCAGCACACCGAGTAGGAAAATGTTAGCAACAAATAAAACATAATTTTTATTGACTTAGATAAATAGTTTGTAATTGATATTTACTTGATACGTGCTTGGCACCACTTTTTGTACTTTTAATTCAATGATAAAACACTTAATGTGCTAAGTTAAAAAGCTAACATAACGCTCGCTCTGGTGTAGTGTGCTGGTTGAAGCTGAACCGTTGCACTGATTCGATCCCCGATATGTTCTCATTCAGGAAATAAACAGCAGATCACCCAGAAACTCCTTGTCTTCATTAAAAAACTACACAACGCAGAGAGTCGAGGGGTTACTTGGGCCGGCCTGGTACAGTGGAGTGAAGCAGAACCCGGTAGAGTGGTGGCGGTGGGTGACCCCCTTCCACCAGTTTGTCCGGCATCCCCTGACATGTTCATCGACGTCGGGTGCCAAACCAGCATTGCAACTCACGTACAGAGTACCCAGACTGAGCTTCTCAGTTTATCTCAGCAAGCGTGCCAGACTGACGACATACCCTTCCCATCACCCCAGGAACAAAGTAGCAACGTCAGCTCCTCCGTCGCCTGCATCTGCCAGGCGCAGTCCCCTTCGTTTGCTATGGACTTCGAGAACCTGTTGAAGGAACTCGAGGAAAGTTGTAGCTTTCCAGCGGCCCCACCGCAGGATTTGGCGGCCGAAGTGCGCTCTCCGACCTCACCGCCTCAGTTGGAGCGCCACGACCCCTTTGGGCTGTCTGGCTCAGCTGCAGATGATGGGCTAGATGCCGACATCTGGTCTTCTCCACCTTCTCACCTGACGGACTACGAGATTGTGGACACTTGGACGCCATCATCTTCTCCAGTGACTTGCTACGAAAGAGACATTCTGACCCTCCATGGTGGTGATGCATTGGACTTTTGGTAGTCAAAAATTTAGTTTTCTGCGAAGCACCGTCCGATCTCACGGAGGGGGTGTCATGAAATCTGGTGTAAGCATGTGAGATCTGTCCAGGTACACGCAGAAAATGGAATAAAGGCCAGAGGAATAACAGTAAACCTTGTATAATGATTTAATGATGATTATGGGTTGTAACAGGTTTAAAGTAATAATAGACATGCCAATGAAGAAATGTCTGTAATGTATGATCAAAAATATATGTTCTGTACTTTTAATCAGTTGAATGTTATAATAATATATGTTCTGTACTCTTAATCAGTTGATTTTATTACATTATGGAAATTGAGGTTTGAACAACTTGATTGTTGTATAATTATCATTGATTATTAAAGATTAAGGATAATGAGTGAGGAACAATCATACTGAAGTAAAATGTCGACAAAGTAAAACATTCCTGAGCGGGGGCGTGGGCGCGGCAGAATCAGAAACAGATGGTCAACTGTAAACAAGGGAAGTACAAGCGATGTGGTAATGAGGAAAGAATGAGTCACAAGGGAGTTGGGGAAGGTTGGGACTTTCCACAGACAGTGAGACGTGGTGGGAAGGTTCTAAAGTGACGCAGCCCTGCCCCGAAGACTGCCCTAAGTTGAGAAGGCTTAAAATGTGGAGCACAGGAGAGGAACAGGGTTCTTCGTCCGCGGCGCAGAAGAGGAGCCAACAAGAGGAAGCAGGATAAAGACCACACGGGACTACACCCCGGGACCGAGGGAAGTTCCACGACTTCACGCCGCCTAGAAGGGACGAGTTCCACCCGCCACCGACCCTGGTTCCAGATCCAACCAACTCCTCTGCCTCTACCCAACGCTCTCAACAGTTGCAGCCAACTTGGAAAAGAGACGGAGGTCATTTAAAGACAAAGATTCTGCACGTTATAAGGACAACGTACGGTTTTGCTCCGCTTCTCTTCAGAAAAGAGGACTTTGCTCCGGGTGGACAAAGACTCTGACCAAGGACATCCAAAGATTACAGCTGCCGAGACCAAGAACCATCGGGTATGAGTTGACCAGCTTCCCCCAAAGCCTCGCTCAGTAAACTTAGTGATACAGGTTAGGGATAAGAATAAGAATAGGATGTGATTGGTTTTAATTTGATTTTATTATATTTTTACCTCTTTTATAACCTTTGGGAATTTAACCTGTTTGTCATATACCCCTGCTAAAGCTTGCTTAATAAAATTATATTCTAAAATTCCAATGAGAATTGTGAACAGTGGGTTTAATTGTGTCAGTCTTTATTATTGTTGGTTCTCCTAAACATGGTAAAGTTAACATACATGATTCTAGAGACAGGGTGGCTTTGTGTTTTCCTCTGGTGAGTGTTAAAATAATGACCCTGGGACTTAAATCTAAGTCACTAAACTTAATCTAGCCGTTAACAAGTGCCGTTATTTTAGGAGAGGAGCTACCGTTAACAGGAGTGGTTGTAGGGGTTATGCAGCTGTGAGGGCTACTCAGCTGATTGTTCCTCAACTGTAAAAGGTCATAACTTCTGGATCGAAGGTAGTTAGAGCTAGACGAGTCCTTTCCGACCCCAGTTTAAATAGATAATTCTCCACAAACTATCTCTAGGGTAAGACCCGAGTTCTGGGGATTTTACGGACCTGTTAGATAGAGAACTGGGCAGTAGCGAGTCCAAAGAGTTGTGAGGAGTAGGCGGGACTTACTATTGTAACAAACAACATGCTTATCCCAATGAGGTAATGAGGGTGCTGGTGTCTATCTCCAGCTGTCAATGACCGAGAGGCAGGGTACACTCTGGACAGGTCGCCAGTTCATCGCAGGTTAACACAGAGACAGACAGGACAAACAACCATGCACACACACACACCCACACCTAAGGAGAATTTAGAGAGATCAATTAACCTGTTTTGAAAAGAATTAAGATATATTTTGAAAAGACCTCTGACTCAATTTTCTTCTCTCAGATCCCAAGATCTCCCAGATCTCACGCGGGCCGAAGTGAAACCACACAGAAAACAACAATCAGTGTTCGACGTCACAGAGTTTAATCAAAAATAAAACAAAACATGAAAATTACATCAGAAAACTGCAAAAAATCAGAAAGCATACATTTATTTACCTGAGAAAAATAGGATAAGGGAAAAATGCCAAAATAGAAGAAAAGCAAAGACTCGTCTTTGGAGAGTGCTCATGCGTTTTGCAAAAGCAATCTGATTCGTTACTCTGGGGCGCATAGTTTTATCCAAAAGGGTGTTTCCTTGTTTTTTAATTGATGCAATTAAGGCATGTTGTCTCCTTGTATAGCTGAAACCAGTTTCAAATTACTAAGTTGAAAAGTTCAAAGCAATTTTATTACCTTCTGGGGACCTGTTTAAACTCTGAGACAAGACATTCACTTCTCTAGACAGAGTAAAGTTAATCTTAAACAAGATTTTTCCCATGTCAAATTGAAATGTGATGTTACTCCTAATTCCTGGTTGGAACGAAGCCTCTAATCTTTTACCAGAGCTCAACAAAAAGTTGACTTGTCTTACGCCTATTTTACTTCCCTGTGGAGCAATTCCTACAAATACACAAATCTGTGCAGTAATTTTAAATTGACATGAAGCCTGGTATGCAAAGTGGTCCAGAACCTCTCCATTCGTAGATCAAAGCGCAGATTTTAAGGATTAAGACACTTATAGAATATACCTGAACAGTTTTAAATTGAAACACATTCATTCTAGACATTTTCTAATTAGTACTATAATAGTTTTGATTATATGTTTGACTAATTGATGTTATAGTTTAACATGAGTTAGGCTATAAGACTACAAGCTAGACTATTTCAAGTCATGTTAATTTTAACTAAATGGTATTCTACTAATTAAATTACAATTATTAAAAATATTAATTAAATTGCAATTATTAAAAGTGTTATATGTTGTTAGTTTGTTTTTCCTTAAGTTTTAGTCTTTCTCTGTGGGAGATGACTTGACTTGTCTCCTCCACTGCCTCTGTGCCAGAGTTTATTTATGGCATGGTTCCTTCTTGATAGCAGACATTCTTTTCTGCAGGGCTAACTTAAAGCCCTCTTATTCAAACTATTCCTGCTCAATCTACCTTTTTCACATGTGGTAAGATTAATTTTATTAAACATTAATGTAAGTGTAACCCACAAGAAGGGTTACTTTAAATACCTTTTAAGAGTAGATGGCAATACCAACACTACAAAAGTATAAATAAGTTGGGCCTGATCAGGAGATTCTAAATTCGGGGGAGCCTAGGTGTGAACAACAGAGGAGAGCACACAATGTATATATAAAAAGTAGAATTTAATTTAAAAAAGTAGAATTTAAAAATAACATTTGTGGATCCACATTGTACAAATAAACAAAAATTGCGCGCTTTAAAAAAAATTAAATAAAAAAAAGAACCCAGTCTTTTATGTGTCTGTCAAATGTTCTTTCAAAGTTTGTTTAGTCTTTCCAATATGTCTGTGAAATATTTTTTTATGTTTCATGGCTGGTGACCAGTCGGGTCACTGTCTACCAGTTCACTTGGTCCTCTGGGCTGGGGCTCGCCATCCAAGTTCTTGTAAGATTGATCTTGATGTCTCTGGCACAATGTTTCAAAAGTGCACCATAGGAAAAAAAACCTGACCGATGCTTCAATGCTATATAGTTATATAGCATTATATATGCTATATATATAAATCCCTGGTAGTTACCAGGGATTTTTCCGGATGTCAGTTGTTACAAGCTTTTGGAGATCAATTTCCAGGATTCTTTGTAGAATTTAACAGAATCTTACAGGGGATTCATGGAACAACCGTCAGCTCTCAGCTCTCACGGGAGTTAGACGCAATCTGAGCTAAATCTCAGCGCTCCAGTTAAAGGGGCGGGACAATCAACCTGATTGGCTGATGTGAAATCAGACGGTGCCAGTTATTGGTTGTTTAAAATGTCACTAAAAGCAATCATTAAAGGGATATTTCACAGGTTTAAAAGATTTTTAGCACTTTTTTTAAAATCAATATTTAAGAACATATTTACAAACATTCTTTTTTTTAAACTTAAATACTTTTTAATCTCGTTGTGGAATGAGATATTAAATCAACATCTATTCATTTTACTTGGGTTTTTACCACTGGGTTACACTGTCCCCCCTTGGAACATGCAAGGCCCTTTGCATGGGATGGGTTGCTTTGAAATGATGGGAAACCTGGAACCTTTGAAAGTGGTTTCAAGTTCAGGCTCTATCAAGGCACTGGTAAAAGCAAGGCTTAAGCCATGGAATAGGGACTGGGCAATGGATACGAGTGGGTTCCCTAGCTGGCTATACTGGAGCCTGTTTGGTTGAGTGGTTTGTCTCTCTGAACGTCTCACAGGATTTGTGGTTTCAGGACTTGGGTAGTTGGGTCTGTCCTCTGATACGTTTTGGTTACATACACCTTCACTAGGTAGATTAGGTTCACTTTCACAATCATTATCATGGACCAAACGTTCAGTACGTGCTACTGCTTCAAACTTCTCACAAGGAACTACCGGGTCACTGCCAGGTATGTTATCACAATCGGGTCTGTTGTTGAATTCAGGTATGTTGCCACATTCAGGTAAGTTGTCACATCCAGGTAAGTTGTCACATCCAGGTACAGTGTCACATTCAGGTAAGTCTTTAGGGCATGTCTGTTTTGGAATCTCATAAATTCGCGTGAATTTGATTGACTCTGGGACAGGTTGTTCTCTAAGCCAGTAGAGCTCCTCATCTTCAGGAGGTTCAGGAAGATTGCATTCTTCATTTTGCTCAGGAGAATGCCGTGTTTTAGGTTTACAGACGCGATTCGGCGGAGTTGGATTCTCTTCTGTGACAGCAAGGAACCCGCAAGGTAAAAGGAGGTCACGATGGACTGTGCGCACTGACCCATCTTTAGTTTCAGGCTTAATAGTGTAGACTGGTAGATCACCAGCTTGTTCCACCACAACATAAATGCCTGTCTCCCACCTATCGGCTAGTTTATGCTTACCCCTAAGATGAACGGCTCGCACCAAAACTCGGTCTCCGGGTTCTAGTTTGGATGGTTTTACACGCATGTCAAATTTGGCTTTATTTCTGTCGGCCATTTTGTTAGCATTTTGGGTCACTAGTTTGTAGCTTTCTTGGAGAGTTGTTTTCAGTTTTTCCACATACTGTGAGTGGGACTTAAAACATTTCCTTTGGAGAGGTAGATTGAATGCAAGGTCAACAGGCGACCTAGGTTGACGACCAAACATTAATTCATAAGGTGCAAATCCGGTTGTGTCATTTTTTGTACAATTGTACGCATGGACCAATGGCTTTACAAAGTTGCGCCACTGCATTTTGTCTTTATGTTCCAATGTCCCAAGCATATTTAACAAGGTACGGTTAAAGCGTTCCACAGGATTTCCCCTAGGATGATAAGGGGTGGTTCGAATCTTGTGAATGCCCATGATCTTGCAAAGCTCTTTTATTATGTGTGACTCAAAATCTGGCCCTTGATCACTATGTAATCGTTCAGGAATGCCATAATGAACTATAAAGTGATCCCACAGACATTTTGCCACAGTTTGGGCTTTTTGGTTAGGAGTTGGAATGGCTATGGCGTACATAGTAAAGAGATCAGTTAGTACGAGCACATCCTTTGTGTTGCTTTGATCTGGCTCAATGGATAAGAAATCCATACAAACCAGTTCGAGCGGTCTGGTAGACTTTATATTCACCAGCGCTGCAGCTTTTTCCGGAGGGGTCTTTCGCTGCACACAGCGGCTGCATGTTTTGATTCTGTTCTCGATGTCAGCTGCCATTCGAGGCCAATAAAACCTTGCCCTGGCGAGATCAAGGGTACGCTCAATACCTAAATGGCCCATATCATTGTGGAGACTGTGAAAAACAGACTCACGGAGCTGTTCAGGTAAAACGAGCTGATAAATGACGTTGCCATCATCTTGGCGTGTTCGGTACAATATTTGGTTGTGCAGTTTGAGACGACTGAGTTCTCGAAGCAACAGATTTATATGAGGAAGTTCAGTTCTGACTGTAGGTGGAACCTTTTCACCAGTCTCAATTTGGACAATGACTTTGCGCAAGCAGGGGTCAGTTCTTTGTTCTTGTTTGAGTTGTTCAGCTGAGAGATGGGGCACGACTGGAAGACCACCACAGTCATCTTCATTGACAAAGTCATCTGATAAGGTGTTTACCGAGATGGCTAATGAGTGTGTAGCAGGAAGAAGCCTGCCCCAATATTCAAAACACCTGGCCCCTAATCACCTCATGAGGGGTGGAGAGTATAAAGGCAGACCTTCTCACCTGGTTGCTTATGCTGGCATTTGGTCACACGTCATTGGGAAGGTCATTTGGGTAGCGTGCATGTTTTAAAGCTCTAGATCAAAAACCACTGGAAGCTCCTGCTTGGTACTGGGGTGTGGCTGTAATTCACCCTCCCCAGTGCAGTTTGCACATAAAACGGCACATATTGGAAAGCTGATCCTCCTGCTGTGGGCTGGAAACGATCCTCTGGTTTCGGGTAAAGTCATCCAGCTCTGCTCTGTCACTGCTGCAGCTCACTGGAGACCCTGCTGTTTTGTTTCAGTGTTTTGTTTCAGTGTCTTCATTGGTTGTCTTTGTTTCATTTTTGCAACTGCTTTGTTTAATCCGTTTTGTTTAGTTTTGGGTTTTCTTTGGTTTGAATTTGTTACTTTGGAACATTCTATTGTTTTGTGTGGCCTCCAGCCTCACTGCAGGTAGCAGCCATGGATTGTTTTAGACTATTCTATTAAAGCATTGATGATTTTAATTGGTTATGTTGGAGGTAACCTCATTTTAGTCTTTGGCCAAGTTTAAATTGTATTGTGTTCTTTTTGTATTTGCTTGTTTAACCCCACCCTCTTGTCTCCAGGCTGAGAGCTGACAGTAGTGGGAGGGGCCTCCTGGGAGACTGGAACTGTGTGTTGTGCGAGTGGCCGGTGTTGGGGTTTCTTCACGATGGAATGCCTGTTCACAAGTGTTTGGGGTGATTTATTTTGGATTTATACATTTATTTTAGGAACCAGTTCCCATTTGGACCGCCCTCCCCCTGCTGGTAGGCCTCACCCCCTTCCTATTGTGTTCCTTATGTTGTGGTTGTTTATTTTTTAACATGAAACAATAAATGTAATCCCATTTTTTTTGGAAAAGTCTTGTTCTCTCTGGTCACGAACCTCGAGCCTACTGGCAGTGTATTTCCTTGGGTGCAATTCCCAAGGTGGCGTTGTTGACAACTTCTGGTTGCCCTGCTGTAAGGAGCAGAGTACCAGACTCCTACCCTAGTGTTGCCACAATCGCACAAGAGGGGTAGGTTCATCGGAGAAACTACAACACAAGGGTCTCTCACAGATGGCTGACACCACTTCTTGGCTTAAACTGGTGTCTTGCTGTGCTAAATGAGTTTGGGTGAACTACTGTATCCTGTCAAGCTCTTTTTGTGACACAGCATCATTTAATAACTCACCATTTGGTCGCCTTGAAAGACCATTTGCATCAGAGTTCAGTTTGCCTGCTCTATATTGAAGCTTAAAGTTAAAGGTAGACAGAGAAGCTAACCAACGGTAGCTCATTGCATCCATTTTAGCTGTTGTCAGAATATAGGTCAGGGGGTTACTGTCAGTGATGACAGTAAACTGGTTACCATAAAGGTAGTCTGCAAACTTTTCTGTTACTGCCCACTTTAGGGCCAAAACCTCTAATTTGCGGGTGGGGTACCGAGCTTCGCTCCTGGACAGCCCCCTGCTCGCATAAGCAATGACCCTTGTTTGGCCGTCCTGTTCCTGATAGAGGGCGGCACCAAGCCCTGTGGTACTGGTGTCGGTGTGGAGTGAGTACGGCAGCTTAGGGTCGGCAAATGCCAAGATAGGAGCAGAAGCGAGCTTCTCAATTATATCTTTGAAAACTCGATAACAAGAGGGAGTCCACCGCTCACCAAAGGGTTTTTTCGTATCATGGTACTCAGCAGGCTTAGTTTTGGGATTTGTGCTCTTACGCAACGGTGGATAGCCTGATGTTAGATCAGTGAGAGGCTTAACAATGCTCGAATAGTTCTTGATAAATCGCCTGTAGTACCCTGAGAAACCTAAGAACGAACAAAGTTGTTTAAGGTCTCTGGGCACAGGCCAGGTACTCAGAGCTTTCATTTTCTCGGGGTCAGTTTCTACCCCTTTATGGGATACTATGTGTCCGAGATATCGCACCGAAGTTTGAAAAAACTTGCATTTTTCAGGAGATAGTTAAAGACCGTACTCTTTGAGGCGGTTAAGAACCGTCATTAAGCGAGTTTCGTGCTCCTCAAGTGTCTTGGAAAAGATTATGATATCGTCAAGAAACACAAGAACTCAAGAACTTCTTTTAAGTTCATGTCACCCACACACCGTTCCATGAGGCGCTGGAAGATGAGGCGCTGGAAGGTGCTGGGAGCATTTGTGAGGCCTTGGGGCATTCTATTAAACTCCCAAAAGCCACTGGGACATACAAATACAGTTTTTGGTTTGTCAGCTTCTTCTACTTCAATCTGATAGTAGCTCGATTTTAAATCAAGGACTGAAAACCATTTAGATCCTGTCAAAGTAGAGAATGTTTCCTCCAAGTTCGGGAGCGTGTAAGCGTCTTTTGCAGTCTGCAAATTGAGTTTTCTGTAATCTATACAGAGGCGGACATCGTCATTTTTCTTTCGCACAACGACAATGGGTGAAGAGAATGGTGAAGTGGATTCTCGAATTATGCCTGCTTGTTATAGCTCCCGTAAATGTTTACGGACGGCTTCTAGGTCGTTTGGGTGTATGTGGCGTGCTATGTGTTTGAATGGAGTTTCGTCTGACAGTTTAATGGTCTGCTTGACTTGATCAGTCCGACCAAAATCAAGGTAATTTTGTGCAAAAACCTCCGGCATGTTATTGAGTATATGCAAGATGCGCTCTTTCCACTCAGTACTGATAGGAGAGGACTCAAAGTTAAAAGCCAGGTTGTGTTTTTGACTAACCTCTGACTTGGAAGACTTCACTGAATGTTCATGAGAGAGAACTCTCTGGAATGCGTGGATTTCTCCAATCACACATTTCTGAGGAATCGTGACATCACGTTCGGTTTTGTTGGTGAGAACAACTGGTATCAGGTATGGTGCTCGCTCAGGTAAGCTGATGAGACTGGGCTTTACAAGGACACCCCCGGGTCAGGTTGAAAAGGATGGGTGCTCTAGCAGCACAGATCTCTCTGTGGCATAAGTCGACACAGATACCGAGCCTTCTAGGACAACTGTTTGGCCTGCTGGGACTAGCTGAGGGCCTTTGTTATACATGGTTGCTAGACCAAGGCTACTGTCTTTGGTCTGTTTGTGTCTTAACTCTAGGACTTTTAACACTGCCTTATAACCATCTGATGTGTGAGGCTGCAGTCCAGGACCTGCTTCCTTATAGAACTCATAAAGCACATATAGGGTGTTAGTCCCAATTAACACCAAGGACTGGGAAGCAGCTCGAATGCTTGGCACAACTAAGGCAAGTGTTGACACATCGGCTTCAAAGCCGAGAAACACTTTTGGAAAAGTGATGTTCATTTCAATGTATCCTAAGTAAAGCACTGATTGGCCGTTTGCTCCTTCAACTTCAAGCAGGTCAAAAAGTGGTTTAATCTCATGACTGGACAGATGTTGTTCATAATATGACTGTGGGACCGTGGTCACCTGGGAACCAGAATCGAGTAAGCTGTTTACAGTATTGCTATTAATCTTTACTTGGGCTGTACTTTTAGTACCGATTAAGCCACGAGGCAGTTTGAATCTGTCGGTTCTAGTATGCGACTTTAAAATGGCACATTTTTTAGTCTGCGCAGTTTGCTCAGTTTCAAGGGGACAGTTTGACCCTGTTGTAGCCTCTGTTTGTCCCTCAACAGAGGCAGACTTCAGTTTAAAGAAGCAGAGCCACTGTGTTGTATATCCCATATTTGTCTTTTTGCTTTTAGTTCTTTACGTTTGGCCTCTACAAGTGCAGGATTCGGCTCAGATTCACAGTTGGCATCAATATGTCCATCGTCCCCACAGCGAAAGCAGTACCAAGGCTTGGGCCATGAACTAGGGCGGCTGTGTGAAGGTAAGTTGGGTTCAAGGTTTGCATGGTCAGGTTTTGTTGTTTGGTTCTTCTTAGGTACTGTTTGTTTCTTTTGTTTCATAACTGCGGCTAATTGGCTTTTTAAATCAGCAACTTGTTTTTTCAAATCACTTAAAGTGTTTGAAGTTGTATCAGAAGAGTTTATTTTTGTTTCAGTGACAGTTTGCTCATGTGACACTGCTTTTTGTTTTCCATCCATCCATTTTCTTCCGCTTATCCGGGGTCGGGTCGCGGGGGCAGCAGCTTCAGAAGGGAGGCCCAGACTTCCCTCTCCCCATCCACTTCTTCCAGCTCCTCCGGGGGAATCCCAAGGTGTTCCCAGGCCAGCCGAGAGACATAATCCCTCCAGCGTGTCCTGGGTCTTCCCCGAGGCCTCCTCCCGGTGGGACGTGCCCGGAACACCTCACCAGGGAGGCGTCCAGGAGGCATCCTTACCAGATGCCCGAGCCACCTCAACTGGCTCCTCTCGACGTGGAGGAGCAGCGGCTCTACTCTGAGTCCCTCCCGGATGACCGAGCTTCTCACCCTATCTCTAAGGGAGAGCCCAGCCACCCTGCGGAGGAAACCCATTTCGGCTGCTTGTACCCGTGATCTCGTTCTTTCGGTCATGACCCAAAGCTCATGACCATAGATGAGGGTGGGAACGTAGATCGACCGGTAAATCGAGAGCTTCGCTTTTTGGCTCAGCTCTCTCTTCTTTTTGTTTTGTTGCACTAAAATGTTTCCTAATTCTTCTGCTCTTAACTTCTTGTCTGTTTTCTGCAGTACGGAGAAGGAGTAATAGTTCTGCAAACGTGGGCAGATTATTTTTCTTTAACTGCAGTTCTGTCAGCAGGTTTTCATCCCAACACCCCCTTCGAAATTGCTTAAGAGGCTGTCTGTCTCTTTCACTGGGGTCTACACTACCCCGGCGTACTGCAAGACTCAGTGCCACCTGCAAGCGAGGTAAGTAAGCAGATGGCTTTTCCCCAGGATCCTGCAAAGTGTTCATGAATTGCACAAGCAGTTCATCACCATCTTCAACAGTGCCAAATGCCGACTCGAACAGCCTAAGATAGTCATCAGGGGACGCGTCAGGCCCAAGAGGTCGAATAACATCTGAAGCCTTCTCACTTCAGAGTGAGAAGGCTCTCAAGAATTTTTCGGGTTTTTTCCAAGTTAGAAAGCGATGCGTCTCCCATCATTAAGTTAACATGGGAACGCCATGTTTCATAGTCTGCTTCGGTATGTGGTCTAGGGTTTTTCCAGAGAAAGCTCTCAGCCTAAGGGTGGAATGAGTATTAGATGTTCTATCTATAGTTTTAACATGTTCAACCACAATCCTCTGAACTTCAGGTGAGACTAGATCGCTTTGGCTTAACATCTGAGGTTTCTGGTTAAGTTTCAAGGAACTTGCATTAGGGCTCTGAACAAGCTTAGGAAAGTGGGGGTTATCAATGTGGTGTGGAGGGAAACCAGCACTTTGTGTAGGTTCTGCGTCATTATTTGGACATGGGCTTGCAGCTGCCTCAACAGGTCCCATAGACTCTTCAAACTTTGACATCACCTCCCTTAAGACTTCTTCAAAATCCTTCCCACTTAACTTAGCTAAGTTCTTTAGTTCAGTGAGGTAGGTATCTGTAACACTGCCCCCTCTGGTTTTTGTATAAACATCTGTTAGGGCGCGGATACAGTATTTAACATCTGGATTATCAGCTGATGGATAGAGGTAAGGCAATGTTAGCTCGTGAACAGCTAAATCAGTACTAAACTCCACAACACAGTTCTGGTAAAACTCAGATGAGCTATCGTCGACTGTTAGTGTCCTATTTATTGTACCACATTGTTGCAAGTAGTAAAAAACATCATCCTTTTCTGATCCAGTTAGACCGCTAACAATGACTGCATTTGGTATCTTAACACCTAATTTTGCAATGAAATCCATTTGTCCAATGTATTAACAAGCAAGGTTCAAATCGTTTTTCCACTGTTGTCACACAACTCTAGGCTCCTGGCTGGCTCGCCAAATTTTTTATGTAACCCACAAGAAGGGTTACTTCAAATACCTTTTAATAGTAGATGGCAATACCAACACTACAAAAGTATAAATTGGGCCTGATCAGGAGATTATAAATTCGGGGGAGCCTAGGTGTGAACAACAGAGGAGAGCACACAATGTATATAAAAAAGTAGAATTTAGTTTAAAAAAGTAGAATTTAAAAATAACATTTGTGGACCCTGTCATGTTGGGTTTAATATTCTTTGCCCACATGCAGAAACACTCACAGAGAGGGACTGGTGTAAAGAACCATGGGTTTATTATTACTCAAACAAAAACGCAGTTCAACTGATAATCAGAGCAGGTCTTCCTCACGGGGGGGGGGGGTTCGGGAGCACCCGCTCACTGAGGGAGAGAGATGAGGTGAGTACGAGGTAAGGAGAGAAAAATCAACTCAATAGAACGGGAACGGAAGCTCTTACTTGCGGAGGTCGGGATTAGATCCGAGGAGGGGGGGAAGGCCAGGTGGTGGGTATGTTCGAGGGTGATGCTGGGCGGAGAGGCGGAGTGTCGGCGGGCGGACAGGTATTCCTAGTTGGCAAGGAGGAGCAGTGGTGCTGGCTGCCAAGGTGCCTCGAGAGCATTCCTTCCAAAGAAGGGGGAGACTCGGGATCTTCCGGAGGTTCTGACACGCGTCCTGGAAAGAAGGATCACAAAGGTAAGTTTTTAGATTTCTAATCTACTCAGATTTCAACAAGAGTGCTCAGTGCGACTTCTAGATGGCTCAGTGTACCAATTCAGGCAAACACTCTGGCGGAGATGTGCTGGTAGCCAGTTGCTCATATACTCCACCACAAGATGACAATTCCCTTCAGGTGCGTCTGGTTAGGACCTGTTGGCACGCCCTCCAGGACCTTGCTGTCATCAGGCGCCCTCTGGTGGATGATCTGAAACAGAACCCAGCAGGCCCACCAGCCTGGTACCCAACAGATCCACATTGTACAAATAAACAAAAATTGCGCGCTTTAAAAAAATTTTTATAAAAAAATAACCCACTCTTTTATGTGTCTGTCAAATGTTCTTTCAAAGTTGTCTGTGAAATATGTCCAATATGTCTGTGAAATATTTTTTTATGTTTCATGGCTGGTGACCAGTCGGGTCACTGTCTACCAGTTCACTTGGTCCTCTGGGCCGGGGCTCGCCATCCAAGTTCTTGTAAGGTTGATCTTGATGTCTCTGGCACAATGTTTCAAAAGTGCACCATAGGAAAAAAAACCTGACCGATGTTTCAATGCTATATAACTACCAGGGATTTTTCCGGATGTCAGCTGTTACAAGATTTTGGAGATCAATTTCCAGGATTCTTTGTAGAATTTAACAGAATCTTACAGGGGATTCATGGAACAACCGTCAGCTCTCACGGGAGTTAGACGCAATCTGAGCTACATCTCAGCGCTGCAGTTAAAGGGGAGGGACAATCAACCTGATTGGCTGATGTGAAATCAGACGGTGCCAGTTATTGGTTGTTTAAAATGTCACTTAAAGCAATCATTTAAAGGGATAATTCACAGGTTTAAAAGATATTTAGCACTTTTTTAAAATCAATATTTAAGAACATATTTACAAACATTCTTTTTTTAAACTTAAATACTTTTTAATCTTGTTGTGGAATGAGATATTAAATCAACATCTATTCATTTTACTTGGGTTTTTAACACTGGGTTACATAAGCGTGAAAATTGTAGTTATGAGAATGTAAAATGTTTTATTTTGAAAGGCTCCCCGGATGGGGGAGAGGGGCGAACGTTCGGGAACAGCTGAGTGCCGGTCAGCTGAGTTCGAGGACAGCTGATTGTGTAGCGGAAAAAAATTAAATGTTCGACACCGAGAAAGAGCTCAATTATTTTCTGTCGATTATTCTAAAAAGTAGAATCACAGTATCTGGACACCCACGAGTTTTACACTGGTGGCAGCGGTGTCGAGTTTGGGACTCTTCTCACCAGGCACGTGCGCAGAGGGGGGTGGTGGTGGGGGAATGGGGGTGCTGGAGCACCTGCCCTTTTTGCTCCTTGTCCCAAAGTGCCCTTTTGGTCAATTTTTATTTATTTATTTATTTTTTGTATTATTATTTTCTAAGCCCTCTTGTGACACATAACATGTACTAAAATTATTCTTTTATTTATTTATTTATTTTTTTACAACATAATAAGCCCTCTAGTCACCTTGTTATCTTTGACCTTTTACCCATGACACATGACGCAGTTGCCTCTCGCGCAGTGAGATAAGCCGGCTAACTGGAGCTCAACGTGGTGAACGTTCCAGATTACAGAACAGTTTTTGGTGGAAAAAAAAAAAAACGTTTTTGGTGAATAAAGTGGAGTAGACTTGCTACTTGTCAGATGACGAAAAACGTTGAACGTATTGTTTCTGCTTCAGCACGGAGTAGCGGTTTAAGCAGAGAGGTAATGAAATACAACAGACACTGACAGGCCTCTGCGTCTGCCTTTCTCTGAAGAACTACTGAGCGGGAGGAGACAGCCAGATGAGGAAAAACTGTTCTTATCTATCGATTCAGTATTTTTAATCATACAGACATTAGGCTGTTGTTGTTGTGCTATTAACTAGCTGCTAGCTAACGATTTTGCTAGCAAAGCAAGATAACTAAAAGCTTCTTCCCTGTACCGTTAGTGATAGCGGTCATTCTTTAGTATTTATTATGCAATAAGGACACATCGCCCGTCCAAAACCGATCATCTCCATAATGGATATATGTCAGATCTTCTAATTTCCTTTGCTACATAATGTACATTTCATTTATTCTGGCGTTAGGTAAATGTATCCTGAAGGAGAATAACACTTAAATAATAGTCCAACAAGGATATTCATTTAGTATTAAAAATAACTCACCCTGAATTACCATGATGGATGTAATGAATGTAATAAAAGTGACATTAATGAAGGGGAAAAAAACTCAACCCAGACTTTAAGTTTAGGGTCTGGTTCGCAGAGTATGAAGTTAATCCCCCCCCCCCCGCTCCCCCCCCCAAATAATTCAATGGGGGGGGAAACTAACCTCAGTTAAGTAAAATAAAATTTTAATCAAAACTTTTGGAATTGTAATGATTCCTTTTCGTTTTGTTTAAAAACTTTTTAATTAAATAACAAATTTTTGTCTTGTGAACATAAAAAGTTATTTGCCAAACATAAACTTTTTTTTGCACACATCAGAAATCTTTTGTTGTGATTTTGAGCCCTGCCAACAACTCATGTGAGAATCACAAGCAAAACTTTGAGTCACAAACAAAACCTTAGAATATTAAGAAAATATTTCTGACATGCACAAATAAGTTTGTTTTGCAAAAAAAAAATTCACTTCATGAGACAAATGTGATTTAAATGTTTCAAAAAGTTTTTTAAGCAAAACTCAGTAGGCTTTTCTCATGGTGACATTAACAATTAAATATTTGTTTTTGTTTTTTTTCTGCAGTTCCCCGTTAAAGTTTGATGCAGCTCTGCTTTCCTGAATGGACCATCTTCATCTCCACTGCAAGTGCAGCAAACAGGCAGTTCTTTGTTTTATAGATTACTGTACACTAAAAGGTTGCATTGTGCCCTTGTTTATATTTTTAATAGTGTAATTCTGTAAAGACAAAATATGTCTGGTGGTCCAGCTCTGATTTACATATCTTGCTAAATTGCGAGTTTGAATATTGCAAAACTTTCTCATAACAAAATAGACCTGCAGAAAGAAATTACTAATAAAATATCTTACATATGCATAGTTGTATGCTCTATGTAGAGATTCTCTTTCGCTCTGATTATATATCTCACAATTTTGTAATTTATCATTGTTTATTAAACTTTGAAAGCTGAGAGGCTTTGTTAATATTCTGTCCTAAAATACGGTTAGATGTGCCCTTATTTTTTTTTTTTGAGCACCTGCCCTTTTAGTGGTCACTGCACGGCCCTGGTAGTATGGCACATGTTACTCAATCTAGAGGTCAAAGTGAGGGCAATATTCCAGATGCAGTAGCAGGCCCACCAGACAGTGCAATTCCAACCCCTGTGAAACAAACTAGGTCCGGAGGTCCCATTTGTCCTCCACACAGGTATAGCCCTGAGTTCTGAAAGGTTATTTTACTTTATTTTTTTTCCTTCTTCACTATAAAGCTATGACTTTTGGTTACTCTGATGCCCTGTTCAGAACGGTTTTTGAAGTCGCGTTGTGATTATTTTTTTTCTCTTCCTTGTTTCCTGTGTTAACAGTTCATTCCTGTAAAAGTATAATTCTATAATTCTAGTTTATGAAAATGGCTGTTTTCTTGTACTAAATCACCCCATTTTATTTGCTATGTTTTGAACCGGGGACACTTCTTTTGTTGTAAGGGGGAAGTAGTGTAAGCGTGAAAATTGTAGTTATGAGAATGTAAAATGTTTTATTTTGAAAGGCTCCCCAGATGGGGAGAGGGGCAAACGTTCGGGAACAGCTGAGTGCCAGTCAGCTGAGTTAGAGGACAGCTGATTGTGTAGCGGAAAAAAATTAAATGTTCGACACCGAGAAAGAGCTCAATTATTTTCTGTGGATTATTCTACAAAGGAGAATCACAGTATCTGGACACCCACGAGTCTTGCACTAAGAATATTCATTTTTCCTCAACACCTGACAGTCATGTTCTTGGACTGTGGGAGGAAGCCAGAGTTCCCAGAGAGAACCCACACATGCACAGGGAGAACATGCAAACTCCATGCAGAAAGACCCTGAACCTGGAATCAAACCCAGGATTTAAAATTTGACTGTATAAGACTTATCTGTGTAACTTATGTGGTGACAAATATATTCTATTGTGTAGTTTGAATTGTTCTAATCTTGTTTTAAGTTCCCTTTACGTTTTTTTATTTATTTTGAAGTGTCATTTTCCATTCGTGATCTCTGAAAGCCGTACCAATATCGGCTTCCCAGGCTGATCGCAATGCAGGGAGCCCTTTGTTCATATCTTTTACCAAAGTGGAATAATATTGGAGACTACATGGTGTCCCTCTGAGATTTTCCTAATATGGGAAACTTAATAATGGATGGCTGGAGATCTATAAATTTCAAGTAGTAAGTGACAAAGTTGTATGTACCTCCAGAGAGTGTTTTTTCCTCTGATTATGAAGAATAATATGAATTTTTGACTTTCTGAGAACTGAAATGATAATTTTAACACACTAAAGGACTTAAAGATTCCTCCATTATATAGGTCCCCAAGAACCAAAATTATTTTTTGAACCTAGAGGTCCCAGAGAATTGGGGGCTTACCAATGTAAGGTTTGGGATTAAGCCACATAGAGACTTTGTTATGGAGGTATGGGTTAAAGTCCACCAGCGATGCAATCTTTCTCCAGACCTCCCGCAGAGCTGAAAAGACTGGGTGGGTCTGTAACTCCAGTGCAAGTTTGGTGGTATGCTTCAGGGGGAGCGGAGAGCAGAGTACTTTCAAGATCGAACACCATGGGGGAGCTCGTCCTGGTGGAAGTATATGCCTCAAACTAAATGCATAGTAACAGAATAGCATATTTTGGATGCCAAGACTGCACAAGTCTTCCAGTTGTTGTAATTTTCTAAGCTTTATTCTGGGACACTAATTACTACAGATAAATTGGTTGCGTAGTTTGTCAAATTGATGGAAGTATTTTTGATAGAATTTTAGGTGGGAGTGCCTGCAATAAGTAATTAAATTTTGGGGCACAATTAATTTTGATTATATTAGCTTTGCCCCATAGGCAAAGCTAATAAGGAAAGGAATAATGGAGCCCATCAGGCTATGTCAGATTTAAATTTATCAAGCAAAGGTTCAAAGTTTAAATGGATTGTTTTCGCCAAGGAATGGGAAAAAATAATTCCCAGATATGTAATGGCACCACTCTACCACTCTAGGCACCAACTAAAGACCCTGGCTGAAACAAAGTTTGAGGCAGAAAGCTGTCATAGGTGGGTGATTCTTTTTTTGCGGCAACATTTTGGCCTCAGGATTTTTGAAAAGAAAAAGTATTAATGTTTTAAGTTTTAAATATTTTGTTACAACATTGACATGTTTAACAAGAAATTAATAATGGGCAAGCTCAGGATTGGATAAATTAATCATTACATGTGTTTTTTTTACACCATTGTCTCTTAATGTGCCACCTTGTTATGAACATTCACATATAGACCACAAATAGTTAATGTTTAACAAATAGTTAAACATTTAAATTTTGAAAAATGACTCTTAAAAAGTGTGTCCCTTTTACTATATAATGTTTTATTCTTGAAATTGTAACATGAAGTTACAAATGATTTATGACTAAAGAAAACTTTTTTTTACTCATTACTGACAGCATTGAAAATATTGGTAATTTAAAAAACTTATACCAATATTTGCATTTATTGGTCTTCAAATCCCAACATGGCACATAAAAATTCACAGTACTTAATGTTTCTGTAACAATATTTAATAAAAACATGTGTGGAATGGAACATAACACGGTGGATTGTCCCATAACAGGGTAGAAAATCAAAATCTTTGATTCTAAAATCTGACGATTTTCATTATTAGTTGCAAGATTGGCTCTTTCAAGTCAAAGTATAGGTAGAGTATTTGTCCTGGCTCTATTTGGGAAAACAGGTGATATCCCTGTAGTGGATTTTCCCATGATAGGAACTCATTGTTCCCCTCACAGGAGTCAATGGGGGTAACTAGCTAAATGAAAACAGACAAATGGCAAAGACATCTGATTAGTCTGCAACTCTATTCCATCTGACATTTTTTTATTTGACTTAAAATTATTACTTTTCACCCTAATTTCTACCTTATTTGGTTCATGAACCTAACAGGGTGGAACTTTCTAACTAATCTACTTGTAGCTCTTTATGTGGCCAACATTTAGCTAGCTAACCTTCAACAGAATAACAAACCTTTAATGACTAAATATTATTGTGACCAGCAGGTGTAGATCTTTTTTTAAAAAAGTAACAAGATGCACCGAACACAGACTTATCAATGCATAATATTTTATTTAAACAATTCTTTAAAAAACATTTAAAAAAAAGAGGCTTCGGGCCCACTATTCGGTCCCTGGAACAAAAGGAAAAAAGGACAATACAAGATCATTTATTCCAAAGGAAATAAAACATGCAAAAGAAATTAGTAAATCAAACAAACTAGTAACTTCAATCACAAAACAAAACTAAAAGAAAACAATGGAACAAATCATTGTCATCAGCTTCCAAATGGCCTTCTATGGGGCCAGAGGAGTAACGCCCCGCCCACACAGCTGGCCCAATCCGCAACGGGTTTAGTTGAGAGCGGCCCAACAAACACTGGCAAGATAAGACAAGACAAGACAGCAGAGCGTCCAAAGCGCTGCAGCTCCAAACACAATCAGGTGCCTAAAACAGAAAAACACCTTAACAGTGGATCCAGATACAAGAAATCAAAAGCTAAATAGTAGGTAGCTTACCCAGGGGTGGAAACACAGCCTAACCCGGAAGGAAGCGGGTCAGCAGGTGAGGACCAGATGGACGCCGCACGCCAAGCAACCCCCAGCTGCACCCGGCAACGCCATCAGAGCTAGTGATGGGCTATCTGAATCCAGGCTTCGAGGCTTGTACCGAGTAAAAAGGGGGCGTGTCCGATGAAGCCCCACTTCGAGGCTTGTGTTGACTTGCTGAAAACCACGTGACTGGCAACAAAGGATGCCTCGTGTTGCAGGGGTCACGTGACTGCTTCATTTTGCGTGTCGGTTTTCAAATTAAAAGCGCGATGAGCCGCTCTGCATCATGGGTTGTTGTCCTTTTGGTCTCGCATCAGAGGAGAATATTTGTCTTCAGTGACCAAAATAAAATGAACATTGACCAACATATTTGATGTGTATTGATGATGGCACTCATCAAATGTAATGTTTGTTACTGGTTTTCACAATTGTAGATTGTTTTTTTATGACTTTATATTTTTTTTGTGATTTTATGAACTGAATTGTTGCTGAAATGTGCTACAGAAGTAAACTTGATTGATTGTCTGAAATGGAGCCAGTAAGAGGAAAATCTCTGACATCTGGGAATACTTTGAGATGATGCTCACAATAAAATTCTTCTTAGACAATAATTAACCCTCCACCTCATGATTTCTCACCTTCTGCAAAGTTCCACTATTATTTGTAGTTTGATTAGCAAAGATATATCAGTCTTGCGCAGCAGAAACAGATTTAATCCTGTTGCAGAACTAAAATTTAACATCTAGCCAAATATAAGGGATCAGAGCCAATTATAAATTCAAGAAAACGTGAACGCCCCAACATGCACTGCACTCCCAAGACACTAAAACATCAAATGTCTTTATTGTCAAATCAGTCTGACATAAAAGAAAACCCAACACAACCAGTGTGTTCAACATATACCAGGATTAGATTGGCTACAAATCATTTTAATAATTAAAACATATGACAATTAAATATGGTTTCATTGATTCTCCTGTTACTAAATATGAGTTTGATGAAAACATTGTGACAATATTGCATTTACTCATTTTTGGAAGTATGATCCAACTGAGTGACAAAGCTGTTAGTTTCACCAGCAGATGTCACTAGTGAGTCCTGAATGAAGCATCAAGTAATGACCCTTTTTGCAAAGCAAAGGCCTGGAAAGGTTCATTGCTTCATGAGGCTTCATTTGCCCATCACTAATCAGAGCAACACTGCAGAAACGCACGACAGGTGTAGCACCCAAAAACCAACCATGATCCCAGCCACGGATAGCAAAACTGCCACTTACGATCGCAGACGAGTCGACCAAACCCACAAGCCGACATGTAGCCGCCAACCGTAGAACAGTGGGAGAAACAAAGACGCACGCACCCTGCAGCGGCCCGCCCAACTATAAAGGCATTCGCCCCGCCCACCAATCAACGATGCCCGGTGCACAGAGTGGGGAAGGGTGGAACACCATCCCACCACATTATGTTTTTTAAATTCTACTGAATAAACATTTTCCACAATCTATCCTAACACGGTGGAACTTTAAGCTTTACGCATACAGGTTTAACATATTTAAGCTAAGAAAAAGTACAGAGATAGTGACAGTTGAAGCTACTTTGTTTTCCATGGTAGAATTCACATCAAAACCAATTGATGTCACTTACATTAAATGGTTTTTATGGAATTTTAGACTTTTTGAAGGCAGAAATGAAACATCATAACAGGGTGGAAAGTTAGTACTGGGACATGCATAATATGAAGAAAATATCAAATGAGAAAATAGTTTCAGTAGATTAAATTGCATATTAAAATAAGGTTTAGTTCAGTCAATCAACGTATTGCAGAAAACATAAATATATATATATATATTTTATAGTTTAAACTTCATGAGGAAGTCTAGTATACTGCACTGGGGACACATGAAATTGAACATGTCAGTCACCAAAAAGGTGTGTAAAGAACAAAATAATAATTAAAAGGCATTTCATTTATATTTGAATAATGGCAAACATATAAATGTATAATTAAAATACTTTGTTGTAAATATTTGGCACATTTTACAAAAAATAATTGTAAGCAAAACATGGGGACATGGAATGTTGCTGCAAAAAAAGAATCCCCAGGTAGCGCCTCAGATTTCGACCAGTTAATTTCATATCCAGACATGTTGGAGAATAAACTAACAATTTTTAAAAGGACAGGCAGGGAGCATTCCGGTTGTGAAACCTAGACAAGCGCATCGTCCACATAAAGCATCAGCTTATCCTTCACATTATTACTTTGGATACCTGGAAAATCAGGTTCCCTGTGTATTTTTACTGCTAGAGGCTAGAGCGAAAAGCAGTGGGCTCAGTGGGCAGCCCTGCCTTGTCCCTCTGTGTAGGTCAAAAGGCTGCGATATAATGTGATTTGCGACAGAAGCCTTACTGTCGCAGTTTGACGCAGCTAATGTATTTTGGGCCAAAGCCATGTGTTTCTAATACACTGAATAAGTAGTGCCACTCCACCCTGTTAAACACCTTTTCTGCGTCCAGGGAGAGGGCCATGGCAGGGCCTGTGGCAGGGCCTCTAGGCCAGATTTGGCCCACAGGCCTCTATTCAGAGCCTCTTCAAACATCTGGAAGAGTAAGGGAGAAAGTTCCTCAGGAAAATTTCTATAAAATTCTATTGTAAACCCATCTAAACCTGGTGCTTCATGTGATGTTTTTTATTGCATTTATTATCTCTTCCTTTAAAAGTGGAGCATCCAAAGATTCAAACTGTGCTCCCGAAAGGGTTAGGAGATCTAACTGGGAGAGAAAACTGTCAATCTCCTGAGCGCTTGCCTGCAGTTTTGGGAAATGGAGCTGCATATAGTAGTTTCTAAACACCTCCTTCATTTTGGTGGGGTTAGTCACTACTGCTTTCTGACTGCATTTATTATAGTCTGTGCCTCCTTTTGTTTCCTCTTTTTGTTTGATAAATCTAGCCAGAAACTTGTCAGGTTTATCCACACCCTCAAAATGTTTCTGCCTAGCGTGGAAAATGTAAAATTCTTTTCTTTCAGGAGCAGATTGAGTTCGTACTTCAATCTTGTTAGACAGATAAGGTTTGTAGGGCTTGCTTCTGTCTTAAAGGACACTTCCGCTATAGTGACCTCTGTCTTCAGAGCTAGCCGTCTGGCAAGTGTAGTTTTCTTTTTGTATGAGGCACGTTGTATAAGAAACCTCTGATGTATGCTTTTAGAGATTCTCACGCTACACCAGCAGAGGGAGCTGCTGGTAATTTGAGAGGGGAGATAGTCTCTATAAATAAGTTAATTTGAGCTCTTAAGGAGTTCAGAAAGTCATTGTCCTGCAGCTTAAATTTAGCCTCCATCTTAGAGGTCTGGGAGAGCTACTAAATGGGTTTTAGAGAAAGAAGTAACTTACGCATTGCCAGAGAGGAGTATACTACCAATTGAGCAGGACATAGCTAAGGATATAATAGATTTTGACATGAAAAGTAATTGATTCTTGACCAAGTATTATGAACGGCAGTGTAGAAAATGAAATCCCTCATGGAGGGATTAAGCAGTCTCTAAATATCAATTTAAATCTAAGGCCTTGCACATTTTTAAAAGAACTGAAACCAAACAAGAATGATGCTGTGCAGGTATGCTTTGGTCCAATATTAAGGGAATTTTTAAGGCTTCTGAATTCAAGAGGTGTATGGAAAAGGGTAAAAAAAAATAGCTGTAGGTGTTATACTTCAGACAGTTGAGAACTTACTATTTCTTAAATATTCCCTCAACTGGACCTAATGATGCAATCTAATCATAGGGCAATTGGGGTTCTTTCAGCCATCTCAGAGCAGAGCCACAAATTCTGAGTTGCAAACATCTGATGACTTCATCCACAGAGCTACTTTGCCCATATAATCAGGATTCATCTGAAATGTTGCTCAACAACTCTTTGTGGAAATGTTGTTCGGACTTTTAGCAGCTACAGAAATCTTCTGGGGGTGTGTAAAGCAAAACACAGTCCAACCAATAGCATCACATTTTTCTGGTGGGGAAGTGGCTTTGTTTCCAAAGTCGCAGCTGCCAGATCACACACGGTGAGCGTGGGACTCCCACAGATGACTCATCACACGCATCTACGACAGATGACTCATCACACGCATCTGCTCCACAGAAGCCAAGTACAGAGGGCAAAAATTGTAGCAACAACAACAAAAAGCAGATTGGCCATAGGTATAGGAAATATTGTGTGTGTTGTTGGGGTGGGTCTTGCTGCATATTGTGAACTTATTGTTTCTTCTGCAGGATGAATTTTTTTCACTGCTGATGTGACCGGTGGACTTCTGCATTGTGTGTATTATGTGGTGATCGGACAAACCACAAGACACCATGTCTGGATTTGGAGGCGGTCTCCATTTACAGACAGTGGAAGACACAAATGATTGTGGCAGTTACTATACTTACTACGCTGCTAAGAAAAGTTATAAAATCAGGTTTTCAAAAAAGAGAGAGAAAAAGGCAAGAGTGTTAATTTATAACCCAGTTTTTCTCCATGAGAGTTGAGTAGACTGTGAGATTATCAAACATTTAGTATAGTTAGCTTAGCTACAAACTACTGTTTGCCTCCATTCCACTAGCATTTAATGAATTAAAGAAAAAAAATACCAACATATTCATATATGCCTTGCGACAGACTGGCGATCTGTCCAGGGTGACCCCACCTCTAGCCCGGAACGTTAGCTGGAGATAGACACCAGCACCCTCCCGACCCCACTAAGGGTTACAAGGGTGTCAAGAAAATGGATGGATGGATGGATGGATGGATGGATGGATGGATGGATGAATGGATGGATGGATATTCATATATTTAACTTGTACCTTTTACCACTTAACAACAGATGAGTCAATCAGCAGCAGTTATAACCAAAGTCCCTCCTGTCCTGTTCTCTTGAGTGAAATTAAAGCTGCAGTATGTCACTTTTTTATCAACATTTTTTTCACATATTTTTAAAACTGTTATGTTGTCACAGTATGGTATGAGAGGTAATCTGTGAAAAATCTATTTCCTCTGCCTTCTCCCAGTGTTGTGACTTTTTTACACTTATATGTTGTTCAGTATGATAAGTGACTGATTTACAATTATATGTTAAGCATAGATTACATGATTGTTATTAATTGAATTGAACATGATTGTATATAATTACAAGGATGAAGTGAAATATATTTAAGTGCAAGACATGATTTATTTGAGTAGAAGAAGTCTTTTATTTTGAAGAATGCTTAAGTATCTAGTTTTGTCACTATCTTGCTTTGTTGATATTTTGGTTGCCTTGGTAACGAAAAGCTGTTGTCGTTATCAGCTGTCGCCGTTTTCTCTCTTCAATAAAGAACTGAACAGAAAGGTTCAGTAAAAGACATACGAGCCTCCGTTTTGTTTGAAGAAGCTTCACTCCGTAACATTTTGGTGCCGAAACCCGGGAATAAGGACTTTTTTGATTTTTCTGAACGAAGTGAAGCTAAGGTTCAGTTTAGCAGCCAACATGACGGAAGGACTGGAGCGGTTAAAGAGGAAACGGTCGACCATCCGAACAGCAATGACGAAGTTGTTAACCCGACTAGAGGAGGAGGTGGGCAAAGAGAATCCAGATATTGATAAACTGCGTGAGTTCCTGGCAGTTTTATCTTCTAAGGAGGAAAATTTATTGGATTTGGACAAGATCATAGAAGATGAAATGTCTACTGAAGACTTGGACACTGAGATAACGAACTCACAGGATTACACGGACCGGATTCTCATTTGGAAGGTTCGCACCACCAACATTATTAGATTGCAGGAGACCGCTGGAGACGCCCTGAGAGCGCGCGCGAGTGACGTAAACCGCGGCTCATTTTCATCACAATCCAAACAGACGGTTAAACTGCCCAAACTAACGATAACCAAGTATGATGGAGAAATAAGCCAAAGGCAGGAATTCTGGTCACAGTATGAATCAGCTATTCACAGAAATGATGGACTATGTAAAACGGACAAGTTCACTTACCTGAGATCCTACCTGACTGGAGCAGCTGCTCGGACTATTGCAGGACTGACAATGACAGATGTCAACTACGACGCTGCAATAGAATTACTCCAAAATCGTTTTGGGAGGAAGGATATTGTGATAAGTGCTCATATGTCCAAATTACTGAACTTGACACTTGTGAGAAGATCCTCTGATGTTGCAGCTTTGAGGCAGTTATATGATGAATGTGAAATCCAGATACGTAGCTTGGAGTCTCTTGGAGTGCAAAGTGATACTTACGGCTGTCTGCTATGTCCAGTGTTGCTACAGCTTATTCCAGAAGACATAGCACTTGCTTATACGCGGCAACAAAACTCAACCAATGAATGGAAAGTCCCAGAATTGATTCAGTTTCTGCAAAATGAAGTGCAAAGCAGAGAACGGGCGCTTCAGCTTACCAGACCAAGCCACACATGGAAGAGCCTGAGCCCACAACACAAGCATGTGGGTAAGCCATCCTATGCCTGTGAACAACCTAGAAAGAGGAGTGTCCCATCAGCGACTGCTTTGCACACAGCCAGCGTCGTGCCGCGAACCTGTGTGTTTTGTGACAGTAATGACCATAAACCAGAGAACTGTCCTGACTTCACAATAAGTGCACGCAGGGAGAAGCTGAAAAGGCTTGGACGGTGTTTTGTCTGCCTGGGTCCAAAACATATTGCGAAATACTGCAGAGTGAAGAATTTGTGCAGGCAGTGCAATCGAAAACACCACTTGTCAGTTTGTGAACAATCTGCAGCTAAACCAGAAGTCGACAGTACCAGCTGATAGGTATTTAAATGATAGGTATTTTCCTAGAACCTACATAAAAGAACCACAGACAACGTATATAAATTTTTGACTAAGCTTTTGCAAAAGGTGAAAAACTCTGTCAACTGCTCCTCCGAGCCGTTCACAGAGCATTCTGAATTTCTTTGGGTACAGCTTGTCTTTTATTATCAAACTTCAAAGAGGGAGGATAGGCAAGATAGACAGCAGAGGAAAAACAACAGAGGTCGTAAAACATTTTACCCAAACACAGCAAAGGTCGTAAAACAATTTAACATCTGACCTACGATCTGAGCCCGGTTCAAATCTCGGTCAAACTGTTTTACATGTAGATGAACAGGCAGTTGTGACCTCCAGGTCAGTTACACTAAAGAAGAGAACACTTTAAACTGACTAACATTAGACTGAATATGAACTAAAATAACAACAAAATGATAATACCAAAAAATCTCTATCATTCCCCCCTTTTTATCATTTTACATGTGTGTAAACCTTATTCAAAAGCCAAGCATAGAAAAGAAAAGAAATAGAATAGAACCAATAAATGCAAGATATGTATATCTATATTTTTACTAGTCTAAACATAAAAATTACACAATGAATAAAGGAAATGAATAAAAACAAAAGAAAGAAACAGCAACAAATCAAATGCAGTTTTCTCATCACTAACACCACTTGTTTTCACATTTTCGGTGTAGGAATCATTCAGCAAATGAATTAATCTGTTTATTGATTACAGAACATCATCATTGTTCAGAAAATCGTCAGAAACTCTAAACAAGTCATCTTCATTTGTCTCATAGGATGCCTTTGCTAGCTGATAGCTGACAACAGTTGTGTTAATCGCCTTAAACATCATACTTCGTAGACAAGGAATAATGCAACCCGTAAAAAGACAGAACAGAACCAAAACAATCAGAATAGGTGTCACGAGCTTTAACAGTAAAGTCCACCATGGGCCAGACGTGAGCCATGAAAACAAATCAAAAAAGGATGAGCCGCGTGTTCCACTCTCCACATATTTTTTAAGGTCTTCCAGCTCATATAGAGCATCAGAAATAGTTCCTCCAGTTCCTGTTTCATCCGGCACAAAAGTGCAGCACGTTGGGCCAATAATTTTGCAGACCCCTCCCTGAGGGGCAGTGAGGAAATCCAGAACAACACGATTTTGCATAACCATGTTTCTCAGTTCAGTCAACTCTTTCGCGGTGCCATTGGCCAGCTGGTATGTGATGTTGATTAGTCGCAGTAATCCGTACCTGTTTATCTTTACGTGGTCCCGAATCTCACCTACTCCAACCCACGGAAACAGGCCTTGCATGAATTTTTCTCCGCCGTTCCAAATCCTGAATTCCCATGGAACTCCAGTATGTGTAGTTAGGCCTCCCCATCTTTTGACCTCTGGCATAACTGTTCGTTTGGAACAGGTAACATCCCAAGAGAAACGTGTCCGTTGTTGAACACGCAGCTCCTCAAAGACCCGGGTTTAGCTCCTGCTAAAGAAATGGTCTCTGGTATTTTCCATGCGGTTAGTGGAAATGGAAATACGTCAGCATTAAAGGAACAGTTCATAGATCAAAAAAGTTCCTTCGCGGCATCTCCTGTCCGAAGTAGAACAGAATAGTCATTTTTTCACCATTTGCATCCCTTTGGCATGGGGACGCTGAGTCGTGGTTGTGTGCTCAGACCATAGAGACACATCTGTTTATCATCAGTGATGTGTCCTGCACGTAGACCTGAGTTGTGTGTGGCGATTGACAGCTGCGCACACACACATAGCAGTTCACCTCTTTCTCCTCGTGAGCAGTCCTGTTCATCAGCTGCCACCACAGGTTGGTGCTGTAGTCATGTGGGTGGAAAGTGATGTCACTTCCTCCTCCAAACATCAGACATGCTGCAGTCACAGTGCAGTAGAAGATCCATCTGGCATGTGGAGTCTCCATTGCTGCTCGGCGCGCAGAGATGTCAAAACCCCCAACCTAAAGACGGGGGAATCTTAAGCGTTTCTTCACCGGGTTTGAGACGAGCTACCCTAAAAAATAGCCCCCCTCTGAAGTCCGGCCTTCCTCCCTCCGCCTACTTAGGGGTTCAACACTCCCTGCAGCTTGCAGTGACTGAGATGTCTCCAGCTGGGTCTTTCAGCAATCTTTACAGCTGTTTGTGTTGTCATCAGCACCTGGAAGAGTCCTTCCTAGCGTGGGCTGGCCCAATTCTTTCTTTTGATGACCTTTATGTAGACCCAGTCTCCTGGCTGGATGGGGGTGATTTTATTTATTTCCTGTAGAGGAGAACAGTCAGACGGCAGTAAATTTGCACTGGACACTTTCTTCAGTGTAAGAGTTCTGATCATATTATCTGCTAATGTTTGTTCTTCATCTGCTTTCTGCAAGTCAGGAGCAAACAGAGGCAATCTATAAGTTCTCCCATGAATTATTTCAAAAGCATGCTTTGCTGAAACTATTTCAATCCATTTAGAAAAAGGATCAATCATTTAACAGTATTTGTTAATTCAAAAGTTCATAACAAAAAAAAATTATGTAAGAAGAATTTTTTAGTTATATAGTATTACCTCACCATTTTCCCTTTCCCCCCCTTTTTACATATGGCATTGTCCATGTGTTACAATCATTTTAGCTTCAAATTGGTCTTTGGGAGGATTAATGGTTAATTCAGGTGAACTCTCAGGTTTGCTGCTTGTAGAAGATCCTTTAGCAAACAAGTATTTTTAATTACAGGTTTACCTTTCAGTTATTTTAGTTTTTTCTTGTAATTCAGCAGCTTTCAACATCTTTATTGTATTTCTCCAAAATAAAAATGTTCACCTTTAATTTAAAACAAATCTCATATCCTCTAATTCAAGATTTTTCTTTTTGAATTCATTGACTATCAATCAAATCTGGATTAAAAAGTTCTAGACTGAAATCTAGAAAATGTTGCTTTTACTCACAATCATCAGTTTTTAGTAGCCATTTACATCTCCCAGGTTGCTTAAAGTCTCAGACTTTCACTTAAACCTGCATTTCAGACAAGTTAACAATGTAAGTTTTTTATATTTTAAATTAAATGGTCAATAATTTTATCCATTACTCAATTTAGCAGTAAAATTTCTCTCTTCTCAAAATAATTGTCATTCATCCCAATATAAAACACACAAACACAATCCCAATCAATTTGTAGATTCTTTATATAAGTAAACTCTAAGTTAAATGTTTCAGTTAAATGCAAAGAAATACTTCATAGTATTTCAACACTGCAATATCAATTATTTTCAACACTTAGAGATGTTTAATTTTGTTCCAAACTAGTATTTATTTCAAAGAAAATAAAACACTTGCAAATCATTATTAGCTTTGAATATAATAATTTTTAGTTGGTGTAATTTAGCCGCATCACACTCAGTTTTTTTTCTTAACTTTTAACCATTACAGTTTTTTCCTTCACAGTTTTCCAATCTATGGCTCGTGGGCCCTAAGAAGATCACTGGTCCTTCTGTTAAGGACTGAGTTAACGGGTACAAAATGAACGATTTTATCTAACATTATACCTAAAAACCTTCAAAATGTTCTTTTGATAATTCCTATATGCCAACAGGATTAGTGAGCACATTCTCTATCACAGTGTGTGTGTATAACTTATCTCGCATTTCTCCTTTCTGTCTTGCTTCTCGCTTCCCCCTCCTGCTGCTGGCGTCGCTGCAGCTGGTCCTCCCTCCACCCCTCCTCCAGCTCCCTGTCAGTCCAACTGGCTCTGGAGTTGGATTATTAAGTTGTCCAGACTGTCCTGCTGCATGGCAGTTCCCAGATGTCCAGGAATTAGGATCAGTGGACACTTTAGCGCCTTCAGTGTCCAGGTGTTAGAAATCGTCCTGTCCTTTTTCGCTTCTTTATCAACTGGCTGGTGATGAAAGAGGCACGTCATCTGATTGGCAGGACAGGTCTGAGCTGAGGTCAGAGGTCAGACGCAGCGCAGCGAGGCTCAAACAGAGGAAAAGGAAAGAAGCAAATAAGAGTCAATTAGGGTTTGCTTGTTTTTCTGTTTTTTTTTTTTTTTTTTTTTTTTTACAAACATTTTCCATATAATTTTTCTTTCTTTTCATCGTATAGTTTTTAGCCACTTATTATCCAACTTTTTAAGAAGTCATGAATCAGTTCCTTATTCAAACACATATAAACATTAAAAGCTGTAGTCTCTTTCATCATGTTCACTATTAACTTGGAAAATGTAGAATGTACGTTTAAGTTAACTTCGTCTGAGTCATCAGAGAACAATGGATTTCTCTAAACTTGTTGATCTCAGTGCTGCAGACTGTGAGGTCAGCGGGCAGCCCTCCTCTCAAGGCCTAAGAGAGTTATGAGGCTGGATAATGTCCAGGTCGGTACCTTACTCTGACCGCTGACCCCTCCAGCTATACAGCCAAAGGATCGTTTCACCACGTTGGTGTTATAATCTAATTACGACACAATACATTAAACATTATTCTCTGAGGAGAATTTTATTATTTAGTTTTATTTTTCAGCTTCTCCTCCTTTAGGAAAGTCATGATTCCACTTTTAGCATACAAAGACGTCGTTCCCATGTTTTTATTTCAGTGAGACCTCTCTTTACTGGTTTTTCTTTAAAGGTGTAGGAATGCTCAAAAAGAAAAACAAAACAAAACAAACATCAGTATTTCTTAAAACGAATTATTTCTCACTTGTGAGGTTTACCTAATTTTTAGTAGCATTAAAAATTATTTTGCATACACTGATGTCTTACAGTAATTCAATTTCTTTTATGGTTTTACTTAACGTGTCCCAAACTGCATGCACATGTCTCTACCATTTCATCAATTTGGTCAGGTGATTTGTGTTTCTTGGGGTTTGGTAGAGTCTGATCATGCTGAGGATTTCTCCTATTTGTGGTCTCCTCACTCCACCACCCCTCTTGTCGACCCATGCAGCATTCTTTGAAGGGCAGTTTCCCAGTGACCAATATTGCCACAAATCCAGCAGCCATTTGAATGCCGTGGATTTTGTGGGGTGTTATTTTGGGGTTGTCGCCTATTGTGACCTCCTCTGCCTCTGCCTCTTCCGCGGCCTTTTGTCCGGTCTTTGGAAAAGGCAGAGGTATCTAAACCTCCAAATTTATACAGGTGAAAAACATCTGATACTTTCATAGCCTTCCTGACCTTCTAAGGTACAGGGTCTAAAAACATATAAGTTTTGTGTCCCTTCCTCTAGTGAGGGGTACAGTCGTGTTGCTGGGACAGCAGCAGCTGATACTGGGGCAGACGGAGCTGCTGCAGCGGCGGGGGGAGAGGTGGCTGCAGGAGCTTGTGCTCTCTGCACCGCTACAGCATTCCGTGTGCTTGGAATTACTTTATTTTCTTCCTTCTCTATAATTAAGTTTTTAGATTCGTTTAACCATAATTTAGCACCTCAGCTCATTCTCCTTTTTAGTCTTTTTTTATCCCCGTTTTTCTTGCTGCACTACTCTCCAAAATTCTCACAATTGTTTGCCATTTATCGATTTTTAGCTTTCCATCTATTTTATATTTCTTTCTCCATTTTTTCATGTGTACAGTGCTACCAGGAAACCTGGACAGCATGTACTTTTCATCCCCATTGGGGCCCTCAACGAGTGAGGAATCACAAGAATGTTTATTTCCCATATTTAAAAAACTTGCAATTTCAGCTTGAAAATATTATTTATTTGAGTTTATTTAAATTTGGTCCAGGTTCGTTGACTCCTAGGGAGTCCTATGAACTGGAGATCTTTTCAGTGGGCCAGCAATTAAAATACCTTGTTGTAGTATTCCCTGCTTCGACTCTTTCGAGTGGGAGAATCTTGCCTATTGCATCCACAAGAGGTTTGCTGCTTAATTCCACTGTTTTATATGAGGTAAAATACAGAGCGGTATTTAAACCTCCAATCACTCTCACACTACTCTTTCACGCACACACACACATCAAAGCAGCAGTAGCAAACCAGCAATATCAGCACAGTAATGACAAGTTTCCTATTTACATGAGGACTTGCCCTTAATGGGTGTCCTCGAACAGAGTTTTAGCAGAGCGAACATCATACAAGGGAACTCAAACCACAGAGTTTTAGCAGAGCGAACATCATACAAGGGAACTCAAACCACAGAGTTTTAGCAGAGCGAACATCATACAAGGGAACTCAAACCACTAAAATAGCCATTTTAAAATTCACCTACGTTTCTGTAGTTTTCGGGTTGTCCAGTCGGATCTCGTCACTCCGCCGTTGGCAGACAAAGTCGGACATGTGTCGCTGGCCCAGCGAAGAATTCTACTTCCTGGGTCTTTCTTTCCAGGTCCAGTTGACTCTGGCCGTGCACGGATTCAGCGTGTCTTCCTCTGCCTGACAGCGGTCGGTATGAGAGATCCCGGGTTTCGGCACCAAAATGATAGGTATTTTCCTAGAACCTACATAAAAGAACCACAGACAACGTATATTAATTTTTGACTAAGCTTTTGCAAAAGGAGAAAAACTCTGTCAACTGCTCCTCCGAGCCGTTCACAGAGCATTCTGAATTTCTTTGGGTACAGCTTGTCTTTTATTATCAAACTTCAAAGAGGGAGGATAGGCAAGATAGACAGCAGAGGAAAAACAACAGAGGTCGTAAAACATTTTACCCAAACACAGCAAAGGTCGTAAAACAATTTAACATCTGACCTACGATCTGAGCCCGGTTCAAATCTCGGTCAAACTGTTTCACATGTAGATGAACAGACAGTTGTGACCCCCAGGTCAGTCCACACTGTTACTCCTTTGTTTTATTTGTATTACATGTCCACCCACTAGGGGCACTGTTATGCCAGGAGCATATGTAATGGGTTTGTGTTCTTCTTCGTTTCTCTCTGGATGTCTGTGCGGGGGATGCACATGGCGGAAGAAAGCTGAGTAAAGAAACTAGTTGTTTCTATGATTTAACATTGGTAGCCGAGGATGGTTAGTAACTACAGAGTTCCGCCAACGTTTGAGAAAGGAAAGCTCTGGCGGCAGAGTCCCCATAAGAAAACTTCACAGCTCAACACTCCGCAGCCCGGTACAAACCCGCTGGATAAGTACGGACGACGGTCAAAATGTGCAGTGTGCCAAAGTACTTTTCACTGGGTTAAAAACTGTCCGCATAAAGCTGATAGTGTTAAAATGGCTGATGATACAAAAGACGTGGAAGAGTGCAATTTAACTCTGTACACCAAAGAATCAGCAACAGATGCAGAAATATTCATGACAGAATGTCTTGGCTCAGCAATAATAGACACTGCTTGCACTAGGACAGTTTGTGGACAAGAGTGGCTGGACAACTATAGTACTGTATTACAAAAGAAAAGTGTGAAGACTATGAAAGAAACAGAAACACAAAGTCACAGGCCCTTCAAGTTTGGAGATGGAAAAATCGTCTACTCCATAAAAAAGGTAAAGATACCTGCTAAAATTGGCAACACAAAGTGTAATATAGAAATTGAAGTAGTACCTGTTAACATCCCGCTGCTACTGAGTAAGACCTCATTGAAAAGGGCAGGGACTGTTTTGGACATGGAAAGGGACAGTGTAGTGATGTTTAATCAGCCTGTCAAACTGGACTTTACTAGTTCAGGTCATTACTGTGTAAACATTGTGGACAGTGTGAATAGAAGTTTCATTCACTCTGATAAGCTATTGCAAGCTAATGAGGAAGAAATACTGACTACAACAGACAAGATGAACACAAGTGAAAAGATGAAAGTTCTGGAGAAACTTCATAAACAGTTTGGACATGCCTCTGGGATTCCCCCGGAGGAGCTGGAAGAAGTGGCTGGGGAGAGGGAAGTCTGGGCCTCCCTTCTGAAGCTGCTGCCCCCGCGACCCGACCCCGGATAAGCGGAAGAAAATGGATGGATGGATGGATGGATGGATGGACATGCCTCTGCTGACAAAATACAGAGACTTTTGACTAATTCTGGCAACAAGGACACAGAATGTGACAGTCTGCTGAAAAACATCGTGAACCAGTGTGAAGTGTGTCAAAAATATTGTAAGACCAAACCAAAACCTGCTGTCGGCTTACCATTGGCATCTACATACAATGAAACTGTTGCTGTAGATCTGCACAAACTTGAACCTGGGGTTTGGTACCTACACATTATTGACCAGTTTACCCGTTTCAGTGCTGGTAGTGTCTTAACCACCAAGAGGTCTTTAGAGATAGTCAGACGTTTTAGTCATGATTAGATCAGTGTGCATGGCCCACCACAAAAGTTGTTCAGTGACAATGGTGGTGAATTCAATAACGAGGAAGTGAGAGACATGGCCGAGAACTTTAATATTGAAGTCAAGACAACACCTGCTTACAGTCCATGGAGCAATGGACTGTTAGAGCGCCACAATCAAACTCTGACAGAGATTTTGCTGAAAGTCAAAGCAAGTACTGGATGTGACTGGAGCACTGCCATGGACTGGGCCCTGATGACAAAGAACTCTATGCAAAGTGTCCATGGATACAGCCCACATCAGCTGGTGTTCGGGCAGAATCCTAACCTGCCTTCTGTATTAATAGACAAAGCTCCAGCTCTAGAGGGCACCACCAAGAGTGAATGGGTTGCCAAGCACATTTCAGCCTTGCATGCTGCAAGAAAAGCTTTTACAGAAGCAGAATGTTCAGAAAGGATACGGAGAGCACTAAAGAAACAGATGCGGCACATAGACGAGCGATATGAAACTGGAGACAAAGTTTTTTACAAAAGAGTGGATTGTCCAGAATGGAAAGGACCAGGAGTGGTGATTGGTCAAGATGGTGCAGTCGTTTTTGTTAGACACGGAGGCACCTGCGTCAGAGTCCATCAACTCAGATTGAGGAAAGTTACTCATGAGAATGAAGAACCTCAGATTACCTGCGTTGAGAAGAACAATCGAGGACAACACACAGTGGACATCATTGAAGAGGATGTAGAAGGAGACACTATTGCAGTAAATCCTGAGAATCATCATTTGCTTGCTCCTGAAAATACAGAGGCTGAGAGACCGCACTCTGAGAACACCATAATAAAGACAGGTCAAATTGTGACATTCAGAAATGCAGAGGGTGTACCACAAAAAGCCAAAGTGTTGGGACGTGCCGGCAAAGCAACTGGGAAATACAAGAACTGGGTTAACTTGGAGCTGCTTGAGCCAGCAGAAGTGGCTGGCAACAGTGAGTCAGCTGACCTGTCACAGTTGGAGGATCTTCACATCCAGGCAGATGCTGAGGTTACAGATATGCACGAGGATGTTTTTGTGAATAAGGACATATCGTTTGATGAAGCAAAGGAAAATGAAATAAAAAGCTGGAAACAAAATCAAGTGTTTGAGGAAATTGAGGACAAAGGACAAAAGTGTGTCTCTACTCGTTGGGTGTGCACTCTGAAAGAGACTGAAAATGGAATAATGCCAAAAGCAAGACTTGTTGCACGAGGATTTGAGGAGCTACAAGTTTCTGACCTACAAAAGGACTCTCCAACCTGTGCCTCGGAGTCACTGAGACTCTTGGTGGCAGTTGTATGTCAAAAACAATGGGAACTTCACTGTTTGGACATTAAATCTGCCTTTTTACAAGGAATGCAACTGTCCAGAGACATTTTCATCAAGCCTCCTCGAGAGGCTAATAGCACAGGTGTGCTTTGGAAACTGAAAAAATGTGTGTATGGTTTAGCTGATGCTTCACTGTATTGGTATAACAGGGTAAAAAGCATCATGATTGAAGCAGGAGGCATCATGTCTAAGGTTGATCCTGCAGTTTTCTATTGGCTGGATGAGCACAAAAATGTAACTGATGATTTTGTATGGGGTGGATCACACATGTTTTCAGAGTCAGTCATACCTCACCTGAGGTCAAAGTTTAATGTCGGTCGTGAAGCACACAATAGCTTTTCCTATGTGGGTGTAGATCTTGTTACTGAAGGTGAGAAAGTACAAATACACCAAGAAACATACATTCAGCACCTGCAGTCCATACACCTCTCACCCTCACGAGCAGCAGAGTCCGCTTCACCTCTCACTGAGAAGGAGACAGAGCAACTTAGATCTAAGATAGGCCAACTTCTGTGGGTGGCAAGACAGAGCAGGCCTGATGTCATGTTTGATGCTAGTAATTTAGCATCCCGTCTCAAACATGCTACAGTACAGACCATTAATGAAGCAAACAGAGTTGTGTGTAAGCTCAAGGCCAAGTCTGTTGAATTGAATTTTCAACACCTTGGGGACGACGGTAACTTAAAGATGGTTACATTCACTGATGCATCTTTTGGAAATCTTTCAGATGGAGGTACTCAAGGTGGGCACTTCATTGTTTTGATGGGTGACAATGGGCGGTTCTCTCCCATTGCATGGCAGTCAAAGAGAATTAAGAGAATTGTCAGAAGCACACTGGCAGGTGAAACACTCGCCATGTCTGAGGGGATTGATAATGCCATTTTTCTTTCCGCACTCTTTTCTGAACTCAGTGCTGGTAATACTGCTTGTAGTCCACCTATAATCTGTGTGACTGATAATTTCTCTCTTGTTGATGCACTTAAGTCAACTAAGTTTGTTGCAGAGAAGAGGTTACGCCTGGAAATGAGTTCAATTAAAGAACTGATGCAAACTAAGAAGGTTCATCAAGTGGTGTGGTCTCAAACAAAAGACCAACTTGCAGACTGTTTAACAAAGAAGGGAGCATCCGCAACCTCACTCCTTAGGGCTCTTTATGAAGGACTTTGGATTCTTCAATAAATTCAGTCATAAGATGTTTCACATTCTGTTACTTTGAGACTGTTCTGACAAAAATCTTTAATGGTGTTTTAAAAACAAAACCAGTAGAAACTTAACTGAATTAATATGACAGATTCCCTCCTCACCCTCATCTTGATAAGAACAGAGAGCAGTTCGCTGGTTTCTGTCCAGACGGTGATAAAGCGCAGTTGACGCTTGGTGCGTAGACATTTTCAACTTTACGCACAGAGAACATCGTGGAGCTCATTATTAATCATTATAAGAACAATATCTGTCAGAGAATCATCTCTGATCTGGGCTCTTTAATGGACCAGAGGCTTTGGAGCGCCTAGCGCAGCTGATCCGCTTCTGCTGGGCTTTTCTCCCGCTGAGGGAAGTCAGTGTGGGATCAGGAAACGATCAGAGTTCTGCCGTCTTCTAATCACGTCATTTCGTAAAATGTTACCTGATTTCAAAAACGTTCTCGCAGAGAAATAATAAATGTTTCGTTTGATGACTACAAATTGGAAATAAAATGATTTTTTTCTTTGACTGACAACAAAAAAACTCTAGCACAACCTCTGCTTCAAACTACGAACATTGTCGGCCCCTCTTCGGTTTTTTTCTCTTTTTGCAGAGGATCAATAAATAACTTATTGGTGTTTTACCATCACCACCAGGTATGAAGGGCTTTAGCCTTTGAGTTGCTTCACAGCGCAGCATAACTGAAACACCCAGGAGAAGAATATCAGCTTGTTTTTATGAGTATAAAGGAGGCTGGTATCGCGCCTGATAAAAATCGATTTATTTATGTCATCACATGGACTTATATAAAGTTTTATAAATTTTTTTTTCATATATTTATTATTGTGTTTCTTCTTTAGATATTAGGTTGGCTTAGAATAATTCCAAATAATGTACAGGAATAATGTTGGCTTCATCGGAACGTGATCTGCAGCTCTCACTGGAGCGGTTCGCAGCCGAGTGTGAAGCGGCCGGGATGAGGCTCAGTGCCTCCAAATCCGAGGCCATGGCCTTGAGCCGGAAAAGGGTAGAGTGCCTTCTCCGGGTCAGGGGGGTCGTCCTGCCTCAAGTGGAGGAGTTTAAGTATCTGGGGATCTTGTTCACGAATGAGGGAAGAAGGGAGCGGGAGATCGACAGGCGGATTGGGGCAGCGTCTACTGTGAAGCGGGCGCTGTACCGGTCCGTCGCGGTGAAGAGAGAGCTGAGCCAAAAAGCGAAGCTCTCGATTTACCGGTCGATCTACGTTCCCACCCTCATCTATGGTCATGAGCTTTGGGTCATGACCGAAAGAACAAGATCACGGATACAAGCGGCCGAAATGGGTTTACTCCGCAGGTTGGCTGGGCTCTCCCTTAGAGATAGGGTGAGAAGCTCGGTCATCCGGGAGGGACTCAGAGTAGAGCTGCTGCTCCTCCACGTCGAGAGGAGCCAGTTGAGGTGGCTCGGGCATCTGGTCAGGATGCCTCCTGGACGCCTCCCTGGTGAGGTGTTCCGGGCACGTCCCACCGGGAGGAGGCCTCGGGGAAGACCCAGGACACGCCGGAGGGATTACGTCTCTCGGCTGGCCTGGGAACGCCTTGGGATTCCCCCGCAGGAGCTGGAAGAAGTGGCTGGGGAGAGGGAAGTCTGGGCCTCCCTTCTGAAGCTGCTGCCCCCGCGACCCGACCCCGGATAAGCGGAAGAAAATGGATGGATGGATGGATGGATAAAAAACCCACAGTCCTTTTAGGACTTTAGTTTAACGTCATTTAAGTGGGACTTTAGTTAAAAAACACTGACGACAACAAATGCAGGGTTCTTAAAAAACGCATAAAATATGAAACTGAAATGGAAATTGGTAGAAGCATTATTCCTGTCTTAATTTGTTATTGTGATTAAAACAGGGGACGTGAGGAAAGCAGGACAAGAGTGACAGCAGAAGGCACTGCTACTGACAAACGCAGCTAAGAAGGCTGTTTGAATTCTTGTCATTCCTTTAAATGGTAAGTATTAGAACTGAAGCAGGTGGAATAGAATCTGTACAAGATCTTTTAACACAAAAAGGGAGTGTCAGCACTGGAGCTGTCTGATGAGCAATAAGGAGTCAGTTAATGACCGACTCTGACAAGGACTGAATGGTAAGGTGATTCTTTCTCCTGATATGAGACTCCAGGTTCTTCAAGAAGTCTATGGACTTGGCATGAAAGGATTTCACAGGTGATAAAAACCTGGAGCACAAAGACATGGTTAAAGGATAGATATGCTGACGCCGGTAGGTATTAATCTCTCTGGATGCAATACTCAAGATACCTGGAGGCATAGGCGTAGGAAGCGGGGGGGGGGACATGTCCCCCCCAATATTGGAGACAGTCACATTCGTCCCCCCCAATAATTTCACCGCAGTTGCGAAGAATTTTTAAATCTTCCACTCAAATGCTTTTATTTTGAAGGCACATAACAGCGCATTCAACAGAGCGCTTCCTCCCCCTCCCCCCTCTGAACGGCTCAGAGTAAAGGAAGCAGCAGACGGAGTCAGAAATCCGTTTGAATGAGGTAAACTGTCTGTCAGAAATGTTGCCATGAATATCGCTCGTTTATAACATCTTGTTGTCAGTTTACTTTTATATATAGAACTAAATCTTTTTGGTCAAGCGGTTTTAATTCTGGAATCGTCACATGTTCAAAATTTTACTGCTGTTTAAAAGTTAGCTAGTCTAGTCACAATGATTTAGAATGAGACTGAAACAGCAGCGAAATGAGCCTTTTTATTAGTGAGCAAAACCTGATCATACTGACCACTTAATATGTACTTATATCATATATTATATTATATTATTTAGATATTTAGGAGAACAGCAGTGGTAGAATAATGAAGAAAGGTGAAGAAGCTCTGGTGAGGTCTTCATTTAGTTTATTGAAATATGTATTAACTGTTTTAAATTTTTAAATAAACTAAACTATTTTATTATGAGAGGAGCAGGTCAGTGAAGACATAGGAGAGTCAGGTGGAGTTTCAGAGTGTGAAGATATAAAAATTATACTAATTTCAATAAAACCAGAAAGGAGAACAGATGAAGACTGATGTCAGGTTTATTTCTTTCAACGGTTCAATATTTTTTTCATTATTTCCACACTATAAGGTTAATGGTTAGGAGACGTTAAGAAAAGTGCTTGAGGAGAGGTTTAAAAATGAATTTGTGAAAATTTTTGCTACACAGTAAATAGAGTTGAGATGTATAATAATGTATACATCTGAAAATGAAGTTGTTTAAATTCTCATTCTGTATGATAAAAACATACTTTTTATCTTTAGTTCACATTCTGACACTGTACAGAATGTGTCTGTTGTAAATCCATGCAGGAACATCAGGCTTCAGAGAATCAGAGGGAGGCAGAGACAGAAACACATATCTGTAGATATTTCAGTTAAATATTTGCGGCTGAAAATGACAGGAGAAAAAAAAACCATTTAGGCTTTTTGCCTCAGTGTTTTTATGGCTCATGTTTGGTAAGTTACTGAATGCAGAGCTGGAAGTGAGACTGAGTTATCAGTGAGGAGCTAAAGGTCTGTTAGATGTGAAAAGTATAATTTTTATTTATTTTGTAGATCAAACTGTTGCACTGATGTAGAGAGATGTTCAAGAAGAACAAAACTTGTTTTTTAGACTTTATTTTTGTTGGTCAAACTGCTGTATTGAGTTTAAAACGGTCGAGTTCTATTTAACGAGCTGTTTTCTACTTTGGTTTTAGAAAGAGGTAGAACCAGTTCAATTGGCAGTCAATTTATATCAATGCATTTTGACCAATAATCAAATGTCTTTTGACCAAATATAAATAGTATATGTTAGAATACTTGTTACTGAAACAAGGGTCAGATTAGAGTAACGCATTACTGACATGTTGATGGCATAATTGTTTGATATTTCTGCTCAAGCTATTTACTGATCTGTCAGGTTTCCGATATGCGTCCCCCCCAATGACAGACTCGTTCCTACGCCCTTGCCTGGAGGCGTGGCCAGTGCAAAAGAAGACAGCAAAGCTTTCATATTCTGCTTGATCAATCATTACATTCCATGCTATGGATTTCTAACGAAGATCAGGTGAGTAAATGGTACTCCTTTTAGGAATCAAGATCTGCAGAATGTGGAACAGATGCTCGGATTGGCCCAGTTATTCGGTACAGTATATTAACCCCAATCACAAGGCAAGGTTGAGAGAGTAAACAAAGCAAAATTGGCTATAAACTGTGCACAGTCTAAATTTGAATTGGGTAAATGCATGGCCTATATTATTAGATGTTTGTTTGAATGTCCATTAACAAATTAACAGGGTCCATATGAGCTCCACACAAGAAGGATGTCTCCGGGACCTGCACTCGGATTCCAGAATGGACAGGTGAACCTGCACATTTATTTCATAATGATGTTTTTAATGAGTCACAGGTTCTGGCAACAGAGTTTGCAAAATACCAGACGTCACAGGACCGTCCAGGCTCAAGACCGGTCCCAGGAATCAACTGGGTGCGGCTAAAGGTCATCAAAAGACAGTGGTCTGAACCTCGCTTCACCAGACCATACCAACTCGTGGAGAGGACGTCTCATGCTGTTCGTCTGCAAGGGAAAGGAGACACCTGGTTCCATTGGAGTCAGTGCACAACAGCTGAGGAGCAACGACGCGCTCCGAGACGTACAAGAAGATCTGCAGCTTCAATCTTCAGATGAGGAGCGTCTGCAGGCACTTCCCAGGACCGAGGAGGATCAGCAATTCCAGGCAGGAGTGTGGCAGGAATTCTTGCCATGACCACTTCTAATTCCTGGAATTCTAGGCTTAAAAGGCCCGGACAGGCATAATACTCCTGTTTCCGGTGTCCTTATATTGAAAAAAGGAGATTGCACCCTCTCCTTAAACTCACTGTTGGCACAATAAATCAAATTTTCAGTGAGCAACGAACACTCACGTGGGAACCTGAGGTTTAAACCCGATAAGGAGAAACGGGTACACAAAGGATCAAGTTACAAGAGGATCACTGTTAACTCATCTTCTCTTTTTTGCATCTTTTCGTCTTTTTTGCGAACTCTTAATGAACTTTCATTTCTTTTCTGCGCGTATTTTTGGATCATTTCTGGACGAAGAACTCCTTTTGTTTTTGAGGAATGTCAAAGAAGAAAAGACACGGACTCTAAGACTATTGAATTCTGTAAAAAAAAAAAAAAACTTGTAATTGATTTTTATGTGTTCTAATTTCTTTTTCCTCCACAGCTTTGCTTTTGGTGTTGCTTTTTACACTGTTGAAGGATTGTAATTGTTATCATCATTATTGATTTTGTGATTAGTGTCCATCTTTGGTAAGTTTTGTGTACCTCAGTTATTTTTTCATTTATCATTTTGGGTGATAATGTGTTTTGCTTGTTCTGAAATAATTGAGTTATAGGATTTTTAAAAGGTTAATAGGTATTTTTACATTTAAATAGATTTATATGATCGTTTATTGACCATCAGTAATCTTCACTCTTCACCTGCTGTGCCGCCTAATCGTCATGTGTTTCACATCATGTGTTGATTTTTTCACTGTTCAGCGTCGGATTCTCTGTTTTTATGCCATAATTCACATCTAGTTTGTCGCTCCGTTTTTTCCGCTTCTCATGTTTCAGAATTTTGCGCAATGTGTGCAGCGTTTTTTATTTTATTTTATTTTTTTAACTCCCTAAGGTGCAGGGCGGTCGGGAAACATATCGATGGGGAAAAGGCAGACTGACATAAGTCTTTTAAAACAACGGAAACAATTTCGGTATTCTGATTATTGAAATTTAAAAGTGCTGTGGTACCGTTGTTCCATCAAACCCGTTTCATGTCGGACCACTTACAGCACCGGTGTTAACACTATAAAATGAACGCTCTCTATCGTGGAATCACCCATGGAGGGATTTCTTTATTTAAATGGGTTCATTTTTCAGAGGGATACAAAGTGAGGGTATCATGATTTTAGTAATTACATGTTTATAAGAGCGATTTTCTGTTGTCCTTCCATGGAAGCGTGCAGCTTTCAAAAGGAAATAAAACATATTTTAATATAAATTGCTGCTTTGACATGATCACAGAACTGCCAAAACATGTAGCCTACATAAATACCAGGCAAAGTGAATCACAGCAGCGTCATCAGCCGGTGTTACGCTAAACTGATGCGGAGCAGAGCTGCGCCATGAAGCTACAAACACTGAATAGAAGAAGAGCTGCCATCAATACCGTTGCAGCCAAGCATGATTTAATGTTACATAATACAGTTTTACCAAGTTGCTCAAAATCTAAACTAGTATTGTTGTGGATTTAAGGTGTAAAGTTTACCTTCGACCAAACGCAATACGACCAAAGGCATCCCAGCGCCCCCCTTTTGTAAAAATGTCCGCCAGCGCCCCCTGCCGTCCTCTGAACGCCCCCTGGGGGGCGGTACCGCCCACGTTGAGAACCACTATACTAGAGTATACTTTTTTTTCACCTGGGTGTTCTGGTCACCCAGAGCTTGTCTCAACTCCTCCCTGAAAGTCACACAACATTCTTCCTTTTTCAGCTTCCACCACTTTGTCCTCACATTACTGTAATCACATTACTAATATATTAAATAGTACTAATATATTAAATATGTATTTCCAATATATTAAAAATACATTTTAAGTATATGTTAAATCTCATTCAATCACTAAAATAGTACACTCAAAATATACTAATCAAGGACGTTTTTAGTACATTAAAAACAGTACACTTAAAGTACACTAAGTACTTTAAGTGTACTTCTTGTCCCAAGTGTACTTGTTTGTCCCAAAACAGTACGTTGAAGTATGTTTAGTACACTTTAAATTGTGCTTAAATACTTAAATACTACTTAAATACACTAAGCACTAAATTAGTATGTCAAAAAGTCACACTTTAAGTATACTAATTCTAAGTATACTTGAAATGCACTCAAGAATGTTAAAATTTAACATACTTAGTACACAAATTTTTCACCTAGGTCGGAATGCTCTGGAAAACTGTAATAAGGACCTGTTGAAGATATTTATGATTGCAAGCAAGAAGACGATTACTACATGTTGGCTCCAACCTAGACCCCCTTCTCTGAAGCTTCTTGTGAATATTATAAATCTGATCCACAATATGGAAATGTTGACGTTTACAATACGTCTCCAGAAGGGGAAAGGGGAGACTTTGGGAAAAATTGTATTTTATAGCCAAAGGTGTGTAACAATTAATTTTTGTGATTCCACATCACCCAGATAGACACCTGGGAGTTTTCCTCTCAGTTTATTTTTATGACTCCATGCCCTAGCCCTCATGTTTGATTTTATAATTTTTTAAATATACTTTATTTGTTTTTAAACATACAAATGAAAACAAATTAAAAACAAATAAAATTAAAGCCATAAGCGGCGTTGGAGGCCCTCGCAGCTCCGGCCTATTTGCCACTGTGGGGGTTCCTGCACCACCACTCTCTCGCCACCGCTGACGCTCTGGCGCAGTTCCCCCAGCCTTCATGTTTCATGGAGAATGGCCAGATTTGAGGCTTGGCCACGCCCACATGCTTTGACATAGGAAAATTCCTTTGCTAACTTTTGACCCTCAATGCCTCAAGACTGTGCGGACTGAGTTTGAAGCCTGGATCTGGAAAGTTCTAGGACGAGTTCACCCAGATACGACATAAATGAAAAAAGACAAAATGGTGACTTTGATCCAAAATGGCCGACTTCCTGTTGGGTTTTACCATGGCTCCAAGAGACTTTTTTGTAGGTCCTGACAAGTTACACATGTGTACGAAGTTTCATAATTGTGGGATAAAGCATGGCTGGGGGCTGATTATTTAAAATATTTTAGGGGGCGCTGAGGAGGAATTAGGCAATTCCCACCAAATTTTCCACTGGATTTATGTCAGGGGGTGGACAAGGATCGATCTCAGTGAGTTTGGTGCAGCTGGACTGAGACATGTGGAATCTAGAGCCAAACGTATGGTGGCGGCGTGACCTGTGGCTTGGCCGCGCCGCCACGGCCACGCCCTCCACTGGAAACTCTTGGCGCTTTAAAGCAAGTGAGACCAACTTGTTATCAGTCATCTGACACCAGATCATCTTGATTAGGTCAAGAGAGCCAGAGTTGTATCTTTCCAAGTAAACAAATGTCACTTCGTCAGGCATCCAGCAGGATCCCTCATACCAAAGTTTGGTGCCAATAGACCCTTTTCACATGACGTCACACAACTTCCGTAATGGCTCGAAACACTGTATCTTTAGTTCGGTGTGTGTAGTTAACGCTGTTTCTGGACTCTAAAGCTGCTGCCACAAATATGATTTGAAGATATATCACTATTTGCAAACAATTTTTCTTCATCAACATCATCTAAACCAGTTTGACTACGAAGGTACGTGTTTTGTTTTTTTCTAGCTGTTAGTTGATATGCTAGGATAGCAATAGTAATTTGTTAGCTGGCTAACATTACGTAGCCTTTCTGTTTTGGAAATAGAATGTATTTAGGCTCTAATCTTAATCAGATGTTTATAGTATAGACTGGGGTTGCCACCCGTCATGTAAAATGAATGATCGTATTAAACTCTCCTCACTAACGCTAGTTTCACCTCCCGCTAAGTAGCAACATTACCTGAAGCCACAAGTCCAAAACTTAACAGTTATGCCAAACACCCGCTACTCCATCACGTCCTGAGAAGTTAAACTCCTGCTACGATCGAGACAAGAGGAAGACGCTGTCTTAGATATAGATATTAACGTTTCCTTGGAGAAATATGATGATCTATCTATCTATCTATCTATCTATCTATCTATCTATCTATCTATCTATCTATCTATCTATCTATCTATCTATCTATCTATCTATCTATCTATCTATCTATCTATCTATCTATCTATCTATCTTAGCTAATTAACTTCACATTTCTCCAATGAATATTTATCAAATGATTAGAAGGTTAAGTTTCTTATACTTTATCTTCCTGCGGCTGTAGACTTGGCAGTAGAAAATTGATAACATAAAAATAACAACTTTATATCCTTTTTAACAGGTTACACTTGATTCTGCTGTGGTGCCTGTGGAAACAAAGTGCATGAAGTTTGTGCTCAGCTGGGAAAACCCTGTGGATCACATGGTGGGACTTCTGCTTCAAACTGCTCACTACAGTATAGCATCGTCTCTGTCATCCACCAGTTCACTGCAGACTGACACCAGTTCACTGCAGACTGGCACCAGTTCGCTGCAGACTGGCACCAGTTCACTGCAGACTGGCACCAGTTCGCTGCAGACTGGCATCCGCCAAGGACCCAACATGGATGTCTTCTTGAGTTGTAAACCCTGAGTGCATACTGTTGAAATAAAATTGATATGCCTTTTCTAAATACATTTTCTCTATCAATGACTTAAATTATTAACTGTGGTAATTATCTACATGTACAGTGTTTAATGTAATTATTAAATAGATGTTTTAAAGAAACAGCCACAAACCTTATGTCTTTGGTCCACAATGGCAGCTTTAATTTGAGCATTTCCTCTCCTCCACATTCCCAGATGTGTAAAATTTACAAAAAGAAGCAATTTAAATGTAAAAGTTGCACATATGTAGATTACTCAAGAGAAGCTATTAACAATAGTTTTTACAGAACTCTACACAACATCAATTCATTTATTAATAGAATAGATACACAAAGATTTTCTTTCTAACACAGCCTCACAGGATGAGTGTTCATCCAAGAAGTGTGACTTGCAGGAGCAGGGAGGCTCTGTACTGGTTTCTCCTTTTAAATCAAGAGGTCCATGATACTTTGACTAGGCAGCAGATGTCCCACAGCTGATTGACTGAACCTGCCATGGACAGAGGAACAAGACCATCCCAGATATGGTAGGTTGTTAGGTCGGCTACTGTTGAGAAAGATGGACAACAAAACAAAAGGAGAAATTATGAATCACATCAGAATATGTAAATTATTTGGCAGATGGTGCTTAGATCAATATTTAAAATGCTTTTCTAAACAACAGTGTTGGAAGTTGTTAGTGATTTTAGTGAAACTTTTAACAACACACCACTGAAAGGCAGCAGTGTTTATGTTTCCTAACTGTGGCTAAAGCTGCTGCTACCTGGTTTACTCTCCGATCGGAGGCTGGTTCCTTTGAATACAGTTGAAGAATGGTAAATTGACAATGACTAATAACGGCTAACACTTAAATGCTGTTTTATTAAAGTTGATGCAGAAAGTGAACCTCTAAACGTTACAGCACTGACAGAGCGGTGTATATTTTTCTTAACTGTGGCTAAAGCTGCTGCTAGCTGGTTTACTCTCCGATCGGAGGCTGGTTTCTTTAAATACAGTTGGAGAATGATAAATTGACAATGACTGATGAAGGCTAACATGTAAATACTGTTTTATTACAGTTAATACAGAAAGTGAACAAGCTAGCAGCAGCACTGAAAGCTGCTGCTAGCTGGTTTACTCTCCAATCGGAGGCTGTTTATTTTATACACAGTTAGAGAATGATGGCTTGACAATGAGTAATGATGGTTATCTAACACTTTAATGCTGCTATTATTAACCTTACCTTTTATTATATCCTTAAGATAATGAGTATCCGTGAATTTTTCAGTCAGGTTTCCCGAGGTAAAATCACACCGGAAGTAAAGATACACCGCTTTGAGTTATGGCGGCCATTGTCTGACGTCACTGTGAAAAGGGTCTATTGACCTTTCTATGTGAAAGTTGTAGCGGTTGGTTTTTTGTGGCGAGTACGCCAACTTCAGTGCCCCGGAACGCCCCCTAAACATGTACGAAAGCTAACCATTTTGATAACTTTTAATGCCACACCCCTTAACTGCATCCTGACCAAAAATGAAGTCGATAGGTCAAAGTCCCTAGGAGGAGTTTGTTAAAGTTCGACGTGAATAAAATGGAAAAATGGCCACAATTTGACCTTTGACCCAAAATGGCTGCCTCCCTGAGCATTTTAGGGGGTACGTCCAAGAGACTTTTTTCCTTGATTTGGGGAGATCTACCTACAAACCAAATTTCAGATCTCTACGATCTTCGGTTTCCCCCAACTCACTTTGGGAGGGGGCTATAGAGCCGTTTGGCCACCCCCACTTCGGATTCCACCAGAATCCAAAGATTTTTGTCGGGGGACAATTTTGGGTGAAGTTTGGTGAGTTTTTGAATATGATAAAGCCCCCAAACAGCCCCGCGAAGTGACGTAAAAATAATAATACGAAAAACAACAACAAGAATAAGAAATCCTGCGATTACAATAATAACCAGGCAGAGTTTAGTTGCAGTAGTATTTTTATTTTTCACTGGTTGTAAAACGGTGAAACAAGGACCAATTCTTTTGGATAACAGTACCAGAATGTATTGTCTTGCTAAAGAATCTGGTATTACATCATGAGGCATGGAATCACTGAGCCAATATCACATCATACATACCATGAGTGGGAATAATGGATGTTAAACATGTTGTACCAGTATGTATGTCAGTACACAAAACTACAGGCTGTGTCAGCCAAGGGTGTAGGAATAATGAAGTGTGCCGCCTTTTTTAAGAAAGCAGTCATGTTGATGGGTTCCAGGCTGGAGCTGACGCTGGCAGACCCCCACCAGGTCATCAAAGAGTAGGTCAGCGTCATACACTTCAAGCGTCACCTCATCATTTTCCAGAGCATGGAAGTAGTTGAACTCCTCTTCCCACCAGGGGTTGGCTGTGTCTTTACGAACAGCAGTCTTGCCCAGGCTGGTTGCTCCACAGAACACCTTGACATAACCGTCAACTGTTGAAAGCAGGTCAGAGGGAAGATTGCTGGCCCGAAGATTGAAAAGTCTTAGCTGGGCCTGAGCCAAGCTGAGAGCACACAGGACCAGCAGCGCAACAGGAAAGATGGAGACCATGACTCAAAAGAGGCTGAGCTGAGGAAGAGAAGCAAATTCTGACTGAAGCCCATGTTCAATTTAAATTATACACGAGATTAATGAAAGGTACATGCCAGGAAAAGTAATTATGACACAAAATTTTGAGGATAAGATTGAAAAAAAATTCTGTCATCAGATGTCTATTGTTTTATTTTAAACTTTGAATCAACTAAACATAATACTTGTACTTTTGAGAGTATATAAGCATGCTCTTTTTATGCTGTCATTGCTTTTGTATCTAAATGACTTGTAAACTAAATAAGTATAAGTGATATTTAAGGCTTATTTTCATCATCATGATCATCAAGATCTCACTCCTACGGAGTGCATATTCTCTGTTCATTTGATTTAGTCCAGAATCCAAAGTAAAATTATTTTGAGAGTGAACAAAAACTACATTAATAGGGATGTCTTACCTTCAGGTGGAACACCTTGTTTCTCATTTCTACATATGAAGCTCTTATATTTAAAGACCGGTGGAGCTTCAATGTGGTTGATAAAACCCCTCCCATTACACAGGCGGCTATTTTCCCAGAATTATGCAACATGACAAAAATAACAGACTGGTGGGATTTTCAGATGATTTAGCAGATGGATTAGCTTCCTACAACAATAAAAAGACATTTTGTGGGATATAGATTTGCAACAGGTGCTAACAGGTACTAGTAAAGTGCAACCTTACAAGTAAAGCCACAATGTTTTTTGTTGTGAAGTGAATAAAATCCTGCTACGCCCTCTGGTTGACATGGTGTGCCACACAGTTGTCTTACTATCAGCAGAGTGTAACCAATTTTTGGTGAATATGCAATGAATAACTGTTGAAAAAAACAACAGGTGATGGGATGCAGTAAGGAAATTACTACATATGTAATTACATTGTACATATAAAATGTTCAATGTAATGAACAATGTACATTCCATAGTCAAAACTCATCACCCTTCTGTCCTCAAACAAAAGAGGGAGATCCCTTTTTTAATTAACAGGGTTGATATACCAGTTTATGCCAGCTTTACATTTGCAGCTATAACATCTTCAACTTTTGAGGGAAATTTCTCCACAATGTTTGGGAGAGTAATTATGAGAATTCCTGATCATTCTTTGATAGGTGCATTAATGACGTCAAACACTGGTATTGGAAGTTGTTGATGGGTTGGAGTTACAAAAATATTTTGTACATACTTGTTAAAACTATCACTATGTTGACAGTTTAATATAAGACAGATAATCTGTGAAAGGATGGCGCTACTATTGCTGCTTCCAGTCAGAAACAACCAATTAGACACAGGTGCCTGGTGCTGTCAGTAACTCTCATGTATGCACTGTCTTACATGAGAGGCAGGCAGAGACACAACTTACTGCTCCAGAAAAACTGTTTATCACCTGATTGACAGCTCTAAGGCTCTCCTCCTGACTCTGGTTGCTTGTTTCTGACAGAACTGTGTATTTCTGTAAGTAAAAGCAGGCCCATTGGGAGAAGGCAGAAGAGCTCCATTTCTTCACAGATAATCTGTCTCATATCATACTGTCACAACATACTGATAGTTTTAACAAAAATGTAAAAAACATTTTTTTTGTAGTAAAAGTTAAATACTGCTGCTTTAAGAAGCCCTTACTATTTATGTCACTCCAACTTCAGCACATCATCACAACAAAGTTAGTTTCTTTATTCCGTTTACAACCATTGTAAGAAGTGTTGCACAGAGAAGTAGTTTATATGATGAGTTCAGCATATTCGAAGATCCACCAGGTGCTTGCTAATTTCTGATGCTGCTAGTCTGTGAAGGCAATAGGGAGGGGTGCTCTGTGAGGCGGAAGCTTGGTTGGAGATGGCAGTTTCAAGGAGGAGCTTTGTGGAAATAGGTGGCATTTGTGAGAGCAAGCATTTTGGTACCCCCGAATGGTTGCCATTGGAGATTTGTATTTATTAATCCAGGCACGGCTGGAGATGGGCACCAGCACCCCTCCCGACCCCACTGAGGGAAAAAGGGTGCAAGAAAATGGATGGATGGATGGATAATCCAGGCACTTCAATGTTTAGTCTAATCTACATCCAAAAGCAATGTGTTCAGACAGCGGTCCCGTGTAAACGTGGCCTCAGTCCAGGGCTCCTAAGAAATGCCGGAAACTGCATAATGGAGAAGCACAATTGCGATGAGATGCTGAAGGTGTGTCGGAAAAATAGGGGCTTCTTAAAGAGACAGAAGCCCAATTTCAAGTTGTCAAATTACAAAATCAAATTTCGTTCTTTGACTAAACAACTGAAGGTGACATATCAAAATGACACTATGTCTGAAAAATAAATTATCCCCATCAAGCCATAGTCACAAAAGTTAAAAATATAAGCTAATCCTAACTTTATGAGTCTATATGTAATGTTAACTTTCAAAAGTTAAAGCAGCCACAAATATAGATTTTTTTCCAACATTTTTTTATTTAAATTTTTTTGATATGTACCTTTTGTAAAGTACAGGCAGAAGACTGGGGAAGGTTGGTCAGTTATCTTGCAGCAGCCTAGCACAATAAAGGAGAACTTTTTATGTGACGTGTCATCAGGGGCGTAACTACACATTAGTACGTCAGGGGGAAGGAGTGTAGTAAATATACGCTCGCTCTACCCCATCCCCTTGCCCCCGAGAAGAATATAAGTGAAGGGTAAAATGCGCTACATTTAACTCGTTAGGTGAGGCATAAGGCGCGCTGAAGTGTAAGGGAAAACATAATCGGCGCGCCGCCCCCTCCAGACGGGGTTTTGACGCCCCCTCTGGTGCTGCGCCCCTGCGTTGCATGCGCTGCATACCCACTTTTTGAGCCACTGCGTGTCATATATGTAGGGACAGAGGGGGTGTTTTTGGTGTGTGTGCATGCTGCTATAAAGCCAAAACATAACAGAAGGTGGCGGTATTACACTAGCGGGGTGTACACAGCCGCAAAGAAGAAAGTGACTTCTTCTTCTTCTCCTTCTTCTTCTTCTTCTTCTCTTAATGTCTTCATTTTGGAAACGGTCTAGAAAGACTGACATCTCGTTTTTCTTTTACCTTCTCGGTTTGTCTTTGTTTTTAATCGTCTGTTTAGCGGTTTGTGTGTTGCATAATTCAAACAGTGAGAGAGCTGAGAAGCAGTTGAAGTCTAGGGGCCCTCAGACAGGTATTCTTCAGTCTCCAATGAGTCTATCAACAGCGCAGTGACACTTTACTGACGAAGAATGTTGATATCTCTGCAGGAACGATGTGGGACAAAACACTACAGTACTTCAGGAGCCGCAGCCTGCTTACAGGAAGCGACGCTGTCCAGCTCAAGTGGTCGCACGCAGTGAACAGCAGGAACGCGCTTGCTCAGGCTCTCAGCGGTACGTCTACATCATGCTCGATTCACAAATACAATTTAGCTTCGTAGCGCCTCACATGCAGTGAGTGCGCATGCCCGCGTATGCGCATTAAGAAGTCCGACCGTCAGTGCAGTTGTCAGTTCAGCATACGCAACAAGTTATGACGAAAATAACCCATAAATTGTTTATAATATGATAACTAGATAGATATACATGCGTTGTCGTGGTTTCAACGTGTATTTAAAGCAGGGTCTAGCTGCAGCTGCAGTCAACTACAACACACGCCCGTGTAAAACTCATTAACCTACTTAACCCCTAAATCAGGATGCTATATAACTGTTAATAACATAGTGTCATGATTCTATGTTGCTTATTAAATAAAATCATATGGTAATGACAGCGTATGGATGTCTGAGCTAAGCGTATGACTATCTGACAACGTATGCTGATCTGACAGAACACCGGCCAGCATGAACTACTGGGACTGTCAAGAGACAGGGAGAATGTACAAACAGCCCAGTCACTGGTTCTGGAAGAAAACAAGACTTTTCTCTCTGATCACTAATCGAAAGAGAGAATGTTATAATCACTGGCCTGGATCTACAGGCCAGGCCAGTGATTACACCAAGTTTAACAGCAGAAAGTTAAAGTCATCCAGGTTTTTATGTTTTCTAGACACCCATGACCTTAATAACCTCACGTTAGAGATGGAAACCTATCTCTCTTATTGGCTATAAAAGGCAATCCTGATTCAATTATTGGTAAAGGTTCAAACTGAAGTTCTGTGGGCTGCACAGTGGCCTTGGTAGCACTGTTGCCTTGCAGCAGTTTGAGGGTACAGTGCCAACATGAGTCTTTCTGTGTGGAGTTTGTATGTTCTCCCTGTGCATGCGTGGGTTCTCTACAGGTACTCTGGCTTCTTCCCACAGCCCAAAAACATGACTGTCAGATTAATTGGTCTCTCTAAATTCTTCTTAGGAGTGTGTGAGTCAGCTGGAGATGGGCACCAGCCCCCTGGTGACTCTGAAAGGATAAGCATGACGAGTGTGATAATGGATGAAGTGATGTGGGCTATGATTGTATCCTCAGGTCCCTCTCATATGATTGAAGCTGATGTCATCATGAGAGCTCATGATCCCATGGAGCCAATCATGGCTCACCCACCTGACACAGATAGTGACATCACACTGAAAGAGTGGCTAGAGAAAGTCAAAATGAACAGCAAAGGAATAAAACTGGACTTTAAGAGGTGAGAGCTGTTTTCCTTGAGTTCTCCTCAATATTGTGCGTGTGCATGTGTATGTGTGTGATGCTAATCCTGAGGACTGCCTCCATCCAGCTTGGAGGCTGTGTCTCCATCCCTGGCTCTGCTGGAGGACCTGCTGGCTGAGCCAGACCGTCCACTGTGGATCAATGCAGACGTCCTCAGTGGACCCAATGGACGGACTGCACCTGTGGACTTCCAGGCTTTCCTCTCTCTTGTCTCAGGTCTTCCTGCTCAGACTGTGCTGTCTCTTGGCTGGACAACAGGATGGACTGTGGGAACTAATAACCCAGGTGAAGTCAGTAGGACACTGTGTGTCTCTGTCTGTGTTTACATGCAAACTAAAAGAAAGGTCATTCTGATCATGCAATACAATATTTCTGGGACAGTATGAAAATGGAAATCATATCAGGTATGGCAGGTACAGGGTTATTAAAGGTCAAACATGATTCTGTTTAGGTGTTGCCTATGAGCAGTGATGTCAGTAACGCAAGGGTGTAACTTTGTGTTGCAAGTTGATGGGAGGGGGAGGTCATGCACCCAGTTACTGGAAGGCCTTTTCTTTTTTACTGCTAAGAATAATGCTAAAATTAGTATATATGACCTGATCAGGCCTGTCAGATTAATAGTAACTTTCAAAAATAACCTATTAAACATACTGCGAAATGTAAACATGTTAAAATGGAATATAAGTAATCTATATAATGTCTTTCACTTGGTGATGGAATTACAAAGGAACTTTTCGGTAGTATTCTAATTCACAGAATGAGTGTGTATTTGCTGAATATATTTGCTTTAATATAGCAAATAATAAAGAGGCGAAAACATTTATTTATATTATCTGCTTGTAAATCTACACATAGTTGGGTTTCTGTCAGTTCTGTAAAGATACAAGAGAGCAAAGCAAATTTCTCTTTTATATTGGCCAATAATTACATTTTACTTAATTGTTGTTGTAGGAGTCATGGTTTAACATTTAACAAACTTTGGCTCCTCTATGCTTTATGAAATATTTCTATTTGATGATTGCTCTGAATATCGCCACGTTCTACGAACAAACGATGCAATTTGTCCAGGGGAAAAATGTAGAAAAACGGGTGGTTGTATTATTTTTCTCTCAGTCGGTCAGCTTAAATGTCACGCGCAGAGTTTATTGCCATGGCAACCAATAAACAGCCCTGGGAGCGCAGAGTAAAGATTACGTTCAAGTGCATCAGGAAATAAAACTTTAAAAAAAACCCCACAGAAACATTTCCCAAGCAAAAAAGTATGTTAAAACACCAAGCAGAACATTCTGTTTGTTGCAGGTTTATGATTTTGAATTCTCATTTTGCGATCATTACGAAGGAACACTCATGGTGGTTAAATTAGCAAATTTAAACACCTGCTCTCCTATCTGTCAGAAAATGTAGGTCGCCTTATTTTCGTGTTAATTCAGTGTTTCTCAACCTTTTTCCAGCCAGCCAGCCAGCGTTTCCTTTTATTGCTATGTCCACTTTAGTTTCTTTCCACGCTCACCATCAGTAATCTTTACTCACCTGTTGCTCCACCTAATCATCATGTGTTTCACATCATGTGTTGATTTTTCACTGTTCAGCGTCAGATTCTCTGTTTTTATGCCATAATTCACATCTAGTTCGTCGCTCCGTTTTATGTCCCGCTTCTCCTGTTTCAGAGTTTTGCGCAATGTGCGCGTTGTTTTTTTTTTTAACCCGCTAAGGTGCAGGGCTATGGAGTTAGATTTGTTTCACAATTATTCAATCCAAAAAAAATAAATAATTCAAACAAAAAAAAAAAATCGTAACGTTTTAATCATAAAAATAATTTTTTACAAAACAAAATCTTTTTTAAAGAGTTTTATTTTTTAATTGAAATCACAAATTTTTATTTGAAACTCCTGCTTTTTGGTTCAGTCTAATTTTTTTTTGAAGCTCCTGTTTTAGTTGAACTCGTTTTCTTGATTATACAACTTTATTTGCTTGCAAATCTTACATGAACATTCTGGGCGGGGCTTACGGACGAGCAATGTAAGATTGGTTAGCGCTGACTAAGGCCCCGTTTACACAACAACGATTTCGGGGGAAAACGGAAGTTTTGTTGCGGTTGTAGTGCGCATTTACACGAAACCACGGAATGTTTTCTCTGATTGAAAACTGGTTCCAGAGTGCGATGTTTCTGAAACGTACCGTTTTAAGTTGTTGTGTAAACGGAGAAAACGGATCTTTTCTTCCAGAGAATCCCCAGCTCATGCATAGTATTGCGCAAAAAATAGCTGCTTCCTACAATCCACAGAAGAAGAAGAAACTACTCACAATGCTGGTGTTACTGTTTCCCCATCAGATTTGGTTCCCTCAGCGTCTCTTCACCGCTCCGCTCCGCCCAGGTGGCAAAATACACGGCTGCTTGTTCAGCGCTCTTATCTAGAGAACTACGGACCAGCCCTGGCTCCAGACGAGTTTAACAGGGGGCACCGACTTATTTTGGGGGGCAAAATGAGTCTACGTAGCTGAACATAGACAACATCATAGACAACATCATAGACAACATCAGTACAAGCTACTTGTTAACAAGCTTAACGTGCTGTATTGATATTACAGCTATCATTACCTGCATCCAACAGCTTTACTCAACTCAGTCGGTTAGTTTGGGGAAAAAACTGTGCAAAGTTATTTACGTTTTGCTGGTTTGCTGCCATGATTCCAGCACACACCTATGCAGCAGCAGCTCCTTTGCTGCCTCACAGGTGTAAACCCAGCGCGAGCGTCTCAGCTTTCATGTGGCATTTGAAAGCAGCTTGGAAAAACAGGTTACGACTTGTTAGCAACGGATTAAACTGTTTTAACTGCTGAAAAAGATAACGGAGGACACAGACATGGGATGTGCGGGAGCTCCTATTGTATCAAATTGATATAGGAATAACAGACTGTTGGCCATTCCAAGTTAAAAACAATAAACAGCTTCCAGTCCGGGGCCGCTACAGACACCGTGAAAGCTCAAACAAGGTGTTTCAGCAAAGTTATCCCACTTTTTCCAACTGCATGCGCCCTAATCAGACGCACACAATGCATGTTTTCTCCCAATCTATGGGAGAACGGTACCTGATGGGGAAACGCAAATCCACGTCTTCAAGTACAACTTTTTTGTAACACATGCGCACTCAGTTTCAAAGAACCTAGCACCAACTAGGAGCAGCGAGAGCATTACACGTTTTCAATGTGTACCGTTACTGTGTAAACACAGATCATAATTAGAACGTTTTCGTGTAAACGATCCAACAAAAACGGAACAAAACTTCCGTTTTTGTTGGATTGTTGTTGTGTAAACGCCCCCTAAAGCGGATGACTCCCGGAGATATCAGAACTCTGTCCCAAACTGCAGGGCTTCGGTGACGGGACATCTTCACAAAATTAGACCGTTTAGCAGCTACTAAAGTGTCCACCCTGTTTCAAAGAAGAAATCTTACACAACTTATGACTACAGTCACATATTTTGTCTGCTGCGATCCCCGGTAGCATATTGTGCTAGCTAATGTTAGCACTAGGTAAAGTTTATAAACTAGGCTTGTGTAATATTCGCCAGTCTTTATGTTGAATTCGTTAACCAGCGAACCTCTGTCAAGTTGCATTAAGCGTGGAAAATACCAAGTGTATCTGGAGAAAATATGTATTAAAAACTGTTGCGTAATCCTCCGTGTGTGTGTGGGTGTGTGTATTAACTAGCATTGAAGCTAAAATGGGAAAACAGTGGATCGTTGCACCAATGTTATTAGGTCCACGTTAATCTGCACCACACGTCAAGTGACTGTGCAGATGATTTACCAAGCACATAATCAGTGTTGTCGATGAGGGGAGGCAATGTAACTCTTAAGTATAGTATATTTTCTTCCAGATGTAAAATGTAAAACTAAGCTGGTAGGTCACAGGCCGAAGGAAGATATTCACATAATTTCTGTGTTTTTATTATTTGGTGTGTATGTGTCTTGGACTTAGTTTTATTCCGAATTAGATGTAATATGCCTTTTGCTGTGTTATATTAAATTAAATTGGTGTTCTCTTAATTCCCCATTCTAATATAACTTTAAAAACACTTTTGTTTTGTAAAAAATAAATTTTATGATTGAAAAGTTTTTAAGATTATTTTTGTTTGAATTTTTTTTTTTTTGATTGAATACTAGTTTTTTTGTTTGACATGATTTCTTTTTTGAATGAATAATTGTGAAACAAATCTTACTCCATACAGGGCGGTCGGGAAGCATATCAATGGAGAAAAGGCAGACTGACATAAACCTTTTAAAACAACGGAAACAATTTCGGTATTTTGATTATTGAAATTTAAAAGTGCTGTGTTGTTCCATCACCCCCGTTTCATACCGGACCACTTACAGCACCGTGTTAACGCTATAAAATGAATGCTCTCTATTGTGGTATCACCCGTGGAGGGATTTCTTTATTTAAATGAGTTCATTTTTCAAAGGGATACAAAGTGAGGGTATCATGATTTTAGTAATTACATAAGAGCGATTTTCTGTTGTCCTTCCATGGAAGCGGTCAGCTTTCAAACGGAAGTAAAACACTTTTTGATATAAGTTGCTGTTTTGACATGATCACAGAACTGCCTAAACATATGTACAAACATACCAGACAAAGTGAATCACAGCTAGTAGCAGGAGAACGGAGCTGCGCCAAGAAGCTACAAACACTGAATAGAAGAAGAGCTGCCATCAATACAGTTGCAGCCAAGCATGATTTAATGTTACACATTACAGTTTTACCAAGTTGCTCAAAGTCTAAACTGGTATTGTTGTGCATATAAGGTGTAAAGTTTACCTTTGACCAAACGCCCCCAAAAGGAATCGCAGACCCCCCTTTTGCAAAAATTTCCACCAGCGCCCCCTGCCGTCCTCTGAACGCCCCCCGGGAGGCGGTACCGCCCACGTTGAGAACCGCTATGTTAATTGAAACGAAATATTCCGAGCTGCGCAGCAAGAGTACATGTTAAAGTGATAAAAGTTAAGCTAGCATATCTAACCACTTTATTGATATTTTAATTAAAACTTTTTACTGACCGGTGAATTGTGATCCCCTTGGACCTTGTTATCTTGCTGTCATAGTGTTGACAATTAATATCAAAACAATTCGTCCCTTTTTCAGATTCTTTGCTTGATTGTGTCATTTCTCCCCCCCTGATATTCCTGATTCAATGTAAAACAATAGTGCACGTGGCACACTGCAGGTCTCGATGTCCAATCCACTAGATCACAGCTGTGACACGGGACATGAGCGGACTTGCCATTTACGTTTTACAGACTGCGCGCAGCTGCTGCTGAGTTACTGTCCTCACATAGCTGCAGGTACATAAAGAAAAAAAGGAGAAGGAAATATTGGTGGGGACATGTCCACATCAGTCCTTCGGGAAGTTACGCCAATGCAATAATGTGTTACAAAGTAACTGACGTCCACTAACGCATTGGACGTAGGTGAAGCAAACCCTAACCCTAGTGAAGCAAACTAATTCAGAGCTAGCCGTCATTCCGGGAAGATTAACAGAAGAACTCCAACCACTGGACATTGGTGTAAAAAGGGCGTTCAAAAAGAAGTTGCGAGCGGCTTGGGGGTGATGGATGACAGACTTCTAACACATGTTTACTAAGACGGGGAGGCAGCACCGGGCGAGTTACGCCACCATATGTGAATGGATTGTGGATGTCTGGGCTAATTTATCTGTCTTAACTGTTGTCCGAGCTTTCACGAAAGCCGGCAACATTGCTGAACAGCCACTTGGCAACGAATCAGACTCCGACAATGATGAGAGGAAACCTGGCATGTTTGGTGGCGAAATTGCCCAGCTGTTCAATTCAGATACAGAAACGGATGACTTTGATGAATTTGTGGAAGAAGAATAAAAAAATAACGTGAGTGTATTGTTACATAGTCGAATAAAGTTCAACTAAACTTACTGCTCAAAGTAATTTTCCATTACCTTGTTTTTTGTTGACTGTATGTTTTAGCATACGTCTTATAATTGGGTGCGGTTTATGTATGGGTTAAATACAGAAATGTACGCCATAATTGAGAGTGCGCCTTATAGTCCGGAAAATATGGTAATATGAACAGCGCAATAAACATAAAAACAGCCACTAATGGACGTGTCCATAAAGTTGTGCAACTAAACACCATTATGCTAATTAATATTAAGATAAGTGTCACAAATCTGTGGAGAAGGATATCTGAGTTGTGGAGCGGCAGCAGGAGCTCTGTGCACTGTGCTCCGACAACAAACGCAGGGTCGTAACGCAGAACCTGGAGGCTGGGGCACGAGGGGTGGAGGCTTTAAAATCCTATAGTTTTCCAGACAACAGTGGAACACACAAGTTACAAACTTTTTTTGTAGTGTCATCACCATTAAACAATCTCCTCTTCAGTTCAACCTTATAAGTGGAAATACATTGTTGATTTTACTACTCTAAAATAGCTTGCAATTAAGTTTTGGCAAAGCTCAAAGTAATTTTCACAGGTGGCAGAGCGTTGTCACCAGCTGCTGAAAATAACTAAAAAAAGATACTTTTAATGTAACTCAGTTACTTTCCAAATCAAGTAGTCAGTAATCTAAGTTACTTTTTCAAGGAGTAATCAGTAATCCGATTAAAGTTACTTTTTCAAAGTAACTCTGCCATCACTGCCTATAAGAAGGTAAAAACAGTTTTCTACTGTGCTGAGTTTGGTGTTCTGGTGGACTTTCCTTATTATAAATAGAAACCATAAGATAAATGAACACTGTAGATGTGAAGGGGAAAAAAAGACATTACTATAAGTGAAAATGAAAGCAGTCATGGTGAACTTTAAATGAGTGCTACCAAGAAACAACATGAAACTGTAGCAAAACATAAAATTTTATAGTCGCTATATCTAAATTATCTTATTGATTCCTATTCATTGTGGCAACAGAATGATACAGATAAACACACTCATTCTAAAAATGTCATTTTATGGCTTTTGCGCCTTCCACATCTGTTTGGTTCTGGATTTTAAACTGGACCCAACTGGGTTTTGTTAAGATGATCTTCATGGTATTAAAATTCTGCTTTTTTTATCATGACTTTTGTGAAATGAAGATGTTATCACAGCCTGTGATTTAAATTATCTGCATTTAATCTAATAAAGTACAGATTTGTTAAGGATATTATAAAACTAAACACTGAAAGAGAAGCTTAAGCCAGGAAATTGAAAGAGGTTTGAAACAGAAGTATGATGGGTACACTGTTGTCAGGAAGTAACTGTTAAGATGAGTTCAACCACCTTTTTATTAACAGAAACTAAATGGAAGCTTTGTTTAAACTAGATTAGCAAAGCTACAAGGAGGAGATATTTGAGCTGATATCAGAGATACCACAATGTTTATTGTCCCATTGTACAGCAAGTTTAAGGCCTGTACTGGCACCTGATTGAAATTTGGATTTAACTGTCTGATGTACAGTGGGGAGAACAAGTATTTGATACACTGTTGATTTTTCAGGTTTTCCCACTTGCAAAGCTTGTAGATGACTGTAATTTTTATCATAGGTACTCTTCAACTGTGAGTGATGGAATCTAAAACAAAAATCCAGAAAAATGATTTTTAAATAATTAATTTCCATTTTACTGTGTGAAATAAGTATTTGATACACCAGAAAAAAGAAACTTAATATTTGGTACAGAAACCTTTGTTTGCAATTACAGAAATCAGACGTTTCCTGTAGTTCTTGACCAGGTTTGCACACACTGCAGCAGGGATTTTGGCCCACTCCTCCATACAGATCTCCTCCAGAGCCTTCAGGTTTCGGGGCTGTCGCTGGGCCACACGGACTTTAAGCTCCCTCCAAAGATTTTCTATTGGATTCAGGTCTGGAGACTGGCTAGAGCCACTCCAGGACCTTAAGATGTTTCCTATGGAGCCACTCTTTAGTTGCCCTGGCTGTGTGTTTTGGGTCGTTATCATGCTGGAAGACCCAGCCACGACTCATCTTCAGTGCTCTTACTGAGGAAGGAGGTGTTGCCCAAATCTCACGATACAGGCCCATCATCCTTCCCACAATTGGTGCAGTCGTCCTGTACCCTTTGCAGAAAAGCATCCCCAAAGAATGATGTTTCCACCGCCATGCTTCACGGTTGGATGGTGTTCTTGGGGTTGTACTCATCATTCTCTTCCTCCAAACATGACGAGTGGAGTTTAAACCAAAAAGTTCTATTTTGTCTCATCAGACCACATGATCTTCTCCCATTCCTCCTCTGGATCGTTCAGATGGTCATTTGCAAACATCAGACGGGCTTTGACATGCATTGGCTTGAGGAAGGGCTCCTTGCGTGCACTGCAGGATTTTAATCCTTGACGGCGTAGAGAGTTACTGATTGTTTTCTTTGAGACTGTGGTCCCAGCTTTATTCAGGTCATTGACCAGGTCCTGCTGTGTAGTTCTGGGCTCATTCCTCACCTTCCTCAAGATCAATGATGCTCCACGAGGTGAGATCTTGCATGGCGCCCCAGACCGAGAGAGATTTTCCGTTATTTTGTATTTCTTCCATTTTCTAATAATTGCACCAACTGTTGTTGCCTTCTCACCAAGCTGCTTGCCTATTGTCCTGTAGCCCATCCCAGCCTTGTGCAGGTCTACAATTTTATCCCTGATGTCCTTACAGCTCTCTGGTCTTGGGCATTGTGGAGATGCTGGAGTCTGATTGATTGAGTGTGCGGACAGGTGTCTTTTATACAGGTAACGAGTTCAAACAGGTGCAGTTAATACAGGTAATGAGTGGAGAACAGGAGGGCTTCTTAAAGAAGAACCAACATGTCTGTGAGAGCCAAATTCTTACTGGTTGGTAGATGATCAAATACTTATTTCACATAAAATGGAAATTAATTATTTAAAAATCATACATTGTATTTTTCTGGATTTTTGTTTTAGATTCCATCACTCACAGTTGAAGAGTACCTATGATAAAAATTACAGTCTTCTACATGCTGTGCAAGTGGGAAAACCTGAAAAATGAACAGTGTATCAAATATTTGTTCTCCCCACTGTAGTTCATTATTCCAAAATGTTTCCATCTTTTCCTGACTGGCAGACTATTTTCTCTGTCTTGAAGGAAGAGATCTGGTCAACATTTAACAGGGAAAGAATGAGGATTACAAACTCCAGGAAAACATGCAGGCCATGTTGATGTTATGACAGCTTAGTTAAGTAGAAAATCCATTAAATTGTTGTTTCATTAGTGTGCTTAACATTCATTATGGCTTTGATTAGATGTTAGAAACACAATTAGCTGTCTGGCCAGGAGATCAGAAGGTGTTGTTTGTCCTGGGATTGTCCAGGTTACAGCTGGGACATGGTGCATGCCATGGAGGAGAAGAGCAGAGATCTGAAACATCCTGTCACCTTCCCGGTTCGTGCTGCGCTGCTGGCTCTGTCCTTCTCCCAGCTATCATGGCTGCTGCAACAGTCAGACAGGTGACTACACACACACACACACAAAGAACATGGTAAGCTGGTGGTTAGTCTGGCCGGTACACCTGTCGCTGTCTGCCTGAAACCAGAGGCTGGAGTTCTGCTCTGAGGAGTTGGAGAAAAAGTGGCTGAAGTTTGTCCGACAAAATTTCTTAAACATCTTCATTCTTTGCCAGCTACTCTTCACCTGATGTTGCTAAGACCCGTCTTTCCTGCACAGGTACACGCTCACAGTGTGGACAGGCCAACATGATGAATTTGCTCCGCAGGACTTAAAGCTATACAGAAAAAGTTTTGATGTGAGCAGAATCTATTATGACCTGCCGAACTCTCAAACAGCAGAACTCTTGGTGATGTCATGACTGAAGATGCCCAACTGCCGTTTCCTAAACCTCACAACAAGACTGCCTGCTGCTCTGTACAGATTGCTCACATTATATGAAATAAAAATTACGGACAACACTGTAGTGTTGAAGGGCAATCTAAAACATTAGATTGTTGTAGAAAGAAGCATTATTAAACTAGTTGCACAGGGACATCTGTCGGTCTTTTTTCATAGCAAATCCTTTTTGCTCTGGAAAAGGTGTTGTGTGATCCTGGGGGTAAAACTGGGTGTTTTTCATTAAAATTTAAAAATGAAAAGGTTTTCCAGAGCACAGAGGAAGAACTATTGCTGCTCATTCTGGTTGCATTCCCATAATTGATATGAAGATGCTCTTATCTTATTCTAAGCTGAAGTTTTTCGTAAGCACTAACCCACCCACTACATCTGCTCAGTATTTTCTTTTTTTCTTTTGTTCTGAGTTGGGTAAAATTCACATTACAGTTAACGTTGTGTCATGTTTTATCATGTAATGCACTTTGAAATTCCTGTTGCTGAAACGTACTGTACAAATAAACTTTACTAATATGGATGACATCTGTAAAAGTGTTTATGTAAAACTTTTTTTATTTTTGTGAATAAAACTTTTTTGAATAGTGTCAGTTTATCTGGCTGAACAAACCTTCTCATAGTGAGCCTGGCTGCCAGAATGTGAAGGTCACCAGAGAAGATAATGTTTTTCTGAGAGCATATATTCTCATTTGAATTTTTGAATGATGCTGAAAGATTTATCTGGTTTGTGTCTTCTGTTAACATGGATGGTTTGTCCACATATGTTATTGCAAGATAAAAAGACTACTGTACTTTTTTAAAACTTGTGCTTGAAGATTTGAATGTCCCTTAAAGTCTTGACATGCTTCTGTCAAACTTTGAAGTACATTACCTGGGATCATGGATAAAATGTGGTTTATTTTAGAGTAACTATTTTAATTGCAGACACTCATGAAATAAATGGTGGTAGTTTTTCTCATTTTGAGATCGTTTTTGATTACTTTCAGTAATGAAATATAATTTTATTGCATTTTTCAGCCTGTTGGAAATAAAGATCTCCAGGTACCTTATGTAGAACTACAATATACATTATTCTCACTTGGTAGTATGCTCTCCTCATATACTTGTGTAATGAGGTGTAATGCATATGAGGGGCTGTGCATATCAGATGTCTGAGGTGTTGGTAGACATCTTCAACACCTCATTTTCGCTGTCTTCTCTGCCCACCTGTTTAAAGACCGCCACCATCATCCTGTCCCCAAGTGCTCCACAGTGACGAGCCTGAATGACTACCGGCCTGTAGCTTTAACATCAGTCGTCATGAAGTGTTTTGAGAGGCTAGTCATGAACTAAATCAAGAACTCCATCGACGTCACTGTGGACCCCCATCACAAAGATCCCCCGCTGCTGACGCCATTTCATCGGTGATCCACACAGCCCTCACCCATGAACTCCTGTCTGCTCTTCCTGGATTTCTCCTCGGCTTTCAACACCATCATCCCTGGTGCAGAAGCTCTCCTCTTGGACTGAGTTCCACATTGGGGAACTGGATTCTGGACTTCCTGACCAACAGACCTCAGATTGTCAGGATCCACAACACCGTCTCCTCCTCCATCACCCTCAGCACTGGCTCCCTGCAGGGCTGCGCACCAAGCCACCTCCTTTTCACTCTGATGACACGACTGCTCGGCAAGGCACTCACACTGTCATATAGTGAAGTTTGCAGACGACACAGCAGTAGTGGGACGCATCACGAACACTGATGAGTCCAAATACAGAGAAGCGGTGGAACACCTGGTGCAGAGAAAATAACCTCTGCATCAGCGTAAAGAAGACCAAGGAGATGGTGGTGGATTTCAGAAGGGACAAGAATCCTCTTCAGCCCCTGTACATCGGGGAGCAGTTGTGGAGGTGGTCTCCACAACTGCTCTCATATGGAGTACCTCACCTGGAGTACCATCACCTCCTGTCTGGTCAGGAAAGCCCACCAGTGACTACTTCCTCAGGAAGCTGCAGAGAGCTGGACTTGGGAACTCAGTCTTGAGGAGCTTTTATCGCTGTGTGGTGGAGAGTGTTCTCTGCACCTGCATCACCGTGTGGCATGGCAACTGCACTGCTGCTAAGAGGATGGCTCTGCAGAGGGTGGTCAAGGCTGCACTGAGGACTGTGGGAAGCAGCCTTTCCTCCACCTCGAATCTGTATACAGCACGATGCAGGAGGAGGTCGCTCCTCAGCATGAAGGACTCCATCCATCCTGCACAAAGACTCCATCCGCTCCCCTCAGGCAGGAGGCTGAGGAGCATCCAGAGCAAAACCACCAGGCTGAGGAACACTTTCTTCCCTTCAGCCGTCAGACTGCTGAACTCAACCTGCACCAAATGCAGTTTCTCCACAGTTACACACACACACACACACACACACACACACACACACACACACACACACACACGTATGTGTATACATAATTTAAATCACTTAATTATTAATTTATTTATTTTTATTTAATTATCTATTTTTGTGTATATTGTATTTTCAAAGATTGTTTGTTGGAAATTTCTTAATCTGGGACTTTAGTACAAATTTTGTACCACAAACCCAAGCTGGTATGACCAGGGGCGCGGTAAAGGGGTGAAAAGTGATGACGATTCTAGGGGCCCTGAACCCCCCTATCTGCGTTAAATGGTTCCTTCCTGCTTGGAGCGCTTGACTGAAGATCCGTCCTGGAGAACGGCCCGAGACGAGTTCTATTCCGGATCCACGATTCTAGGTTGGTCAGGAAGAGAGGACGGCCTTTCGAGTTGAGACGGCGGAAAGGAAGCAAATTTTGGCAGTTGCCATAAACTGGTTTATGACTGGATTAGGATGACAACTAAGGCAGATGGGGGTGGTGAGTATGATGATATGGATTTTGACGACTGGACTCCGGTAGGAAGAGGTAGAGGTAAGGACAAGGTCTTGAAAGAGGATAGAGAAATTGGTAGCCAGAATAGTAAACGAAGTTTGGAAGAGTGCAGCTCACATGAAGAAAACAGAAGTGGTCAGGAAGAAAGTAACCAACGAAGAATTTAAGGTAATTCTTAAATTTAAGAAGGAAGATATGAACATTAACATAAGTCCGATACAAGTTTCAAGAGAGATAAAAAAGAAACTAGGGGAGGTGGAGTTTGTTAAAACATTACGAGATGGAAACATGTTGATAAAATGCAAATCTGAAGAACAAAAGAATAAATCCATGCAGATTGACAACATTTGCAAAAAAGTAGTTAGTGAGAAACTAATAGTTGGAGAAAATAGAGTATCACAGTGTGTTATTCCGCTGGAGGAAGATTTAGAAAGACTCAAAAAGAATATACAGGGGGGAGAAGTACAGAGATGGAAAAGATTGTTAAAGCATGTGAATGGAGAAAAAATAGAGAACCTATCATTTCTTCTGGAGTTTCAAGGTGAAGTCCTTCCTGATAAGGTTAAAATTGGATTCATGAGTTTTTCTGTGAGACCATATGTCCCTCCCCCTTTGCGCTGTTTTAAATGCCAAAGATATGGTCATATCGCAGCAATATGTAAAGGGAAGCAAAGATGTGCCAAATGTGGAGGAGATCATCGACATAATGAATGTGGAATGGATGTACAAATGAAATGCTGTAACTGTGGTGGTCAGCATAATGCAGCATATGGAGGTTGTGAGGTAAGGAAAAAGGCAGCAGAAATTCAACAGCTGAGAACAATTAAAACATCACTTATGCAGAGGCAGCAAAAAGTGTCCAAGAGAAAAGAGCGGTTCAGAAAAATCAACAGGTAATGTCTAGTACAAGTGCTGAGCCCAGCCAAATTTCAAAGTCAGGAATGGAAATCACAATGGATAAATTAATATTATTCATGGCATATGTAATCAACTGCACTGATCAAGTAAAACAGAAAAAATTTAAATTATAGTGAAAGGTGCAGAAAATTTTTTAGCCGTGAAGGATTTATCTTGGGAACTAATAAATAAAAGGCTTGAAATGGATGGAAAACAAGGTGGAGGAAGACTGTAATGATTATCTTGCAATGGAATGCAAGAAGTCTAATAGCAAATGGTCAAGAATTTAAAGGATATATAAACTGTTTAGAAATTAAACCAGATATTATTTGTGTTCAGGAAACATGGCTTAAACCAGAACTAGACTTTGTGATATCGGGATATGATGGCATTAGAAGGCATAGGGAGCAAGAAAGTGGAGGAGGTTGTGTAATATTTGTTATGCAAGGAATTCAGTATAGGTTTGTAGATAAAGGATCATCTTTAGAATGGATATCTGTGGAAATCTGGGTTAACAAAGAAAATATTAGGATACTAAATTTTTATAATCCCTGTAAAAAACTTAATTTAGATCAAATGGAGGAAATGTTTAAAAATCTAGGAAGAAATCTAATTTGTTGTGGAGATTTTAATGCCTTTAGCACTGTCTGGGGTCAACAAGCTGTTTTATTTGTTCGCTTTGCATCGAGTGGTGTCTCCACAACATTTTTTTAATTTTTAGATCCTGAGGACAAGCAGGTACACTGGGCAAAACAGACTTTGACCCTGTCAGAACACCATTCCCCACACTAGAACTGGAGGAAAAGCTAGGGCTAGCCCCAATATCTGGAATAGGAGCACGAGGATTCAAAGGAGGAAGGAACCCAGGGCGAGTGTAGGCAATATGATCCAGAAATAGGGCTCTGGAGCCTCTTCTCTCGAGACCAGCAGCACCTCGCCTTGGAACAAAACTCTCCAAAGAATCCTTAGTTTCAGACAAAGTAAAATGTCTGCTGTTCATCGGTTTGTGCCTTTCTGATGCAGCTCCTCCACCACTTTTGAGAATTTTTTCCACAACTGCCAACTTGCAGCAACTGTGAGTCGGAATTGCAGTGATCCATCCCAATGTTCCTGCGGTTCACTACATTTTGTAGACTGGAGATATTCAGCTGCCTAAGACAGTCAGATGAATCTTCATCCACTGCACTGGATTCACTGGAAAAAGGGAGGCTATCCTGATGCAGGTTTGGGTGTGATAAGGCATGCAAAGAACTATCATATGACATCTTTCTGCCAAGGCTTCTCCGTCTTCTCTCAGCATTCTCATTTCCTGATATGTGGTCTAGAGACTTTGGGAACCCTGTTCCATCTTTAACATCAGTGCTGTGGTGCCTCCAACTGTTTAGTTGGAGGTCTTCTTTGTATGCCAAGAGCTTTTAATCTGACTTTTCCTCAAGAGTATTTTCCGCTGGTTCCTCTATCAAAGAACAGGCTTGATTTTGTTGGAGCAGCAAGGAGGGACTCTTAGATCTCTGTTCAGTGTGTACATTGTAAGGATAAAGTTGTTTATCCAAGTCAGGAATATATATAGGACTCAGTGGTTGGGCTGAAGAGCCAACCACTGACTATGAAAACACTGTTTCATAATCAGTATGGGACCAAGAAGAGAGCAGCAGGTTTGGAGAGAAGGAGTAGCCGAGGAACCATGTGGAAGAGTTTCAGTCTGGGACTCATGGAGATCTACAACTACATACTGAAGTATAAGAGACATTCCGAAAGAGAAGAGGGTGGGACGTTGAGGTTCAGAAGCCATTTTGCTGGTAGTGATAATGATAATCTCCTTCCCCTTTGCTTTACAAGCACCCAGAAGCACACTAAGAATTTTTCTGTTTCCTGAATTCACTGCATAAACTAATGCTGATAGTCCCACATGATCTTCCAGAGTTTGATCAGCTCCACTGTCCAGCAGAAGGGATAGAACATCAGGGTCAGCTTGTTCAAGGCACGAATGCATCAAAGCCGTTTTCCCCGTCTTGTCTTGAATGTTTGGCTCAGCACCATTTTCTAGAAGATACCTTTGGGGAACAAATGTTTGTCAACAAACATTCAAACATTTGAGAAATTGAAGAGTTTCCAGACAACTTACCGAACCATCTTAGGCTTAGGTACACTTTGTGGATTTGTGTGTTGTGTCTTACAAGCTACCATAAGGGGGGTGTCTCCATATTCATTACTCTTATTTATATAAGCACCTCCTTCTAAGAGCAGCCGAGTCAGACGCAGTCGACTATGGTAGACTGCTTTGAGCAGGAAACTACCATCCATAACCACTTCCGTTGATTCATTAATTGCAGCAACCCTTTATGCAGAAGTTTCTTGTTTGGTGAAAGGCGTGAACGATTCAGCTCCTATAAAAATGACAAAACAAGAAACAATCTGTTTTTTTTTTTTTTATGAACATTATTTAAAAAGGGACAATGTACAACTCAAACATAAACGTCACCATTTGGTGCACTGATAATAGCATACAGGGCCCAGCGGCATGGGCAGGCATTGGAGGGCGTTGCCTGCCCACAGAGTCAGCTGTGGCCCCCCTGGACTGGAAGCTACTTCTTGTTTTTACCTTAAAGTGACCAACTCTTTGTATTCCTACATCGATTTGAAACAGTAGTGGCTTCTGCACTTCCCATTTGTGCTTCTATCACTTTTTATTTTACAGTGTGATGGCCAAATCCATGGCCACACTCTGAAGTCAGTAACTATTTATTTTTTTAATACAAACACAACAACACTTTAGTTTCAATAAAAACAGTTATTTGATTTGGATACATTTGTTCTATTTGTTAGAGCGCACATTTAGTTTGTTGTTTTCAGTTTTTTAACTAAAACACGGAAGATGTCTTTACCCAATCTATTTTCAGATGTATGATGTGAGATCAATTAGTGAACGGCTGTTAGAATATGTTTTCATCTGAACTTGTCTTTGAGTTATTTTGTGTTATGTGTTCATGTTTTCTAATTTACTTTGAAAGGTACAGCTGCAAGTTCTGTATCCTGTCACTTTCTGTTTATGTGCATGTTGTACTGCTGTTGTCCACTGGGGGCAATGAGAGTGAGTTTTTGTGTGTAGGCAGCACTGTTCTAACCCAGAGAAGAAGTTATAACCTGAACGTTAGCAATATAACGAACAGAGCTATCTAACGAAAATAAGTTAGTTAATTATGAATATCAGTACTGAACAAGAAAACGCAACAACGGCATTAACTCCAGTTCACACTCCAGGCCAGATGGTGGCGGTAATGCACTCTTTCGTTTTTTTTGTTTTTTTTTAAAGTGCCATAAAGGACAGCATTGAAGCCGGGGAGGAGAAGAAACGCTTTTCAAAGTTGGCATTTTACTCTCATAATATTACCTTAAAAATAAAGATAATTCAAGCTGGTGACGTCCTAGTCCGAGTTAAACGACACAACTGGACCAGAGGGAAAATAAATGTGGATCACTTAAAGAGCCCTAAGGGACGAACCCTGCTAACGTGTTGCTAGCTGGTAGTAAGTTTGCTTGGAAATGCTAATTGTCTTCGTTTAATTATAAACAGTGCATTGCAGATATAAACAAACTTATGTTGGTTTCAGAAAATCATTTTATTAATTTTATGGTAACTTATGATTATTACTATAACAATCATTCAGCTTCATGTTGTAACTGCATGGAGGCTCTGTTTGTTGCGACGTAATAGTTTTCTTCATAAACTGGTTTTAATTAAGCTCAGTATGCCAAAGAGACTTTGATATTGTGAGGCTGTTATAATTCGTTCATCATTTTTTATCTTCACCATATTTTTGTAGTCTAAGCAAATTACGATGAAAGAGGAAGCCAGGGATCAGGTATTAGAAAATCTAAAGACTTTCCTGTCTCAGAAGAGGCTCTGGCTCCACCAGATCACCAAATAGTTCTGAGAATGAACCTCCACATTCTCTTCATGGTGGAAGTCTTTTATTGTTTTTACTGAGCAGCTGGCCACATTTTTAACAACAGCAAAAACTGGTGTGTAACCAACAATAAGTGCTTAATAAACATGATTTAATTTGAAAATAATTGGACAGAATTTTTTCCCCTTGTGAATCTACCATGTCTCTTTTATCCATGTTATTTGTTGTTGGCTTTCAGGGCCCTGTGATGGACTGGTGACCTGTCCAGGGTGAACCCTGCCTCTCATCTAATGACTGCTGGAGATGGGCACCACCAGCCCCCCTCACCACTCTGCAAGGATCAGTGTGTTCAGATCATTGATGAAAAGATTTTAAGGTAGTTTGTCTCCCTTAAGTCCACACTTATTGCCATCATTAACTGATTTTATTATATTGATGACTATTTTTTCTACTTCTAACATAAACAGGCAAAGAAGAAACCCAGAAATGTTTTTCCACCCCAGGCATCCGGTCTCAATCATCATCAGTTCTGATGATGTCACATACATAGCAAGTCCATTTTTCTTTACTCTTTCTCTATTTAATTGCTCTATTGTATTTTTTTGTAGGTTTCTGTAAAGTGCAGTGAATGAGAATGTTCTGCTGATTCACACTGTTCTTAGGAAGGAGAAATGTCAACTTGTCTGCAGTAATACTGGAATACTGTGACATTGTATCAAAAGAGTAGTCCTTGGTGAAACATTTTTCACATTTCCTCTAAAGTGTACCTATTGTTTTATTGTGCTAATTTTCATAAACATGTTGTCTGTAAACTTTGAATGTATTTACAATTTGTACAATTCTGTGATAGTATATTGGCAATGTACTCTTGAAAAATGTGGGTAACACTTTATTTGATGGGTTGTGAAAAAGACTGACATGATAAACATGGTAAACATGTCATAACACCTGTTGGGAACATACCAACATGTGTCATGAAGTGTCATTCGATAAATAACGAGACTTTTAATAAGAATTTGCTTTAAAAGTTGGATTAGAAGTCCATTAACAGTCCCAATTTTTCATTATTTTGTAAATGATGACAGTTAAATGTAAAGTTGGCGCTTTTAATGGACTTTTAATCCAACTTTTAAAGCAAATTCTTATTAAAAATGTCATTATTTACCAAATTGCACTTCATGACAACAGTCAGTTTTGTTCCAAAAAAGTACGTGAAAGTACACTTAGTACACTTTAAATTGTGCTTTAATACAATTTAAATATTATTAAAATACTCTAAGCCAGTGGTTCTTAACCTGGGTTTGATCGAACCCCAGGGGTTCGATGAGTCGGTCTCAGGGGTTCGGCGGAGCCTCTGCCGCGGAGGTAAAGACTTGTGTAAACTCGTGATGACGCCCCGCTTTGCCATCACTTGCTGCAGAGGATCATGTTACATTGCTTAGCCAATTAGTGCTGCGTAGGAGCCCTGATTGAAGGAGTTCCACTCTCAGCATGGATTTGAACTTGTGTCTTTAATTACTTCAGCAAAACTCACCTGTTTTATCATAGACATCAATACGCAGACCCCTCATGGAGCGCTGAGTCGTACGTAAAAGTGTCCGCCATCTTCTATGTGGCAGCAGGGCGATCGGAGCTCCTTAAGTTCTGTGCTATGTGGACCTGTTCCAACCATTTTACAAAACAATCTGGATTCCTTCTCATTACCTTCCCCTGGTAAGGATGAAAGATCAGAATTACTTGACTTTGCAGCCAGAAATTTGCTTCTAAACAACCGGAAAAAATTTCCTATGTAGATAAATTGGCCCGAAGTAACCGCTGATTGTTAGCGTAGCAGCTAACGTTTTTATACTGTTTTGTAATGAGAGAGAGCTGATGAGAAACCGCTGTTAGAGGAGAAGTTAATTAAAAACAAAACAAGATTTTGTGAGTTAAGATCAGTCAGGATCAGAGCTGGAGCTGCTGGTCTTCAGTCTGTTTCCAGCTCAGCTTCTCCATGTTGGTATTTAGCTATAAAGATGCTACGAGTCAGAGCCCAACATGCTGAAAATGTCTTTTTCTGAATGTGAAGGAAACATATATGTAGTTTCTATTACACTTTTGGATCATTTCTCTTTTATCCATGGCTTTAACCTGTGTACCAGGACGTCTCAGAAGTCATTGGAGTTCTCCCAGTGTGACCAGCAGACTGAAGCCCTGCCTGTGACCGGTGTTCCCAGTATAATAAATAAATGTTTTATTCTTTCATTTTTTTGTGTATTTTTAAATATCTCTATCTGAAGTATAAGTGTATTAATGTAGCTTATGTAATGAAATAAAAATAATTTATTCTGTTAGAATTATTTTCATATAATTCATATAATGCTATTTGCTGTCAATAGCAGAGTTGACAAACTAAGCATTAGTTTTTATCTAAGCATGAGCTTAGATAAAAAGCTAATGCTTAGATAAGCATTAGCTTAGATAAGCATTAGCTTATGTGACACTACACTGGTGTTACTTTTAACATTATATTTTAACACTAACACCGTTGTAATGTGTTAAAATATAATATATTAATATTATAACACGTAATATTTTAACACATTACAACGGTGTTAGTGTTAAACACATTACAACGGTGTTAGTGTTAACATTATATTTTAATGTTAAAATATAATGTTATTTTAACATTAAAATATAATGTTAAAAGTAACACCAGTGTAGTGTTGATTACAAAACATAATGTGGTGTTAAAAAGGTAAATAATTGACCCAACAAGATCAAATATTTACCTTTTTAACACCACATTATGTTTGGTGTTAAAAAAAAAAAATTCCACAGGATTTGTCATATTTTTCCAAATAAATATTCAAAACAATACACAGAAATGGAAAGTTTAACTTTTATTAAACCCATTTCAATATTACAGACCTTCAATGCACAGCTCATACAAAACATCAGTGGGACACAATATATGTTCTTTTATCATCATCAGCTGAAAACTTCCTGTCATAAGTCTGATGATATATCAGATCAGAGACACAAAACAGCAAACACATCAACCACATTATCTATTCTGAAAGCATTCAGATGATCATCGGTCTCAACACAATCATCATTGTTCACATAAAGAGAATCAATGGCAATAGTGTCTCCATGTGCTTTCATCAAGTGCTACTTGAACCCAGAATGTGTAAAAAACAGATGAACTATGTTCCCCACATTTCAAATGCAATACAAAGAATGACTAAATTTCAAATGCTGAAAAAGATTTGAAGAATTTCTGTTCTGAACCTTACAAATGTAACATGTTGGTATATTTAAGTGTTAATTCTCACTCGGATTTCCTTGACTCTGGGGCTCTCCTTTGTTGTTGCCACATCAATCCCATAAGCTGTTGTTTGGATGAATGTGTAGAAGTTGACGAGGGCTGCATCGTAGGACACAGCAAACACAAAGTGTGCCTTAAACAGTTCATCGAAGGTAGCCACTGCAGTCTGTGCCATACAAGAAATGGGCTTCTGATCCAGGATGATGTAAAACTTCTGAATCAGCATTCAGAACTCTTCTCTTCTCAGTATCAGTATTCAGTACTCTTCTTTTCTCCAACGCAGAGGAGGAACGGCTGTGCAGATTAAACTTTGCAAGGAATGTCGCCATGCTTGTCCCCACCTATGATTGAGAGATGGCACATTGTGATTTTAGTCTCTCTCAAGCAAAAAATTAAAAACACTTTCCACCTTCCTTTAGCTGTGAACATGCCACACAAGGGGATGTGTCTTGCAAGGAAACAGTTGTGAGCTTAAGTGAAAAGATCGCTTCTAATGGGCTCATACAATTCTTTGTGCCATTATGTTCCCATCAACAATTTTGTCATAAAATTAACCCTGATCCCTCCCACCCCAAAAATAGCTATAAAGTTATTTAAGTTATTTACTGTTATGGTCTGTAAGATATATTTATTCTCAGTACTAGATGTGGTCTCAACAAACCCATGACACTTCAACAATATTATTTTACCTTTTATCTGGAAATAGTGTCTGTTTTTGCCATTCTGTCCTCTGTATTAATTATTGCTCTAAAGGTCTTGCCATACAGTTTATTCCTCTGTATTTACTTTTGTTTTTTAGATTATTCTTGCATTTTGTTCTTCATTCATTTCTATTTAGTTTAATTTGATTAGTATTATCCTCTCTTGGTTTATTGCTATGTCCACTTTAGTTTCTTTCCTGTTGCTACATTTATTTTATCGTTTATTGACCATCAGTAATCTCATCACCTGCTACGCCGCCTAATTTTTTTCACTGTTCAGCGTCGGATTCTCTGTTTTTATGCCATAACTCACATCTAGTTCGTCGCTCCGTTTTATGTCCCGCTTCTCCTGTTTCAGAGTTTTGCGCAATGTGAGCGTCTTTTTCTTTTTTAAGCCCCTAAGGTGCAGGGCGGTCGGGAAGCATATCGATGGGGAAAAGGCAGACTGACATAAACCTTTTAAAACAACGGAAACAATTTCTGCATTCTAATTATTGAAATTTAAAAGTGCTGTGTTGTTCTATCACCCCGTTTCATACCGGACCACTTACAGCACCGTGTTAACGCTATAAAATGAAGGCTCTCTATCGAGGTATCACACATGGAGGGATTTCTTTATTTAAATGGGTTCATTTTTCAGAGGGATACAAAGTGAGGGTATCGTGATTTTAGTAATTACATGTTTATAAGATCTAATTATAAACATGTAATGGATTTTAGCTACCAGTAGCAGGAGAACAGAGCTGCGCCAAGAAGCTAACAGAAGCTAACAAATAGAAGAGCTGCCATCAATACAGTTGCAGCCAAGCATGATTTAATGTTACACAAGACAGTTTTACCAAGTTGCTCAAAGTCTAAACTGGTATTGTTGTTCATTTAAGGTGTAAAGTTTACCTTTGACCAAACGCCCCCCCAAAGGCATCCCAGCGCCCCCTTCTGTAAAAATGTCCGCCAGCGCCCCCTGCCGTCCTCTGAACGCCCCTTGGGGGGCGGTACCGCCCACGTTGAGAACCGCTACTCTACATACTTTCACTTCATACCTAATCCCTGCAATAATTTCTGACTAAACATATACTCACACATACACACCTTATATAACCTTATATAGCTTTATATACCACTCTTCGTTATTCTTTACCAGTGGAGGGAAGTAACAAAGTACAAGTACTTCGTTACTGTACTTAAGTACATTTTTCGTGTATCTGTACTTTACTTATGTAGATTTAATAATGGATACTTTCTACTTTTACTCCACTACATTTTACAGTAAGTATCTGTACTTTCTACTTCACTACATTTTTACAAAACTGTCGCGTTACTCGTTACATCCAAGTCGTATTGTGCGTTTTTTTCTGTTAAAATGTGAAGTTCAGGGATTTAAGATGGCGCCGTAAAATCCAAGCAATAACGTGATTTACGTGTCTGTTGTCACCCATCGGCTCCACCTTTACTCGCACGCGGAGCTCCAGACATGCGCAGTGGTTTCCTCTGAGCGGGAGAAGATGTCTGTCTAATTGTCAGTAATATAATAACGATGCATAAATCATAAGATATGGCGACATGTAAAATCAGTAACGCTTTGCTTTCACAGATGGTGGGGACTTCATCCAACTTTTAGCGTCACTTGAAGGGTAAGATCTGTGGACGTGATGTTAGCAAAACTAGCTGTACAGAGACGCACATGTTACATCTGCGATGAAAAAAAGTTGTCACTCATGCGCTGAATTATTGTGCGGAGATGTTGACTGACATGTCGCAAATGGGTTGCACCAATTAGTCGGCTAGTCGATTCTTTTCTGTGCAATGACTTTTTCTGGGCCAGTCGACAACTCGCAATCACGTGACAAAACAGATTTTTCCAAGGAAATGAAATAAGATGGACTAGGTGAGTTCGCCAGAAAGCTCAAATTGTATAAAAATGTAAATAATTTAACAAAGAGAAACTGTAAATTACAGCATAGGCTCCCGCAATAGGGGCGTTGCACGGCGCGGTGGTAGCGTGCGCGCCCCGCATACAGAGAATTTAGCCCGCGGTAGTCAGGAGTCCGATCCCATCCTCCATTCGCTGGGCCCAGGCCTCGCTCCGCTCTCTGCCCCCTTACAGTCAGGTTGCTGTCAAATAAATTAGTGCCGAAAAAATCCTTCCATACCGAAGGTCGGTCCATTCATCCATCCATTTTCTTCCACTTATCCGGGGTCGGGTCGCGGGGGCAGCAGCTTAAGAAGGGAGGCCCAGACTTCCCTCTCCCCAGCCACTTCTTCCAGCTCCTCCGGGGGAATCCCAAGGCGTTCCCAGGCCAGCCGAGAGACGTAATCCCTCCAGCGTGTCCTGGGTCTTCCCCGAGGCCTCCTCCCGGTGGGACGTGCCCGGAACACCTCACCAGGGAGGCGTCCAGGAGGCATCCTTACCAGATGCCCGAGCCACCTCAACTGGCTCCTCTCGACGTGGAGGAGCAGCGGCTCTACTCTGAGTCCCTCCCGGATGACCGAGCTTCTCACCCTATCTCTAAGGGAGAGCCCAGCCACCCTGCGGAGGAAACCCATTTCGGCCGCTTGTACCCGTGATCTCGTTCTTTCGGTCATGACCCAAAGCTCATGACCATAGATGAGGGTGGGAACGTAGATCGACCGGTAAATCGAGAGCTTCGCTTTTTGGCTCAGCTCTCTTTCACCACGACGGACCGGTACAGCGCCCGCTTCACAGACGCTGCCCCAATCCGCCTGTCGAGCTCTTTTCCCTCATTCGTGAACAAGATGCCCAGATACTTAAACTCCTCCACTTGAGGCAGGACGACCCCCCTGACCCGGAGAAGGCACTCTACCCTTTTCCGGCTCAAGACCATGGCCTCGGATTTGGAGGCACTGAGCCTCATCCCGGCCGCTTCACACTCGGCTGCGAACCGCTCCAGTGAGAGCTGCAGATCACAATCTGATGAAGCCAACAGGACCACGTCATCCGCAAAAAGCAGAGATGCTAAGGCCACCAAAACGGATCCCCTCAACACCTCGGCTGCGCCTAGAAATTCTGTCCATGAAGGTAATGAACAGAATTGGTGACAAAGGGCAGCCTCGATGGAGTCCAACTCTCACCAGAAACGAGCCCGACTTACTGCCGGCAATGCGGACCAGACTTTGACACCGGTCATGCAGGGACCCATATCAAAGGGCCCGGTACCCCATACTCCCGGAAAACCTCCCACAGGGCCCTCCGAGGGACACGGTCATGTAGACTGGTTGGGCGAACTCCCATGCACCGTCCAGTACCCTGCTGAGGGTGTAGAACTGGTCCAGTGTTCCACGACCAGGATGAAAACCACACTGCTCTTCCTGAATCCGAGGTTCGACTATCCGACGGACCCTCCTCTCCAGGACCCCTGAATAGACCTTACCAGGGAGGCTTAAGAGTGTGACCCCCATGTATTTGGAGCACATCCTCCGGTCCCCTTTTTAAACAGAGGGACCACCACACCAGTCTGCCAATCCAGGGGAACCCCCGATGTCCATGCGATATTGCAGAGTTGCGTGAGCCAACACAACCCTACAACATCCAGAGCCTTAAGGAACTCCGGGCGGATCTCATCCACCCCGGGGCCCTGCCACCGAGGAGCTTTTTGACCACCTCGGCGACCTCGTCCCCAGAGATTGGAGAGCCCAACCCAGAGTCCCCATGCTCAGCTTCCTCAACAGAAGGCATGTTGGTGGGATTGAGGAGGTCTTCGAAGTATTCCGCCCACCGGCCCACAACGTCCCGAGTTGAGGTCAGCAGCACACCATCCCCACTATAAACAGTGTTGGTGCTGCACTGCTTCCCCCTCCTGAGACGCCGGATGGTGGACCAGAATCGCCTCGAAGCCGTACGGAAGTCTGTCTCCATGGCCTCTCCAAACTCCTCCCACGCCCGAGTTTTTGCCTCAGCGACAACCCGAGCCGCATGCCGTTTCGCCCGCCGGTACCCATCAGCTGCTTCTGGAGTCCCACAGGCCAAAAAGGCCCGGTAGGACTCCTTCTTCAGCTTGACAGCATCCCTCACCGAAGGTGTCCACCAACGGGTTCGAGGGTTGCCGCCGCGACAGGCACCAACAACCTTGCGGCCGCAGCTCCGATAGGCCGCCTCGGCAATGGAGGTACGGAACATGGTCCACTCAGACTCAATGTCCCCACCTCCCCCGGGACGTGCTCGAAGTTCTGCCGGAGATGAGAGTTGAAGCTCCGTCTCACAGGGGACTCCGCCAGACGTTCCCAGCAGACCCTCACTACACGTTTGGGCCTGCCAGGTCTGACCGGCTTCCTCCCCACCACCGGAGCCAACTCGTCACCAGGTAGTGGTCAGTGGACAGCTCCGCACCTCTCTTCACCCGAGTGTCCAAGACATACGGCCGCAAATCCGATGAGACGATGACAAAGTCAATCATCGAACTGCGGCCTAGGGCGTCCTGGTGCCAAGTGCACATATGGACGCCCTTATGCCTGAACATGGTGTTCGTGATGGACAATCCGTGACGAGCACAGAAGTCCAACAACAGAACACCACTCGAGTTCAGATCGGGGGGCCGTTCCTCCCAACCACGCCTCTCCAGGTCTCACTGTCATTGCCCACGTGAGCGTTGAAGTCTCCCAGTAGAACAAGGGAGTCCCCAGGAGGGCACTCTCCAGTACCCCCTCTAAGGACTCCAAGAAGGGTGGGTAATCTGAACTGCCGTTCGGCCCGTAAGCACAAACAACAGTCAGAACCCGTCCCCTCACTCGTAGGCGGAGGGAGGCTACCCTCTCGTTCACCGGGGTGAACCCCAACGTACAGGCGCCCAGATGGGGGCAACAAGTATGCCCACTCCAGCCCGGTGCCTCTCACCGTGGGCAACTCCAGAGTGGAAGTACGTCCAGCCCCTCTCAAGGAGACTGGTTCCAGAACCAGAGCCATGTGTCGAGGTGAGGCCGACTATTTCTAGCCGGAACCTCTCAGCCTCGCACATTAGCTCCGGTTCTTTCCCCACCAGAGAGGTGACGTTCCACGTCCCAAGAGCCAGCTTCTGCAGCCGAGGATCAGACCACCAGGATCCCCTCCCTCGGCTGCCGCCCATAGCACAATGCACCCGACCCCTTTGGCCCCTCCGAAAGGTGGTGAGCCCATCGGAAGGGGGACCCATGTCTCCTCTTCGGGCTGAGCCCGGCCGGGCTCCATGGGTAAAAGCCCAGCCACCAGGCGCTCGCCATCGTGCCCCATCTCCAGGCCTGGCTCCAGAATGGGGCCCTGGTGACCCGCGTCCAGGCGAGGGAACGCCAGATCCAAAGTTCGTCTCCATCATAAGGGGTCTTCGGGCTGCGCTTTGTCTGGTTCCTCACCTAGGACCTGTCTGCCTTGGGTGACTCTACCAGGGGCATAAAGCCCCAGACAGCATAGGTCCTAGGATCATTGAGACACTGAAACCCCTCCACCACGATAAGGTGGCAGCTCAAGGAGAGGATCCCATAGATCACCTCTCTAATTTTTTTTATTTTCTCCCAACATTTTTTTTCTCCAGCACAGCTCTTTTATCCACATTGAAGGCCTTATTCTTTTGCTCTATATCCTTACATTCTATCAAAAGACTTCCGCCTCTCAAAATCTTTGCCATTTCAACGTCTCCTATTTTCTTTTTAATTTCTCTTGACACCCCAATTGGGCTAATTTTCTCCTGATCTTCCTCACTCTTAAGTTTCAGAATTACTTTAAATTCCTCACTCACAACTTTTCTCCTAACTACCCTCTCTTCCTCTGAACTGCTTCCTTCTAGATCCCGTTTACTACCTTGACTATCTCCGATTCCATTTCCTTCATCTATTTTAATTCTTCCTCATCCTCTTCCTCTTCCCACTGGCGTCCACCCTTCATATTCCCCTTCTTCTTCATTACTTATCTCCATTTCCATCCAAACCATTCACATACCAGTATATGCCAAAAACCGCCTTTTCCACACTCCAAGTTTTGTTCCCCAATCCTAGATCTTTCGTTCAAAAGCAACAAACTCCTCAATCCTTCGTCCGAAAACTCCCGCAGGTGCATCCAATCAGCTCCTCTAGTCCCTATGACGGAAGTTACACTGGCAATGTTATTTTAAAGCTGTGTGATGTTAAAACAATACTCACAGTCTTTATTTAACACTACGCCTGAGATTTTAACACTGCCATTTTTACTGTGTAGTTGACTTAGTATCTTCCTTTTTTAAGAGCAGGTGGACAATCAGGTATGGGTACTCACACACACACACACGCACACACGCACACACACACACACACACACACACACACACACATCCCCGCACACACACACACCTACACACACACAGTCACACATAAGTGTAAATATATAAGAATAGAATAGAGTAGAATGGAAAAAAGAATATGTACTTTTTTGTCTCTATAGGCAAATTTTGGTCAGTGTCATTTGATCTAATGACTGGTTATTCACACATTAACTTCTGAAGAAACAAAGCTTATATCTTTTGCCTCCTCAACATGCCACCAAGTGCTGCAGAAACCTGTTCATCATCCATTCATGCAGCAGGGCCGTGCAGAGACCACTAAAAGGGCAGGTGCTCAAAAAAAATAAATAAGGGCACATCTAACCGTATTTTAAGACAGAATATTAACAAAGCCTCTCAGCTTTCAAAGTCTAATAAACAATGATAAATTACTAAATTGTGAGATATACAATCAAAGCTAAAGAGAATCTCTACATAGCGCATACAACTATGCATATGTAAGATATTTTATTAGTAATTTCTTTCTGCAGGTCTATTTTGTTATAGGAAAGTATTTTATATTCAAACCCGCAATTTAGCAAAATATGTAAATCAGAGCTGGACCACCAGATATATTTTGTCTTTACAAAATTACACTATTAAAAATATAAACAAGGGCACAATGCAACCTTTTAGTGACTGTAATCTATAAAAACGAGCTTCCTGTTTGCTGCACTTGCAGTGGAGATGAAGATGGTCCATTCAGGAAAGCAGAGCTGCATCAAACTTTATTGTGGAACTGCAGAAAAACGAAAAAAACAAAAGCAAAAATTGAATTGTTAATGCATGTCACCATGAGAAAAGCCTACTGAGTTTTGCTTAAAAAAATCTTTTTAAAATTAAAATGACATAATGTTGTCTCATGAAGTGAAACAATTATTTGCAAAACAAACTTGCTTTATGTTTGGCAAATAACGTTTTAAGTTCACAAGACAAAAATGAGTTAAATTTAAAAAAAAAAGTTTTTTTAAACAAAACTTTTTGTTTTTAAAAAAGAAATCATTACAATTCCAAAAGTTTTGAGTACAATTTTATTGTATTTAACTTCATACTCTGTGAACCAGAACCTAAACTTAAAGTCTGGATTGAGTTTTACCCCCTTCATTAATGACACATTTTTATTACATACATTATATACATCTTGGTAATTCAGGGTGAGTTATTTTTAATTCTAAATTAATATCCTTGTTAGACTTTTATTTAAGTGTTATTCTCCTTCAAGATACATTTACCTAACGCCAGAATAAATGAAATGTACATTATGCAGCAAAGGAAATTATTAGATCGGACATATGTCCATTATGAAGATGATAGAATTTGGACAGGTGATTTGCCCCTATTGCATAAGCGATACTGAAGAATGACTGCTATCATTAACAATACAGGGGAGATTGCTTTGCTAGCAAAGTCGTTATCTAGCAGCTAGCTAATAGCACAACAACAACAGTCTAATGTCTGTATGATAGAGATATTGAATCGATAGATAAGAACAGTTTCTCCTCACCTGGCTGTCTCCTCCCGCTCAGTAGTTCTTCAGAGAAAGACAGACGCAGAGGCCTGTCAGTGTCTGTTGTATTTCATTACCTCTCTGCTTAAACCGCTACGCCGTGCAGAAGCAAAAACGTTTTCCGTTATCTGACAAGTAGCAAGTCTACTCCACTTTATTCACCAAAAACATTTTTTTTTAATTCACCAAAAACAGTTCTGTAATCTGGAACATTCGCTATGTTGAGCTCCAGTTAGCCGCCTTATCTCACTGTGCGAGAGGCAATGGGGTATATGCCACGGACTTCCGTTTTAGCACTTTCCGTTTCCGTTTTGCCACATAGAATGGTTCCGGTTCACAGGCAACAGTATGTTAACAGTGGCTCCTCAGTCGCTGCAGGACTATTAATGATTCTTATACAATTATTCAGACGTCCTGAAAAGCTCCAACAACAACAAAGGATTTAAATGCATCAAACTTCACAATAACTTTGAAGGTAAGTTAATAAATTGTTTGTATTCACCATAATGCCTCATATGTCTGACGTAGCTAACAGGGACAAGCTTACAAAGGTGCTATGTAAATGTTAAGTGTTTTGATTATCTGTGCAGTGTGCAATCTACCTATCTATGCTTTATAGATAGATATATATCTATATAAACATATATAGATCTGTCTATATTGTGCCCAAAAAGTGCACGATACAGTCGACGCTGAAGTTAGCTTCCAAATGTAGCATCTTATTCAGAAAATAGATGCTTTAAAAACAACACCTAGACATTTCAAACCTAACTAGATTATTCTGCACTAACAGCAGAATAAATAAAACATTTGTGAAACCTTCTAATTGATTTGTGAAATTTGTAAAATGTCAATAATGGATTCCAGAATGCATTAGGTCTGAATTATTAAATTGGCATTATTTGTTATTTTAACTTTCCGTTTTCTGTCTCTTTTTTATCTTTATTATAGTTGGAGTTGGACAGGAGTTTTGTTTGGTGGCTTCCTGGAGGGAGAGATTGGCTGAGCTAATGTTGCCAACAACTTTTCTCCTACTACTTTTTTGCTTTTCTTTATATGGAAAGTATTTCTATCAGTTGCTCTTTTTCCATTTTGTATACAGTATTTGCTCTATTTTTTTATTTTTACTTTAATGCTTACCTGGTCAGTTGAGGTGGAAATGTACATCCTCTTGATTACTGACAAATGTCAGAACCACGGACTGTGCAGGTTACATCAGATCAATCTGAATCTTTATTTCTCATTAATTAAAATAACTTCTTGTAATTTTAAGACATTGTTACAAAATTGCATCTTTATTCTGCTGTAACGATGACTGCATTCTTGCAATTAAAAATTCTTGTAGCCTGGCCGTAATGCTCCCTTATACAACTCACAGAACAGATGATTGAAATAAAGGCACTTTTGAAAGTATTTTCTGTTGTTGGACTTCTGTGGCTCGTCATGGATTGTCCATCACGAACACCATGTTCAAGCATAAGGGTATCCATATGTGCACTTGGCACCAGGACGCCCTAGGCCGCAGTTCGATCGATTTTATCATCGATTCATCAGATCTGCGGCCGTATGTCTTGGACACTCGGGTAAAGAGAGGTGCGGGGCTGTCCACTGACCACTACCTGGTGGTGAGTTGGCTCCGGTGGTGGGGGCGGAAGCCGGTCAGACCTGGCAGGCCCAAACGTGTAGTGAGGGTCTGCTGGGAACGTCTGGCGGAGTCCCCTGTGTGACGGGGCTTCAACTCTCATCTCCGGCGGAACTTCGAGCACGTCCCGGGGGAGTTGGGGGACATTGAGTCTGAGTGGACCATGTTCCGTACCTCCATTGCCGAGGCGGCCTATCGGATCTGCGGTCGCAAGGTTGTTGGTGCCTGTCGCGGCGGCAACCCTCGAACCCGTTGGTGGACACCTTCTGTGAGGGATACTGTCAAGCTGAAGAAGGAGTCCTTCCGGGCCTTTTTGGCCTGTGGGACTCCAGAAGCAGCTGATGGGCACCGGCAGGCGAAATGGCATGCAGCTCGGGTTGTTGCTGAGGCAAAAACTCGGGCATGGGAGGAGTTTGGAGAGGCCATGGAGACAGACTTCTGTACGGCTTCGAGGCGATTCTGGTCCACCATCCGGCGTCTCAGGAGGGGGAAGCAGTGCAGCACCAACACTGTTTATAGTGGGGATGGTGCGCTGCTGACCTCAACTCGGGACGTTGTGGGCCGGTGGGCAGAATACTTCGAAGACCTCCTCAATCCCACCAACATGCCTTCTGTTGAGGAAGCTGAGCCTGGGGACTCTGGGTTGGGCTCTCCAGTCTCTGGGGACGAGGTCGCCGAGGTGGTCAAAAAGCTCCTCGATGGCAGGGCCTCTGGTGTGGATGAGATTCGCCTGGAGTTCCTTAAGGCTCTGGATGTCGTAGGGTTGTGTTGGCTCACACGACTCTGCAATATCGCATGGACATCGGGGGTTCCCCAGGATTGGCAGACTGGGGTGGTGGTCCCCCTGTTTAAAAAGGGGGACCGGAGGGTGTGCTCCAATTACAGGGGGGTCACACTCTTAAGCCTCCCTGATAAGGTCTATTCAGGGGTCCTGGAGAGGAGGGTTTGTCAGATAGTCAAACCTCGGATTCAGGAAGAGCAGTGTGGTTTTCGTCCTGGTCGTGAACACTGGACCAGCTCTACACCCTCAGCGGGGTCCTGGAGGGTGCATGGGAGTTCGCCCAACCAGTCTACATGTGTTTTGTGGACTTGGAGAAGGCACATCTAACTATATCAGTAAGCACATCATAATAAAAAATGAAAAACAAGTGATTTACAGCCCACCTGCAGCAGCCAGCCCTAAACTTCCCTGTCCACCACATGCTCTCCCAGCCCAAACAATCAGCCCTGCCCTACTTTTAAAAACTGATATCCCACAAAATCTAATAGGATTTCATACTTTGGCCTAGAGTGGTGAGCAGAATTTAAAAAATACAAAGGTATCCATCCATTTTCTTTACACCCTTGTCCCTTAGAGGGGTCAGGAGGGGCGCTGGTGCCTATCTCCAGCTAACATTCCAGGCGAGAGGCGGGGTCACCCTGGACAGGTCGCCAGTCTGCCGCAGGGCCAAAGGGAGACATGGCTTTCAATTATTAAGAATATCTGGTTTGCACCAAAATAACCTGGGTTACAATAAGCACAAAACAATGCAGTTATTTTTCAATAAACACATTTAAGATAAAAGTAACACTGCCAAACTTACCACAAAAGAGTTCAGAGTAGAATTAAATTCAGAAGCAGATTGCAAACAAGCCAGCAGCAAAGTGGCTGTTTGGTTGGGACAAACCACTAGTGCAGGGGTCCCCAAACCTTTTCCTGTGAGGGCCACATAACTTTTCCCTTCTCTGCTGGGGGCCGGAGTCAGTTTGTAACAGAAAAAGTGAGACGATTGTAGGAATGCCTAAATGTAAAAATGTATTGTTTTCCAGAAAGCACAATCAAATAACATTCCCTGGGTTCTTCACAGAGCAAATGTCAGGAAATAAATAATAACACTATTAATGAAATAAATAATAACCAAATAACCCTCTCTGGGTTCTTCACAGAAAAAATCCAGGAAGGATTATAGTCCGTATTTTATTAACTATGAGCCGCACCGGACTATAAACCACAACCCCAAATTTTTTTTCTTTTTTTTAAACCAGTAAACATACACATCTAAGCCGCAGATATCTCTGCCGCTCCAGGTTTTCCACAACGATGCAGCAGCAGCAGAGGGGCGCGGACACCCAAAATTTGAGTCATAACAGGTCAATTGAATGTCACATTTATTATGGTTGAAAAAGAAAAAGTTGCCATGATTAGATTTAACTGAACTGATTACAGTAGTTTTCGAACGGTAACTGTAGCAGTAAAAGTGCTGATCCTTCGTGTCTACTACTAGCATGTGCTAAATGAAAATGGGCACCTTCTTCTTCTTCTTTAGATTTCAACAACAGATTGCATCCATTATTGTTGCACTACTGCCATCTACTGGATCCTAATATCTATACCTCAAATTCTCATAATGATCCCAGTATTATTTAAAAAACTGTTAAATAGCATTTCCCCTCAATGCTATTTAACTGATCAACAACATTCTCAAATTTCAATTCCCTATTAAAACCTAATTCCGTTTTAATGGGCGCTTTCTTCTTTTATTTCCAATTTTGACTACCAATGATTCACTTCCTGCTAAAGAACCCCCTGGTGGTTGAATAAAAATCCACATATAAAAGGCTTATAGTCCGGAAAATACGGTATATGAAAAAAAATCGGAATGCTCTCTGGTATTGTTCAGGGTGCCGGACCAAATGAGGAGGCAGGCTGGATCCATCCCACGGGCCGTAGTTTGGGGACCACTGCACTAGTGTAAACAGGGGGAGGCGGACTATTTCACTTCTTGTAGTAAGTTGTAGATGTATTTGTGTCAATATATCACACACAGTCAGTAATAATATTTACAGACAAGTAAGAAATTGTACAGAAAGGAACCCACTGTTCTCAACATGTAGTCCTTAATTTAAAACATGATATGTTGTGACCCGTGTTTTTTGGTGTAGTTATTTTGAGGTTTTCTGTGTTTAGTCCCGTTTCCCTGTGAGTCTCTGCCCTGTCTTCCCTGTTGATTGTTCCCAGCTGTGTCCAGTTCCCTGATTATCTTCCCTGTGTATTTAACCTCACCTGTTGTCTCTGTCCTTCGTTGGGTCCTTGTCGTATGTGCGCCTTTGTCTTCCCCGTTGCTTCCTGTTGTCGTGAAACCTGGTTGGAACTGATTGAGATCTTTCCAGGACACACAGAAAACAGATCATAGAAGCACAGAGGCAACAAGTAATCTTGAATCATGATTTAATGTTGATTGAAACTTATATAACCTTTATTGTAATGAAACTTATATAATCTGTATTGTGATAGAAACCCAGAAGAAACAAGAAACTCAGTATCATGATTTGAGGTGATTAAAAATAGTGTAATCCTCATTTTAATAATGTACCACCAATCAATGTAATGAAATATGTGAACCTGATTTAAAGAAGTAAATGTGAGAAATCATAAATGAAGTTAGATGAGATGTCTTAATACTGTGTCACAATGTGAGGGGCTGCGTGAAAAGAAAAGATCAGAGAATGGAAAAACCAGGGAGTGGGATTGTGAAATAAGCGAAAGCCTCAGATGTTGAAAGAGGAAGTTAGCCAAAGTGGCTGATGTAAGGGTCCAACGGGAGATTGTGTAAGCACCACCAAGATGCAGAAGTATATGGTTGTGTAAGTCACAGAGGCGCACACGGCTGGAATACTGAGAGTATAAAAAGTAGAGGCAGGAGAAGAACTGGGTTCTTTGTTCCAGCAGCGATCGAGGCAAGACCATAAGAAGATGCAGGATCAAGATTGGGGCGATACTTTGAAACCACGGGAAGATGAAGACTTCGCGCTGCTCTAGAAAGGAACAAGATCCGATAATTCACAACCTGGGGTTCTGATTTGACATCTGCCTAACTCTCAACCCAAGAAACATCTCAACGATGCTGCAGTGGACATGGGGGATAGACAAAGATTACCTATGGATAAAGAACTGAGCTCATGAAGAACATTCACCAGTTCAACTTTGGATTTATTCTAAAAAAGGACTCTGCTATAGCAAGATGGGTCCCTGACCATGGAATTTAGAGTTTTCTGCTGCCAAGATCAACTCAGCATCTGGGAAAGAGTGGAACTGCATCCCAAAAGCTTCTCTCAAGGTTTAGTGACACTGTATAGGGAATAGAAGGGAAGTGTGTTTTCTAAAATTCTTTTATATTTTGATCTTTTGGTTTTTGATTGAAGTAGCTGTATGTCATTCTCCCCTGCTAAAGCTTGCTAATAAAATATTAAAGTCTACTTGATGTTGTGGACAGCTAAATTAATTAAGTCATAGGGATAACAATTCTTCTGGTTAACATAAAATCAATGTTCATGATCCTAGTGAATTGGGGGCTTCAGACGTTTCTTTAGTTATGATAAATAATGACCTTGGGGCTCGGGCCGAGTCTCTAAAATTATCTAGACTGTAACAAGTGCATGTTATTGATAGAGAAAGAGCTACCATTAACTGGGGTGGTTTCTGGAGTCAGGCTACCACGGGCTATTTGGATGTCCGATCCATTAACTGTAAAAGGTCATAATCTCAGGATCTGAAGGTAGTTAGAGTCTAGACGCATCTTTCTCGCTTCCATCTTAAACAGAATGCCCTCTATGTACTCATCTGTGGTAATACTCAGGAGGTAGAGGCTTCACGGTCTCGTTAAACAAAGAGCTGGTCAGTAGTTAGTCAGTAGGAGTCTGAGAGGAGGTAGGGGTGTGGCTGACTATTGCGTAATAACACTGTGCAACTGTTGTGGTGTGCTATGTAGAAATAGTGGAATAAGCAGGCATCCGACTTAGCTCAGCTTCAGTTCTCTCTTTAATCTCTCTTCTTCTTCTCACATCTCCCATACATAGTCAGAGCTCCCCCTGCTGTCCTTTTCATGCAATAACAAGACATAACATTTTCCCTTTTCCTGAAGCAATTACTTACATGTAACATTTGCACTGTATAACTGGCAGCAGGAAACTAAGTTTGTAAAATTACTATTTCAGTAAGCCAACAGTAATATGAAAAGTTACGAACCTATTAGCTCAAGTAGCACAGTACATTAAATGAATATCAGCATTAGAATAAAATTACCAGTTTCACTGTTAACCATAAGCATTACAGTATGAACATTTAAACCTATTTATTTTTACTGTATTTTACTTTAGCAGAACAGTAGTATCTTTATGGTCTTACAGACACTAATACCATCTGAACAGGAATGATTTTCATTAATTTTCACTTTATCTTACAAAACCTATCAACCATCTTGGTGCATTTCTAGCTCTCTGACTTCTTCTAAGTACAGCAGCAGGTTCATTAGTGTTTCCTGGCAGTGCAAAGGTATCAAACACAGTATCACTGTTTTGTTCTGAACCAGCTAAGGTTTGTTTTGGGAAGTGCGCAAGTTTTGAAGCATTCCACTTGCGTCCGTCGCTTAGTAGGAAAGTGTTTTGTCCAACTTTCTTTATGACAGTCCGTGGTTCTGTAAATCTTGAAGATCCTTTGGAAACGTGCTCAGGTCTGCGAACACGAACAGTGTCACCCACTTTGACTGTTGGTACTTTAGCTCTCATTTTCTTGTCTGTGTATTCCTTCATTTTATTTTGCTTTTGTTTCACCCTCTGTTGTATTTGGGCATGTGTTTTGCTTTTCATTTCTACTGGGAGTATGTTTAACTTGGTGCGCATCTTTCTGTTTCTCAGTAGCTCAAATGGGGTTACTCCGGTTGTTGCATGAGGAGTAGCTCGGTAGTTGTGCAGAAATTCTGTTACAGCTTCCTTCCATGAGCTGTGACTTCTTTCAGATGTTTGTATGCACTCCTTAAGTACCCTGTTGAATCTTTCCACAGCACCATTTGCTTTAGGGTAGTATACACTTGACCTTAAGTGCTGTATCTCTCTCTCTCTCAGAAAAGTACTAAATGCATGAGAAGTAAACTGACAACCATTATCTGAGACAAGATACATTGGATTACCTTCCCTACTGAACACAGTGGCTAAAAAGCGAATGATGACATCTGTAGTGACAGTAGAACTGAATGCAACCTCAGGCCATTTGCTGTAGTAATCTGTAAGTACAATAGCATAACGGCAGTCCCATGTAGCATTTTCAAATGGACCTGTAATGTCTATTGCAACTTTTTCCCATGGTGTACTAGGAAATTCAACTGGAGTGAGTGGAGCAGGAGCAGTTATGGCTACCTTATCACTGAACTGGCAGTTAACACAGGAAGCAATGACAGAATGTACAAATTTGTCCAGTTGTGGCCACCAGAAAAGTTCACGCAGTCTCTGCTTGGTACGGACAATGCCTTGATGTCCTTCATGTGCCAAGTCAACAATTCTGGCACGCAGTGAAGCAGGAACAACTAGTCGATCTGTCAATCTCAATATCAGTGAACCATGAACTGACAACTCATGTCGAATCTGAAAGTATGGAGAAAGTTTCTCTGGAAGACTTTTTTTGCATTTGGGCCAACCTTTGTCAATCTGGTTGCGCAGTAGTGACAGTTCTGGGCAGGTTTCACTGGCAGAAGTGAACTCTGGAATAGAAATGGCACACAGTGACTCTTTAAAAACAGCAGCAATCATGTCAGGTTCCTCTGTTGCCTCATTTTCAGCAGTTAGTGGTAGTCGAGAAAGGCAGTCAGCAGTGACGTTTTGATGTCCTGGGCGGTAAGTTACATCGTATGTAAAGCAGAGCAGTCGAGCTGACCATCTGGCAATCCTTAGTCCAGCACGGCCAGAACCTTTAGAGGTGAGTAACGTCGTAAGTGCTTGGTGATCTGTACGAAGAACAAAGTGACGACCCCAGAGGTAGGTTCTCCACCTTTCCACAGCCCAAACGCAGGCAAGAGCTTCACGTTCGACCGTGGAGTACTTGCGCTCAGCAGAAGAAAGAGTTCTTGATGCAAAAGCGACAACTCTCTCACTTTGATCTGAATGCATTTGAGTTAACACCGCACCCAGTCCATAATCTGAAGCATCAGTAGTAACATAGGTTGGTAACTCAGGGTCATACATAGCTAAGGCAGGACTATTGACTATCAGGCCTTTAAGTGAAGTGAAACTAGACTGTGCTTCTGTTGTCCACTTGAAACTTAAATCTGTGGAGTCTCTGAGCACTGCACGTAATGGCTCAATAACAGTCGCAAAATCTGGAATGAACTTACTGTACCATGATGCAAGACCAAGGAAAGATCTTAGAGAAGATGTGTCGTGTGGAGCTGGAGCATGAATCACAGCAGTGACTCTATCCTGATCTGGTTGAAGACCTTCTTTTGAAATGGTGTGACCCAGGTAGTTTAGTGAAGGTTGACTGAATTTACATTTGTGCATGTTCAGTTTGAGTCCGGCGTCAGTCAAGGCTTGAAGCACTCTCCGTAAATTTTCATCATGTTCGTTTTGTGTAGAGCCATAGCAGATGATGTCATCCAGGTATGCTTGTACACCTGGCAAACCTGCAAGGATGATTGACATCATTTTCTGAAATGCTGATGGGGCAGAAGCTAAGCCAAAAGGAACTCTGCAGAAACGAAAAAGTCCATCATGGGTGATAAATGCTGTAATATCACGACTTTCAGGATGCAGAGGCATTTGGTAGTAGGCAGAGGCTAAATCAATCGTGGAAAAAACAGTAGCCCCTCGTAGATTTGAGAACAGTTCATCCATGTGTGGTAATGGATGGCAATCGGCAACAATTACTTTATTTGGCTCCCTTAAATCAACACACATGCGTGGCTTTCCCCCATCTCTTCTTTGTGTCACGACAATAGGAGAAACCCAAGGAGAAGCATCAATACGTTCAATGATGCCCTTATCCTGGAGATCTTTGAGCTCCTCTGAAACAGCTTGTCTCACTGAAAATGGAAGTCTCCTGAGTTTTTGTTGCACTGGAACAGCATTTGGCAGTATATGTACTTTGTGTATGAAGTTTTTAGCGTAGCCAACTTCCTGAACTGACATGTCTGGAGAATGATCTGATAAAGTCTCTGGCACAACTGGTTCAACCGTAGGGGTAGGAGAAGTACTAGTAGTAACAACTTTTCGTCCGTCAAGTTTCATTTGTAAAGCCTGAAACAAATCTAAGCCAAGAAGAGCAGCACCTGACTCAACAACAACAAGAGTACCTGCAGTAGAATGACTATCATGAGAAATAGTAGCTTTTAAGCACCCTTTTACAGAAATTTTCTCTTTTGCATAGGTAACAAGAGCAAATGTAGGTTCAGTTAGCACACATTCGGAAAAGTAGGAGTGGTAAATGTTCTCTGGTATAATGGACACCGATGAGCCTGTATCCACAATCAGCTCAACATCTTTGCATCGTCCATTAACAGTCACTTGGACTGTGCAGAGGATCTTGTCTTGCACTGCATTGTTCATGTAAAGAACTGTGGGCTCATTAATGACGACTTCACGTACCTCCTTTTGAGTCGAACGGCATACTCGTGAAAAATGTCCCACTTTACCACACTTGTTGCATGTCATTTTAGCAGCAGGGCATGAAGGTTTGTTAGCAAGGTGGTTGAAAGATCCACAGCGGAAGCAGGAACGGCGGTTAGCAGCAGCTTGAGTCGTGGCAGGAGCAGGATCCGGCGGCTTCTTCTTCGTGTCCCAGCGGCGGCTTGGCTTTGGTTGCTTTTGTATGGCCCTCACTGGAGCAGAAACGCTGGCAGCGGTAGCATCAGAAAGGACGTTAGCATCTCTTAATCCACTTTCAATTTGCAAGGCCAATGTAGTAGCTTTAGCAAGTGTTAAGTCCGGTTCAAGCAATAATCTGTCTCTTATGCGAGTATTAGCAACACGCTCAATCAGTTGATCACGTAGCATTTGGTCCTCCATGTTCCCAAAATCACATGTAGCAGCTAACTCCCTTAGAGAAGCTAAGAATTGGTTTACCGTCTCATCCGGTCTCTGTGCTCGTTGTCGAAACTTGTGACGTTCAGCAATGACGTTCACCTTCGGCACAAAATGTTCTTTAAGGGCAGCAATAGCAGTAGCAAACGTGTCTCCGGTATTCGGCAGGGTGTAGAAAAGCCTTTGGCCCTCTGTACCCAGGGCATGAAGTAGAACCGCGCGCTTTCTGGTATCAGGCCAGCTATCCCCCGATGCAGCTATCACCAACATGTAGTTGTCGAACATTTTTAGCCATATTGGAAACTGTATCGCTGGTTCCCCTGGGCATGGCATGAATGGAGTAGGTAAAGGCACAGAAATAGACATCCTCGTCGCCAATGTTGTGGTGTGCTATGTAGAAATAGTGGAATAAGCAGGCATCCGACTTAGCTCAGCTTCAGTTCTCTCTTTAATCTCTCTTCTTCTTCTCACATCTCCCATACATAGTCAGAGCTCCCCCTGCTGTCCTTTTCATGCAATAACAAGACATAACAGCAACCTGTATTGGATTCTGTTCATTTGTGGATTATTCAGCATTAAACTGTCTTCCTTATGACTTTCTGGGCCAGCCTGCGTCTCTCTCACCACTCACCACTCACCACCACTGAACATGACATGATAAACCCCCATCCTGTAATAAAATGCTCTTACCCAGAGCTCAAGGAGGAAAGGATGGAAGGAAAGAGAGAGGGGGGCGGGGGGTTTTAACAAACGGCATATTTTAATTCAAAATTGATTTTCAGTTTTTCCCAACCTTGGTCCATAAGTCAAACCTATCTGCCTGTTTTCAATTCAGCAAAACCCTGTTAATCTGCCATCAAGTGAAATCCTGTGTGCTGAATTAGGGCAATACCTAAAACCTGCAGGTCAGTGTGCCTTGAGGACCAGGGTTGAAAAACACTGGATTGGAAGTTGGCATTTCAATTAATAGAATTCAACCACAAAACAACATTGATTCAATGACATCTTCTCAACATTGGTTAACTGGCAAGAACTGATGTTTGATGGTTGATCCATCATCAATTGTCGACCTTAACCATATATTCAACCTTTTTGATAATTCAACATTAAATTAACATCTTTTGCAGACAGCAAAGTGGCTGTGTGGTTGGGACATCCCACTCATATAAATAGTGGGGGTGGACTGTTCAACTCCTTGTAGTGTCTTGTAAATGTTTTTGTGTCAACTCATTACACATAAACAGTAATATTTTTTATGGACAAGTAAGAAAATGTACAGAAAGGAATCACAACTCACTATTCTCAACAGTGCTTAATTTAAAAGCCCCGCTCAATAATAAAATGCGGAGAGGAAAAGGGGTGCGACAAACAGCATACATTGATTCAACATTGATCAGACATTGGCATTTCAATCATTAGATTTCAACCACAAAACAACATTGATTCAATAACATCTCTTCAACATCGACTGACTTCAACCAAAAATTGGCTGATTTATAGTCTGGAATTCAACGTTGAATTACCATCTTGTGCTATCTAGGGAGTGTCCAATTCTCTGGAGGGGTCTTTCACCCAGCCCCTTTTGCACCTTTGATCCACACTTCGGCTAAGCCCACATCCAAGTGGACTTCAGCAAAATATATTGTCCACAATTTATCACTGTACATGCAATTAAATGGCAGAAATATGGCAATGTTCACAGAGCAAGCTGTCTGTCACAAAAAGATGTCTTCAAATGTTAAAGTATTGAAGTCCTTTTTGTTTATTTCTACTATATTGTACTTTTGGATACTATCAAATTTGGTTTGTATTTAACAAGTCATACCAACACATACTTGAACAGCCAAATATCTCCTGCAATGACTTTGGAAAAAGCATTAATATTGCACATTTAAATTCATACTGCCACCTAATACATATAGAGCACTTATTAACTATTTCACTATTTTCTGTCACTTTGGATGTTGCAGTTACCGAAATCCGTACTGTCCATCGTAAGGTGTAGTGCAAAATGAGACAATTACAGGAAAATTGTTTATCCGTAGTCATCAGTAGTCATGCTAAGTTTCATTAGTATTTATGACAGATTCTGCTGTCAGGAAGAAGCTAACAGAGAGAAGGCTGGAAGGGTGTGAGCAAGTGTGCACACAAGCATGATTGACAGTGCTAAAACCTGCCACTTGGGATTGGTATTTTCTGACTGAGCAGTGTATTTCTGCAGTTTGTACTCGGAGTCCTGGGAGAAGGCACAGGAGCTAGATTTTTTTCACATATCAATCGACAGATTGATAGAAATAAGAGACAACTTATTATACTGTCACAACACAGTGGTAGTTTTTACAAATATGTGGGGAAAAAAACAATTTTTTATAAAAGTTACATGCAATTTTAAGGCTCCATTTCTGCTTTTTAAATATAGTTTCTTTATTGTAATAGTCTAATTTTAATGTCATATTTTCATTTGCTGTATGTGGAAAATCATTTTAATTAACAGAAATAAAGGCTTTCAAACATCCATCTGTGTGTAATTTAGCGTTTCACTTAGTAATAAGGTTCTTTTCAATTTTATGTAATTTATGGAATAGATCTGTACAAACACATGGAAAAGAGCTATCTATATATGCAGCCAGAGAGACTGTGTATATTAATAATGAAAAATCAAGCAGAAAAAAATAACAACACAGAAATGGAAATTAAATCATTTGATAATGTCAGGGTCTGTGTTTTTTCCCCTTTTTGTTTCTTAGTTTGTCTTCTTTAGTTTTAGTTTTATTTTATCACTGGTCTCTGAGCCGCTATTCCTCGGACACCCACAAGATGTCACCCATGTGCTACCCCTGGAAAGCGGCGAGGTTCAACCTGGGCGCACACCTGCAGCTCGTTTAGAGGGCGTGGATCCTGGATATAAGCAGCAACTCCGCTCCTTCTCATCGCCTGAGTGTTTGCTTACCTCGGTAACAGATCGTTCCAGAGAAAGGCCCTCTGTGAGCTTTGTTGTTTCTAACTCCTTGTTGTCTCCCTCGTCAGATTATCCAGCCGTCTCCTCGTTGTTTCCAAGAGACCAGTTCATCCCAAGTGTTGTGTTAGTCTGTTTCCCCGCTGTGGATCACCTACCTCCTGTGTCTTCCCCCGACGCTACCGGTGTTACCGGTCAGACGCCACCCCTCGTGTGTTCGTCTTCCCCTCTTCGTGGATCCTTCTCCGGTGGATTCCCCTTTGGAGCGTTCCGGGTCAGGAGACCCATGTCCAAACCTCACCGGAGAGAAGGGATTACAAGAACCGGAACCTACGCCGCTACTCCGGCCGTTAATTATCACTGTCCGCTCTCCAACGAGCCATACTCGCACAAACCCAAGCCGATCACTCCCTCCTTCTCAAGTAAGCATTCTCTGATTAGTTCTTGACAACAAATTTCCTCACAGTTTCTAACCTTGTGCCTCTCATCGGCAGTAAGATGACCTGGTCCTCCGCTCCAGTATTCTCCCCCCTCTCCATTCTCCCCCTGACTTCAATAAACCATAATTGTACTTTTATTCGTCTCTTCTGGTCGTGTTCTTGCATGTGGGTTCGAAAGATTAATACCAACATGACAGAACACTCAGGCCAATTCACGACCTCCGCAGACACAATCAGAAGGGCGATTTCAGATCAACATGCATTAATTCTGTCCCACGACGCAGCTCTGAGAGAGCTGGGAAACCGCCAAGCCGAAACTAACCGACAATTAACTGAACTTTCTACTTTTCTACAGAACTCAACAGGGTTCTAATCATTCCTCCACCTCCTCATCGGCTCCACCAGCAACTCCGGATCCACTTGGCCACTCTGGGTTTTCAGAAATCTGCCCGGCAACTCCCGAGAGGTTTACAGGTGACATAAGCAAGGTTCAGGGATTTATTCTTCAATGCACAATAGTATTTAACCAGAGAATTTAACAGAGTTTTCCCCACGATAACGCTAAAATATATCTATTGTCCCTGCTGCCGAGCCCTTGAGTGGGCTGAAGCCTGATTCTCCAAGGCATCCAATTATGGATGTACATACCCTGAGTTCCTAGCAGAGTTTAAGCAGGTTTTCTGTCAAGAAACCGAAAGAACGGCAGCTTCCAGGGAACTACATGGTCTCAAGCAGGGCAGGAAAAGTGTCTCTGACTTCGCTATAGATTTCAGGATCAAAGCCGCCGCTTCAGGCTGGAACGCCGCCGCACTCAAAAGTGCCTTTTTTCACGGTTTGAGTGAGCAAATAAAGGACGAACTAGCCACATTAGACGAACCACAGTTATTGAACGATTTCATCAACCTAGCCATAAGATTAGATAATCGTATCCGTGCCAGGGCACGGGAACAAATCCGCCAAGGCTCACCTCCTCGTGTTTCCCGAGCCGGAAATCGCTCGACTGTCCAGCAGTTGCCACCTCCTCCTCCCGCTCACGAGCCCGAGCCCATGCAACTGGGAAACGCCAGACTCACACCTGAGGAGCGCCAGAGGAGGATGCGCTCAAGGCTCTGCCTTTACTGCGGTGAACCTAATCACATTATCGCAAATTATCCCGTTCGTTTAAACCCACAGGTCCGGCAGTGAGAGCGGGGAAACTGCCGGAACCCACTTCAACTAAACCCCGCCTCATCATACCGGTCACCCTATTTCACCACCATGACTCACTGCCCTTATTGGCTCTCATTGACTCTGGGTGCGAACAGAATTTGATTAGCACTGACGTAGTTCACCAGTTCTCTGTCGAGGTAGAACTGTTACCTGTCCCTCTACGAGTCTCAGCCTTGGATGGGAGGAACCTACCCCAAGTCACCCACGGGACCAAACCTCTGCGCCTTCTAATTTCTGGTAATCACACTGAAGAGATAATTTTCTATGTTTTCCCTACATCCAGCTCACCCATAGTCTTAGGTTTTAACTGGTTGTTTACTCACAACCCCCAAATTGATTGGGTGGAGGGCAAGGTTGGTTCCTGGTCCACCAGGTGCCACTCCACAGTCTCCGTTTCGCCGTTCCTGTGCAGAGCTTGAGTCCAACCCCTGCAGATGGAGATCCCCCAGATGTATCCGGCGTACCCAGTGAGTACCACGACCTAATAATGATTTTCAGTAAAGACAAGGCTCTCTCTCTGCCACCTCACAGACCCTACGACTGCGCCATCGACCTCCTGCCTGGGGCTCCCCTACCTAACAGTAGGCTTTATAAAATCTCCAGAGCCGAGCGACAGACAGTGGTGGGAAGTAACGAAGTACAAGTACTTCGTTACTGTACTTAAGTACAGTTTTTGTGTATCTGTACTTTACTTAAGTAGATTTAATAATGGGTACTTTCTTTTACTCCACTACATTTTACAGTAAGTATCTGTACTTTCTACTTCACTACATTTCTACAAAACTGTCTCGTTACTCGTTACATCCAAGTCGCGTTGCTCTTTTTTTCCGTTAAAATGTGAAGTTAAGGGATTTAAGGTGGCGCCGTAAAATCCAAGCAATAACGTGACTTAGTGTCTGTTGTCACCCATCGGCTCCACCTTTACTCGCACTCGGAGCTCCAGACATGCGCAGTGGTTTCCTCTGAGCGGGAGAAGATGTCTGTTTAATCGATAATAGCTGCAGAAATCATAATATATGGCGACATGTAAAATCAGCAGCGCTTCGCTTTCACAGACGGTGGGACTTCGTCCAACTTTTAGCGTCACTTGGAAGGAAAGCTTAAAGAAAGGTAAGATCTGTGGACGTGATGCTAGCTAAGCTAGCTGTACAGAGACATGTTGCATCTGCGATGAAAAAAAGTTGTCACTCATGCGCTGAATTATTGTGTGGAGGTTTTGACTGAGGTGTCGCTTGGGACAACGCTGTGACCAAAGTCTGCAATATAGTGATATAACATTCAGGAACGATCCGATTCTTCTGGACGGATCTTTACTAAGTCCTAGGGACTGAAGCCTCACTTAGAGCCGTTCTTTGTTCTTGTGTACACTGCGGTAGCTATATATATATATATATATATATATATATATATATATATATACACACACACACATTTATTTAATCGCTGAATAAGTAAAAGTTGAACGTATGAACACAGAGCATGCTCATTGCTCATTGATTGATTTCATCTCCTGTCATGGTGGCAAACATCGCAGTGGGAGGGAGGATGAAAACAGTCACGATGCTCCTTCTGCTTGGTTACTTGTTGCGCCGTTGGACAGTGTTCATAGTTGAACGTTATTTACCGTTAATTGCAATGTTTCAGTTGTGGTTTCTGACATGGGCAATATGGGCAACCGCCCAGGGCGTTATTTTTCTAGGGATAGCAGGAGACCTCTGCGGATTGTAGCACAGCGATGAAAGCAAAACAGAATGAAGTGAGTTTTAATTGATACTGGCTAAATTCATTTCAGCTCTTAAGTATTTAATATCTAGGTGTTTTTATGGGAATGTGGATCTTTCAGATCAATCTGAGAACCAATTTTGATAGGTAAACTTAATGTTATTGTGTCATTTAGCGCGGGGCACTGGTCTTGGGTTCGGTGGTCTTGACTACAACTCTGCTACATGGCTCCTTGGTTGCATATCCTCCACCCCGCCCGCACCTTCTTTACATCCCCGTTCAGTTCTTTCTAAATAAATGTGACTAATGAAGTTCATGCTATGTTAGGACAGGAGACAAAATGTTTCCATCCCTGAAATTATGATTCATAGAATCACATATCTAAGTCTAAACTGTTACAGAGAATATACACAATAAGAACATGTTTAATCTGTGGTAGTGTTAATTAAAATGGCACATTTCTTCTGATGTATTAAAATTAAATACGATCGGTACACTTAATGATATTAGCGATTGGGCAATGCATTCAGCAAGTACTTTTACTTTTAATACTTAAGTATTTTTAAAAGCCAGTACTTTTTTACTTTTACTTAAGTAAAATTATTATTTTACTTACAAGTTATTTTAAATGTCTAATTGCCTCAAATAAAAGAAATCCTAAAGTGCTCTTCGATACTATCAGCTCTCTTGTGTCACCTGTTGCTGTAAATCTTTATAATTCAACAATTAGCTGTGATGAGTTCCTGGATTTCTTTATTGATAAGGTCAAAGTAATAAAGGACAGCTTGCCGCCTTGCCATAGTTTACAGCATTTTGAACCTCCCACTCAGAGCTGGACCTCATTTGAGCCCGTCACTGTGGAAGACATCTTAACCATCATCAAAAAAATTAAACCGTCTTCTGGTACTTTAGATGTTCTCCCTTTTAAACTGTTTATGAGGGTTTTTGATTCCATTGGGCCCTATATTACAGAAATGTTTAACATGTCTTTGCTTAGCGGTGTGTTTCCCCGTCTTTTTAAACATGCCATTGTGGAGCCACAGTTAAAGAAACCTGGGCTGGACTCTTTTGAACTCAAGAATTTCTGGCCAATATCCAAGATCCCTTTCTTGGCCAAAGTCCTGGAAAAGGTGGTCTGCATCCAACTTAGATCATTTTTGCAGGCAAATAACATTTATGACACTTTTCAATCAGGGTATCGTGAGTTTCACTCTACTGAAACAGCCCTGTTGAAGGTGTTTAGTGATATTATGATAGCAGCGGACACCGGTAAATGTTCTGTGCTGGTTTTATTGGATCTGTCATCGGCGTTTGACACAGTGGACCATGGCATCCTGATAAACAGGCTCCAACATTTGGTTGGAATGTCGGGTTGCGTTTTGAAATGGTTCACCTCTTACTTGGTTGGTAGAACTTTTAGTGTGTCAGTGGGAAATGTAGTGTCTGATTCTGCAGGGCTTTTGTGGGGTGTGCCGCAGGGATCGGTCTTGGGACCTGTTTTGTTCCTGCTGTACCTACTTCCTTTAAGCAGGGTCATTCAGAAGTTTAGTGAGGTGTCCTATCATCTCTATGCCGATGATCTTCAATTGTACTGCTCTTTCAAGCCTAGTGAGCCGCATAAACTTTGCGCTCTCACTAGTTGCTTGGCCGAAGTGACAAAATGGTTCACTGAAAACAGTCTATTATTGAACTCCAATAAGACTGAGACCTTGATTGTTGCTCCTGACAGTGCTGTGCCTGGAATTAAGCAGCACCTTGGAAACCTGAGCTGCACAGTTAAGAGCAACCTGCGCAACTTGGGTGTCTTCATGGATGGAGCAATGTCGATGGAGCGGCACGTGACTCAACTTGTTAGGAATTGTTTTTTCCAAATTCGGAACATTTCAAAACTTCGTGAAATGGTAACTTATGGTGAGCTTGAGATGATTATTCATGCATTTGTCTCATCTAGACTGGATTATTGTAACAGCCTGTTTACATGTCTTAATAAGAGGGAGTTAATGCGTCTGCAGGTAGTACAAAACTCTGCTGCACGCCTGCTCACCTGCACCCACAGGAGGGAACATATTACTCCCATCCTCAAAAGCTTGCACTGGCTGCCTGTATCTTACAGGATGCACTATAAAATCCTGGTACTGACTTTCAGAGCTCTTCATGGACAGACGCCAGACTACATTAAGAACCTCATACAGCCTTATGTTTCAACTAGGAGCCTCAGGTCGTCGAATTTGAACTTGTTGACGGTTCCTCGGACCTTTTTTAAGACTCGTGGAGACAGATCTTTTAAAGCTGTGGCGCCTCGACTATGGAATGAGCTACCTTGCACCATTCGATCTCTACATTGCATAGACACTTTCAGGAAACAACTTAAGACCCACTTTTTTAATCTTGCTTTTTAGTGTACTACTGTGTTTTATTGTTTGTATGTTGTTTTTAATTTGTTTTATTTTTTATACTTTGTGCAGCACTTTGTGATCCTGGTCTGTGAAAAGTGCTATAGAAATAAAGCTTACTTACTTACTTACTTACTATGTTAATTTGGTACTTTGACTTTTACTTGAGTACATTTTTGACTGTGTATTTGTACTTTTACTTAAGTAAATTTTTTGAGTACTTTCTCCACCACTGGCGACAGACTATGGAGGATTACATCAACCAGTCTCTGGCTGCTGGCATCATACGCACCTCTTCCTCCCCACTGGGGGCTGGCTTCTTCTTCGTCGGAAAGAAGGACGGTTCCCTAAGACCTTGCATTGATTATAGAGGACTCAACCAGATCACCATTAAAAATAAGTGCCAGCTACCTCTGCTCTCCTCAGCTTTCGAGCCCGTCCAAGGAGCAACCATTTTCTCTAAGTTAGACCTCAGGAACGCTTATCATCTGCTCCGGATTAGAGAAGGTGATGAATGGAAAACCGCGTTTAAGACCCCTATGGGCCACTACGAATATCTGGTTATGCCCTTTGGGTTATCCAACGCATCATCCTTTTTCCAAGCGCTAGTAAATGATGTCCTCAGAGATTTCATCAACGTTTTTGTGTTCGTCTATCTAGACGACATATTAATCTATTCCAAGTCCCTCGTTGAGCACCAGAAGCATGTCCGCCTGGTGCTACAAAGGCTACTAGAGAACAAACTATATGTTAAAGCAGAAAAGTGCGAGTTCCATCTTCCGTCTGTCACCTTCCTGGGATATGTCCTCGAGAGCGGGCAGGTAAGAGCAGCGGAGGATAAGGTTAAGGCAGTTCTGGAGTGGCCCCAGCCTGAGACCCGAAAACAGCTCCAACGTTTCCTTGGGTTCGCTAACTTTTATAGAAGGTTTATCCGGAACTACAGCCAGACTGCTTCCCCCCTGGTAGCTCTTACCTCCACTAAAAGGATTTTTAGCTGGACCCCACAAGCCGAGGCAGCTTTTGTGGAGCTCAAACGCTGCCTCGGTCCCGGTCGCTAGAGCCCCTGTTCTCATCCAGCCCGACCCCAGTAAGCAATTTGTAGTCGAGGTTGATGCCTCTGATACTGGGGTTGGTGCTGTCCTATCCCAAACGACCGACCAAGACCATAAACTGCATCCTTGTGCCTTCTTCTCCCGCAGGCTTTCCCCCGCCGAGAAGACCTATAACGTGGGGGACAGAGAGTTGCTCGCCATCAAGCTGGCGCTGGAGGAGTGGCGTCATTGGCTTGAGGGAGCAGAACACCCCATAATCGTATGGACCGACCACAAAAACCTGTCCTACCTCCAGACGGCCAAACGATCCAACCCGCGCCAGTCACGCTGGTCCCTGTTCTTCTCGCGGTTTAACCTCTCAGTCTTCTATCGCCCAGGGTCCAAGAATGTCAAGCCTGACCCGGTGTTCCGAGTCTACTCCCCTTACGACTCAGAGGATGCCCCCACTTCCATCCTTCCTCTCAGCTGCACCATAGGTGTGGTCACCTGGGAGATAGAGGATATAATCCGCCAAGCACAGCGTACTGAACCTCCTCCGGAGTCCTGCCCACCAGGTAAATTGTATGTTCCCTCCGCAGTCCGCTCCCGCTTTCTACATTGGATTCATGCCTCCAAGTTCTCGGCTCATCCCAGCATCAGTCACACTATAGGACTGATAAATCGCAGATTCTGGTGGGAGTCCATCCACAAGGACGTCAAAGAATATGTGTCTGCCTGCGCCGTCTGCGCACGTAACAAGTCATCTAACCAACCTCCTGCAGGCCTGTTAACGCTCTTACCAAACGTCCGTGGTCCCACGTCGCAGTTGATTTTGTTACTGGACTCCCCATCTCTAAAGGTATGACCACCATCTTCACTATAATTGACCGTTTCTCCAAGGCTTGTCATGTCATCCCACTCAGAAAATTACCCACCGCTGCTCAGACCGCTAAGCTTCTCTTTAAACATGTTTTCAAACACCATGGGATTCCACAGGAAATCCTTTCCGATCATGGGCCCCAGTTTGTTTCTCAGGTCTGGCGTCAGTTCTGCTCCGCCTTGGGGGCTAAAGTGGCCCTCAGTTCCGGGTACCATCCCCAAACCAATGGACAGGCAGAACGCATGAACCAGGAGCTTGAGACCACCCTGCGATGTCTCACCTCCTCCAACCCCGATGACTGGGCCCAACACCTTCACTGGGCAGAGTACGCACATAACAGTCACATTTCCGCTGCTACTGGTTTCTCACCTTTTGAAATAGTCCTGGGCTACCAGCCGCCACTGCTCCCTTCTGACGAATCGGACACCTCGGTCACGTCTGTCCAACATCACATCCGCAAGGTGCGCAAGGTCTGGAAGGATACTATCACCGCTCTCAACAACACATCCGCTACTAATAAAAGGCTCTCTGACTGGCGAAGGACTCCTGCACCGACGTACTCCGTGGGACAGAAGGTATGGCTGTCCACACACGACGTTCCCCTCAAGTCTATGTCCAGAAAGTTGTCTCCTAGGTTCATCGGGCCATTCGAGATACTGGCACTCGCTGGCCCTGCAACGGTGCGATTACGACTCCCTCCGTCCTTGCGCATCCACCCGACCTTCCATGTGTCCCAGATAAAACCAGTACGCTCCAGTGAACTCTGCCCTCCGGCCGAACCCCCTCCACCCTCCCTAGACAGAGAGGGCCAACCCGTCTTTGCCGTCCGCCGACTCATTGTCTCCCGTTGACTGGGAGGGCTACGGCCCCAAGGAGGGGTCCTGGGTCCCTGATTGTGGATAGCACCCTCATTAGGGATTATTGGGACTCTCAACCCTCATCCTCTGCTCGGCCGCCAGGTGGCGTCCGTTAAGGGGGGGGGGTACTGTCAGGGTCTGTGTTTTTTCCCCTTTTTGTTTCTTAGTTTGTTTTCTTTAGTTTTAGTTTTATTTTATCACTGGTCTCTGAGCCGCTATTCCTCGGACACCCACAAGATGTCACCCATGTGCTACCCCTGGGAAGCGGCGGAAGCTCCTGTGTCTTCCCCCGACGCTACCGGTGTTACCGGTCAGACGCCACCCCTTGTGTGTTCGTCTTCCCCTCTTCGTGGATCCTTCTCCGGTGGATTCCCCTTCGGAGCGTTCCGGGTCAGGAGACCCATGTCCGAACCTCACCGGAGAGAAGGGATTACAAGAACCGGAACCTACGCCGCTACTCCGGCCGTTAATTATCACTGTCCGCTCTCCAACGAGCCATACTCGCACAAACCCAAGCCGATCACTCCCTCCTTCTCAAGTAAGCATTCTCTGATTAGTTCTTGACAACAAATTTCCTCGCAGTTTCTAACCTTGTGCCTCTCATCGGCAGTAAGACGACCTGGTCCTCCGCTCCAGTATTCTCCCCCCTCTCCATTCTCCCCCTGACTTCAATAAACCATAATTGTACTTTTATTTGTCTCTTCTGGTCATGTTCTTGTATGTGGGTTCGAAAGATTAATACCAACATGACAGATAAAAGTTTTTAGAGTAGACAGGATGGATGCATCACTTCCTCTGCCTCTCTTTTTATCCTGATGTGTCCATAGGCATGAATACATAGATGCCTCATTGATCGGGTCGGCTTGTTGCTGCAATACATCACAGGGTCCGCCTTACTGACTGTGGCATATCTTATATTAAGCTAATCCAAGTAAATGGACCAAACTTCCTAAAATGCAAAGTATTTTAAGTTAATACCTGTCACTGATACACATTCTCTCACACACATTTCTATAATATATTTGAGAATCAAAGAAAGCACTAAATACAACATTTCTAACTTTTTGATGTGATTAATTGTTTTGGAGGCTTTGTGAATAAAGAGCACAATGTTTATATTTGACACAAGGGTTAGGGTTAGGGTAGAATATGTTAGGGTAGGGTTAGGGTTAGAATAACATTGTAACATATTAATAGGGTAATAACATATTGTCAGAATATGTTCTGACTAATCGCTTTTATATTGACATTGATGAACAGACACACGGCTTTACAGAGGTGTGTTCATAAACATATTTTTACAATTCCATAATTTAATGTTCATTTTGTCATTTCAAGATATGAAGAAAAAATGTTACTTTTAATTTTTAGGTATTTTATTATAAAAACAATACACTTTGGTAAATCAGTCATTGTCAAACATCAGCTACATGTTTCTCTTACTTTTACATCCTTATATACCTTTCATATAGAAGTACTTGATTGTGTTTTACCGTCATACTTTCACAATTAAGTTTTTTTTTTTTTTTAATACATCTTAAAATAATGTAGTCCTGTGTCCCCGGGCCATTTGGGGCGCTGTTTTACAGTGCTTTTTTCTTCTTGAAAATAGGAAAAGGAAGTAATCCAACAAGAAGTTGTCTTTTCTTCATACGGGAAATAAAGAAAGACCTTTTTCTCCAATTCAAACACACCATCTGCTCCTTTATATCCCTTTGAATGCCAATATGAGAATCTCAGTTGTGTAAGATTGAAAGACATAGTCATCGTATTTGGCTGCATGCAGTTTATTAGGTCATATTATGATTTGAATACATGCAGTGCTGTCTGGATGTGTCATATTATAAGAACTTATTATGGTTCTTCTGCATACATTTGTTTGCGGTGTTCTTGACTTTTCTTTTATTTTGTATTGAAAGATAAAATTTTTCAAAAGGTGAGAAACCTTGGGACCTGCTGGGTCGGGCGAGGAACCCATTATAAATGCTTGCAGTTCTAGTTTCATTTAGGCTTCACAGCTATTCAGTCCCAATCCCTTGAATTCCCTCCCCGTGTGCATGTGGACATGCTCTTACTGTCACTACTAAAACACAGCCCTCAGATCTGCTGTTGTTTTTCTCCAGGCAATAATTTTCAATCAATTTCACAAAAATGAGCCTCTGTTTTATCCAACAGACATTCATGGTTGTCACTTGACTGTTTTAAAGATCCAGAATGATGTCGTCACAAGCAAATACCTCTTTTCTATTAATTTTCTTAAAAACTTAGTTATTAAAAGTTAACTCCTGAAATAATGGATAATTTCTAAGATACTGCTCATATGAATCACTAAGACTATAGTTCCTTTTCTTTAGTGAGTATGGCCTGCCTCCCAACATTGACATTACCAGGAGCACCACAACCAACATGAAAACACTCCAAGCAATAAGGACTTAATGATTTAAAAGATTAGCATTTTATTTAAAATCAAACATTTCTAACTTTGCTATGCTTCAGCTTGGTCAATTAGTTTTTCTAAGTTATTGAAGTGAGAGAAACTAATATATGCACTTGTTTTTAATAGAGAAGCTTCAGTTACAATAATAATTACACTTATTTATCTCGGGTAATCAACATACAACAACACTGAGCAGGAAAATGGGAGCTTTGATGAAATGCTTTCACCTTCCCAAGCGATGCTAATCAGATTGATCATAACAATGACCATACACTCCTTGTTTAACCTACAGGAGCCAGGACAGACTTTCTGCTACCAACTGTCCCAACACATTTATAAAACAGTAAATCAGTAAAACAAAATTATGCGTGAACATTTACAGTGCATTGTCCCATTATCTTATTTTTTCATATTACGTCATTTGTTAAATATTTTCATACACTTCAAATTTGTATTGGATTCCATTCTCCTCTTGAAGCTCTTTTGGGACTCCTGGAAATCTGAAGAAGAAAATAAATATGATGTAATGCACAAGAGTAGAGAAAACCCTTCAATTCATTCCAATTGAGCCTATCATCAATTAATTAATAATAACAATAATCAATGTAATTTGTACTGCACTTTTCATTAGAAAAAATCTCAAAGTGCTACACAGTGCAACTAAAATCGTAGATAAAATCGACATAAAAATCATGTGGAGGCAGAGTAGGCTTGCTTAAATAAAAAAGTCTTTAAGCCTCTTTTGAAGTCAACCAGTGGTTGTGGAGCTCTCAAATAATTCGGGAGAGAGTTCCAGAGACGGGGGGCAGCCACAGCGAATGCCCGATCTCCCATGGTCCTTAATCTGGATCGAGGAAGGTGGAGGAAGTTGCAGTCTAGTGATCGTAGAGATCTGCTGGATGAATGTGGAATGAGAAGGTCCTTCAGACAATCCGGTGAAGTTCTGTTTAAACATTGATGGGTAATGAGAGCAATTTTGTACTGAATTCTGTAGGTGACAGGAAGCCAGTGAAGATCATGCAGAATCGGTGTAATATGGGCAGATTTCTGGACTCTCAATAGAATCCTGGCTGCGCTGTTTTGAATGTATTGAAGCTTAATTATTCAAAGTAGATTAATAAATTTCTATCCAAGGAAAGCCAACAGATAGCATCACCGACTGGCAGCCTTCTCTCCTCCTGGACAAACATGTAGCACTTGTGTAATGTTGTTGACTTTACAGCAATCATTGTAATGTCAACAAATACAAACGATTGAAAATATTTTCAAAAACCTAATTTTATCTAATTCATCTACAGTTCAGTTAGATGAATTATGGTCAGCTGGTCTCTCAATGCAATTGATCAAATTTTCTCAACGAGAAGACGGGGCAAAGGAGAGCCTGCATGTCCTGCTGGAACTCACCTAACAGGATACATTTTGGACTCTTGGGATGTCCACAAAAACTTTTGTCTGTCCACATTGTACCTGGAAGATGTGGAGCATCTGTATTTATTTCATTATAGCGGGATTTCTGCTGGCAGATACCTGGCATATCGACAAATTCAGAAGACGTCGGCAGCTGTTTTGGCCCTTGTCAAGCTGTCTGATCAGTGTGTGTGCCTGAATGCTGTGGGACCACAGCAAATCAGAGATTTGCAGCCTGGCTGCAGGTACTGGAGCTCACCAGCAGGTTGGAATTGATCTGGAAGAATTTGCAAATCCAGCCTGGCAGGAAAGGCCATTTTAACAGGAATGATTGGAATTAACAGATGCACCAGGAGACTTTAGGACAGACTGAAAATTTTAAATCTGTCTGAGCTAAAGAATATTCTTATATCAGCTGGCTCCCCTGTGTCTGCCTCCACTGGCTGGCTATCTCTAATCTCCTAGAGGATATGTAAACAAGGTGCTCTTTCCCATCTCCTACCCTCTTCCGAATGACATCCGTGGAATGGCTGGACTCAAGTACTTGCTCTGAGATAATATCACCTTTATTAGAAACTGTTTGCATGGGAGAGAAGACTATCAGAATTCACGGTCAAACTGCATGCACATCCTCATGGTTACAGATACACACTCCCCGACTTCACTGCCTTCGCTAGCTCATGTCTAGCTGCAGAATTTTGAATAATTTGGAGACGCTGTAGAGAAGATTGGTCCATATTTTCATAAAATGAGTTGCAATAGTGTAAACGTGTAGTGATGAAGGCATAGATAAGCTTCTCAAAGTCTTTAAGACAGAAGCTTGATTTAACCTTTGCTACAAGGTGCAGATGAAAAAAGCTTGATTTCACAATAAAGCTCACTTGCTTAAAACAACTGTCAAAGATGACACCAAGACTCCCAACAGAAGACTGGTAAAAAGGAACAAAGGAACCAAGAATTTTATCAATCATCTCTTCTGGGAGTTGACCTGAATTGAAAGTCCAAAGAAATACAAGCTGTAAAACATGTCTGGAAACCAAAATAAAAGGCCCTGAGTGAGTAGATATCGCTGAACTATGAAAACCTCGGGTGCGCAATGGTGGAAAAAAATAAAATAATAATAATTTCAAGATTTCCCAAAAATGACATCTTCTTATACAGCAAATTCAAATAATTGTTTTACTCAACGAGAAGACGGGGCAAAGGAGAGCCTGCATGTCCTGCTGGAACTCACCCTAATTATTCCTAATTATATTCCTAAGTCCTAATTATTATTAATGAACTCCAAACAAGCTTCTAAGATATCAATATTATGGTGACGATATATGATATACTATACTTACTGTGCTGCTAAGAAAAGTTATAAAATTAGGTTTTCAAAAAAAAGAGAGGGAGAGAGAGAAAAAGGCAAGAGTGTTAAAATTTCCGGTCTGTGTCCAGAACATTACGATCAAATAATCAGTTATAGTTACAGTTACATAGTTACAGTTCCTCGGACTTGACTTAAGAGGAAAGGAGATCGAGCTTTTTCTTTTGCTGCTCCTGTTTTATGGAATAACTTATCTTTCCAGATTAGATCTGCCCACAGCCTGGATCATTTTAAATCGCTTCTTAAAACTCATTTTTACTCTTTGGCATTTAATTGATGTATTGTTTTGTGCTCTGTTTTGTCATTTGTGTTGTCGTTCTTGTACAGCACTTTGGTGCCGTTTTATACCTGTTTTAAAGTGCTATATAAAGTGTTATTTGACGTTGACATTAATTTCTAACCCAGTTTTTCTCCAAGAGTGGTGAGTAGACTGTGAGATTATCAACCAGTTAGCATAGTTAGCTTAGCTACAGACTACTGTTTGACTCCATTTCACAATCATTTAATGAATTAAGAAAGGAAATTAACATATTCATATATTGAACTTGTCCTTTGTACCTTTTACCACACCTAACAGGTGAGTCAGTCAGCAGCAGCTCTAACCCACATCCCTCTTGACCCGTTCTCTCCTGAGTGAAATTAAAGCTGCAGTTTGTAACTTTTATATAAATATTTTTAAAACTGTCATTATGCTGTGACAGTATGGTAAGAGAGGTAATCTGTGAAAAATGTATTTCTTCTGCCTTCTCCCAGTGCTAGAAACAACCAGTCGATGGCAGGATAGTTTTAGTGCCGTCAATCATAATCTCATTTGGTGCTGCTCATTTTTCCTCCCCCTCAATTTGTGCTGTGCTGCAGCTACCATAGCTCAGAGCTATCCAGATTCAAACTGTGAAGGCTCAGTTTAGTTAGATAGCTACCAATGATGGCAGATTTCTTGTAATGATAAGTTGTTTCTCCACCATTAGCATGTTTAGCAGTGAGTGAATGAGGCTAATTGACAGCGCTAACAGCATCCTGCTAGTTCCGATTGGTTGTTTTGGTCAGAACGGTGATTACTTTAGCCAGTACTAGTAATTCAGGAAGGAGATGGAGGAGATTGATTGTTTTCACAGATTATCTGTCTCATAACAAACTGCTACGACATCTTGACGGCTTTAACAAATCTGGAGAAAACATTTTTTATTAGTTATGTACTGCAGCTTGAATAAAATGCAGCTACATAGCATTTTTAGAAGTCTGGATTGCTTTATGTGTAGTTGCATGTTGCTTTTGACTGTTGCTCATGGGGAGACATTTCAGTATCTAAACTAATAGAAAACATTAAACAACCTACTTGCATACAGGATGTGGACTGTTGGATGTTAAATTCATGAGCAGTAAATACTGTGCTAATTATCAGTATTGAACCAAAGAAAGCAAGACAGATGCAAGCCTTTAAAATTGTGAAGCTTTTTATGGGTCAAATAGACTCAAAAAATTTTAACAACAGGGGCGTTGGGGGGGGGGGGGGGGGGGCAAACAGGGGGCCCATGATTCCCTGCACATGACTAAACAAATACCACATGGCCGACCCCTTCCACTTCCTCTCCAGACACAAATGAGAACAGGATGGAAATAAATATTGATTATTAATATTGGACCAGTTTTACAAATTGGGACAAAAACCCTTGGCACTTTCATCAATATTATCTGCCCCATGCTTAAGGAAACCAAGTGGCTGCTAAGGGACCCGGGGGGGCCCCTAAGTGGAATTGATTTTTTTTTTTGTAATGATTTCTATATGATTATGTTAACAAAAACACACTTTTATGATAAAGTTGTGATTTTTTTAACAGTAATGTATATTTGACCATGTAGAAACCCTTCATTATATATGCAAAAAGAGAACAGAAGTTGTTCTTGGGAGGCCCCCCGGTGGCAGTGGTAGGTCACGCTTATGAGCTGCCAGGCAATGTGCAGTGCACATCCAAACCTAAGTTAGCAAAACAAGGGCAGAACAAGGAAAGAGGAAGAACTGAAAAAAAAACCAAGATGAAGGTATGTTTTCATGTCATTTGCTAATGTAATGTTTACCAAAAAGATTTGTGGAGCTGCTAATATAAAATTTGCATCATAGCAACCTTCAACAGTCCAGTTCAACAGCCAAACATTTATGGTAGAATGTTTGCATTTGTGTGAAACTGAGTTTTAACCTTAAATGGGTTGATTCTCGTGGTTGGTCTGGTATATTTGAGCTTTTTTTTACTTCAAAACAGCATGTTTATAGCAGGTGCGTGAATAATCCAATTGTCTGAATGTTGATTACAGCAGTCCACATTATTAGCCGAATTAGTGGGCCTCAAAAACAGATTTTGTTTAGAACCACACGGAGGCTTGGGTCTGCCCTGCTAACAGCCTCTGGTCTCATTTCACTCTGTTGCACCCATAATTATAACCTCTGCCTAGTTCACACTCAGCTCCACACAGGATTACACACATTGTGCATTAGACATTCGACTCCATTCCAACTACAAATCAGCCGAAAACAATCCATAACCTTTAATTAACCTTTAACTCTGCATTATTTAAAGGGACGTTTCACACCTAAATACGTTTTACCAGAGATTATTATGCCCTTACTCTGGCAGCAGTTGATATTTGTCTGGAAAGATTTTAGGAAGGAATGTGTCACAGTCAAACTGCTGCAGGATTTGTGTGACAAACAGCCTCGTGGTTCCCGGGCTTTCCATCAACTCCTGTGCAGCCAAAACAAAACAAAAAGTGAGAGTTGTAGGCAGCTGCAGCTCATGTGATACTGCTTCATAAAAAACTTATTAACTGAAGCAGTGAGCAGAAGGGCAATTAAAGTAAGCAAAAATGTGTAGTTTACTCAGGTCAAATGTTCCACCTTGGGGTGGGATTTAAGAAAAGCAGAAAAAAAAAAATAATGACCTTGTATAGAGCGCTTCCTCCTATAACCCAGACCTGGTCAGCTTCTTCTGCCAGTTCTGTGTCAACTAATGTTAGAGCTGAGCTGAAGTCTGCCGCCAGGTAGTGTGCTCCTGCAGGTGGCACCCTAGAGCAAATGAGATCAGATAAGGTTTGCTTTAACACTGCAGGTCACTTGGCATCAAGGTAGACTGAATCAATCAAGTACATACACACACACATATATACACATGTACATACATACACACACACATACACGCATACCTACACGCATACATACACACATTCTTTTTATTCTAATTATTTAGACATTTCTATGGAACTACGACCATTTAAAATTTTCCATCTGTTCCTGTTTCAGCTCTTTAGGTTCAGGCAGCTGGTTCCCACTCAGTAACATAATCAATCAATCAATCAATCAATCAAATTGTATTTGTATAGCACATTTCAGCAGCAAGGCATTTCAAAGTGCTTTACATCATAACACAAAAACACAAAGTCATGCAACATAGAATCAACAATCAAAACATTACGTTAAGTACAAAGCTGAAGTTGGTTTCCAATTCTAGCTTCCGATTCGGGAAATGGCTAAACAACGATTCCACCCAACTTTTCACTACCTTCCACATCTTTAATTGACTAAAAATTACAAAACCAAACCTGGACTAGATTATTCTGCTCTAATAGCAGAATATTTATAACCATGTTTTGAATTTGTGAAACCTCTTTCTGATTTGTGAAATTTCAACAAAGGATTTTTTTTTTTTTTTTTTACCCGTTTTTGGGTCTCAGTCACACACGATCTTCTCTAATTCCAAAACTACAACACCAAGACACTACAAACCCGGATTGGATTATTTTAAACCAATAGCAGAATATTTAGAACTATTTTCGGAATTTGTGAAATGTTCTTCTGATTTGTGAAACTTCAATAAAGGGCAATTTCAGACTCTTTTTTGGATCTTGGTCACACTAGAACTTTTCTATTTCCAAAACTACAACACCTAGACACTTCAAACCTGGACCAGATTATTTTATAGAAGAACATTTAAAACCATGCGTGTGATTTGTCGAACCTTTTCCTGATTTGTGAAACTTAACAGACCGCTGCAGAAGATCTTTCCTTCCAACAACCATCATCATCTGCAACAGAGGTCTCATTCTCGCGGCCCGTGGGCCAATTGTGGCCCGCAGGATGATGTCTCATGGCCCCCACCGTGATATGAAAGTATAATATTAGTGCGGCCCACAGGGTGAGCGGACCTCTGAAGGAATTCATGCACACTACGCTTGTAACAATAGTGTGGCAGATGATGGAACAATCCGGTACCAGTTTTCCTGCAGTCGCCATTTCTACCATTAACAAATGCCACGATCAAATGTAGAGAAAGGCGACTGCTACCGGGCTGCTCGTCATCCGCCACACTGTTGCAGCAATGATGTCACGCGGCAAGACGTTCTCCATACGTTGCTAGCTGGCTAGAAGACTTTTATGAAACATAGAACAAGAGCGACACCAAGTGGAATAAACTAAATTTTGTCACTCCATCATCATGTCTTTGTCAAAGCCAAAGCCTGCAGTTCATGTATTGGAGAAATAATTAAATGTTGATGACATTTGAGGATATTTTTAAAATATTTTTTGTGGGATCCAGCCTCACCCAGACTCTGCCTCCAGCGGCCCCGGGGTAAATTGAGTTTGAGACCCCTGATCTACAATAACTCTTTGAAGAATTAATGAGTTACACCAACATTTAATTTCCCATTGGGATTAATAAAATGGTTGTAAATTAGAATTGAATTTTAATTTGAAAAAACTGCATGGAACTAGCGCGAATAGTAATCTAAAATTTTGTGAAGTTTCACAAATTAGATAAATATTTCACAAATCCCAAACATGGATAAAAATATTCTGCTATTAGTTGAGAATAATTTAGCTTAGCTTTGGAATTAGAGTAGATCTTGTGTGACAAAGATAAAAAAAATAGTGAAATCACCCTTTTTTGAAGTTTCACAAACCAGAAAAAGGTTTCACAAATCACAAACATGGTTTTAAATATTCTGGTATTAGAGCAGAATAATCCAGTCCAGGTTTGAAGAGTCTAGGTGTGGTAGTTTTTAAACTAGTCGATTAAAGATGCGGGAAGTAGTGAAAAGTTGGGTGGAATCGCCCTTTAGCCATTTCCTGAATCGGAAGCTAGAATTGGAAACCAACTTCAGCTTCATACATTAAGTTAAGTGCTATCATTAAATTTATAATTGACTACGTTTCAAATACAACTCTAACTAGGTGGGTTTTTAGTTGAGATTTAAAGGAAGTCAGTGTTTCAGCTGTTTTTCAGTTTTCTGGGAGTTTGTTTCAAATTCGTGGTGCATAGAAGCTGAATGCCGCTTCTCCTCGTTTGGTTCTGGTTTTGGGGATGCAGAGCAGAACCAGAACCAGAAGATCTGAGGGGTCTAGATGGTTGATACAACAGCAGATCTTTAATGTATTGTGGTGCTAAACTGTTCAGTGATTTATAAACTAACAGTATTTTAAAATCTATTCTCTGAGCTTCAGGGAGCCAAACTGGTGTTATGTGCTCTATCTTCCTTATTTTAGTGACAATGTGAGGTTTGTTTAACAAAATCACTGCACTAACTGTTTAATAGGTGCCAAAACACACAAGAGACTAAAAAGAGAGAAATAGTGACACCAATGTCCTCAGTATTACAAACTGAGCCAGCCAGATGTATTAGCAAGCTAAGTTGCTGATGCTGCTTAGGGTCATTCCTAATCTGCTTTTCTCGTTCATAATTCTTTTTGGAAATCATTGCTACATTTCATGAAGGCAACCCCATTCCTGAACATGCTACAGGGATCCAGAAAACAGCACTGGGTTAGTTTCAATCATTTATCTTACAAGTTCCATATTTTTTATTAATGAAAGCGCAACAGAATTACTTATGAAGTAATTACAGTTTAGGAAATACCTTATATGTTTAAATTTGGTAAAATAACACAGTAGTAAGTACATTTCTATTGTCATGCTACTTGAAAGTTACATCTTATTTGATCGTTACATAGATTATAATAAAACACTTTACTAAGTTGGTGGTTCCTAGTTTCTAAAAGTAGGATAGAAGGTAGATCTTTACGTTACAGTATCAGGAACCAGCTCCCAGTTTTAGTCCATGAGGCAGACACTCTGTCTAACTTTAGGACAGCCAAGGTGAAAAATAATTATACTAAGTACATCAAATTTTAAGCATCAAATTGATTAATCCAAGTTCGCTTAGGATTAGTCAATCAAATTTTATTTTTCTAACACATTTAGTTAACTTGAAGTATGTTATTTTGGAGAAACTAATTTTGCGCTTAGTGTATTTTAATAGTATTTAAATTGTATAAAAGCACATTTTAAAGTGTACCAAGTGTACTTTTTTGAAACAACTTAAGTTACACTTAGTATACTTTAAGTATATTGCTTTTTATGTAATATAAACATGCTTGATTAGTATGTCGTAAGTGTACTATTTTTGTGATTGAATTACATTTAAAAAATATTTAGAATGTATTTTAGGTATATAAGCATTACATATTTTATATATTAGTAGTGTGATCACAGTGTACTTCAATTACACTTTTGGTTTACTGTAATTGCTAATGAAGTACACTTCTCAGTTACTTATCAATATCTCTTTTTTCTTTGCCACTTTGTAAGTAATATGCTTCATACACACTATAGTACTGCAAACATATTAGACTACCAGAACACAGAAGGATCAATTACAACATACTCTACAGCTGAAAATTTATTTACATTGTGTATTCAATATATCCACATTTTTCAAGAGTATATTACCAGCATACTATTACCGAATTGTACAAATTTGTCAATATATTCAAAGTTTACAAACAACATGCCAATGAAAATTAGCACAATAAAACAATAGGTACACTTCAGAGGAAATGTGAAAAATATTTCACCAAGGAGAGAGTATTGTTTTAATTCAGTGTCATGGTATTCCAGTATTACTTCAGACAAACTAAGTAGACAAAGCATTTGATATGTTTTGCTGCATCCTGTAACCGGAAAAATAATACTAAAAATAATACAATAATATATTACCAGAATGATGCGTGATTACAAGGCAAGCGCGAAAGCTCCTCACCGGGCTGAACCTGAATGATGAGGTTAGCGCTGGTTCGTTAACCACTAACGCTCCGACCAATCAGGAACACATACATAAACATTACAAGGAAGACAGAGCCACACTGAGCAACATGTTGAGCAACTTTTTGACCGCAGTGAAGTTAGTGTCAAGTTGGATATTTGATATTCGAGCTCCGCGAAGTAAGCGGTGTTTAGCTCAAGGTTAATCCGATTTATGAACGATAATGTCGGCCAGCTGTTCTCCACCGCTCCCGGCAAAAGCGCACGAAGGCTCACTTAGGGACTGTAAAAAAATTACCGAACCAAACACTCCTGCAGGGGCGGATCTACTAGGGTGGCAGCTGCCACCCCAAACGAGAGCCTTGCCACCCCTGTTGCCACCCCAGCTAGCGACAATGAATTCAATAAATAGTTATGGAAAATCGGACATTAAGCGCAAGAAATCTTTTTTCCGACAACATTGAATGCAACACAATGTAACCTGACACCCACTAATAAGTAACGAGAAGTGCGAGAGAAGGACAGAGCGCGAGGCAGCAGCATGGACCTTACCACAAGGTCCGCCTTTCATTGGCTAATGCCCATTTTACGTCACAGCGCAGCTATCACGTGGGTTACCGGCTCACAAACTCATGCTAATGTACATTGTGGACTAGCAGACCGACAGAAAGTTTTTGTGTCATGACTCGAAAAAAAATGGTTCTCTACCGTCAGTGGGGTATCTGTACAGGTGATGTCAGGTATCCTGATTGTGTTTGTGGAACTAAAATTCACAGATTTTCAAAATCTGAAACGGAAAGCCTTGCTTGGATTAAAGCTTGTGCACGACCGCATTTGCTGCTCAACCATCGTAGGATCAATAAGAACAAAGTGTCTGCTGGGGTAAGTATTATTGCTTTGCTTTCTTTGTGTTTAGTGAATGAAAAATATAGTCAATAATAAACACATCCATTATGAAAACCTTTTAACCAAGTACAGCATAATGGCAGTACCGATACAACTTCTACACCTTGAAGCCTGTCTGTTACAGTCTTACATTAGCTGAACAGATCAATATGCAATGTGTACCGTATCTGACATACATTAAAGATTTTATTTCACCTGAAAAGGCTTTTTACTAACCTGTAATCGTGTTAGCCACGCTAGCACCGAGTACCGTGTATCAGGCCTAGGCACATTCGAACCCTCAAAACCATGAATGTCCGACTCACCCAGCCTTGCAAGAACAATAGCCATCAGTGATCTTGTCCACGGCTATATTTATGCTGAGGGTCTGAGAATCTGCTGTTTTCCTCATCGACTGGTAGCATTTAGCTGCAACTCGCACAATGTTAGAGGCATCGTGTGGCTAAAACATCTTGATGTCGTCCAAAAAGGATGACATGAACTTGTTGGTTCCCTTGTCCATTGTCGTGGCTGATATTTTGTGAAAATCCTGCAGAAATGCTAAACTATTCGACTCAAAAATACTCTGCAGAGTCAGTCGAAACAAAAAATCCCATTAAAGCTAAGCTCTGCGAGGAGGTTAATGTGAGACATGAAGTCACGTGGGACTTTCGAGGGGCGTTTCTGGGCGGAGCTTGGTAAGGTCCATTGATGGACGTTACGTGACTTATCGCAAGTCACATATGCGCCATTGCTGTCATTGAGTCAGGAATATCGGTGGTCAGGAAAATACTACAATCACGCAAAGAATCAGAACAACGGACGTAATGTTTAGCAGTTAATTCAACTATGAATAATGGTAATATGGGCTTCAGATTTCACAGGTGAGGAAAACGTTTTAATTTAAAGAAAAGATTGAACAAGTGAGCAGTGGGTCAGTTATTTTAGCCCCGTGGTCCGCAACCAACGGACCTCGGTCCGGATACGGACCCATATGCCATCCCATCCGGACCCAGAATAAATTGTTAAAATATTTGTTAATTTTGACGGGAGAATTAATTTTAAACCGGAGCATTTATTTTTTTCCCTATCTGACACAAGTGCTTTTACCAGCACTGCACTGAGCAAGGATTGGAAGCTACAAACCAATCGCGTGCGAGTCATACTAACCACGTGGTTCAACTAGCGAATCAAATCGCCAGCCTGAACTCAAAGCGAGTTGTATGAGCAAACCGAAGCAGAGGTTTGTGGCCAGGCACAGACATCCACGCAGTGGATGTCTGTGCCTGGCGGTGGAGGAGGTGAAAAGACGAGCGAAAAGCGATTGAAGCGAGAAACGCAGGGAGGTGATACAGGAAGACAGAGCGTGAATTACGGTCAGAAGAGGTGCAAACACTATGGCGCTTTCTAAAAAGAGAAAAGTAGATGCCGAAAATCGAGCGTTCAACACGGAATGGACTGATGCATACATGTTCATTCTTCCACCCGCGAGCACGAAACCAGTGTGCCTCATATGCTCCGAAACCGTGGCACTTATTAAAAGTGCCAATGTCAAGCGTCACTATGAGACTAAGCACAAAGCATTTGACCAATCATACCCCCCTAAGTCCGAACTCAGGACGCAGAAAATTCGAAGTCTCACTGCCCAATATGATCAGTCCACCAGGGTATTAAGCCGTACTTTCAGCGCACAACAGCGTGCTAATGAATGTTCCCTCCGTGTTGCTTGGGTTTTAGGGAAACACAAAAAGCCCTTTACAGATGCAAGTATTGTCAAAGAGTGCATGACTGAAATAGCAGAGGCGTTACTTGATGGTAAAGAAAAAGATGAGCTTTGTGACAAAATAGAGAAAATACCCCTGTCAGCCTGCACAGCCACAAGGAGAAGTGAGATAGTAGCTCAAGATTCACTGTCCCAGATGGAAGAAGCTATTTGTAAGGCACCGTGTGTTGGCCTGGCTGTGGATGAATCTACTGATGTGTCTGACAATGCTCAGCTATTGGTTTACATAAGATTCTTAAACAGGGAGAAAAATCAGTTCTGTGAAGACCTGTTAGGTGTGACTCCCCTGCAAACCACTACCAAAGGAGAAGACATCTACCTGGCCATTAAGGAAATGCTAGCAAAGCGAGGAATAGAGCCAAAACAAGTGATATCAATAACCACTGATAGATCCCCTGCCATGATAGGGAGAGAAAAGGGAGCTGTGGCAAGGTTGAAAGAAGACAACGCTGACCTGATCTCTTACCAGTGCATTATTCATCAGGCTGTCCTTTGCTCCACCCTGTCGAATTATTATGCTGAGGTGATGAAGACAATGATGAAAATCATAAACTTTTTCAGGGCATCTTCTTGTCAGCATCGCATGCTCAGGGAATTTCTCAAAGAGGTTGATGCAAACTCTGATGATCTTTTGCTACACAACAATGTTAGATGGCTCAGCAAAGGCAGGGTGCTAGAGCGATTTTGGTCAATTAGACATGAAGTAACAGCTTTCTTGGAACAACTGGAAAGTCAGAAAGCAGCCAACTTTTCTGTCTTTCTAAATGACGAGAAAAACATGGGTATCGTAGCTTTTTTGGCTGATATCATGTCACACCTGAATGGGCTTAATTTGCAGCTGCAGGGAAAGAACAATTCCATTTGTGATCTGATAACAGCTGTCCGCTCATTTCAACGAAAACTTCAGGTGTATAAAGAAGATCTGCAAGGAGACTACACACACTTCCCAAAAGTGAAAGAACAGGTGCAGGGTCATAGAGATGTCTCCTCTTTTGTTGACTTTGTTGACAAGTTGATTGAAAACTTCAGCGAACGCTTTGATAGCTTCAGCATTGGAGAGGAGCTCACCCTCTTCATACAGAATCCATTTCTCATCACTGATGTCAGAGCATTCACAAATGATGTCACACATCACTTCAAGTGGGCAAACACTGGGCCTCTCCAGATGCAAATGATTGACCTACAGGCAGATGTGGCCCTGAAAGAGCAGTTTGCAAGAACCTAATCTGCCACATTCTGGCTCCAGATGGTTTCTGAGACAGCTTTTCCCAGATCTGAAAAAAGTGGCCCTGTTTATCTTGACCATGTTTGGCTCCACATACAGCTGTGAGGCAGCGTTCTCTACAATGAACATAATAAAAACAAAATATCGTTCCAAGCTCACCAATGAGCATCTGCACATGTGCATGAGAATGGCCCTGACCTCCTTCAAGCTCAGATTTAAAATGTTGGCAGGGCAAGTCAAAGCTCAATTCTCACACTGAGCAAGGAAATTGGGGGAAGACAGATGTAAGAGAAATCTGTAAGAGAAATAGTTCAGGTGTTTTGAGAGTTGTTTTGTTGAGCAGAAATATTGAGATTGTTCAATCAAAAGGAAACTGAAGCTGCTATTTTTTATTAAGCACTTTCTTTATTTTTGAATACATAATTTAGTTATTTTTAGTTACTAAAAATTTAGTTATATTTAAACTGCAGCCACACAATGTTATCCTGTGTTTCAGTGCTAATAAACTTCTTTGAAATTATTTTAACCTGTATTATTATTATTTTTAACACCATGTATTCCGATATCGTCATACTGCAAATAGACGATATTGCGGACCTCTGCTTGAGGAAATTTCTTTGAACTGGACCTCCTCACAGTTTTCTTGAATACCCATGTTCTAGCCTAACTGTTGCTATCCCGCTATTGACTTTGATAAGCTTAACATGGCTGCGCAGTTCAGTGTGTTTTGGTTCCGTTAGCACTAAAAGTCGATTTAAAAGTGTTTAAAAATTTAAAAGTTTTTAAAGTTTTAAAAGTTGTGTTTAAAAGTTCTGTTAGCACTAAAAGTCGCCCACCACGTCATCAGTAGAGCAGCTGTTTAAATCAGCTAATCAACCGCTGCTGTGCTCAGGCGAAAACTTATTAATAATCACAATATAGACATTAAGCCTGACAGAATAATGTAACAGACTGGATGTTCTGTTTTAGTATTTTTGCTACTTTTTTGTGTGGGAAATGTTTGTTTTTTGGTGTTGATTCCTCTGATCGGTAATCTCTGCTCTATCTGCTCGTTGAGCTGTTGTTTGTCGGTTGCCATGGCAACGGGTCGTGCGTAATACCGACATACAGAGCGAGAAAAGGCGGAATAAAGGTTGTTGGAACTACTTTTCTTTATTTCTTTATCCATTTGAATTTTGTTACTTTATTCTTAATTTTCTATTTTTTGTATTATTTACAGAGTTTATTTGTAGGTTGATAATTGTTGATTTTATTTATTTATTTTTGTTTTATTATTTTTCTTATTTATTTTCAAAATTTAGACAGGAAGTAATCTGAGTCAGTCCACTTTCTATAAGTGCAGGGGCCTGGAGAAGGACCAGCAGGCATTTGGGTTTGGGGCAGACGGTTTTTAAGAGTGGTAGCATAGGCGTAGGAAGCGGGGGGGGACGAGGGGGACATGTCCCCCCCAATATTGGAGACAGTCACATTCGTCTCCCCCAATAATTTCACCGCAGTTGCGAAGAATTTTTAAATCTTCCACTCGCATGCTTTTATTTTGAAGGCGCACATCACATTCAGCAGAGCGCTGCCTCCCCCTCCCCCCTCCGAACGGCTCAGAGTAAAGGCAGCAGCAGACGGAGTTTGAATGAGGTAAACTGTCTGTCAGGAATGTTGCCATGAATATCGCTCGTTTATAACATCTTGTCAGTTTACTTTTATATATAGAACTAAATCTTTTTGGTTAAGCCGTTTTAATTCTGGAATCGTCACATGTTCAAAATTTTACTGCTGTTTAAAAGTTAGCTAGTCTAGTCACAATGATTTAGAATGAAACAGCAGGGAAATGAGCCTTTTTATTATTTAAAGTGAGCAAAACCTGATCATACTGACCACTTAATATGTACTTATATTATAATATTTAGATAATTAGGAGAACAGCAGTGGTAGAATGATGAAGAAAGGTGAAGAAGCTCTGGTGAGGTCTTCATTTAGTTTATTGAAATATGTATTAACTGTTTTTAATTTTTAAATAAACTAAACTATTTTATTATGAGAGGAGCAGGTCAGGGAAGACATAGGAGAGTCAGGTGGAGTTTCAGAGTGTGAAGATATAAAAATTATACTAATTTCAATAAAACCAGAAAGGAGAACAGGTGAAGACTGATGTCAGGTTTATTTCTTGTAACTCTCTGGGTCAGGGGGGTCGTCCTGCCTCAAATGGAGGAGTTTAAGTATCTGGGGATCTTGTTCACGAATGAGGGAAGAAAGGAGCAAGAGATCGACAGGTGGATTGGGGCAGCGTCTACTGTGAAGCGGGCGCTGTACCGGTCCGTCGCGGTGAAGAGAGAGCTGAGCCAAGAAGTGAAACTCTCGATTTACCGGTCGATCTACGTTCCCACCCTCATCTATGGTCATGAGCTTTGGGTCATGACCGAAAGAACGAAATCCCAGGTACAAGCGGCTGAAATGGGTTTCCTCCGCAGGGTGGCTGGGCTCTCCCTTAGAGATAGGGTGAGAAGCTCGGTCATCCGGGAGGGACTCAAAGTAGAGCTGCTGCTCCTCCACGTCGAGAGGAGCCAGTTGAGGTGGCTCGGGCATCTGGTAAGGATCGCCTTGGGATTCCCCCGGAGGACCTGGAAGAAGTGGCTGGGGAGAGGGAAGTCTGGGCCTCCCTTCTGGAGCTGCTGCCCCCACGACCCGACCCCGGATAAGCGGAAGAAAATGGATGGATGGATGGATGGTTTCGCCATGCAAATGCAAATCAACTGTTGAGCTAGGGGTCTAGTGATACAATAATTTCATGATACGATACGATATTCTGGTCAAGATACGATATGTATCACGATATTTGTTGCCCGATTCGATACAATACAATCCGATACAGTGCATTTTTACAATTTTCTGAAAGATTTTAGAAGGACAGAGTGATTTTAGTGACATTTTGTGTTCCATAGACTTGAATTTAGTTAACTGAAAACTGATTAAAAGCACCAATTACACAATACCTGAATCTGATTGGACAGTCTAACAGTCTGCAGCTGGACAAAATGAATCAAAGATGCAGTGAGAGAATTAGTTTCTGTCATTTAATTCATGTGGATTTGACATAAAACTCAAAATTTTAAACGGTAATCCAGGAGCAGAGTGGGGAGATTATCACCTCTGTAGACTCTCAATATGCAAATGATTGCATTTATGTTTTTTCTTTTGGGCACTGTGGCTGCATTTTGGAGTAAAAATGCAGCCACAAATGCAGTCTTTTAGACTATGGGGGAAAAGGCTTTTCCACCTTGGCTCCCGGAGTTAGCCGTGGCTGTGAGCTGCTTTCTTCTAACTGCTAAAATCGTGGCTCCGTCTCACCCCGTAGGGATCGACTCCCTGCAGCTACGCAGTGCCGCTATTCCCCTTCTTGGATCTCTGAGTAGCTGCCTTTCAGACTGCCAGGATCTCATCGTTCTCTCAGTCTCTGATACTCTGTGTCTGTTGCTAATAAGAATGATCGATCAGCCATTGTTACCATGGAAATCCTCACTGCGCCGCGGATTCCGGCTGCGGGTTTTTCCTCTTCCTCTCCCTGCTCTAAACACAGCGCCGCTGCGCCGCTTCGCCCCCGCTTCGGATGTTATCAACCAATGTTCATTCTTCAGGTAATCCTTTATATACCGAATAGAAACCGCTAAGCTAAAAACTAATTACGAAGTGAATGCTACCAGTCGAAATTTGCATCAATTTTGCGATCTCACTGCTTTTGCAGCTGCTCCGTTCGCGCTGCTATTCCTTTCCGCTTCTCCGTTCCGCTTCTCTTTCACGGTTACTTGCGCAACTTTACTTCGTTTCTCAGCAACAAAATACAGCCCATCTATTTATTGAAGATTTTACATTTCCAAAAACACAGGAATCTAATGTTTCGTTTTGTTTTGTACGTTTGGAAGCTCATTCCCTCTCACATAACCGGAAAAGCCGGGAACGGCGGCGCTTTTGACGTTTCTCTGACAATTGGAAAAATATGGTTTACTAATTTTAGCATAACTCCGGTTATACTTGGCCTATTAACACAATTTAAAAACTGGTGTGTAGTTTATAAAGTGCACTTTAAGCTTAAGTTAAAAGTGAGACTGAGGAAGGCGGAGCCTTGCTGCTACGCAACAAACTAGATGTTAAAAAGAGCTATAAGTCTATGGACCCCTATGGTTTAACGGATCGATACTCGCGAATGAAAAATTGACACTTTCCAAGGGCGGAAAATATCGATATATATCGCCGAATCGATTTATTTATACAGCCCTATGTTGAGCACTGGCCTTTTGACTCTCATTCCTGTTGTAGCTAACCCATTTTACCTTCTGTTCACCTGTTTACTAGTTCCAGGACCTGGACAAAACTCCTCAGTGTTATTAATTGAGAAATAATGAGATTTAAGTATAAAACAGACATTAATACTGAAAATGTTCTAATGTTACAAAGTTACACAAATGGAACAAATTTAGTGTGACTTTCACCATCCCGCACTGAACACACTTAGCTCAACTTAGGGATGTAACCTTAACACTTAAGTGTGCATATCAACGTACAATTTTCAGGGTAAATCTGATGATATATTGTCAACATTGCATGTCTGTCAAGATTGTGTGATGGAATGCAGACTGCTGTACACATTTCCAGGAGAAGTGTTTCCGCCAACGTGAAAACACTGAGCTTTACATTAAGCATCAGTTGTGTCATCATGACAAAGTTCCAATCATTTGCACATGTAAAATTTTGGTCATTATAGTATTACAGGCTTAGTATTCATGGCATACTAAGTTGTTGTTGACTCTTCTGAAATTGTCTCCTAATCTCTGTGACTAAACATTCTCAGTATTTAATCACAAATACTGGAATACTGGCTCAAAAAAGCCTGTATTCCAACATGTACTCCTTCAAACGGAGATATAAATACATGTTGGTGTTGCAGTGCAATGGGTCAAACAGTTTAACACATTTTGAGACGTCTGTAGGTTTTGTTCAGTGATAGAAGTATGCCATGAAGAAGCATGTTTGGAGAAAGAATATTAAAATAATAATCTATCTTATCCATTAAAATATATTTTAATTGTGTGTTAGGAGCACTGAAAAACTTAACTTAGTTTTGGTTGAATTGATGATATAAAAGCAGAATATGCATGATTATATACAATAGGCTTTTGTTAAACGTGACCTTAGTTTGACATTCCTCCCATTTGAAGATTTATCATTGCACAGCTTAATCAAAAATAATAATAAAAAAACCTGTTCCATAGTGGTTCATTGTACAGAAAATATTTTTGTGAATAATATTCAAACTAAATGTTAATGACTGATTGCTTTAAAGACCCAGAGTCACACTATATTGGACCCAGAGTCACACTATATTGGAGTGGTAGTGGCACCATTCCACATCGCAATACAGGACTTAAGAAACTACAGATGATTTTTCAGTATTCAGTTGCTTAACTCTCGAGTTTAAATTGAAGAACAAAACGGTTGAAAGTGTGTGATACCTTCTGATAGAGTATAAACATTTGTATTCTTTTTTTAAACGTTTTGTTAGTTAATCACTAAATATAACTCACAGATGAATCATATTCTGTATAAACTAAAAAGGAGACAGCTCAAAGTAGAATTGAGTAAGTAAACATCTACACATTTAAAAACATTTTAGCAATTAATTATAATAAAAATAAAATATACTGTCACGTAACTTTTGAAAAAATAACTTTTAGAATGTATTTTTTTCTGTCAACTTTCATTTACACTCCAGTCCAGTTGGTGGCAGTAATGCGCTTTCATAGTTGGTCAAGCAGCCGCCATTAAACTCCAGAGGAAGATTTGCACTGGTGCTAATGAGTGCTAACTGCTACACCCAACATGAACGAAAATGTCCATGCGTTGTGTGAAATGGTGGAAAAAGTACTATTTCGCAGAGTTACTTTTTTAGTATCGTTTTGATATTAAGCAATGTCCCGGCGGAAAACAACAGGTGACACCGCGGCGGTCCAACAAGACCGAACTCACGGTAAGAAAGCTTTTATAAATAACACGTGGAGTGAGGCGAGTTGCTTTGTTTGTTTCTTACAAAAAGCGTTCTGTCGTTTTCATAATTCCAAAACAGTTTGATATATCTAATAACTGATGACACAGTAATATTTCAGTATTGAAATGAGGTTTATTGTACTAACAGAAAATATGCAATATGCATCAAAACAAAATTTGACAGGTGTAAAAATTTGGGTACCCTTATCATTTTATTGATTTGAATACTTCTACTTTTCACCGACTTACTGAAGCACAAAATTGGTTTGGTAACCTCATTAAGCTTTGAACTTCATAGCCAGGTGTAGCCAATCATGAGAAAATGTATTTAATGTGGCCAAATCCAAGTTGTTCTCCTATTTGAATCTCCTCTGAAGAGCGGTGTCATGGGCTCCTCAAAACAGCTCTCAAATGATCTGAAAACAAAGATTGTTCAACATAGTTGTTTAGGGGAAAGGTACAAAAAGTTGTCTCAGACATTTAACCTGTCAGTTTCCACTGTGAGGAGCATAGTAAGGTGTTGAATATTGTTTTAATGCTAACTTCCTGTTGTGGGCGGAGCTTTGCGCAGGTGACACCGTTTTCTAATAAAAGGCCACAGGTGAACTTCCGGTTATGGCGGTGAAAGGACGTGCTCTCACCGCTCTGCTGTTCTTGTCAAAAAAGTCTACCTAAAATACCTTCCTTTCAAAACGAACTAAGCGGCCAGTGTGCACGGGTGATTGGAATAATGCCTAAAGCAGCAAAAGCGTCCCAAGAAGTAAGTGAAAAAGCAAAACAACATAAACTGACGGATTATCATCTTTGAGGTGAAATGCTGAAAGCTAATGCTAGCTCATGCTCAGCTCCAATGGCTGCCGCAGACAGAGAAGAGAGCCCGAAGTCTCAAAGCAGCAAGGTGGACCAAATACTGTCTGTGGTTAATTCAATCCAAAAGGATTTCTCCTCTAGATTTGACGAAGTTCTGGACTCCATTGACAGTGTACGCAAAGAGATAACTGACTGTGCTCAGCGAATTACAGAAGCAGAAACACGCATTTCTGATGCGGAGAATGAGATAGAAACGTTACGTGCTAAGGTGGAAACGCTAGAGGCCAGGAAGAAAGGCCTGGAAGATAAAGTTATGGATGTGGAGTCCAGGTCGAGACAAAACAACCTGAGGCTGGTCAACCTGCCGGAGGGAGCTGAAGGACAAAATGCATGCGAGTTCCTGGAAAAGTGGCTGCCGGAGACCCTCGGTGTTGGAGCGGTGACCGTGGAAAGAGCGCATCGAATTGGACCCCGGAGGGACAACACCGCCACGCCCCGCACTTTAATAATGAGATTTCTCAGCTACAAGGATAAACAGCTTATTGCCCTTGCATCAAAGGCTAATTCTGACATTAGCTACCAGAATCAGCAAGTCCGATTCTACCCAGACGCCGCGGCGGGTCTGCTCTAGCTTCGGAAGCAGTTCGACCCGATACGAACGGAGTTGCGCAAACTGGGATTGCGCCACGGGGTGGCTCACCCAACCAAGCTGCTGGTAACTCATCAGGACCGAACTCATGCTTTTAAAACAGCGGCGGATGCACGCGAGTTTCTAAAGAAGCTCCAGAAGAAAACCGACGGGGAGGTAACAAAGGGCTGAACACCCATACGGTTCTTAAATTAACATTTTGTGAATTTGTTTGGCCTTACTGTCGCCTAGTTCGGTTAATTTTATGGATAGTGGAACAGAAATGGACTATTATGGACACATTTAGTTCTGCTTAGACATGCCAAGAATAAGCACATGCTGGTCGATGTGAACAATAAGTTCAAACCCGTGTGCAAACATGTGGAAGGTTAAAATGTTATACATAGTGAACAGCATCGGTAGAAAAAAACTTTAGTTTTGGTTATTGAGTGGTTAGACTGCTCCTCACTGCATGTGGGTCGGTCACACGCGATAACGGGAGGTGTACAGAGGGGGGAGGGAGACCCTAGGAGGTCGGTCGTGGTGTGGAAGTTCGGGTTTAGGGGATATGTTGTACGTTTTATTTTGATGTTTAAGCTTCTCACATGTTCATGTTCGTATGGGGTATACTGTTTTTTTCTCTCAATTTCCGGTAATTTGGTTAATTATACATGTCGAAAGCTTTAAATCTTAAAATGATTACATGGAACTGCAGGGGCCTACAACGCCTAAAGAAGGTTAAACAAGTCATTAATAGATTGCATGATTTGGATTCCAGAATTGTATTTCTGCAGGAGACACATCTTATGGAAGAGGATGAGGGGCGGGTCAGGAGGACGTGGCGGGGTAGTGTATTCACTTCAGCATTTTCTTCTAGAGCAAGAGGAGTTATGACTCTTGTACATGAATCTGTCCCATTTCTTGTAAACAATGTTATCAAAGATAAGAAGGGTAGATATTTGATAATCCAGGGCTCCTTACTATTGGAAAAAATTAACCTGGTTAATGTCTATGGTCTATGGTTAATGACCCGGGGTTTTTTCGAGACTTGTTCATCACTACAGGGGCGCTTGGTGATCGCAGGGGATTTTAATTGCACCCTTATTCCAGAAATGGATAGATCCACAGGGTCAGATCTGACACATAGTAATTGTAGAACAACTATACAGATGTTTATGAAAGCTCTTAGACTGGTAGACATCTTTAGGGAACTTCATCAACAAACTAGAACCTACTCATGTTATTCAGCAACATTTCAGACCTACTCCCGAATAGACTATTTTTTAATCTCAACAGAACTAATATCTAAAATTCAAAACTGTATGTATGACAGCATAGTGATCTCAGATCACGCGCCATGTTGTCTGAGCTACTGTGATGAAAATCTCACCAGAGACCCCCCTAGATGGCGCTTTCAGCATAAATGGTTGCAGGATGAGGATTTTGTTAAATATATTGGGCTACAAATTGATGAGTTCTTTCAATTGAACACAAATCAAACTACAGCATGCACCAGATGGGATGCCTTTAAAGCATTTATTAGAGGTCATATTATAAGCTATACAGGCAAGAAGTCAAAGGAAGCCAAGACTAAAAGGCAGCATCTGGAAAATAAAATTAAGGACATACAAGAGAGGGTTTTTTAACTCAGTATCAAACAAATGATACTGAGTTAAAAAAAAACAACTGTTGATCCTAAGAGCAGAATATGACAAAATGTCCAGTTTCAGAGCAGCATCCAGCCTCTTAAGATTGAAACAAAACTTTTACGAACAAGGGGACAAAGCTGGAAAACTTCTAGCTTGGCAGATTAAAAAGCTTGAAGGAACAACATCAATCACATCAATTGAAACACAGGATAAAACTCTAATAGATCCAAGAGATATTAATAATGCTTTTAAAGAGTATTATCAGAAACTATACGATACCCAAGGAAATCTAGACCAAGTGGAATCAGATAAGTTTTTGAGTCGACTACATATCCCTGTCATTGCAGATGATTGTAGAGTAGACTTAAACATAGAAATAAATAAAGAAGAATTAGCACGGGCCATTGAAGGAATGAGATCTGGCAAACAAGCTGGACCGGATGGAATCCCCATCGACCTGTATAAAAAATTTAAGGATAAATTGCTCTCACCCCTTCTAGATATGTTTATGGAGTCATTTAAAAAAGGCACCCTGCCTCCCTCTTTGAATCAGGCTCTAATTATTCTGCTGCCAAAACCGGGTAAGCCCCCAAATAAGTGTGAAAACCTGAGACCCATTAGTTTACTCAATTCTGATCTCAAAATCATCTGTAAACTACTAGCAATACGGTTGCAAAGAATTCTACCAGACATAATAAATAAAGATCAAAATGGGTTTATAGTTGGGAGGCAAGGATACCACAATATTCGAAGGGTCCTGAATATTACTTGGTGTAAAAAAAACGCTAATGATTCAGCTCTTCTCTCACTGGACGCGGAGAAGGCTTTTGATAGGGTCGAATGGCCCTATCTTTTTAACATATTGGAAAGGTTAAATTGTGGAAGTAACTTTATTAAATGGGTTAAAATATTATATAATAATCCAACTGCAGAAATAGTATCAAACAAAATATTTTCAAGGGCGATTCAAATTAGGAAAGGTTGTCGTCAGGGATGCCCTCTCTCTCCTTTACTATTCACTCTGGCAATTGAGCCATTGGCATCAGCCGTTCGCCTACATCCACAAATCTCCGGGATAACAATGGGCCCCACAGAGCACAAAATCTCTTTATTTGCTGACGATGTAATTTTATTTCTATCAGATCTGAAAAAGTCAATTCCAGTGGTGATGGAAGTGATCCAGGAATTTGGGAGAATCTCAGGTTACAAAATAAATAATGCAAAATCTTCTATTTTGGTATTAAATGTAGTTGAAAGGACTAATCCCATCAGAGAAGTTAAACAATTTAAAGTAGTGGAACATTTTGAATACTTGGGTGTTCAGATTTACCCAGTACTACAGCAAGTGGTCAAATCCAATTACGAACGCCTAATGAAAACAATAACTGCCTCAATTAGCAACTGGACATCCCTGCCTATTTCCATATTGGGAAGAGTTAATGTCCTGAAAATGAGTATACTACCAAAGCTATTATACCTCTTTCGAAGCATCCCTCTGCCGCCTCCTCCCGAATTATTCACTTGGCTGAAAAAAACTATTTTGGGCTTTATGTGGAACAATGGAAGGTCAAGGCTACGCCTCTCTTTGCTTTATTTGCCATTTGATAGAGGGGGGTTAAAATGCCCCAACTTCAAACTTTATTATTGGGCCACACAACTAAGAACTATCATGTTCTATTTTGCGGATAAAGATAATCCTCACTGGGTAGAAATGGAGTCCCATAACTTAAGTTTGGATCTTCCATTATTCTTATACTCTGACAATTTAAAGAAGTTACAGAAACATGCTGCAAATCCTATTCTGAAAAACATGATTAAAATCTGGCAGGATGTTAGAAAATACCTCGCGGAGCCAAACGGCATGTCCCAGTTTAGTCCAATATGGGGTTATCAGCTGTTTGCTCCAGGTAGGGCAGATGGAACATTCAAACTTTGGGCATCGCAAGGCTTAAAAAGTATTGGCGACCTTTACTCATCAAATTCTGAAGTATTTTTGTCATTTGGAGAGTTACAAACCAAATTCAAGATAGATAAAAAGCATTATTTTAAATTCCTCCAACTGAGAAGCTTTGTTAAAGCAAACTACAATAATCTTAACAAGCCTCCCCTTACACTTCTTGAAAAATTAATGACTCGGATTAAAACAAGAAAGGGCATAATTTCAGACTTTTACAATATGCTGATCTCTAACTCATTAGAGAATTCAAAAAATAAGCTTATAAACTGGAATTTAGACTTATCATCAAATATCAGTGAACAGGTTTGGGAAAGGGCTTGTGTTAAAACTCATACAATGTCCATAAACAGCCGTCTTAGAATTCTACAATTCAAATGGCTAATGCGCGTTTATGTTACACCCGTGCATTTAAATAAATACAATAACAACATACCAGACTTTTGTGTAAAGTGTAATTCTAAAGGGACTTTAATACACTCTATGTGGGAATGCAGACAAATCAATGCATTTTGGGCAGAGGTGAAAGATACAATTGAAAAAATTCTCTTAAAACAAATTTCACTAGATCCCAAATTGTTCTTGTTGGCTTTATACCCTGAGAAGCATAACTTTAGTAAAGTGGAATGTACCTTTATAGATATAAGCTCACTAGTTGCAAAAAAATGTATTGCTATGGCTTGGAAAAATATCAGCAAACCTAGTGCCATGCAGTGGCTAAAACAGATGGCATCTAATTTACCACTAGAAAGAATAACATATATTAGGAAATCCAAACAGCATCTCTTTGAGAGGATTTGGGGGCCTTTCATTAATTTTATTAAGAACTTAGACTTGTCAGAAGGACTGTTCGAGTTTTGATTTACCGGAACCTGCAGTGTGCCATGTTGTATAGATGTGTATTTACATGTAACCAGTTTGCAATCTGCTTGAATACCCCTGTTTTTGAGAAGCTGTTTTTGTTTGATTTGTTTTGTTTTCTCTCCTATGTCTTCTTTTTTTCTGTCCTTGTTCTCACTTCTCTGAGTTGAGAAGAATAATTACAGTCATGTAATAACCACAAAGGAAACATGTTCAGATAGTTACATGATTGCATTTACAAAATTAAAAATCTCAATAAAAATATTTTGGGAAAAAAAAAAGGCCACAGGTCGCTCTGGTGAGCACTGCACTCAGGCCAAACGCATCCGGAGGCTCCTTTGATTGCTTTCCTCCGTCTCTCCTCGGCATTTCCAGCCCTTTACAAATGGCAGCGTCTACAGGTTATGGGCCCAGGAAGGAGTTTGGCGGCCGATGGAATCGATTATGTTTTGACGGAGATGAGAAAAAGTATGAGCTATGGGAAACCAAGTTCTTGGCCTACTTACGTCTGCTTGAGCTGAAGAGCACCATATTATTGAAGGACGAACCCGATGACGCGGAAGAAGACGCCACCAAGAACAAAGAGGCGTATGCAGAATTAATCCAAGATCACTACGCTGGTTCCAGTAAGCCACGAGTGATCAGTTTGTATACGGAACTGACGTCTCTTCAGAAAGCCGTCAATGAGAACGTCACTGATTATATTATACGAGCAGAAACTGCAATTACAGCGTTGCGTAATACAGGAGAAGTTTTAAGCGATGGCCTGTTGACTGCAATGATTTTAAAAGGATTGCCCGATGAGTTCAAGCCATTCTCTGTTTACGTTACATAGAGTGATGAGGAATTAACCTTTGCCCAATTTAAAATCAAGCTGAGGAGCTATGAGGGCACCGAGAAGTTGTGTGTTGAGGACTCCGTGGAAGACTGCGTGATGAAAGTTAAAGGAAGAGATGATTGGAGCATGAAACTCACCTGTTACACCTGCGGCCAGAGAGGACACAAAGCCCTGGATTGTCCTTCAAACGGCGAGCGCAGAGAGTCGAGACAGTGGTGTAGTTTCTGCAAGAGCGCCACGCATAAAGACGCAAACTGTCGGCGAAAAAGGCGAAACAAGGTGAAGCAAGTGATGGATGAGGAGGACCACACGTTCGCTTTCAAGGTGAAGCAGATCGAGGACTCCCAGATTAATGGCACGGAGATGAAGGGCCTCATGATTGACTCCGGTGCAACAAAGCACATTGTGACGGACGCGGCAAAGTTTCAGGATTTCGACTCAACGTTTAAGCCTCAGAGCCATGTGTTGGAGTTGGCTGATGGCGTGAGGGCCAGTGGCATCGCGCTGAAGAAAGGCACCGCCAGAGTTCGTGTGAGAGACGGTAATGGACGGATTGTGGAATTGATGTTGAGGGACACCTTGTACGTCCCATCATTTTCCCAGGACATCTTTTCAGTTAAAGCCGCAACTGCCCAAGGAGCGACAGTCATCTTCAAGGATGGACAGAACCGGCTCATCCATAAAAATGGTACGGCTTTTGATATTGATGTTCATGACAGACTGTTCTATTTAAGTACTCTTTCAGATGAGGTAGATGAATGCAATGCATGTTATGACATCCAAACGTGGCATGAAATATTGGGTCACTGTAATTATGAAGATGTATCAAAGTTGGAGAGTGTTGCAGATGGAATGAAAATTAAGGGTAAAACTGAAAAGCCTCATCTAAACTGTGAAGTGTGCATAAAGGGCAAGTTTACTCAGACCAGAAATAGAGAACCTGATGGAAAAGCTAAAGGTGCATTGGATCTAGTACATGCAGATCTGGCTGGACCAATAGAGCCAGCTGCTAAAGATGGGTTTAGATATACACTAGCTTTTACAGATGACTATTCAGGTGCTATTTTTACTTACTTCCTGAAAGCTAAGAGTGACACTGTTAAAGGAACAGAGAAGTTTATTGCAGATGTGGCACCTTATGGGAAAATCAAATGTATAAGATCTGATAATGGAACTGAATTTTTATCTAGTGAGTTCCAGTCCTTGCTCAGTCAAAATGCCATTAGACATGAAACCTCGGCCCCTAATTCTCCTCATCAGAATGGGACAGCTGAAAGAACATGGAGAACTGTTTTTGAAATGGCAAGATGCATGTTGATTGAGAGCAATCTGCCTAAATATTTATGGACATACGCAGTTCAGACAGCTGCTATTATCCGTAACAGATGCTACAACAAACGTACTGAGCAGACTCCATACTACATGTTAACTGGAAAAAAACCCGACCTTTCTAAAATGAGAACTTTTGGGTCTGAATGTTATGCATACAAATACAACAAGAAAAAGTTGGATGCACGTTGTGAAAAGGGAATTTTTGTTGGCTACGACAAGAATAGTCCTGCATATCTTGTGTTTTATCCTGACACAGGTAAAGTACTTAAGAATAGACTGGTAAAGTTTATAACAAAAAGTACCAATGAATGTGACACTCAAACTGATGACATAAATGAGAATATCTCACTCAGAAAGAAAGTTGAAAGTGAGCAATCAAAACCTGAGTTGCAAACAACTGTCACACATGACATTAAAACTGAGACTAGTGACATAGATGAAGATCAAAGTGGAGGTAACCTTGGTGCACGTTATCCTAAGAGAGAGAGAAAATCTCCAAAGTACTACACAGATCAAGATTATGAAATGAAATGTGAGGATGATTATGCAGATGTTAACATTGATTATTGCTATAGGATTGCATGTGATGTGCCTAAGACGGTGGAAGAAGCTATGAGCTCACCACAATCAGAACTATGGGCTAAAGCTATGAAGGATGAAATGGATTCTTTAAAAGAGAATGATACTTACACCCTAACTTCATTACCTCAGGGTAAACAAGCAGTGGGGGGTAGATGGGTATTTACTGTTAAAGAAAATCCTGTAGAGACACTTTATAAGGCTAGATATGTAGCAAAAGGCTATAATCAGGTTGCTGGTATTGACTACCAGGAGACTTTTTCTCCTACAGCTGATATGACATCTGTGCGTGTTCTAATGCAACTTGCTGCTCAATATGATTTGGATTTACAACAAATGGATGTCAAAACGGCATATTTACATGCTCCTATTGATTGTGAGATCTTTTTAGAACAACCTGAAGGATTTGAGGTGGAAACAGAAACAGGGGAGAAACTAGTCTGTAAACTTAATAAGTCACTTTATGGTCTGAAACAGTCAGGACGAAATTGGAATAAAATGTTACATGATTTCCTTATTGAAAATGACTTTGTGCAGAATCCTGCTGACTATTGTGTTTACAGCAAAGAAAATGAAAATGAGAGGGTGATCTTGATTATTTGGGTTGATGATCTTATTCTTGCAGCTAGTAATGATCAAATACTTCAAAGTGTAAAGAAAATGTTAGCTGTTAAATTTAAAATTAAAGATCTTGGAAGACTTAAACATTTTCTAGGTATTGATTTCACTCAGAAACATGGTCAAGTGAAAATGAACCAGAAAAGATACATCATGAAAATCTTGAAAAGGTTTGACATGACTAACTGCAAACCAAGATCAACCCCATGCGAAAATAAAATGAAGTTGGACAGTGAAGGTCGACCTGCTGATCATAAAAAGTATCGTGAAGTCGTGGGGAGTTTGATCTATGTGATGATGAGCACCAGACCTGACTTGAGTTTTGTTGTCAGTAAGTTGTCACAATACTTGTCTGAACCAAAAGAACAACATTGGGTTGCAGCAAAGCATGTATTGAGATATTTGAAATGTACAGTAGATCAGGAATTATGTTTCAAGAAAAATGATCTAAAACTTGTGGCATACTGTGATGCAGACTGGGCGGGAGACGAGAAGGACAGAAGAAGTATGACTGGTTACTGTTTTTGTTTATCAGAAACTGGACCTACTGTTTCCTGGAAGTCTAAAAAGCAGTCCACAGTTTCTTTATCTACATGTGAAGCTGAATATGTTGCTTTGGCTGCTGCTACACAGGAAAGCATTTACCTGGTCAATCTAATGAATGGAATGGACTCTAGACATGAATATACACCCGTGACCATTTTTGAAGACAACCAAGGTGCAATTGAACTTTCTAAAAGCCCCGTCTACCGCCAAAGATGCAAGCATATAGATATTCGTTATCACTTTATTCGATCAGCTCTTACTGATGGAAAAATAACCCTTTGTTACTGTCCAACAACAGAAATGGTTGCTGATATTTTCACAAAGTCTGTAACTAAAATGAGAATGGATAAATTTGTATGTTTTCTTTTTGGTATGTGAATGAGATGTATTTTGTCAACATAAAAACAAGTGGGGGTGTTGAATATTGTTTTAATGCTAACTTCCTGTTGTGGGCGGAGCTTTGCGCAGGTGACACCGTTTTCTAATAAAAGGCCACAGGTCGCTCTGGTGAGCACTCGACATTTCCAGCCCTTTACAAATGGCAGCGTCTACATAAGGAAATGGAAGACCACTGGGACAGTTCTTGTTAAGCCCAGAAGTGGCAGGCCAAGAAAAATATCAGAGAGGCAGAGAAGAAGAATGGTGAGAACCGCTGAGGACAACCCACAGACCACCTCCAAAGACCTGCAGCATCATCTTGCTGCAGATGGTGTCTCTGTGCATCGTTCAACAATTCAGCGCACTTTGCACAAGGAGAAGCTGTATGGGAGAGTGATGCGAAAAAAGCTGTTTCTGCAAGCACGCCACAAACAGCCGTTTGAGATGAGCAAAAGCACATTTAGACGAGCCAGCTTCATTTTGGAATAAGGTCCTGTGGACTGATGAAATAAAGATTGAGTTGTTTGGTCATAAAAAAAAGCCGTTATGTATGGCAAAAAAAAAAACACAGCTTTCCAAGAAAAACACTTGCTACCCACTGTAAAATTTGGTGGAGGTTCCATCATGCTGTGGGGCTGTGTGGCCAATGCCGGCACTGGGAATCTTGTTAAAGTTGAAGGTCGCATGGATTCCACTCAATATCAACAGATTCTTGAGAATAATGTTCAAGAATCAGTTACAAAGTTGAAGTTACGCTGGGGATGGATATTTCAGCAAGACAATGATCCAAAACACCTCTCCAAATCTACTCAGGCATTCATCCAGAGGAACAATTACAATATTCTGGAATGGCCATCCAGTCCGCAGACCTGAATGTCATTGAACATCTGTGGGATGATTTGAAGTGGGCTGTCCATGCTCGGCGACAATCAAACTTAACTGAAGTGGAATTGTTTCGTAAAGAGGAATGGTCAAAAATACCTTCATCCAGGATCTCATTAAAAGCTACAGGAAGCGACTAGAGGCTGTTATTTTTGCAAAAGGAGGATCTACTAAATATTAATGTTCCTTTTCTGTTGAGGTGCCCATACTTTTGCACCTGTCATATTTTATGTTAATGCATACTGCACTTTTTTTTTTAGTCCAATAAACCTAATTTCAATACTGAAATATTACTGTGTCCATAAGTTATTGGTTGTATCAAACTGAAATAGCTGTTGCAATCACCCAAATATTTAGAAATAAAAATGATTAAGATTAATAGGGGTGCCCAAACTTTTTCATATGACTGTATGTATTGACAATGCACAAAAATGTTTTCCAGCTGCATCCAGGACCTACTGCCAGTCATCCAGAAGGTTTTTATTTTCTGTAAGAATGTCTTAATATAATGTGTTTTGTTTTTTAGTTTTAATGTCTTATGTGTGCATACTAAGCTGGAAGTTGCCAAACAATTTCACTGTAGTTTCATAATGACTAAAAAGATTCATGTAGCTCATAATGATTGTCTGTTCTGTGTTATCAGCTGATGGAGGAGGGCAGAGAGTTCTGGCAGCAGAGGAGGAGGCATTCTGGGAGGATGGCAGCTATGAGGTGGTGTCAGGATGGACTGACACCACCTCCATCCTGGGGAATGGAGGTGGGGAACTTGGGGTTGAGACCCCAAGTTCCCCCAATCAGGAGCTCAGTGACATTAGGACTACGCTACAGGAGAAACGCTGGGCCTGTCCTGAATGCAACATAATGTTGGATCATGTTTGGACAAAAAAACACTGCCAGATGGTCCAGAAATGGAGAAGCATTTATGTCTTATTTTGTGTGCAAACAGTAAAAAAAAATTTATGAAATAAAGAAAAACTTCTGTGCCTCTTATATGTTTTTCATGTATGAACATGTTGCATATAAGCAATATCAAATAAATATATTTTAATAGAGCATTTGTTTTTATATAGATTTTTTAAAAATACAGCATAAAAAATATTAATGAGGGGTTTATTTATAAAGTCATAAGTGCTATCCAATGGGCACACATCAACCAACCAATCACATGTCAATGATGAACTGTGATGTCATTGGTTTTCATCCAATGACTGAGAATCCACGTGGGTCTGCTGAAGCGCCTTTGCATATGCTAGACTATTCGTATGCTAAGTAGAGTCGTTAACACCTCCCATTAAGCCACTCCCCCCTCCAAGGATTCCGCAATCGACAGATTTCGACTCCCGTGAGTTGTGAGACAGTGAAAATGCAAACTGTCGATTGTCGATAGAATTTTTTTTCTAATTCACTTAACGCTTACTTTGAATTATTAACTCCAGTATATTTTAAATTACATCTCAGTGTGTAGTTTGAGTTAAAAATCAAAGATTTTTAAAGTATGCCTTTTTAGGTGCCTTAATCTTTTATCGTTTTTGTTAAAAGTTAAAACATTTTTCACATTTCCTCTAAAGTGTACCTATTGTTTTATTTTCAGTCCCCTTGCAGCTTGATGTCGGAACTGGCCCCATTTCTCTGCTAGACTTAAATGTAAGTTCATATAAAAAGTGCTGCAGTATTTTGCTATAAATTATCTGGATAACAAGGTGAGAAATAAGTTTTAACTAAGAAAAAAATAGCGAAGGAGAGATAAGTAGTTAAAGTACACTTAAATTGTGCTTTAATACAATTTAAATACTATTAAAATACACCAAGCACAAAATTAGTTGCTCCACAATGTCACACTTTAAGTTAACTAATTCTAAGTGAACCTTAAGTATACTCATTAGTCTGACTTAAAGTATGCTTAAGTATACTAAAATTTAACATTCTTCGTATATTTATTTTTGTACCAGGAATGTGTCTGACTGAATAAAACTTACGTATTTTAAAAAATATTTTGTATTCAAAACAGCCGAGTGAAATATAAACTACATATAGAAAACTGAAACAAATGCTGACGAGGACTTCCTGAACGGTGGGTCACGTGCATTCTGTGTTTGTGTGCGTCATACTTGTACTTCCTGCTGAGGACGATGTTGATCCTGCCGTTCAGTGGCCTGTTCTTCTCTGGGATGGAGAACCAGGTCTTCCTGCCCATGATTACCACATTCTTCCTGCCTACAGGAGCAGTTTCAGTCGCTTATTAATCCAACTGTTTAACAATTTCTCTGTGTGCCCATCACACAGAGAAAGAAATTGATTATTTAAAAAGCAACAATTAAATCAGCAGCTCCTCCATAACCCAAGTTTATGTTTCTGTCATCTAAGGAGGATGAAGTTACCTGCTACTGACGGTGTGGCTGTCATCTTTCGGAAATGAGCGAATTCGTTGCTGAAAATTTGAAAATTAAAATTACTTTATTGATCCCAAAGGGAATTTGAATGAATCAACGAAGGTGTTCAGCACTTTGACAGCTTCATTCCTTCCTGAGCAACTGCCATGGTAACTGACCTGAGTCGAATAGGATGCCAGGGCAGCTTCCCGTCCTTCCCAATGCCCAGGTTGGGGCACACCGCCACAATCCCGTTCAGGACCCGCGACATGGAGAATGTAGTCTGTCTCTTCTCAGAACTGGACAGCCAGCGTTTCCCGCCAACACAACATAACCGGAAATTACGATCTAGTCTTCTGGATAACTATTTCCGTATATTTTATATACTGCCCCCTGTGTACATAGGTGGTATTGATTGAATTTAAATCAAGTACCCTTAAATCAAGATCTTAAAAAAAGACATTTTCTAGTTTTCCAGATATTGACAAAATTCTATTTTTACAAGGTTATGACAAAGGCATATGACAAAGTGAGGATAGGAAGTGGGTCAGAAGTCACTTCTACAAGTGCCACACGTGGCAGTAACTCGAAACTCGAGCAAAAGACTGGAAGAGAAAGGAGAGAAGAAACCAAGTGAAAACATGAGAGAGAGAAGCTGATCTCTACCAAATCATGATCACAAGTATCATGAACTGTTTGCCTGAGCTGAACACTAATCAAGGTGCCAATTTACAAGAAGTATTGTCTCAAGGCACAAGTGGTTTAAAAAGTTTGTATCCAAGAAAACCCCGCAGATTGCATCGGGTCATTGACTTACAGAATTAATTCCTCCTGTGGTGACAACTGCTTGCATTGTGTTATTGACATTACAGCAAACTCTCTTACAGGGCATGAATGTAGAAAAAGGGGGGGAGGAAAAACTCCCCTTTAACAGGAAGAAACCTCCAGCAGAACCAGAAACCGACTCAATACAAGCAGCCATCGGTCATGACAAACTTAATTGGTTGCAGCATTATCTCAGCTGATGTCCTCCTCAAGGAAGGAATCCTAGTCAAACAGAATGCCACACAAAATGTAGCTTCTATGGAGAGGAGCTATAAAAGGAGAGAAGATGTAGATGGACATCGTCTTTGGGGGAAAGGTGGTTTTGTGAACCATTCGTTTTCACAAAACCACACCTTTCTCCCCAAGGACCATAATGTCAATACAGACTGGCTGATAGTTGTATGCGGATAACATTGGAATTTAAACCTAATGACATCCATCTACAGCAGGGGTGTTCAAGTCCAGTCCTAGAGAGCTTGATTCAGGTGTGTTGGAGCAGGGTGCATCTGAAAGATGCAGGATGGTAGCTCAATAAAAAAAAAAGATAATGTCACAAAGTTCAATGTTTTTTGTCACTCATGTCAGTAAAATCTTTATGCAAATTTATTACACAGAGTGAAGTACAGCCTTTACTTCGTGTCTCGCAAAATGTTAATATTACAGGAGATTAATAAAAAAAAAAGAACATTCTTCACAGAAATTCAAAAATACTTTGACTCCAAAGGGAAATTAAATGTCACCTGATTTTATCATTTCTACATTAAACCCTAGAAGTGACAGTTTTCTAATATTTAATAGTAAACTGCAAGAAAAAAGACTATGATGATATAGCGGTACTAACATTGGCATCGACTGGTACATTTTTAGAATATTGGTATCAGTCCAATAAATAAAACTGGGCTGATTTTAAACTCTAATATTTATTTTTTTGTTGCCGTTTGTTTTTAGAGGGGAAGTGAGGGGGCTGGTCATGTGGTCTTTGTTTGGTCATGTGACTGTGATGCAATAGGATTGTGGGAAGTTTAATTGAAGCAGAGAAGCAGTGGAGTCAATGTTGTGGAGAAATAGTAAAATAACATCGGTACAGGTAAAACATGCAGTTTGGAAACTCAACCAAGAAACACATGAATGAGTCAAAGTCATGAATAAGTGCATTTGAGTAAGTGCAAAGAACTGTTTGACTGAACTTATCCAAACTATATACTTCAAATCTGGATACAGATGATGTAAAAACCCACGTCAGGCATTTTGCGCTTCAAACCAGTTTTTCTTATTTACAAACAGCAGTTTTATCCTTAATGTTTTGATGAAAGGGAAAGATGAATGAAAAACACAACATTTTACTCTTCAAAACAAAACATTCCAAGCATTGTTAGTTGGATGATCTCCATGCAACCCAAAAACAAAATTGGCCCAATTCTTCAGACAGAGTGATCACTGACAGGACAGACATGAGGAATCAGAGGTGATGAGGAAGACCGATTCTTTGGGCCCAGTGGCGGTTTCTGATATGGGCAAAATGGGCAACAGTCCAGGGTGTTATCTTGTGGAGTGGCATGAGCACCCCCAGCCCCTCTCATTGTTTATATTCCCCCTCCTGCCTCCCTCCCACAGCTCTCACCCAGAGTATCTGATTGTCAAAACACCCAATCCACCTCACTCCCCCTTGTAGAGTGCTATGCCCTGAGCACCAAACTGGCTAGGACCGCCTCTGTTTGGGCCTCATGTAGCAGTCCGATTGTGAATGCAGCAGGGACAGCAGTGCAGTGATTCATGGATGAAGAGATCACACTCCCCACAGAACACACTGCAACACAAAGGACAGGCGAGGACCTGGAAGCCAGCAGAGAGAGGGAGAAGAGAGAAACATTCCAGATGTTGAGGAATGATTGGTCAGTAGCAAACATACCTGGGCTGGAATGTGAGAGCAAATCATTCCCCAGTTTTAATTAAATTAGTTCATTCTGCGTTACCTAGAAACACCATTTGTGTATGTTTTAAGCTCAATTGACTGTAAAGGTTTTAGTACAATGGTTGTATGTAATGGAGAGAAAACTCATTCTAAAGATTATAAATTCCAAAGAAATATCAGTGTCTGGAACTCAACACTTAACACTTTTACAAACACACAGCTGCTTTACTGTTGATAAACATATGCTACAGTTTTTTATACAAACCAAACATTCTCATTTATGTAATGATTTCCAGGAAGAAATAGAGCCAGTGTTCTTCTTCATTGAAGATCTAAAGAGAAACCAGTTTTCTGGAATTCTACTTACATTTTTATCTTTCAGCTGCCCTTGACAAGCCTGACAGAACCTGAAAGAAAATGACACTTAAGGCCACACAGGAGTGAGTTACATGGCAATAATGACACAGGTAAATTAATAAGCGTTACTTATTCTGCTGATAATTATCAGCTGGACTCTCAATAAATGCTTGGAGGGGAAACAGATGATGAAAGGATCTGGCCAGATGTGGAGCAGACACCAGCGTCAAACCTGAGAGGAAAACGCCCACATACGCACACAGCTAAAGTTATGTTAGCTTAAAGACATTAAAAGAGAAAAATGAGCATCAGCTTCATAAAACACTCCATACACAATGAATGTCTGCATCACACATACCACAGACTTTACACTCCACAGGAAGCTCTGTGTATTTTGCTTGGCACTGCGGACAGAAGTATCCTCCTAGAGTCAGAGCCGGGCCACCACCACTGTCCAGATGACTAGGAACACGAACACACACAACTCATTGTGGGAACCAGATGTTAAAATGGTGGAGTTTTATTTTTTCTGTACTTACGACATGCTGAACGACGGTTTGACATCTTGATCACTCAGAGAGGTTACAGTGTGCTGAGGAAAACCTAAGCAAACACGGGTTCCTGTTAGTATCAACAGTCCAAATGAAGCACAGACAGAGGAGCTGACTCTAGCTAGACTGCCTGGATACGAAGTACATCTTTTTAATGCCACTTTAATCATTAGAACCATGTGCATTTCAAGGGCCCTGGGAACTTGATTTTCAAATGAAATGCTGAATTTACTTTAATGCAAAAACAGGACTCAACAGTCCAGGAAGATGCCTCTGCCGTTGTCTGGTTCAGGCCTGGTCTGTCATGCTTTTCTGGAATGGATTTAGCTTGGCAATCCTTTCAAGGCTGCAGTTCTCCCCGTTTGTGCATCTTTTTCTACTATACCTCTTCCTTCCGCTCAATTTTATGTATAGCATATTAATGCTTGGATACAGAACTCTCTGAACAGCCAGGTTCTTCAACAATGATGTTTAGTGTCTTCCTCTCCTTGTGAAGGGTGTCAATGACTCTGTTCTGGACATCTGTCCAGTTAGCAGTATTCCCCATAATGTCGACCCACTGACCTGGAGTGAGCAACATTCCACTAATACAGTGGTGTCCAAAGTCGGTCCTCGAGGGCCGACTAGGTTGTTACTACCTAGTGGTTGTTACTAGCTAGTGGTAGTAACAACCTCCTCTGCAAGTCAGTGTTCCTCTTAGGCCTCTAATGAGCCATCATTTGATGCAGGTGCACTAAACCAGGGAGAGAACTAAAACATGCAGGATGCCGGCCCTCCAGGACTGACTTTGGGCACCCCTGCACCTAACCCTAACCCCTAACCCTTTACACAGTAACACTATTTTAATAACTAAAACCACATGCATTTAATGCCCAACTGGTCATAACGCTAGTCAAGTCAGTGTTTGCCTTGACAACAGGCTGGACAGGAGATGCAGCAGTGAAGCGTCTATAACACAGGTCTCAAACTCCAGCCCTGGAGGGCCATTGTCCTGCAACTTTTAGATGCGTCTCTGCTGCACCACACCTGAATAGAATAATTAGCTCATTAGCAAGGATTCTACACAAGAATGAGGTAATTAAGCCATTTCATTCCAGTGTTTTGTACCTGTACATCTAAAAACTCCAGGACAGCGGACCTTGAGGACTGGAGTTTGACATCCTTGGTCAATAAGAAGGAACAGAGCAGACTGTACTTTTTGGGGAAGCTCAGATCCTTCAAGGTTTACATCAAGATGTTGCAGATCAACAAGTCTGTTGTTGAGTGTCATCTCTTCTGCTGTCATCTGTTGGGGCAGCAGCATCAGAACCAGGGACCTAAAACGGCTCAACAGCCTGAGCAAGAAGGCTGGATCTGTTCTGGGGACGACTGTGGAACCATGTGAGATGATGATGCAAAGAAGGATTCTTGATAGGATCAAGAAAATTAAGGACAACTCTGACCATCCTCTTCGTGACACTGTCTTGGGAAAGCAGAGTATCTTCAGTCAGAGGCTTCTTCAGATTTACTCATACAGACCGCTGCAGGAGATCTTTCCTGTCAACAGCCATCACAATCTGCATGTAACCCAAGTGAAATGTTGAGTTCCATTTTCTGGTTCGCTACTATTGCCCTCCAAAATCTAGTTTGATTATATTACTGCAATTCTCGCGAGATTTACTAAGCAGCCAATCATTGCTGAGCGTCTGGGTCACATGTACCACCGTAGCTAATTTGCTGGGTATATTAGCTGGAGTGAAAAGCATGGAGGATTAGAACGAGTTTGGGAGAGCAGAGCGGCAGGTTGGTTGAGCGTAACATTCTGTTTTTCTTTAATCTTGTATGATGCTGATAAAATTGTACCAACTTTAGGAGTCTCTGGTTGTGAGCTGAGGGATAAGGGAAACAAAACTGATTGTATGCCTTATGAACTGCGGAATTGGTGAGTCATTTTATGAAGACTTGGCGTTATCAATCCAGATGCTATATTGCGACTCTGAGCAAACAAATTGGAGAACAATGAGATGCCTTAAATATTTATTAAAGTATTTGCCTAGCTTGATGTTTTTTTACATTGTTTGTTTTTGTATGGAGCATGTTTATTGACTTTTTTATGAATAAGATTTATTTAGAAACATATTTGGAAATTCATTGATTAGCAAAACGATCATTAGGATTATTCATATTGCAATGAGTGCCGATCGTTTTTTTTTTGTGTGTGCACACTGAAATGTTTTGATGATATATTTGAGACTGGTCCTGCTTTATTGTACAGGCCAGGTTCGATGGCGAGCTGAAGAATCAGGTTCAAGAGCCTAAAAGGATATTTCACCTGAGGTGTTAAGATTTGGTTTCCCCACCAGGCTGGGGGGAAACTTCCTGCAGCCCATGAACAAAACTGTTCCCCCTCTGATCTGACTTTTGTCAGTATATGAACTGCAACAAGCCCTCTAAACAACTCACCCGATCCTGTTGAACCGCCCCAGTTCAGGGGGGTGTATGAACTGAATAGTGTGGCTTGTTGCTGGAACTGTGGAACTGATTTGTTTTCTTTTGATTTGTTAATTTAATATTGGTTTCTTTGTGTATTATTTCCTTTAAATTAATATGGCCATTTTAATGTTTTTTTCCCCCTTTCTTATTGTAATGTAAATAATTAATCACTGTGAATACAAGGCACTCACATCTGCAACTTCTAATCCGTCTACTCCTTCCTGAGTCGTATCTAGACTTCTGAGAACTAGTCCATTGACCTTGTTGGTCATGATCCATTTTTTTATTTAGAAATATAGTATATTGTTTACACAGATATGCTACATGCATCTTGAAGAATAAATGAGTTACAACATTTAATTAAATTTCCCTTTGGGATTAATAAAGTATTTTTGAATTTGTTTTTCTGTATCACAGCTGAGCTCCAATAACCAAATTTTTCCTGAGGGGCGAAACAGCAACCACCATTCAGTGGCTGACATGTCAAACAGCAGGTAAGACACAATACCCCCTACAACCATTACAGGGCCCCCTGGTCTCAATGTGACCGTAGCTTTACTTGCCCCCCCTACCAGGCTAAGAATTACTTGTGTGTGTGTATATATATATGTATATATATTTTTTAAATAAGCCAGACTACAAGCGTCTCTGTTGCGCTGAGCATTTCACTAACAGAACAGAGTTATTTCTTAAAAACTGATTTATAGTTGATGAATTTAACATCCCACAAAGCCGGAGCATGGACCAATCACACCATTGGTGCCCTGCATGTTGCCTCGCGCTTTGTCGCTGCTTGATCACTGAAGTTTACCTCAGCGCGAAACCGTTCACTCAAACTGGACACAAGCTCACCTGTATGAACATTTACATCAACCCAAAGTGAGGGATTGTGATTTGAACTGCAGGTATAACCTGTAGTCGCGCTTTCAGAGGTGCATGTTGAGCGAGCAATGAGAATGATTTCTGCCTGTGAACAAAGAATTATGTGCAGCTTTAACATCTCAACACGCTACCCAGCTCATGGCTCTGTGTCTGGGGTTAAGCTAACGCACCGGCCAAATGCTGAAGCTCCATGGGAAGAACTTACGTGCTCGCCTCATAGTCACACATCACGCTGGTTTTATTTTATATTATTTTAGTATTACATTTTCCAGTTACACGATACAGCAAACATATCAACTCTGAACACTTAGAGTTAATGCGCTTGGCCGCGCAGATCTGAAAAACTTGTTCCATAAAGATTCGGTAACCAAAACAGTCGCTGTTCTTTAACAGCGACTGTTTTGGTTACCGAATCTTTATGGAACAAGTTTTTCACACCTTTGTGTGCTGATCAATCGGTCACCGATCATAATCGGGCCGATTTTTGTGAAAAAGTGCATGATCGGTGATTGGCGATCATTGGCTCTTGTTGCCGATACCGATCACCTGCATCTCATTTCTCAGCCTGCCTGTGCAGCTGGTCTCCTCTTTCCTTCACACTGCGCAAACGTGCAGCAACAAATCCTAAGCTATGTGGAACTATAACGCACTGAGTGAATGGGGACGTTTGTGTGTTGCGGTGGAAAATTGAAGCACGTCAAAATGCATCAACACAACGAAGCCAATACGACATAAAAACAATGCCATACTTGATGTAGTTTGGCTACATCGAGGCTCATTGCAGTAAAAAAGACATATGGAGGATCAGATAGCAGGTAAAGCAGAGCACAGCTACAAACACTCACCCGGATTAGCATGACGGTCAGAAAGCTAAACAAATAACACGCAAAATTATTTAAGTCTTCGAGCTGCGATGTAAGACGCTGGTTCTGCTCTCGCTGTTGAACCGCTGCTACGCTACAGGTAGTAATATTTCACAGACGGAGCGCCGCTTCTGCTCCACCTGGTAGTGACTCTCACACCAAACCTCTGCTTAAAGCTGCAGCATCTAACTTAAAAAAATACATTTTACATACGTATTAAAACTTTCGCTGTCCTAACATGAGACAGATAATCTCTAAAAAAATAATCGATCTCCTCCCTGCTCTGCATAATTACTCCGCTCAGTCAGAAACAGCCAATCAGAACTAGCAGTAATCAGCTAGCCGCCATGCTATCGGGAAGTTTTCATTCAGTAACTCTGGATTGTTTATTGTAATGGATCCTATATTTGCCTTTGAATGTTAAGTTTTATACTTGAATTTTTTTGGTAATGTTGAGAGGTTTTATTTTGACTTTTTGCATTATTTAGCCTCTTCAGAGCCTCCATATGTTATCAGTCTGTTAAAGATAGTATTACCTATAGCAGTACAATTTGCACAATGCCTGTTTTGTTTAGTTTTCTTCTTGGAAAAAGTTATTAAAAACAAGTTTTTGTCTAAATTAAGGTGAATTCATGGTTCCTTTTTCCACATAATGTAACCGGTAGTGTTTATGATAAAAAAAATAAATAATTATGTGATCGGTATCGGTGATTGGCCCTCATGGGTGATCGGTATCGGCAGGAAAAAATCTGATCGGCACATCTCTAGTCTCTGTGGTACTTATTAAAAACCTAACAGACACAAAATGGAAGAGCTACTAAAGCCAAATTAGTAGCATTAAATCTCCCATTTGTTGTGCACGTCTGTGTGGATTTAACTCATCATACAGGGCCGGTATAAAGCTGTATTAGGCCTTGAGCAGAAATTGACTTAGGGGCCCCTCTAGCTGTTAAGAACATCAGCACCACTAACAGCATATCAATATGGATTTAGTACATTCTGGGAGAGGGGAGTAGTTAAATTTGCCTACCTAAAATGCAATAAGCAATAATTGTAGCTTATTAGGAAACATTTGTGAACAAACAGCTCAATCTCAAAGATTAAACTCACAGCGTCAGATTGTGGCTGTGGTAACAAAACAATCCAACTATGAATATTGTTCTTTGACCTTTAACAAAGTAAACTTGCCAGCTACTTAAAATCTTAAATTTAATGTTACCTAACTGGTCATAACACTAGTCAGTGTTTGCTAATCAATTTAAAATCTTTTAATTTATGTATGCTGAAACCATTAAATAAAATTTAGTAGCATTGATATTCTCAATAAATAAATGTTACATTTGTACATCTGTGTTCTGTGTTAAAATATTAGTGTTTACGGGGCCCCTGAAGGCCTGGGGGGGGGGGGGGTCTTACAGAGCTGCTGACTTAATTTGGATTAAACAGAAGTGCAAATGATTGATATTCACTTGTATTTTTTTTTTATTTGTTGTTCTTAAGATTCTATAGTTGTGGGTATAAATAGCTTGTCACTGGCTATGTCTTCCTGTAACATATAGTTAGCTAACCAGTAATATTTTTGCATTTCTTGTCAACTTAACGGCTTTTAACATAAAACCCCAGTGGACCGCCTCAGCGCCCCAAACTCCAGGCTTGGTAAGTTTTCTGGGGGAAACCCTGATTCCCTATCCAATGCCAGAATACTTTTAATCTGTGACATAACCTGAAGGAAACGGCAGCATTTCAAGAAACCAAACATCTCTTTCAGGAGAGGAAACTCAACTTTTATCATGCCGGCAGCAAAATATGTTGCAATTCTGGTTAACTTAGAGAATATGAATGTCAAGCATTTTAGTACTGACCCATTCGTATTAAAGAGCTTTCCGATGAGAAGCTTGCTGGCGGAGGTTTGACATGATGCATGAGCAGCTCTTTGAAGTGACTCTCATCTAGGATAACATGGTAGGATCCACCCGTCTCTCTGGTCAGAACCGTGCACACTCGGACTTCTGCTGAGAGCCCAATTACTGACACTCGCACCTTAAGAGACTTCAGAGTCTGAAAGCAAAGGAAAACATGCAATTCGTGCTCCTTGCTGCCAAACAACAAGTTGGAGAAACGGAGAACATTACAAAACGAAAAGGTTTTGTTCAGATAAAACAGTTTAGCTAAAGAAAGTGATGATAAACCAGTATGTGAACCTCAGCACAAGTTAATTCTTAAATTACTTTAAAGAAACAGTCACATCAAACAAAATATGCTTTTAAGGTGGTTTCATTTCCATCACTGTGAAATATATTCAGATATATCACCATAAAAAAAAAACACTTTCCTTCCAACAATGAATGCCTTCTTGACAAATGAAACTACATTATAACATGAACACTGACTTTACTGATTTTAAGGATTTCAGCCCATCTGCACGTATCCCAAATTGAGGCATATTGTTAGCATCATTTTTTCTAACAATCAACTGAAATTTTTTCACTGGCCAGTATACTGTACCAGAATCGACTATACCCTTTCAGAGGGTAAATCCATCAACATAGGATTGCCTCAGGGTGTTGCGCTTAGACAGTTATGTGCCTGTGCACATTAGAAGAGTTATCTGTATAACTCTTCTAATTACCAGCCTGGGATTAAACATGTCTTCACCTTGATTAGCTCACAGATGTTAGCTGGGTCACATGTGGTCAGGCTGCTGAGGATGATGAGGATTTCTCTGCTGGTGTGTCCAGGCATGTGCCTTTAGAGAGAGAGAATCTAAATGTTGCTGTTTCACTCAAAAAGCCTCTGTGGAACAGCATCTGTGGTGAACCCACTTGAGGGTCTGTATAGCCAGCCTGAGAGAGTTGTACAGAGAAGGCTCTCCGACACATGAGCTGTCAACTGCTTTCTTCAGAGCAGCAATGTGCTTCTTTGGATTTCCTGTTGGAGAAACAAAATAAAGGATCAGCAGGTTTAACCGGCACAGCATAGACTGAGCGCCGGCGGAGGGAGCAGGAGAAACCCACACAACCAACCCATTTATTTTCTTTGGTGATGCACAATATTAAGAAAACATGTAATCTGTTGGAAGGACAATGTGGTGTGTAATAAACACATAGTCAGCTGAACAATATGAATGTGTTTCTGCCTTGGATTCATTGGAAACTTGAATCCCAGACAAGAAGCAGTCTATCTAGCTACTGTGAACAACTGAACAATCAATATTTCTATCTTAGTAACACAATTTCATTGAAAAAGTTTCACCTGGCTACCGCTGCTGCTTCAGAAGAGAAACAGCTAATCTGTAATTTATTTACATCTTTACCAGAACATGTTATTGGCTCCTGAAACACTTTGTTTCATTAGAAAATCAGGCCACATCAAACAAATGACTAGCTGAGAAACTGAATGCATTGTACTTCTATAATTAGCTAATATGTGTTGTAATCTAAGCTGTTCCTGTGACCAGCCTTCATTGTCTCCTAGGAATATTTGACTTGGCGTTACAGGCTGCTCTCTATACACTGTGGGGACTGTACATTGTCAGAGATAAATTAAAAGCTTACTAAAAAAATGCACTGCTCATCTGTCCCTTCAGTCACATTAAAGGTGTGATCCATCTGAACCTCAGATATTTAGACCAGAGTTATTTATTTGTTATGAAATAGAAGATTACTATAGTAGGCCTTTCACGATAACAAATTTTGCTGGACAGTAAATTGTCCTAGAAGTCATTACAATAAAGGTTGTTTTGAGACCATTTTTAAGTAAAATAATACTAATGACATAATAATGCAATATCTTTGAGATCTATTGATTCTCAAAGATCAATAAACTGTTATATCTGATGAACATTTAACACTGGAGCTGGAAAACGTTTTAATTATCCAAAATAAGCAAACAACAACATATACAACAAATAAGTTAATTATGAAGTCTCCGTAAACAAAATTGTCCTTCAAAAAAAAGGGCTAGTTGATGTCAATGCACCAGACTGAAGACTTATAATCCAATTTTTGGTAGAAAGAAAAAGAAAAACAACAAATCATGTAAATGGAAATTACTGAGTTTATTTCATTATGTAATTACTTCCAAGTGTGTCATTTAAATCTCTGATGTTCTTAGGAAATTATTTCCATTTCTTAATTGCTATGTTGACAGATTATTTAGTAACAAATTATCTTAGCACAGTTTAGGATTACATTGGTCTCCCTAGAGTATCTGTTAAAATGATTAAATAATATATTTTTTTAAATCATAAAATGACTTATGTTTCCCTGTTAATATGACTTTCTTTATTAATATGAGTAAATTATGATCCAACCCAACAGTCAATAGAGGCCACTAAAGTGTGGTGCATTTCAGTAACTCTTGCAGAAAATGGACATTTTAACACTAACTAACCAGCCTTAATCTGGACTACCTGCAGCCTTGACTAACCTTGCTGGCAGTAGACAGCCTAACTGGGCCTGGTCTACATAAAACATGTCAAACATGGTTGATTTGAGCGTTGGAACCATTCCTGGTGATTGGGCTGACAAATACATGTTCAGCAGAGAATTAATGAACTTTGATCCTCACCTGCAAGTTCTGTAAGCTTCTCAGCCCTTTTGTTTTTGGTGGTGATAATGCCAACCTGGAATTAAACACAACCCATTTAATTAGCTTAGCTACATAATCAGAGGAGCTTTAGAACCACCCCATTTACCTGAAACAATGGCTGTCCTCCTGCTTACATTCACGTAAACATTTATTACTCACATCACTACTATTGAAACTGAGTGAAATAAAAAGAATTAGACAATCAACTGTAAATTTATACTGCTGCATAATCCTTCATATTCTACCAATGTTAAAACTACGCAGTTTTAGAATCAGAGCAATTGTTTGATTTTTCTATAATCTATAATAAATTTCTATAGTAATATTTGAAACACTCCTTTTTATTAGAAGCATGTTAAATGTTACTGAAATTGAAAGAATGTAATCTACACATAAGTTGAAGTATTTTTAATATTTACACTTACACTCCTGTGTGTTGGAGCAGTGAGGCTGCAGAGTGCAAACATTTACCTCTGACCTCACAACATAACTGAGTCAAGAGATCAACATGTCATTTACAGGTATGTATATGCGGATCTGATCCACAGTTCAGAGGACAGCAAGAATGTTCTGAAGACAAAAGAGACGTCAAACAACAGTTACATCAGCAACAACCACCAGAGGGCAGCAGCGATGGCATCATCACCCAAACTCTCTGGAAGATCCTTCATCATGCAGAAACAACACAAAACACACTGCCAAAAAAATATGAGAACACATGGGTGCAAGAGGCGGACACTGTTGGACGGGTAAAGTGTTTCTCCAAAAGCCCTAAAAAGTAGCTGGTGAATTAGTGGTGAAATATTATTCACTCTAATCTTTTTCAATCAATCAATCTGCTCAGGTGCTAAAAGTGTTAATTGAAACACTTTGATGTTCTGTTCCAGATTATTTTTCTCTCATCTTCTGAGTGTAGGTGGGACACAAAAACTAATGTTTATTTCTGAAAATTCCAGATGCCCTACCACCACCAACACTGGTGGTGGTAGGGCACCACCAGTGTGCCCTAGGACACACCACCAGAGGACACACCACCAGTGTGTCCTCTGTTCTTTAAGCGCAAACCTAATGATATCATACCTGGCTGATGGGATTCTGGTCAAAGTATTCATCGATGAATCCCTCCATCAGCTGAAGATGAAGAAAGGGAATATGGCTTAGAGACAATCACCATGTGCAGTAACTGGTGCCATATGTGTTCTATCTCACCTTCAGGGTAGAGGTGAGACGGTTGGGTTTTAAGTCCTGGTCCTCCATACTGCGTGAACAGTCAATAACAACATATAGGTGGCGCATCTAGAGCACAAGACAATGATAATCTCCTCTGGGTTTCAAATTGATTTTTATGAAACACAACATGGGTGTGAGGCTGTTTCTGATAATCCCATCAGACACTGGTCTCACTCAGGGCAATGCTGGAGCCTGAATGCCGACTTCATTCAAAAAGAGATGTGCACAATATATTAGCACTAACATGGGTGTCAGCGGCTATTTTTATAATAACTAGACTGATGTTAACAAGTGAGACTTGTTTTTATCTTGTTACCATTTGATAGCTGGAAGAGGAAGGGAGGAGACCGGTCATGTGGTATTTGTTTGGTCCTGTGACTGTGATAGTGATGAAAAACATGATTGTGGGGGGTTAAACTGAAGCAGAGAAGCTGTTGCGTAGTCAACGGTGTGGTCTTTTTTTTTTGTTGAGGTGTCGAAAGGGTAGGGAAATATATATAATATCAGTAAAAATCAGTTATTGGCCATGACAGCAATATTAATATTGCATGTCAATATCAGCATAATTTATATATATGTGTATCCCTAATTTTAAAAAAATTAGCTGACAATAACCTTGGCCAGTTTACTTTAGTTATTTTCATTAACAGTAATTCCATTGGCTGAACTTATAGAATGTCCAAAGATGGTTGTCACTGTACAACGCTTTAATTCTAAAGATACAATATTAGCTATGAGAACATGGCATCTATAAGAGCTGTAGCTCACATGAGATCTGCCAGCTGTAGTTTCACAGTAAGGACTGAGAAACACAGAGGAGAAGCAAAAATCCAGACTTCACTCACCATCCCAAGCCTCACTTGTGCATGGCTTTGTGTCACCCTATGAGGCAAGTAGAGCAGGGATGTAAAAACCAGGCTGAAAAAGCACATGCAACTAAAGACTGATATACATCACATTCAATATGCCTTTTGAAAATAACTTTTAAGGAGGTATTGAACATATTTTTCATTAAACCCAGGTTTCTGTTTTAATTTTTTTTTAATTGAACTTATGTAAAATTGTGTCATATGTTCATCAGATGTAAGTGGAAAATAATTAACCGAAATTACGGCTTTTCATCCATCTGTATCATTAATCACTTACTGATAATTGTTCCTATAATAAATGAGCTTTTCCAATAGTATTGAAATTGCTGTCTAACGCACCTCTTTCTTTTGGACTGGTACAGGATCTCTTCCACTGTGGCTTTAAGGGAGCCTGACTCATCCTCCTTAAGCACCTCCCTGTAGAAATTCAGGAATATCCCATGTAGCTGCATCAGATACAAGCACATGTCCCAACCTGAGAATATTCTCACATTACACATCTTACCATGTCCTTTCATAGCCTCCTTCCCAGCGCTTGGCTCTCTCTGGCTCTTCATCCATCGTGTCTGCCAGTCAAACACAATGAAACAATGATCAAGTCCAAACTATTTAACTGGAACTGCAAAATATCTCTTCATCGACTGAGAGTTGATGAAGAGTGTGTACAGGTATCACACCTCAACAATAATAAAGCTTGAAGAAAAGATTAAATATATTTCGCTTATAGCTGTTGATTGGGTCGTCATCGTACCTCTTTTTAACTGACTGTTAAAATGCTTCCTCGATCAATAACCGGGGTCATGACCATGTAACATTTAATTTCTTAGGTCAAAGGCTGGAAAGTTTTGGAGCCTCTGCTGAAAATCCATTTGTTTGCAACAGTGGCTGCTGATTAACCAGATTTGTGGTCAAATGTTGAATTAGTGACCATTACATATTTGTTACTGTTTATTTTTTTCAGTATTTTGAAATTCAATTATATGCTTGAAAGAGACTAAAAATTAATCTCCATGACTAAATATTGTAGTTTACATGACAGACTGAAAAACTCCTAATTAATGTGGATAAAGTCATCCATTACTACTCGGAGTCCGAAACACTCCGAGTAATAAGCTGAGACGAAGCCGCTTTAGTGACAACCACGCAGTAGAACGAGGGCCGCCATCACAACAAAGCCCTTCTCAGGCGGTCACAAAGCTGCTGCTGCCACCAACCGCACAGCTCTCGTGGTCTTTAAATACTCAACGGCTGTCTCGATGAATCCTATGCTAAGTTAGAGGATTAACTTTTCGCTCCCTTTACTTACCAGACGTTTCTGTATTATTGTCTTGAAACCAGAGATTTAACAGCACTCCAGCGACCAGCTGGTGCACCAGAAAATTCTTTCCGGAAGGAAACACTCTGCAGCGACGATCCGTGACAGCCCATTAATGACAGTTTTATTTAAAACTCCCTGTAGTTTGGTTGTTAAACCAAACATCCAACAAAGTTCCATTAAGCCACTAAGGTACTGGATTCAAGTCTCTTTAACGCAGGCAAAAGAAGGTTCAATATCCAAACGTGTAAGTTGTTCTTCATTATTTATTTCTTAACATCTTTGCAAGAAAAACATTTATAGAGATAACTTTTCTTCTACCTCTCTTGCACTGGTAAAAACCATAGGCCCCAAACCCAAATGCCTGTTGGTCCTTTACCAGGCTCCTACACTTATAGAAAGTGGACCAACCCACCTTACTTCCTGTTTGCTTAGAAAAATAAGAAAAAATAATAAAACAAAAGATAAATAAAATCAACAATTATTAACCTACAAATAAGTTCTGTAAATAATACAAAAAATATAAATTTAAGAATAAACTAACAAAATTCAAATGGATGAAGAAAATATAAAGAATAAATAGCTCCAACACTCCCAGTACAAATTAATACGACGTTTTATTGTGCACAATGCCGTTTACGTTGCAGAGATGAAAATCCTAGACATATGTCAATTAAAGAACGTCCCAGCAACAACAAAATCAAAATCATATGGTAGTTGTTCAATTCAACTTAGTACAGTAAGAAAAACACTTGACAGACCAGAGATGCATCAACAATCACAAAGTATAACTTCATTTTCCAGCAAGCTGCTGCTCCATTATTGACATGTATGTAGGGGTGAAAGTAGGGGGGACGGCAGGGTACCTGCAAGAGAGAGGAGCGGCTGTCTGCTGTAAAGTCAGTGGGTTCACTGTACAGCCGTGAGTGCATCTACTAATCAGCCGTGACTGATTAGTTTTTCAAGAACAATCTTAATCAGACTTGATCAGTTAATAAATAGCTTCCAGCCCCCATTTCATATTGTTTCTTAACTGTTCTTTGCTAGAGCAGCGGTGCAATATGTCGATCGCGGAAGGTTTTGAGTCGATCTTGGCATTAGATGACAAACTGAACTCCGCCAGGACGCTGAGACCAGCACGTCCTCTGACTCCTTATCAAAACGTTCATAACTTTATTAAAGAACAAAAAGTCAACAAAACGTTTTCGAATTGATGGCCAAACAAAAATAATCTGTGATTATTGTTTCAACAAGGTGTTGCGCAATTATGTTAGTTTCGGTTCCATTATCAAAATAACTAGCAGAGCAGGAATTTAAAATGAACTAATCAACCACCGCTGTGTTCATGAGAGGCTTATTAATAATCGCAAAATAAATATTAAGCCTGAAAATCTGATATTGTAACGGACTAAATGTTTTAAACATAATCTGTGCTCGGCTCGAGGAGCAAGCGGTTGCCACGGCAACAGTTGTGCTTAAACTACAGAGAGACGGAGAATAAAAAGGTGCGATTGGTTTAGAGTTGATCACCTGTTCGGGTTGTTTTACCTTTGTTGTGGTGCATCACAGCCGCTGTAGTTTCTGAACATTCAATAAACGAAAAACTACTAATTATCTCGTTCGTCTGAGACTATCATTTACAACAAACATCAAACACGGTAAATATGTTTCATTAAGTATTTAACAAACAAATGCCTACCACGATAATTACGTGAAATTAAATTGTCCAATTAAAAAAATAAGTTTTATTGCTCTGGCATCTTGCTTTGAGCTCAGAGTCCTCCATCAAAATTTTTTTGTGCTTATTTAGTGGAAATGTTGATTCGCCAAAATAACCTTTTCAACCTTTATAGCTCCACTGTTGAAAATGAGGCTCCAACATTCACAAATGACATTGAAATAAAATCCAGTCCAACATCTGGTTTGAGGTGATTCCTCTGGAAACTGTTGGAGGAAAAATATCCCAACTTCAGAAGATGAGCTTTTAACCTAACAGAGCTCTGTGGTTCCTCCTATCAGTCTGAGAGTCAGGGTGAGGAGGCGCCATGTTAGGAAGAGAAGTGGAACAGGATCTTCAGAACAAACAGGTCATGATGCTGGGCTACTGATTATCCCTCTATCTGGACACAGGATATAACCAGTTTAAAAGCTAAAATGAATGGTTATATGACAGACATGGAAAACTGGGATGACTCCATGCCATGATGTTCAGAATTTAGGTTTCATGGCATCTCAAGGTGTCAACATTGCAGGCAGTCGGCTGAAGGAAATACAGCTTTATTTTGTAGCAATTCAAGAGCTAACCAGCTTTTATCACTTCACAAAAAAATCAATCAGCACAGAAATTTCAAATCACACAAAGAAGCAATATTATATGTACTGTATATATATATACATATACACTGACACATACTTTTGTCATAGTGCCCCCAAGAATTTAAAACTACGTTCACCCCTGCAGGTATCCAAAGAAAATACTGTAAAAACACCTAAAAGGATTTAATTTCAAATTCCAAAACAATCATGATATGGATAACAAATTCATGCATTAAAACTTTACTGCACTACAAAAGCTAGCTTTAGCATGTCATGTAAAAAGAAAGATGGCATTGAAGTGAATAAAATAAGCCAATATATGGATGCAGATTAATAGCTAATACAACAGATTTTATACACAGCAATTGAATTTGGAAAGTATTCTTAATGCAAAAACACAAAACTGTACTCTTAGTCAGTACTTGTGGTGAGAATATAGTGAAAGGGCTTGGTTAAGACATCCTTCATTCAGAGATTAAATAATATCCTTCAACTGAACTAAGTCACAGGAGAATGTTCAGGGGCGGCGGTCGTATTCACTGATTTTGGTCTTGATGTGTGACAGTTTGGATTTCAGATATTTACATCTCCTCTTCTTCATCTGGTAATCTGGGGACTGACAAGAAAAGAACATACAAACTTTTCATCAACGTGAGTTGACACGTCCAAGACAAAGCCAAGTTCAACTTTGAAATATCTCTGGCTTAAAAAAAAATAAATTGAATCGCCCGCCCTGCAACAAGATTTATAGAAGAAATTAAGGTGTTTGGGCTGTGCCCAGTGCTTTACAATGAGCTGCTGATTCATACAGCTGCTGATACAGTGCTTGTCCTAGGCTAAATGAAGAGTAGGTCTTCTCTGATTGCAGGAGCAGGTCACCTCCTGACCCTCCCAAATGCAAAGCTTCAGCGTTGGGTTTATTTTTATTACAATTTTATTCTATTCTGATGGGCTCAACACCTGTCTGTCCGAGGGGCCAAAGGGGTCGGGTGCATTGTGGTATGGGTGGCAGCCGAGGGAGGGGACCCTGGCGGTCTGATCCTCGGCTGCAGAAGCTCTTGGGACGTGGAACGTCACCTCTCTGGTGGGGAAGGAACCGGAGCTAGTGTGCGAGGCTGAGAGGTTCCGGCTAGAAATAGTCGGCCTCACCTGGACTCATGGCTCTGGTTCTGGAACCAGTTTCATTGAGAGGGGCTGGACGAACTTCCACTCTGGAGTTGCCCACGGTGAGAGGCGCCGGGCTGGAGTGGGCATACTTGTTGCCCCCCATTTGGGCGCCTGTGCGTTGGGGTTCACCCCGGTGAACGAGAGGGTAGCCTCCCTCCGCCTACAGGTGGGGGGATGGGTTCTGACTGTTGTTTGTGCTTACGGGGTACTGGAGAGTGCCCCTCCTGGGGACTCCCTTGTTCTACTGGGGGACTTCAATGCTCACGTGGGCAATGACAGTGAGACCTGGAGAGGCGTGGTTGGGAGGAACGGCCCCCCCGATCTGAACCCAAGCGGTGTTCTGTTGTTGGACTTCTGTGCTCGTCACGGATTATTCATCACAAACACCATGTTCAGGCATAAGGCGTCCATATGTGCAGTTGGCACCAGGACACCCTAGGACGCAGTTCGATGATTGACTTTGTTATCGTCTCATCGGATTTGCGGCCGTATGCCTTGGACACTCGGGTGAAGAGAGGTGCGGAGCTGTCCACTGACCACTACCTGGTGATGAGTTGGCTCCAGTGGTGGGGGAGGAAGCCAGTCAGACCTAGCAGGGCCCAAACGTGTAGTGAGGGTCTGCTGGGAACGTCTGGCGGAGTCCCCTGTGAGACGGAGCTTCAACTCTCATCTCCGGCAGAACTTCGAGCACGTCCCGGGGAAGGTGGGGGACATTGAGTCTGAGTGGACCATGTTCCGTACCTCCATTGCCGAGGCGGCCTATCGGACCTGCGGCTGCAAGGTTGTTGGTGCCTGTCGCGGCGGCAACCCTCGAACCCGTTGGTGGACACCTTCGGTGAGGGATGCTGTCAAGCTGAAGAAGGAGTCCTATCGGGCCTTTTTGGCCTGTGGGACTCCAGAAGCAGCTGATGGGTACCGGCGGGCGAAACGGTATGCAGCTCGGGTTGTCGCTGAGGCAAAAACTCGGTCGTGGGAGGAGTTTGGAGAGGCCTGGAGACAGACTTCCGTACGGCTTCGAGGCGATTCTGGTCCACCATCCGGCGTCTCAGGAGGGGGAAGCAGTGCAGCACCAACACTGTTTATAGTGGGGATGGTGTGCTGCTGACCTCAACTCGGGACGTTGTGGGCCGGTGGGCGGAATACTTCGAAGACCTCCTCAATCCCACCAACATGCCTTCTGTTGAGGAAGCTGAGCATGGGGACTCTGGATTGGGCTCTCCAATCTCTGGGGATGAGGTTGCCGAGGTGGTCAAAAAGCTCCTCAGTGCCCCGGGGGTGGATGAGATCTGCCCGGAGTTCCTTAAGGCTCTGGATGTTGCAGGGTTGCGTTGGCTCACGCGACTCTGCAATATTGCATGGACATCGGGGGCAGTTCCCCTGGATTGGCAGACTGGGGTGGTGGTCCCCCTGTTTAAAAAGGGGGACCGGAGACCGGAGGGTGTGCTCCAATTACAGGGGGGTCACACTCTTAAGCCTCCCTGGTAAGGTCTATTCAGGGGTCCTGGAGAGGAAGGTCCGTCGGATAGTCGAACCTCGGATTCAGGAAGAGCAGTGTGGTTTTCGTCCTGGTCGTGGAACACTGGACCAGCTCTACACCCTCAGCAGGGTCCTGGAGGGTGCATGGGAGTTCGCCCAACCAGTCTACATGTGTTTTGTGGACTTGGAGAAGGCGTTCGACCGTGTCCCTCGGGGGGCCCTGTGGGGGGTACTCCGGGAGTATGGGGTACTGGGCCCTTTGATACGGGCTGTGAGGTCCCTGTATGACCGGTGTCAGAGTCTGGTCCGCATTGCTGGCAGTAAGTCGGACTCGTTTCCGGTGAGAGTGGGACTCCGCCAAGGCTGCCCTTTGTCACCGATTCTGTTCATTACTTTTATGGACAGAATTTCTAGGCACAGCCGAGGTGTTGAGGGGATCCGTTTTGGTGGCCTTAGGATCGCATCTCTGCTTTTTGCGGATGATATGGTCCTGTTGGCTTCATCAGAACGTGATCTACAGCTCTCACTGGAGCAGTTCGCGGCCGAGTGTTAAGCGACCGGGATGACGCTCAGTGCCTCCAAATCCGAGGTCATGGTCTTGAGCCGGAAAAGGGTAGAGTGCCATCTCCGGGTCAGGGGGGTCGTCCTGCCTCAAGTGGAGGAGTTTAAGTATCTGGGGATCTTGTTCACGAATGAGGGAAGAAGGGAGCGGGAGATCGACAGGCGGATTGGGGCAGCGTCTACTGTGAAGCGGGCGCTGTACCGGTCCGTCGCGGTGAAGAGAGAGCTGAGTCAAAAAGCAAAGCTCTCGATTTACCGGTCGATCTACGTTCCCACCCTCATCTATGGTCATGAGCTTTGGGTCATGACCGAAAGAACGAGATTACGGGTACAAGCGGCCGAAATGGGTTTCCTCCGCAGGGTGGCTGGGCTCTCCCTTAGAGAGAGAAGCTCGGTCATCCGGGAGGGACTCAGAGTAGAGCTGCTGCTCCTCCACGTCGAGAGGAGCCAGTTGAGGTGGCTCGGGCATCTGGTAAGGATGCCTCCTGGACGCCTCCCTGGTGAGGTGTTCCGGGCACGTCCCACCGGGATGAGTCCTCGGGGAAGACCCAGGATACGCTGGAGGGACTATGTCTCTCGGCTGGCCTGGGAACGCCTTGGGATTCCTCCGGAGGAGCTGGAAGAAGTGGCTGGGGAGAGGGAAGTCTGGGCCTCCCTTCTGAAGCTGCTGCCCCCGCGACCCGACCCCGGATAAGCGGAAGAAAATGGATGGATGGATGGATGGGTGGATGGAATTTTATTCTAGTTAATATCTTATTTTTAGTATAATTCAAAAGCACTTTAGTCAGTTGTTTTTTTAATGTTACGGCAGTTGTTTTTTTAATGTTACGGCCCTGGGCCTTAAGGGCTGGGCTGCAGGTGTTGCTTTTGTCTGTCCTTGTGCTCCTCCCCTTTACAGGTGCTGCTGATCAGGTTGCTTGGGAACGCAAAGTACTTAAACCTGGCTGTCTCCATCTTCTGGGTCGCCTTCAGCGTCCACTCTGCCGCTTGTGGTGTTCTGTTGCCAGGCCTCAGCTCCCCTCCTTTTTGCACATTTGCGTTTGTCTTTGTTTTGGCACTTCAACACTTCCATATGCACTCATACAACACATCCAAGCATTTGCATCACACCACTTATACTGATATCCACAATCCATTGTTGTTTTTGTTAATAAATATTCATTTTTCTACACTTTAACCCCTGCATGGTCTCCCGTTTTGTTATGACCTTGAGCCAGTCGTAACAATTGGGGGCTCGTCAAACGGTTCTGTCGGTTATGTTCGGTTCGGTAAGTTTGGCTTTTGTTCTTACTGTGTTAACTGAATTACGTTCTTCTTTGTGAGCGCTTGTTGCGCATTGGTCAACTGTTAGCGTTCGGCTCTGGGACGCTAATTTCCATGCGTTTAATTGGTGACGGGGGAAGCCCGTGACGCAATTGTCCTTATTTGGACTTGTGCGCTCTTGGGGGATATGCAGGTGGTTTATGAAGTGCGGTGCATTTTTGTTGGAGCGGGATGTTTGTTCCATGGATTTGAGTTTAGCGATAGGTAAGTGGCAAGTTTTTAAATGTGCGCTAATAAAACGTTTTGAGCAGGTGTCCCCTTGTAGGCTTTAGCGGCGTTTCCCAACAGGGGTTTCACCGCGTTCTTTACTAGTGTGGAGGTTCGGCGGGTAGAGCTTCCCTCTTCCCCTTTCCCTTCATCGGCTCGGGAGCATTCCGTGGTTTCGAGGGGGTGACAGCCTGCTGGTCGCCTTTCTTGTACCACTGGTTTTTAAATGCATAAGAACCCATCGCCACGCCTCACGAAGACTAGGGTTGAGTTTGTAAGCTTCTTCGCTAGGCAGTTAGCGGGGACACGCTGCGGGTGGTCGCTTTTATTGTGCATGTTGTCGCTTGTCTATTTTTATAACCATGGATCAATTTGGGGCTTTTTATGGTTGAAACCTTCTTGGAAATGAGTGCGAAGAGCAGTTATAATGATGGCAGAGCATTATGGTGATCACTGGAGTGTCACGTAGAAATGTGATCGGCACGTCTAGAAATTTTAAATTTGAGATTGGTGTGTGCTTAAGCCTTGTCTACACTCGTCTCCGTCCTTAATGGCGAGCGTTACTGGTTTGTCCGGTGGGCAGCAAACAGACTTGCGTTTCAAGTTCAGTGGAAGGAAAGTGTGCTTTGAGCCTGGTTGTGCCTGTGAAATAACCGTTCTGGTGGAGGAGTTGGCCCACGTTTTGTTTGAATCCCATGAGAGTATGGTGCTGGACCATGCTGGGTTTGTTATGCGTGTGGCTCTCTGTTTTGTTGGTCATGTGGTGAGAATCCAGGGAAAAATTTGTGAAGCAATGATGTGACTGTTTGGTTTTGTGGAGATGTCGGCTCCCTTTTGGTTGATGCCCTTTTGGTGTTGCTGGCTGTGAGACAGCAGTAACTTTGAGTATGGTGCTGGACCATGCTAAGGGTCATCGTGTTGTGGGTGTCGCTCTCCATAATTTGTTGGTCACTTGCTTTGTTACCTGACTTGTGGAGCAACGTTTTGTGGTAGTGGACCACTTGTTGCTGTGACCTTTTGTGTTGGGTATCACCAGTTCAGATCTGGTTGGTTTACTGGTTATTGCTTTAGCGAGTGGTAACTGGGTGAATCCATTTTGATTTGGCTGTGAACCTGTGGTAGGTCACTTGTGTGTCAGGTTTGTGTTCCTAAGTGGGTTCTTTCCTCATAAGGTACCTTGAACGTTTTGAAACAGTAAGAACATGTCCTGTTGGCTGCTCGACCATTCTGTGCTACTCTTCCTAACCAGTGAGACATGAAGGCTGATGTGACGTTGGTCATCATGAACACCTCTTGGGTAATGTACTACCAGCCCAAACATTTTTAAATTCATATTTGTTTCTTTTTTGAATTTTTAAAGGTTCCCCTTTGGGGCCCTTTTCTTAAGGGTGGGGGTGTTACGGCCCTGGGCCTTAAGGGCTGGGCTGCAGGTGTTGCTTTTGTCTGTCCTTGTGCTCCTCCCCTTTACAGGTGCTGCTGATCAGGTTGATTGGGAACGCAGAGTACTTAAACCTGGCTGTCTCCATCTTCTGGGTCGCCTTCAGCGTCCACTCTGCCGCTTGTGGTGTTCTGTTGCCAGGCCTCAGCTCCCCTCCTTTTTGCACATTTGAGTTTGTCTTTGTTTTGGCACTTCAACACTTCCATATGCACTCATACAACACATCCAAGCATTTGCATCACACCACTTATACTGATATCCACAATCCATTGTTGTTTTTGTTAATAAATATTCATTTTTCTACACTTTAACCCCTGCATGGTCTCCCGTTTTGTTATGACCTTGAGCCAGTCGTAACAGTTACATATATAAATAAACATGACATTGACTATCAACTAGCCCCCTGTATCATCCTCTGTCCTTCCCTGCACCTGTAATGGTGACATGTGCCTGTTGTTTATGTTTTGAGGCCATCCATGTCGTGTCCCTCATCTCCCTGATTCCCGGCAGCTGTGTCGCTCCCTGATTGCTCCCCTTCTTAAGCCTCCCTCCGCAACCCGCACACTGCCAGATTATCGAACGCTTTCAGCAAGTAGTTTCTAGCTCTTCATCCACGCTCTGTGTGTTACTGCCTCGCTCTTGTCCTTTGGATTTTCCCCTTTTGCCTTCCCTTGTTGGACCGCTGTTTTTGCCTACCCGGATCTCGACCCTAGCCTGTTCTCTGACAAAGCTCACGCCCACTCCCTCGGACTCTGCTATCTTCCCCTTCGTGTATGACCTCGGCCCGGTTGACCAAGAACTTGGATCTGGACTTTATTCCTCTGCTCCTCGGTTGTGAGTACGCTGCTCTGCATCTGCGCTTCTCCCTCCGCCCCCACACACTATCTTCTAGCTAGTGCTACAGCTAGTTATCCAGTGTGCCGCCCTTGGCTGTCTCCAATAAAGATCTGTGGTTTTCTGCTCACTCCTGTCTCGTGGCTGATTTCGGGTCCTCCTAGTGTGCTTTTACACCACCATTCAAATAAACACCAAAGGATTTAGAGTCTGAACTAATTAAACCAAGACATCATTTAAAAAGATGAATTACTGTGGTTTCATTCTGTGTTTGTCCTTTACATGCTAAATATGAATTCCATTTTTCATGAAAATTTACAATTTTATGAAAACCCTATTAAGGTTTTATACCTGCAACCTTCCTCACCATGGTTACGTGTATCTTATTCTTAGAGGGACATTGACCTTGCCGTGAACAAAATTGCTTTAATATTCCTAGTAAGTAATGTCCGCCCACTGAAGGTTGGGGCATTTTTTTGTCATTTATCCACTCATCTGGATGTGACATGTTTGAGTCGTCAAGACGTTTCTCATTAACTAATGTTAATTTGGTAGCATAACTTATCTCATCATGCCGTCATAAACCGTTGTAGTATGCTGACAACATGCTGGCTAAAACAGCAAGACATTGGGAGTTACCATGTCAACTGGTGACAGTTTAAAGGCAGGCTGGCTCTTTCTGCAGTCAGGTTGCATGTGCACCCACTATTTGAAAACAAATAATCCCTCTATTTTCATTATTATGGATAATCTTGTTTTTAAAAATATTTAACACTTTTGAGACTTTTGTGCAGTGAAATGATTGCTACACGGTAAGGAAGATGGAATGGGAAGCCATCTGTTCTCTGTACTTGCTTTGTCCAGTGATCCTTTAGATATTTATCTTTTGGGAATGCTTATGGGAAGTTTTTGGGAGGCTTATGTGTTGACTGGGGTGATTAGAATTCCCAGTTGCTGAGCAGCTTTTTAACATTTACCCCAGGATACTGCAACAAACGGCGATAATGAAGGCCAACATGTTAACGTCGGTAGCACACTTGATGCTACCTTCATCTAGGGTTTCACCTTTTAGAAAAGAAAATAAGGGATGCCTTCCATGGTAGGGTGCCCGCCTTTATTTTATGGCTGCTTTTGTTAAAAAAATAAAGAAATAATAATTATAATAAATCAATAGTGCAATCATTTATTTACAGAGATTGGTTAGAGTATCCAAAAATTATACTCAAATCATAGTATAACTTCAACATGTTAAGTAGAAGCTTTAAATAAGCAAGTACAGAAAGTATTTAGTAAAGAGTCTAGTGAAGTACTGTTTAATTGATCATAAGACATGATTTAATATTTTAAATGTGTCATTAGACAGCCAAAAATAAGTTCTGTGCAAATTCTAGTATTTTAAATGGTCAATGGACCATTGACCAGTGCTTTTCTGATCATTTTGAGCACTCAAAGCACTTTACACTAGAGTCACATTTACCCATTTGCACTCACAAACGCTCACACATTTATACACTGATACACTCAGTAGGCAATTTGGGGTTGAGTGCCTTGCCCAAGCACACATCGACATGTGGAAGCTGGAATCGAACCAACAACCTTCAGATCGCAAGACGACTACTCAACCCACACAGCCACAGTCGCCTACTTAAAAGTTTTAAAGTAGGCTACTGTTTTAAAGTAGTAACTTACTTTAATACAAGCTGTTAAAGTTGTGTTACTTTAACACATGGTGGTACAAAGTAGTCTTTAGTGGTGGAAAAGTCCATAGTCCACTTCATATTTATTATCAGAGTTCACAGCGTGGCTAACCTTACCTTCTTGAAGCTTTTGACTTGAGTGTATTCATTCAAGACATCCTGTAGTAAGACCAATTCACTGTTAGTGTCACAATATAGAAAAATATTATTCAAGATTCATACACATCTTTATGTAAAAAACAAGACAGATGGCTGCTCCATCACCACTCCACTTTATTATTATTATTGCAGCTCTGAAACCATTACATTATTGTAAAATAGAAATATACAACACAAACACAAGCTTCTAGTTCCCCACCTAACTCACTCCAGCATATTATGAAACTGACAAAGAAACAAAAATCAAATAAACCCAAACCAGACAGCCAGTAATGTGTGTCATAATCAGTACTGGTATGCAGTATCAGTACTATTCAAATTCCAGTACCAGCACTGTAATTTGCACTCTGATGAGACCCACTTGTCAGATTAAAAGTATGTTTAAAAAATTATGTACGAAAATGGATTTCATTGGTCTGATGTGATATTCTAGCCATAGATATCAAGTTTTCAGTAGCTGTAAGCACAATGTCATCATAACGGATAATAAAAAGGCTTCAAAACCTCAGTCTGTGTGGGATTAACCTAAACGTGTTTCACTTTGTGAATTCAGTCACCAAAATAAATTTACTTTTCAATAATATTTTAATATATTGATTCTCCTCACCAGATACTGTGGGCTCCCCTCAGGGAGCCTGTCCAAGTCTCCTTCCAGGTCAGCTAGGTTCTGGTTTAAGCCATCCATCCCAGCCTGTAGGCTCTTGTATTCAAGATGGTCTCGATCAAATTCTCTTTTGTAGCTTAGACGCTCTTGCTCATCCATAATGGGTGGAAATAAACTGTAAACAGCAAGATACAATCACACACACACACACACACACACACACACACACACACACACACACACACACACACACACACACACACACACACACACACACATAATGCATCACAAAAGTGAGTACACCCTCACATTTCTGCAAATATTTAAGTATATCTTTTCATGGGGCAACACTGACAATGATCTAAAATTTTTGTTATTTTGTGAAGAATCAACAACAAGTGGGACACAATCGTGAGGTGGAACAAAATTTTCTGGATATTTTAAACTTTTTAACAAATAAAAAACTGCAAAGTGGGGCGTGCCATATTATTCGGCCCCCTTGCGTTAGTACTTTGTAGCGCCACCTTTTGATGCAATTACAGCTGCAAGTCGCTTGGGATTTGTGTCTATCAGTTTTGCACATGGAGAGACTGAAATTCTTGAACATTCTTCCTTGCAAAACAGCTGGAGCTCAGTGAGGTTGAACGGAGAGCTATTGTGAACAGCAGTTTTCAGCTCTTTCCACAAATCCTTGATTGGATTCAGGTCTGGACTTTGACTTGGCCATTCTAACACCTAGATACGTTTATTTGTGAACCATTCTGTTGTAGATTTTGCTTTATATTTGGGATCATCGTCTTGTTGGAAAATAAATCTCCATCCCAGTCTCAGGTCTTTTGCAGACTCCAACAGGTTTTCTTCCAGAATGGTCCTGTATTTGGCTCCGTCCATCTTCCCTGTCCCTGCTGAAGAAAAGCAGGCCCAATCCATGATGCTACCACCACCATGTTTGACAGTGGGGATGGAGTGTTCAGGGTGATGAGCTGTGTTGCTTTTACGCCAAACGTATTGTTTTGCATTGCGGCCAAAAAGTTTGATTTTGGTTTCATCTGACCAGAGCTCCTTTTTCCATGTTTGGTGCGTCTCCCAGGTGGCTTGTGGCAAATTTGAAACCAGACTTTTTATGGATATCTTTGAAAAACGGCTTTCTTCTTGCCACTCTTCCTTAAAGGCCAGATTTGTGCAGTGTACCACTGATTGTTGTCCTATGGACAGACTCTCCCACCTCAGCTATAGATCTCAGCAGTATATGGAGCGGTTCGCAGCCAAGTGTGAAGCGGCCGGGATGAGGATCAGTGCCTACAAATCTGAGGCCATGGTCTGAAGCCGGAAAACAGTAGAGTGCCTTCTCCGGGTCGGGGGGGGTGTGTCCTGCCCCAAGTGGAAGGGGGGTGTGTCCTGCCCCAAGTGCCCTGCGCCAAGCGGATTGGCACAGCATCTGCGCCAATCCGCCTGCGCTAATATGGTCATGAGCTTTGGACCATGACCAAAAGAACGAGGTCACAAATTCAAGCGGCCGAAATGGGTTTTCTCCATAGGGTGTCTGGGCTCTCCCTTAGAGATAGGGTAAGAAGTTTGGTCATCCAGGAGGGACTCAGGGTCAGGGGGGTCATCCTGCCTCAAGTGGAGGAGTTTAAATATCTAGGGATCTTGTTCACGAATGAGGGAAGAAGGGAGCGGGAGATCGACAGGTGGATTGGGGCAGCGTCTGTCGTGAAGCGGGCGCTGTACCGGTCCGTCGTGGTGAAGAGAGAGCTGAGTCAAAAAGCGAAGCTCTCGATTTACCGGTCAATCTACGTTCCCACCCTCATCTATGGTCATGAGCTTTGGGTCATGACCGAAAGAACGAGATCACGGATACAAGCGGCCGAAATGGGCTTCCTCCACAGGGTGGCTGGGCTCTCCCTTAGAGAGAGAAGCTCGGTCATCCGGTAGGGACTCAGAGTAGAGCCACTGCTCCTCCACGTCGAGAGGAGCCAGTTGAGGTGGGTCAGGCATCTGGTCAGGATGCCTCCTGGACGCCTCCCAGGTGAGGTGTTCTGAGCATGTCCCACCAGGAGTAGGCCCGGGGAAGACCCAGGACACGCTGGAGGGACTATGTTTCTCGGCTGGCCTGGGAACGCCTTGGGGTTCCCCCGGAGGAGCTGGAACAAGTGGTTGAGGAGGGAAGTCTGGGCCTCCCTTCTGAAGCTGCTGCCCCCACAACCCGACCCCAGATAAGTGGAAGAAAATAGATGGAGATTTATAGATGTACATAACAAAAAATAAAATAAAAAAGTCACTCACACATTGAAATCTTCTTCCAAGTCATCTCCAGACTCAAACCCAGCATCATATTCCTTCAGCCTGGATTTATAGCCTCCTGCAAAACTGCTTATGTCGGAGTCTCTGAAAAAAGAGTTAGGATCTTTAGGTTTTTGTATGAGCCAAGCCATTTTTACAGTGCTGCAACACACTCAGTGGCAGTTTTTCAGTATATTGTCCTCTGCATTCCACAGAGAATTACAATTGATCTACTTGGAAAAGGGGTTAAAAAGCAGTGATCTCCCCAGGCAGAAGTGGATTTGAATAACTAAGTTACCCTGGTAGGTAGAGAGGTTTGCTGTAGTCGAGCTTGTCCAGATACTCTCTTGAACCCCCAACTCTATCATTAGGGTCTCGGACCAACATCTCTGGTTCACCCGACACATTCTTCACCTGAAGTGGGATAATGGAGTTAATGTCCATGTAAACTCAGAAGCTCAAACAGATAATTCATCTAATCTAAATAGAATTCCATTACCCCCCACAAAACCTGTCAAGGGATTATTTCATCATCATATTGAATGTTTCTACTTTCTTTAAATGCGTCTTCAAATCTGTTTATCATTAGCTTGCAAGAGAGAAAAATACAGAGAGAAAAATGGAGACAGTGACAGACAGACATTAGTTTTTTCTGCTTCTTTGAGTCTCTTATTCCAGAAGTCTGATTCTTGAGTTCTATTGAGTTTCTTTTTATCCTAAGGTAACCCATTTTCTCTTATGACTAACTGTGGGTGGATGAGCCATGTACCGAGTCCGACCGGTTCTTCCAGTCTTTCCTGCATGTCTGAATGCGACAGATACCATCACTGCTGTCAACAGGAAGTCTGACAATCTCTAAAACTGTCCATTTAATGTTCTTCTGGAGGACTTGACTAATTTGAAAACTTTGATTTTTAAAGGCTGTTCTGACATAGTTACCAATGTTCCTAATTTCTCATCATTGGAATCAAACTTTGACATAAAAGCTCATTCCAATTCTGCTTTGTGCTCAACACCTCTCTTGAGTTTCAGGACATCATCCTGAAACTAACAATGGCCCAACAGACCACACCCAGAAACTGCAAATGAAACCATCCAACCCTTTCTCACAGGTTATTGAGAATGTTTAGTAAGTTTTTCAACCGTGTTTGCTTCGCATAAAACAAAACAAATGTAGCCTCTGCCCAAATAAATCTAACCCCCTAACCTCTTCTTCACCACCTTACATAAAAACATAATTTTTGAGACTTGTATCCTTTGGATATATAATATCGATAAATAGGAGTAATGTGTTATGAAACAACTTAAGGGAATACACGATTCATTTCAAATTTAAATAAATGTAGATGTAATCGTGACTAGGCCTGTCGCGATACACGATAAATCAATTAATCGCACGATAAATTAAGAGAATCCGTGCTTTCTGATTGGCTACCTGTTACAGTCAACAGGCTGCGTTAAGCTCCCAGACGGGGAAACCTCCTGATTTAGATCGGAGCGGCCACGACGATCTAAATTACATTACATGATGATCGGTTACGAAATCACCAGCAACAATCTTAGAACAGCCAACGATCTAAGATTATCGTAAGGGGAAGATGGGGGCAAAAAATCGTGTAGTGTGAACTAAATTAGGTAGTAGGATGTGCCCGTCTTCTCTATTTAAATCTAGTGATTACTGAAGGGCAACATACAGACTTCATAATCTGCACTCTTTTGGTTGAATGCAGTATTTATTTCCACTTTGACTTTATGTTGTTTAGTTTTTATTCAAGTACGTTTTTTGTTAATGGAGACTGAGAATCCATTTTATTTTTGTTTTTGGTTGTTTAGTTTATTTAGTTCATCAGTTCCAGTGTTACGTGTTCTTCTGAATATAAAGTGTATCTATCTATGGCAGGAAATCGCATGCATCATTAGTTATTTCCATTAAATCAGTGTCAAAAGGTCTTGAAACAATATTATCGTTTATCGAAATAATTTTTTAGACAATCGCTCAGCAAAATTTGTTATCGTGACAGGCCTAATCGTGGCCAACAGTACTACCAGCCCAGTATTGGTTCCCTTTGCTACATCTAGGCGTGGAGAGTTCTAGACCCCCCACGTTGTGCTGTAAAATCTTGCAATGAGATGTTGGCAGCAGATCATTTGAATTGGTGCCTCCAGAGACTATACTTGACAAACAAAATCTAGCCTTAAGATTGAAGTTGTCTATTAATCCTGATCACTATTTAAGAGCTACACATATCAACATCGTATTACAACATCAATACACAAAGAAATAAAGCCAGCAGGTTACAATTAAAACTAACCTTTCACCTTTTTAAAAAAGAGTTTGCAGTTAAAATTGAGCAGAAAATAACATTTTAGGTAAAGTGATCTGTTTTTAGATTAACAAACTCTATCCCATTCCTACTTACCCACTCTCCAACACTGTTGTGGGGAGCAGAGTTAATCTTCACTTCCTCCCAGAGAATTCGGTCTTGGCCCCAGCGCTGGATCAGTGAGCGAGTCTTGACAGCAAACACCAGTAAGATGATGAGGCCAACAACGACCAGAAAACCCAAGACAATTGCTATGGCCTGCAGGACAAAAGTTTCCAATATCAATGAGCTGAAATAACATCTAGCTACACGCATGGTCAATTCCGTCATGCTCGAAATGAGGCTCAGATCTCTCACTGCATACTTAAAGGGTTAGTTGGGGAGAAAAAAAACGCTTTAAACATAAAATCCTTGAACCTTTTACAAGATGAATAATTCTGAATGTAGCCTGGATTTGTTCATAAGTAAATTTGCATCTTAAAGAAATGCTTAATTTACTTGTATCGGCAAAGAAATTAGTTACTGTACGCCAACATAATGTAACATACGATGGACTGTTGTCCATCACATTTAGCACATTAGTCAAACCTATGTAAGGGATCGCATAAAATTCCAACAACAGCCAATGAATGTAATTGATTGTGTTTGCCATCAACATACTAAATGTACCATTTATAAACCCCTACACAAGATGTAAATAAAAATAGAATTGTGTGACCAGAGAAGTTGAATGTTGCCTGGGTCACATGTGCAAAATTGAACTACTACCAACATCAAGGATAAATAATATAAATTAAGACCTCTCAAAGTTTATGATAACATTATGAAACAGGAATAAATTTGCTAACATCCAATGATTGGAAATAGAAGAGAAATAATTCTTCATTTATACAAATGTTGCTTCACCTGAGTTTTAATAATCCTGTATTCATCCTAAAATTAGAATTGTTTAATCTTGATCCAGTAAGATTTGTACTGAATTTACAGTGCTTGGATTTACACACACATTTTTATTTATTTTTTCCTTTTACCTGTACACAAAACACACTCATACATTTTCAAAAAGAAAATTTCACAAAGCTTGTGCACTGCTCTCACAGTCTCAAAAGTAATTGCATTAAAATAATTTAACTCACCTCTTGGGGCTCCACCACACAGTAATGGTAAAGGTACTGGTTGATGAAGATACCCTGGGCCTGAGTCTGTGTCTGGTATTGTGCACATAACTGGATCACCTGGTTGTATAACATAGACCCTGAGGATTGTGCAGTTGGGTTCACTGACACCAGGTAGACGATGGTGGAAATAAGCATCAAAAATGCTAAAATGGCACAGATAATAATGGATACTAGGTAGAACTTTGAAGACCGGGCTGCATTTTGCCTTGAAATCACCAAGATAAATATGATCAGTGTGGCTATGAAAGTAATGGCTGCAATAGCAATGATAAAGCCATTGCCAGATTTGGGGTCAATTTGTGTTCCTCCATAGCCATAGCTGCCGGAACTGCCGCCAAGACCAGCACCGTAAGTGCCACTGCTGCCGTATCCACTGGGTAAACCCGGCATCAGGCCAATTCCACCTCCCATGGCATTCATGTCATAGTCCCATGCAAGAGATGAGGCCACACATGCAAAGATGGCCACACACATGATGACGATGATAATGCACAGTATCTTCATCACACCTGGGGGGGAAGTCCAGCGATAGAATTGAATATTCTTGTCTGCTTTATAGTAGAAGAAGGTTGGGTTTGACGTGGGCTCACTGTGCCTATGTTTGCTGTCAACAGAAGAGCGTAGACAAGCTTTTTTCAATACATGAATGTCACAGTAGGTCAGATTCAAACAAGGCCAAATAGTAAGACTAGTACAAAGAATATTTGCAGTAAATGTTTCACCATTAGCAAACTTTACCCCTCAAAAGTAACATCCCAATAATTGATTTTGGCATGTTGGAAGCAACACTAACAGAAAAAATATTTACCACTGGTAAAGACCACTGGTTTAGCTGATGGAGTCATTTAAGATAGCATTTTAATTTGTTGTTTTAATATTATTTACCTTGAGAGATTTTTAAAGCCTGACTGGATACAACATAACATTGTATTGAAAGCCAAGTCAGTAGTTGAAAGCAGTACCAAGCACTGCAGCATAAAAAATGTGATGCAGGTGATTTACATGCCATGGACCAGAGGTGCCCAATACGTTCATCACGATCGGATCGCGGAAGGTTTTGAGTCGATCTCGGCAGGTGACAAACTGAACGCCGCCAGGACGCTGAGTCCAGCACTTCCTCCTCTGCAGGCTTATCAAACATATTCACTAAGATAACTAAACGGTTGTAGCTTCATTAAAAAAGAATAATTATAAAAAGTCAACGAAACATGCTAAAATTAATTATCTCAGTAATTTTGCAGAATTGTGCGTTTCGGTTCCTTAACAAAAAAAAGAAAAAGGAAAAAAGCGACTCAAAGACCGACTGAGAGCAGAGCAGGAGTTTAAATCAGCTACTCAACCACCGCTGTGTTCATGAGAGGCTTATTAATAATCGAGAAATAAATATCATGTTTGATATCGAGAGAGAGAAAGAGAGAGAGAGAGAGAGAGAGAGAGAGAGAGAAGGTAGAAGTGGTTTAGAGTTGATCGTCTTTTCGGATTGTTTTACCTTTGCTGTGGCTCATCACACCTGATGTAGTTTCTGAACGTTCAATAAACTTTCAGAAACGTTTATCGACTAATTACCTAGTTCTTTGTGAACATACGTCACAACATCAAATAGGACAAATATATTTTCATTAAGTTTTAACAAATTCTACCGCAATAATTATATGAAATCAAATTAGTTATATCCCGACTTCAGAAGATTTACCTTTACCTTTACTGGGCTCTTTGGTTCCTCCTATCAGTCTGTAGTTTCTCATACTGAGATCATCAAATCAAATTTCAGATCCACCATGACTGACTGATACCTGCTGGTGTCAGGTTTGCAACCAGCTTCTGACTGAGAAACCAGTGAGCTGCTCCCAGTGTCAGAATCTCACTGAGGAAGAAACTGCATTAGGTTTTCTGTCACTTTATTATTTCTGCTATAACTGATGTATATTCACATATAAAATAAGTCAATAGAGTTTAATTTGCAATTTTTATGTCTTTGTCATGAGGTAGATCTCAGGTGGCTGGTGAGAGAAAAAGTAGATCTTGCTCTCAAAAAGTTTGGGCACCCCTGCCATGGACTGTTAAAGTAAACAGTAATAAGTCATACAGCAACACAAAATCCAACAGCTGCGGTGTATAAGTAAGCACCCATTTAAATTGTACCTCCATTTTATTAACCTCTCACATGGTTCCATAAAGATTCAATCAATTTGATTGATAAAAATTATACAGTCATATCTGAATTAAATATTCTAGATAAAACTATAGACAATTTATTTAAATTTAGCATCGATAGTTTACTGAATATCATAGTTGATTCTAAAAAATTTTTTGCAAGTATTGTCACAATTTTACAAAAGCAATTTTATTTATGGTTAGCCGAGAAAACAAGAGGGAGAAACATTTTTCAGGAAAATACACTGTATATACATTTTTTTTCTGTATGCAAGACATGCTGAAATAAAGAATGTCACTCGAGTTAACAACAGCTTATGCTAATGTTAAATTACAATTTTACATTCATCTGGATGCGTCAGAGCTGTAGGCCGTCTCTTGAATCGGTCACCAACTTAAGATCAGATTTTTGGTGCTAGTTGGATGTAGTTAAAGTTCTGCTTGGAAGTAAACTGTGATTCACCTACAGCGGTGTAAAAACAGTGTTTGAGCCCTTCCTAATTTCTTTTTTTCCCTTTTTGCGTAATTGACACTTAGGTGTTATCGGGATAGCTCTTAGGACAAGTTGAACGCCAGGACTGCTCCAATCTAAAATTGGGAATATTCAACTTGTTGGATTGAATAGCATGTGATGTTGAACTCACGTTTGATCTCGAGAAGTTTTGTGGGATTTACTGTCTGACTTCTGAATGCTGGTGAGTGAAATCAGTTTGTGTGTGGTTGCTTTGCTTCTGGACAACTGGACACCACACATTCCACAATTCAAGCTGTTTTAGTTTCTATTGTTATGTGTGTGGTATTTAGACACACTGACTTGAAAAGAAAGTCATTCATGAAGTTAATGGTTGGGTGCAGATTGGTCTTCCAAAAGAAAAATAATTATATAGCATTTCAGACAAAATAGCTATAAAGTGGCTTAAGGACAACAAAGTTCATGTTTTAGTGCAGCCCTAATCTCAGTCCCATGGAGTAAGTTGTAGGTAAATCTGGAAAGGAGTGTGTTCGTGAGGCAGCCTATAAACGTGTAAGTAAGTTCTATGACGAGGAATGGGCCAAAATTCTAGTAAACTGTGAGAAGCTAGTAAAAGGAAACTCTGAAGGTTTGACACAAGTCATTCAGTTTAAAAGAGTTATCTCTGGTACTGACCAAGTTCATATAAACGTGTGAATTCAAAAGAAAAACAAAAAATTAAAAATCTACAAAAAATGTTAAAGTTTCTGGCATTTAGCAAAATATTCTGGTAATTCCAGCTAACCTAAAACAAGATTTCATCAAGAAGAACAAGAAGAACAACATTTGTCTTTTTATTCTGTGTAGGTATTTGTCTCATTTTAACTGTAAGATTAAAAAGATATTAAAAGTTGACCCATTTACAATGGGCAAGAAATGTGTGATGTATAATGCTCAGACCTAAAAAAGCAAAGAAATAGAATGAGGTAAAAGTGAGACCACTCACTGTTTACTTCCACTTGGCGGGTACAGATGGTTGCTGTGCCGGTGGCTTGGCATCCTGGAATAATTCTGGATCTCAAACTTCTTAGAAAAAAGAACAATCCTCCTGACTTGAGGAAACAGAGCAAATGTTTGTATAAGACCTGAGACAACCTTTTACTATTCATAAGAACTGACATTCAATGCTACAGGGAACTAACAACCATTAAGGTTTATGTAGAAGGCATTTTATTCAACTTCTCTTTTGATTTTTTTTTGCCTATTAAAATACACTAAGTTGCTCATCTTCAGGGGCTGATAATTAAAAATAACAAGCACTATAGTTTATTCAGAAAGTATTCAGTGCTTTACTCTTTTCAAATTCTCTTTGTCTTTTACTCCAATTTGAATGATTTATGGTTATTTCAACTGTTAACTTTTGTTTTCTCAGTTATGTATGTAGTAGGTTGCAATTCCTTCCTGGAGGACGGCATTGACTGAGACAATCCTGCCATTAACTAATCATTCTCCCTCTCCTGCTGTTAAACTCTGTACTTTCATAAACATTGTAAACAATTTTAAATCAGTTAATCTGTTTCTTGTACATTCTGCTCTGTCTTCTCAAACCCCAGTCTGTCATGGCAGATGGGCGCTTGTACTAAACCCAGTTCTGGTTCTGCTGGAGGTTTCTTCCTGACAGAAACTTTTTAATCTATTTTTAATAATTACTTGAACGCATTGTATTGATTGATAACATTAATTTGGAATGTACATGTCATTGAATTGAAATGGGATTTTTTTGTACAGCACTTGACATATTGTGAATTGGCACTATATAAATGAACTGAATTGGATTATTCTTAAGTTATTTTGAGTAGAGTTTTCTATAAAAAAAGACAATGTACATTAAAAAACTACTTTTCAGAATGACCAATGAAAAACATTGTAGAAACATCATTCAGATGTTTCTGCAATGTGACTTGTAGTACACCGGTTGTCATATCACAACAGAAACTAAATAAGGAAGTCAAACGCATTATCTTAGACATATGAAAGCATATTTGCCAGAGGACAAATATGTAGAAGGATATAAAAGATCTTGAAAGCACTAAGCGTCCCAAAAAGACTGCAAATGTAAGAAGTTAGATCTGACTGCCTGAGCAAACTAAGTATTCAAGGGAGAAGGGTTTTGGTCAGAGTTGGCCAAAAACCCAATGGCAACATATGGTGTTAACTTGTGGAGATAACAGAAAAATCTAGAACCAGCTTGACAACCTCCAGTCCTCAACTCCTGCAACTCCTGCAACTCTTAGACATGTCCCAGGTAAAACAAACCAGAATTGGATTGCTGGATGAACTCATCATCCAATCAAGTTGTACAGAGTCCTGCTAATCACCTAATTATTTGATTCAAGCATGTTGAAGCAGAGACACATCTAATAGTTTCAGGACACAAGCCCTCTAAAACTAGTGTTTGACAGCCCAGATCTGTAAGGTCAAACATTGTTAACCCATTTCACTAATGTCGCATTTATGACCTCTGTAAACACACTTCAGAAATTGTTAGACCAGGAAAAACTAAATACTCTGGTCTGATGAAACCAAACTAGATCTTTGGGCCTGAACTCCAGGTGTCATTTATGGACAAAAACAGCTATGTTTTAAATCACATGGTTAACACCATGCCCAGTTTGAAGCACATGGTAGCATTATACCATGGAGGTGTGAAGAAGTGAATGGGTGTGAATACTTTAATACATTGTAATTTACAGATGAACTTTACAAGCAGTAATTTTTTAAAAATGCATGTCCATTTAAATTTTAGAGCTGTTACGATAAAGATTTATGATAAAGTTTCTATTTGTGTTTGGCAAGTGAATGAAGCAGTCTGATGGATGGCCCCTTCCAAATATTGACCTTGCTCAAGAGCACAAAGGAAAGGCTGCCGTTTGGACCCGAGCATGGTTGTGGTTAAAGAAACTGCTTAAAACTAAATAAATGTTGCCTACAGATGCTGTCATTCAGAAAATTAACAGAGATAGGTCTGTTAATTTTTATTTCCTTAAAAGTACTAGGCATAATACTGCCTAGTACTTTTAAGGAAAGTTTACGCTGGATTACATGAAATACACAGCAAGTTTCTTGTATAGAGCACAGGCTAAAATAAACTTTTCAAGGGATTATATGGCTAAAGTTCAGCTGACACTATTACTGAAAGAATAACAAACTAGTTTTTCTGCTACGGTGTAACCGAGTCGCATTAAAAAGTGTAGCTAACAATGGACTGACTTCAGGTGAAAATTCACAGGCCTCAATAAAACAATTTTTAAGAAAAAAAAACGGAAACTATTTAAGTAATCTATTGAAATAAGTTATGCCTTAATTAGAATACTTATGGTCATCAAATCATCACGGTAAGATTAAAAAATGACCCACCTTGTGATAAAGCTGATCCTGAACAACAGAGTGGCGTCGTCCAAGAATAACAAGCCAAATATGCGCACTCGCAAACCAACATCCATCCACGCCCAGCGCGCAGGTACTCCAGACTTGGCCTCTACAGGTGTGCTTGCGTCACGTGATCTGACGCCACACAGGACTGTCCTGTACAAACCGGCCGTTCAGGTTTTTATGGAAAGAAAAAAAACTTAAACGGCCATTTTGAGAGCAGTTCAGAGACACGTTGTTTGACAACATCTACAACTTTTACAGACTCCATACACCATGAGCCACACAGTATGAATCATTTTTTAACAGAAAAAAACTACAAAATCATTTTCTGCAATTTCTGCACAGCACATTTTTAAAATCCAGTTTCACAGAAAGAAACATTTTCTCCTGCTCAAGTCCCAACGTCAAATAATTTTTATTCCTGCCAGAAATACTTTTTATACCTCTTAAAGTGGTAAAAAAAGGAAAGAAAAGAAAATGATAATAAACTAATAAATAAGACAAAGAAGAAGCAAAGGCATTTATAATATTTCCTTTGGACAATGACTGCTTTTTCAAAAATCTCAGATTACCATGACCTCTTGCATAAAAAAAATCTTTTTTAAGATGCTTACAACACTAGGAAGGTGGGCTAGTCTACATTTCTTGTCAACCCAGAAATGTAGCTTTTTTATTACTTATTTAACCTTTATTTTACAAAATAAATCCCATTAAGACATACGATCTTATGTTCAAAAGAGGTTTATAGCAACATTATATAGAATCAAATAAAGCCTCAAGACTTATTCTGAAAAAGATAAAAGCATCAGACATTTAATCTGAGATTTTAATGACAATTTTATGAAGAAATATATTCAAAACTTTAGGTTTACTTGTTATAGTGCAAGAAAAGAGGTCAGTGTGTGTGCGTGCGTGTGCGTGCGTGTGTGCGTGCGTGTGTGTGTGTGTGTGCGAGTGTGTGTGTGCGTGCGCGTGTGTGTACGTGCGCGTGTGTCCGTGCGTGTGAGTGTGTGTGTGCGTGTGTGTGTGTGTGTGTGTGTGTGCGTGCGTGCGTGCGTGCGTGCGTGTGTGTGTTGTGGCCATTTACATAATGTTTGCAAATTGTAATTGCAAAATCTGTAGTTAATTTGTATATTTGAATTGATTAGATTATGTTGGAAATTGGTTAGACCCTCCCATTAATTTGAGTAATTAAAAACACACCGTGTGCTTGGTGGAGCATTGTTTGGCAAATGTTTGGTGTGTAGATGGGAGGTCTTTGGTGAGTGATTTTTTGACAGCTTACACTTACACTTTTCACTTGTTTGTACTTGAAACGTCATATTAAGTTTGCTTTCATTTTTGGCTAAGTTGTAGGACATTTTTGGTCATTATTTTGACGCTATTTTTTTTTTACAAGAAATAAAGAATATATTTTTTCAAACAAATTAAGTCGGAAGTGCGTTCAAATCAGAAAGCACCTGTTAAAACCCACGGCCTTTGTTGTAACCTTGTTTTTGGAAACTAGAAGGCCGTGACAGTGTGTGTGGGTGTGTACAGCAATCTGTCGGCCATTGTAATCTCCAGCCTAATTTCTATCTATTATTTATATTCCATCAAATACAAATCAAGAAAAATGCCATTAGGTTTTGAACAACCATGCGATCTTGGAAGTAAGCTTGGAAGCTTTATTTTCAACTTGACAAAAATCCCAATGGCATTGCTGATGCAATGGAAACAATACAAAACCCCACAACTGGAAAATAATGAGTTAGTGGTCGATTTCCCATACCTCTGTATCTTTTGAGTGCCATTGAAGCAGCTCAACATAGAAAAAAGGCAGGTGAATTACAGAGGAAACTTTGGAATGCACCTTAAAAATAAAGAACTTTTGTTTCTTAATAAAGAATTTAAAGTTACAATTTTACAAACATATCTTTCTACATTTGTGTTTGTACATATTAAATACATTGATCAATTAATAGGTGCCTGCTGACTGCCTTAAGATGTTTGGACAATATTAATGATTTCTGAGTTCTTTCACACAAAATCCCGACATAATTCAGTCATGTGAACACACATTTGTTATAGGAAAGTACTCTTTTGGTTATAATCTTACAAACAACATATAAACAAACAGGTTACACAAACCTCACATTTTACACTTTCATCTGTAGTGATAGAAAGGGCTTGTACAGTGGCTGGACTGACACACAGTCCTTACTGTCAAAGAAACACAGGGACAAAGTAGAGTTCTTATAAAAAAAACACTAGGTTATAAAACAAAACCACATCTGACACAAAATACACACACATACAATTTAAAAGAAAAGTTAACAGTAGAGTTGCACTGAAAAGAGGAGAAATCTCACATTTTGCATCAGTCCTGATCTGTAGTCTGCAGAACTACACCACAGGGTTTGGTTCACAACAATGTTTCAAAAGGCATTATATTACACTATATAATACAACAGATGAGCTGCTTCACCATAAAACACAGCTGCAAAAACAGTCATTGTAGTAAGAAATTATAGGCGTTTGCATGGTTTGAACATTTCCAGAGTCTCAGGAATGTACTTCATTTTTTTTTAGTCTGTTTGTTTGTTCATTGATGATGACATGGTGACATGTGTGTTCTTAAGGTAAGATTTAAATCACTGTTGAAACTGATAAAGATGTGTTCATTTCTACATTTACATCTGACAGATTGCATTTTCCTTTCTTTCTGTATTCTGATTAAAAGTGAACATTGACCTTTGTGTGTTCATCATCAAGCAGACGTGAAGTTAAGATCATGGATGTATCTGTGTTCAATGAGCAACAAGTTATGTTTATGTGTATTTTACATCCACATAAAATGTTTTCCTCAGTGTAACCTTGCCCACACTTTACTGAATACACCATTCCATGAGTTAGTACAGACACAGGCTCAAATGAAATCGATCCATGTTTCCATTCCTGAAGCACACATCTATATGATGGGAATCTTTCAAACAGGCTAATACCCAGCACAGCAATGAGCAGATACAGTTATTAACTTTAATTGGTCTTTTATACAACAAAGTATTTTTAAAGAAAGTGACTACAGACATGAATGTTTCTCATACCCTAGTCCAGTGGTCCCCAACCTTTTTCTTACCGCGGACCGGTCAACACTTGGAAAATTTTGCTGCGTCAGATAAGGCTACTGCATGTTGGTGTTCCCACTAAAACCTGAGTATACTCAATTTGGGTTGTCTTGGCCTTTTTCTCGCAGCCTGTGGGGTTTTCCCTGACTGGGAACGAGAATACAACCTGCTGAATGTGGCAGGTAGCCAATCAGAAAGCGCGGTGACGTCAGAACAGAGGGGAATCCTAAACAGCTGACATCACGCAACTGAGAGACCGGTGGATATCGGAGATATGTGGAAATATTTATTATATGTAAAGGTCGTTATTACATATTATTATGTTTATGTCCAGTTAAAAATGTTAACTATGAAAGAAAACAGTCACCTCCAAATCATAGTGCAGCAAATAGAGCAGCTGCTCCCGTCGTCTTTTATCCACCGCCTTTTCTTTTTGTTACATCTTTTATCTCTTAAAATGACTCGACAAACTATCACTATTGCTTCTACATCGTCATCCATGTTTGCTTATTCTAAATTCCCATATGCTATGTTGGAAGTTTTGTGGATTTTCTTCTGGAATCGTGATGTTCATGACTGGAATCGGTTCGTGTGGTGTGTTGTTCCTGCTGTGGCTGGAGTCAAGAACCGATCGCACCTGTTGTTCTTTATGAGCTCTGTGGTCACAGAGGTTTGGGGAATCGGCCGACAATTCTTAAATCTTGCCTTCTAAACCAGACTTAAGACTCACAAGCTCTACTCATCTCCTCTCGACCACTGCCCAAACGTTCTCTGACTCTGGTCGCTATGGTAATGTTTACATATCCCTTAAAAATAAGATCCAGATGCGCCGCAAAAACGAACATTTTACTTTTGTGAAAATTTTAACTCACGATAATGACTAACGGAGCCCTGAGCTTGTTTCTCTGCAACGAGACGGCTCCATCTGGGAGTGAGGGGAGACAATGACATCTGAAGTGTTGCTTATATCCACAGCCTGCTTGGTCTCTACGTGGCGAAGCAGTTTGAAGCTTCATTCCCTCATTAGCAGCCGGTCGCCGCATGTTACGCAGAGCGGGCTTGTAATGTGGGACTCACCCAGTGGCGCAACTACACATTATCCAGTTGGATGCGAAAACTTTCCAAAGACATCTGATCTGTTTCTTACTCATTTTGCTGCTTGTGGGCTCAATGTTGGTGCGCAAGTAACCGAGAGAATCCGGTTAAAGGATTTTCAAAATAAAAGATCCTCCAGACTCAAATAATACATAAAACGGAAATATATAATTATTTCTTGTGCGGCCCGGTACCAATTGGTCCACGGACCGGGGGTTGGGGACCACTGCCCTAGTCCATGATATAGTTGTACTCCTGAATCTTCTGTTTGATGTGGGACAGCTTGCTTTTTAGGTACTCACAACGTTCCCTTTTTTCCAAAAAGGTTGGGTCCTGTCAAAAAAATGAGTAGAAGACGAAATTAATCAGTGTCAGAAACAATTCTTCACGTAATTAAAGAATAGAACGCTTATGATGTTGCAGCTAAGTATGGTTTGTACACTATAGAAATGTTAACATTGATAAGTTCAATCAAATCTTTATTTGTCTTATTATGTCCCCTAAATTTGTTGGCTAAATTGGAGCCAATAAATATGGCTCCAATTTATTGTGAATTAGAGCCATATAAATATTGGAACGCGAAAAGACTTGATCATAATAAGTGTGGAAAAGAACTGGCTATAAATCTCAGTTTTTACATGTACTCACAGCTTTCTTCCTTTGATATTCCGATAGGATGCTACTAATCCGTTCTTTCTCCTGAAAAAAATGAAAGGATTAATGGGCAGAAGCATTTGGTCTATGTCCAGTTTTGTCTGTAGGTGACTGAGTGGGAGGTGTACCATTTGACTTGAGGGTCTCGAGGGGAGATTCTGCATAATCTCATCCATCTCTTCAAACTTCTTAGCCATGATCTGGACTTCAGCATGAAGCTCTCTGTATTCAGCATACTGGTCATTGAAGACGGCCTTATACTGGTCCCTCTCCTCATCCGACAGGATGCTGGGATACTTTCTGAAAAGGCATCACACATCAATGTGCAAACAGAGGCAAATGAATTTTGTTTCAGGTTCAATAATTCCATTAGTATAGATTCCAAAACAAATAACATTAGCAGGTTTGTGGTTTGAAAGAAATATGAAGAGCAGAACCTTTTAAAGTAAAGATATATTTTAATTTGTATTTATTACATGTTTGTTCCTTAAACAGCTACTAGGGAATGGTGATCTTGAGCATGATGATTATGGCTAATTCCCATTCTAAGACAATCATGAGTTAAGCATGTTTCAAACAGCGCTGTCATAGGGAGTCCTGAACCTACACTATGGAAGTTGATCTGCTGACATAATAGTGCAGGGAGCGTTTTAGAACATACTGTACAGCAGATACTTTGGAATAAATGGCACAGTGTCAGCAGTTCAAACGTGAACATATAGAAGATATATCTGTTTGGATTTCTAATGGTTATTATTAGTGGTGGGACTCAATTAAAAAATGAATTGCATGAATTTCAAGGTCTGTAATTAAATGAATCACAATTTAATTAAAAAATCATATATCGACAACATATTTTAGAATTCAAAAATCATTTTGGCTGCTAAGTCTTTGAATAAATAGGCATGTGCATTTAGAATAAAAATATTTATTGTTTTTATTTTGTAATTTAGGTTATTCATTCATTATTGACTGTCAAGAAAAGTGTCTATAAATGAAACATATTATTATTATTATTATTATTATTATTATTATTATTATTATTATTATTATTATTATTATTATTATTGTTATTATTCAGATATGTGCAAAGTTTTATTACATCTATTCAACTTTCATGTGTTTCAAGAACTCCTGATGGAACTTCAGGAGTTCTGATGGATCCATGAAACTTTTTTGAAAAAATACTTCTTTAGAAATGTGACCTGTGGACAGTCTTTTCCTGCACCCCGTCAGATAATTTTTTTTATCACTGTCTTCATATTGAGTTCTTTCCTTTTATGCATACAGTTTCTATACAGTCTGTGAATACAAAGAGATGTTTATTCAACACAGATACAAAATAATATACAGAAAATTAATCCCTACAAAGTAATCTCATTTAGCCCACCCAGGTCACTACCCAGTAGATTAACGCACTACATTCCTATCCCTCACAGAAGTGGAACATATTTTAATAAAATGAATTAACTTAATTAATTTGGAGCATCATTGTACATTTTGAAATGAGTCAAGAAAGGGTCCCCATGTTTTTTTTAAATTTACTGGTTGAGTGTGGAAGAGAGCATCTAATTCTTTCCGGTTTCAAACACGACATAAGGTCATGTAACCACTGCTTGTGAGTTGGAGGAGCAGCACTTTCCACCTGGTCAGAACTGTACGCCTCGCTAACAGTGAACAAAATGCCAGTGCCTGCCGTTTAAAGGCTGGTAAAGGCAACCCGTCACCACTGAAGCCAAAAAGAGCCAAGAGAGGGCCAGGTGTTACTGCCATCCCAGCCAGCCTGGACATCGTTCGGAAAACATCTGTCCAGAACTGACCAAGGGCGGGGCAGGACCAGTACATATAAACCAGTGTTCATATGTACTGGTTTTGCATTTGTCGCAGTATGGGGTGATTTCTGGATAGAAACAAGATAGTTTGCTTTTGGACAGATGGACTCTATGTGCTATTTTAAACTGAATGAGACAATGGCATGCAGACAGAGATGTTGTATTCACCAGTTTAAGTATAGAGGCCCATGTCTCATCCAGTATAGCCATATACAAGTCCTCTTCCCATGAAGTTTTAAGTTTAGATGAGGAGGTCTCTTTCATAGTCAATATTTTATTATAAAGCCACAAAACCAGCCCTTTATGAGTTGGGTTCAACAATAGGATGGTTTCTAACAGTGTATGCTCTCTCTGGCAGAGAAACTGAGCCTGAAAGGTGAGACTGAAGAAAGTTTCAGGCTTGCAAATATAAAAAAAAAGGGATTTAGGTAAACCATATTTATTGCTAAGTTCCTCAAATAATGCCAAATTCTTCTCTATGAAAAGGTCCTTAAAATGAGTAAGCCCCCTCCGGTGCCACTCTAGGAACACCTCGTCCTGAACAGATGGTTTTAAAAAATGGTTAAGTGCAACTTAAGAGAGAAAAATTGTGGAGTTTAAAATATTTCCTAAACTGACCCCATATTTTCAGTGAGTGTTTCACTACAGGGTTTAAAATAGGCTTAGCTGAAGTGAGCGAGTGGGGAGCAAAGCACAACCGGGATGGATATGTTGTTACCACTGCATAGCTCCATAGCCACCCAGTCAGGGCAGCCACCCAGGCTATGGTAAAAATATAAGAACACTAAGCATCTAAGGTTGGCAGCCCAATAATAAAACCGGAAATTGGGAAAGGCAAACCCCCCTGCTGTTTAGGTTTTTGGAGTTGTAATTTATTAAGCCATGGGCGTTTACCCTGCCAAATGAAGGATGAAAAAAATTGAGTCTAGTTCATTAAAAAAAGTATTAGGAATAAAGATAGGTAATCTTTATTCCTGAAAGAGGTATAGAAATTTGGGTAGTATATTCATTTTAACTGAGTTGATACGTCCCACAAGGGACATGGAAAAGGGCGTCCATTTTATGAGGGATCCCTTCACTTGGTTCAACAGTTCAATCAAATTCTCTTTGAACAGGTTTCTACGTTTTTTTTGTCACTGTGATACCAAGGTATGTGAGTTTTTGTCTTTCAATTCTGAGTGGCAGATTAGCAAAATCTGACAAATTAGCTTTATTGCCTATGGGGAAAAGCTCACTTTTGGTAAGGTTCAACTTATACCCAGAAATCTGACCGAATTGGCTAAATATATCGAGAGCAAAAGGCAGTGAGGTTGATGGTTTGGAAATAAAAAGTAAAAGGTCATCTGCTTAAAGTGACACTTTATGTTCCATGTCATTCCTCCAAATACCAGATATCTCTTTACTGGTCTTAAGTGCAATGGGTAGGGGCTCTGTGGCCAGATCAAACAGCAGGGGGCTAAGAGGTCAGCCCTGACGGGTGCCTCTTTGTAGTTTAAATGGTTTTGAAGTCTGAAAATTGGTACTAACTGTGGCAGATGGTTGCTGGTATAATAATTTAATCCATGAAATGAAGTTTCCTCCAAAGCCAAATCTAACAAGGGCCGCAAAAAGATAGTCAAACTCAACTCAGGCTTTTTCAGAGTCCAAAGAGACAACTCACTCAGCCGAACCTGTGGCACCGGAATAAACAATATTAAACAGACTTCTAATATGAAAATATGAGTGCCGACCGTTAATAAAACCTGAAATAACCGATGGTAAAACAGTTTCAAGCCATCAGATCATCTTTTAAACAAAAATTAACCTAGCGGACCAAGAGAAGCTTCTTTGTCATTCATGTCTGCAAATGTCGATTGTGCATCTGATTTGCAGGTGTACCAAAAACAAACAAATACAAATACAGCTATGCTTGGAACTTTTGCATGTGTTAAATTCTTCAATGGCTTAAAATCAACTAAAATCAAAATTTAGGTGTTAAAGTTCTGAGTCTAATTATTATTGATTCTTGGTGACACAGCTATGCCATTTTATGTTGCAGTTTTATAAAGCTGAGCTTTAGAAATGTTATGTCAATTAGCATCCAGTTCACTGCTTCAGTTAGTGTCAATTTTTATTTTATTTTTACTGTATACATAGTCTAGTAAGGAAAACAGCAATTAAATTGCATCCATTCCCTGATACAGGACACGTCTGCCTTACTTAAATAGTATGTTTTCTTGTCTTTCCCAATACAAGATCACTTAAAGAAATTAGCTTCTGTTAAATGTATGTATACCCCAGGAAAGAGAAAATCATATTTAATAATCTACAAAATCCTGGGCGCTCTGGTCACCTGCACTAAATTTTACTCCAGATGGTTCTTTCAACTCAGCAATATTGAAACACAAGAACTTAGAGGTTTATTTGTTTTTAAGCCTTTTCAAATATACATAAGAAATGCAAAAGGGGCACCTCAAAGAGATAACAGAAAATTGCATCATAAAAAGATGTTAAGTCCTTACATCAACAGATGTAAGGACACATATTCGAAAATGGAATAGACCACTCACGCAACATAATCCGCTATGATGACAGGTTTGGGAATATAACCAGATGGTATGTGACCTCGAAGAATCTCTGGTTCTGCTGCCATGAGAGGAGCAGATCCAGCATTGTTTGGAGCATTCATGATGTCAGGCTGAATGGTAGGAAGAGGCGTCTCTGAGGCTCTTGAGGCTGAATCCAGCTGCAGCAGTAAACATTTAGTACAACATACTGTGAAGAAGTCCATGCAGCATGGAGGGAAATAAATAAAACTCTTCTTGGGTACTGATCTTTTCATTGCACCCCTTTGGAGCTCTGACAGTTGACTCACTTCCCTCCTTGTTATCTTGATCTTAGCCTCTAACCGTCTTTTCCATGGTGGGTATTGGGTCTCATGGTTGCTCTTATAACCAAGCATCTCAAGGATCACTGATGCTGAGTTGTATATCAGCTCATTGGTTTCTGTTATGGTGTTGGTAGGGATCGTTCTCAATGCCGAATTCACATCTTCAATGAGACTTTCTGATGGTACTTCACTCAGCCGTTGTAATTGGCGTCGGGGTTGTCTGGTGTTCATTCGGGCCATGATTCTCTCTCTCAGGTCAGTTGCTGCCTCGTTCAGCTCAGATGGTCGGTTCATTACTGGGGCTACATACCCAGTCTCTGGGCGGGGAGTTGTAGTTGACTCCCTTCTGACCTGGCATCCTGGCTCCTTCCCGTAGCACTTGTGTCGTACCTCGTCAATCTCAAGTTGTGACAGCAGTTGCCGTTTGCGGATGTTGGAACACTGAGCTACTAGTTGTTTGGCAGTTAGTGTTGACTGGGGATGTCGAGCTAACCATTCCTCCCACAGTCTTTGCATGTAGCCCCTCTGACTAGGATTACTTGAGTAGTAGCATTCCAACAGATCCATGTTTTCATCTCTCGCCCATTTCCGTCTTGTTCCAGTAGCCCACTTTTCATCAGGGTGCTCTGGTCCCCCAGCACCTGACGCAGACCTTGTTTGACCGGGCGACGTCTGAGCCGGCATGTCATGCTTATTTGTGTCTCTCATGGTATGAGGTAGGCTATATAGCTCCAAGGGTCTTGCCTAAGGACCCACACTGACAGCTCAATGTCACCGTTGTAACTTTTTGCCCCAGCCCCCAGCCTGGCCTCGAACCCGGGTCTCCCGGGTGGAAGACTGGTGACTTACCTATTGAGCTATACAGTCAGCTATCTATATATATATATATATATATATATATATATATATATATATATATATATATATATATATATATATATATATATATATATGGTTTTGAAGCCAAAGAAATAAGAAATTATATATATAAAGAGGCAGTATTACATTCTTCTTGATGTGGGTTTTATGAGATGGAAGCCCAAATTATGTAAAAATAAAGAAACAAATACTTGAAAAAGTCTAAACTGTGGACCCTGACTATAACCTATGAAAGTTTAATATTTTGAATGGAATTATGGGGATTACGCAATGTTTCCATGACATTCAAATTTTTTGGAAAGGGTCTGTATATACTGTGGCTAAAAATATGTGTGTGGTAAAATAAAACTGATGTGGACAGAGTCGAACACAAACCAAAGGTTACTTAAGCTCTGTGATGCTATATCAGCGACAATGGTTCAGAGCAGAGGCAGACACAACAGTTGAATTGCTTCATCAATCAGTCAGTAACGAGATAAACAAACATTCAAGTTTTCAAGAGATGGTGGTGAGGAGAAAGATAAAACAGCGCTTAGTAAATAATTTGAATAAAGTTATATTGAAGTGAATTTAATTCAGTTGAATTCAAACTCTTAGGACTCAAGAAAGATTCAGAGCACTCAGAATTTCAACATGCATTAATAATATATTAGAAATATATTTGGCAGAAAAATGTATGTAGTAATTTTCAATTAGAGCCACAAACAAGCATGCCAAAAAGACTTTCCCATATGGTGCAGAAAAAGTCCTTGACAATTTGTTAGCTTAAAACTTGAAATGATTCAAAGATAGTTAGAGACTTATAGAAGTTTGCAGTGCCCAAAGTTGCTTACTGCAGAGGTGTCTGTTATTTATTTATTTTATGCGCCATGCACCACAACACAGCTTTTGTTATTTTTAATGGACACCAGAAATGTATGTAATTCACTTCTTGTCATGTAGGACAGGTTGTATGGTGAGGGATGTGGGGAGCTTGATGAAAAACAATTACATCACTCACTTTTTTCCTGTTTGTTTCTTTCCGGTATCTTAAAGAGCATGAACACCTACAAGTAAAAGAATCCTGTTTTTGCAACCCTTCTGACTCTGTAATCTAGCTCGACATGCTAGTAGTTCTGGTACCTTATAACCTCTCATCATCAATTGAATTGATTTAGATATTTGCCACATGTCCAGAGTAGCAAACAATTCAATAACTGTTTTAAAGTTTAAAAACAGCTTTAAAACAGCTGACTGTTTTAAAGCAGCTTTCTTATGCACACATGGAGGTGGATTATAGCTCAACCATGTATGTAATATCAAACTACTAACTGAGATTAAACATTTATTCATGAAGGTGAAGAGAGATGTTTGGGTCAGACCTCCTGTGCCAGCACCTCCTTTCTCATCCTGGCTGCTTCGTGCCTCCACAGCTTCAGACAAACTCCTGCACTGATAAAGTAGAGCACCATGGTGAGGAACAGGAAGACTATGGCTGCTGTTTGGCCAGCCTCTGTGCGACAAAATGCACCATTGACTCCATTATTGAAGATGGGCATGTTGCATAGTCCTCCTCTGGTTGTGTCTCTTACATACACTATCCCTGCTGCCATATATAGCACTGCCAGTACAAAGTTGATAGAGCACTCTGTCAGTGGCCACCAAGAGGAATCAAGAAGAATGGCTCTGTAGTACAGAGTCATACCAAGAACAACAAGGATTACAGTCACTATCCATGCTATCCCTGCCACTACAAGAACAAAAGGTGTTTTGGGACCTGTGTAGGTACCGCCCCCATTTCCATATGCTGAAGCCCCTACACCAAGTCCTCCATACATCTGTGGTTGGGAGTATCCATACATATTAAACCATTCATTATCCTTGTGCACATAAGCACAGACACATGCGAACACAGCAGCTCCAAGTAGCAACTGCACACAACCCAGGATCCTGAGTAGGCCAGCCCAAGACTTCATGTAGGCATAGCGCTGATGGTACTCCTCTACCCGCTCCTGGTAGGTCTGGGCTGAGAGATTACTGTGCACTGCAGAACCCAAGTCCATAGCTTCAGCACCCAGCATCAATCCATCTTTCTCCTTTTGAGAGGTATAACCCCCCAGTGACCCACCGTAGGGGTCCCGATAAGAGCCAGGAAGTGAAGGAGATGGAGGGGCAGAGTTGGGCGGTGAGCAGGGCACTCCTGTTGTGGTGTGGCAGGGGGTATTCTTACTGGCTGATGGGGCAGGGGAGTGAGGTTGTGTAGAAGAAGTAACAGGCCACCCCTGGCTGCTTCGGTTCCCACTGTTGAACCGGAAAAGGTTTTTAACAGAATCGGGAATAAAGCGACGAACTGGCTTGATGTCCATTGCTTCACAGTCCCCCTCAGCTGGTTCCTCGTCACTGGAGGGATAGAAAGATTCAGGTCCCACAGCTGGCTGCTCAGGTAGGGGAGGAGGGGGGAGGGGATCGAAGCTGACTGCTGGAACAGTCTCATGTAGTGGTGGTGGGGGTGGGAGAGGGGGCAGTTCAGTGTCCCTCCATCCAGGACCCACTGGGACCTGGTCATAGAGAGGCATTTCTCTCACACGGTCAAACCTAGATGCGGACATCACAACCTGAACTCCCTCTGGAAGCAAACACATAGAAAACATAACTTACCACTAAACCAAGAACTGCTTTACAAATTAATACTTTTTTATTCAAACGTAACTTGAGTTAGCATTGGATTTTTAAAACAAATCCTTGAAATCATGTATGTATGTGTTTTTTCTTACATTGCCTTTAATTTAAAGATATGATACTTTGATGTGACTTTAGTTTTTTTCTGAAACATGGGTGCATCTGTGATAATTCACTATCCAAGTGTTAAAGACAAGACAATATTAGATGTTCACAAAAAATGGAAAGATGAGAAGGCAGACATGAGGTCAGGCAGCTTCCAACATTTGGATGTGAATTACTTAATATTTTTGTTCAGCTCTGTATAGTAAGAAAATAGTATGTGCCTGGATAGCCCAAGACTTTCCAGTCGTTTCTATGCAAGAATCATGGAGTTCAGAGGGACCAAAATGTTTCTCTACCTTAGACTGTAAAATTCCTGAGTTTGGAAACTCACTAACAACAGCCAGTCAGACCTCTGGGAGTGTGACCTTAAATGCTAGTTTCACTATTTACAAGCAGACTTAACATGGCTGACGAAATGTGACCTGTCTTTTGTCTCACACTTGTAAACATCTCTGATTACTACTGTTAGTAAAGTCATTAAAAAAGCAGCTTACCTACTGATAATTCTCTGTTTATTCCTCAGAGTGCAACAGCTGTGGTGCTTGTGGCCGTGTCTCTGATTGGGGGAAAAGGCATCAGTATGAGCTGAGGGAAGGGAAGCTGTTCCCAAGTGTGAAACTCACTTGACCTGTTTGACCAGACCAGCCTCATGGTGCATTCACTGTCTCCTCTCATACCCGACAACATTCACAGTTAATGTTGTTTTGGTTGTTTTTGTCCTTCATCTCCTTTGTCTGGTATAGAGTTGGTCTGTAGTTATCTAAACCCTGCTCAAGGAAATTGAACTTTTTTACAATATGCAGTGTGAATAGGATTTAGTTGAGTTAAATTAAACTGTTTCTCTTAAGCAGTTAATTTTTATTAACTTACTCCACTTAAGAAACTGACATATCAACCTCTATTAAGAGAAAATTATTTCTCAGCTATATTCAACTCACACACAAAAATAGACAGATATCCAGCAAAACTTCATAAATCATCCCTCAAAACATGTTAGGTACTTCTGAGATGTTGTTTTTCACTTTGAGTAGAAGAAAATAAATACAAAAGCTGAGTCCATCTTCAAATGTGTTTGCAGTTAGAAAACAGAACTTATACACCCACCAAGCTTTTGGGGCTGCTGATTGGCAGGAAACATAACCCCAAAAAGAGAGCTGTCAACAAGAGAAAGAATGGAAAGATTCCTTCAAGACGGGACACCAGGATAGAGTACCAAACAAATAGGAAGGTTGTAACAAACAAAAAAAAACACCCAGGTACATCAAGAGAGACATGAAAGCCTGAAGGTAGGAATTTCCAATTAAAATGTCTTGCAAGGAAAAAAATGCAGAAACAAAAATCTGTGACTGAACCATAACAAATAATTTAGTTAAAGAAAAATTATTTCTATACAAAGAATTTGAACACATACCTTGACTAACACCTAAACAAAGGCAAATTATGCATAAAGAAGTAGCCATGCACTCTGGATGAACTGATGAAAGTGGGTTTTAGAGATGAATTCTGGGTTTTTACATTCATTAACGAAAGATATGAGAACCAAAGATCTGTTTCCATCCCAGTTGAACATGAAAAGGACTGTAAAAGTCAAATTTCCACAGTTGTTGATAACACGGAATGGAACGTCAGAGAAATGTACAAGTGTGTCTGCCAGCTCTTCTTTGCAGTTTGTGTGACGAGGGAGGTCAGGAGCGCCCCATCCTCATGACCTCACCTGATCTGCTGCAGGTGTTTTAGCACACCTTTCCTCACCAGGTGGAATATATTAGGATCTGGACGCCAGCACTTTGATGCTTTCATAAAAGGATATGTGGGAATAGAAATATTTATTCAAATGTTTAAAATATAAATTTCCAAATGCATCTCAGATCAACTATCTGTTTTTACAGCTGAAATGGTGGCAGTCATAATAAGCTTGAAGTGAGTAGAGGAGGTTCGACCAGATGGTGGTGGTGTGCATGGATTCCAAAGTAGTTGTATTCAGGGAAAAGAAAATAATAGGAAAGACTTATTAGAGATTCAACACCATTTATTCAGGTTACACAGGGGGGGCATTCCCTTGCATATTTTCTTTCTCCACAGTGATTTTTGTTAAGTAACATTAGTCTGTGGTCTTATTACTGATCATTTACGTACATCAAAGTCATTTTGCAATTCTTATACCTTACCCTCCAAAAGAAAAAAGTTTGATATTTTAGACATCTAAATCATACATCTAAATGCATAGAACAGCTTTTCTCAGATATTTGCTATTATGTCAAAATTTATTGAAGGCTTTAAAATAAAAAGAAATTCAGAAAAAAGGGCTTTGTTGAACAGTTAATGACTTTGCTTTATTTATTCTGACCAATTAATTTCTTCTTCTTTTCCTTTCGCTTTTTTCCTTTTAGGGGTCGCCACAGTGAGTCATCCGTCTCCATGTAACCCTGTCTTCCACATCTTCTTCTCTCACACCAACTACCTTCATGTCCTCTTTCACTCCATCCATAAATCTCCTCTTTGGTCTTCCTCTAGGTCTCTTTCCTGGCAGGTCCGTCCTCAGCATCCTTCTACCGATGTATTCAGTGTCTCTCCTCTGTACATGTCCAAACCATCTCAATCTGGCTTCTCGGACTTTATCCGAGCTCATGTCAGATGAGAAACAGCTCATCTGACATAATGTATTCATTTCTGATCTTATCCATCCTTGTCACTCCCAAAGAGAACCTCAACATCTTCATCTCTGCTACCTCCAGCTCTGCCTCCTGCATCTTCGTCATTGCCAGTGTCTCTAAGAGCCACCAGGGGGCTCTTGGGGCCCCCTGGTGGCTGCGGGAGGTATACCGCACGCTTCGCCAGCCGTGCAACGTGCAGAGCATCCAAAAGTCCAAAGCTCCGGTCAGAAGTTAAGTAAGCAAAACAATGTCTCAAAAATGGACTTATCTTTCAGGGAGGGAGAAAAAAAAGAGGAAGAATAGAAAAAAGCCAAGATAAAGGTTTGTTTTAAGGTGCCTTGGTAATGTAATGTAAAAGATTTGTAAAACTGCTAATTTTTTATTGTTTTATTTCCTTTATTTAACCAGGTAAACCCCATTGAGATCCAGATCTCATTTACAATAGGGACCCGCAGAAGTCTGCAGTACACAGTGTTGAGGAAAAATGACTATTTTTAGTGTTTAACACAGTTTAAACCTTTTAGAATAAATTTCTTAATTTTGAACAGGTTTCTGTTAGTGATTAGTATGGAGAGCCATTTCAGCCAAAATTAATTAAATAAATAAATAAATGGGTGAAATAAATAAAAAATGAGTAAAATAAATCAAAAAATGAAGAAAATGAGTGAAATAAATAAATAATTTGTTAAATAAATAATTTAGCTTTTTCATTAACCCATTTTTTCATTTATTTATTTTTCATATTATCAATTTCTCAATTTCCCTTTTTTCATTAATCTATTTTTCATTTACCCAGTTTTCATTAATCTATTTTTCATTTAACCATTTTTTAATTTAGCTTTTTCATTAACCCCATTTTTCATTTCTTTATTTTTCACATTATCAATTTCCCAATTTCTCTTTTTCATTTATCTATTTTTTATTTATCCCTTTATCCATTTACCCATTTTTCATTAATTTATTTTTCAATTAACCACTTTTCAATTTCCCTTTTTTATTAACCCAATTTTTTCATTTATTTATTTTTCAGATTATCAATTTCTCTATTTCTCTTTCATTTATCTATATTTCATTAATCTATTTTTCATTTGTCCATTTTTCATTGATCCCTTTATCTATTTACCCATTTTTCATTAATCTATTTTTTAATTTAAACATTGATTTCCTTTTTCCATTAACCCGATTTTCTATTTCCCAGTTTCATTAATCAATTTCTCATATATCCCTTTTTTATTTACCCAATTTTCTTTTATCTATTTTTCATTCAACATTTGTTTGAAAAATCTTTACTTTTCCCATTTTCCAATTCCCCTTATTCATTTAGTATTTCCTTATTTTCTTATTTATCACATTCTATTTCCCCGCAAAACTTAGGGAAAAAATAAATGCAAATGAGGAGAGGCACGTCATCAGGCTACAACTTCCCCAATTGGTTGGTTAGCGTCACACCCACATGCATGTAAAGTAAATATGACTATTAATTTAAGTATTTCTTTGTATGTATAACTTGCCCACCTTAGTTTCCCTGTTTTTGGTCAACTTGTGCCTCAACATTTGGTTACTGTTCCTTAGAGGTGGACAGAGGACCCACAATTTATCCTCCAGGAATAACAGTAGCACTTCAACATGTTTTTACTCAAAGTAAATCGTAGCTGAATAAGAAATTAAACAAGAGTAAAGAAGCATTTGGTAAAAAGTTGATCAGTACTGAGTAACTGATCAAATTATCAATTATTTCATATCTTTAAAAAATTACACTATTAGAAGGCCCAAAATATTAAGTTCAGTGGAAATTCTGGTATTTTAAAGACAAAATGAAAAATTAGTTTAAATAATAGTGATGCTTCATAATAAAATGACTTGAGTAAAAGTAAAAAGTTCAGCATAGTAAGAGTATTCCTAAAAGTTCATTTGAGTTTCAAAAAGTTACTCAACTATATTTAAGTAAATGTAATTAGTCACTCCTAAACTCTGCCCTTCTGAGGGAATAGGAGAAGGAACTGTTAAGGAAATAAATTAATCTTGATATTAAACATTGTTTCAATTAACAAATGAATCATAACACCCAGAACATATTCTGTTATGTTTATTCAAGGGTGAAGGAACAGAATGACTGTGGAGGTTCTGGCTGAGAGGGACCAGGGCTGACACGGCGAACAGTGAGGAGAACCGTCTGCACTGTGAGCAGCACCAGAACTCCTGATGGGTCTCCTTCAGGAAGAACCAGAGAGACGGCCGACCTCCACAGAGAAGAGTTCACCCAAACATCAGAGGAAAAATGAATGCTGGTGCTCAAACAGAGCAGCCTCTTTTCTTAAACCCAACACACACAGGCAGTTGTGGCCCTGATTAAAAACCTGTTAACTTCAATTTAACTGAAACACAGAACATCCTTGTGATGAGCTTCAGCTATAGAGTGGAAATGACACAGTGAGATGAAAACATTTGTCTATATCACTTTGTTACACAGGACATTAACATTTTAAAGTGTTTGTTCCAGAGCACCTGATACAAACGATAGCATTAGCAGACATTTACTGAGGCCTGAAACATGCAGGGCAGACGACCTGAGGACTGACTGGTTAAACTATTTCACTGACACTTCAGATTGCAGATTTCCAATTGAAGGCGTCTGTAAATGAACACAATCATTATTCAATAAACCAAGCTGTGTAAAATAACTGCTAGGGTTGCTATTAAGAACCCAATATGTCATGTTTGTTCATTTCTACGTTGTCGTACATACAAGGTCCTCCACTCACTGTTTAGCTTCATGTTGAAGAGTCTTCAGTGTAATGAAACCAAAAAATAAAACGGGTCCAAAACTTTCAATCTGTATTCTATTTTTGTAGCTTTGTTTGTTTCGTTTATTTTAAGCCACAAACAAACGATCATTTTATTGTCTCTGGGACGTGAAAACATGAGATTTGATTAAATTAGAACTTCACAGATTAGAAGGAACACAGATTTCATAATAAAACATTTTGTTTATTCAAAACGGTAAAATACAGACGGTTCATGCATATCAATGGTATAAGAACAGCCACATTTCTTAAATGAATGTGTCACCAGTGCATTTGGCCGAGTTTCCTGCTCCAGAAAGGTGAAGGTCTCTGTTCATCCTGAAGCTGTGAGCCCACTGGGAGTCTGAAGGGAAACACTGAGACCAGAGGCCTGCAGGATGGTCTGCATCTGAAAACATACATGATGGAAACATTAATGAATGTGCTGCGCCAAAAAGCTTTTGACCTGGTGGCGATGGAACCAGTTATGGTAGATCTGAACATTGGTTTGATGACCTAAATATGAGAAGCTTCAGACTGACAGGAGTTAGGTTAAAGCCACATCTTGTGAAGTTGGGATATTTTTCCTCCAACAGGATCCAGAGGAATCGCAACAAACCAGAAGTTGGACTAGAATTTATTTCAATGTCATTTGTGAATGTCAGCTTCTCATTTTCAACAGTGCATATGCATGTGGGCCACACTTGGCACACCTCAGGGATGTAACCAAGAGAGGCAAAGATTGTAGCAGGAGTTCAGCTTTTATCCATTCTCCATTCTGTACCCTCACTAAAGGTCACTGTATTCAGGTTGTCTGTTTACAAAGGTAAAACAAGGCGATCGACTCGAAACCACTCCTACCTTTTTACTGTCTTTAATCAACCTGTTGGGCCATTAATTTGAACACGTTTTGTTGATTTTATCCTTAATAAGATGTTTTGGATCAGAGGACGTGCTGGTCTCAACATCCTGGAGACGTTCAGTTTGTCACCTACTGCCGAGATCAACTCAAAACCTCCCGCAATCGTAATTGAGCCCTATTGATTAAATATGACTGTAGTTGGAAAACAAACATCAGTGTTAGTAGCTTACCGTGTAACGTCTGGTCAACCGGAGGATCCTGGACGGACAGCAGCGGTGCATGTCTGAAAGATGGCCTCCGATGCAGATCTCCAAGGCTCTCCACTCTCATTCTTTCAGCCCGATGCTCCGTAGAGCTGCCTCTGGATATTGCAGTTCACTTACGATGTACAGTAAAGTTGCTCCTTATAGTTGGATCACAGCTGGTAGCTACGAAGGTGTCCCGAACCTTCAATCGTAAGCCAACTTCAGCGGCCGCTTCGTTCAAACTATAAAAACTCCCGACGGTGAAGCTCTGAGTCCATGAGAGCCGCCAACTGAAACACGTTCTGTCTGAGCGGCCACACGAAAACTAAAGTCAGGAGTAATAACACTATTTTCTAATGAAGTTAATGAGCTTCAGCTTATTGATAACCCGTTAGTAGGTCGCCATCTTTCTTGAAGCAAAGTATGGGTGTGACGCTAACCAACCAATTGGGGAAGTTGTAGCCTGATGACGTGCCTCTCCTCATTTGCATTTATTTTTTCCCTAAGTTTTGCGGGGAAATAGAATGTGATAAATAAGAAAATAAGGAAATACTAAATGAATAAGGGGAATTGGAAAATGGGAAAAGTAAAGATTTTCAAACAAATGTTGAATGAAAAATAGATAAAAGAAAATTGGGTAAATAAAAAAGGGATATATGAGAAATTGATTAATGAAACTGGGAAATAGAAAATCGGGTTAATGGAAAAAGGAAATCAATGTTTAAATTAAAAAATAGATTAATGAAAAATGGGTAAATAGATAAAGGGATCAATGAAAATGGACAAATGAAAATAGATTAATGAAAATAGATAAATGAAAGAGAAATAGAGAAATTGATAATCTGAAAATAAATAAATGAAAAATTGGGTTAATAAAAAGGGAAATTGAAAAGTGGTTAATTGAAAAATAAATTAATGAAAAATGGGTAAATGGATAAAGGGATAAATAAAAAATAGATAAATGAAAAAGAGAAATTGATAATGTGAAAAATAAAGAAATAAAAAATGGGGTTAATGAAAAAGCTAAATTAAAAAATGGTTAAATGAAAAATAGATTAATGAAAACTGGGTAAATGAAAAATAGATTAATGAAAAAATGGAAATTGAGAAATTGATAATATGAAAAATAAATGAAAAAATGGGTTAATGAAAAAGCTAAATTATTTATTTAACAAATTATTTATTTATTTCACTCATTTTCTTCATTTTTTGATTTATTTTACTCATTTTTTATTTATTTCACCCATTTATTTATTTATTTAATTTTGGCTGAAATGGCTCTCCATAGATTAGAAACTAAAACTATTGCTGGGTAAATATTGAAATAAAGATCTGCAGGAGAGTTTCTGCTCAGACCCATGGGGTCTTATCATTAAAGACAGGAGGTCATAAATCAACATATGCAGGAAGGTGGAGGACAGTATCACTTGAATTACTCTGAGAAAGGGAACTTTGGTCGGTTCACGTAACCAGGATGAGAATTCTTCCAAAACTAACATCTGACATGGTGAAAAAACTGAATATAACATAAAATGTTTTAAATCACTAACATTTAATTTGTAAGACATTTTTCTTAGTTATTAATAACATGTTTTGACTGAAAATTCTATTATCTTGTTTTAGAATTAACTTAGTTAATGATGAATGTATTTGAAATTGTATTATTTCTGACTATATTAGAATCACATGAAAATGTTTTTAGTATTAGAAAATACTTAGGTTTATGGTGAATGAATGTCTTAATTCTTATTTGTTTCTAATTCCTAATTAGAAACAGGAATTGTACTTCATTATTTTCTGTTTATTATCTATTGCTTTTGGTTTGATATCAGGACCAAACTTTGGAGATGCTGAGTGCAGAAGAACAAATTGGGTTTCTGGAGAACTTTTCATTCAATTAAAAATACAGTATTAAAGGTTTGTTCCTGGCAGAGCAGAAGAGAAACCAGAATTTCACAGCTACCTGTGAGGTTCATTCATCTGTTTCTCTTTGCCCAGATGGCTGTAGAGCCGGATAGTGTTAAGAAAATACATTTAAAATAAGTTAGTTTTAGAATTTATCGTGACTTGATTGAAATAGCCTATCATAGTTTTAAAATTTATAACATAGTCTGACCTATTGATCTATATTTTAATGTAGTTAAAGCAGATTGTTTGCCAAGATCTCTGATCTGCTCTTTGTCTGTTGGGATCCAATCAGTAGGAAGTTCTAGCTTTTCACACTGATCTGTGAAAGACATAAACCACCATGAATTCAGAGAGTCTGCTTCTACCTTATTTAACAAAAGGTGTTTGATCTTGTGAACAAACTGCGGGACTTTTTCTAAATTCAAAAAGGGCCAGAGATGCCTTCCAATTGGTCAAGTAGAGATACGCCTTATTTGAATACATTAAAGAGGAAAACACGCCTACAGGTATAAAAGTTTGTGCACAAGGGAAACAATTCAGAAAAAGCTGATTTATTTTACTTCTGCACCAGCTCTTTCTCCAAGGACGTCCTTGATATTTCTCTGTCTTCTTGTCTCAGGTAACAATGTTTGTATCTGTGTTTCTCCAGTTTCCTGTTCTATCTTATACTTTCTTCAGATTGGATTAAATTCTGTAATTCTGTGACGTCAACACGCATTGTTGTGTTTTTGTCCCCGCACGTGGCCATGCGAGAGAACCCGGGATCAAAAGGAAGAATCAGAGCCAGAGTTTTGCTAAATTTAATTGTATAAATAATTCTTCCATACCTTAACAACAGCAACCTAATAGAAAATTAGCTTGAACGGTCCAGTTCAACAGCCAAAAATTTATGCTAGCGTCTTTGTGTTTGTGTGAAACTGAGTTTAAACTTTAAATGAGTCGATTCTCATGGTTGGCTGTGTATATTTCTGAGGTATTTTTAGCTTCAAAACGGTGTGTTTGATAGCATTTGATAACAATAATTAAAACTTCTCAATGTTTTACATTGTCTAGCAAAATGTTTTTACGTCAGCTACATAGCTGCTGCATCAATGAGCTACTCTATGTTGCATTTGTGGATATGGTTAATAAAATAAGCTAGTTGTAAAAACCTAACCACATGTTCAATATTAGATAAAATTAATCCTGTTTCAAAATAAGGAAATTCACTTCAAATTATGGTTCAATTAGCATAATCTCTTATGTAGGATATTACTATTGAAACATTAGACACTAAGTTGAATTAAAATAACTTAGCTTGTAGTTCTCTCTAATTTAGAACACAGGTAGTTGCTCTGTGTGTGAGTTTAACCTTTTGACCACTTTGATAAGATTTAACAGCTGGTGCAACAGTTGGTGGTCCTGCCAACAGAGTAGAGCTTCCTCTCGGGACAGGGTCATAAAAAACATCTGTATTCATTCAAAAGAAAATAACACTTCTTTCATCTTAGAAACAGGTTTTTACTGAAACATTGTTAACTAGATTTAAATGAACTTAGCTGAGGACAGTCCCCTAATTTGAATACAGCAGAGAAGGGAAACACGCCCTCCCTTTAAAAGTATGGAACCTTTTGTAGTTGATATTTGGCACAAGCGGAGTGAATGTCATCAAGGTACTGACATTTTTCAAACAGTAAGTGTCTTTACTTTCTTAATTCTGGCACATCTGATGGTGAATCATTTTAACCCAGGTTCAAGGAATGTTAAACCCGATGCTCTATCTCGAGTTTATTCCCCAAATGACGCTGAGGTGGTCCCAGCTCCCATCCTGCCTCCCAGTTGCACCGTGGGGATGGTCACCTGGGAGATCGAAGACATCGTCCGTCAAGCTCAGCAAACCGAACCAGCCCCAGAGTCCTGCCCACTGGGTAAGGTGTATGTTCCGTCCTCTGTCCGATCCCGTTTTCTCCAGTGGATACACAATTCTAAGTTCTCAGGTCACCCCGGCGTTAGCTGCACGATTGGGCTAATAAACAGACGGTTTTGGTGGGCTTCCGTACACAAGGATGTCAAGGAGTTTGTTTCAGCCTGCCCAATCTGTGCCCGGAACAAGTCCTCCAATCAACCTCCCACAGGACTCCTACAACCACTACCCATACCTAAGCGCCCTTGGTCCCATGTGGCCATAGATTTCGTTACCGGACTCCCAACCAGTAAAGGTATGACCACCATCCTCACCATCGTCGACCGTTTCTCCAAAGCTTGTCATCTTGTTCCCCAACGTAAGCTGCCCACGGCTGCCCAGACCGCCCTGTTATTAATTAAACATGTCTTTAAACTACATGGCATCCCGCAGGAAATCCTCTCGGATCGCGGCCCCCAGTTCATATCACAGGTCTGGCGTCAGTTCTGCTCGGCTCTGGGAGCTAAGGTATCGCTCACTTCTGGCTACCATCCACAAACCAATGGCCAGACAGAACGTATGAACCAAGAGCTAGAGACGATTCTGCGATGCCTGACCTCCACGAACCCCGACGATTGGGCCCAATACCTCCCATGGGTCGAGTATGCACATACTCGACCCATGTCACATTTCAGCAGCCACAGGTCTCTCTCCGTTTGAAGTGGTCCTGGGTTACCAACCACCACTCCTTCCCTCTGACGAAGAGGACCTCTCGATCACGTCTGTACAACACCACATCCGACGAAGCCATAAGATTTGGAAGGACGCCATCACTGCCCTCAACAACACCTCCGCTACCAATAAACGCCTGGCTGACCGTCGAAGAACCCCTGCACCTACATATACAGTGGGACAAAAGGTATGGTTGTCCACACACAATATTACCCTCAAGTCTATGTCTAGAAAGTTGTCTCCAAGGTTCATTGGCCCCTTTGAAGTGCTGGCAGTACGCCTCCGCCTCCCCCCGTATCCACCCAACTTTCCACGTGTCCCAAATTAAGCCAGTGCTCTCCAGTGAACTTTGCCCTCCGGCCGAACCCCCTCCGCCCGCCCGGGTCATCGATGGCCATCCGGCCTTCTCCGTCCGCCGGATTGTCGCCACTCGGCGGCGAGATCGGGGTCACCAGTTCCTTGTCGACTGGGAGGGTTATGGTCCTGAGGAACGTTCCTGGGTTCCTGGATCATTCATTTTAGACCCCTCCCTTATTAGAGACTTTAGGGACTCTCAACCCTCGTCCTCTGTTCGGCCGCCAGGTGGCGTCCGTTGAGGGGGGGGTACTGTCAGGGTCTGTTTGTCCTCCCCTTTTTCTCTAGTTTCTTAGTTTGTTTTCTTTAGTTAGTTTTATTTCCACCTGTCCCTGGAACCACCACTACTCATGACATCCAGTAGATGTCACCCACGCTCCACCCCTGAGAAGTGTCCTGGTTCAACCCGGACACACACCTGCAGCTGGTTTAGAGGGCGTGGACCTTCTATATAAGCGGCAGCTACACTCCGTCTCACCGCCTGAGTGTTTGCTTACCTCGGTAACCATCGTTCCAGAAAGAGGCCTTCTGTGATTACTCTTGTCTAACCCCTTGTTGTCTTCCTCGTCAGATTCTCCCGCCGTCTCCTTGTTGTTTCCCGGAAACCAGCTGCCCCCGCATTCGTGTGAGTCTGTCTCCCCGCTGTGGATCACCTCCCTCCTGTGTGATTCCCCGACGCTGCCGGTGTTGCCGGTCAGACGCCACTCCTTGTGTGTGTGTGCGTTATCTCCCCTCGTCGATCCCTCTCCGGGATTTCCCCTTCGGGACGCTACGGGTCAGGAGGCCCACGCCCGAACTTCCCGGAGAACCGCCTGGACGGATCAAGTTCCAGGTCGTGCCCGACATCGGAGCTACATACCGCTCGCCAACGGACTCGTTGCTTGCGCTCCGCTTCGCCCATAATACCTCCACCCCAAGTAAGCTCACCTCAGTCACTTCCTGGAGAAACTCCGCTGATTTCCCGCTAACCCTGTTTTTCCTGTTGGCAGTAGAAGAACCGGTCCGCCGATTCGGCTTCGTCACCAGCTCCCTGACCCTTCAATAAACCATCATTGTATTTGACTCGCTCTGACTGATTGTGTTCTTGCATGTGGGTTCGCAACCTTAAAACCAACATGACAGTCCTCATTTAATAAGAAGTAACCCGCTATACTAAAGGCTTGTAACATATTGTCAATAGTGTGAAAAGTTAATGATACGTGTTAATTTAAGATCTTTTGTAATATATTCCATTCATGTCATAAAAGATGACCCTGTTTTGTCTCAAACCAAAAACACTAAATTATGATTATGAGAAATGTTTAGACATTGTTGTTGCGCAACACCTCCCCCCCCTTCTCTCTCTCTCTACTTCCTCTTCTCAGAGGAGGGAGATGTGCAGCCAACTCTCCATCTAACGGGTAATTTGAGTTTTCTAAATTTGATGGGATTTTACCCTGTTCAGAACTGAGTAAACTCTGTTTAAGCTGGCGTCGAGAAAGACTAGTCTGGTTTCTAACGACCTCCATCCAGATGTCCCACCCTTTTTCACCCTGTGAATTAGCCAGATTGAGCAGCCTGCAACCAACTAGCTTCACAGAGGTCACCTGTTAACGGTCACTCTTTCTCTTTATTACAACTTGCACTTGTTACTGAACCAGGTTGGTTTTAGTGACTCGGGCGAGTCCCAAGGGTGTTGTTTTAGTTTTGGCTAAAAGCAACCTATAAAACATTTCTACTTTTTCCTCCCAGAATCAAACTTCATAGCTATTTCACAACCATCAAAGAACTTTAAGGTGACTCATTAATTGAATGTCCACAACATCTTTTAGATTTTCTTAATGCTAATTATTTTATTAGTAAGGCAATTTTGCAAGGGTCAGTACAGCTTAATTCAGTAGCAGAAATAATCAAATAAGTAAAATCAATAATCTAACTTATCTTTCCCTAATGCTGACACTGAGAACTAAAAAAGGGAAACTTTGAGAGAGACGGACAGAGTTTGGCATTTTGAACCCCAGAACTGGCCTGATGATGAAGAAGGTGTTGCAGCAGCAGGAGGTTCCCAGTACAGGAAGAGTACTGACTTAGAGCAGCAGGTCTCGGGCCTCAGGGTGACTTCCTCATGTGCGTAGCGGTCCTCAGCTTCTTGTCTTGCAGCTCTGTAGCTCCCTTCTCCTCGTCTCACGATCTTCCTGGTCCCACGGAAGGAACACACCAGTTCTTCCTCTTTGCCTTTGTCTTTATCTTCATCTTTGCCTTGGTCTTTGTCTTTGGGGGTCTGAACCCAGCTGTTGAGAGAAGTGCGATTTGAAGCCACATGTTGCGGGGCTAACGGGTTGGTCCCCATGTGCAGAACAGTCTTCGGTTCTGTGGCCCCGACTCTTCTTCAGCTGCAGAGTTCTTTGTCCATCTCCATCTTGGCTCGAAGCTGCCTGAAGGATCCAACCAAAGATTCCTCTGTTGCACCCACCTTATAAAGGATTTATCCACCCTTTTGGTGCGTTTGCATTGGCTAGCTTTGTTGCTGTGCCCGTCTCATTGGCTGACTGCTTGGACAGATGATCTCATATCCATCACCTTGGAGACCTCATGACCTGATGTCTGTTCTAATGTCCCCAAGTTGCTCAACAGTTCCTCCTACCTCTGTTTCCTGCCCAACCTTTTCTTAGGCAAGTTGAAGTTTAGCAATAAGGCTTTGGTCATCTCTGCTCTCCTATCAGTTCCTCTTTCCCCCTGACCTTTCACCTTTCACCTCCCATCTACCTCCTACACAACATCAGTGACCTTTAATTACAGTTACAACATTTTACACCTTTTCAAGTTCAATGTCAAAATCACATTTATAACCTTTTTGATTTAACATTCATTTATAATGTTATAATAACATTAGTTACCCTTATTATAATCATAATGTGAGTTATTACAGACATTTCTGAAAAGAAACAAATAATAATCCATTATTGTAATTATCTGATATCATGTTACAGTTACTTGTTTCACCTTTAAGTACTTCCACAAGTGTAAGAGTAAGTGTAAATATTCTTATAATCAAATCAACATCAACCACTGGTTAAACCAATATTAATTATTGGCATAATTATACGTCATTATTTTAAATATTTTACTCTGGGTTTTATCCAATCTCTCAAAACGTTTATATTTTATTCTTTAAAAACCTTTAATGCTTTAAAATAAGGAACGGTCTGAACTATTTTTAGCCTGATGCAAGATAGAAACTTCCTCTTTTCTTCAGGAAACCAGCTCTTCCTGTTTCATGACTCTCTTTCTGCCTGACTTTGATTTTTTATGATTAAATAGAAAGAAGTAGAATTAAAGCAAAGTTTGCAGGACACAATAACAACAAACACAACCAGATTCATTTTATTACCGTCTGACTCTACTGTTGGGTCTTGATGTCACCTATGTCATTAATTTTACGGTAATTTTATTTGTTATTACTATTAAACTAAAATCTCCAACATGGGGAAGTGGGATGAGCTCGACTTTTCTCGACACCCCCTCCGCGAGGTCAGACCTTTCACATGCTGGGAACCCAACATCCTCTTGCAGGTCTGCGTCCTCATCCCCTGGAAAGAGAAGATTGCAGTCTGGGATGTGAAGATCCTCCATCGTCACCAAGGCCTCAGCAGTCTGGAATGTGAAGATGCAGATCCTCAGTCGTCACCAAGGGCACAGCAGTCTTCAAACTCCACTGCTCTTTGACACCCCCTCCTTGGAGTTTTGATGTCTCTCAGGAAGTGACGAATGTTGAAGAGAACCCAGGTCGCTCTGATCCTTTAACAGTGACAAAAAATCCTCAGCTGAATGAAGCGTTGGTTCTTCAGGATGTGGAAGATTCCTTAGGGACAGGTTGATGGGCAAAAACCCTCAATAAAAAAAAAACTCTGGGTGTTCAGTAGAGCAAAACAAAAAGCATAAGCAGCATGACGCTTTATCCATAATCATAATCCTTTTCCATCGCTGGGGTCGTTAAAGGGTTACTGGAGTTTTGTTGAGGCAACAGGACTCTGTCAGGCAGGACTCTGTGAAGTCCACAGGTTGCTTCCAGGTGTTGATTTCAACACTTTGTTGCAGGATTGATCTTGGTGGTTGTCTATGACGCCACTCCTTCCTCACGACTTCAGTCCCTTTTCCAGTTTAATCCATCCTTTTGTGACAGGAGTTCTTCTTTAGCATAATCCAATTTCTTCAGGGCCCTCCTAGTCCTAAGCCTTGAAGTTGTTCTTTGAATGGCAATCATCCTGTAATAGTAGCCAGTCTAACACAGGATGGCATGGTGCTTGATTCTTGCAATGTTCTGGTTCGCTTTAGCTAAGAACTGGCTTGAACACTGACCTCGTGGACCCCTTTCTTCATAAGTAATACTTTTTTACAGTGCAGTAATTGCTTCACAAAATCCATTCCATTGAATTTCAACTTGATCACCGTGACTACAGGCCGATCTTGATCTTTAATCCAAACTTTCTGTCCTGTTTTCAATGACACTGTAAACTGCAACTTCTCCTTTCCCTCTCTGGGCAAAAAGGAGAAGTGCCTTCGCCTTCCTGCTTTCTGTGACGTGAACGGAGTTCCTCTGCAGGGGAAGACCTGCTCTTTTTCAGCTGTCACTGTTACACCATGTCCATCAGCACCAAGAGGTACTCCTCACCTCTCTTTTCTGTTATCCATGGGGCCTGCTACATCCATGCAGACTGAACCCCCGGGTAATGTGCTCTTGATGAACAACCCTTCCATCCGCTGCCCTGCGAGCCCTGCGTATTGACCACATACTCACAGTCCCGCAGCTGCATCGGACGGTCTGAAGGGACGTCCAAGGGTTTTTCTCCCACCAGTTCCTCACGTGTAGGTCGTACGTCTGCATGTCCAAGGGCTTCATGCACGCTCCGCACGACCTCATCCACGTACTCTTCTGGGGCCTCCCTTCCTCTGGGAGTACTGTCCCACTTCTCAGCTCCGACAAGGAAAATTTTCCTCTGCTGGACATAGCAGTCCACTTCATCATTTTCACGCCAATGAGCTCCCTCATGCGTGTGGTCAGATGCTCGACCTTGAGCTCCAGATGCATTTCACCACTTCCTTGTGAAATTACTTACATCTTCTGGACGTACGACCTCGCGTCGTACTCCTCGTTCTCTTTGTCTCCGAGTCGCCTATCCCCCAAAGCCTCTCTTTAGCCTTCGAGCAGGGATGGGTCTAGGCTATCATGGCTACTAGCTTCACTGACGTACGTGGTCAACTGTCCTCAGTGAAACTCCCCTCACCCACACGCCATGCAGTTACTGCGAGGGTGGTGACTGACGGCCTTTCAGTCACCGACAACTCTACCCCTGTAGAGCTGCTACTGTAAGCGAGCTATCCAGAACTATCCTCCTGTTTTACAAGCTTAGACTTCTATGACATTGGGCTCCACCTTGTTGTGGTTACGCAACGCCCCACGTTGGGCGCCACTTGTTATTGCGCAACACCTCCCCCCCCTTCTCTCTCACTCTACTTCCCCTTCTCAGAGGAGGGAGATGTGCAGCCAGCTCTCCATCTAACGGGTAATTTGAGTTTTCTAAATCTGATGGGATTTTACCCTGTTCAGAACTGAGTAAACTCTGTTTAAGCTGGCATCGAGAAAGACTACCCTGGTTTCTAACGACCTCCATCCAGATGTCCCACCCTTCTTCACCCTGTGAATTAGCCAGATTGAGCAGCCTGCAACCAGCTAGCTTCACAGAGGTCACCTGTTAACGGTCGCTCTTTCTCTTTATTACAACTTGCACTTGTTACTGAACCAGGTTGGTTTTAGTGACTCGGGCGAGTCCCAAGGGTGTTTTAGTTTTGGCTAAAAGCAACCTATAAAACATTTCTACTTTTTCTTCCCAGAATCAAACTTCATAGCTATTTCACAACCATCAAAGAACTTTAAGGTGACTCATTAATTGAATGTCCACAACATCTTTTAGATTTTCTTAATGCTAATTATTTTATTAGTAAGGCAATTTTGCAAGGGTCAGTACAGCTTAATTCAGTAGCAGAAATAATCAAATAAGTAAAATCTATAATCTAGCCTATCTTTCCCTAATGCTGACACTGAGAACTAAAAAAGGGAAACTTTGAGAGAGACGGACAGAGTTTGGCATTTTGAACCCCAGAACTGGCCTGATGATGAAGAAGGTGTTGCAGCAGCAGGAGGTTCCCAGTACAGGAAGAGTACTGACTTAGAGCAGCAGGTCTCTGGCCTCAGGGTGACTTCCTCATGTGCGTAGCGGTCCTCAGCTTCTTGTCTTGCAGCTCTGTAGCTCCCTTCTCCTCGTCTCACGATCTTCCTGGTCCCACGGAAGGAACACACCAGTTCTTCCTCTTTGCCTTTGTCTTTATCTTCATCTTTGCCTTGGTCTTTGTCTTTGGGGGTCTAAACCCAGCTGTTGAGAGAAGTGCGATTTGAAGCCACATGTTGCGGGGCTAACGGGTTGGTCCCCATGTGCAGAACAGTCTCCGGCTCTGTGGCCCCGACTCTTCTTCAGCTGCAGAGTTCTTTGTCCATCTCCATCTTGGCTCGAAGCTGCCTGAAGGATCCAACCAAAGATTCCTCTGTTGCACCCACCTTATAAAGGATTTATCCACCTTTTGGTGCGTTTACATTGGCTAGCTTTGTTGCTGTGCCCGTCTCATTGGCTGACTGCTTGGACAGATGATCTCATATCCATCACCTTGGAGACCTCATGACCTGATGTCTGTTCTAATGTCCCCAAGTTGCTCAACAGTTCCTCCTACCTCTGTTTCCTGCCCAACCTTTTCTTAGGCAAGTTGAAGTTTAGCAATAAGGCTTTGGTCATCTCTGCTCTCCTATCAGTTCCTCTTTCCCCCTGACCTTTCACCTTTCACCTCCCATCTACCTTCAACACATCAGTGACCTTTAATTACAGTTACAACATTTTACACCTTTTCAATTCTCAAAATCACATTTATAACCTTTTTGATTTAACATTCATTTATAATGTTATCATAACATTAGTTACCCTTATTATAATCATAATGTGAGTTATTACAGACATTTCTGAAAAGAAACCAAGAATAATCCATTATTCTAATTATCTGATACCAAGTTACAGTTACTTGTTTCACCTTTAAGTACTTCCACAAGTGTAAGAGTAAGTATAAATATTCTTATAATCAAATCAACATCAACCACTGGTTAAACCAATATTAATTTTTGGTATAATTATAAGTCATTATTTTAAATATTTTACTCTGGGTTTTATCCAATCTCTCAAAATGTTTAGATTTTATTCTTTAAAAACCTTTAATGCTTTAAAATAAGGAACGGTCTGAACTATTTTTATACTGATGCAAGATAGAAACTTCCTCTTTTCTTCAGGAAACCAGCTCTTCCTGTTTCATGACTCTCTTTCTGCCTGACTTTGATTTTTTTATGATTAAATAGAAAGAAGTAGAATTAAAGCAAAGTTTGCAGGACACAATAACAACAAACACAACCAGATTCATTTTATTACCGTCTGACTCTACTGTTGGGTCTTGATGTCACCTATGTCATTAATTTTACGGTAATTTTATTTGTTATTACTATTAAACTAAAATCTCCAGCATGGGGAAGTGGGATGAGCTCGACTTTTCTCTACACCATTTTAGACAGACCTTGAATCAATAGTTACATATTGCACTAGATCTTTATCTTAATTCTGTCAATCTGTTTGACCCGCTTTAAGCAGTCCCATAATTGCTCATTTGTAAATCCTAATTTAGATCAATTTACTTTCAATCTTCGTATTTTTCTTCTCATTTTAAAACCTCATGTAATTAGCCTGTTTTTTTGTTTTTTTTGCTTGTTTTTTTTTTTTACAAGAATAAAGTTAACCCTGTCACTCCATATTAAAGTGACTTTATGGTTTTAAATCCCAAAAGTTCAACACTTTTACCTTTTGAAAAATTGGTTCTTTCGAAACCCTTCTATAAAATATTTATTTAACTGAATTACCCTCTTTTGTAGCGTTTATCATATTTATCAATGTTTTTGGCAGTTTTGGGGAGAAATTTGATACAACTAGATTTATTAAATTATATAATTTTCAGGTTAGACCTTTCTGCATGACTTGGTTAAACAAATTATTTTGAATTATAGCCAGAGAGAAGCAAACAATTTATTCCCTGTTTTAAACAACTCTATATTGTAGAAATCTATTTGACACATGACATCATTGTTAATTTTAATGTATTCAATTCAGAATATTCAGTATTACTTTGGAAAATCATTCGAATAGTTAAAACATTTGTGAATTTTGATTTAACCTCTTTTATATTTTGCTGAAGCCCAAAACTGAAACATTTCTCAATAGATCAGATTAACTCACAATTTGTAGATTAGATTCATTCCATGCATCTCCCAGTTTCTGTATTGAAACACTGTTTAATGTTTCGGTACAGAAACTCCTAAGAAACCCACTCAAATCATTTAGCCCACATTTCTTTCATTGCTAACTATAACAGTTGGGTTTAATTTAAACAGGGTGTTTACACCTCAGTGAAAGAATTGAATAGTTGATTGACAATATTGTGCAGTAAACCCATCATTTGGTTCAGTAATTTTCTGAAGAGTAATTTTCCTAAGATTTGAAATGGATTCAAATAAACTTAAATCAAAACTTGAAATACTAGTCCTCATATTTGTAGCCACTGTAATTTGAGCCAAATAGATTTTAGACTATCCTTTTTTGTATTTGAAGTGTGGCTGGTTGTGCTTTTGTAAATCAGGAAATTAACAGTTTTTACTGTACTTTTATCCTTTTTCAATCGTTGTCATGCTGGAGGAGAAAAACACATTAGCCAGATGTTGGACAATCAGAGTTATAATCATTCAGGCAAACAAAATATTTCTGTAACCTACAGAGTCCTAACACTCTGCTGCATCGAGCCTTCACTTGTACCGTTAAACTTATCCTGGGGGTCATATAGCAGAGGTCAGAATGCCAAGGCAGTAGACCATGAATGTGCTGTAAATGGGCAAGAAGCCACTGCACGACTGCATTATTCTGTGTACTATGCAGTTCAGTGAAGGGCAGATTTGATGTTTTCTTCCTCTCAGTAGGGCCTTTCTTTAAACTAAGGTGAGAAAAAGTGGCATCACACAACTCGAAAATTCAAGAAAAACCATTAAAAACTACCAAGTTTTGTTGGCAGCCATTTTGTCTCCAACCTGTAGACTGAGTGGAATCCCAGGGGCCCCGGAGCCCAAACCACATGACCAGAGACGTAGAACCCAGGACCAACCATGGCAACAGACAAGCAGGACCGCCTCTGAGACTCAGGATGACTTTACATGTGATGTTCCATTTGCCCCATCAGAAGCTGTTCAGGGCAGCATTCAGTCCCGCTGTGCAGAAAAATCTCTGCATCACGTCGGGCAGAATCCGGTGGTCTTTCTGCCATAGGAGACCATCACAAATCACGCCTGGGTCTCGTCCTGTAGCCAGGTGTGTCCTCAGAGATCACATAATTATAAATTAACTGTCTTTTCTGTAGCTTGTGATGTAGAGTTGCCTCTTTTTTTGTTTCTTTTCTTTTGTTTCAGCCAGGCTCAGGGTCACTGGAGCGGCTCAGATAACGTCCACTGCCTCAGTCTGAGCTCAAAAGATAAAATAGAAATGCATTAAGATGATTCACCCTCAGAATGAACCGGTTGTGGAACCAACTCCTTTCAAAAATCAAGCTAAGAAATTATTAAACATTTTGACAAAATTTAGTATTTCCAGCTTCATACACTTTTCATCTATTGGTTATTCAAATGCATATGTAAAATAATTAATTCAATATTGTACAATTTAACACAAAAGCATCCTTGTGATATTGCCACACTTTAAGACAACCAGTTAAATTTCCTTAATAATTTAGGTCAAAAGAAAACTGTAATCAGTTATTCTTTATTCCATTAATGAAAATATTACCATTATCCTGATATTTTTCAAAACTGCTGAGTGTTGTATTTATGTATTGTTTTCTTTTTAGAATAAAAAAATTGTTCACATTTTGTCAGAATTTTTCTCCATGTCCCCTTTAGGGTCTCCGTAGAATTTAAAGTACTTTTAACCAAAATGTTCTCAATGATAACAATTAAATCCAACTGTAACTTTATACAATTAAAATTAGAGGTGATGCAGGAAACTCATCAATCTGAAAATAAACATGGCATAGATATTGATTGAAGCTATTCAATTTTATTTAACCAATTGTTAATTTAGTAAGAGCTTCTCTATAACTCTGTATTTCAGTCATGCAGGAAGGCCCAGTATAAGAGCTCATTAAATGAACTCACAATATACCAATGTCAAATGAATACACTCATAATTAACCATATATTTAAACCGACTAGGAATTAGTCTATTTCTTCTCCACCCCCTGTTGATATAATTTTAAAATTTGAAAGTGATTTTGCATTTACTTTTCTCCAGAACAAAAATTTTACAGGATTTCACAAGTTTTCCAAATCATCTATCTAGAATTGAAAGTAGACTATCAGATGTTCTAAATGTAAAGTTTTATCAGAAATGTTTTATCTTTGTTAAGTTTTATCTTTTACCATTTCCCCCTTTTGTTTTCGTATGTAAATAGAAAACAAACATTTCTGACAACATTTCTATTGTTCTCAGAAATATTTTTCAGATATTCTTTTTCTGTACATATTTCTAAAATGTCCAACTGAAACGGTACTGCAAAGGCCAAAAGTTTTATTATTTTAAAGAGTTCAGATCAGAATTTGGATTGCTTTCCTAAAAGGCCGTGTCAATGTTTATTTTGAACTGACAAAAGAAAAACTGATCAGATTTTTCTTTTGTGGCAGAGGAGAAAAAAATGTAGACAAATATTGTGCAGTACTGTAAGATGTCATTGCGTTTCAAATCAAATGTTCTGTTGGACTTGAATTTATGCATCAATTCAATCAAAATTTAAGGCACACAAGTGTTGTGAGCCCATTGTTGTCCAATCAGTTTGTTTTTACATAATCAATCATATCCACTTTAGAAGTTTCATCATATCCAATTTGTGCCTTTCTACCAAGACACGCATGTGTTTTTCGAAAGCAGCAGTTAGTTAGTTAGTAAGTTAGTTAGTTTTGTTATTAGAATATAAAAACAACAATCATATTAATAAAAATGAAAAGAAAATAAAACACGTCAAACTAAATGAAACAGTCTCGTAATAAATGCTATCTGGTTTTAAACCAAAGCTGAAATGTGATTACTCCTTTTCAAACATATTATTTCCCACTTTGAAGTGAGGTAACCGAATTATTTAGATTTAGAATCATTAATTGTCTTTGAGACAAGAATATGTTGCAACCAATGTAATTGAATCTAGAGCTGTTTCATAATCACCCTTTGAATCAAACACATACTCATATTTATTTACCAATTCAGTTCCCTCTTTATGTATTTTAAGGTGACCAAGTTTCAAATGAAAAGAAATCCTGTTTTTTTTATAAGATGCTAAGAGATAAAAATATTGTTTAGTCCATGATAAAGTTAAAGTTGCTATAAACCTCAATTTTCAAGTTTCATTAAGTTTAAATTTAAACCTGTCTACAGCTAAGCTGAGTTTCAAAAACTTCAACACATTAGATGTCACTTTATTTTGTTTATAATTTTACCTGTTTTGTAATGTCATTCATCTTTCATATAGTTAATTTTACCACATGTGAAAATAGTGAATTGTGCCGGATTAGTTTAGTTCCAATCAGTTTTCCCTTAGCGTCATTTATTCCTTCCAGCCAGTATCACCCCGAAGGCTGTCTGTTTAACAGGTCGCTTCCTTTCATCTGCACCAGGTATTCTATCCTTTTATTTAGTTTTTCTCTTTTTCCCTTATTTTGATATTCATCATACCATACCATACCATACCAACTTTATTTATAAAGCACTTTAAAACAACCACAGCTGATACAAAGTGCTGTACATTAAAACACAACATAATAAAAAAAATAAAAAACTCTTACAGTTTAAAAACAAAAACATACACTCTAAAACTAGATCCCACAGGAGTTAAAAGCCAAGTAAAATAAATGGGTTTTAAGACGAACTTTAAAAGTGGACAGTGAAGGGGCCTCTCTGACCTGCAAAGGCAAGTCATTCCATAACTTAGGACCTATGACAGAGAAGCTCTGTCCCCTCTGAGCTTCCTCCTGGATCTTGGTACCTCCAAGAGCAGCTGATCTGCTGACCTGAGTGACCGATAGGGTACGTAGGGGTGAAGAAGCTCAGAGAGGTAAGCCGGGGCAAGATTATGCAGTGATTTTAAAACAAACATAAGAATTTTAAAATGAATCCTAAAATATACAGGCAGCCAGTGAAGTGAAGCCAGGACAGGGGTCACATGCTCCCTCTTCCGAGTTCCTGTCAAAAGTCTTGCAGCTGCATTATGAACCAGCTGCAGACGTGAGAGCAGCGACTGACTGACTCCCAGATAAAGTGCATTACAGTAATTCAATCGAGTTGAAATAAAAGCCTGGATCACTGTTTCAAAATGTTGCCTGGAAAGAAAAGATTTCACTGATGCCAATCGCCTTAAATGATAAAAGCTGGACTTAACCACGGCTCTGATTTGGCTGTCCAATTTAAAATCACTGTCCACCTTAAAACCAAGGTCCGTAATAACATGTTTAAAATATACCTCCAAAGGTCCAAGGTCAACAGAGGAGGACTCACAGGAGCCACTGGGTCCAAACACAATCACCTCTGTTTTGTTTTCATTACAATTTAAAAAGTTCAAGGCCAACCAAGATTTAATATCACCAAGACATGCCAGGAGATGTTTGATAGAGTGGACATCCTTCTGCTTCATGGGCAAATAAATCTGACAATCATCAGCATAACAATGAAAAGAAATCCCATGTTTCCTAAGGATAGAACCCAGAGGCAATAAATAAAGAGAGAAAAGCAGTGGGCCCAGAATTGAGCCCTGCGGGACACCATAAGTCATTGAAACAGCAGATGATTCAGAGTCACTAATTTTCACTGAAAATGTTCTCTCCTCTAGGTAAGACTGGAACCATTTAAGAACAGTGCCATCAATACCAACAATATGGTGTAATCGCGATAATAAAATATTGTGGTCTACCGTATCAAAGGCAGCAGTTAAGTCAAGTAAAATCAGAACAACATGGTTACCAGAATCACATGCAAGAAGGATGTCATTAAAAACTCTTATTAAAGCAGATTCTGTGCTATGAAGAGTTTTAAAACCTGACTGGAAAACCTCCAGAATGCCATTGTCATCTAAAAACTGTTTCAGCTGACAGTACACAATTTTTTCTAAAACCTTAGAAAGAAAAGGCAGCTTCGAAATAGGCCGATAATTAGCTAGAACAGTAGGATCAAGGCCAGGTTTTTTAAGCAGTGGCTGCACTACTGCATGTTTAAAACTAGAGGGCACCACACCTGAGGACAGACTGCTATTTATAATTGCAAGAACAGGCTGCACTATGCTAGATAAAATATCTAAAAAATTGTGGAGGGACAGGATCACGTGGGGAACCTGATGGCTTAATGCGGCCGACCACGTCCTCTAAAAGTGAGACAGTCACAGGCTCAAACTGATTGAAGGCAGCAGAGCAAGGTACCGAAACAGAGGGGTCAGAGTCAGGAGCTGTGATAAGAGCCCTGGTTCTACCAACCTTTTCAATAAAGAAACGCAGAAACTTAGCACACATGTCAGGAGAAGCTTCCAAACAGGCATTCTGTGGAATATTAAGGACAGAGTCAATGGTGTGAAATAAAACACGTGAGTTATGGCTGTTTGAGGAAATTATATTTGCTAAATATTCCCTTTTAGCCTCTTTAACCGTGCTCTGGTAGAGACTCCAACAGTCTTTTAAAATCTGAAGGGTAACCTGCAGTTTATCCTTTTTCCATCTGCGTTCAACACGACGACATTCCTGCCTTGCAGCACGAGTTCTGTCATTAAACCAAGGCTCAGGTTTAATCCTTGGCTGCCTGGTTTTTAATGGAGCAACCGAGTCCAGAATGGTTTGACAGGAAGAACAGAACCAGGACCAGAGCTCTTCTGTATCAGAGCTGAGGAAGTCAGATGATCCACAGAGCTGAAGAAAAGCGGTGGAGAATTGAGTGGCAGTGGAAGGGTTAATAATCCGACAGCGCCGAACAGAAGCGCGAGTTTTAACTGCAGTAGGTGGCAAACTAACACTGAATAAAACAGGCAGGTGATCCGAGAACACAGAGTCACAGGTTTCCAGGTTAGTCACAGGCAGACCGCAGGAAATAACCAGGTCCAGTGTGTGTCCGTGCTCATGTGTAGGACCGGATACGGCCTTGTTGAGAAAAATTATTATTTTGAGTGTTTAACACAGTTTAAACCTTTTAGAACCAATTTCTTAAGTTTGAACAGGTTTCTGTTAGTGATTTGAAACAAATACTATTGCTGGGTAAGTATTGAAATAGATCTGCAGGAGAGCCTCGGCTCAGACCCCTGGAGTCTTATCATTAAAGACAGGAGGTCATAAATTAACACATGCAGGAAGGTGGAGGACAGAATCACTTGAATTACTCTGAGAAAGGGAACTTTGGTCGGTTCACGTAACCAGGATGAGAAGTCTTCCAGAACTAACATCTGACATGGTGCAAAAACTGAATATAACATAAAATGTTTTAAATCACTAACATTTAATTTGTAAGACGTTTTTCTTAGTTATTAATAACATGTTTTGACTAAAAATTCTATTATCTTGTTTTAGAATTAATTTAGTTAATGATGAATGTATTTGAAATTGTATTATTTCTGACTATATTAGAATCACATGAAAATGTTTTGTTTAGTATTAGAAAATACTTAAGTTTATGGTGAATGAATGTCTTAATTCTTATTTGTTTCTAATTCCTAATTAGAAACAGGAATTGTACTTCATTATTTTCTGTTGATATTATCTATTGCTTTTGGTTTGATATCAGAACTAAACTTTGGAGATGCTGAGTGCAGAAGAACAAATTGGGTTTTTGGAGAACTTTACATTGAATTAAAATACAGAATTAAAGGTTTGTTCCTGGCAGAGCAGAAGAGAAACCAGAATTTCACAGCTACCTGTGAGGTTCCTTCATCTGTTTCTCTTTGCCCAGATGGCTGTAGAGCCGGATAGTGTTAAGAAAATAAATTTAAAATAAGTTAGTTTTAGAATTTATGACTTGATTGAAATACCATAATTATAGTTTTAAAATTTATAACATATTCTGACCTATTGATATATTTTACTGTAGTTAAAGCAGATTGTTTGTCAAGATCTCTGATCTGCTCTTTGTCTGTTGGGAAACAATCAGTAGGAAGTTCTAGCTTTTCACACTGATCTGTGAAAGACATAAACCACCATGAATTCGGAGAGTCTGCTTCCACCTTATTTAACAAAAGGTGTTTGATCTTGCGACCAAACTGCGGGACTTTTTCTAAATTTAAAAGGGCCAGAGATGCCTTCCAATTGGTCAAGTAGAGATACGCCTTATTTGAATACATTAAAGAGGTAAACACACCTACAGGTATAAAAGTTTGTGCACAAGGGAAACAATTTAGAAAAAAGCTGATTTATTTTACTTCTGCACCAGCTCTTTCTCCAAGGACGTCCTTGATATTTCTTTGTCTTCTTGTCTCAGGTAACAATGTTTGTATCTGTCTTTCTTTAGTTTCCTGTACTATCTTATATTTTCTTCTGATTGGATTAAATCCTGTAATTCTGTGACGTCAACACGCATTGTTGTGTTTTTTGTCCCCGCACGTGGCCACGCGAGAAAACCCGGGATCAAAAGGAGGAATCAGAGCCAGAGTTTTGCTAAATTTACCAGTAATATAAAAATTCTTCCTTAACAGCCTGTACCAGGTTAAAAGAGTCCAGAAGACTTAAAAAGTCCTTTACCAGAGGCTTATCAGGACAACACACGTGTATATTGAAGTCTCCAACAATAAGAACATGTTCATAGTTAGTTAAAATCCCAGATAAAAAGTCAGAGAAGTCGCTTATAAAATCCTTATTATATTTGGGGGGCCGGTAAACGACAGCACAGAAAACTGGGTTTACGTGTCTTATTTCAAATGACGTAAACTCAAAGCTGGAGAAAGACGTCTGTAGAAAACACTGCTTACATTTGTAGTCCTTTTTGTAAACAGTCGCTGTGCCTCCCCCTCTCCTCGAAGTCCGTGGTGAATTAAAATAAGAACAATCCGTTGGTAAAAGCTCAGATAGAGCACTAGACTCACCAACACTCAGCCACGTCCCAGTCACACACATAAAATCCAGGTTTTGGCGACTAAAAAAGTCCCGAAGAATAAAAGTTTTATTCACAAGCGACCTGGCGTTTATCAGGCCAATCCTGACAGGAACTGGATCCTGGGCTTCGACAGGTCTGGAAACCCGGCACAGCGGTCTCAGGTTTTGGAGACACCGTTGGCGAATGTTGATCCGGGAAGGGCAGGGACGGCGGTGTAGAGAGGCTTGAACGCCGACCACTGGCACCAAGCAGACATCAACGGGATCCAAGAAACGCCGAGGCACCCGAGAGCCCAGAAACGATCCATCCGATGATCGGGTAAAAGCAGAACAGTGCGTCAGATAAAACTTCAGCTTTACCAGCTGGCCGCCTCGTCTACCGCGACGACGACGACGCCTCCGTCGTGAAAGTGCAGGAATCCGGAACAGGTGGCTCGGAATCCCCGACAGAAGCGGGGGCAAGGAGTGTTGGCCAACAGTTTCGAAAAACTCCACATCCTGGACCAAAGATTGGAGGTCCAGAAGTGTGCTACGACCGTACATCAGTAGAGACTCAGTTCCGCAGACGATACAGGTCAGAAACAACACAAACATAAGCAAATGTGAGAACGACAGACGAGCAGCCACACACACCGGCGCCATCTTGTCTCTGCCAAATAAGTTATTAATGCTTCTATTTGCTCTCAGAGTGTAATCTATGACCTGATGTCCCACTTTGGATCGTATTTTTTCCTTTTCAAGTTCACCCTCCATCTGTTTAGGCTCAAAATTTAGGCTCAAAAATCACCTCTTCTCTCTTTTCTCTTTTTTTTTGCAGTTTCGCTCGCACGGCGGTGAGGAAATCAAACACAGCAGAAAATCAAACCCAGCAGACAAAATCAAAAACCTCCCACAAATTATAATTTCCCAATGTTGACCATGGTTTTAAAACACATTGCAATAAACAGAAAAGAGTACATTTAAAAACATAACGTCTGCACAGTGGCAGAAGCTTACACACACAGCTGACAGACACACACACAGCTGACAGACACACACACAGCTGACAGACACACACACAGCTGACAGACACACACACAGCTGACAGATACACACACAGCTGACAGACACACACACAGCTGACAGACACACACACACACACAGAAATTGATCCACGCTTTTCAGCTCCTATTTTTGTCCTCTTAACTCTTATTACTCTACAGAGGATCAGATCGCGATCAACCTTATCTCATTCTTATCCTATGGTGGACCCTCTCAACACTTTTGTGTTTCTTGAGTAAGTCTCAGATTGGCTAACGCGTTCTTTTCCGAGGGCAGTACTCCCCGAGGATAAAACCGACAAAACCTAGCCTTAACCTTTCCCGCGTCCAGGAACAGCTGGGGACGGCCAGTTCCCACTGCAAGCCAATCAACCTTAACACCTAAATCTTCACACCTAAAAACTACTTTATTTCTTCACACCTAAAAACTACTTAGTTTCTTCATACCTAAAAACTACTTTTTCTTGTCTATACTCCTATGAACAGTTAAACATCTAAACGCAATTTGAACAGAAATGTATGAAATTTAGACAAACCTGGGAAACAGTACAGACAACGGCTGATAACTGAAATTTATACAGACCTGAGAAACAGTACAGTGGTGTATATTAAGGAACAAGTGTCCTTACCTTTCATGTGGGCCCCACACCAGAGTATTGTTCCGGAAAGCCTGCGCCTGAACGGCCAGTCCAATCTCCGCTCATGTGTCAACACAAAACCATCCTCTGCTACCAACTGTTGGGAATGGAAATTCCGATCGATGAATCATAATTTGTATTGACACACTGAGCATAAAATCAGCCAAGAAAAGCATTCAGACTTTACTTATTTTATTCACTTTCAGCGCTGAAAGGAGAAGCTTTTACCATTACATCCGAGAAGAGTTTCTAAAAAGTCTGTAGCGTCTGAGGAGAAAGAGGAGGGCAGCTGATTATGTGAACTGAAGACACTCCCTGAAATCACACCATGTCTCTGTGGCCTGAGAAAACGTTTCTTTTTCGTGAGAAATGGACCTTGGTGTCTAACAGAATCAAACATGTAACTTTTTACTATGGGCCTTTGTCTACCAGTGTGACTCTTTCTCGACCTGGTAAAGCGTCTCAACAAGGGGAAAAGATCAGCTTCACATGTAAGTATCGGCCAATCACAATCCCCCAAAATTAAGGAAATTGGCACCCAGAAATCGACTGGTCGATAAATCAGTTGGCCAATAAATGTATCCTATTATACATGTATATAATGTAAACAGCACTACCAGAGATGCAATACATTTATAGCAGGTATGTGAATGTTCTAATGATCGGACTGCTGAGTGCAGCCAGTGGACATTGTTAGCAGAACTAGAGGGCCCCAAAACCAAATTTCACTTAGGGCCCCATGGAGGGTTGGGCCGGCCCTGGGTTTTTACAACATCAAATACATGAACTGAACTTAGATAGTACACTGAGTCTTTCAATTGCCTTATAACCTTTTGAATGAGAGTAACTGAAAGTACCGTAGTTAAACAGGTCAATTTTAAAAGTCACAAAACAAGAAATCTTTCTATTATATATTATATATATATATAAAGCCTTTTTTGGCATATATGCCAATATATGCCAAAAAAGGTGAACAACACGTTTCAGGGTGAGAATCACATAGTGAGCATTTTGTGTTAATATCCTTTTTGAATTGTAGCATGTAATGAATAGCTGCACAGTATTTGTGTATAATTTTGTAAGACACCAATTTAATTTCATTAGTTATTAAAAATGTATATGGAAACATCCAGACTTTTGTCCTATTTATATTTTAATATTAAGTGACAAGTATGAAATGACATAGGGTGCAATGTGTTGGAAAAACAATGTGTTTTTAAAACAACTGTCATGATCCGTGTTCTGTGTATTTATATTAAGGTTTTTCTGTGTTCAGTTTCTGTCCTGAGTCTCTGCCTCTTCCCCGTTGATTCCCAGGTGTCTCATTCCTTGTTTACCCTCCTGTGTATTAAGTCCCATCTGTTGTCTTTGTCTCTTGTCGGATCATCGTCGTACCTCGTGCTTCCCTCGTCCGTTGTAGTTTTCAGTTCACTTTCTCAGAAGAACTGTTTAGTCCTGAGTTTCTGTTTATTTCATCGTCACAGTAGAACTGGCTTAAGTTCTGTGTCGGCGTTGGCTCTGTTGCTCAATCTATTGCCACCAGTGTCGGCTTCATTTCCGCTCACTGTGCTGTCTACTTGTTTGACTGTTCGAGCTGCTATCTTCATTAAATGCATCGTTCTATCTCACCACCACCAACCACACCTCCTGACAAGAACACACATTTCTTTATTTACATCTTTTCTGGGTGCATTGAGAAACATATTTTACCTACAGGACCATCAGTAATTGAAGACGGGGGAGATAATAATCCAGGAGACGGTATAAGTGTGTTCTTAAAGAGTATTATATTACAATACACATGACTGTCTCTTCCGGTATGTCGTACACATTCCGACAAAACATAAGGTACACTGACCAATCACATGCTGACATTCATTTCCGTGTTTTGGGACTTGTCAGGTGTTGATTGGTTGTGGACTGAAGTAGTGATCTTACGAGCAGAGGCTGAGGATACCGATTGTGAAAGCGAGCTGCAAACATGGAGAGGTTGTGGTTGTTGCTGTGGCGGCAGCTGCTGCTGCTGCTGCTGCCGCTGCTGCTGCTGCTGCTGTCTGACTGCGAGGGGAGAGAGTCGGAGTTAAACTATGTGACTTGCGGCTCGCTGGTCAAACTGCTCAACACCCGACACAACGTCCGTCTACATTCACATGATGTCAAATACGGCTCAGGTAACCGCAGGCCCAAATGTAAAAACAAAGTATTAGCTATGAAGATTTTGTTTTAACTTTGTAAAGCTGACTTCTGGCAAGACCCGAAGAGATTTCTTAAAAATGTTCAGCTCGTTTTTTAAATGCTCAGCCTTGTCAATATTGCATGGATGTGAAATAATCAGTTGAACTGGTTCTATGCTTTATTTTATCTGTGATTTGTGTTTGTAATTACCCTATTTGTTTTCGCCTCCTGCCATCTTTAGTCGTTACCATGTAAGTGCTGTTTATTTAGTTGTACAGGAATCGGTATCATTTCAGTTTAGTGTCCTTATTTTGAAAGACGGATGGATGGAAGAATGTATTAATTAGATGGTTAGATAACCAGGACCGCTGTAGATATAAGACCTGTGTGTCTTACATCTACAGCCAGTAATGTTTCACAGGTCAGTTTTAAAGATTCAAATGCATTTTATTTAGTTTAATCCAAAACAAGGTTGTGTTTATTGTTGTCCTCAGGGTGGCGCTGTTGCATCACAAAACCTTGAAAGATTTTTTTTAAAAATAACTTTATTGGGAAAAAAAGTAATCAATACAGAACAGTGAACATTCACTCAATAAGGTACTAATAAGATATTGTTTTGACAGCTTCCTTAATGTTGGAGTCAGATATGTTTACAATGTACTGTTCAAAGTCTTTTTGAAGCAACATAAAAGTGGATTAGTATGAGTAACTTTAAATCAGTGTATGTGGTATTTCCCTAAGATTATTATTAGATTAATAATATAAACTTATTTCTGTTTTTGCTGTTTATATCATGGATTCCAATAGTGCAGTCCTTTGGACATAACTGGTTCTCTAAAGGTCCCAGTCTCTACTTGAGGCCCAATGTTGCAATTATTATTTTTGGAATTAACAGAAAAGTATATATCACCCACTGGTGTCACAGAAGGTTCAAATGGTAGAAGATGATTTATTTAAAATAGAAATAAAGGGTGTTTCCCAGCACTCCTTAATAAAGTTAGAAAATACCAAGCCAATTTAGTCCAATATGGGGTAATCAGCTGTTTACTCCAGGTGGAGCGATGGAACGTTCAAGCTGTTGGCATTGAAAGGCTTAAACGTATTTGTGATCTTTAGCCATCAAATTCTGATATATGATTTTGTCATTTGGAGAGTTACAAACCAAGTTCAAGGTGGATAAAAAGCATTACTTTAAATTTCTTCAATTGAGAAGCTTGGTCAAAGCAAATTACAGTAATCTTAACAAGCATCCCCTTACATTGCTTGAAAAATTAATGATTCGGATTAAATCAAGAAAGGGCATTACTTCAGACTTTTATAATGTGCTGATCTCTAATTTGTCAGAGAACTCAAATAATAAGCTTATAAACTGGAATTTGGACCCATCATCAAATATCAGTGAACAGGTTTGGGAAAGGGCTTGCATTAAAACTCACAATATCCATAAACAGCCGTCTTAGAATCCTACAATTTAAATGGCTAATGCGTGTTTATGTTACGCCTGTGCATTTAAATAAATACAATAACAACATCCCAGATCTTTGCGTAAAGTATAATTCTAAAGGGATTTTAATACACTGCATGTGGGAATGCAGACAAATCAATGCATTTTGGACAGAGGTGAAAGATACAATTGAAAAAATTCTCTCATGGCAAATGTCACTAGATCCTAAATCGTTCCTGTTAGCTTTATACCCTGAGAAGCATAACTTTAGTAAATTAGAATGTACTTTTATAGATATACGCTTATTATCTACAAAAAGTGTATTGCTTTGTCTTGGAAAAATATCAACAGACATAGTGCCACCTACTGGTAAAAGCACATGTCGTCTATTTTGCAACTAGAAAGAACAGTATTTTTTGGAAATCCAAACAGTATCTTTTTGAGAGGATTTGGGGTCTTTCATTAACTTTAATAAAGAGGGTTTGTTTGAGTTTTGATTTAAGGTTTCCCCCAGAAAACATGCTAAGCCCGGTGGTTGGGGTACCGTGGTGGTCCACCGGGGTTTTGTATTAAAAGATGTTAAATTGACAGGAAACGTAAAATATTACTGGGTAATTATGTTATTGGAAGACATTTCCGACAGTACTTTAACCCACAACTATAGAATCTTAAAAACAACAAATAATAAAAAAAATACAATTAAAATAAATATCAATTATTTGCATTTCTGTTAAATCCAAATTAAGTCATCAGTTTGTGGATCTAAAAACATGATGTAATGCTGATCACATTCAGAACTGGCATAAATGAACTAAGAGAATATCAATGCTGCTAAATTTGATTTAATGGTTTCAGCATAGATAAGATTTTAAATTGTTTAACATTTAAATTTAAGATTTTAAGGAGCTGGCAAGTTTACTTTGTAAAAGTTCAGAGAACAATCCTCATAGTTGGATTGTTTTGTACCATAGCTACAATCTGATACTCTCAGTTTAATCTTTGAGTTTTAGCTGTTCATAATTGCATTTTAGTAAACTACAATTATACCTGACTGCTTTTAAACTTTGCCAATTAAACTAGGCCCCTCTCCCAGATTTCACTAAATCCATGGTGAAATGCTGTTAGTGGTGCTGATGTTGGCAGCAAAAGGGGCCTCTACGTCAAATTCTGCTCAAGGCTTCATTCAACATTGGACCGGCCCTGCATGATGAGCTAGACCTGCTGCACAGTGCATCCCTGCAGCTGGATGTAGAGGGACAAACGGGAGATGTAATCTATGTGGTGTTGTTGCGCAACACCTCCCCCCCCTTCTCTCTCTACTTCCCCTTCTCAGAGGAGGGAGATGTGCAGCCAGCTCTCCATCTAACGGGTAATTTGAGTTTTCTAAATCTGATGGGATTTTACCCTGTTCAGAACTGAGTAAACTCTGTTTAAGCTGGCGTCGAGAAAGACTAGTCTGGTTTCTAACGACCTCCATCCAGATGTCCCACCCTTTTTCACCCTGTGAATTAGCCAGATTGAGCAGCCTGCAACCAGCTAGCTTCACAGAGGTCACCTGTTAACGGTCGCTCTTTCTCTTTATTACAACTTGCACTTGTTACTGAACCAGGTTGGTTTTAGTGACTCGGGCGAGTCCCAAGGGTGTTTTAGTTTTGGCTAAAAGCAACCTAGAAAACATTTCTACTTTTTCCTCCCAGAATCAAACTTCATAGCTATTTCACAACCATCAAAGAACTTTAAGGTGACTCATTAATTGAATGTCCACAACATCTTTTAGATTTTCTTAATGCTAATTATTTTATTAGTAAGGCAATTTTGCAAGGGTCAGTACAGCTTAATTCAGTAGCAGAAATAATCAAATAAGTAAAATCTATAATCTAGCCTATCTTTCCCTAATGCTGACACTGAGAACTAAAAAAGGGAAACTTTGAGAGAGACGGACAGAGTTTGGCATTTTGAACCCCAGAACTGGCCTGATGATGAAGAAGGTGTTGCAGCAGCAGGAGGTTCCCAGTACAGGAAGAGTACTGACTTAGAGCAGCAGGTCTCGGGCCTCAGGGTGACTTCCTCATGTGCGTAGCGGTCCTCAGCTTCCTGTCTTGCAGCTCTGTAGCTCCCTTCTCATCGTCTCACGATCTTCCTGGTCCCACGGAAGGAACACACCAGTTCTTCCTCTTTGCCTTTGTCTTTATCTTCATCTTTGCCTTGGTCTTTGTCTTTGGGGGTCTAAACCCAGCTGTTGAGAGAAGTGCGATTTGAAGCCACATGTTGCGGGGCTAACGGGTTGGTCCCCATGTGCAGAACAGTCTCCGGCTCTGTGGCCCCGACTCTTCTTCAGCTGCAGAGTTCTTTGTCCATCTCCATCTTGGCTCGAAGCTGCCTGAAGGATCCAAAGAAAGATTCCTCTTTTGCACCCACCTTATAAAGGGTTTATCCACCTTTTGGTGCGTTTACATTGGCTAGCTTTGTTGCTGTGCCTGTCTCATTGGCCGACTGCTTGGACAGATGATCTCATATCCATCACCTTGGAGACCTCATGACCTGATGTCTGTTCTAATGTCCCCAAGTTGCTCAACAGTTCCTCCTACCTCTGTTTCCTGCCCAACCTTTTCTTAGGCAAGTTGAAGTTTAGCAATAAGGCTTTGGTCATCTCTGCTCTCCTATCAGTTCCTCTTTCCCCCTGACCTTTCACCTTTCACCTCCCATCTACCTTCAACACATCAGTGACCTTTAATTACAGTTACAACATTTTACACCTTTTCAAGTTCAATTCTCAAAATCACATTTATAACCTTTTAGTTTATCTGATTTAACATTCATTTATGTTATAACAACCATAACTTATTAGTTATTATTATAATCATGTGAGTTATTACAGACATTTCTGAAAAGAAACCAAGAATAATCCATTATTCTAATTATCTGATACCAAGTTACAGTTACTTGTTTCACCTTTAAGTACTTCCACAAGTGTAAGAGTAAGTGTAAATATTCTTATAATCAAATCAACATCAACCACTGGTTAAACCAATATTAATTATTGGCATAATTATAAGTCATTATTTTAAGTATTTTACTCTGGGTTTTATCCAATTACTCAAAATGTTTAGATTTTATTCTTTAAAAACCTTTAATGCTTTAAAATAAGGAACGGTCTGAACTATTTTTAGCCTGATGCAAGATAGAAACTTCCTCTTTTCTTCAGGAAACCAGCTCTTCCTGTTTCATGACTCTCTTTCTGCCTGACTTTGATTTTTTATGATTAAATAGAAAAAAGTAGAATTAAAGCAAAGTTTGCAGGACACAATAACAACACACACAACCAGATTCATTTTATTACCGTCTGACTCTACTGTTGGGTCTTGATGTCACCTGTGTAATTAATTTTAAGGTAAATTTATTTATTGTTACTATTACACTAAAATCTCCAGCATGGGGAAGTGGGATGAGCTCGACTTTTCTCGACAGTGGCTTTAGAAGCTCTTCCGTTAAGTGTCTGTTGAGCTTTTAATGAGCGCCACATCAACTCTTTTAGAGCCAAAACTCATGTTTAGGTTGCCCAAGATGGCAAGTTTTGATCTCCGCACACCCGCGCAGCAAATCTACCCGACTCCAAGTTGACACAGCATTTGATATGCATTGTGTCACCTCAAAAAATAAACTAAAATAAAAATAAACCAATGTGCTGCGCTAGTCACGAGGCGAGCGCGAAAGCTCCTCCACAGACTGAACCACCATAATGCACCGGCTAACCGGGAACTCAGACTATCGCCGCAAACGGAGTCAGCATGTTTAGACATCAACGCACACGCCACATATAATGCTTTGTTAAAGAAATATTCTCACTGCACGCTTAACGCACACCTCTAAATATGCAAGAGTAAACCTGCAAACTCTGAGCGCAGAGTTTACAGGTGAACCACATTTGTGGTTCACATTAAGCTGCGCGACCAGAGCAAACGCAGTGGATTTAAACTTGATTCTTACCTTCATGAATTCTACAAAGAAACATGGATCCTCACCCTGGACTTGCTGGAACCTGCAGTCCGCCATGCTGAATAGACATGTACAATTATATCCAACCTGGTTGCAATTTGCTTAAATACCCCTGTTTTTCCAGAAGTGGTGTTTTAAATTGATTCAGTTTAATCAATTTAATCAGTTGATTACATTTTTTGTTTGCATGTTATTCACTTCTCTGACATGAGAAAGAATAATTACTGTCATATAATAACTAAAAAGAAAACTTGTTCAGACAGTTACATGATTGTATTTTCAAAGTGGAAAATCTCAAAAATATTTTGGTAAAAAAAAACAAGAACTTCTAATAGACTAAAATGAAACCAGCTTGCTGCGTGACTTCAGGGCTACATCGCCTCCACAGGCTGAACCACTTAACCACTAATGCACCATGTAACTGGGATTAACTTTACCAGCAGAGACACATGACCGCGTACTGGGCAGCATGTGTGAGATGTACATGCACACGCTGCACATATACCTCTTTGTTCATAAAGACAAATCATTCCCACTACTCGCTCAAAGCGTACCTCAGAAAGCGCGACTACAGGTTATATCATAGAGCTGCACAAGCAGAGCTAACCTGGTGGGTTTTAAACTTGAATCATATGCTGATGAAAAGCTCCGGAAAGAAACATAATTCCTCTCAGGGGGTTGATGTAACTATCCATTCAGGTCACCCTGTGTCTAGTTTGAGTGAAAGGAGGCGCGTGTGATCCTTGTTGAGGTAAACTTCAGAGATCAAGCAGCAACAGTGTGGGAGGCAACGCGCAGAGGCGCCAGGGGTGTGATTGGGCTGCGCTCTGGCAAGCAAAGCCTGGAAAACTGTTTTGGTGTAACAGGAATACCAGAAGTTTGGAGGAACTCAGAAAAATGAAATTCCCATTATTGTTGAGTAGCTGTGTTACTAGAACTGTATTGTTGTTGCACCACAATTTAAAACAGTTGGATTTATTTTTCTATAAAAATAAATCCAACTATTCAGAAAGATTTTTTGAAATCTTTCTGAATAGACAAAATTGCAATGATATACTTCCAGTGAAGAAACGCGAGTCACTATTTTTTTTATTTGCCAAAACAACTTGTCCGAGACTGCACACTCTAGGCAGACTAATAACAATTGTATAAAACGCAAAATGCTCATCAGTTGTTCTGCAATTCAATGAGATTCCAACGCATGGCCACAAACAAAGTGGTTCTTGGATCAGAAACATCCAGAGAGTTTGTCCTGTAGATCTGCATGTCTGAATTTAGTGGACACTTTATCTGAGGTACGCAGCCAGCAGAGGGACAGAAATGTTTTAGCTTTTTTCATGTAGCTCTTTCCTTAACTACCTGCCTGCTCTAGTCTGAAACAGAGACACAGAATAACAAAAATATTAAATGTACTACTAAATTAAATTATACATGTAAACAGAATCATTAGAATGATTAGCTTGTCATGATCAGCATGTGAATGGGTGAATGACTGTAGTGTGAAGGTTTTTCATTTTAACAAGTTTGTTTTGCAAACACAAATGAAGGCATAAGCTTAAGTCCATTACTTACAGTAGGATGTGTCTGTGTGTGTGTGTGTGTGTGTGTGTGTCTGTCTGTAGGTAGTGGACAGCAGTCTGTAACTGGAGTGGAGAGTGCTGACGATGCTAACAGTTACTGGCAGATCCGTGGGAAGCCAGCACGTCCATGTCAGCGTGGGTCAGCCATCAAATGTGGTCAGCCCATCCGAATCACACACATGAAGACCAGCCGGAACCTTCACACACACCACTTCAGCTCCCCTCTGTCTAATAACCAGGTTAAAAGTTTGTTCACAAACTTACTTCAGATTTTTTTTGTCAGCCGTTTCTACTCAAACAATTCCAGTATCACACGCCCTTCTTTCTTTGTTAATCTAGTCTGCTAAGGACAAAAAGGTCTACCAGCACTTTATTAAACACACAATGCTAATACAGGTTGAGGTTCAGATCAGAAGATGGGTCCACTGTGGTCCTGAAGGGATTGACATAGTAAGCAGGCTGTGACGTTGGTTACCCCTCCCCCATCCTCCACTACCAGCCTGAGTCACACTCTGACCCCACCAACTGAATTGGGGTGTTTTGCACCACCTTTTTCCAGCCTGTCATTGTCTGCTTCTGATGACTGTGTGAATTGCAACCTCAGTTTTCTGCTCTTGGCTTTGTAGATGAGGTGTTTGTGTCCTGTTACAGAAACATTTTCAGATTTATTAATAATAAACTAAAACCGAAAATGTGCAAAGCCCCACAACATCTCCTAGGCTAGCATATGCTTCAGTTCTTCAGATATTGGTCCCAGATAGGTGACACCTATGGGCTAGTCTGTGAATGCTAACTATAAGAGAACACATTGTGCAAATTCTAAATATAATTAATTTCTCCACATTTGTAATTACAAGATATTAAAACATGTGCAAAGTTGGGCAGAAAAACCTGTCACAACAATTTGCTTATTATTATGATGATTGTTTTTACAAATTGTACACAAATCATCAGCTGTGGACGGATCAGTCAACACTAGTGCACAGATCAGCTTTCGACTTTTGAGACATTCTCACCACAAAGTCTCACTTGTATGGAGGACCAAAACTGACATAATAAGAAATAAAGCATAAATATATAGTTTTTCCTTCTCCTTACACGAGTTCCGTCAAGAAATGCATATTTTCTTTTTTATTTACCCTAAACATGCTTTTTTGTCAAGAAAAGTAGATATTTTGTTTTGTCTTTTCCTTATACAAGCCCTCCCTTTGTCATCTGTGCAGATGAGGTACACTCATTTTTATTCGATTTGACCCATTTTATTCCCTGTCGATACATTACCATGTCACCAGGTGACTCTGAACCCCTCCAGTCACGGAATGGATGCTTAAAACAAATGTGTCAAAACTTTCTGCAGCTTAACATAAACAAAACTGAAGTTATTTTTGGACCTAAAGAGGAACAATTTAGAGTTATAGATCTAGAGTTGTAGATCTATAACTAGTGATGGACTCTGACCTGAACCTACATTAAAACAGTAACGAAGTTGGCCTTCTATCACCTGAAGAACATTAGAGGACTGATGTCTCAGCAAGATCTAGAGAAACTCATCCATGCATTTATCTTTAGTCGCATTGATTACTGCAAGAGTGTCTTTCCAGGTCTGTCCAACAAATCAATCCTCCAGCTGCAGCTGATCCAGAACGCTGCTGTTGGTATTCTCATTAAAACCAGAACGTTAGAGCACATAACACCAGTTTTAAAGTCCTTCACTGGCTCCCTGTAGCTCAGAGAATATACTTTAAAATACTGTAGTTAGTTTATAAATCACTGAACAACTTAGCACAATACATTAAAAATCTGCTGCTGTTGTATCAACCTTCCAGACCCCTCAGGTCTTCTGGTTCTGGTTCTGCTCTGCATACCCAGAATCAAAACTAAACAAGGAGAAGCAGCATTCAGCTTCTATGCACCACAAATCTGGAACAAGCTTCCAGAAAACTGTGAAACAGCTGAAACACTGACTTCCTTTAAATCTCAACTAAAAACCCCCCTGTTTAGAGTAGGGATGCTCCAATCAGGCTTTTTGCTGCCGATTCCGATCACCCATGAGGCCGATCTCTGCCGATCACCTGGATTGACTGTTATTTTTTTTGCTTTAGATATAAATGTTACTGTGTGATCTTCTAAAATGGAAAAATGATCTGGTAATAAATTCACCTAATTTAGACATAAAACCATACAAAATACTTGCAGGCAAAATACAGCCACTACTCAGTCAAAAGGACAACTGAAAAACCTGCAATCAGTAAAACAATATTTTATTTTATTTTTTTTACCATATTTTCCGCACTATAAGACGCACCGGATTATAAGGTGCACCTTCAATGAATGGTTTATTTTAAAACTTTTTTCATATATAAGGCGCATAGAATAGACACTACAGTAGAGGCTGGAGTTACGTTATGCATCCACTAGATGGACTAAACGGAATGTCAACAAAACGGATTGACTCCTGTCGGCGAGGAGAGTCTTCTGCGACTGGGCCGGGGTGTGGCTGGACGATGGTCACCCTTCTCTGTTTGCTCACAGCATGTTTGTGGAGAATGTGGTGCTAAATGACCTGCAGACGACCTGATTCTAGACGGTCAGTAGGTAGATAGGTCAGTCAAACTTTATTAATAGATTACAAACCAGCGTTCTGACAACTATCCCAGCATGCACCACGCACTTCTTCTACGGGCGAAACTGAAGTCGGCAGCTGCTTACCGTAGTTGCTAGGCCTGTTGTGGCTCAATATTGGTCCATATATAAGGCGCACCGGATTATAAGACGCACTGTCGGCTTTTGAGGAAATTGAAGGTTTTTAGGTGCGCCTTATAGTGCGGAAAATACGGTATTTGTTTATCAGGAGATCATACATTCATTGATATTACATACATTTAGAAAAATTAAATGACTTCTCCAATTTTTTTTCCCCCTTTCCCCGTAGCGAACATAAATCACCGTACTGACATAACAAAAACAAGACAAAATAAGTAGATGCATAAAAAAGAAAACGTTAACGAAACAAAAACAAAAAAACAAGAGAGGGGGGTAGGATGGTATTGAGAAGCTAAAAGGCAACAATATTTTACCTATTCTGTAAATTTTAGTCACATGATGACGTGATAAGTCAGTCACATCAGTCTATGCATTACAAAGGCAGATATTTTATTTATGTCACAAAAGGTGCCCACTTGTGAGTAAATTTTGCTGAACTACCTTTCACTGTTAACATTTTTTCTATCTTCAAGAATGATCTTGCAGTATTAAGCCATTGTGAAGTAGATGGAGGTGTAGGAGATTTCCAGCAGAGTAAAATATAGCGCCTGGCAAGGAGAGAACAGAAAGCTAAGACCTCCCCCTGTATGGGGGACAGGTTAAGTGAGGTCCCTAGAACTCCAAAAATGGCAATTAGTGGATCGCTTTGGATCTGGATTCCAAAAACCCCTGAAAGTATGGAGAAGACATATTTCCAAAATTTTTGTAAGCTCAGGCTAAAGAAAAACATATGACTTAAGTTGCAAGGTGAAGTCTGGCATCTGTCACTCTGGTCCAAAATTGAAGGTAGGATTTTCAGAAGTGGACTCTATTTATCACGTTAAACCATACAAGTTGTAAATTGACACATGGTGTGCTTTAGCATATGCCGAGAATAACTTTATCCCACCATAAATCAGACAGTTCAACACCCAATTCACGTTCGGAAACAATTCTGGTTTTACCCGATGAATTGGGCTCAATTGCCATAAGTTTTCCATATATATTAGAAAGGGGTGATTTCAGATTGTGTTTCAAAACTAGAAGGTCGACTCATGGTGGGTCAACAGGAAGAGTTAGAAAATTTGGGAACAGCAAAGAAACAATGTCTAATTTGGAAATAGAGAAACAGATGAGAAGTAGGTAGGTTAGATTTTGAGGACAATTTTGAAAAACAAAGAAATAGACCATCTTTGTAGAGATCTCTCATTGTTCTAATGCCTCTCTCATGCCAAATTCTGTAGGCAACATTAGTGGTCGCGGGACTATGATTTTTTAATAACGGCATTTTATTAGAGGGAGACATAAATTTAAAATGGGACCTAAATTGTGATCAAATCTTAAGTGTAGAGAGCACTATAGGATTTGTAGTAACATAGGATAGTTTAAATGGTAGTGATGAATAGATAATTGAGGCAGGTGAAAAAAATGTAGAAATCGATTGAATTTCAAGTTTACACCAAATCAGATTAGGTGAATTTAGCCAATAAATCAATTTATGAATATGTGAAGACCAGTAATACATTGCAAAATTGCATAGGGAAAGACCACCACTTGTGGTGAACTGTTGCAATAGAGCAGTTCACCACAATACCGAACCCATCAGATTCATATTCACATTCACTGAACCCTTTTTTAGTGATAAATAAAATTATTTTTTTTAAAACAAATTCAAGATATAGGGGTGACCCAACTAGAGCAGGGGTGGGCAATCCTGGTCCTCGAGGGCCGGTGTCCTGCAACTCTTAGATTTCTCCCTGGTCCAACACACTTGAATCCAATAGCTGAATCACCTCGAATCACCTCCTAAGTGCAGTCAAGTTCTCCAGAGTCTTGCTAACGACCTCATTATTTGACTCAGGTGTGTTGAAGTAGAGATGCATCTAAAAGTCGCAGGAGACTGGCCCTCGAGGCCTGGAGTTGCCCACCCCTGAACTAGAGTATAGTTGGGTCACCCCAATATCAGTCTTCTTAAAAGGTAGAGTCTCTGAGAACAGTTCTTCAAACTGTTTTCAGTGTTTTCAGCAAAGTTGAGCTGACTGAAGGTTGTCTGCATATAAGGACAGTTTAATCTCAACACCAGAATGGATAATTCCATGAAAAGAAGAGGGGGGGGGCTTCCAATGGGCTCACCACCTGTTGGAGGGGCCAAAGGGGTCGGGTACAGTGTGTAACGGGCGGCAGCCGAGGGAGGGGACCCTGGCGGTCTGATCCTCGGCTGCAGAAGCTGGCTCTTGGGACGTGGAACGTCACCTCTCTGGTGGGGAAAGAACCGGAGCTAGTGTGCGAGGCTGAGAGGTTCCTGCTAGAAATAGTTGGCCTCACCTCGACGGATGGCTCTGGTTCTGGAACCAGTCTCCTTGAGAGGGGCTGGACGTACTTCCACTCTGGAGTCGCCCACGGTGAGAGGCGCCAGGCAGGCGTGGGCATAGTTGTTTCCCCCCGTCTTGGCGCCTGTACATTGGGGTTTACCCCGGTGAACGAGAGGGTAGCCTCCCTCCGCCTACAGGTGGGGGGACGGGTTCTGACTGTTTGTGCTTACGGGCCAAACGGCAGTTCAGATTACCCACCCTTCTTGGAGTCCTTAGAGGGGGTACTGGAGAGTGCCCCTCCTGGGGACTCCCTTGTTCTACTGGGGGACTTCAACGCTCATGTGGGCAACGATGGTGAGACCTGGAGGGGTGTGGTTGGGAGGAACGGCCCGCCCGATCTGAACTCGAGTGGTGTTCTGTTGTTGGGCTTCTGTGCTCGTCACGGATTTTCCATCGCAAACACCATGTTCAAGCATAAGGGTGTCCATATGTGCACTTGGCACCAGGACACCCTAGGCCGCAGTTCGATAATCAATTTTGTCAGTTTCATCGGATCTGCGGCCGTATGTCTTGGACACTCAGGTGAAGAGAGGTGCGGAGCTGTCCACTGACCACTACCTGGTGGTGAGTTGGCTCAGGTGGTGGGGGAGGAAGCCAGTCAGACCTGGCAGACTCAAAACGTGCAGCGAGGGTCTGCTGGGAACGTCTGGCGGAGTCCCCCTGTGAGATGGAGCTTTAACTCCCATCTCCGGCAGAACTTTGAACACGTTCCGGGCGAGGTGGGGAACATTGAGTCTGAGTGGACCATGTTCCGTACCTCCATTCCCGAGGCGGCTTATCGGAGCTGCGGCCGCAAGGTTGTTGGTGCCTGTCGCGGCGGCAACCCTCTAACCCGTTAGTGGACACCTTCGGTGAGGGATGCTGTCAAGCTGAAGGAGTCCTATCGGGCCTTTTTGGCCTGTGGGACTCCAGAAGCAGCTGATGGGTACCAGCGGGCGAAGCGGCATGCGGCTCGGGTTGTCGCTGAGGCAAAAACTCAGACGTGGGAGGAGTTTGGAGAGGCCATGGAGAAAGACTTCCGTAAGGCTTCGAGGCGATTCTGGTCCATCATCAGGAGGGGCAAGAAGTGCAGCACCAAAACTGTTTATAGTGGGGATGGTGTGCTGCTGACCTCAACTCGGGACGTTGTGGGCCGGTGGGCGGAATACTTCGAAGACCTCCTCAATCCCACCAACATGCCTTCTGTTGAGGAAGCTGAGCCTGGGGATTCTGGGTTGGGCTCTCCAATCTCTGGGGACGAGGTTGCCGAGGTGGTCAAAAAGCTCGTCGGTGGCAGGGTCCCGGGGGTGGATGAGATCCGCCCGGAGTTCCTTAAGGCTCTGGATGTTGTAGGGTTGTGTTGGCTCACGCGACTCTGCAATATCGCATGGACATCGGGGGCAGTTCCCCTGGATTGGCAGACTGGGGTGGTGGTCTCCCTGTTCAAAAAGGGGGACCGGAGGGTGAGCTCCAATTACAGAGGGGTCACACTTTTAAGCCTCCATGGTAAGGTCTATTCAGGGGTCCTGGAGAGGAGGGTCCATCGGATAGTCGAACCTCGGATTCAGGTATTTGTCCTGGTCGTGGAATACTGGACCAGCTCTACACCCTCAGCAGGGTCCTGGAGGGTGCATGGGAGTTCACCCAACCAGTCTACATGTGTTTTGTGGACTTGGAGAAGGCGTTTGACCGTGTCCCCAGTGGGGTCTTGTGGGGGGTTCTTCAGGAGTATGGGGTACCGGGCCCTTTGATACAGGCTGTCAGGTCCCTGTATGACCGGTGTCAGAGTCTGGTCCGCATTGCCGGCACTAAGTCGGGTTAGTTTCCAGTGAGAGTTGGACTCTGCCAAGGCTGCCCTTTGTCACCGATTCTGTTCATTACTTTCATGGACAGAATTTCTAGGCGCAGCCGAGGTGTTGAGGGGATCCGTTTTGGTGGCCTTAGGATCGCATCTCTGCTTTTTGCGGATGATGTGGTCCTGTTGGCTTCATCAGATCGTGATCTGCAGCTCTCGCTGGAGCGGTTCATGGCCGAGTGTGAAGCGGCCGGGATGAGGCTCAGTGCCTCCAAATCCGAGGCCATGGTCTTGAGCCGGAAAAGGGTAGAGTTCCTTCTCCGGGTCAAGGGGGTCGTCCTGCCTCAAGTGGAGGAGTTTAAGTATCTGGGGATCTTGTTCACGAATGAGGGAAGAAGGGAGCGGGAGATTGACAGGCAGATTGGGGCAGCATCTGCCATGAAGCGGGCGCTGTACCGGTCCGTCATGGTGAAGAGAGAGCTTAGTCAAAAAGCGAAGCTCTCAATTTACCGGTCAATCTACGTTCCCACCCTCATCTATGGTCATGAGCTTTGGGTCAAGACCGAAAGAACGAGATCACGGATACAAGCGGCTGAAATGGGTTTCCTCCGCAGGGTGGCTGGGCTCTCCCTTAGAGATAGGGTGAGAAGCTCGGTCATCCGGGAGGGACTCAGAGTAGAGCCGCTGCTCTTCCATGTCAAGAGGGTTGAGGTGGCTCGGGCATCTGGTCAGGATGCCTCTTGGACGCCTCCCTGGTGAGGTGTTCCGGGCACGTCCCACCGGGATGAGTCCTCGGGGAAGACCCAGGACACGCTGGAGGGACTCTCTCTCGGCTGGCCTGGGAACGCCTTGGGATTCCTCCGGAGGAGCTGGAAGAAGTGGCTGGGGAGAGGGAAGTCTGGGCCTCCCTTCTGAAGCTGCTGCCCCCGCGACCCGACCCCGCATAAGCGGCAGAAAATGGATGGATGGATGGAAGAAGAGAGGGATCTTAGGGCAGCAGAAATATTTTCAATGGCTAATGCAAACAGGAGGGGAGAAAGAGGACAACCCTGTCTTACTAGACAGGGTTGTCTAGTAAGTACGTCTAGTACGTCCCAACGGAAAATAATCAGACTGGATGTGAAAATACAAGCCTGAGGAGATGTATAAAGTAGCTTGATCCAGGCCACAAACCTTTCTCCAAAACCAAACCTATTAAGAACGTCAAAGAAGTATTCCCATTCCACTAGTTCAAAGGCCACTCAGCGCTGGACTCCTTTCATATGGAGTTGCCCAAGGGGATCCACTGCTAATGCTGAGGCCATCAGGCCCAAGAGACTTCTGCAGAGTCTGATGGACACCAGATTTCCTCTGTGAAACATGAACAAGCAGTCCAGCATTGTTTTCACTCTGTCCTCTGTTAGTCTCACTCTGGCTTGAACTGAGTCCAGGGAGAGACCTATGAAGGAAATGGATTGAGTGGGGAGTAGTACACTCTTCTCCATGTTTATTTCAAATCCCAGGTCCATCACGTGTTGCGTTAATGTAGCTGTGTGATCTGCAGCCTCCTGGCGGGAAGATGAAGCGTTCAGCCAATCGTCTATGTACATCGCCACCCGGATGCTCCGCCTCCTGAGCGGGCCCACAGCCGCCTCGGTGCATTTTACAAACACTCTCGGGCTCAGTGAGAGACCAAAAGGGAGTACGAGGTATTCGTAACACACTCCCTGAAATGCAAATCTGAGGAATTTTCTGTGTGGTGGATAAATGGGTATATGAAAATAAGCATCCTTGAGGTCGATTGAAGTAAAACAATCGCTGGGACGTAGGAAGCGCAGCAGGGAGTCGTGTGTTAGCATCCTGAATTTGTATTTTCTCAGGTGCTTGTTTAGCGCCCGGAGGTCTAATATAGCATGCACCCCCCTTCTGCTTTTCTTTGGCACGAGGAAATAACGTGAATAAAACCCCTCACGGCAGTGCTTGTGAGGAATCAGCCTTATTGCTCTTTTCACGAACAACGAGGATATTTCCTCTTGTAGGACAAGAGCGGCTTCTCCCTCTGCTTGCGACTGAATCACCCCCCTGAAATGTGGGGGGGGTCATTACGAATTGCAGTCTGTATCCCCTCCTTACAATTTTTAAAACCCACTCTGAGTTTGTGCATTTTTCCCTTCAGATGGGTGTTTATTGACAGGCAGCTGACTGGTCAGACTGTTAAACACGAGCTGAAAGCGCCCCCTTCTGGCGCTGGATGGCAAACGGCTCCAGTCTGCACTACGCATGCGCGTGGAGTTTGGCTTGCTGCAGATTTGTTGACATGGGGAAAAGATATCAGATCTTTGTCCAAACGGTTCGCCTCAACCAAACTGTAGTCTCCGGGCTTAACCATTCGAGACCGGAACGTGTCAGCGGCAACACATCTAAATTTGCAGTACCGTAATTCCGCCAGTCTGTACTGCAGCGCTATTTTTTAAATAGTGCTATTTAAAAAATTCCAACGGTTTCTGAAAGGGGAGACGTTGCACTTTCCAGCAAATATCGGGTTAATACGGCAACTTCACAGCTGCAGCTGCAGAGAGTGTAATTAATCCGGGGGGCACTCGTTTAATAGACGGTAAATTGCGAAAATAACTTGCTGGATATTGAAAGTTCCGGTTGTTATGGATACATGGGTGAGTATATCATCTCACAGGACATTTAAAGAACTACTTACAATTAAAATAAGGAAGATTTATTTAGTCAGACGTTTGAAACTTAGGCATAAACAGCTCCGTCTGGGGGCCAGACTTTCAAGCAAAGCGATCATTGGATCAAACGGCCCGCCTCAACTGAACTGTAGATAATAAACAAAGATGTCTGCCAATCAGAATTCTAGCTCCCGTGTTCTTGACCAATGACTAAAACGGTTTGTAGAAAAGAAGCGCATGCGTTCGGTTCGGCGGTTAAATAAAATGCAATATGAAAGAAGATGGAGTTTGTCTGACCCGGTAAAGAAACACGTTTACTTGAGAAAGGAATTAAAAACAAGTGGCGCTGGGCATGGCTAGAGGAAAGAGGACAAGACGGGAAGTTGGCGGAAATTTTTACAAAAGGGGGGCGCTGGTATTTCTTTGGGGGGCGTTTGGTCGAAGGTAAACTTTACATCTTACAATCACAACAATACCAGTTTAGACTTTGACCAACTTCCTAAAACTGTATTGTGTAACATTAAATCATGCCTGGCTGCAACTGTATTGATGGCAGCTCTCCTTCTATTCAGTGTTTGTAGCTTTTGGCACAACTCCGCTCCTGCTAGTAGCTTGACCGCATCAGGTCAGCGTTACACCGGCTGATGACCGCTGCTGTGATTCACTTTGTCTGGTGTCTGATTTTCTAATATTTTATGTTTTATTGAGGATTTTTGTACATATGTTTTGGCAGTTCTGTGATCATGTCAAAGCAGCCACTTATATTAAAAAGTGTTTTATTGTCCGTCTGGATGCTGCCCGCTTCCATGGAAGGACAACAGAAAATCGTTCTTATAAACATGTAATTACTAAAATCAAGAAACTCTCACTTTGTATCCCCCTGAAAAATTAACCCATTTAAATAAAGAAATCCCTCCATGGTGATTCCACGATAGAGAGCGTTCATTTTATAGCGTTAACACGGTGCTGTAAGTGGTCCGGTATGAAACGGGTGATGGAACAACACAGCACTTTTAAATTTCAATAATCAGAATACCAAAATGGTTTCTGTTGTTTTAAAAGGTTTATGTCAGTCTGCCTTTTCCCCATCGATACGCCCTGCACCTTAGGAGGTAAAAAAAAAAAAATCGAGGCGCACATTGCGCAAAACTCTGAAACAGGAAAAGCTGGACATAAAACAAAGCGACGAACTAGATGTGAATTATGGCATAAAAACAGAATCCGACGCTGAACAGTGAAAAATCAACACATGATACTCTGATGTCCCATTCGCCTGAAGGCAGCACAGAGCTGCACCACCAGAAACACTGAAGAGTTATGATTAATGTAGTTACAGTTCTATCCATGTTTTAATGTTGCAGAGCTCAGTCATTTTGCAAATAGTTCAGTTTAAACTGGCATGTTGAACATCTTTTATCTGCTCATTTTGTGGAATATTTAACAACTAGAAAATGGCAAAGAACAAGAATATATTTTCCACTCTTATTGGCTGCTGGTAGGCCTATAAATTTTAAGTTGAATGTTAATTACATTTTTCATAGACACTTATGAAAATAATTTCTATTCACATGGCTTTTTTGTTCTCTGGGAAATTATCTTGATGATAAATACAGAAACAAGCGTACAAATCAAAACATCTACAATAGTGATAGTAATATTAATAATAAAATAATGGTCAGTGGAAAGTAGCCTACAAATACTTTGTTGGGGGCGGTGAGGGACCTGGATAAAGGCTGGGGGGGCGCTGGGCCGAAAAAGGTTGAGAAACACAGATTTAGTTGGTAATGTTGCATGTTCTAAATTACTTGCTAAAACATTGAAAGGACTCTTATTTAATGTTGAGGGATTTTTGCCTGCAAGGCAAACCTTTAGGGCACAGACATTTTACATTTTGTTTTGAGTTGAAATGTAGCCAAGCCAAGTTTATTTATATAGCACTTAAAAACAGTTCCACTGACCAAAGTGCTGTACAGCCACAGAATTGAAACAAGTGAAATAAAAATTAAAAGCACACTAACACCAAAAATACAATCACTTAAAATGAAGACACACAATGCAATACAAGAACATACCCAAATATGCAGTCATAATAAATATCACAATAAGTAATCTAAAAAAAACAATAAAAGTAACTAAAAGTAACAGCAGCTCAAACTGAATCAAAGGCCAGCCGAAAAAGGTGAGTCTTAAGAGCAGATTTAAAAGTTGCCAGAGAAGTGGCCTGCTTTACCGACATTGGCAAAGAGTTCCAAAGTTTAGGAGCTGCCACAGCAAACGCCCTGTCCCCTCTGCGCTTCCTCAAAGTCCTCGGCACCTCCAGGTACAGTTGACTCGCTGATCTGAGAGCTCGGGAAGGGCAGCGTACATGTAGCAGCTCAGAAAGATAGGAGGGGGCAAGGCCATTTAAAGATTTAAAAACAAATAAAAGAATTTTAAAATGGACTCTAAAATGGACAGGTAACCAGTGCAGAGAGGATAAAATAGGGGTAACATGTTCTCTCTTCTGCGATCCAGTTAAAAGCCGTGCAGCAGCATTCTGGACCAGCTGAAGACTAGACAGAGAGGACTGGCTTACACCAACGTATAAGGAATTGCAATAATCCAACCGAGTTGTGATAAAGGCATGGATTACTACTTGAAAGTGCTCAGCTGATAAAATGTTCTTAATCTTTGCAAGCCGCCTCAAATGAAAGAAGCTCGATTTCACTACGGCACTGATTTGCCTGTCCAATTTAAAATTTTCATCCATTACGAATCCCAGGTTTGTGACAGAAGGCTTTACATATTGTGATAGCGAGTGATTGAGTGTTTAGCTTGTTAATTGTATTGTTAGAAGCCATTGTTCACTATTCAAAGACACCTTTTATTAAACTGTGGCAATAGCAACGTTATAATAAATTTTTATCATAACTATAAGTTTCAGGTTCAGGATTTTTTTTTACTTTAAGCCCTGTTGTGGGCAGTGGTGGAACAAGTACTCAAAAAATGTACTTAAGTAAAAGTAACATTTTACTTTAAAAGTAAAAAAAGTACTGGCTTTTAAAAATACTTAAGTATTAAAAGTAAAAGTACTTGCTGAATAATACCTAATCGCTAATATCATTAAGATCGTATTTAATTTTAATACATCAGTAATGTGCCATTTTAATGAACAATGCCACAGATAAAGCATGTTTTTATTGCGTTTTTATTGTGTTTTCTCTCTGTAACATAGTTTAGACTATGTTATTCTATGCATCATAATTTCAGGGATGGAAACATCTCGTCTCCTGTCCTAACAAACCATGAACTTCACTTTTTTGCCACTAGTGGCATTTATTTTGAAAGAAATCCAACTTTCAGGGGAGGACATGGAACCAAGGAGCAACGGAGCAAAGTTGTAGTCAAGACCACCGAACCCGAGACCAAGTCAAGACCAGCACCCCACGCTACGTGACACAATAAAATTAAGTGCACCTATCAAAATTGCTTCTCAAATTGATCTGAAAGATCCACATTCCCATAAAAACACCTAGGTATTAAATACTTAAATTTTAAATAAATTTAACCAGTATCAATTCAAACTCTTCTTCATTCTGTTTTGCTTTCATCTCTGCACAATCCACAGAGGTCTCCTGCCATCCCTAAAAAAAATAACGCCCTGGGCGGTTGCCCATACTGCACATGTCAGAAACCACAACTGTCTGCACCATTAAACATAGTAATTAAGGCAATGCATTAACAGTAAACAATGCTCAACTATGAACACTGTCCAAGGCGCAATAAGCAAGGAGTAACCAAGCAGAAGGAGGTGACTGTTCTCATCCTCCCTCCTGCTGTAACGTCTGCCACCATGACAAGTGACGAAAACAAAGAGCAATGAGCATGCTCTGCGTTCTTACATTCCTGTTTTATTTATTCGCCAATTAAATATATTTTTTTTTTATGAAATAGCTACTGCAGTGTACGCAGAACATTACCAGAACAAAGAATGGCTCTCAGTGAGGCTTCAGTCCTATCAACCTTAGTAAAGGTCAGTCCAGAAGAATCGGATGGTTTCTGAATATCATATCACTTTATTGCACTTTGGTCACAGCGTTGTCCCATAAATGCGACACCTCAGTCAACACCTCCACACAGTAATTCAGTGCATGAGTGACAACTTTTTTCATCGCAGATGCAACATGTGTCTCTGTACAGCTAGCTTTGCTAGCATCACGTCCACAGATCTTACCTTTCTTTAAGCTTTCCTTCCAAGTGACGCTAAAAGTTGGACGAAGTTCCGCCGTCTGTGAAAGCGAAGCGCTGCTGATTTTACATGTCGCCATATATTATGATTTATGCAGCTATTATATTACTGACGATTAGACAAACATCTCCTCCCGCTCAGAGGAAACCACTGCGCATGTCTGGAGCTCCGCGTGCGAGTAAAGGTGGAGCCGATGGGTGACAACAGACACTAAGTCACGTTATTGCTGGGATTTTACGGCGCCACCTTAAGTCCCTGAACTTCACATTTTAACGGAAGAAAAGAGCAACGAGACTTGGATGTAACGAGTAACGAGACAGTTTGTAGAAATGTAGTGAAGTAGAAAGTACAGATACTTACTGTAAAATGTAGTGGAGTAAAAGTAGAAAGCAAATATTGAATTGTTAATGCATGTCACCATGAGAAAAGCCTACTGAGTTTTGCTTAAAAAAAACTTTATAAAAAATTTAAATCACACATTTTTGACTCATGAAGTTAACTTTCTTTTTTGCAAAACAAACTTATTTGCACTTGTCAGAAATCTTTTCATGCTATTCTAAGTTTTTGTTTGTGACTCAAAGTTTTGCTCATTCTCACATGACGTCGTGAGCAGGGCCTAAAATCACAACAATAGATTTATGATGTGTGCAAATAAATGTTTGTTTGGTAAAAATTTATTTAATTAAAAAAAGTTTTAAACAAAACTTTTTTTTTTAAAGGAATCATTACAATTCCAAATGTTTTGATTACAATTGTATTTTACTCTAAACTTAAAGTCTTGTTTGAGTTTTATCCCCTTCATTAATGACACTTTTATTACATTCATTATATCATGGTAATTCAGGGCGAGTTATTTTTAATTCTAAATGAATATCCTTGTTGGACTTTTATTTAAGTGTTATTCTCCTTCTAGATACATTTACCTAACGCCAGAATAAATGAAATGTACATTATGCAGCAAAGGAAATTAGAAGATCCATTATGGAGATGATTGGTTTTGAACGGGCGATGTGTCCTTATTGCATAACGATACTAACGAATGACTGATATCATTAAAGATACAGGAATGAAGCTTTTTAGTTATCTAGCTTTGCTAGCAAAGTCGTTAGCAAGCAGCTAGCTTATAGCACAACAACAACAGCCTAATGTCTGTATGATAGAAATATTAAATCGATAGATAAGAACAGTTTTTCCTCACCTGGCTGTCTCCTCCCGCCAAGTAGTTCTTCAGAGAAAGGCAGACGCAGAGGCCTGTCAGTGTCTGTTGTATTTCATTACCTCTCTGCTTAAACCGCTACTCCGAGCTGAAGCAGAAATGATGCTTCAACGTTTTCCGTCATCTGACAAGCAGCAAGTCTACTCTACTTTATTCACCAAAACTGTTCTGTAACCTGGAACGTCCGCTACGTTGAGTTCCAGTTAGCCGTCTTATCTCACTGCGCGAGAGGCAACTGCGTCATGCATCACGGGCAAAAGGTCCAAGGTAACAATAAGACCGGCTTATTATGTTGTACAACAAAAAACTAATAATTTTAGTACATATTATGTGTCAGAAGAGTACTTAGAAAATAATACCAAAAAAAAAAAAATTTACCAAAAGGGCACTTGGCGGCAAGGAGCAAAAAGGGCAGGTGCTCAAGCACCCCCAGCTCCCCCTCTCCACGTGCCTGATGAACACAGTCTTGTCTTTTCTTTTTGGCGTGCCGAGCAGGCTCGAGCATCCTCTCTGTCACGCGCTGAACCCGGCTGAACTCGTCGAACAGGCTCGGAACCGGAGCTGTGGAAGGGAGCGATTCCTGCTCGCTCCCTCCATCCGGGGAGGAAGTCAGGCCAGCCGCTTTCTCCTCATGTTCTTAGTGGAGGAGGGAGGCGGTTGGTCGGAGCGAAGGCCGTCAGGCTTCCTCTGCCACGGGGCTTTTGGGACAGAGGCTTTCTGTGGGGCCTGTGCAGCACCCTGCATCTACGGAAACTTGGGGATTTGTTGCCTCGCGCTTGCATAATACGAAGGAAAGAGGAAATGAGCTGCACACGCAGGCTGTGAAGTGAGATACAGGTGATCGGTTTTGGTGATCAGCAATAAGAGATCATGATCAGCGATGACCGATCATACACTTTTTCACAGAAATCGGCCGATTTTCGGTAACAAAACCACCGGGATAAAGTTTGTTTTCATCTGTGGCCTGTAAAGATGGCACCGAGCGACTGCGCGAGATCTAAACGCCCCACAACGTTTGACGCAGTGATGTTGGTTCCAAAGCTCTATTGACCAATAATAGAGGAGCTGGACATAGCAGGCAGCTCTCCTCATTAACATAAAGATGCAGGAGGCAATGACAAAGGGAGGGCTTGTATAAGGAAAAGACAAAACAAAATATCTACTTTTCTTGACAAAAACGCATGTTTAGGGTAAATGAAAAAGAAAATATATAAATTTCTTGACAGAAACTCGTGTGTAAGGACAAGGAAAAACTAAATATATATTTCTGCTTTTTTTCTTATGTCAGTTTTGGTCTTCCACATACACTTGGGATTCTGTAAAAAAATTGGAGAATTTCTTTCGTACCGCAGATGAGTGATCAGGCTATCTGAGCATTAGAATTGTTATGCTTCATTCACAGCAGAAGAAAAACTTCTATATCTGAGCATTACCAGATTATTGGAAATACCATACTTTTTACTTGACCCAGGAGCTCAAAACAACCATATTAAAGACATGCACTTAGATTAAAATTACTTGATTCCAAAAATATTAACTTTGTAGGCTGCACTGCTGAAAAACACTAAGTGAGAAGGTTCTTCTTTTCCTGGAAAATAAAAACTCCCTGAAGACTAACAAGAGCAGCAGCAAAATAATATGGGGAAACATCCAATAGGGGCTTGTTCTCATTGTGGAGAAATAGTAAGGGTTCAACATGTTTTGATTAAATTTTGAAAATGTTCAATGAGAAAGGAAATGGAAAGGGCAGTGAGAATTTCAACAACAATTGCCAATATATTAGGGAAGTCTCAATTATAATGTAGCACTTATAAAGCACTATAAAGTATTTAAAGGGCACAAAGTTAGCTGAGAATTTAATATATTTAAACTGTGTCCCTTTATCTTTTGATATTTAAAAGATAAAGGGACACAATGCTTTGCTACCATTTGTCAACATTATGACAACTAGATCACAAGGTCGAACAATTCTGTTGCCACCTTGAGTTGTCTTGCTTTTTATAGGAAGTCAGCGCCTTTGGAGAGAATGGAGAGGGTGACGATCTGGATGTGTGGACAGTCCAGTGTGATGGAATCTACTGGGACCGTGATGGGCCTGTGCGCTTCAAACACGTGGGCACAGACGTCTTCCTTGGCATCACAGGCGAACAGTACGGCCACCCGATCCGTGGCCAACGCGAGGTGCACGGCATGAGCACCCCCAACCAGCACAACTTGTGGCGCACCATGGAAGGTGTGTTCATTCAGCCCAGCCAGGAGTTGCTCCGGCACGATGAACTCTGACATCTGTTCCAGGACAAATAGATTTTGGACACGCTTTCTTCTGTTGTGGGGTTTTGCAGCTCACCTGAGCCAAATGTTTTTGTGAGTGATGTAGATAAGGTCTTTTTAATTGACAAGGTGGAACATGTTCATTTATTCTACACATGCTGTAGTCCCACATGCAAGCTTGAATTACCCACTCAACCTGCCATGAATGTCCTCTATTCACTCCTTTGTTCTGTTAATGAAAGATACAGAATCGTTACTTTAAATAGTGAGACTGTGTTTTGAATGCAGTCATTGTTTTTGTTGATTTGCTGCAATGTACTTAAGAAAAAAATGTGATTAAAGTACTAATGCCATTTACACGCAGTAAAGGTTTCTGACAAACTTTGATATGTTCTGTTAATAATGTTGCATGTCATGGGACACCTAACCACTAAAACCCATTAGTGGTTATAATGCTTAGTCTCTAGTATCTGCCTTGATCTCTTGGTTTGGTTTGCTGATCATTTGGTTGAGCTTTTAGAGTTTCTACATTTTCCAAAGGAATTTCTAATGCTTTTATACTATCTTTGAAAAATGTTTGAGGTCCTTGTTGAATCCAGATTATTTGTTAGAACTAGGGGTTTTAACAAATAATCTGTTGCACACTTCCTATCGGCCATATGAAGTGTACCATACTTTAGTTGCTTGCTCAATCTCACAGTCCACAGTAAGATCATCTCAGTTTCCTTTGGGTTTTCCTCAAGCTTTTAAAAAGGCTTGAAATAAGGATTGCTTTATGGAAGTATATTAATATCTGACCATTGACCATGCTGTCTTCTATACACAGATCAAAGCCTGATCAGAGAAATACCTAGATGGACTTTAATCCAAAAATCTCTACAGGATAAAGAATTTATGAAATATGTGGAGAAAGAAATAGACAATTACTTTAATGAGAACACAACACAAACATCTGAAACTATGAGGTGGGGAGCCTTTAGAACCTGTTTAAGAGGACACATCTTATACCTCGACCAAATCTAAAGAAATAAGACTGAAAAGACTTGGAATCTAAAATACAAACTTTACAAAAACAGTACTTTAGTAATAAAGTCCCTGGAGGAGAAAAGGAGCTGCTACTTTTAAGAGCTGAATCTAATATATTAAAAGTAGACATAGCAGCCTCCAGTATGGTCAAACTCAACCAAGCATTTTATGAACAGGGAGGGAAGTCGGGTAAATTAGCAACTGCTAATCTGGCCTGGCAGATTAGCAGTTGGAAGCAAGACAAAGAATAACTTGCATTGTTAATGATAATGGTGAAACCATAACAGACCCAAGGGAAATAAATAAAGAGTTTGACATGTATTATACAAACCTGTAAGTCTGAAATTAAATGCGACTCCCTCAGAAAACATTCTTGGAAGAAATAATTATTCCAACCATTTCCCAGGAATTTAGCAAACAGAGGCAGACCTAACAAAAGGAGAGTTGAATGCAGCAGTGGATGCCATGAAAGCAGAAAAAGCACCAGGTCCCAATTAACGCACTGATAAACATCTGGACCCAGAAAATCATTTCCGTCTGCAGCTATTAGACTTTACAATGTCCAAGTCTGAGTAACTTGAATCAAATTTTCTCTGCTCTCATTTATAGAGTATTTATAGATTAACATACTCACATGTGTTTGTTTGTTTGTTTGTTATTTATAGTCATTCATATTGAATATAAATATGACTGAATATTGTATTCAGTATATAATATTGAATGATATACGTTTTGGCTGAGAGGGTTCAGTCCTATGCAGAACAGCAGTGGGGATCCACACCACCAGGATCTACAGCACTGACATTGGGATGTCATTCGGACTAGAGAAGTGTGGTCGTATGGTTACAAAGAGAGGGAAGGTCGCCCACACAGAAGGGGTCTCACTCCCAGAAGGAACAATAGCAGACATAGAGCACAGCTACAAGTACCTGGGAATACCACAAGCAAATGGCAACCTCGATGAGGTCACAAGGAAAGGAGCCACAGCCAAATACCTCCAACGAATAAGGCAAGTCCTGAGAAGCCAGCTCAATGGCAAGAACAAGATCCGTGCAATAAACAGCTATGCCTTACCAGTAATCAGATACCCTGCAGGAATAATTAGATGGCCAGTGGAAGAGATGAAGGCCACGGATGTTAAGACTAGGAAGCTACTAACCATGCATGGAGGGTTCCACCCCAAATCCAGCACCCTGAGACTGAACATGAGCTGTAAGGAAGGAGGCAGAGGACTAGTGAGTGTGAGAGCCACTGTCCAGGAAGAAACATCCAAGATCCATAAATACATCAAGGACAAAGCCTCAACAGACGATGTGCTCAGCGAATGTCTCAGTCAATGGGGAACAGAAGACAAGGTGCTGGAAGTACCGTCATGGGAGGACAAGCCCCTACATGGGATGTACCACCGACAAATAACTGAAGTGGCTGATGTCAGGAAAACCTACCAATGGCTGGAGAAAGCTGGACTCAAGGACAGCACAGAGGCTCTCATCCTGGCCGCCCAGGAACAGGCCCTAAACACCAGAGCAATAGAGGCTCAGATCTACCACACCAGACAAGACCCAAGGTGTAGGTTGTGCAAGGAGGCCCCTGAGACAGTCCAGCACATAACACCAGGGTGCAAGATGCTGGCAGGGAAAGCATACATGGAACGACATAACCAAGTGGCGGGCATAGTGTACAGGAACATCTGTGCAGAATATGGACTGGAAGCCCCGAGATCAACGTGGGGAACACCCCCAAAAGTGGTGGAGAATGACCGAGCTAAGATCCTGTGGGACTTCCAGATCCAGACAGACAAGATGGTAATGGAGAACCAACGGGACATTGTGGTGGTGGATAAAGAACAGAGGAAAGCCGTTGTGGTGGATGTTGCAATACCAAGTGACTACAACATCAGGAAAAAGGAGCATGAGAAATTGGAGAAATACCAGGGCCTCAGGGAGGAACTGGAAAAGACCTGGAAGGTGAAGACCACAGTGGTGCCTGTGGTCATCGGGGCCCTCGGGGCAGTCACCCCCAAACTGGAGCAGTGGCTCAAACAGATCCCAGGAACAACATCAGACATCTCAGTCCAGAAATGTGCAGTTCTAGGCACAGCCAAGATACTGGAGGAGAACCTCAAGCTCCCAGGACTCTGGTAGAGGACCCGAGCTCAGAGGATGAAACAGACCACCCGCGGAGGGTGAGAAGGGAATTTTTTAGAATTATATATATATATATATATATATATATATATATATATATATATATATTTAAAAGTTAGGCAAGTAATGGGTTAGGGTTTTTTTGGGGTGACATCTCTAAACACTGACATTATTTACCTACCGTCTTTCGGTCATTTTGAAAAGCTTTTCTTCGTCCCTCCAACATCTTTATTCCTCTCCCTCCCTCTTGCTTTCCGTTTTGTGTCCCGGGGAGCTTTATTTTCTTCTGCTGCTCCATCTTACCCATATATAGTGTCAAGTGCACCATGTACGACGATTCAAATTTAAAAGACAAAAAACCCGCCTGAGCTCGTTCTTGAAGGGGCGCGTGCCCAAGCGACCTGTGTGGGAGGGGAGATCAAGGAGCGGAGCAGCGCGCGCCTCATCAGTGCCATTCCTCTGTTATTGATCATTTCAGACATGCACAAACAGCTGTTAAATACATAAAATGTCAACCAGAAAAAAATTCCCCACATCGTTTTGGAGCCTCCTCTAGTGTAGCGCCGCTGTGCGTTGCATACAATGCATATCCACTTTTTGCGCCACTGTGCGATGGTCCCATTTCCAAATATGGTATTGGTCTGCCATGTGGTCCTTTCTGTTTTCTGCAGCGAGGTCCTTTTTCCCTAAAGTAAATTCTCTTTTCTTTTCTTTTCCTTTATTTTATTCTGTTTTAAGTAGCAGAACTCATCCGCATAACTTCAAGTTGTTTTTTAAACAGTAACTTTAATTCTCAAAATGTATAGAACTGTTCCAAACAGAACATCGTAGTATATACGGACCACTATAGCAATTTTCCATTGAAAGTACCCTGCTCCGGTCTTAAGTCTTGTTCCGTATGTCAAAGCAGTGGCGAGATCAGTCGTCTTTCATATGGCCATACCCCGTTACCCCCGTTTCCTAGGAAACCAAGGCGTGGTTAACGCGCTCCTGAAACAGGTGACTAATTTGATTGGCTCCAGTGTCGGATGATGTAGTAGCGTGTCATCGTTCCATCGTTGTTGACTCCAACTCCGAAAGCTGCTGAAGCTCTGCTACGCAGGCTCAGCGGCTCGGTGACAGCAGCGACCGCAGCAGGACCGAAGGTAAGAACCTCATTTCTTACCGTTCACTTCTAATTCCAATGTCGGTCATCATTCTGCCAGCCTGCAAAAACTGCTGGTTCGCGCGAACACGGCATTAACTGCTGTTAATGAGATGAGCTGAAGGCATGAAGTTAGTGGCTACACTGTACAATCAATCTCTTCCGTTACATTTATTTATTTAATTAACAGCAGGATTTTATTGAAATTACTCAAATTACATAAACGTAATTTTTATATATCTTTAAAAAGTAGTAAAAAATAAAGTTACAAAACCTTTTCATAAAATTGGCATCATAATGCATTTTCTAAATAAAATTAAACCCGATTTCTATGCTGAAAAGGACGCATCAACAGATATATTTAGGGATATTATATATTTATGTATTTATACGAGGAAGTTGGATGAGAACAAAATAGTCTAATTATGTGCACTCTCTCTTTTCATCCTACATCTTTGCAAATTTTCATCTCAATATTTTCCTGTTTTATTTCTTAGCTTTGTTGCACCATGCTAAGTCCTCTGTTTCGTGCCCACGGCCTCCTGGTGGCCTCACACCCATGGGAGGTGATTGTTGGCACAATCACCCTCACCATCTGCATGTTGTCCATGAACATGTTTACCGGAAATGATCAAATCTGCGGCTGGAATCTGGACTGCCCCAAAACAGAAGAGGTAACACAACCAACAATCCATCAGTTAATATTTCATAGGTGCTCACAAGGGCTGGGTAATATGTCTCAAATAAGTTGTCACCACAGTGTCATGTCATTAATATTATATTAATATCAATAAATCTAAATTTTGAAAACAGATTTTGTTGGCTGATACTTTTCAAGTATCTAAAATTTATACAATGCATGCCAACAAAAAAATCTGGCTGTTGGAGCGAGTCGCCCTGCAGCAGATGGTCACACAAGTCACAGGTGAAAGTGTCCAAAATGCTAAGGGTCAAGGAGAGAGTTAGAGATGTGCAGTACATGGCAGATGACTGAGAATAAAATCTGGAATTTATTGACTTTGCTATTAACAGTAGCATCATCATCATTGAGTGACTCACTATTGTTATGCAGCCCTTGTTCTCGTGTTATATTTAAGAACTGTAAAAGCTAGGAAGAATAAGGATAATACTTTACGGTGTCTGAATCGTATTCTCCTCCTTTTGTTGCTTTTACAAATCAATCATGATCATTAAAATTAGTTAATTCCTGCTCCAGACTCCCTCCTGCAATCGCAGCAGGGAGTCTGACTGGATTGGTCTCAACTAGACTGCACATCTGGACTCTGCAATTTTCTTCCATTATTTTTTGCAAAACTGTTCCATGTTGCATGGGAATTGGCTTCTTTTGAAGTCTAGTCATCACAATACTCTATCAGACTAAGTTCTGGACTTTGACTGGGCCACTTCAGAACTTCCGGTTTGCTGGCTTCATATCATTTCTGTGAAGCTTTAGCTGGATGCTCCAGGTCATTGTCTTGAAAACAAACATACTTCAAAGCCATAGTTTTCTTGGAGATGGACACAAGTTAACCTCCAGAATTTGCCTGTTTTGCTGCATTCATCTTACCTTCCATCTTTACAAGCCTTCCAGGGCTTGTTGCCAAGAAGCATCTCCACAGCATGATGCTGCCACCAAAGTTTGTCACAGTCAATGAAATGTCAATTATATTTAAAAAGCACTTTAAAAACAGATATTAACTGCACCAAAGTGCTGTACAGTATTCATAAAACACAAATTAAAACAGACAGGGCAAGTAAATTACAATGTCAGGTCTTATGGAAAAGTTAAAGAATAAAAATGAGCTTTAAGGAGTGATTTAAAGTGTTCCAGACTGTGGGCAGATCTAATGTTAAAATTTAAGTTGTTCCACAGACTAGGAGCAATGACAGTGAATGCCCGGTCTCTTCTTTTCAGTCTGGTTCTGGGAATATGTAAGAGAAATGTATTATTTTATCAACGTGTTCTAGAAATTAAATGGTTATGAAGAAGGTCTTAAAGATAAGCTGGGGCTAAGCCATGTAAAGCGTTAAAAACCAGTAAAATAATTTTAAAATCAGTCTGATAAGAAACTGGCAGCCAATGAAGAGAAGGGTGTTATGCTCTCTTTTCCAGGTTCCAGTTCGCTGCAGCATTTTTAATAATTTTTAGATTAACAGGGTAAAAAGGATGTTAGGACTTGTGGGGGTTTGGTTTTGCTTTTCATCGTATTTATCATTATGTTTTAGTTCATTTTAGTTTAGCCCTTCGTGGTCATTTTAGTTTTATTCTTTTGGTTAGTAACGTCTTGTTTCTTGCTTTTCTCATTTCAGTTCCCTTGTAGTGTTTCTAGTTATGTTTATTTCGTCACCCTAAGTTCAGTTATTCACATATGTCTGACTCCATGTATGCCTTCTTTTAGTAATCCCAGTTAGGTTATTTCTTAAGACCTTGTCGCTCCCCCCATAGCGTATCTAGTTTTCTTGTCACTTTAGGTTTAGTTAACCTAAACTTTAAAAAAGTAAAAAGTTACTTTTTGTCTGAATCTATGTCCATTTTTCTTTAGTAATTCCAGTTAGAGTAACTAAGGACTAAACAAGGAAATGACCTAACTCACAGGTGTCAAACTCCAGCCCTGGAGGGCCGGTGTCCTACAACTTTCAGATGTGCCTCTGCTGCACCACACCTGAATAGAATATTCAGATCAGTTCTCTCCTTGTGAAGAGAACTGATCTACACATGGAGGAGGTAATTAAGCCATTTCATTCCAGCGTTATTTTGTACCTCTGGCACATCTGAAAACTGCAGGATAGTGGCCCTTGAGGACTGGAGTTTGTCACCCCTGCTCTAGCTCTATATTCCTTAGTTCTTATTGTTGGATCAACCTTGTTTCTTTTATAGGTTTGTTTATGTTTTTGTCTTTTTCTCTTCTAGTTTATCAGGTTCTCTTTAGTCAGTGTTTCTTTAATATTAGAAGTATTTTCAGCTTCCTGCCGTTTCCTCCCTTTTGCATTCCCCAGCAGATCATCTTAGCTTCCCTGTGCCACCTTCTCCCCACCCCTCAGCTACATAGACATAATATAAGAATAGACGCCTCATGGCCGCTCTCACCTATTGTCGCTGACGATATTTAGGGCGGCCATCTTGGAGCGGTCCACCACTCCACTCAGCCTTATGTGTTTAGCAGCACAATAACGTATCAGCGCATTTAATCGATCATAACACGCTTTTTTGTTACTGGAAACCATATTCAAACATCTATCAAAGTTACATTTATATACAATTGTATTTAAGTATGTTTTTAATACATAGTTTAGCATATTTAAATATGCTGAGTGGCTATAACAATAGAATAGGAATGGAATATTCTGATATTGATGTATGATGAGCATATTACAAAGCACACCGTCAGGTGTGGTGGTGAGGAGAGACGCAGAGACCCAGGTTGTGATAAAGATGATAGATTTAATGAAGAAAGCTCAACAGTCCAGAACAGGCAGCACGGCAGAGTGTAGCACACAGCTAATTACCGGTAGCAACTGAAAAAGAGCTAAACCAACACAGGACTTTACAGTTTTACTGTGATGGCAGGCAGACAAATGACATACGAATGACGAGGATCCGACAAAGACAACTTAAATACACAGGGAGAGGAATCAAGGAATGAGACACACCTGGGAAGCAATCAACGGGGAAGACGCAGAGACAACAGACTCACAAGAAAGAAACTGAACACAGAAAGCCCTAAAAATAATTACACAGAATCACGGATCATGACACACACAGCTGTTCATAATTTATTTAATAATAAATAATGATTAATACAGAATATATATTGAATACATGTTTATACATACACACACACATATATATATATATGTTTTCCAACCAAGGAGTTCTAGCTTCAGTGCAGCAGCAGATTGAGTCCAAAATCCGATGCGAAATTCATCTATGCTGCAGTGAAACTGTCTCTTTAAAAATATCTCGCACTTCTTCCTCACATTGTGTCTTTATGAAACCTTCAAAACAAAAACGTAAGATTTGGGATGTATCTTACTAGTGAAAGAATTGCATATAAATAATAGTCTTTACCACCTGTGTAAACTTTGCTGGTGAATGTTATAACCCATAATACAAGTTTTATAATATGCGCTATATTGTTTCATTTCTAATGTAGGCTCTTGTGTCAGATAATCCAAGTCAATGTTAGAGAATAATTAATTTTTTTAGATTTACAGAATCTCAGTTAGCCTTCATAGCGGGGCTGAACCCCATATTACACCAAGCACTGTAGCCAATATTAGCTGGTATCTCGCCAGTGGACATAAATACAGTAAAGTAATATTCCAATCACAATAACATGTCCATCTTACTTGTGAAATGTTGTCTGTGGAACCCTCATCAATAGTTCATCGATCCGAACAACAATGTCCCAGTGCTGAGGCATCTTCTGCCGTTTTGATTGAGCAAAGTAGGAGGGACGACCGCTCCAAGATGGCCGCCGTATTTCCTGCGCCGGAGCAGCCAATGCGGGGTCTACTCTTATATTATGTCTTTGCTCAGCTAGCTCCTGTGCCAACCACTCACACCTGTAATCAGTTCTCATCTAGTTAGTCCATTGTTCCATTTGCTGCCTCTCAGTATTTAAGCTTCTCCATCTCAGTCACAATGTGCCAGCCTGTCTTGTCACTACCCTTGTGTCTCCAGTGTGCTTTGTGTTTGGATTTTCTTGTACCCTGGACTTTGGATTTTTTGTGTGAGTTGATTTCTTCACTAAAGAGCCCCATTATCCACAAACATCCTTTCACAGGACAATATTGATGATGACGGCGCACATATAAATTTAATTGCAAGTTTGTATAAGATAGGGTAATGTCTTTTTGTTTCCCAGTATTGTAGTGGATCCTGTTGTGTTCGCCTCAGAGATGCATATTTATACCTCAATAATGGCTTCGGAGGTGACCTTTAAATTGGCCTTGTTCTCTTCGACTTCCATGTTCACGTGCTGCCACAGGTCGTCATCGGAGAAAAAAAAAATAAAAATGCATCTGTGTTACTAACTCATTGTAATTACGTGGAGTGATTTGCAAGAACATCAAAATACAAATAAACACAATTAACAATCATGACAAACCTGAACCGGGAGCAGATTGTTGAGTTGAAGTTCTAGTTCAATCGCCTGCTTTCTGGAAACACCAGGGTTTCTCAGAGTGTTAGCTGGTTCATCCCCCTCATGCTGGGCACGATGATGCCTCAGCATTGTGGAAGTGCTCCGGTTACAAACCTCATCTGGGAGCAAATCCAACATTTCATCTACAATATAAATAAAAGTTAATCCATGTAAATTAATTCAAATATTCTATAGAAAGGAACTCGAGTAATCTGAAAGAAAAATCAAAAATGGAAATGAGAATGGAATAATCATTTACCTTATTCTCTGATATGAAAATGATCCCACACAGGGGAAACTTCCTCTTCCTTGGTTGATCCATGCCGGAATTCAAACATGAGCCAAAAACCAACGTAAGGCAAAGAACACATTATCCATCCAACAAAACCCACAAACGTGTCGACAGTTTCTCCCTCATAAATACAATTTGGCACGTTCACATCCAAACGACACAGGAACTGTATTGGTCACTTGGTTTTCCTTAAGTGATACGCGCACATACCCGACATCCTGGATTTATGTGGATTCATGATAACAGGATTTCTGCTGTTTGGAGTTGGCGGATACCTGGTATATCGACAAATTTGTGATGGATTGGGCTGACTAGGGAACACTCAGACTGACATGCTGTGGGACAGAGGTGCAAATGGATGTGATTGCAGGCCAGCTGTGAACCCTAGAACTCACTAGCGGGATGGAATAAATCTTGGAGAAGTTGCTAGTTTCTATCTGGCAAGTGGCCACACTAATTTGGATGATTGTAATCAAAAGAGATGTACTGGAGAGACTGAAGGGCTGATAGAAATTTAAAATCTAAATGACCTAAAGCATATTGTCTGTATTTGAAGTGGCTCCCCTGTGTCAGTCTTGGCTGGCTAGCTATCTCAAATCTCCTCGAAGATATGTAAACATGACACTTACCCCCCGCCCCCCCATCCTGAAAACCATCTTCAAGGACTTGCTCTTAGATGATACCACCATATCAGAGACTGTGTGTGTAGACTTACTGCAAACACATTTCATGGCCACAGATACAAAAGTACTGTGAGATCGATAGCCTTCAACTTAAAAGCGGCATCCTTTTCTTCATGTGGTTTCTATGATGAGGGGATATGAGTTTGAAGAAATTTCTCTGTCGTGCCTGCTGCTAGCATGTCCTTGTTCTAAATGAATATTAGCACTTTTTACTTCCAATGATTAATTTCCTGCTAAAGAGCCCAGAAAAGCCGCACCGGGCTATAAGGCGCATGGTTCAAAGCGTGGGAAACGGTAGCAGATTATAGACCGAAAAATCCGGTAGTTATTACTTAAGACCAACGTTTAAAACAGAAAGCTGTTTAGCTTATTATTTTTAGTAATTGTTGAGTATTCATTACCTTAGATCAACATTTAGCTACTTTTATAAACTGTGGAGTATTTATTAATTTAGACCAACATTTAGCTTTATACTTTTAATATTGGAGCAAATCCTAGAGAAACTCTTTTTAGTTCACAAATCTAGAACAAACTTAGAAAGTGCCATCTACTTAACAACCCAGAACAAGAATCACACATGGAAAACCAACGCATAGCCCTATATTGTTCACATTTAGAACCAAGTCCAGAACAACTTGAACCAACATTTGGTTCAAATATTTGAACATACTAATGGAATCAAACATGTAGAAACAATATTTAGTTTCATCAGAGCAGGAATCCAGAGAAACCCCTACCAGCTAATAATTATTTACTTCTTATTCAACATGGGGAAAAAATTTATGGTTTTATACCATTATCTTTTAATATTTCTTTTGGAGGACTTTGAACTGCCTTGTTGCTAAAAATGCGTTATATAAATAAACGTATCTTACTATAACAGCTGTTGAGAGCTTTGAACAGCTTGTGATAGTGTATTTTTTTTATATTTTCTGTGACCTTGTTGCTTACAGGAAATTCTAAGCAGTGACATCATCATCCTGACCATCACTCGTTGTATAGCCATCGTCTACATATATTTTCAGTTCCAGAACTTAAGACAACTGGGGTCCAAATACATTCTAGGTAAGATATTGTTCCCACACCAGCATATTTGCAGGATCCCGGAAGCATGTAAAATGTAACAGTTTTCAACTGCATTTCTTTGTTCATGCCTTTTCTTCTAGGAATTGCTGGTCTTTTTACCATTTTCTCCAGTTTTGTGTTCAGCACAGTTGTTATTCACTTTTTTGATAAGGAGCTCACTGGCCTCAAGTAAGATTGCCCTAAATATATCATTTTATCAGCTTGCTGTGCAGTAAGCTGTAACATGTCCTTGTCCTACAGCGAGGCGCTGCCCTTTTTCTTGCTTCTCATTGACCTTTCCAAGGCCTGCACCCTTGCCAAGTTTGCCTTAAGCTCCAATTCTCAGGTAAGACAAGACATTTTCTTGCAGCTTGTTGAAGCTTTTTTTTTTTTTATTACCATGCTTTTTCCCTCTATGCTTTTTCAGGATGAAGTGAGGGAAAACATTGGAACTGGCATGGCTGTACTTGGACCTACCTTCACTTTAGATGCTCTAGTGGAGTGCTTACTCATTGGAGTAGGAACCATGTCAGGTACTTCCTTCTGCTCTGATGTTGCGGAAAAAAAGTAAAGTGAGTCAATAAAACAGGTATCATTGAAAAGTGCAGAAAAGTGGCCTTTAAAGAGAGAAGTGCCTACCCAGATAGCAAAATATGAGTGAATCAATGTTAAAATATGGTTAGGCAGAAATTCTGAATCCATGTTGAGGCCTGACATTGAAAATATACAGAATATGTATTCATTAATATTTTAATGTTTGTTGACATATATAATCACACATTTACCTATCAAGCTGCAGCATAGACACAAAACAATGCAGTTATTTTTCAATAAAAGCAATATCACCAAACTTACTGCAAGAGTGCTCAGAATAGAATTTAATTCAGAAGCAGACTGCAAATAAGCCACCAGCAAAGGCGCTGTAGACATTTTTATGTCAACACATTGCACACAAATAGCAATAATTACAGACAAGTAATGTTTACCTACTTACAGGCAATGTAAGTAAGTAAACTTTACTTATATAGCACCTTTCACAGATATAAAAATCACCAAGTGCTTTACAAAAAAGGAAACGCATCAATAATAAAGACTAAGATCAATGAACAAAATTAACCAAAAGCCAGTCTGAAAAGATAAGTCTTGAGACATTTTTTAAATGTGTCAGTTGTCACGGAGCAGCGCATTGGTTGAGGTAGAGCGTTCCAGAGCCTCAGGGCCTCCACATCTAATGCTCCGTCACCACGAATTTTAAAATGAGTTCTGGGAACCGACAGCAGCGTCTGATTATAAGACCTCAGAGTCCTAGACAGACAGAGAGACTTCAACCCCTAAAATACTCCGGGAGCCAGAGCAGAGAGGCCAGAACAGGAGTCATGTGATCTGTTCTGTGGGTTCTAGTTAAAAGCCTGGCTGCAGCGTTTTGCACAGACTGAAGGGAAGCCATGGAGGATTTACTCAGACCCACTAAAAGGCCGTTACAGTAATCTAAATGAGAAGAAATAAAAGCATGGACAATCATTTCTAATTCCTTCTGTGATAAAATAGCTCACAGCATCAAAATATTCCTTAAATGGTAAAAACAGAGAGCAAACTTAGCTTAGAGGGGCTGGCGGGAATCGGTGGTCGTGAGGCAGAGCTTGGGTCAGGGTCCAGAAATCCAGAATAGAAGGAATCCGTGAATGGCTTGGCAGGAGGGGTAAATCTGTGGTCAGAAGGGGGGTCGAAGAAACACAGAAGGCTTGGCAGGAAACGTTGGATCTCTACTGGCTCGTGGCTGTCGATAATCTGGCAGGGAAGCAGAGGCTGAGGGGTGTTTAAGTAGGGCAAGGCCCAGGTGGAACAGGTAAGCAATCAGGCGTGGCAGGTGAACTGAATGAGTGCTTAACACAGCATGGACAGGACATGAATCATAACAGGCTATTTTTATTCAAAGGGTTTAAAAACCCAAGATGCTTCCTGATTTCCGTGATTTTCTCATCAGGAGCTACGATAAGCGTCTCAGTCCTGCCAGCATTTAACTGCAGGTTGTCATTCAGCCAGATTTTAATGTCAGACAGGCAGTTACTGAGTTCAGTCAATTTATAAAATTCAGAAGATCGAAATGAACAATATATTTGAATATTGTCAGCATACACATGGTAAACGTTACCCTAGCGATTTAACTCTGGCCAATTCTGGCCAGAGTTAACTGGCCAGAATTGTATTAGGAAACTATAAGCTTTATTTCAACTTGGCCACACTTAACTGTCAAATGAAAAGTCCAACATTCTTTCAATGCTAGAATAGATTACAAGCCTCTACACTGGGGCCTCTGTTTTACGCTACATATTTATTTGATGCTGCTTCTTATCCAGCACTCTCTTGAAAAAGAGGCTTTTAATCTCAATGTGATTTTGTCCTGCTTAAAGATTAAATGAAAAAAATACATTGATAAAAGCAGTAACAGCGTTATGTGGACAAATGAAACAGGAAGTGAAAAGTCCTGTTTAATTTGGAAAAAAAATGCATCTTTTTTTATCATATCTTGCAAATTTTATTAGAATACTCCAGATATTACCTTGATCTTGTTGTAATATTTCTTAAAGTTTTAACTCAGCTACACATATAATATATGTTGTCATTGACAAAAAATAAGTAATGAAAGAATATGCTTTAAATACTTTGTGATTGTCTGTTTTTGCACTGTGGTTCCTTCTTATGGGAATAACGACTGCTGAAATGTTCTCTTGTGTCTTTAAGGTGTGAAACAGTTGGAAATCATGTGTGGCTTTGGATGCATGTCTGTTTTAGCCAACTATTTTGTGTTTATGACTTTCTTCCCTGCCTGTGTCTCACTGGTCCTTGAGGTAAAGCCCACTTTTTGAGCTCCCATAGATAGCTGTACTAATGAAACATTTTTTCATCATGTTGATTTTTTTAATATATACATTTGCTCCAGTTGTCACGTGAGAGTCAGGAAGGTCACCCGATCTGGCAGCTAAGTGACTTCTCCAGAGTGATGGAGGAGGAGGACAACAAACCCAATCCTGTAACTCAGAGAGTCAAAATGATCATGGTAACGTTTTGCATGTGAAGAAAATCCTCCCTATGTATTTATTTTGTAAGGGTGTGTGCATCATTACTGGTTCCTCTATGTGCAGTCTCTTGGACTGGTGATGGTTCATGCCCACAGCCGATGGATTTCCAAACCATTGTCCTCAAGTACAACAGGAAGTAATGCACAACTTGGCATGGAGCTGGATCAGTTATCTCCTAGAAGAATCGAGCCAGAAATGCCACTGTGGCACTTCTACCTCAGCAGGTAGGGCTTATCTAAGAACTTTTCTTTAAATAATTGTTTTTGTGTTTTGCAGTGTGTGCAGAAAGCATGACATACATTTGCTTTAACTCTCACCCATTACCAGGATCTCTTTTGTCCAAGGAGTTGCAGCGTGGACAAAGACTTGTTCACGCTGCAAGCACATGTGGCCCATATCAGATTTGAATGTGGTCAAGTGTCCAGGCCAGACTTTTTAGAATAAAAGTTAACACTCAGAACTGACCCGTATATGATTTTTCGGAGTTAGATTTGAGCCACTTCCATACGTAGTTCTGAATCCGACTTGTTTCCAGTCTTTTTGAATGTAATTCCATTTGGAATAACCAAAGCAGCTTTGATGTGACTTTGATACCACTTTCCATTGATGTTCCTGTTAACTTTATAAACTAACAAAAGTATTTTATAGTCTATTCTCTGAGCTACGTGGTGTCAGTGTAGGGACTTTAAAACTGGGGTGATGTTCTCTATCTTCCTGGTTTTAGTCAGAAGGCAGCAGGAGCGTTCTGGATCAGCAGCAGCTGGATTTTCTTTTAGGCAGACCTGTGAAGACGCTGCTGCAGTAATCAATACAACTAAAGATAAACACATGGATGAGTTTCTCTAATGCTGAGACATAAGTCCTCTATTCTTGGAAATGTTCTTCAGGTGATAGAAATGGTTGTACCACTGTATGTCTGTTTGTAGCCATTTTTACATGTCTGAGGTGCTAATGTAAGTGCTCAGTTAGAAGGGTGTGGCCAGCAGCAGCTCACTGGCATAATTTTGTCGTAGCCCAGTGCATTCTTTAATGAGCTCAAAATAGGCAGAACTGATTGGGTGAAATCTCAAGATTGGAGAATGATTTTGTGTATTAAATGTAATCAGGGGTGAAAGTAAGGGGGTGCGGTCGGGTACTGCGTACCCCTAAAAGATTTAGCGGGGGTACGCAGTACCTGCAAGAGAGGGGAGCGGCTGTCTACTGGATTCACTCTGCAGCTGTGAGTTCACCCACTAATCAGCCGTGACTGATTAGTTTTTCAAGAACAATCTAAAACACGACTTAATCAGTTAATAAATAGCTTGTTTCCTATTTCATATTATTTCTGAACTGTTCGTGCTTTGCTAGAGCAGCGGTGCAACATGTTGATCGCAGAAGGTTTTGAGTCGATCTCAGCATTAAGTGACAAACTGAACGCAGCCAGGAGGCTGAGAGCAGCACGTCCTCCTCTGACTGGATTAAAACGTTTGTAACTTTATTAAAGAACAACAGGGGGAAAAATCGACAAAACGTGTTCAAATTAATGAGCCAACAACAATAATAATCTCAGTGATTATTATTTCAACAAGGTGTTGCGCAATTCTGTGCGTTTCGGTTCCATTACCAAAAGAAACAGCAGAGCAGGAGTTTAAAATGAACTAATCAACCACCGCTGTGTTCATGAGAGGCTTATTAATGATTGCAAAATAAATATCAAGCCTGAAAATCTGATATCGTATCAGACTGAATGAATCTCTGGTCGGCTTGTGGAGCGCAGGAGGTTGCCATGGCAAAGGGTGTGCTTAATGACAGAGACGGAGAGTAACAATGTGCGAGTGGTTTAGAGTTGATCACCTGTTCAGGTTGTTTTACCTTTGCATTGGTGCATCACAGCCGCTGTAGTTTCTGAACGAATAAACTACAAACTTGGACTAATTACCTCGTTCTTTGTGAGTATACGTCATTTACAACAAACATCAAACACGGTAAATATGTTTCATTAAGAGTTTAACAAACAAATGGCTTCTACCACGATAATTATGTGAAATTAAATTAATTGTCTAATATAAAAAAAAATAGTTTGGTTCTGTCTGGCTCAGAGTCTGAGAGGCTTTTCCTTTATCAAACAATAGTTTTTTTCCCTCTTATTTAGTGGAAATATTAATGTTGATGAAATTTTCTCCAAAATAATAACATTTTTCAACCTTTATAGCTCCACTGTTGAAAATGAGGCTCTAATATTAACAAATGACATTGAAATAAAATCCAGTCCAACATCTGGTTTGAGGTGATTCTTCTGGAACCTGACTCTCATACTGATCTATCAGTATGAGAGTATATATATATATATATATATATATATATATATATATATATATATATATAGCTTCTTTGTGTGCTTTGGAGTCTCTGTGCTGATTTTTTTTTTTGTGAAGCAATAAAAGCTGGTTAGCTTTTGAATTGCTACAAAATAAAGCTGTATTTCCTTCAGCCCACTGGCTGCAATGTTGACACCTTGAGATGCCATGAGACCTAAATTCTGAACATCATGGCATGGAGAGTATCCTAGTTTTCCATGTCTGGCATATAACCGTTCATTTTAGCTTTTAAACTGGTTCTATTGATCCTGTGTCCAGATAGAGGGATAATCAGTAGCCCAGCATCATGACCTGTTTGTTCTGAAGATCCTGCAGCTTCCACTTCTCTTCCTAACATGGCGCCTCCTCACCCTGACTCTCATACTGATAGATCAGTATGAGAGTCAGGTTCCAGAAGAATCACCTCAAACCAGATGTTGGACTGGATTTTATTTCAATGTCATTTGTTAATATTAGAGCCTCATTTTCAACAGTGGAGCTATAAAGGTTGAAAAAGGTTATTATTTTGGAGAAAATTTCATCAACATTAATATTTCCACCATTTTCTTTACATCCTTGTCTCTCAGTGGGGTCAGGAGGGTTGCTGGTGCCTATCTCCATCTAACATTCCGGGCGAGAGGCGGGGTACACCCTGGACAGGTTGCCAGTCTGTCGCAGATATATATAGAATTTTTTCTTTTTTTTTTGTCATAGTGCCCCCAAGAATTTCAAACTACTTTCACCCCTGAATGTAATGAACATGTTTTGTTTAGCCCCACAGATCTATCTTAGCTTGTTCAAGGAGTCATAATAGTGAACCTTTAAATATATTGAATGTTTTGAGTTACTGTTGCAGAAAATCTCCAATTCACCAAATAATTAAGTTTGTTAAATAAATATTTTGACCATCGCTCAGTCTGTATCTTGAGAATTAAGTCATGTCCAAAGCAAAAAAAAAATGAATAGCAAGAAGATTACCAGATTGCAGTCAGTCATGAACCTGATTAACCTGTTTGTCTTGTTTACAGAATGATAACTATGGACATAGAGCAAGTGATCTGTCTGGCATTGGCTCTGCTGCTGGCTGTCAAGTACATCTTCTTTGAGCAAGTGGAGATGGAGTCTACACTGTCTCTTAGGAACCCCATCACCATGGTTGCTCCCAGCCAAAACCAGCAATACAAGATCTGCTGCATCAGGGAGCCTTCTGCACCCAGATCTGCAGCACCTGCAGCCCCCTGCAGGGAGGAGAGAGGTGTGTCTGCCCTCACTGTCAGTGCTACACAGATAAGCTTGTGTAGCACTGTGTCTTATTCCAACTTCTCTCCCTAGATGAAGTTATTCGGCCATTTCCGGCCCCCACCATGGCCTATCAGTCAAAGAGCTTGTTTGTCATTGGGGAAGAAGATGGGGAGATGAAGTATGACAACACTGAGCCCAGTCTGCTGCAGAATCCCAGAGGACTTGATGAATGTGTGTCTATCTTTAACAACCCTGAGGTAAAACAGAGAAGAAATCCTATAATGCCCTTAACAATTCACAGGTCATATGATTACATTTTTTAGAATTTAAATTTGACAATTTTTTTTTGTTTTGTACATATAAGGTTAGAATGAAGACCTTTAAGAATCTGGTGAATACCACTTTATTAGGATCACATCTGCATATTTAAAAGAGGGTGTACTTACTTTCTTATGATTCTTACCATTATATTTGTAGCCTCACCTACATTTTAGCATCATAGACACAATCAGAACTATCTAATTGATAAGGCTATAACCTGTAAATACATAGTTGATTGGTCAGAATCAAATATAAAATAAGTGTTTTGAAATAGGATGGAGATTTTACAGTTTAAATAGTAGGAATGGCCTATGGGTGGAGCAACAGCTGTTCAGACTCCAATAATAACCACCAGCTCCTATAACGTTGAAAAGTTTGATTGTGTTTCTGCAGCAAGGGCCATATCATCTAAGTGATGCTGAGGTGATGTTGCTGGTTACCTCCAAACATATCCCAGCATACAAACTGGAGACTTTGATGGAGAAACCAGAGAGAGGAGTGGCAATACGAAGACAGATGATCTCTGCCAAGCTTTCTTGTCCTTCTGCACTCTCCTCCCTTCCATACATCAACTACGACTACTCCAAGGTGACATTGAAAGCTATACAAGAAACCCTACAACCACATGAACCTGTGTCTTTAACAAAGATGCATTTTCTAGGTTATGGGTACCTGCTGTGAGAATGTGATTGGTTACATCCCAGTACCGGTTGGAGTTGCAGGACCTCTACATCTGGATGGAAAACAGTTCCAGGTTCCCATGGCAACTACTGAAGGTTGCTTAGTTGCAAGCACTAACCGAGGCTGTCGTGCAATTGCTGTAAGTGTCTGAGTTGTTGTTACTGACTGTTACAGGCACTAGCCCAATAACACATTTAGCTCCATGAAATTTCAGTTCAAGAAGCTGAAGTTTTTCTGATGAAATATTACACGCGCCAGGACTGGTGTCGGTGTAGCAGACATTGATTTTTTCTGTAAACAGGATAGAACAGGTTGAAGTAATGAGGCAGAAATAACTCTGTACTTCTCAAGTCCTCCTGGAATCTGTTCTGTTTATTAGACATTTTGTCAACATACTTATTTCTGTAATGAACAGTTTATTTTAATCCTTCCATATAAAATAACAACTTCTTCTACACTTCATTCTCATGGTAACTCCCATTCGCTACCCAGTATTTTACTGTATAAACAATATACAATGTATTTGTATTTTTTTCTTCTGTACATAAATATCCTCACAGAAAGACATATGGCAGGCACCTATTGTTCTACACCCAATAGAATGTCTCTTTATTCCATATTTTTCTTCCGTCACCGTTAATGCGGCTCGTACCGCTGCGAGAAACCCCACAAAAATGGTATCAAAACATGCGGCTCAATCCCGGGAAGGGAGCTACTATTTTTATTGGGGATCGGAGTTATGATGGCGACATAAAAAGCAAAAAATGAGCGAAATTTCCAACTGCCGAAACGCAAAGTGTAACTGACACCAACTGCCGCTGTTATAGAGAGAGAAACAGGGTAGAATTTTGACCCCAAAATAATTTTGAAATCGCTCTCATGGCCGCAAAACTTATGCTATTGGTATGAAAGTTGGTCATGAAATCGCACCGAATGCCTGCTCCGGTAAAATGTTTTCGAAATTTCTCTAGGGCTTACGGTTTTCTGTCAAGGTGCTACAGAGCAAAGTGATGGGACATGACTAACTGACGCTCCTCCACAGTGTTTTACATAGATTTCTGAAAAATTTCTGAGCTCAGCGCACACCATATTTCAAGACAACCCAAATTGGGCATATTCAGGCTTTAGCGGGAACACCAACATGCAGAAGCCCTATCTGACTGCTCATCCTCCCTAACCCCCCCACCACCCTGGGCCGCAACAAAATTTCCAAGTCTTGACTGGTCAGCGGTAATAAAAAGGTTGGGGACCACTGAACTACATGATTTATGTTAAAAATATAGTCAGCAATGATTGCCGTCCACTGTGTTGGACACATGGTTAATCAAAATGTCCTACTTATGTGGAATAAAATTTTCCAAACTAAGTTAATAATGTTACTTAGATACTCCTGCATATCAGCATTTTTTTTTTACTTCTAGGATTCTCCTAGAATAGAAGGATTGAGAGGATATTCCAGGAGTGGTCATTGAGTATGTACTCCGATGACATTCACTTGTAGTTACAACAATTTACCACTGAATTAATCTCAATGGAGGGGAGCAGTAGAGAGCATTCTCAGGACTGATAGGCAATTCCACCATAGAAACCACTGCATTTAGGAAACAATGACTTTTAAATAGCTGTCCGCTGTAGTGGCTGCTATGCACTAAAGGGTTAAGAAATTTTGTTAATGTGTTTCTTCCTACTGAGCAGGAAAAATAAATAAAAAGTGTTAAATGTCTTTTGTTTTAAGTATTTACTCACTGGAGGGTTGTTTTCCTTGCTCCTCTGTCTTCCCATTGATGCAACACTATAAGAACCCAGCCAAAAGATCAATGCCGTTTTTTCTGCCGTTTTATTTTCTTATCTTTACTCATTAATGGATATGATTTCAAATGTAACTGAGTAACTTTATTCAAAACAAATTCAAGGAAAAGTAAAAGTTCAGCTTTTGTAAACAACTTAAAGGACAAATTAGACAAATTGTAATTACACTAATAAATGTAAATGTAACTTATTACTTTACACCCCGTATGGCAGAACCAAAATACATATTTTTTTCCACATTGTGAAATGCGTTCTACTTTCTGCATTATTCATACAGGTAACCTATAATACAGTAACATTTTTATTATTTTATTTGTTTTGGTTTGCACAATGTGTGAGGATTTGTTTTTTCTGTGTTTATTTAGGTTTCTGTGTTCAGCTGTGTCTCCATGTTGTCCCGCCTACCCCTTGATTCTCTCCAGCTGTCTTTTGTTTCCCCTTAATTACTGCCCGGTGTATTTAACTCCACCTGGGTCTGTGTTTACCTGTCGGGTTTTTGTCGTTCGTCTATCAGGTCTGAAGTCGTATTTATTAGTGATGGGCAAATGAAGCCTCGTGAAGCAATGAACCTTTCCAGGCCTTTGCTTTGCAAAAAGGGTCATTACTCGATGCTTCATTCAGGACTCACTAGTGACATCTGCTGGTGAAACTAACAGCCTTGTCACTCAGTTGGATCATACTTCCAAAAATTAGTAAATGCAATATTGTCACAAAGTTTTCATCAAACTCATATTTAGTAACAGGAGAATCAATGAAACCATATTTAATTGTCATATGTTTTAATTATTAAAATGATTTGTAGCCAATCTAATCCTGGTATATGTTGAACACACTGGTTGTGTTGGGTTTTCTTTTATGTCAGATTTGACAATAAAGAAATTTGATGTTTTAGTGTGTTGGGAGTGCAGTGCATGTTGGGGCGTTCACGTTTTCTTGGATTTCTAATTGGCTCTCATCCCTTATATTTGGCTAGATGTTAAATTTTAATTCTGCAACACCATTAAATATGTTCCTGCTGTGCAAGACTGATATATCTTTGCTAATCAAACTACAAATAATAGTGGAACTTTGCAGAAGGTGAGAAATCATGAGGTGGAGGGTTAATTATTGTCTAAGAAGAATTTTATTGTGAGCATCATCTCAAAGTATTCCCAGATGTCAGAGATTTTCCTCTTACTGGCTCCATTTCAGACAATCAATCAAGTTTACTTCTGTAGCACATTTCAGCAACAATGCAGTTCATAAAATCACAAAAATATAAAGTCATAAAAAAACATAATCTACAATTGAGAAAACCAGTAACAAACATTACATTTGATGAGTGCCATCATCAATACACATCAAATATGTTGGTCAATGTTCATTTTATTTTGGTCACTGAAGACAAATATTCTCCTCTGATGCGAGACCAAAAGGACAACAACCCATGATGCAGAGCGGCTCATCGCGCTTTTAATTTGAAAACCGACACGCAAAATGAAGCAGTCACGTGACCCATGCAATGCGAGGCCTAGTTTGTTGCCAGTCACGTGGTTTTCAGCAAGTCAACACAAGCCTTGAAGCAGGGGTTCATCGGACACGCCCCCTTTTTTACTCGGTACAAGCCTCGAAGCCTGGATTCAGATAGCCCATCACTAGTATTTATTGCCAGTTGACTCACTTGCTACCAGAGTGAGAATCTTTGCTGTTTCTCGCCTGTGCTGCCTGGAAAATTTTACCAGTTGCTACCAGTTCACCTTTGTTTTTAGTTTTGTTTTTTAAACATTTAGACATTTATAATTCCGAGTATATGTTTAATTCTTTTTGTCTCCTTGCTTTAGGTGTCTGGAGGAGCCAGCAGTTGTATCCTGGCTGATGGCATGACTCGTGGTCCTGTGGTCAGACTCCCATCTGCCTGCAAGGCTGCTGAGGTCAAGGCCTGGCTGGAGAGTCCAGATGGCTTTCAGGACATCACAGAGGTTTTTGACAACAGCAGCAGGTAAACCGCTTGGTGTAGCTGTACAGACTCACGACATAAACTGTGTTTAAGACCAATACCAATACCAGTAATCATTTCTTCTTGTCTTCTGCAAATAATTTATGATTTTTGCACTTATTATTGGCAGATTCGCTCGGCTACAAAAGTTGCTGGTTGGTCTGGCTGGGAGAAATCTTTACATACGCTTCCAGTGCAGGACAGGAGATGCTATGGGAATGAATATGATCTCTAAGGTAACCATGAGAAAATAGTCTTCAACATATCAACTGTACTTATCATTTTATATAAATGCAGTGTTTGACACTATAAGCAACCTTTGTTTTAAAGAAAACTTGATTGTCTGCAGGGCACAGAAAAGGCTCTGAGCAGGCTGCAGCAGCACTTCCCTGAGCTGCAGGTAGTGGCAGTCAGTGGGAACTACTGTACAGACAAGAAACCTGCTGCTATCAACTGGATTGAAGGCAGGGGCAAGTCTACCGTCTGTGAAGCTACAATCTCTGCAGAGGTGGTCCAAGAGGTAAGAGGAGTCAGGCCTACAAATGCTGCTAACTCTTTATACCAAACTGCTATGAAGGTTCTACTTTGCTTTCCCATTTTATTATGCTTTCTTCACATCATGTGCATACAGTTCAGGTAATTATTTTCATTGTTTTAGCATGGTTTTATATTATTCTACATATACTTAGAGGGTTATTTTTTCCTTTCCCTACTTATCCCACCACAGGGGCATGTCAGACCAAATGTATATAAAATTTTGGATGGACAATGAACTTTAGGTAAATCTTTGTGATAAAAAAGCAAAAATATTTTATCTTCTTTTACCTAAGTTTTATAACTTGATTATTCTACATTTATTTTCAAAGATCTAGTCTTTAAAGTTGTTGTATGCCAACAAAAATAAAATAAGTCCTCCCCATCCATCTCCATCCCTTCCCTCACTTCAGGGTCATGTTTAGGGGCACCCTTAAATAAATTTCAGTAAATTCCTATCATTTGTTCAGATTATTTATATAGAGTCGAATTTAGTCCAGCTATAAGTAAGTAGGTAAAATTTTATTTGTATAGGACCTTTCACTGATAAAATTACAAAGTGTGCCACTGAAGATGGCAGCACGTTGGAGTAGTTCTGTGCTTTCATTGAGATTTTGGCATTTTTAGGCCCAAGCAGCGAAGCCCTGCGAAGGCCTATTGTAATCGTACTGTTTCTTCTTATTGTGCTTCTGTCAAATGAATTGGCTTTTTGGGGGTTTTATCAATTCGAAAACTCACCAAACTTGGCAGACGCCTCAAGTCTGTGTGAAAATTACGTATTGGTCCTCGCAAAAATCACACAAGAAACGGCTCAACAGCGCCACCTGTTGTCATAGTGCAAGTCAAACAGGAAGTCAACCATTTTGGATTTAAGTTCCGATTTTGATCCCATTTTGGCCGTTTACAGCCTTCGCATTTGATCAAACTCCTCCTAGGGATTTCGATTGATTGGCTTCAAACTTGGTCTGTTTGTTCATAAGGCATGGCCAATTAAAAGTTATCAAAACTGAGTTTTCGTGCATGCTGAAGGGGTATTATCAGGGGTCAAAGTTCACTTACTCGCCATGAAACACGAAACTGTTATCTCCTACACAAAAATTCATGCTTGCACCAAACTTTCAGTAATTGATCATCGGGTGATCAATTACCCGATCACCCATCATCGTGATCATCGGGTAATTGATCACCCAATGTTCAATTACCCGATTGATCAATCGGGTAATTGATCATCGGGTGATCAATTACCCGATCACCCATCATTGTGATCATCGGGTAATTGATCACCCAATGTTCAATTACCCGATTGATCATCGGGTAATTGATGTTCCATTGGTCAAATGGCATTTGACCAATGGCATTTGACCAATGCCTAATGGTCAAATTATGACATCACTTAGGCCACGCCCCCTCAGAACAGGAAGTGCCTTGTTTTACTGTGACTGGTCGCTGTCTGACCCCTTTGACTTAATCAACATGAAACTGTGTGCAGAGACAGAAGACATGTTGATTCCAACCCTGACTGGTATCAATGAAGTGGGTGGGCATGGCGAAGTGACCTGTAACGCTGTTGCGATACGTTGGCTCTAAATTCCACAGGTTTGAGCTGAGCTGCACCAAACTCACTAGGATGGATCTTTATCCACCCTCTGACGGGAATCCATAAGAAACTTTGATGGGCGTGGCCTAATTTCTCTAGCGCCCCCTAGAATATTTTCAATGATCAGCCCCAAGCCATGCTTTAACCTAGAATTATGAAACTTGCTACACATGTGTATCTTGTCAGGACATACAAAAAAGTTTCTTGAAGCCATGGTCCAAACCCAACAGGAAGTCCGCCATTTTGGATCAAAGCCGTCAAACGTTTCTCTTTTTTATAGACGTCGTATCTGATTGAACCCGTCCTACAGTTTTTCAGATACAGACTGCAGAATCACTCGCCACACTCTTGAGGCATTGAAGGTCAAAAGTTATCAAAAGATTTCTCGTACATCAAAGCATGTGGGCGTGGCTAAGTGTCAAACTTTGGCTATGTGCCATGAAACATCAAGGTTCAATAACTTCCACATGCAAGGTCACAGCTGCATCAGACTTCCTATGTCTTACAATAGACCAGTCTAGTCTTGATCACATTGTCATGTTCAATTGATGACATCACCTTAGCCCCACCCACTTCTGACAGTTAGTCACCTGTTTTTTCTACTGTATGTTTTACTTTTACTCTGATTCATATTGGCTTAATCCTGTGCCATCTGACATAACTTCATGGCGTAGGAGCCGCTTACAGCTTTATTTTTTTTTATTTTCAAACATAAATTGCTGCTTTTTTGGATGAAAAAAGATTTTTTGGACAGCTGTTTCTTTTTTTGGTTTGACTGATTTTTGGCAATATTTTTTGTATTTTTGCCATTTTCTTATGATGCATAGCTGTAGCAACAGAGTGGTTTACAACAGGAAACAGATGATCAACATCTGAAAAGCTGACATACCACAGTTGTAGCCAGAAATCCCAGAGAAGTTTAAATGGAGGCATCGTAGATGCAGAGCAGCAACAAGGAGAAAGGGAAGGAGGAAGATCAAACCATCTGTACCATCCATGGGCAACATGAGATCGATGGATAACAAAACGGAAGAACTTCAAGCCCTGACAAGAACTCAGCAAGAGTATAAGGAATGCAGCATAATGTGCTTTATGGAAACATGACTGTTGGCTTCATCGGATCGTGATCTGCAGCTCTCACTGGAGCGGTTCGCAGCCGAGTGTGAAGCGGCCGGGATGAGGCTCAGTGCCTCCAAATCTGAAGCCATGGTCTTCAGATTTGCCCTTTCAGATTTGACCATGAGCCCTTTTCCGGCTCATGGTCTTGAGCCGGAAAAGGGTAGAGTGCCTTCTCTGGGTCAGGGGGTTCGTCCTGCCTCAAGTGGAGGAGTTTAAGTATCTTGTTCACGAATGAGGGAAGAAGGGAGCGGGAGATCGACAGGCGGATTGGGGCAGCGTCTGCCGTGAAGCGGGCGCTGTACCGGTCCGTCGTGGTGAAGAGAGAGCTGAGCCAAAAAGCGAAGCTCTCGATTTACCGGTCGATCTACGTTCCCACCCTCATCTATGGTCATGTGTTTTGGGTCATGACCGAAAGAACGAGATCACGGATACAAGCGGCCGAAATGGGTTTCCTCCACAGGGTGGCTGGGCTCTCCCTTAGAGAGAGAAGCTCGGTCATCCGGGAGGGACTCAGAGTAGAGCCGCTGCTCCTCCACGTCGAAAGGAGCCAGTTGAGGTGGCTCGGGCATCTGGTCAGGATGCCTCCTGGACGCCTCCCTGGTGAGGTGTTCCGGGCACGTCCCACCGGGAGGAGGCCTCGGGAAGACCCAGGATACGCTGGAGGGATTATGTCTCTCGGCTGGCCTGGGAACGCCTTGGGATTCCTCCGGAGGAGCTGGAAGAAGTGGCTGGGGAGAGGGAAGTCTGGGCCTCCCTTCTGAAGCTGCTGCCCCCGTGACGATCGATCGATCGATCGATCGATCGATCGATCGATCGATCGATGGATGGATGGATGGATGGATGGATGGATGGATGGATGGATGGATGGATGGATGGATGGATGGATGGATGGATGGATGGATGGATGGAGATAAAGAACAGCAGGAAAAAGGGCGGTGGATTAGCAGTGTTTGTGAACAACAGATGGTGTTATCCAGGACATGCTACTGTGAAGTGTCGTCTCTGCAGTCTTAGACATTGAACTCTTGGAAGTAAGTTTCTGACCATATTTTTTTACCAAGAGAGTTCACCAGTGTTATTTTGGCAGGTGTTTAAATTCCACCCTGAGCTGTTGCCAATAACGCATGTGCAATATCTGGTGATTTTAATCATGCCTCACTCTCTTCTATGCTGCCGATGTTTCACCATTTTGTCAGCTGCTCCACCCAGGAAAACAAGATTTCGGATTTGCTTTACACTGATGTCAAGGATGCATATGTCCCCAAACCAAAACCTCCTCTGGGGGAAATCAAACCATAATCGTGTTTTTCTCTGTTAATACAAACCCCTAGTGAAGAGGCTGCCTGTTAGGAAAATGACTGTTTGGAAATGGTCACTGGAAGCAGAAGAGGTCCTCCAGGCTTGTTTGAAGCAACTGATTGGACTACTCTCTGCCAGCTACATGGAGATGACATCAGTGCCATGACTGAGTGTGTGACTGACTATATTAAACTTCTGTGTGAACGGCACCATCCCCACCAGAACAGTGAGATGCTTCCCAAATAACAAACCCTAGATCACCAGTGACCTAAAGAAACTTTTAAACAAGTAAAAAAAAGAGCCTTTAGGGAACAAGACAAGGAGTTGAAAAGTATAAGAAAGAGCTCAAAGTCAAGATTAGAGACAACAAGGAGAAGTACAGGAAGAGGCTGGAGAATAAACTGCAGAAGAACAATATCAGATGTGTGGTCAGGGATGAAGACGGTTAAATTAAATTATCAATTAAAAGGAGGATCAGACGGATGGAAGTAGGGACAGAGCAAATGAACTCTGTTCAACAGGTTCAGCTCAAGAACAAGCTCATCATTCTCCTCTCCTGACCCCAGGCAGACATCCCACCCTGTGTAGGATTAGCATCTCTTTAAACTGTTGTGGAAGACATCCTCCTGGTCCCAATACCAAAGAAAACTCATCCATCAGTCATCAACAACTGCAGGCCTGTTGCCCTGATGACATCCCACAACATGCAGGTCCTAGAAAGAATCCTGTTGGCCCAACTGAGTAAGAAGACAAGCTCATATGAAGACCCTCTGCAGTTTGCTTATCAAAATATAGTTGGAGTTGATGATGCTATCATACACCTGCGTCAACAAACTGTCTTCTGGACAAAGCAGGCAGCGCTGTTAGCAGTTCCTCTGGGGGGAACCTCAGATGTATAATACAATACACAAATTTAGTTGACCATGTTATGATAAAACATATCTAAGAAAGCTCAGCAGATTGCCATTAATTTTGGATTAATTCCTCATCCAGGGGAAGCATATGGTGCCAGTATGGAGAAACATCTCTCTATTAACAGTGTTCAGTATGAGTGATCTCCAGCACACAGAAACACTATGGAGGTTGTCTCACAATTGATTTCCCTGTTTTTTCCATTCTTCAGGTTTTGAAGACTACAACTGAAGCACTGATAGAAGTTAACATCAGTAAGAACCTGGTTGGCTCAGCCATGGCAGGTAGCATTGGTGGCTTTAATGCACACGCTGCCAACTTGGTGGCTGCTATCTACATAGCCTGTGGGCAGGTAAGGAGGTTCTTTTTAATCATTGTTTATTCATTTATTTTATTACACTTCAGCATTAAACATGTCTCTCAATGTGTGTTTACCAGGATCCGGCCCAGTCAGTAAGCAGCAGTAACTGCATTACTCTCATGGAGCCATCGGGACCAACAGGGAAGGACCTGTACATCAGCTGCACTATGCCCTCTATAGAGGTGGGCACTGTGGGAGGAGGCACCAACCTGCCCCCTCAACAAGCCTGCCTCAAGGTACACAAAGCACACTTGTAAACCTGTTTCACTAACTCATAGTAAAGCTGAGTTGGCAAACAACATGCCTGAATATTATTGTTCCCTCTGTAGAGTTTAACCAAGTACAGCTGGTTTTGTTAGGCCTGACGGTTGCACTCTACTTCAACAAACCTGAGTCAAATAATGAGGTCATTAGCAGGACTCAAGAGAACCTGACTCCACTGAGGAGGTGATTCAGCTACTGAATCCAGGTGTGTTGGACCAGGGAGACATCTAAGAGTTGCAGGACACTGGCCTCGAGGACCAGGATTGCCCACCCCTGGTATAAACTGTTCTTCAGTATGTTTGGCCTTATATCTGCAGCCAGATGGCAGCAGTTGGAATAAATTGTGTCCAGGGTGTAAGGAGTCTTTTAAAATGTTCCTGGCTTTCCTGAGGCAGTGGGACCTGTGGAGTACTTCAAGAGAAGGCAGAGAGCAGCCGATGGTCTTCTGGACAGATTTAATGATTCTCTGGAGAGTCTACCTTTGTGCAGCTGGAGAACCACACACAGACAACGGCAGATGATGCTCTTAATAGAGCATCAATAGAAGGACACCAGCAGTTTTTAGAGAAATATTGTTTCTCTCTGCTGGGCCTTCTTTGCCATTTCTGCTGTGTTTACATCCGAGGCCAGGTTATCCATGATATGAACTCCCAGGTAATGGAAGTTTGACACACTCTCCACCAGCTCTCTGCAGTTGTATAGTGGTTGAATGACTCCTTCTTCTCCTAAAAATCCACTATGATCTCCTTGGTTTTGACTGTATAAAGGATTAAGTTGTTGTCTGTCCACCACGCTGAGTCACTCCGCCTCGTTCCCGTAGGCAGGCTTATCCCCCCCTGAGATGAGGCCCACTACAGTTGCGTGGTCTGCAAATACAATCGTGTGCACATACAGCGTGAAGAGCAGAGGGCTCAGCACACAGCCCTGAGGGCCAGTGCTGATGCTGATAACTGAAGATGTATGGGGGCCCACTGTGACTCTTTGTTTGTGATCTGTCATGAAGTCCTTAATCCAGCAACAGGTGGAAGAGGGGATTCCCTGGTCTGGTCGCACTAATATGTCATGGAGGATGGTATTGAAAGCCAAGTTAAAATTATTGAAGAGGATTTGTGCGTAATGCTCCAGGTGGGACAAGACAGCATGCAGGACAGTGGCAACAGCATCTTCAGTTGACCTGTTGGCTCTATAAGCAAACTGGTGCATATCAAAGGTGTGAGGAATGAACGCCAAGATGTGACTCTTAACCAGCCTTTCAAAACATTTCATCACCAATGGGGTCACTAGTCAGTAGTCGTTCAGGCAGGTGATGTGACTGTTTTTTAGGAATGGGAACAATGGTGGAGGATTTCAGGCAGGATGGGACTCTGGCCTGAGACGGGGACGGATGTAAGATCTTTAGTAAATACCCTATCCAGCTGTTCTGCACAGTACACACATCCAGGAACACAATCAGATCCTGCTGCCTTTCTGGGATCGACAGTGTAGCGAGCGTCTCTCTTCATATTCCTCCACCTTGAGGATAAAGTTGCTTAACTGCTCTAGTGCATTCAGAGCAGCTGTCACTGGAGGCTTCGGCCCGAAATGAGCGAAGAAGTGGTTCAACATCTCCACTAGTGAGATGTCACCTTCAGTTGCTCCATTGCAGCTGAAGCTGTAGTTGGTGATGTGCTGGATTCCCACCCAAACCTGCCTGCTGTTATTGCCTAGGTGCTCCTTCATCCTCCTCTTGTAATCTCTTTTAGCCTTTCTGATTCTTCTCTTTAGGTCGTTCCATGCAAACTGAATTGAATTGAGTTTATGTAAAGTTTAGGGTTAAGTATATACTGGTAATGGTTCAGTCGGGGTTAGGCGATAGAAATGAATGGAAGTCAGATAAAGATGCATAACGTGTGCGTGTATTTGTTCAGATGCTGGGAGTCCAGGGTGCCAGTCAGCAGTACCCAGGGGAGAATGCCTGCCAGTTGGCCAGGATTGTATGTGCCACAGTGCTGGCTGGAGAACTCTCACTGCTGAGTGCTCTGGCTGCTGGGCACCTTGTCAAGAGTCACATGACTCATAACAGGTAAGAGCAAAACATGCCAGCTAAAAGATTTAAATCCCCCACTTGTTCAAATCCTCCTTGAGTTGTGTATTGATTTCCTATGTAGTCTGGTCCGTTCTCCTGTGTTCCTGTGATTGTATGTGCTAGCACAAGCATTAGCAACATACCACTGTAGCTTCCCTATCCTGAAAAAGCTAATTTAATTTGTTTTGTGATGTAAAACAAATACACTTATTTTGTGGAGACTTGTAGTACAGTTAAATTTCAAAATATATTTGTACTTCTGTGCTTACAGCTGATTCCTCATTCTTTACAAGAAGCAGTTGAGTTTCTGCATGGATTATGACATGCATGCATGGTTCAAAAACGATTACAGCTGTACTGTAAGAACTGTGGTTCTCAATTATTTTCTGTTATACCTTCCTAAGGAACATTTTTTTCAATGGCACAATCACTTCATTATTAAAACTAATTAGTAAAATGAATGGAACAGCTTGCATTTCAAAGGGGGGGTATCACGTAAAATTAACTTTTTTTGAGTTTATATCGGGTTATAGTGATATTGCCTCATCAAAAACACACCTGGAGTGTTGATTTGATTCTTTAAAGGATTTCTCAAACATCATTATGATTGAGAGATGAGACCAAACAAAATGGAACAATATAGGCAATATATTGGTTGTTACTACAGAATTTTTGGACTTGAGAAATCTCATTTTGTTTTTTTACTATCAATACAAGTATTCTAAGAGAAAATGCTTACATTTGGAAGTATATTTACAATCACATCTGACTGCACCCATGAAAACCCATTTTAAGGGGTACAAAGCCTCTGTGTATATTTACATTATACATAGCTACAAGAGGGAATAACCTTGCTTTATTCTGCAAGGTTATACAGAAGGGAGGTGTTGAAGTTAGGCTCTTATAGTTGCATGCTTTTGAACAGAACAGGACAGAATACCGAGTGTGATTATGTTTTGTTTGCAGATCTAAGGTGGACTTACATGGGACTCAGGGAACATGCAGCAGGAGAGGCTCAATGCAGACTGAAAGAAGTTAGGTCTTGTTCAAGAAACTGGATGGAAGCCATAAAGATTAAGCCAGTTTGAACGGATTCTTCATTTATCAATGAAGACCTCACCTGTCTTCCACAGCTCTTGATACAAGATCATATTTTGATCAAGTATTCAGTGCTTAAAATATCTTAAGCAACTCAGTTTTTCTTACTGCATGTACTTGTAGTTGATAATTTTGTCATCAAGCACTTTTGCCAAACTAATCACAAACTGAGATGTACAAAGGTAAGACTTGAGCTCAATAAATGTTTCTTGCTGGGTAGTCATACTCCCCAGCAAAGTTGCTTTTTACATTGTTTCCTTTTTCCATCAGTCTTTGATACTAAAATGCTCTGTGTCATAACTGGGTGAACCCACTAAGAACTACAACAGCCCAGATGATCCAGTACTGGCTGAGGATATACATTTATTTATGCATGTCATTCATTTTGGCATGTATCCAAGGACAAAGAAGTGGAATAACTCTAGCAGTACTAAATGACAAAAATGGCTCAAAACTGCATTTTTCAAAGGACAAGAGAAGGGGGAAAGTGGAACAAACAAAATCTCATTTGCAATGCCTTTTTTATCTCTGCTATACAAATGCAGAACTGGTCTGCAAGAGGAGATGTAGGGTACTGAACTAGCAACCAGTTTTACTCAGGTTCTGCCTGGTAGTTCCCCATACATTGACTAAGTCAACAAACCAGTACTCAAAGTTGGTTCAGTCCTACACTATGGACTGAACAATGGTGGGGGGGGCTAAAAATAATTTAGAGAAATGGCAGATTTACTTCGTTTTTTTGTTTCTATTGCCTTTTTATACTGACATTGTTTAAATACAAGGGTTTTATGATTTCTTTGGAGTGACCATTCTGAACTTAAAGATTTGAGACCAAAGAAACGATTTTGAAGAAAGCCTACACAAGAAACTGAGTAATTTTAACACTTTAAATAGTTAACTTCTCAGACTATTGTTGAAATAACTCTAAGATTTACATTAATGCCAATTCTGAAAAGGACCAAATAGATTCAGCATAGTAATGTCAGGAATGGGGGTTGAGAAGTGGTGAGGATAAACGCAGGAGACCCAGATGAAGATGATGATGATTAATTTAATGAAGGATGTAGCTCTAAACAGTCCAGTCAGGCAGCATGGCAGGAACAATAGCACACAGCTAATAACCGGTAGCAACTAACTAGGAGACTGAATACGGAGCTAATCAGACCAGGACTTAAACAGTGTGACTGGAGAGCTAGACGTAAGACGTACAACATATGACAAACTTAGACAAGGACCACAGACAACAGGTGGGACTAAATACACACAGGGGTAATCAAGGGAACGAGACACACCTGGGAACAATCAACAGGGAAGAGCAGAGACGCACAGGAAGGAAACTGAACACAAAAAACTGAACACAAAAAACCCTAAAAATAAATACAGAGACAGGATCATGACAAGTATTGATTTAACTCTGCATAATTTGCTGCATAGCAGATAAAGATCCAGGTAACTGGTAAACAAATTACTTTGACCACGATAATCTGACCAAGATTGTCCAAAAACAAAAGGCATATACGGGCATTAAAAAAATATTGAAGGAGAAAGGAATACGTTTCCAGACACCACTCGCTAAAATCCGGATACACTGGGAGAACTGAAAGAAGACTGTTAGAATGGCCCTTAGCGGCTGGAGGAAGTAGGAGACTTGAGACAGAGAAACAGTGCAAATCCCGCTGGGTGTTTATTCACCAACATTTAACACACAGACAACCCTGCCAACAGCGGCCTAGGGTCTCAGCAGCAACACTCTTCAATGTGGCCAACATGCAGCCTTTTATAGTCGCTGGCTGTTCCACTTTACAAACCCACCAAAAAACAGGGTAAAACAAAATACATACACACAAACACAGTTTGACAAACTAACACAATCTTCAGAATAATATACATTACCAAATGTTATTCATTTTAATCATCTCTAAAAACCAATCTCTATCAATCCAAATATAAATCCAACATTAAATATATAAAATGTGTAGCTCTACTGCTCCCCCTCTTCCATCTGCTTTGGTCTCTTCTGGAACCTTTAAAAGGTGTTCAGGTCCCCAGGGAATCTTTTAGCCTGAACACCCTGCAGAGGAAGAGACAGAGGTAAGCCACACCCACACAAAGCCTTCAACATTTCAAACAATCACAATACTTATATTATCCCTTTGTTTGTTGTATTTTAACAGGTCACCATCAGTTCCAGCTGAGATGCCACTGCACAAAAACACACAATCAATAAAATACTTCAATCTGTTTCTATTAGTTTCATTTATCATTCAAAATGCATTTCTTTTGTCATTTAACACACATTTTAAGGGTTGTACAGCCAAAGTAATGAAGACCTTCATTACATTTCCTCCCCCCTTTCCATAAGCTCACAGTACCTTAACCTTCAGGAATCCTGGACAAACAGTCAGCTGCAGTGTTGGTTTTTCCAGCCTTGTAATGGACAGTGAAGTTATATGGCTGCAGAGCAAGGTACCATCCAGCAATCCGTGCATTTGCGTCTTTCATCCGATGCAGCCACTGGAGGGCCCGGTGATCCGTCTCCAGAAAGAAATGTCGTCCCAGCAGGTAGTATCTCAATGATTCGATGGCCCACTTCATGGCTAGACATTCTTTCTCCACCGTTGAATATCTGGTTTCTCTGTCCAGAAGCTTACGGCTCAGAAACACCACCGGCTTCATCTCTCCATCCACTTCCTGCAACAAAACAGCCCCAAGACCCACTCCCGAAGCATCTGTTTGTAGTGTAAAGGACTTCTCAAAATCAGGGGTGTGCAAAACAGAGTCTGTGCAGATAGCATTTTTAAGATCTTCAAAAACTTTTTTACATTCCTCAGTCCATTGGATCTTATTTGGGGACTTGCCCTTTGTCAGGTTGTTCAACACAACTGAGCGTTCTGCAAACTGAGGAATAAACTTCCTGTACCATCCGACCAGACCCAAGAAGCTCCTCACCTTCTTCTTTGTTGTGAGTACAGGGAAAGTGCGAACAGCATCCACTTTCCCCACCTGTGGTCTAATCTTGCCAAAACCAATGATGTAGCCTAGATAGGCCACTTCTCTCTGGGCAATGGCACATTTCTGAGGGTTAATGGTCAGACCAGCTGCTCTGATGCATCCCAACACTTGTTGTAAATGGAACACGTGGTCCTTCCAGGTTCGACTGAAAACAACCACATCATCCAAGTAGGCTGCTGAAAAGTCTGACACATTTCTCAAAACATGGTCCATAAGTCTTTGAAAAGTGGCAGGTGCTCCCTGTAGACCAAATGGCATCACTTTGAAATGATACATACCAAATGGTGTTCTGAATGCAGTCAGCTTGCGGGCCTGCGGTGCTAGTGCCACCTGCCAATATCCTTTACTTAAGTCTAGTGTAGTAATGTACCTTGCTCCTCCCACTCTTTCCAACAGGTCATCTATTCTGGGCATAGGATATGGATCAAACTGAGACAGAGAATTCAGATAGCGAAAGTCAATACAAAATCTCAGTGATCCATCGTTTTTTGGTACAAGAACCGCAGAACTGCACCATTCACTGGTTGATACTTCAATAATGCCAAGTTCCAACATAAAGTTGATCTCTTTCTTGAGCTCTGGCACCAACCGCTCAGGAATCCTGTAGCTCTTCTGCCGAGCTGGCGCATCCTTCTTGAGACAGATGTCATGTTGCAGCAGGTCTGTAAAACCTGGAGCCTCTGAAAAGAGTTCAGAATCCAGTAGAGCTGCAACCTCCTCCTGCTGGGCTGCTAACAGATGAGACAGATCAACCACACTGATCTGTGTTTCGTTGGAGGGCAGAAACTTCTCCTTCACCTCCTCATCTTGAACATCACAAATCAAGAGCTGCTGCACTGGTCTCTCACGCACCTGAAATTCTTTCAGCAAATTCACATGAAATGTCTGATGTTTTTTCACTCTGTCAGGCATAAACAGTTCATATGTGACCTTACCCACTTGCCGAGTCACTTCATATGGACCATGCCACTTGGCAAGCAGCTTGTTATCTGAGGTTGGCAATAGCAATAAGACCTGTTGGCCTGGTTTCAGGACCCTCTCCTTAGATTTCTGGTCATACCATCTTTTCTGGTTCTGTTGTGCCATCTTCATGCTCTCCTGTGCCAGAGCCGTCATCTCCTCCAACCTCTGTCGCATCTTGACCACATACGCCACGATGTTTTCCTCCGCTGATTCAGGATGTTCCCAGTAGTCTTTCAGGAGGTCTAATGGTCCTCTCACTGGGGCCATAGAGCAGTTCAAATGGTGAAAGTCCAGTTGAAGCCTGTGGGACCTCTCTGTAGGCAAACAGCAAATAGGGCAACCACTGGTCCCAATCTGCTCCTGTAGTGGAAACAAACTTGCGTAGCATGTTCTTAAGAGTCTGGTTGTATCTCTCAACAAGCCCGTCCGTTTGAGGATGATAGGGGGTGGTCTTAATTCCCTTCACTCCTAGCAACTGGTAGACTTGTTTTAACAGCTTAGACATGAAGTTTGTTCCACAGTCAGTCAAAACCTCTTTCGGTATTCCTACTCTGGAGAACAGTTGTATCAGACAGTTAGCAACATTTCTGGCTTTCACACACCTCAGGGGAAAAGCTTCAGGATATCGAGTGGCATAATCACATATAACCAGAATGTATTTGTTGCCTGCTGAGCTTCTCTCTAAGGGACCCACTACATCCATCCCTATTCTCTCAAAAGGAGTACCAATAATTGGTAGGGGCTGAAGATGGGCCTGAGGAATCTTTTTTCCTGAAGTGAGTTGACATTTAACACAGGACTTACAGAAGTGTGATATTTGAGTATACATTCCTGGCCACAATCCTAGCAATCCTACACAGTGTTTTCTGAAATCCCATATGTCCAGCCCATGGAACTGTGTGTCCCAGATCCATTACTCTCTCTCTGAACTGTTGTGGTAATGCTAAGGACTCCACATCCCCTTTACACTGATACAAAATTCCCTTTTTTACTACATAAGTAGCTTCATCAAGAAACCCTGCAGTGCCCTGTGCGATTCCGTCCACCTTTATGACTTTATCAAACCAATATTTTAAAGTTGGATCCTGTCTCTGAAGCTCACCTACATTAGCTGGAAGATCAACATCTAGAAGCTGGAATGGTGTAACAGTATGCGTCTGCCTGGCTGAACCTCTTATCTTGTCCCTCCTTCTCTCAACCTTGGTTTTATAAGGTTTAACTGGTCCCTTTTCCCATACTTCCTCAAAAAATGGTAACTCTCAAGGTGTTTTGTGCACTCTGAGCCCTTGTGGTGACCATGTTGTGCCCTGAAGATGCTACTTTACATTGATACTCTTTTAGCCCAAACCATAGAGTTCCCGTCACTTTCTGGGGGGGGAAAGTTTTCTGGGTGTGTGGGCATCAGTACTTTGGGAGGATGTAGTTCTGCTTGCTGAATGAGATCTGCAATAATGGGGACATCATTACCCAGAATAACAGCATAAGGCAGTTTTGCTGCAAGAGCTACTGACATAAAAAATGTGTGCCCTCCCACAGTCAGATATATGTCAGCCGTTGGATATTCATGCTTATCCCCATGTATGCAGCTTATGTGACATTTCTCCTCAGACCACTTGTCTCTAGGTATTAAGGAAGACAAAACCACAGTCTGAAATCCTCCTGTATCTAACAAGGCTGTTTCACGCTGCCCATTAATCAGAACTGGTGCAGTACGAGCAACATCATGAAAAGCATATGTAGTGGGTCTGGGGACAGTGCAAAACAGAGATGGCTTAGACTGATTAGTAAGAGGGCAGAAATACTGAGTGTGGCCCAGTCCATTACATAAATAGCATCTTATGTCTCGCTTGACAGAACGAAAAGGGGGATTCTTAACAGAATCAGATTTGTACTTGGTAGAGGAAAGTTGCCTACCACTACAAAATGTCCTATTCTCCAACTGACCACCACGCCGTTCATCCCCATTGGACTTACTTTTGTGGGCAAAGTTGGAGTCTCGGCCAAAAGTACTGTTTTTGTCCCTCGTCTAGCTGCCGTGAAGACCTCAGCCAGTTGTGCTGCTTTCTCTGCTGTCTTTGGGTCATGCTCACGAAGCCACACCTCTAGTTCAGGGTTAACCATTCTCAGGAACTGTTCCAGAATAATTGTCTCTGAAATTTCTTTCACTGTTGCCTTCTCCGGTTTACCCCACTTGAAAAACATTTCTTTCAGGCGCTCTTGTGGAGTCTCTCCAGGAAGAATGTCCAAGGAACGGAAACATCGACGGTAGGTTTCATCTGTAATTTCATACTTTTGCAATATGGCCGCCTTCACTCTGTCATAGTCGTCTGAGTCTGCAAGATCCATCAAGACATAAGCACTTCGTGCCTTGCCCGTCAGTAGGGGAATTAGCTGGATAGCCCATTCTTCTTTTGGCCATCGACAGACTTGGGCCATTCTTTCGAAAGTGGTCAAAAAATGTTCGATGTCATCATTAGGCAGCAGAGGATGTAGTTTAGGTTCTCTGTGCATGCTGAAATCCCTCTCTGGCCCAACACACCAAGACGGTTGACTTGGCCCTTCTCCTGGGTCATCCATGTCATCTTGAGGCTGTGCTGCTCCAGACTGTAGCTGGTCACCTCCAGAGTCTTGTGTCAGATCATTCACTTGCTGCTGTATTTGGTGAAACTGGTGCTGCATACTCTTCCATCTATGCTCTTGACGGGAAGCTTCTTTTGCAAACTGTTGGTCTCTCACTGATTGAGACTGAATGAGGGATTTCACCAAATCTGCAAGCTCCTCAATCTTGTCAGGGTTGCTTGGAGCCACGCCCACCTGATCAGCAGACGACTTTGCTCCATCATCAGGATCCTCCTGTTGGTCTTGTTTCCTCTTTTCTCTGTCTTTTGTCATCCTCAACTCCACTTTGTGACTCCGATCCCACTTCTGACACCACTTGTTAGAATGGCCCTTAGCGGCTGGAGGAAGTAGGAGACTTGAGACAGAGAAACAGTGCAAATCCCGCTGGGTGTTTATTCATCAACATTTAACACACAGACAACCCTGCTAACAGCGGCCTGGGGTCTCAGCAGCAACACCCAATGTGGCCAACATGCAGCCTTTTATAGTCGCTGGCTGTTCCACTTTACAAACCCACCAAGAAACAGGGTAAAACAAAATACATACACACAAACACAGTTTGACAAACTAACACAATCTTCAGAATAATATACATTACCAAATGTTATTCATTTTAATCATCTCTAAAAACCAATCTCTATCAATCTGTAAAGGGGTGGTCCACGAGTACTCTATATAGTAGTCTGCCCCAGTCTTGTTTCACTCATGGTGTTGCGATATTGTGCCCAACTGCTTTCTGGGTAACACAGACCAACCGACACGCTGCCGCCGCAGTCTCTGTCTCTCTTCCCCAGCCCCTCCCCCCTGGCTTTAAATGTATTATCAAAGTTTATTAACAAACCAGCGTTCTGACAACTATCCCAGCATGCACCGCGCACTTCTTCTTCTACGGGGGAAAATGAAGTCGGCAGCTGCTTACCGTAGTTGCTAGACCTGTTGTGGCTCAATATTGGTCCATATATAAGACGCACAGTCGGCTTTTGAGGAAATTGAAGGTTTTTAGGTGCCTTATAGTGCGGTAATACGGTAATTACCTTGGTAAATATGTATGCATCCCCAGAGAGTAACAAAAACTTTTTCAAGTACCTATTTGATGTAATAGCGGTAGAAACAAATGGAATTCTAAGTTGTGGAGGTGAGTTAAATGAAAAAATATTTTTTCTATTGTTTAGAACGCATCAGTAAATAGAATAATTTTTCTTCCAGTACACTAAGGAAGGCTAATTTTGTGATTTCAAAAAAGCTGATTATTTTAGGCAAACTAAAAGAATTACTTCTTTATGACAACAACTTCCCTATATTAAGAACTCATCCATTATTGCCCAGATTTACCACAAGTAAACCTGGACACTAAAGACCCACATCAGTTACTGTGACAGTTGATAATGAAGAACTTATTCCAGAAATCTGTCAATCACCGAATCAGGTACCTTGTTTGCTTCACCAGTACACCTCTAAAATGAACCAAGAACCTACCCTGCTATGTTGTCTTTGTTGGCCACTGATTTCTGGAGAAATGCTTCCACAGCCATGCTATTGTAAATAGATTATGGGTGAAAGGAAAGAGACCTTTCCCCAATCCAATCCAGTTCTTAAAAAGAGTTACTGAAGATGGTGATGGCTGCTGGCAGGAAAGATTTTCTGCAGCAATCTGTATTACAGTAAATCTGAAGAAGACTCTGACTGAAGATGCTCTGCTTTCCCAAGACGGTCTCATGAAGAGGATGGTCAGGGTTGATCAAACCACGACGGTGCAAAGAGGTCAACATGTAGTGGCGCCAGCGGTCTGATTGGTGCTCGCTCTGTTCAATGCAACAACTGTAAAAACTATAAACCCATCTTTCTTTCAGGAATAATTCTGCCCTGCTAGTGAAATGCTCACCGCTGAAGAGACGGTTGCAGTCCTGCTTATTAAGAAAAGTCTGGCTTTTCTTAATAAGCATGTAAAGCATGGCGACCTGCCAGGCCTATAATACACTGGGGGAAACCCTGAACTGTGGTCAAAACCTTTCGAATTGTAATATTTCTTTTTAAACAAATTTAACCAATTTAATTATGTTATGAAATGTTTGCTGTGTTATGTTAATTTCATAACATAACACAGCAAAAGGCACACTGCATCTAATTAGAAATAAAACTAAACAAGATGTGTACACACAAATTAACTCTAAAAAAATACATTAATTATGTGAATAATTATGTGAAGCCTGCAATCTACCAATTTGGTTTTTCATTTTGCATCTGGAAGAAAATATATATTTAAAAGTTACATTGTCCCCCTCATCCACAGCACTGATTATGTGCTTGATAAATAAATAATCTGTTTGTACAGTCACTTGATGTGGTGCAGATTAACGTGGGCCTAATGACACACACCTTAGCTTCAATGCTAGTTAATACACACACAGATTACATAACAGTTTTTAACACATATGTCCTCCAGACACAGTTGGTATTTTGCAACGCTTATTGCAACTCGACAAAGGTGCACTGATTAACAAATTCAACATAAAGACAAGTAAATATTCACATCCTGTGTCCCGTCACCAAAGCGCAGCAGAAAGCCCTGCAGTTAGGGACAGAGTTCTCAGGTGGTAGAGAGTCAGTCATTCGCTTTAGTCAGCGCTAACCAATAGGAACACGTCTTACATCGCCCCTCCCAGGACGTTCATGTTTACATCAATCAAAACTCTTTGAATTCAACCAAAAACAGGGGGCATCAAAACCATAAGTTTGAGAATCGCAACCAAAACCTTAGGTCATCAACCAAAAAATTCTGACATGCGCAAGTAAAAGTTTATGTTCTGCAAATAACTTTTTGACACCATGAAACAAAAATGGTTTTACTTTTTTAAAAATGGTTTTTTAAACAAAACTTGTTTTGTTTAAAAAAAATATTACAATTCAAAAAGGTTTGACCACAGTTTTATTATTGTTTAGGTCATTTAATTAGCTCGACATCCTTAAGAAAATAAAAAAAAAGTATGGTGCTTTACTAGAGACCTTATCTTTTACGGTGCCAGTAATACCAGAATTAATGGTAAATAAGAAAGATTTTGTGTTATTCTCATTTAGTGATGTCATTGTATTAGTTGTGTTACCACCCCAAGCCACTTGAGGCAATAGCAGACCTGAAAAGATGCGACTTAGGAGCAGATTCAGAAGTACAATGAACCCTCGTTTTTCACGGGGGTTGTGTTCCAAAAAGAACCTTTGATAGGCGAAATCCTTTATTTTTTACAATTATTATACAGCATAATTAAATACTCTACATTGAAACCTAAAAACAAAATCTGTTTTTAGGCAAAAGCATTTTTTAACAAATAGAACTCTTTCTTACAAATAACTATAGTAAAATAATTTTAATCATCAATACAAAGTACAGTTGGACCAACTGTGACTCGCGTATTTCACTGTGCCTCTGACTGTGATGCTTCAGCCTGACTCCGCTCTGTACAGGCACGTGCAGAGGGGGGAGCTGGGGGTGCTTGAGCAACTGCCCTTTTTGCTCCTTGCCCCAAAGTGCCCCTTTGGTCAAATTTTGTATTTATTTTTTGGTATTATTATTTCCTAAGCCCTCTTCTGATGCATAAAAACATGTGCTAAAATTCTTTGCTTTTTTGTTACTTTTTTGTACAACATAATAAAGCCGGTCATCTTATTACCTTTGACCTTTTGCCCGTGACGCATGACACAACTGCCTCTCACGCAGTGAGATAAGGCGGCTAACTGGAGCTCAACGTAGCGAACGTTCCAGATTACAGAACAGTTTTTGGTGAATAAAGTGGAGTAGACTTGCGACTTGTCCGATGACGGAAAACCTTTCTGCTTCACCTCGGAGTCACGGTTTAAGCAGAGAGGTAATGAAATACAACAGACACTGACAGGCCTCTGCGTCTGCCTTTCTCTGAAGAACTACTGAGGGGAGGAGACAGCCAGGTGAGGAGAAACTGTTCTTATCTACCGATTCACTATTTTCATTATACAGACATTAGGCTGTTGTTGTGCTATTAGCTAGCTGATAGCTAACAACTTTGCTAGCAAAGCTAGATAACTAAAAAGCTTCTCCCCGGTATCTTTAATAATATCAGTCATTCCTTAGTATTGCAATAAGGACACATCGCCCGTCCAAAACCGATCATCTCCATAATGGATATATGTCCAATCTTCTAATTTCCTTTGCTGCATAATGTACATTTCATTTATTCTAGCGTTAGGTAAACTTATCTTGAAGGAGAAAAACACTTAAATAAAAGTCCAACAAGGATATTCATTTAGAATTAAAAATAACTCGCCCTGAATTACCATGATAGATATAATGAATGTAATAAAAGTGTCATTAATGAAGGGATAAAACTCAACCCAGACTTTAAGTTTAGGGTCTGGTTCGCAGAGTATGAAGTTAAATTTGTTTCCCAATTATTCAATGGAAAAAAAACTAACTTTAGTTTAAGTAAAATAAAATTGTAATCAAAACTTTTGGAATTGTAATGATTCCTTTAAAAAAAAAGTTTTGTTTACAAGACTTTTTTAAAATTAAATAACTAATTTTTTACATTACATTTTACATTTATTTGCACACATCATAAATATTTTGTTGTGATTTTAGGCCCTGCTCAAGACACCATGTGAGAATCACAAGCAAAACTTTGAGTCACAAACAAAAACTTAGAATAACAAGAAAAGATTTCTGACAAGCGCAAATAAAGTTTGTTTTGCAAAAAAAGTCATGAGTCAAAAATGTGATTTAAATTAATTTTTTTTTTTTTTTTTTTTTAAGCAAAACTCAGTAGGCTTTTCTCATGGTGACATGCATTAACAATTCAATATTTGCTTTTGTTTTTTTCTTTTTTCTGCAGTTCCATGATAAAGTTTGATGCAGCTCTGCTTTCCTGAATGGACCATCTTCATCTCCACTGCAAGTGTAGCAAACAGGAAGCTCGTTTTTATAGATTATAGTCACTAAAAGGTTGCATTGTGCCCTTGTTTATATTTTTAATAGTGTAATTCTGTAAAGACAAAATATGTCTGGTGGTCCAGCTCTGCAGTGCTGGGAAGTAACAAAGTACAAGTACTTCGTTACTGTACTTAAGTACAGTTTTTGTGTATCTGTACTTAAGTAGATTTAATAATGGATACTTTCTACTTTTACTCCACTACATTTTACAGTAAGTATCTGTACTTTCTACTTCACTACATTTCTACAAAAGTGTCTCGTTACTCGTTACATCCAAGTCGCGTTGCTCTTTTCTTCCGTTAAAATGTGAAGTTCAGGGATTTAAGGTGGCGCCGTAAAATCCCAGCAATAACGTGACTTAGTGTCTGTTGTCACCCATCGGCTCCACCTTTACTCGCACACAGAGCTCCAGACATGCGCAGTGGTTTCCTCTGAGCGGGAGAAGATGTCTGTCTAATCGTCAGTAATATAATAGCGCTGAATAAATTGATATGGCGACATGTAAAATCAGCAGCGCTTCGCTTTCACAGACGGTGGAACTTCGTCCAACTTTTAGCGTCACTTGGAAGGAAAGCTTAAAGAAAGGTAAGATCTGTGGACGTGATGCTAGCAAAGCTAGCTGTACAGAGACACATGTTGCATCTGCATGAAAAAAAGTTGTCACTCATGAGCTGAATTACTGTGTGGAGGTGTTGACTGAGGTGTCGCATTTATGGGACAACGCTGTGACCAAAGTGCAATAAAGTGATATGATATTCAGGAACGATCTGATTCTTCTGGACGGACCTTTACTGATTAAATTTATTTCAGCTCTAAGTATTTAATATCTAGGTGTTTTATGGGAATGTGGCTCTTTCAGATCAATTTGAGAAGTAATTTTGATAGGTAAAAGTAAATTTTTTTGTCTCACGTCGCGCGGGGTGCTGGTCTTGACTTGGTCTTGGGTTGGTGGTCTTGACTACAACTCTGCTACTGGCTCCTTGGTTGCCTGTCCTCCCCCAACCACCTTTTTTCCATCCCTTTTCTGTTGGATTTCTTTCAAAATAAAAGCCACTAGTAGCAAAAAAAAGTGAAGTTCATGTTATGTTAGGACAGGAGACCAGATGTTTCCATCCCTGAAATTATGATGCATAGAATTGCATATCTAAGTCTAAACTATGTTACAGAGTAAACACAATAAAAACATGCTTTATCTGTAGCATTGTTCATTAGAATGGCACATTTTTAATGTATTAAAATTAAATACAATCGGTACAGTTAATTATATTTGCGATTAGGTATTATTCAGCAAGTACTTTTACTTTTAATACTTAAGTATTTTTAAAAGCCAGTACTTTTTTACTTTTACTTAAGTAAAATGTTAATGTGGTAGTTTTACTTTTACTTGAGTACATTTTTGTCTGTGTATTTGTACTTTTACTTAAATACATTTTTTGAGTACTTCTCCACCTCTGATTTAAATATCTTGCTAAATTGCGGGTTTGAATATTGCAATACTTTCGTATAACAAAATAGACCTGCAGAAAGAAATTACTTATAAAATATCTTACATAGGCATAGTGTTATGATTTATATGGAGATGTTTGTTAGCTTTGATTGTATATGTAACATTTTTGTAATTGATCATTGTTTATTAAACTCTGAAAGCTGAGAGGCTTTGTTAATATTCTGTCCTAGAATGCGGTTAGATGGGCCCTTTTTTTGTTGTTGAGCACCTGCCCCTTTACTGGTCTCTGCACGGCTCTGGCTCTGTAGTCTTTTTCTTCTGAAGCCAGTGGTACAGGTGTGTTTTTTCGAGATAAGAACATAGTTACCGGTAGTTGTTGTCGCTCTTTTTTCTTTTGGGCAAAAAATATTTAAATACCGTAATGTTATTGGCACACAGTAGAGAAGAACCGCGGAGACTGTTTAGCCAACCAGGACGCAGAACACAATGCACTGTGAAAAAACTGCACAAAAAAATCTGCGAAGCAGCGAGACCGTGAAAGGTGAACGTCGTTATAGCGAGAGTTCACTGTACACAGAAAGCTACAGAATTTGTTAAACTGTGAGCTGCACTGAAGTAAATAAAAGAAGTTTAAATACATGCTGAGAGTGAAACCCGGTAGTCTGCCCTTAGACATTAGTCTATGTCTAAGTTAAACCTGCACACTTTGCTCTCCGATTATAATAAGACATCAAGTAATTTTAAATAATTTCAGATTACATTTTATATTCTGGTAGTTTGATACTCTGTCCTCATATTTTTCTGTTAGCGGTAGCTAACGTAGCATGTGAGCTATGCTACGTTAGCTGTTGGTAACCAAGTCCTTATTGTCACACTTCAGCACAGTTTAAGAGACTATCTTTGATCCATCAAAATTATCTCTGCGGTAGTTCTTACAGTATCTGTCCTCCCCTAACAAGTTCCAGTCAAATTAATTAGTCATTTTGCTGATTGATAATATTTGTGTAGAATGTGAAATATTCTGATTTGCCTTTTACTTCATTCACTAAGTGAATGTAATTATGTGAAATGAATTGCCTTTCAATTCTAATTTATTGAATTCATATGTGTAACCGCGTATATTTACTTCTACACACTACAGAGCAGCTGACTCATGGAGTGGGTTTGGTGTTATTTTACTTATTGGAGGATCAGGATTTTCAGATCTCAGCAATCTTCTAATCCGATGGAGCGGCTGCAGGAACACACTGACCTTCTAACAGGATCCTCAGATCCAAGGATTGATGTCTGATTGTCCTGCAACATTTACATATGTTCTTGGTTCAACACACCTGAATCAAATGGCTGCTTAATACAGTCAAATTCCCCAGAGTCCTGCTAATGAACTCATGATTTGACTCAGATGTTTAAAAGAGACATCAAAAAGTTGGAGGACACCAACCCTGATCTCCTAATCTGGAGCTGAAGCCACCCTGTTTAACTTTCACTCAACTGAATCACATTTACTTGCATAGAGTGGAAACATTACCTGTGGTGACGTACAGTGGCGCAACTACACATTATTCAGGTGGATGCGAAAACATAGATCGGCGCCCCCCCCAGGGAAGGAACGTCAGGGTAAAGGAGCAACGCTCCTGCCCCCCCCGCCCCCCGAGGCGACGACATGTGAACGGTAAAACTCGCTACATTTACCTCGTTATGGGTGCGAGGTGAAGGAGCTAAGGCGCGCTGAAGTGTAAGGGAAAACATCGGCGCGCCGCCGCCTCCAGACGGGGTTTTGGCGCCCCCTCTGGTGCTGTGCCTCTATGCGTTGCATACCCTGCATACCCACTTTTTGCGCCACTGGTGACGTAGATGAGTTTGCATAGCGTCTTTACTTTGAAACCATTTTGGTTTCCATTTGTTGAAACTCAATTACAAACGTACCCATAGTTTGACCATTGCGACTTGGCAGAAAAAAAATTTGATGCCTCAAATATATAATTTTAATAGAGGCATCGTTCAATTTATACTGTAGGAAGAAGAAGATGACAAAAGTGTTTCCTGAGTTATCTTTAATGTTCACCTCACTGCACACAAAGGACAGATGGAATATTTCAGATTGTCCTAATCTTTTGAATCTTTAACAAAATAGGCTCAAAGTTTTTTGTGAGTGGTTTCACAGCTACCTAAAGCTAACAATTAAAGGTCTTAAAACCTATATGAAATAAATATTAACTTTAATCAATTAACAAAAGAAAACACCACAATGCTGTGGATTCAAAGAAGATCAAGGCCAGTCTGTACAGATTAAAGATAAACCATAATGTCTACCAACACGTTAACTACTGTAGTTGTTTGGAAGGCCTTGTACAGCACAATTTGAAGCTTGAGGTTTTGGTCTGGAATCTCCCAGAATCTCAGCTGCTGCAAATTGTCTGAATATCCAAGGAAAAGTACAAATATACAGTTAGAGTTGAAATATGAAGCAGTAATTTGTTCAACGGTTCTTAATGAAGAGGCTGTTATGCTGCCATCTGCTGTGTCTTCTGAGTACTGCAGTTGTGTTGTACCATTCTGAGAGAAGAAAAATAAATGAACGCACGTTGAAACGCCTGTTCTTTTTCAGGTTATGGGCCCAGAGCGTCAATAAAAAGTTCTGTAAGTTAAGTTTTTGAGTCAGCTAAGCGGAATTGTGGGATTCACAATGGATGATAAGATGTTTATCGACAAGCTGAGTGGACCAGAGAACTGGGCAATGTGGACGTTTCAGATGGAGCATTTACTAAAAGCTGAAGGACTATGGGGCATGCTAACGGAGACGGATATGCTAACTTGGGACGCTAGCACACAAGCTCGGGCAGAATTCGAGAGACGGAGAGAAAGAGCATGGACCTTACCAAGCTCTGCCCCGAAACTCCCCTCGAAAGTCCCACGTGACTACATGTCTCACAAGCAGAGCCTCGCGGTGCTTAGCTTATATGTGTAAACATGGCATTTTTCATTTTGACTGACTCTCTGCAGAGTATTTCTGAGTCGATTAGCATTTCTGCAAGATTTTCACAAAATATCAGCCACGTCAATGGGCATGGGAGGCAACAAGTTCATGTCATCTTTTTTGGACGACATCAAGATGTTTTAGCCACGCGATGCCTCTAACATTGTGCGAGTTGCAGCTAAATGCTACCGGCCGATGAGAAAAACAGCAGATCCTCAGACCCTCAGCATAAATATAGCTGTGGACAAGATCACTGATGCCTATTCTTGCAAGGCTGGGTTAGTCGGACATTCGTGGTTTTTGAGGGTTTGAGTGTGCCTAGGCCTGATACACGGTACTCGGTGCTAGCGTGGCTATCACGATTACAGTTTAGTAAAAAGCCTTTTCGGGTAAAATAAAATCTTTAATGTATGTCAGATACGGTACACATTGCATGTTGATCTGTTCAGCTAACGTAAGACTGTAACAGACAGGCTTCAAGGTGTAAAAGTTGTATCGGTACTGCCATTATGCTGTACTTGACTAAAAGGTTTTCATAATGGATGTGTTTATTATTGACTTTATTTTTTTTTCATTCACTAAACACAAAGAAAGCAAAGCAATAATACTTACACCAGCAGACACTTTGTTCTTATTGATCCTACGACGGTTGAGCTGCAAATGTGGTCGTGCACAAGCTCTAATCCAAGCAAGGCTTTCCGTTTCAGATTTTGGAAATCTGTGAATTTTAGTTCTACAAACACGATCAGATATCTGGCAGGATCTGACATCGCCCGTACAGATACCCCACTAACAGTGGAGAACCATTCTTTTTCGAGTCTTGATGCAAAAACTGTCGGTCTGCTTGTGAGACAGTAACCCGCGTGGTAGCTGCGCTGTGACGTAAAATGGGCATTAGCCAATGAAATGCGGCCCCTGTGGTAAGATCCATTTTCCATGTTAATGCTAAATGCGAGTACACCCCAGTTGTATTTAATAGCAAACTGCCAAACTCCAAAAGAGGCTTGGGACATGCTAAAAGGACATTTTGATTCTAGACTCTAACAGGTAAAAAATGGTGCACGAAAATCCCTGTAGGACGGCGAAGTCCTAGCGCAAAAATTCGCGTGACAGGTGGACGGAGCCTGGTGCTGCAAGGTTGGAGACCGTGTCCTGTTAGGCGACGGGGCCTGGATAATACCCATGTTAAACGGACGGTGGAGTCTGGTGACGACAGGCCGTAACAAAAGTATGTTTTATATCTCTTTCTTACTGTTTATTCAATGTCAGATGCTGTTTTTATTTTTTCTAATTTTTTCTAATTATTGAAATGCCTTGCTGCTGAAATGCTATACAAATAAAATTTATTGATTGATTTGAGAGAGAGGTTGCCAAATAAACTGTTCTTGAAGAAATATTTCATGTGAAATTAAAGAAAAGGACAGGTTAAATGACCATTTAAAACGAATGAAGGAACTGACTGATCAGCTAAGAGCAACAGGTGCAGTAATTGAAGAGGAAGATCAGATTGCAACACTCCTGGGTAGCTTACCACCAAGCTATGCTACGATTGTCACTGCTCTTGAACCGAAGATGGACAATTTGACATTGCAGTTTGTTCAGCCAGAATTAATCGAAGAGCAAAAAAGAGTCAATGTTAATGTAGGAGCTATTTTCCCTTTTTCTTTTGGTTAAATCTTAGAATTTAAATTGTTTAGTTTATTTTTGTGTTTATTTTCTAGTTGATTTATAATTAGAATTTTGTTTAATTTGCTGTTTAGAATAAGTTCTTTGATTAGGAATTCACTTAATTAGTTAATTAATTTCTGGTTGGGATGTGGGTATTTCACGGTATAAATAGGTGGGTTTTAGGTAGCTTATTATGCACGTGGTGGTCATAAGGTTTTTTACCAGCCTATCAGTCACATCGATTCCCAGTCAGAACAGGTACAGGAATAGGAGCAGAAGCAGAAGCCTGTAACCTTTTGCCTGAATTGCAAAATAAAACCAAAAAACTGCATTTTGACTTTTGATTTTTTTTTGTGCTGCGTAAACCAGAATCCACGGTGCATCAGGTGACTATTTGAGTTGGATTCACTTTTGTTTTGATCACCTCCGAGTTTTGAGTTGATGTTTGAATTTAAGTTTTGGGACAAATGGTCACTACATCAAGTAAAAAACCCAGCCTTGGCTTTTTTTGAATTAACAAGAAAACATCTGACCTTGGAATTTCTATCAACGATCTCAATTCTGCTGATGGCCACGTAAAGTTTGGAGGAACCGTCTCCTTTGTTCTTCGGAAGCCGACAGCGGGAGGAACGTGCCACGCCCACAAGCCATGAAGGGGCCTCATCTACAATCACTCAAGTCTTTCTTCAACGACATCGGTATGTACGATGATTGCTAATGCTGTAAAGGAAAACAGCCAAACGAGAGGAGTTTGATGATAGCGATCAACGTTATAGTACAAGTTCGTCGTCATGAAGATGAACAAAAGACTGAGTTAAAGCGCTGCGCCTTTACGCACCGCCAGTGGGTTTAAAATAAAGATAACAAAACTACAAGCAGTTCAAGGTGTTTTCGCCAAAATGTCTGATGTTTTGAAAGCACAGTTGACCAGGAGCGATCTGGAGGTTTCATCCAAATGAACCATTAAACTGACTGAAAAAGGCTTGATGTCCTATATTAAAACATGCCAAGATAAAAGAAATGCTAAATTGAAGCAAGCAAAACGAATAATGACGACTTGAATATTTTGATGGAGTCAAATGATAAAGTTGACTCAGTGAATTCTCTTCTTGCTACATTTATTCAGTGTTTTTAGAATGCAGAAGTCGTTTGGTCTGTTCTGTTTGTCACCAGCAGCATTCCAGTGTCCTGCACATCAACGAGGAGAGCACAGGAGTTTTCTCCAGACATCCACAGAATCCTCTGAGTACCACCTCCACAATGACTCAGACCTGTGGTCATGTCAGGGTCTGTGATGAAGATAACTCAAACCTTTCTATCGTTGCAGTTCAAGTCGTATGCATTTTTGGACCCGGGTAGCACAGGAACATTCTGCACTGAAAGTTTGGCCTGGGAGCTGCAACTGAAAGGTAAAAGAACAAGTATCCAGCTGCAAACAATGGGACATAAAGACATTGTGAGTACAAACATCATCTCTGGACTCCAAGTAGCAGCACTTGATAAAGATGATTTCATTGACCTTCCAGATGTCATGACACAGAAACTAATGCCTGTTTCAAAGCAGAATGTTCCACAACAGGAGGATATTGATAAGTGGCCATACCTGCAAAGCATCAAGCTCCACAACATAGATGCTGATGTAGATCTGCTCATTGGTACAAATGCATTTAAAGTAATGGAGCCATAGGAGCTGATCAACAGTCAGGATGAAGGCCCATATGCAGTTTGGACCCGAGTTGGATGGGTCATCAATGGTCCACTCCGGAGTGAAAGGAACAAAACAGGCTGCCATTCTTTCACTGCAAACAGGATTTCTATTAAACATCTGGAAACAATGTTGACTGAATACAATCATGACTTCAATGAAAAAATATCCCAACAGCAGATTGAAATGTCCAGAGACATCAAGTTTATGAACAATTCAGCACAATTAAAAAATGAACATTATTGCATTGATTTGCCTTTTAAGGCTGAAAATTCAATCTTGCCTGTAAAGTGTTGTGTTGCAGAGCGTCTTCCAAGCCTGAAAGGAAAGTTTTCAAAGAACTGGATCACCGTCCTAAAGAACATCTGTGATGAGGCAGAGGACAAGAACATCAACCTGGGAAAAGATGCTACCAGCTTGTCTCCCCAACTCCAAAATGAACAGGAGTTGCTGGCTGAGAAGATTCGCCAGAACCTGCAGATCTCTACAAATCTAGGTCAAGCAGAAGATGACCAGAACAGACTGCAGGAGCATTTGGAGGAAGAAGAGGATGCCCGTCTAAAGCTTCAGATGGAGAAGGTGAACGGTGAAGGAAAGATGGTGCTAGAAGACAACCAGCTGCATGAACTTGGTCCAGTGGCTGGTAATGGAGTCCTCAGAGTGGGTGGACATCTTGGAGGAGCTGCTGTGCCACCTGGGACTGGACATCCAGTTGTCCTGTATAAAGCCATGCATGTGGCAATATTGGTTCTGTGTTGCGTTTACCGTCTGCTTGGTCCAGCAGGAAGAAACCACAAGTTGTCCAGATTGTGTGGGAGATGCTGGATGATCGGTGCGGGCTCTGCTGCCAGGGGATCCTGTCTGACTGTGTTACCTGCGGAGGAGGTGGAGGAAGACTTCTGGAACGGGTGATGGCTGAGGAGGGGGTGCCACCAGACGAACCTCCATTCACAGATGTTGGAGTTGGTGGTGGTGTTCATTTGAAAGTGGTTCATGTTCTGGATGCCACTTATGTAATCAGAAGATTCATCTGCAGGAGTGGTCCAGTTTCTTCCATCAGGTCAAAGGATGAAACACTGCAAACAGTTTTCTGTGAAGCCGAAGCCATTCTGAATGAAAGACCCATCATTTCTGTCTCTGATCCAAATCACATCCTGATGAACAAACCTGTTCTGCCACAAGATGGGCATGAGTATCTGCCCTCAATGCAGGAAAAGCAAAAGTGGATGAGACGGAGAAGAAACGTCTCTCCTGGAGACATTGTCTTCACTGCAGATTCTACAGCAGCCAGAAGATGTTGGCAGGTGGAGAGAGTCCTGACAGTCAAAGCTGATGCACAAGGCCTGGTTCATCATTAAGAAAATGAAAAACCAGAAGCATTATTCGTCTTTGCATTAATATTAATGATTGCGAAGGAAAAGCAGAGACCCCTCGCTCCCCGGTCCCAACGGGCTGACACCGGGACCTGAATCTGTGTTAGCCACAGCCGCGGAACCCACTGTTTTCGGCGATATGGCGGAGCAAGGCTACTCATCCTGAGTTGTGTCCTGCAGAGCCTCAACAGAGGATAGCGTCTGTGAGCAGCGGGGCCTTTGGTAGAGTTGCCGGTGGCGAGAGGAGAGGAGCAGCTGACGGTGGAGGAGAGAGGCTAACAAAGCTAATTGGAAGTGAGCAGAGGCTGGTTTGATGATTTGACTAAGGAATTGGATGAAGATGGCATTGAAGGTAATACAGAAAGATATGGAAGAACTAAAGGACGCCATGAATATGATGTCTGGTGAGTTGGCGACACTGACAAAGCAACAGTCAATTATAACAGACTTGCTAACTGAGATCAAGCAGCTAAAAATGCAAACTGCGGAACAAGCAAAGAAAATTGACTTTTTGGAAAACAGTAGCAGACCTAGAACAATACTCTCGAATAAACGATGTCTTGATAACAGGACTGGAAATAAGATCAAGCTACTCCCAAGCTGTGAGAGGAAGTAGGTCTGACATTAACTCTGAACATGAAGCTACAACCGAGGAGCAGGTCATTGCATTCCTGCAAAGTAAAGACATTGACGTTGAAAAGGAGAACATTGAAGCTTGTCATACTCTACCAGTTAAAAACCAAAGAGGAAAGAAAGTACCATTACCAATAGTTATCCGGTTCACTAATAGAAAACATAAGATTGATCTGCTTAAACAAGGAAAAATTTTTTGAAAGGTACAAGTGTCTATATAAATGAACATCTCACAAAAAAGAATGCAGAAATTGCAAAAAAAAGCCAGAACATTAAAGAAACAAAATAAAATTCAGGCTACATGGACGATGAATTGTAAAGTTTACATTAAAACAAAGGATGCTCCTGAAAATGCCAGAGGTCTATGGATTAGATCCTTAGAGCAACTGGACAAGTAAATAGTGGATAAATAGAGGATGCACAACAAACAGTGAGATGATTTATATTAATATTATGGGTTTATTAAGTTCTTTTCAAATTAGATTTTTTATATTTAAATACAACAAACAGCACAAATGTATGACTATGAATTTTCAGAATCTAAACTGTATGATGTAAATTTGATAGCTGCAGATCCTTTTCCAGTTATTGAGTGTGAATATTATAATGACGAGCAATTTAACAACAGTAAAATGATAGATGCAGGCTTCTCTGTAATTCACCTAAATAGTAGAAGTATGAACTCAAATTTCTCAAAAATAACAGATTATTTAAAACGGTTGAATGGACAATTCAACCGTTGAATTGCAGTTTCAGAGACTTGGTTGAATGATGAAAATAAAAAAAAATTCAAATGAATGGATATGAATTACACTGTGTGAATAGAAGTAGTAAAAGAGGTGGGGGTGTTGCTTTGCTTGCTGATATTGAAATAAAGAGTAAAATAATGGACACTATGTCAATAACTGTTGATGGTGTTATGAAGATAATTACTATTGAGGTGTTGAATGAGAAATCTAGAAATATAGTGGTGAGCTGTGTGTATCGAGCACCAGGATCTAACTTAGAACAATTTACTGATAAATTAACAGAGCTCATTGAAATGAGTAAAAATAAAACATTATTCTTGTGTGGAGATTTTAATATAGACTTGGGAACCCAAACTGATTCAAATAGTATTTTGTTTGTCAGGGTCTGTTTTTCCTCCCCTTTTCTTTAGTTCCTTAGTTTGTTTTCTTTAGTTAGTTTTATTTTCACTTATCTCTGGAACCACCACTACTCATGACATCCACTAGATGTCACCCACGCTCCACCCCTGGGAAGTGACGAGGTTCAACCCGGACGCACACCTGCAGCTTGTTTAGAGGGCGTGGACCTTCCACATAAGCAGCAGCTTCACTCCTTCTCATCGCCTGAGTGTTTGCTTACCTCGGTAATCTTCATTCCAGAAATAGGCCTTCTGTGATCTGCTCCAGTCTAACCCCTTGTTGTCTTCCTCGTCAGATTATCCTGCCGCCTCCTCGTTGCTCTGGTGTAATCCATCGTCGCTGGGTTCTGAGTGAGTGTGCCTTTTCCCCGTCGTGGATCATCAACCTCCTGTGTGCTTCCCCGACGCCACCCGTGTAAACCTACCTCCTGTGTGCTTCCCCTGCCAGTGTTTCCGGTCAGACGCCACCCGTGTAAACCTACCTCCTGTGTGCTTCCCCTGCCGGTGTTACCGGTCAGACGCCACCCGTGTAAACCTACCTCCTGTGTCCTTCCCCGACGCTGTCGGTGTTGCCGGTCAGACGCCACTCCTCGTGTGTGTGCGTTTATTCCCCGTCGTTGATCCTTCTCCGGTGATTTCCCCTTCGGGACGCTACGGGTCAGAAGACCCACGCCCGAACACCCCGGAGAACTTCTCGGACGGACCTAGTTCCAGGTCGTTCCCGTTTATTGGAGCTACCTGACCGCTCACCTACGAGCTCATTGCCTGCGCTCCGCTTCGTCCACATCACCTCCATCCCAAGTAAGCACTCATCAGTTATTTCCTGGAAAGCATCGTTGATCCCCTCTTACCCTGTGTCTCCTGTTGACAGTCAGACGAACCGGTCCGCCGATCCAGCATTCACTACCCGCTTCCTGATCTTTCAATAAACCATCATTGTATTCTACTCGCTCTGTCTGATTGTGTTCTTGCATGTGGGTTCGAAAGCTAAGTACCAACATGACATTGTTGATACAATGTGTAGTTTGGGTTTCTTCCCATTAATATCAAAACCAACAAGAATCACGACACACTCTGCCACAATAATTGACAATATATTTACTAATATAAAAAATGGAGAGGTGCTGAGTGGACTCTTCACAATTGATATAAGTGACCATTTACCAGTTTTTGCCATTTACAAAAATCACCAGAACAGTATTACTGTAGCTGCGCCAACAAAGAAAGTGTTTAATACATCAAAAGAAAATTTGGATAAATTGAAAGCTGATTTGTGCAAAGAAAATTGGAACAGTGTATATGTGGATGATGTAAACAGAGCATATGATGAGTTTATGAATATTTTGGGAGTTTTGTATAAAAAACATTGTATGAAAACAAATTTTGTTAAGAAAGATGCTGTTGACAAGCCATGGATGACAAAAGGGTTGAGAAATGCCTGTAAAAAAAAGAACAATTTGTATTCATCCTTTTTGATGTTAAAACAAAAGAAGCAGAGGACAGATGAGAAATACAAAAACAAATTGACATGGATTATAAGAAAACATAAAGAATATTATAGTGACCTATTAACCAAAAGTAATGGTGACACAAAAGCAACATGGGCAGTCATAAACAGTGTTTTTACAAAGCATAAAATAAAATCTGGTACTTCAAAACACTTTTTAAAAGAAAATGCAGAAATATATGATCGGAATGAAATAGCAAACGAATTCAGTCATTATTACGTAAATGTTGGTACAAGACTTGCTGCTCAGATACCAAAAGATGATAGAGACGTGACTCAAACAATTGGGGATTGTTCAAACAGCATCTTTCTTGGAAAAACGGATGAGGAAGAAATAATGAGTATTGTACATAAAATTGTGGATAAAAAAAATCAAAAGATTGGGCAGACATGGACATGACCTTTGTGAAGGAAATCATGTCTTATGTAATTAAACCATTTACCTATATCTGTAATTTGTCATTTTCATCAGGAAAATTTCCAGACACTATGAAAATAGCAAAGGTAATTCCCATCTACAAAAATGGTGAGAAATGTTTGTTTAGTAATTACAGACCGATATCGTTGTTACCACAGTTCTCAAAAATTTTGGAGAAGTTATTTGTAATCAGATTAGATACATTTATTGACAAAAATAATATTTTAAGTAGCAGTCAATACGGATTTAGAGCCAATAACTCGACATCAATGGCTCTCATGGAACTGATAGAACAAATAACAAATGCTATTGATCAAAAACAATATTCCGCCAGTATTTACGTTGATCTAAAGAAAGCATTCGACACGATTGACCATAGCATTTTACTTAAAAAACTTATTAAATACGGGATTAGAGGGCCGGCATTACAGTGGATCTCGAGTTATTTGGAAAAAAGAAAACAGTTTGTACAAGTACATGATACTAGATCTGAATTTTGTGAAATTATATGTGGAGTTCCACAGGGTTCAGTACTTGGACCAAAGTTGTTCATCCTATATGTTAATGACTTGGTTAATGTGTCAGGGTTTTTCAAATGTGTTCTATTTGCGGATGACACCACTTTTTTTTGTCAAGGTCAAGATATAGAATGGATGTTAGAAAAAATGCAAACAGAATTTATGCAAATACAAAATTGGTTCAAACTTAATAAATTATCCTTAAATTTGGATAACACAAATTATATGTTATTTACAAGGAGACAAAGAACTGTTAATATTCCATTTAAAGTTGATGGTGTAGAGATTTGTAGAGTTAGTGAGGTGAAGTTCTTGGGTGTGATTATTGACGAGGGATTAACATGGAAATCCCATTTGAGTTATTTAAGAACAAAAATAGCCAAATCAATTGCATTGCTTTACAAAGTAAGGGATTTTCTGAATGATCATGCAATGTATATGTTGTATGATGTACTAATTGTTCCACACTTGGTCTATTGTGTTGAGGTATGGGGAAAGGCATGTAATACCAGTACAAAATCTGTTTTTGTTTTGCAAAAAAGGGCTATAAGAGTTATCACCCGAAAACATGGCAAATATCCATCCAATATATTGTTTTGTAAATTGAGGTTATTGAAATTCTATGATTTAGTTGATTATAATATTTTGTCAGTTATGTATAAGGCACACCTAAACACATTACCCTCAAACATCCAAAAACTCTTTGCAAAGAGAGAGAGCTGTTATAATCTTAAGGGGATACAGATGTTTAAGAAACCCAAATTCAGAACCAGTTTGAAAGAACGATGTACCTCTATTCAAGGAGTCAAGTTGTGGAACGACCTACAAAATGATGTTAAAAATGCCGAATCATTGTACATGTTTAAGAGATTGTCAAAGATTGGATTTTTGAAGAAGTATGAAACAGTATAAAGTGAGCTCATATTAACGTTGTTTAATTGAGATAGACGACTGACTTGTTTTTTTGTTGCAGAAGATAACCATTTTTTTCCCCGTTTTGATTCAGAGTTGAGAAAAAAGGGGCAGATATTATAAGATTTTTTTCTTCTTTCTGCTGCCTTTCATTTCATTTTGTTTTAAAATTTTGAAATACATATGGATTGAGATGTATTTTTTAGTATATCAAAAAACGTGTTAGGTTGTTTTTTTTGTATTAAATGAAATGAATGAATAAATAAAATATATATATATATAGTTTGAGGTTGTTGTTAGAATAGCTCCTTTAGTGAAAGATGTAATTGTGATTTTTAATGCACAATTAGGGGCTGGAGTGTAGGAGCTATTTTCCCCTTTTTTCTTTTGGTTAAATCTTAGAATTTAAATTGTTTAGTTTATTTTTGTGTTTATTTTCTAGTTGATTTATAATTAGAATTTTGTTTAATTTGCTGTTTAGAATAAGTTCTTTGATTAGGAATTCACTTAATTAGTTAATTAATTTCTGGTTGGGATGTGGGTATTTCACGGTATAAATAGGTGGGTTTTAGGTAGCTTATTATGCACGTGGTGGTCATAAGGTTTTTTACCAGCCTATCAGTCACATCGATTCCCAGTCAGAACAGGTACAGGAATAGGAGCAGAAGCAGAAGCCTGTAACCTTTTGCCTGAATTGCAAAATAAAACCAAAAAACTGCATTTTGACTTTTGATTTTTTTTTGTGCTGCGTAAACCAGAATCCACAGTGCATCAGGTGACTATTTGAGTTGGATTCACTTTTGTTTTGATCACCTTCGAATTTTGAGTTGATGTTTGAATTTAAGTTTTGGGACAAATGGTCACTACAGTTAATGATGACTACGGTGCTGCTACATCAGGTGGTGCATCCGCCATTTTAACACAAGTTCACAGAGAAATGCAGGACCATTCAAAAGTAGTGGGAGCTGAAAGACAGAGTTCATGGAGATGTTACAAGTGTGACAAAGAAGGACGCATAAAGCATAGCTGTCCAAGCTGGAAAAAATTAATCAAAAATCACAAAGCCAAAAATGCTGTGTGTGAAAATGAAGAAGACCCCTCTGAGAGTGCCTTTGTTTGCAGAAAATTCAAATCTAAGTGAAGGACCAGGACAAGTCGAGTGGTTGATTGATTCTGGAGCATCAAAACACATGACCTGTGACAAAGAAGTTCTTCAAAACTGCTGGCATATTGAACAGATGACACACAATCTGTAAAACTGGGTGATGGCAGGGTGGTGGAAACACAACGATTTGGCATTGTTAAATTGAACATGACCTTGAAAATAAGTGATGCTAAACCTGCCACAATGTATGATGTGTTATACATTCCAAAGTTGTCTGGAAATCTTTTTTCAGTGGGAGCTGCTACAAGAAAAGGAAATGCAGTGCAGTTCAAAAAATCTCAGTGCTACATGCGTGGCAAGGATGGAACTCTTCAACAAATGGGAACACAAAGATCTGATGGACTGTACCAGTTGGATGTTAAAGGATCTTCACCCGTCTGTCATAGTGCATCAAGTGCAGTTAACCTGTGGCATCAGCGCTTAGGTCACACCACCAAACTAAAGGAACTACAAGATCTGGTGAATGGAGTGTAATTATCTGCAGACAAATAACTTCCTTTCTGTGAAAGCCTGTATGGAAGGCAAGCTCACAAGACAGCCATGTAAGGCAGTGGGATAAATCCTTTCCAAACGTAAGCTGCAACTGATCCATAGTGATGTCTGTGGACCCATACAGACTGAATCCATAGGTGGGTCAAAATACTTTGTAACCTTCATTAATTTTTCTCGCTGTTGTCAAGTTTACGTCATGAAACAAGAAAGTGAAGCCTTAAGCAAATTCAAGGAATTTGAGAGAACATTCTCCAATGAGTGTGAACACAAAGTTGCAAGACTGAGATCAGATAATGGTGGGGAGTACATTTCAAGTGAGTTTCAAGAATATTTGAAGGGCTCAAGGTATCCACCATGAAATGTCTGTACCTCATACACCTCAGCAAAATGTAGTTGCAGAAAGAAAAAAACAGGACATTGGTTGACGCAGCTAGAAGCATGTTGTCACATACTAAGCTACCAAAGATGTACTGGGCAGAAGCAGTAGCAACAGCAGCCTACATACAAAACAGATTGCCGACATCTGTTCTGAAGCAAGAGACACCCTACCAACGATGGTCTGGTAAAAAACCTTAAATGAACCATGCAAGTGTTTGGTTGTGTTGCTTATGCACTTGTTCCAGACACTGAAGACGAAAACTCGACAAGAAAGCTGTAAAACTCAGGTTTGTGGGATATGCAAACAGCACTATCATCTGTTCGATGAAGAAAAAAGAATTCTGATTCGAAAGGATGTCATCTTTAATGAGTCGGACTTTGACTGGAAACAGAAGGAGGATGTTTCCTGTCCAGAGAAAGAGGTGATTACCATCACAGAAGAGAAGGAAACAACTGATGATGACATCACTGTCAATGAAACTATTGAAAGAGGAAGCAGAATCAGAAAGGCTCCAAAGAGATATGGATATGACAAGTTTGCAGATATGGTGACTGTTGATCATTGTTCTAATGTGTGTTCTGTCACAGAACCAATCACACTGAAAGAAGCATTAAAGAGTCCAAATGCAAAAGAATGGCAAAAAGCGGCTGATTTGGAATACCAGTCACTGGAAGAAAATGAAACATGGAATCTGGTGGAACTACCAAAGGACAAAGGGGTCTTTGGGTCAAGATGGGTGTTCAAAGTCAAGCATCAAAGTGATGGAGAAATGGAGCTTTAGCGAAAGTTCAAGCTGGAAGATTCCACCCCCTTCGTTCGCCCATCGACGTCATGCTCATCTCCGACCTCAGCGCTGGACCTCACCCGGCGCGTTCAATCAGCAATCAGGCTCTGTGTAAAAGGATCCACACCCAAGCCGTCGGCTGATTCCCAGCTGCGTTCAATCCGTTCATCGCACCTCTCAGCTTCTCCACAGCCTCGTGATTCCCCGTCCTTCGACCTCGCATCTTGCGTTGGCCCTTTTTTTCCCCATTCAGACGCCCATCGGATGCAAGATATTTCTCCTGGCCCCAGCCTCAATCATTTGAAGCAGCTTCTCCCGCCATATCTCTCACCTGCCGGGGTTTCACTTAATCCACGATCCACCTCCGAAAAAACATAACAAACCCTCTGGTCACCTCGTTAACTTTGACCTTCGGCCAGAGACGCACGACGCATTACCTCCCGCACAGTCTGTGAGACAAGGTAGTCAAATTCGGAGCTCTACGTGGAGGTGACGGCCTGGCTAAAGAAAGACGACAGAATCAAAGAGGATCCGATGGAAGCAGCAAAAGGCCGTCTTCCTCCGCCTGCCAAGCTTCTCTCACTTCCGCATGCCGTTATGGTCAGCATCTTTCCGGATTTCCCCCTCTACGCCCGTCCCTGGCTCTCAGGACGCTCCTCAGATGCAAGAGATTCCTCGACGATTTCAAGTAGCGTCTCCCCCTTTCTCTCGCCCGACTGGGATTTCTCCATCTCCCACTCCCTCACCACCTACTCCACGGTCCACCTCTGGCAAGCGGACACGTGATCCCACCGTTTCAACCCGCACCGTCTTTTTTCGCCTCAGCTCCTTCACACCAACACCACGCTATGGATCAGCTATGCCTATGGTTTCCCTTTCCAGCATGGCCGCTGTCAGCCCGCTCAGCAACACCTCTGGTTTTCCCTCGCTACGCCTGTTTCAGGCCACCAGGGTAAGACGTAGCATTCTCATGTCTCATTCAAGTCTTGCAATACTTCATAACGCAGATACCTGTCATTAGTTTATCCCCTCCCGAACACGTTGACCGTATATTCATGCCACTCGAGTTCTACTGTCTACGGACTTTCACCCAAACATCGACTAAGTTAAATCATGTCACTTTTTTCTCCGAAGCGCCTTTAAACACCCCCTTCGTTCGCCCATCGACGCCATGCTCATCTCCGACCTCAGCACTGGACCTCACCCGGCGCGTTCAATCAGCAATCAGGCTCTGTGTAAAAGGATCCACACCCAAGCCGTCAGCTGCTTCCCAGCTGCGTTCAACCCACCACCTCCCCTTCTCCACCCACATCCTTTGGCTCTAGGATGGCACCCTTTCCCGACCACCACCACCACCAGTGTCGGGCCCCGGGGGAGAGCATCCCTAATCAGTTATCGGGATGTTCATCGAGTTCACATCAAATCTCAGCTCAAATTAGCTGCCGGGGTCCGAGCGCCAAAGAACTGTTATTCATTCCTGTCATTAAATCTTTTTATTGTTCCCTTTTGTCCGTCTGAGTCTCTCCAGATTGAAGTGGAGCGATACAAATGCAGACTTGTTGCCAAAGGTTACACACAACTCTATGGTGCTGATTACTATAAAACGTTTTCGCCTGTGGTACGTTTTAGCTCAATTCGTACATTATTGTCCTTTGCCATCCAGAATAACCTACATGTACATCAAATGGATGTTGTCACTGCATTCTTAAATGGACACCTTGAGGAAGAAATATACATTGAACAGCCTGAGGGATACATCAAACCAGGTCAGGAGCATCTTGTACGCAAACTAAAAAAATAAAATCAATCTACGGACTAAAACAGTCTCCTCATTATTGGAACAAAGAGTTCACAAAATTCATGATGGATCTTGGATTTAAGCAGAGCACGTCGGATCCCTCCAGCTCCTGTGAGATCATCACAGGAGCTGGAGATAATTGCAGTTTATGTAGATGATCTGATGTTGATTACAGAGTCAACTGAAAGCATGGATGAGTTAAAACTGAAGGACTTGGGTGAACTATCCTACATCCTCAGCATCTCAGTTATTCAGGACAAAGCAAAAAACTGCATCTTTCTTAATCAGAAACAGTACATTGAAACCATTCTTAAGAAATATGGGATTGATAAAGCAAATCCTGTTGCAACCCCTGCTGACATCAGTGTAAAGCTGAAAAAGGATGATGGTGTCAGTAATCCTGTCAATCCAACCACACATCAGTCCATGGTTGGAAGTCTACTGTATGCGGCGATGGCAGCAAGACCATAGAACAAGTGGTGAGTGCAGTGTCAAAATTCAATGCAAATCCAAGTACTGCACATCCAACTGCTGTGAAGAGGATTCTTTGATACAAAGATTTGACTGGTTTCTCTGATGCTGACTAGTCTGGAGATCAGGATGGCCGCTGTTCAACAACATGCAACATATTTCTACTCAGTGGAGGAGCAGTGAGCTGGCTAAGCAAAGAACAAACTAGTTTCACTTTCAACAGCAGAAGCTGAGTATGTTGCTCTCAGTCAAGCAGCTCAAGAAGGTACCTGGCTGAGAAGATTACTGAATGATCTTGGTGTGGTCACAAAGCCTACAGTGATTCTGGAGGACAATCAAGGAGCCATTGAATTGGAAAGAATCTAGTGGACCATTCAAGAAGCAAGCACATAGACATTCGCTACCATTACATTCGTGAGTGTGTGCAGAATGGTGAAGTCAAGTTACAATATTGTCCAACCGATGACATGAAGGCAGATATCTTGACAAAGCCTCTTGCAAGACAGAAGTTTGAGTATTTTAGAAGAAAGATTGGACTTTTCCCAATGTAAATATGTGATACAATGTCTTGCTTTGTAGTTTTTCATTATAAAGTTGACATTTTTTGTTGAGTATAGCAAGACAAAAAAATGTAAACTATAAACAGAAAAGGACTAAGTTAGTCTTGCAAGTTGAGTTAAAATTTATTTCAGCACCATCTTGTGTCTTAATACCGTTGTAAAAATTAAGTGGGAGTGTTGAAATATGAAGCAGTAATTTCTTCAATGGTTGTTAATGGAGAGGGTGTTATGCTGCCATCTGCTGTGACTTCTGTGTACTGCAGTTGTACCGTTCTGAAAGAAAAAATAAATGAACGCACGTTGAAACGCCTGTTCTCTTCAAATAGTGTTAGAAAATGTATGTTGACTTTCCTTAAAAACTGAGGCACTGACAAACATGACTTTGATAAAACATTACTGAACCTGAAAATTGCTCGTATCTTCACAATGTAAATGTAGAAATGTTTCTGTTGATCAAATAAACGTGTATGCATTAAATGTTTTGCCAAGAAGGCTATTTTTGCAGTGGCGCTTTAAATAAATGCATAAAATATTTATTTTTTTAATTATACATTTAATAGCTGTTAATTGTGTCAAAATATCAATTGAAAAATAAATTTTCTGTCTTGTGAAAATCTAAATCATGATTATATTTTACCATCTACATTAATCAATGTGCAATGAAAACAAACAGTAACACGAGGTTTGTTTTTTGGTTTGCAGATGAAGTAAATATTTGCTCAAGGGCCAATGAAAAGGGGTCTTTGTGGATTTCACAGAGATCCAGACACAAATACAGTAGAATCTTAAGATTCTGGACAATGTGTGAGCATTAGTCTAAATCCTTTATTATGCCGAGAAATCAACATAAATAAGGAAAGTACCTTTTAATTTCTTCTGGTGAATAAAGTCTAGCAGTTGCAGATGACATTACCGGCAGGTCCAGGTCTACCTTTAATACTGCTGAAGAAACAAAATATGGTTTCAGTGATAGTGAGCAACATCCAGCTATACAGGTCATTCTAAAAAAATTAGCTCAAAAAAAGTTCATTATTTCCATAATGTAATGATAAAAATTAAACTGTCATATTTTAGATTAATTGCACACCAACTGAAATATTTCAGGTCTTTTATTGTTTTAATACTGATGATTTTGGCATACAGCTCATGAAAACCCCAAATCCCTGTTTCAAAAATAGCATATTTCATCCGACCAATAAAAGAAAAGTGTTCCAATACCAAAAAAGTCAACCTTCAAATAATTATGTTCAGTTATGCACTCAATACTTGGTCAGCAATCCTTCTGCAGCCTTCAATGCAGCATGGAGGCCATCAGCCTGTGGCTCTGCTGAGGTGTTATGGAGCCCAGGATGCATCGATAGCCTTAAGCTCATCCAGAGTGTTGGGTCTTGGTCTCTCAACTTTCTCTTCACAATATCCCACAGATTCTCTATGGGGTTCAGGTCAGGAGAGCTGGCAGGCCAATTGAGCACAGTAACACTATGGTCAGTAATACCAGTGGTTTGGCACTGAGCAGTTGTGCTGAAAAATGAAATCTTCATCGCCATAAAGTTTTTCAGCAGATGGAAGCATGAAGTGCTCCAAAACCTCCTGATAGCTGCTGCATTGACCTGCCCTTGATAAAACACAGTGGACCAACACCAGCAGCTCCCCAGACATCACTGACTGTGGTACTTGACACTGGACTTCTGGCCTTTGGCATTTCCTTCTCCCCAGTCTTCCTCCAGACTCTGGCACCTTGATTTCCGAATGACATGCAAAATTGCTTTTATCCGAAAAAAGTACTTTGAACCACTGAGCAACAGTCCAGTGCTGCTTCTCTGTAGCCCAGGTCAGGCGCTTCTGCCGCTGTTTCTGGTTCAACAGTGTCTTGACCTGGCGAATGCAGCACCTGTAGCCCATTTCCTGCACACGCCTGTGCACGGTGGCTCTGGATGTTTCTGCTCCAGACTCAGTCCACTACTTCCTCAGGTCCCTCAAGGTCTGGAATCGGACCTTCTCCACAATCTTCCTCAGGTCCGGTCACCTCTTCTCGTTGTGCAGCGTTTTCTGCCACACTTTTCCTTCCACTGAGGTGCCTTGATACATACAACACTCTGGAACAGCCTATTGGTTCAGAAATGTCTTTCTGTGTCTTACCCTCTTGCTTGAGGGCGTCAATGATGGCCTTCTGGACAGCAGTCAGGTCAGCAGTCTGACCCATGATTGCTGGGAGTTTTTAAAAGCCTCAGGAATCTTTTGCAGGTGTTTAGAGTTACTTTGTTGATTCAGATGATGAGGTTAACGGCTCGTTCAGAGAACCTTTTCATGATATGTTCCATGAGCAGTTTTCAAAACAAGGTTTCTGAACTTGACTGGAACAACAACTTGATAAATTTGACCAACAATATCACTGTCACTGTAAGGCAACCATTTACGTACCAACAGATCGTCCTGTAGAAAATACCCACATGACGTTTTTGTGTCCTGTTCAGCTGTGTGGACTTGGTCAAACAGAGCAGCTAAGGTTACGTCCTCCTGCTGGGCTGCAATCAACTCACTGAATGACAAAGGAACTGGAAGAGTTGGCAAACAGGCAGTCTTCTCAACAGAACCAGGCTTACCAGACTCAACCTCCTTATCAGCCAAAGCACGAGTTACTGCACAAGCTGGAAATGCCTCAGGAAAGTCTTGAGCACATTTGTCCGACACAGAAACGGATGGAGAAGCTCGGGCCACTAGAGGAGGTGCAACATCTCGCCACACACGTCCACCTGCCAGATTGTTTCCTAAAATGAGAGACACACCTTCCACAGGCAAAGAAGGATGAACACCTATTGTTACTTCTCCTTGTACCAGTTCTGACTGCAAGTAGATCCTATAGAGAGGCACAGAGAAAGTTTCCATCCCAATGCCTCTAATTAAGACACTACAACCAGTATCAGAACATGGAGAAAATGGCAAAACAGAATCCAATATGAAAGACTTGGATGCTCCGGTGTCACGCAGAATCTTCACAGCCACTTTATTTGAACTTCCACTCAGAGAAACAAACCCATGTGTGATGAAAGGAGCGTAATCTTGTCCGACATCCTTCTCAAAAGTCTGGGGATCTGAATCAGTCAGTTCTGAAAAAGACTGAAAGTCAACATGTGCAGCTAAAACAGTTGGTCTTACACTTTCAACTTTAGCTAGAGGTGTAGACTCCACTGAATGCAGCTGTGCAACACTGGCTAAAGCCACAGGTTTTCGATGATCCCGTTTACCCCTACTTGATTTAGTTTTGGTATTCAGCGGACACTCTTTTTTCCAGTGTCCCTTCTGGCGACAATAGTTACAAACAAAGTCTGCTTTAGATCTCAATGTAGGCTCCAATCTATTTTTACCAGGAACCAGTTATGATGAGATTCTTAAGGCTGTGGTCATCTTTCAAATTAGAATCCCTCACAGCTTATGGTCAGAACATACTCGTCAGCTAAGACAGCAGCTTTAGCAGCAGTTTTTACTTTTTGTTCATTAATGTATATAGCCACCCGATCTGGAATAATGTTCTTGAACTGTTCCAACACCATCAAGTCACAAAGTGATTCAAAATCATCCACACCTTCAGCTGATAACCAGCGATAAAACTGGGTGTTTAATTCTCTGACAAGATCTGTATTTGACTGTTTTTCAGTTTTCCTGCACTTCCTAAATTGTTGCCTGTAATGCTCAGGAAGCAGTTCATAAGCTTTCAAAACAGCTTCTTTAACAGGTTTGTACACCCTTCTTTCAGCTGAAGTTAATGAAACAAGCTTCTTGGGCCTTACCCACCAGCACACTTTACAGCAGCATGGAGCAATCTAGATCACTCCAGTCATTGTCCTCTGCCATGTCCTCAAACAAAGAGAAAAACACATCAGGATCTTGTTCATTAAACCTAGGTAACAGCTTCAACATGTTAACCAAGTTATGTCCAGAAAACCCACCACCACGAGACGGATTAACAGATCCACCACTTAATCTGCCCTCAGACCTCAACTTCAGACGCTCAGCTTCCCAAGATCATTTTTTCACCTCCAACTCATGTGCCAACCTCTTTCCTTCTTGCTCATGAGCCAGCCGCTTTTCTTGTAAAGCTAGTTTTCTCTCCTCAAGCTCATGTGCTAGTCGTAATTTTTCCAACTCAAACTGCAGTTCCATCTCAGTTTTCTTAGACTGAAACTTTAATTGAGAAGCTTGAGAAACTATAGGACTTGACAATTCATCTTTCAACTTTGAGGCACCAGTTAAAGAATCTGAACCAAGGGAAGTTTCATCAGCATCTGAAAGAGAGACAGTAAAGACATTCAGTTTTATAAGTTCGTCTTTTAAAAAACTCCTTAGCTGAGGTAACTTTAATCCTTTTGCAGCTTCAAGATCAACTTCAAAGTGTTCAGCTACTTGACGAATCTGCTCCCTTGTAAGCTTTTCCAATAATTCCAATGTTGGGGAAGACAAAAAAAAAACTCACAGTATCCATTTTCAAACCAAACTAACCCAACAAACCAACTTCCAAAAAAATGGATACAAGTCAAAATATACCAAATTATTTAAACAACAACCACAAGGAAATGCATGACTGGTACAAACAAATGGCAAGTCTCCATTTTCCTACAGCTAACCAAGTGCCAAAACCCTGACTAACCTTAGCCTAGTCTTCAGGCCTTTCTCCAAGAGCCAAGGCACTTTAAGCACCAAGATACCGCTGGCAGCAAATCCCTCCAGGCCAAAACCTCTCAGGCAGCAAACCACGGCGGTGCCCTCAGCCCAGAGTCCAACCCAAAAATAACAAACTAAAACAACAAACAGGGTCGTCTAAAATGGAGTTGCCAAAAACAATAAATACCAGACAGCACTTAGCTATTACAAAACAAGATCTTCTCTCCCTCCACCCCCAACAAAAGTACAAAAATCCTCATGGACCTCCAACAACATACATATGGAACATCAAAATCTCCAAACTCTACTAAGGTTAAACACCTTAATCTAGCCAAATAACCTGCAGTACATTAAAACCAAAGTCAGCGGCATGTAACTGCAACCTGAACACACCAATGAGGCCAATCAAGTATAATTAGTCCACATGAATTGGACGAGCTCCCACAATGTTACGTCCACCAGGCTCGTTTGATGGGGTAACATTAAAGGAGACCACATAAGGATTTAATGACTTAATGAAAATAGAATTTATTAAATAATATTAAAGAAATAAACTTGAAAAAGGAATGCCTGAAATGAGAAACCAAAATAGATTAAAGCAGAACCTATAGTTGACCAGAAATAGGCAAATGCAAAACAAACCTAACCAATCTCAACCATAAAATACAAACCAAACCAAATGGGGTTCTGAGGAGAGAGAGGGAAAAGCCTCCTGACTGCTGCATGCATGGCAGTTTTAAAACTGCAGAGCACCAATCAGGGCAACACACATCACCTGCAGGGACATGTCTGCAGAACCCTACAAGGAAAAAAGGGCAGAGACCCACTGAAGCCATAACACAAATGACTGAAATAAAATCCAGTCCAACATCTGGTTTGAGGTGATTCCTCTGGAACCTGTTGGAGGAAAAATATCTCAACTTCAGAAGATGAGCTTTAACCTAACAGAGCTCTGTGGTTCCTCCTGTCAGTATGAGAGTCAGGGTGAGGAGGCGCCATGTTAGGAAGAGAAGTGGAAGCTGCAGGATCTTCAGAACAAACAGGTCATGATGCTGGGCTACTGATTATCCCTCTATCTGGACACAGGATCAATAGAACCAGTTTAAAAGCTAAAATGAATGGTTATATGCTAGACATGGAAAACAGGGATGACTCCATGCCATGATGTTCAGAATTTAGGTCTCATGGCATCTCAAGGTGTCAACATTGCAGCCAGTGGGCTGAAGGAAATACAGCTTTATTCTGTAGCAATTCAAGAGCTAACCAGCTTTTATCACTTCACAAAAAAATTAATCAGCGCAGAAACTCCAAAGTACACAAAGAAGCAATATATATTGCTTCTTTGTATATATATATATATATATATATATATATATATATATATATATATATATATATATATATATATATATATATATATATATATATATATACTACTACTACTACTGCAATGCTACTACTCAAGTAGTCAGAGGGGCTACATGCAAAGACTGTGGGAGGAATGGTTAGCTCGACATCCCCAGTCAACACTAACTGCCAAACAACTAGTAGCTCAGTGTTCCAACATCCGCAAACGGCAACTGCTGTCACAACTTGAGATTGACGAGGTACGACACAAGTGCTACGGGAAGGAGCCAGGATGCCAGGTCAGAAGGGAGTCAACTACAACTCTCCGCCCAGAGACTGGGTATGTAGCCCCAGTAATGAACGAACCATCTGAGCTGAACGAGGCAGCAACTGACCTGAGAGAGAGAATCATGGCCCGAATGAACACCAGACGACCCCGACGCCAATTACAACGGCTGAGTGAAGTACCATCAGAAAGTCTCATTGAAGTCTCATTGAAGATGTGAATGCATCCTCAATGTATCCTTGAGATAACAACAGAGCAGACCCACCCAGGCTGGAGACTGAACAATACTGGAAAGGCATATGGGAAAGGGAGGCGTCCCACAACAGCAATGCACAGTGGCTAACCTCTCTATGAGAGGACCACAGCAACCTCCCTGAACAAGCCCCGGTAACCATCACTGTGGCAGATGTCCAAGACAGAGTCTCGGGTATGAAAAACTGGACAGCACCAGGACCTGACATGATCCATGCCTACTGGCTTAAGAAACTCACTGCCCTCCATGAGCGACTGGCAGCTCAACTGAACCAGCTGCTACAAAATGCGACTCACCCTGAATGGTTAACTGAAGGGCGCACAATCCTGATACAGAAGGAACCCTCAAAGGGTTCAGTCCCATCCAACTATCGGCCAATAACCTGTCTCTCTACAACATGGAAGCTCATGTCAGGCGTCATAGCGGCTAAGATAAGCGGGCACATGGATAAATACATGAGCAAGGCACAGAAGAGCATAGGCATAAATAGCAGAGGAGCCAAACATCAACTCCTTGTAGACCACACAGTCACCCGAGACTGCAAAACCCCACACACCAATCTGTGTACCGCTTGGATTGATTACAAGAAAGCCTATGACTCAATGCCACACACTTGGATCATTGAATGCTTAGAGATGTACAACATCAATAGGACTCTAAGAGCCTTCATTGCAAACTCGATGGGGCTGTGGAAAACCACCCTTGAAACCAACTGCAAACCACTTGCACAAGTGTCTATCAAATGTGGCATATACCAAGGAGATGCTCTGTCCCACTGCTGTTCTGCATAGGCCTGAACCCTCTCAGCCAAATCATCACAAGACTGGCTACGGATACCGACTCAAGAATGGGGCCACGATCAGTCACCTCCTCTACATGGATGACATCAAGCTGTACGCCAAGAGCGAGCGAGACATCGACTCACTGATCCACACCACCAGGATCTACAGCACTGACATTGGGATGTCATTCGGACTAGAGAAGTGTGGTCGGATGGTTACAAAGAGAGGGAAGGTCGCCCACACAGAAGGGGTCTCACTCCCAGAAGGAACAATAGCAGACATAGAGCACAGCTACAAGTACCTGGAATACCACAAGCAATGGCAACCTCGATGAGGTCACAAGGAAAGGAGCCACAGCCAAATACCTCCAACGAATAAGGCAAGTCCTGAGAAGCCAGCTCAATGGCAAGAACAAGATCCGTGCAATAAACAGCTATGCCTTACCAGTAATCAGATACCCTGCCGGAATAATTAGCTGGCCAATGGAAGAGATGAAGGCCACGGATGTTAAGACTAGGAAGCTACTAATCATGCATGGAGGATTCCACCCCAAATCCAGCACCCTGAGACTGTACACGAGCCATAAGGAAGGAGGCAGAGGACTAGTGAGTGTGAGAGCCACTGTCCAGGATGAAACATCCAAGATCCATAAATACATCTAGGACAAAGCCTCAACGGACGATGTGCTCAGCGAATGTCTCAGGCAATGGGGAACAGAAGACAAGGTGCTGGAAGTACCATCATGGGAGGACAGGCCCACATGGGATGTACCACCGACAAATAACTGAAGTGGCTGATGTCAGGAAAACCTACCAATGGCTGGAGAAAGCTGGACTCAAGGACAGCACAGAGGCTCTCATCCTGGCCGCCCAGGAACAGGCCCTAAACACCAGAGCAATAGAGGCTCAGATCTACCACACCAGACAAGACCCAAGGTGTAGGTTGTGCAAGGAGGCCCCTGAGACAGTCCAGCACATAACACCAGGGTGCAAGATGCTGGCAGGGAAAGCATACATGGAACGACATAACCAAGTGGCGGGCATAGTGTACAGGAACATCTGTGCAGAATATGGACTGGAAGCCCTGAGATCAACGTGGGGAACACCCCCAAAAGGTAGTGGAGAATGACCGAGCTAAGATCCTGTGGGACTTCCAGATCCAGACAGACAAGATGGTAATGGAGAACCAACGGGACATTGTGGTGGTGGATAAACAACAGAGGAAAGCCGTTGTGGTGGATGTAGCAATACCAAGTGACTACAACATCAGGAAAAAGGAGCATGAGAAACTGGAGAAATACCAGGGCCTCAGGGAGGAACTGGAAAAGACCTGGAAGGTGAAGACCACAGTGGTGCCTGTGGTCATCGGGGCCCTCGGGGCAGTCACCCCCAAACTGGAGCAGTGGCTCAAACAGATCCCAGGAACAACATCAGACATCTCAGTCCAGAAATGTGCAGTTCTAGGCACAGCCAAGATACTGGAGGAGAACCCTCAAGCTCCCAGGCCTCTGGTAGAGGACCCGAGCTCAGAGGATGAAACAGACCACCCGCGGAGGGTGAGAAGGGAATTTTTTTATTTTTTTTATATATTTTTTTTGTCATAGTACCCCCAAGAATTTAAAACTACTTTCACCCCTGGGGTTACCTAACTAGAGGTTGTGTACAAGACAATGTTGAGTGTTTTAATTTTTCATCTCCTTGGCTGGTTTTTGTCACATGAGAAACCAATTAACATGACAGTCATTTTTTTGGACTGTGGGAAGAAGCCGGAGCCCCGGAGAGAACCCACGCATGCACAGTAAGAACATGCAAACTCCATGCAGCTTGCTTTACTCTCAGCAGTTCATTGGGTGTCAGAGGTAAGACCAATAAAATCATTCATTTCTTCAGATTCTAGTTCATTAGTCAGTTTGCAACATAATCAGTCAGACAGTGGACCAAATATATTCATTGAACACAACAAACACTGGGCTGCACAGTGGTGCAGTTGGTAGCACTGTTACCTTGCAGCAAGAAGGTCCTGGGTTTGATTCCAGGCTTCAGATCTTTCTGCGTGGAGTTTGTGTAGTGGAGAGAGGGGTGTGTATGTGAATTTTACCCAAAAATAATAATAGTATGTATTTATAATGAGATTTTTAATCGATGCATATGTTTAGAACCACCTAGTGGTGAGATGCGTAACTGCATGCAACGGGTCCTTCAGGCGCTTTCACGGCTCCCCCACCAGAATTCTGAGGAATGCTGGTGGAGATAGGTGCGAGTGAGGCAGCTCCTCACTACTTTTTATTTTTTATTTTTACTTGGGGTCATATTTTTCTAGTTCAACAATTAACGAAATATTGTACATCTAACATCTACGAATATAATTTGTAAAGTTTTCTTGTGGTTGGACTGGAAAAATATGACCCTATGAGTGGGAGCTGCGCCAGTTGGTGTTCGTGGCTGATCACTCAGTCAAGACGCTAATTGTGTCTTCTTTTATTTTTCAGATGAGAAGATGAGAGAAACAGAAGGGAAGAAATAATAATGATCAGATTAGGAGTAGGTCATACCTATTTAAATGACATTTTATGTCTAATAGGGAGGAAAAATAATGATAAATGTGAAAGATGTGGAGAGAAAGAGAATGTAGAATTGTAAAACATGAACCTGAAAGGGAGAAATTGAGAAGAATGGTTGGAAGGACAGGTCAAGAATGGAGTCTTAAAGGAATATTGGGAAATGAAGGAAACATAGTGGATATTTACAGATTAAGGAAAGCAGCATTTATTTATCTTCAGATTACAAAATTAAAAAATAGAATTTAATAGATGTAAAGTAGTGTTGCTACACACTCGTGTATAGTAGGTGGCGGTATGCACCTTAAAGTTGCTGCGATCCGCCATAATGAAGAAGAAGAAGAAGAAACGAAAGAAGAAGAAGAAGAAGAAGAAGAAGAAGAAGAAACGAAAGAAGAAGAAGAAGAAGAATGCTTCTTTTTACAAAAACATGGAACATTTCTCCACAGATCTGCCACCTTGCAGGTTCAAAGCTTCACCTGGGGACAGCGAAGAAAACTGCGGGGACATACTTTCATCAGGTAACACCCAGGGATAACATCCACACAGAAAATGTCTGTGGTTTTGAAACTGCTTCATGGTGTAAACTGGGTCCCGTTTTCTGAAACGGGATAAACGATAATCCCGAGTAAATTATGGGGTGACTATGTGCACATCCTGGGTTTTTGGTTTCAAAAAGCCGTTCAGCCGATATCCCGAGTGAAGGTAATCCTTACTTTGTAGTTGAGACCTAGCACGAGGAAAGTATCAGAAGAGAGTGATCACACCGCGATTAGATGGTTTATCGTAAGAGGTCTTGTGTGAAAATCTGTTCCCCTGTGAAAATCTGTTCCCTCTGTGTCGGGAGTCAGAGAGACTGGTTTGACCACTTTCACGGCGCCTCTGATCAATTTATTGGTAAAACAACTCATGATCATCTCAAGGTTGTAACTTTAAGTTAAATCAGCATCTAACAAAATTGTAAAATAAATAAATAAATAGGTCTTGTGTGGAGCTTTTCTTCTGGGCCAGTGTTACGTCAATCCGCGTTTCCCCATCAAATTAATATTATTACTATTATTATTATCATTATTGTTGTTATTATTGTTACTATTATTAGTTTCCCGCAAAAACGTGAAGAAAGAGACAACTTTGCCGAAACATGTCGTTTGAGCTTTCACGGTGTCCGTAGTTCCCTACGCGCGTGCTTTCTCAGTGCTCATCACGAGCACGCGCGTATTTTGCCGCGTGGGCGGGGCGGAGCGGCAAGAAGACGCCGGGAAATAATCTGTTTCCCACATAATGGAAACAAATTAATTTACCAGCAAGTCTTTTACTGTGTTCATTCCTCTCTTTATCAACAACAAATCCTGTGATTTTTATAACATTTGCTCTTTATTTGCCAAAGTTAGGAGTGGGGAACAAAATATTTTAGCTCTCTCAGCCGAACAGAAATAATCTGTTCCCCCTACATAAAATGGAAACAAATTAATTTACCTGCAAGTCTTTAACTGTGTTAATTCGTGTCATCATCAACAAGAAATCCTGCAAGTTTGAAAGCTTTTGCTCTTTATTTGCCAAAGTTAGGAGGGAGGAACAAAATGTTTTATCTCTTTCCGCCACCTAAAATAATCTGTTCTCTCTCTAAAATGGAAACTAATTAATTTACCTGCAAGTGTTTAACTGTGTTGATTCCTCTTATCATCAACAACGGATCCTGTGGATTTGGTGACATTTGATCGTTATTTGCGAAAGTTAAAGGAGGGAAACAAAATATTTTGGCCACCTGAAATAATCCGTTTTCCCTCCATTTCATAGGAACAAATTAAATAACCAGCAAGTTTTTAACTGGGTTTATTCTTCTCTTCATCAATAACAAATATTGTAAATTTGAAAACATTTGCTCATTATTTGCCAGTTATGAAGGGGGAACCATATTTTAGCTATTGTAGCAGCCTGAAGTAATCTGTTCCCCTCTATTACATGGGGAAAAGCTTTTATTATTGTCCTTCAGTAATAAATATTGCCAGATTTATATTATAAATATTACCAGATTTATATTATAAATCTGGTAATATTTAATCAATATTTGCAAGAGTTATTGGGGGGAACCAATAACTCTTGTCCACCTGAAATGATTATTTCCCCCTACATAATATGGGAACAAATTACCTTTCCAGCACATATATCTGGAAAGTTTGATGTGCTGTTTGGAGACATTGACTTTTTATGTTTCAAAGTTATTGTGGGTGAACCAAATATTTTAGCTGTCTGAAATAACCTACTCTTTGTAAGGGGATTATTTCAGGTGGCTAAAATATTGGTTCCCCCCAAGTAAGTTTGGCAAATTAAAAGTAAATATTACCAAATTCACATGATTTGTTGCTGATGAAGAGAGGACTAAGCACAGTTAAAAACATTGTGAGAAAATAATTAACTCCCATGTTATGTAGGGAGAACAAGTTATTTCAGGCAGCTAAATCAGCTAAAATATATGGTTCCCCGATCATAACTTTGGCAACTAAGAATCAAATGTAACCAAAATCACAGGACTTGTTGATGAAGAGAGGAATAAGCACAGTTAAATACTTGCCAGTCATTTAAATTGTACCTATGAAATGGAAGGGGAACAGAAAATTTCAGGTGGCTAAAATGTTTGGTTCCCCTCCTTTAACTTTGGCAAACAATTATCAAATGTCACCAAATCCACAGGATTTGTTGTTGATGATGAGAGGAATCAACACAGTTAAAAACTTGCTGGTGAATTAATTTGTTTTTATTTTATGTAGGAGGAACAGATTATTTCAGGCGGCTGAAAAAGCTACAATATTTTGTTCCCCCCTCCTAACTTTGGCAAATAAAGAGCAAATGTTATCAAAATTACAGGATTTGTTGTTGATGATAAAAGGATAAAACACAGTTACAGACTTGCAGGTAAATTAATTTGTTTCCATTTTATGTAGGGGGAACAGATTATTTCAGGCGGCTGAAAGGGCTAAAATATTTTGTTCCTCCCTCCTAACTTTGGCAAATAAAAAGCAAATGTTATCAAAATCACAAGATTTGTTGTTGATGAAGAGAGGAATGAACACAGTTAAAGACTTGCTGGTAAATTAATTTTTAATTTTTTCGAGGGGGAACAGATTATTTCAGGCAGCTGAATCCGCGCTTTCTGATTGAACTGTCACATTCAACAGGCTGTGTTATCCAGAAAGCAGTTGGGCACAATATCGCAACACCTGGGGCAGCCTACTATATAAAGTACTCGGGGATCACTTCTTTATTATTACACATCCACATTTGTAGAGTACAGAACAAATCGGGTCCCGTATCGGTTCAATACGGGACAGGTGGCAACCCTAACTGTAGCGTCTATTCTATGTGCCTTATAATCCGGTGCGCCTTATAGTGCAGAAAATACGGTACTGAAGGTCAATATACACTGCTCAAAAAAATAAAGGGAACACTCAAATAACACATCTTAGATCTGAATGAATGAAATATTCTCATTGAATACTTTGTTCTGTACAAAGTTGAATGTGCTGACAACAAAATCACACAAAAATCATCAATGGAAATCAAATTTATTAACCAATGGAGGCCTGGATTTGGAGCCGCACACAAAATGAAAGTGAAAAAACACACTACAGGCTGATCCAACTTTAATGTAATGTAATTAAAAATGGAAAAACAGAAAATAGTAGCAAAAACCTTCAATCAACAAAACAAATGCAAACAAAAAATGCTACCCCCACAAATAAAATGCAATCATGAATAAAATGCTGCAATCGCAAAAAACACTGTAATCACAGGAAAAAGTGGAGGCAAAGCTGCTAGTGCAACTACACACTAATTCCACAAAATATAAGTGCTCCAGACCTGTAGGGGGAGTTAAACAAAGAACGAATATCACATTTTGTAGAGTAGTGTTGCCCAACTCTTGTCCTCGAGGCACACTGCCCTACATGTTTTAAATGCTTCCATGCTTCAATGTGCCTCATTCAGCTGACTGTAGTTCAGCAAACACCTGTTAATTGAAATCACCTGGGCAATAATTGATTCATCAATGCAGACAGTGTGGCTGGAGGACCAGGGTTGAGAAATACTGGTGTAGAGGCCTGTTTGAGTACACTTGTCCAAACCGGCATACAATTAATTTCATCATAATAACTTCACTCAGAAAACCTGACTTTGTATGCAAAGCTAAAGTTGGCTTCTGATTGTAGCTTCCAATTCGGTAAGTGGCTAAAGGGCTGGTCCACCCAATTTTACACAACCTTGAGTGTCTGCTCTAGCTTAAAACCTGCAAGACACTTTAACTGTGACTAGAATATTGTGGCAGTTTTTATTGCAACTGTTGGCTGAAAAGAAAATGATTCCAATAACTGCAGAAGTAAGGGAGCTCAACATCAGGCTTTCTGCAATTTAACCATTGTTTTGTCTTTACTTTTTAAATTAAAGTTGCTGGAATTTTTTTTTTTCACACCCTAAATAATCTGCTTTTTAAATTTTTAACTAATCCGGTTTTCCCCCTGATTTTAGCTCCAAATGCTCTCTGTCCTGCAAAAGGCTCGAGGTTGGACATCACACCGCCTGCATCCCAGTGTCCTTCAGCCTGTTGGGGAGGTCAGACAGTTCACTGCTAGTCACACATTTACATTCACATATGCTTATGATGCTGGTCTTTAAGTTTTGCTTTCTCAAGGTAAAATAACTGTGCAACAAAATCACACTTTGATGTTTAAGCTCCACATATGGGCTTAGATACATCCATTTATTCTAAATATAATTATTTGTGCTAAGAAATGTTGGAGCTATGTTTATGACAAAGCTTGTCACAATAAGCAATAAATCAGTTAATCATAAGATAAATTAAAACAAACTCAATTATTCCGATTTGCATGATTTATCGCTTTTCTCTTTTTTGTCATCTTCAGGCTGGTGCATTGACATCAATTAGCTCTTCTTTGAAGGACAATTTTGTTTACTGAGACTTTGTAATTCTTTTTATTTATTCCAATTGGTTTGTTTATTAATTTTAGATATTTAAAATATCTTCTAGTTCCAGCATCAAATGTTCATTAGAGTTTAAAGATTATTAATTTTTGAGAATGTGTTCTTGCTTTATTATGCCATCAGCATTTTATAAACAATGATATTATCGTTTATTGCAATAATTTCTGGGACAATTTATCATCCGGCAAAATTTCTAGGTTTATGTCAGGAAACCAAGCAGTTTAACCCTTATGTTTACAAATGGGGTCCAACCAACCGACCCCACATCCGTATCACTTGTATCGTTTGCCTCAGTCCTCGCACGCAAAAGGGTTAAATAAGCTGCACCTTGTCTTCTGCTGTGGTTTTATGTCATTTTGGCTGTGTTCACACTGTCGCCTTACGTGACCTAATCCTGATTTTTTTATTTTTTTTTATGCGATCTGTATTTGATCTTTTCATGACAGCCTGAACAACACAGATCAGGTTCTTTTCGAATGCGACCCAGGCCACTTAGATATCCGATACATATCCAATTCAAATGTGACCTAACATCCAGTTTGCATCTAACCGACCTGAACATCATGCATACTACAGAAAGCCACTATTCTGTGTGCTGATATGCGCAAGCGGGAAGAAAAACAACAACCATGGCTGACTGTAATGAGGATTAGGTTGTTAATTTGCTGGTTGCGGACAGACAACAACTTCAAAGTCGTAAGCTATGCTCCACCGTTAGCATCCATGCTTATTTCTGCAAACACTGGGCACTACTTTTTTATGGCGATTGGCGAAACACACTCTCTATATGTGACATTATTGCGGCCTCTACTGCGCATCAGGACACTTTCCGATCATCTAAAGTTCACACTGGAGATTGCATACAAGTCGCATATTCTGAAAGTGTGAACAATTATTGCAAAATAATCTAATTTGACAAAATATCAGAATTAGGTCACTTAATTGTGATATTAAGTGACCTAATATTAATAATGGAGGGCACCATTCACTCTTACTGGTGCCCTCTAGAGCTGGTACTTTGTTAATACAGAGGACAGGTTGGGATTCTGCCTGAACACCAGCTGATGTGAGCCGTATCCAGGGACACTTGGCATAGAGTTCTTCGGCATCAGGGCCCAGTCCATGGCAGTCCAATCCACACAGAAACAAGGACATAGACATAAAACATTTTCACAATATTTATCCCTTGTGCGTGCAAGAACTGAGGCAACTGATAGAAGTGATATGGGTGTGGGGTCGGTTGGTTGGACCCCATTTGTAAACACAAGGGTTAAAATGTACTGGTATATCAGATTTATTAAATGATAATTTACAATCTATGCTGGTCATCTGTCAAAATATCAAACACAACAAAAACTCAAGACTCTCAAACGTTTAGTTGTCTTAATTAGTAGCAAATAAACACATTTTTATTCTACTGCAGCACTCTGGAATAACAGATTAATATTAATAGAGTGGATCTGACATTCCAGCACCAGGAACAGCAGCACTCCAGAGGTCATATTTACTCTGCATCAAAGGCTGTTGATGCTCATTATTTGCTGCAAGTTTTTCAAAGCTACATCCTCTTAGATATACATCATCAAAGTCATTCGATATAAAATGTGATCACCAAGCAAATAAGTCAGTAGATCACATAGTTTCTTTAAAGAAAAATTGTGCAAAGAGCCATCCCTAACAGTAGATCTATCTTCAAGCACCAACAAGACCAAGCAGAATTCCTGACAACGGTATGATTTCATTATGTTGAAGCATTTAAAAATGATCTGTGAAAACCTTAAAAAAGTGACTAGTAAAATATTAATTTCATCTAAAACGAGTACACTATAGTAAACGCACACAGAAAAAACTTTTTTTATGAAATATTAAAAAGAGCCTGGTGATATTTATATCCAATGATAAGTGTTTTTACTATAACGATTTGAATCTTTTAGAGCTTTTTTTATTGTAGAATATCAAATTTTCAATTTAAAGTTAAAGCAGAGTTTGAGTAATCTGGGAGAATGAGGTCTGAGCAGGATTTGCTTTCAGTTTCATTATAGGTTCTGGACAATCTGATCACAAATAACATTTCAACCAGAATTCCTGCCATAAAATAATTGATCATCTTTATTTATGAAGCACTTTAACATCAGCCACAGCTGAAACAAAGTGCTGAACATGAGAGAGAATTAAACAGATGTGGCTTCTGTGGATTTCTCGGACATTGGCTTTGACCCAACAGCAATTCAAGGACACCATGTATGGAGGAACCTAAACTAATTGTTGGTGTCAATGTCGTGTCGGCTCATTTGACTGCAGTGATTATAAAGGTTATAAAGGGGCTTCTAGTGGACCGCTTAGTGTTTACAACAACAGTATTATTAACAGTGTTATTCAAACCCCATGAATATTTATTTAGACGAAATCTAAATAGAGCAATGTTACACTGATCTAGAGTGATAGGGCAATGTAACATGTTGTGTATTGTAAAGTTTGAGGAAAATAATGGTTTGTTGTTTAATTCATTTAAAAATAAAAATCTGAAAAGGTGGAGTATTTATGCTTAGCCCACATGAGTCAATAGCTAATACTTCTGCTAATTGTAGTTACACCTGAAATTCTTTTGGGAGTCTATTTCTACCAGCTTTGCACAGCTAGAGATGTGTCTAATAACTGCTTTAAAATAAAAAAGGTTGTCTCACCCAGTTAGCTTTTTACACTACTACACTGATAAACAGGCTAAAACATATTCACACATGATTGTTCTCCTTATTGCAGGTTCTTCATACTCATGAGTAACTTTTCTTAATCTCAGTTGGTTCACTCTGACATAGGTGCTTCTGTGATCCTACAAAAAATACTGTACCATCTTGACCACTGACCACTTCTAGTCTTTCCATTCTGGACAGTCCACTCGTTTGTAAAAGACTTTGTCTCCAGTTTCGTATCGCTCATCTGTGGACTGCAGCTGTTTGCTTATCCTTTCTGAACATTCTGCTTCTATAAAAGTTTTTTTTGCAGTATTTATGACTGAAATGGGCTTGGTAACCCATTCACTCTTAGTGGTGCCCTCTAGAGCTGGGACTTTGTCTATTAATACTTTTTCAGTATTGATTTTTCAGTCAGAAATCTCAGAGTTTGATTATGGTGCTCAAACAGTCCAATACTTCATGGGCTGTAAGCAGGTGTTGTCTTAACATCAGTATTAAAGTTCTCGACCATGTTCTTCATTATTAAGCTCACCACCATTGGCACTGAATAAATTTTGTGGTGGGCCATGCACACTGATCCAATCATGAGTAAAGCATGCAAGTATTTCAGAAGACGTCTTGGTGGTTAAGACTAGGGATGCACCGCTTGCAGTTTTTTGGCTGATCGCCGATTACTGATCTTTAAAAAGCCTAAACTGCTGTCAGATTTTGGCCAATGCCAATTATTTTGTCTGAAATGTCACTAAATATAGCAAGAAAGTTGCTGAGTTGGCAACAGTGGTGTGAATATTGTTAACTGCAAACATGCTGGTCTATCAGTCAAACATCTGTCACAGAAGAGGACAGTGGTTGATTATTAAGACTTTTGCTGTGGTAGATTTGAGTGGGGGATAAGATTGGCTTCACATGTTTTAGTCTTCTTTCTTTCCTTTCGTTTGTTATTTTGTTTGCATTTCCTTTTTAATTTATGTAAAGCACTTTGAATGGACCTTACCACAGGGTCCGCCTTTCATTGGCTAATGCCCATTTTACGTCACAGCGCAGCTATCACATGCGTTACCGTCTCACAAACTCATGCTAATGTACATTGTGGACTAGCAGACTGACAGAAAGTTGTTGCGTCATGACTCGAAAAAAATTGGTTCTCCGTCAGTGGGGTACCTGTACAGGCAATGTCAGGTATCCTGATTGTGTTTGTGGAACTAAAATTCAGATTTCCAAAATCTGAAACGGAAAGCCTTGCTTGGATCAAAGCTTGTGCACGACCACATTTGCAGCTCAACCGTCATAGGATCAATAAGAACAAAGGAGTGTCTGCTGGTGTAAGTATTATTGCTTTGCTTTCTTTGTGTTTAGTGAATGAAAAAAATAGTCAATAATAAACACATCCATTATGAAAGCCTTTTAGCCAAGTACAGCATAATGGCAGTACCGATACAACTTCTACATCCTGAAGCCTGTCTGTTAGTCTTATGTTAGCTGAACAGATCAATATGCAATGTGTACCGTATCTGACATACATTAAAGATTTTATTTCACCTGAAAAGGCTTTTTACTAATCTGTAATTGTGTTAGCCACGCTAGCTTTTACTAAACTGTAATCGTGTTAGCCACGCTAGCTTTTACTAAACTGTAATCGTGTTAGCCACGCTAGCACAGCGTACCGTGTATAAGTCCTAGGCACATTCGAACCCTCAAAACCATGAATGTCCGACTCACCCAGCCTTGCAAGAACAATAGCCATCAGTGATCTTGTCCACGGCTATATTTATGCTGAGGGTCTGAGGATCTGCTGTTTTTCTCATCGACCGGTAGCATTTAACTGTGACGCGCACAATGTTGGAGGCATCGCGTGGCTCAAACACATTGATGTCGTCCAAAAAAGATTACATGAACTTGTTGGTTCCCTTGTCCATTGTCGTGGCTGATATTTTGTGAAAATCCGGCAGAAATGCTAATCGACTCAGAAATACTCTGCAGAGAACGAAAAATGCCATGTTTAGACATTGGAGCTAAGCTGTTAATGTGAGACATGAAGTCACATGGGACTTTCGTGGGACTTTCGAGGGGCGTTTCTGGGCGGAGCTTGGTAAGGTCCATTGCCTTGTTGCTGAAATTGTGCTATATAAATAAAATTACCTTACCTTACGTGTAAGAATCGGCCGATCACCCATCTCCAGAGTTAAGCAAGGAGAGTAAATGAGTTTTTATTTTAATATAAATACATAAACTTTTATGCAACCCAACAAACGATAATGATATAAACAGTGACATGTATAAAATGTTGAGTAATTATGTTCAGATTTGCATAAACATTAGCTCGTATGTTGCTGTAATCTAAGAATCTAATGTTTCCCCGTCTCTGACGTCTATTTATTTAAATGCAAAATTAATCTACTCAAGTAAGAGTAGCAATTACAATATTGTTCCAGTAAAAGTAAAATGTTCAGTACAGTAAAACTACTTATATAAGTACCTTTTTTCTCCAAAAGTTACTCAAGTAAATGTAACCAGTACTACCCATTTTTGAACATGGGTAACAACAAAATTAGTGTTCTTGTTAAAAAGCTTAATGTGATATATTGGCATCAGCTAGTTATCAATTAGCTAACATTACCTGCATCAAGCAGCATTAATCAACTCTCTCGGTTAGTTTAGGTTAAAAAAGCTGAGCAAAGTTCTTTGCCTTTTGCTGGTTTGCTGCCATGATTCCAACACACACCTGTTTCTACACAGCAACAGCAGGTCTCCATTTTTGCAGTACTTTATTAGGTGCTAAAGCGGCGCTCATGTTGCATTTAAAAGCGGCTTGGAAAAACGCAATGACATGTTAACGATGGATTAAACAGTTGTGTAACGGCTGAAAAAAGTGCAGGGGCAGAGGTTACAGATACGGAAAGTGCGGGAGTTTCTATTATATGAAATCGAGATATGAATAATAGAAATTTGGACAACTTCCAGCTGGCATAGCTAACTCTGTGGCCGCCCCCAATGCCTCCCCTTTCTGCCGGGCTTGCCCATCTCCCAAAATTTAAAAAATCAGCAGGTTAAGTTGGTGCACCCCTAGTTCAGACGCTACCAGCACTGAAACAACTGAGGCTTTACTCAAAATCAATGGAATGTTAGCAGGTTCCAATTCAGCTTCTATAATACACTTTTTGTTGCAAGTTTTAGCAGGTATCTTTACCTTTTTGATGGCATAGTAGACAACTTTTCCACCTACATTCTTGAAGGGCCTGCGACTTTGTGTTTCTGTTTCTTTGATCTTCACTCTTTTTGTTTGTAACACAGTGCTGTAGATGTCTAGCCACTCTTGTCCACAAACTGTCCTAGTGCAAGCAGCGTCTACTATTGCCGAGCCCAAACACTGTGTCATGAACATCTGTGGGTGATTCTTTAGTGCATGGAGTTATATTGTGGGTGATATGCTACTTGGGAAAGATTTAACTGTTTTTGATTAACTTTTTTTAAATGATCTTAGAATACTCTCACCGACCACTTTATTAGGTACACCATGCTAGTACTGGGTTGGACCCGCTTTTGCCTTGAGAACTGCCTTAATCTTTCGTGCATAGATTCAAAAAGGTACTGTAAACAGAGAGTTTGGTCCATATTGACATGATGGCATCATGCAGTTGCTGCAAATTTGTTGACTGCACATCCATGATGTGAATCTCCCGTTCCACCAGATCCCAAAGGTTCTCTAGTGCAGTCATCCCCAACCCCTGGGCCGCAGACCGGTACTGGTCTATGGACCAATTGGTACCCAGCCCTACAAGAGATAATTAAATATTTCCGTTTCATATACTATGCGTCTGAAGGATCTTTATTTTGAAAATCCTTTAACTGGATTCTCTCGGTTACATCTTGCGCGCCAACATTGAGCCCACAAGCAGCAAAATGAGTAAGAAACAGATCAGATGTCTTTGGAAAGTTTCTTTGTGAAGGGGAAAAGGCCAAGAGAAGGGACAGGAGAATGGATTTATCCCCGTAGGTGATTCCCACATTCCAAGCCGCTCTGCATGATATGCGACGAGGCAGTGAAGCTTCAAACTGCTTCGCCACTTAGAGACCAAGCACCCATTGTCTCCCCTAACACACAGATGGTACCGTCTTTGCAGAGAAAAAGTTAAGGGCTCCCATTGATTTGTCGTTATCGTGAGTTAAAATTTTCATGAAAGTAAAATGTTCGTTTTTGTGGTGCATCTGTATTTTATTTTGAAGGGATGTGCAAATGATACCATAGTGACCAGAGTCAGAGAGCGTTAGGGCAGTGGTAGAGACGAGAGGAGTACAGCTTCGGCCGATTTTTCCAAACCTCTGTGGCCACGGAACAGATAAAAGTACAACAGGTTCAATCGGATTGTGTGTCCAGCCACACAGCAGGACCAACACACCACACACGAACCGATTTCACTCACGAACATCCCGATTTCAGAAGAAAATCCCGTAAAACCCTCAAATAAACAAACGCGGATGACGATGTAGAAGCAAAAATAAGTTTTGGACTTATTTTAAGCGAGCTAGAGTCAGTGTCAAGCCTTGGTTTAATGAACAGCCTTATCGTTATAACCTATTTAGGTCACATTAATGATGGATAGCTGAAAAGTTACCGGGTATATAAATTGCTGTAGCAATTTCGCTCCAATTCCTCTCCTTATCATTTCTGTTGATATTTCTTGTACGAAATGCAGAATAAACATTCATGTTGTTTCCACCAGACTCTCGGTTGCGCCATGTCAGCTGTTTGGGATTCCCCTCCGTGCTTACACGTCACCGTGCTTTCTGATTGGCTACCTGTTGGATTCAACAGGCTACGTTCTCGCTCCCAATCAGGGAAAACCCCACACACTGAGATAATCGGGCCAAGACAATCCAACATGTTGAATGTGCCTGATTTTAGATCGGAGCAGTAACACACCGCATACTGCAGGATGATCTGCTACGTTTATCACAAACGACACTCGTGGAACTCGAAACGTTCCAAGATTATCGTAAGGGGGAAATTGGGGCAAAAAAATGTAAATTGTGCCATGTGAACTAAGCTTTAGAGGGCACACCAACATGAAGAAGCCACCAACTTCTCTGACAGTTCATCCCATCCCCCGGGCTGCAGTAAAATTGCCAAGCCTTAACCAGTCTGGTGATGAAAAGGTTGGTCACCACTGGGCTACTGTATTGAGATCTGGTGACTGTGGATTCAGTGAACTCATTGTCGTGTTCAAGAAACCAGTCTGAGATGATTCGCACTCGATGACATGGTGTTTTATCCTACTGGATCCTATCATCTTCTTCCAGTAGGAAGAATATTGGAAGACCAAAGACATCTGGAATACTGGAAGAAATATTCTTCCAGTATTCCAGAAGATGGTTCACTGTGGTCGTAAAGGGATGGACATGGTCAGCAACAATACTCAGGCAGGCTGTGGCATTGACACGATGCTCAATTGGTACTGATGGGCCCAAAGTGTGGCAGGAAAATATCCCCCACACCGTTGCACCACCGCCACCAGCCTAAACCGTTGATACAAAGCAGGATGAATGCAGGCTTTCTTGTTGTGGACCCCAAATTCTGACCCTACCATCTGAACGTCGCAGCAGAAATAGACCTCCTCTGACCTCTGGCATCAACAAGGCATTTGCGTCCACAGAACTACCGCTCACTGGATATTTTCTCATTTTCAGACCATTCTCTTTGTATACCCTGGAGATGGTTGTATGCAAAAATCCCTATAGGTCAGCAGTTTCTGAAATACTCAGACCAGTCTGTCTGGCACCAACAAACATGCCACCTTCAAAGTCACTTAAATCACATTTCTTCCCCATTCTGATGCTCGTTTTGAACTGCAGCAGATCGTCTTGACCATGTCTAAATGCATTGAGTTGCTGCCATGTGATTGGCTGATTTGACATTTATGTTACTGAGAAGTTGGACAGGTGTTCCTAATAAAGTGGTCAGTGAGTGTATGTTTTCCATGTCTGTTGTACCATCAGTAATTTTAACACACTGTTTTGTGCGGACAGTCAAAGCAGTGAAAAGTATTTTGGCACACTGCACATTTTTGTCGATGTCCGTACTTATCCAGCGGGCTTGTGCCGGGCTGTGGAGTTTGACGAGAAGCAAATGTTACATCTGAGCATGCCGTTGGAGCCAACTGTCTGGCCGAATAACACTGCTCAAAATCAATAACATAGTCTGCCATTGAAATGTTCATTTCTTTTAGGAACAAATCTAGTTTAGTTACCAATGTCCAGTGTCGTTGGATCGTCTACTGGAATTTCCATAGCCGTGTCAAGAGCTTGCTTTTTCTTCTCCAAATCTCATCCAAATATTGACTTAATTCTTCCACGTTTTGTAAGGCTTTCCATATTCAAATGTTAGTGGAACTCGAGTTACTATACATCCTTTGCTTGCCAATGTTGCTTAGTAAAAAATAATTCTCTTTTGGATCTGGTGAAGTTTATTGCGCTATGCGCTTCACAGAAACGCATATAACATGCGGTACTGGCATGACGATGCCCCCTAGCGGATTGGCATGCAATATAAACAAAACAAAGGAGTAATTATTTATCGATTGATATGGAACGTATTGTGATACATTTTTCAACCATCTTGTCCAGCCCTAAGATCTGTCAAATTTAATAGATCTGTGAACGGCAATTTTCAAACCTTGCTTCACATTCACCAATGGATGTGTGTCTGGACTTTAACTGAGCCAGTAAAACACTGTGGCAAAAATTTTCCACTGTAGCTGTCTGTACATTCAATGTTCATAGCTTTGGCTATTGTTTGTTTCTGTGAATATTGTACTATAAAAAACTTCACAATTGTCCCTATAGAAGACATTGTCAACACCAAAACACATGAAATTTCACCATTAAGTGACTTATGAGGTTTTCTTTCCACATCAGCATGGCTTGAGAAGATTTGATGATGGGTTAATCAGAACTCTTTCTCTAACATCAAGAAGAAAGAAGAAACTGACCCATGTGCATATAAGGTATTCCTTTTTTATTTTTCCTATGTAATATCACTAGTAATTATTGAGTTGCCCAAATTGATATTTTTGTGTCTTTCTCTGGAAGAGAGCTGTCAGAAGCAGCCTATGAGAAGCTGGCAGACGAGACGCTGGATGCTCTATCTGATTACTTTGAAGATCTGGCAGATGAAGATTTCACTGGAATAGAATATGATGTTGTGCTTTCTGTAAGGCATTATAACATCAAGTGGTCAGCTCAGAACATCAATTATTGTAGGAGACAGAAAACTCGACGGCCCAAATAATCACAGAAGAACTTTATATAAATGATGTTCTGTTAATAGATGTTTCAGTTCCTTTTTAGCATATTATTTTGCAAACTCAATAACCTAAAGGAGAAAAGGCCATCCATTCATTGAATCACTGTTTCCCACCGGAATGTTTACAATTTATCTAGTGTTAGGTTTTATAGGTTGAAAGACCTAAATGCCTTAATTGTACCCCTAAAATACACTGCAACCGGCACCACAGTGTAACCTCTGCAATAAATATGCACACGTTATTATCAATAACAGCACTTGCACTACGTGCGTGTGGCGGCGTAGTGCGCCACCCTTCTGCAGAGCCATCCTTCAAAATTAGAACCAATTCTATTGTTGCTGGACGCTGGCAAGTACACTTCGCTGCAGCAAACAGAAAGGGGCGGGGATGGACCACTGTCAGTCTCTTACCTTAATTGGAAATGGGACCATTGCACTCCGGAAGTGAAGGGTGCGCTATTCCCTATATTATTATCTGTGGCCTTCCATTTTTAATTTCTTTTGAAATCTATGATATATCTTTATTTTTCTCGATTTACCGGTCGATCTACGTTCCCACCCTCATCTATGGTCATGAGCTTTGGGTCATGACCGAAAGAATGAGATCACGGGTACAAGCGGCCGAAATGGGTTTCCTCCGCAGGGTGGCTGGGCTCTCCCTTAGAGATAGGGTGAGAAGCTCGGTCATCCGGGAGGGACTCAGAGTAGAGCTGCTGCTCCTCCACGTCGAGAGGAGCCAGTTGAGGTGGCTCGGGCATCTGGTAAGGATGCCTCCTGGACGCCTCCCTGGTGAGGTGTTCCGGGCACGTCCCACCGGGAGGAGGCCTCGGGAAGACCCAGGATACGCTGGAGGGATTATGTCTCTCGGCTGGCCTGGGAACGCCTTGGGATTCCCCCGGAGGAGCTGGAAGAAGTGGCTGGGGAGAGGGAAGTCTGGGCCTCCCTTCTGAAGCTGCTGCCCCCGCGACCCGACCCCGGATAAGCGGAAGAAAATGGATGGATGGATGGATGGATCTTTATTTTTAAGAAGGATTTTCACTCTGTGTGTTTTTGAACTTCTCTCTCTTATTTACTTCAGCAAAGCTCACAGTTTTTAACAAATTCTGTAGTTTTCGGCGTACTTCTAAATCTGCTCCTTAGTCACATTTTTTCGAGGTCTACTGCTGCCTCTAGTGGCGTGGGGGTGGTAACACAACTAATCTAATTACATTACTAAATCAAAATACCTAAATTGGCATATTCAAATATAAGTCTTTATTATTATTAATTCTGGCATTACTGGAACACTAAAAGATGAATTCCCTCACAAAAGAACATGCCTTTTCATTTTCTTAAGAATGTAGAGCTAATTAAATGAGATGAACAAGAACTGAAAGTGGTTCCAGTTTCTCTCAATAGCCAACCTGTTGAAACTGTGGCAAATTTTAAATGCCTTGGATCATTCCTGGACAGCCAGCTCAACTTTGCTGAAAACACTGACTATAACTTTAAGAACAGTTCTCAGAGACTCAACCTGTGAGGGAATTAACCCCCTCCCTAAGAGGTGTTGTTTTTGTACTTCTATATTCTAATTTATCTGGTAAATGTATTTCTTGTTTGGCGGAAGTAACTTGCTTTATTTAATATTTTGTTTAAATTATTCTCTCTTTTCTTTGAGGTCACTTGGTCATGTGTTGCAATGGAAGCGCGTGCATAAGCATCGCTGACAAGGACCTGGTGTTTTCAATCATCCTCCCTAGGGAAATTCATTGAGAGGGAGGGGAGATGTTTTTGGATTTTGTTGGGCCCAGATTGCTTTTGTTTTAGTTTTGAAGTTGTTAGTGTTAGTTGTAATTATGTAAATATTTTTTCCAGGAATATAGTTTAGTACAATTGTGACTTTTTTCTATCTAGAAATGTAAATGTTGTCTCTACCCCTTAATTAGTCCTGGTAGGAACAATTCTTTTAAAAGCCAGGTGGTTTAAACTCTCAATCAATCAATCAAATTTTATTTGTATAGCACATTTCAGCAGCAAGGCATTTCAAAGTGCTTTACATAATTAAAATAAAAACAGCATATGACAGTGATTAAACAGTTAGAAAGACAGAGAATTAAAAAAAAAGGTTAAAGATAAAAACATTAAAACCCGCACCCCTTGTAGGACTTCAGTTAAAAGTCTCACACCTCAGAGTTTTGGTTAAGATGTCATTTAACAAGGATTCTCACATCCCTAGATATAGATTCGTTTAACTGAGACGTTTTCCGGGGGGGCTTTACATAGACAGTGTGAAAGAGAAATAAAAATATAACTAGATAAAAAGTAAAGATAAAAACATTAAAAACATCAAAGACATCAAAACCCGCAATTTAGCCATAAGCAACTCTAAACAGGTGGGTTTTAAGTTGAGATTTAAAGGAAGTCAGTGTTTCAGCTGTTTTACAGTTTTCTGGAAGTTTGTTCCAGATTTGTGGTGCGTAGAAGCTGAATGCTGCTTCTCCTCGTTTGGTTCTGGTTCTGGGGATGCAGAGCAGAACCAGAACCAGAAGATCTGAGGGGTCTAGACGGTTGGTACAGCAATAACAGATCTTTAATGTATTGTGGTGCTAAACCGTTCAGTGATTTATAAACTAACATCAGTATTTTAAAGTCTATTCTTTGAGCTACAGGGAGCCAGTGTAGGGACTTTAAAACTGGTGTTATGTCTCTATCTTCCTGGTTTTAGTCAGAACAGCAGCAGCAGCTTCTGGATCAGCTGCAGCTGTTTGATTGATTTATTAGTCAGACCTGTGAAGACGCTGTTGCAGTAATCAATGCGGCTAAAGATAAACACATGGATGAGTTTCTCCAGATCTCGCTTAGACATCAGTCCTCTAATCCTAGAGATGTTCTTCAGGTGATAGAAGGCCGACTTTGTGACTGTCTTAATGTGGCTCTGAAGGTTCAGGTCAGAGTCCATCACTACTCCCAGGTTTCGGGCTGATCGCTGGTTTTTAGTTGTAATAACTGAAGCTGTGCATTGATTCTGGTTCGCTCATCTTTAGGTCCAAAGATAATAACTTCAGTTTTGTTTCGGTTCAGCTGGATAAAGTTTTGGCACATCCACACATTGATCTGTTCTAAGCATCTATTCAGTGATTGGATGGGTTCAGAGTCACCTGGTGACATCGTGATGTAGAGTTGTGTATCATCCGCATAATTGTGGTAGCTAATCCTATTTCCTGTTATAACCTGAGCCAGTGGGAGCATATAAATATTAAAGAGAAGGGGTCCTAGGATTGAACCTTGGGGTACCCCACATGTGACCTTTGACCTCTCTGATGAGAAGTTTCTGATTGAAACAAAGAAATCTCTGTTCTTTATGTAAGATTCAAACTGGACCGGAGAGTCCGACCTAACTCTCCAGTCGATTCAGTAAAATGTCGTGGTCAACAGTGTTGAAAGCTGCACTGAGGTCCAACAGAACCAGCACTGTGGTTCTCCCACAGTCTGTATTTATATGGATATCACTGAACACTTTGACTAGGCCAGTCTCTGTGCTGTGGTGAGACCGGAAACCAGACTGGAAGGAGTCAAAGTGATTCATTATTGTTAGGAAGTTATTTAATTGTTTAAAAACAGCTTTTTCAATAACTTTGCTGATGAATGGGAGGTCAGAGGTCAGAGGTCGGCCTGTAATTCTGCAGTAGTGATTTGTCCAGATTGTTCTTTTTTTATCAGTGGTTTGATAACTGCTGTTTTCAAACACCTGAAGAGAGCGATGAGTTTACTATTTGGATCAGATCAGTAGCAACCACAGGTTGGTTGAATTCATGTCATGCTGAGATACTGGAGTGAAATGTTTCTTAAGAACTGCATAAAGGCACCCAGGAGGCATCCTGACAAGATGCCCGAGCCTCAACTGGCTCCTCTCGACGTGGAGGAGCAGCGGCTCTACTCTGAGTCCCTCCCGGATGACTGAGCTTCTCACCCTATCTCTAAGGGAGAGCCCAGCCACCCTGCAGAGGAAACCCATTTCGGCCTCATGTACCCGTGATCTCGTTCTTTCGGTCATGACCCAAAGCTCATGACCATAGATGAGGATGAGATATATAGATATTATTTATAATGTATCAAAGTATTGTCATTTAATTAGCTCTACATTCTTATGAAAATGAAGAGGCAGTAGTAGGCCCGAAAAGATGCAACTAAGGAGCAGATTTAGAAGTACGCCGAAAGCTACAGAATTTGCTAAAAACTGAGCTGCGCTGAAGTAAATAAAAGATTGAAGTTCAAATATATTCTGAGAGTGAAACTCCTTCCTAAAGGTGAAAATATATCACAAATTTAAAAAGAAAATAAAAATGGGAGAACGCGGATAATATAGGAAATAGCGCTCCCTTCACTTCTAGAGTGCAATGGTCCCATTTCCAAATAAGGTATGAAACAGACAGTGGTCCGTCCCCGCCCCTTTCTGTTTGCTGTCGCAAAGTCCTTCTCGATGCTGGAGCAAGTATGGAGTCAATTTTTAAAGATTACACTGATCCAACAGGAAGCTGCACGAGCACCACATCCGTATTTTCAAAATAATTCAAGACGGACTATATTTGCTGAAAATACTATGTTAATAAAAATATGGGTATAATTGTTGGCAGCATGTATCACATGTATCACTTAATTATCATAAGTGCATAAGTGATACATAAATAACTCACACAAAATTTGGATTTAATTCTATTAAGTCTAGTACGTTGCTCAAGTCACAGCAGGGGCGCCAGTCAACACAGACAGAGCAATGGAGGCAAAATGTTAATTTTGTAAGTTGAGAACTACAGCATTTTATGACACCATCCATCTCTTCTATCACTGGCTTTATTGCGCAATCTCTCATTTCCTGCACATGCGTCTTGCAGAACCACTCTGCAGTTCACAGCGGAGCATCGCTGAGAATGCATTCAAGCAGGGGAAATTGGGGTACTCTCAAACTGCTGCAGTCTGCCTGCAAAGTGGAGAGCAGCACAGAGCAGGGTGGTGGTGCTACACAGGGGTGAAAGTAGTTTTAAATTCTTGGGGGTACTATGACAAAAATTTCTGTGCTGATTAATTTTTTTGCAAAGCGATAAAAGCTGGTAGCTCTTGAATTGCTACAAAATAAAGCTGTATTTCCCTCAGTCCACTGGCTGCAATGTTGACACCATGAGATAGCATGAGACCTAAATTCTGAATATTATGGCATGGATGCATCCCAGTTTTCCATGTCTGGCATATAACCATTTATTTTAGCTTTTAAACTGGTTCTATTGATCCTGTGTCCAGATAGAGGGATAATCAGTAGTCCAGCATCATGACCTGTTTGTTCTGAAGATCCTGCAGCTTCCACTTCTCTTCCTAACATGGCGCCTCCTCACCCTGACTCTCATACTGATAGGAGGAACCACAGAGCAGTGTTGTGGTCAAGACCACCTAACCCGAGGCCAAGACGAGACCAAGACCAGAGCGTATCGAGACCAAGACAAAACCAAGACCGACGGAAGTCGAGACCAAGTCAAGACCAAGACCAGCGGCCTGCGCTAAATGACACGATAAAATGTGAAATATGATCAAAATTGCTTCTCAAATTGATCTGAAAGATCCATATTTCCATAAAAGCACCTTTATTAAATACTTATTACATTTTACCAATATTAAAATGAAGTGCTTCCATCTTTGTGCTACAATCCGCAGTGGTCTTGTGCCATCCCTAAAAAGATAACACCCTGGGTGTTTGCCCATATTGCTCATGTCAGAAACCATCACTGTCTGCACCATTACACAAAGCAATTGAGGCAATCCCCTGACGGTAAATAGCGCTCAACTATGAACACTGACCAAGGAGCAACAAGCAAGAAGTAACCAAGCACAAGTCGCTCACCGTGACTGTTTTCACCCTCACTCTGGCTATATGAAGCCAGGTAGTCTAACACCATGGCAGACATTACACCTGCCACTTTGAACGAAAACAATCATAGAGCAATGTGCATGCTCTGCGTACTCTTTCGTTCTTGTGTTTTATTTGTTAATTTAAAAAATATCAATGTACATGATTAAATAAAATAATGATAGCTACTACTGCACTGTACGCAAAGCATTACAAGAACAAAGAACGGCTCTCAGCGACACTCCAGTCCTATTTTCTAAGTTAAGAGCCATTCAGAAGAATCAGACTGTTCCTGAATGTCACATCACTATATTGCAGACTTTTGGACACAGCGTTGTCCCATATATGTCAGTCAACACCTCCGCACAATAATTCAGCGCAGTGAGTGACAACTTTTTTTCCATCACAAATGCTTATGTGTCTCTATACAGCTAGCTTTGCTAACATCATGTCAACGGAGCTTACCTTTCTTTGAGCTTCTTTTCTAAGTGAACACCTTGTTGAAACAATAATCACTGAGATTATTTTTGTTTGGCCATCAATTCGAAAACGTTTTGTTGACTTTTTGTTCTTTAATAAAGTTATGAACGTTTTGATAAGGAGTCAGAGGACGTGCTGGTCTCAGCGTCCTGGCGGAGTTCAGTTTGTCATCTAATGCCAAGATCGACTCAAAACCTTCCGCGATCGACATATTGCACCGCTGCTCTAGCAAAGAACAGTTAAGAAACAATATGAAATGGGGGGTGGAAGCTATTTATTAACTGATTAAGTCGTGTTTTAGATACCCCAGTAGATACCCCTACTTTCACCCCTGGTGCTACCCATGAATCCGTCCTACCTTGTGGTAATGCTCACCATCGATGTTTCATCACATGCTGCTTACTCAGCAGATTAATCTGTGATGGAACACCGCATTACCACAAGGTATAATTTATAAGAATAAATACGTTTTGTTTCGTCCTTTTTATTTAATCGAAGATTAATGTAAGCAGGGGCGGATCTACTGTTGCCACCCCAGCTGGCGACTATGAATTCAATAAATAGTTATGGGAAATCGGACACTAAGTGCACGAATCTCTTTTTTCCGACAACATTGAATGCAACACGATGTAACCTGACACCTACTTCTGGGTGTGGGAAGTGCGAGAGAAGGACAGAGCGCGAGGCAGCAGCATTGATATGGATGGATATAAATTACTGGACTGGACATTACGTGACTTATCCTGCGCCACACACCTGCGCCATTGCTGTCCATTGAGTCAACATCATGGATGGTCAGAAAATACCACAGTCACGCAAAGAATCTGAAAAATGGACGCAATATTTAGCGGTTATTTCAACCCAATGAATTGGGTAACAAGGGCTTCAGATTTAACAGGTGAGGAAAAAGTTTTAACTTAAAGAAAACATTGAACAAGTGAGCATTGGGTCAGTTATGCTAGCCTAACTGTTGCTAGCCTTCTATTAACTGCTGCGCAGTTCGGTGTGTTTTGGTTCCGTTAGCACTAAAACAGGTCAACCCGCCCACCACGTCATCAGTAGAGCAGCTGTTTAAATCAGTTATTCAACCGCTGCTGTGCTCAGGCGAAAACTTAATAATGACAATATAGACATTAAGCCTGACAGCATAATGTAACAGACTGGATGTTCTGCTTTTGTGTTTTTGCTACTTTTTTGTGTGGGAAATGTTTGTTTTTTTGGTGTTGATTCCCCTGAAAGGTAATATCTGCTCGTTGAGCTGTCTGTCGGTTGCCATGACAACGGGTCTGTGTAAAGCCGACACAGAGCGAGAAAAGGCAGAATAGAAGTGGTGTTTGGTTTATGGAAGTAAATATGTGCCATCAGAATTTGAATAAGAAGAATTTGTCTGCAGCCGCTGCACTTCCTAAAAGTTAAACAAGCGACAAAAACTGAACTAATCATCAAACTACAGCTCCTACAGCATATTTAAAATAAAACGATTGATAAGAGAAATTTGCCCCTTCTTGCATCTTGACAGAACTAACAGAAACAAAATTGTTTATAGATTTGTATCACAGAGAATTTATCAAACATTAGTTTTCTAATCTTTATTTTAAGTCGCATTTAATAGATATATCTGATAAATGATGATGCTACGAATATTTTTGTGACAGATTTCTGCTCATCCTGCATTGGGATAAAATGGTTTTCTGGACACAATGAATCACATAGCGACTAATAGGCGCTGTCCAGTCCAGTAATACATATCAATTAGCAGGAGTATGAAAGACGTAAAAATAACTATACTATATATATATACTCAAGAAACTATGTTTAATCCACAGTGCTACATGAAGTTCATTTTGGAACAATGCAAGTTAAAAACAATTTGCAACAAGTAAATCAAGTAAATTCAGTCCAATGTTAGGTCTGTGTAAGCTGAACGTGACAATGAGACGTCTTATTTATAATACATACTGGCATATGCTGCCACCCCATCAATATTTTTCTAGATCCGCCCCTGAATGTAGCTTTAATTAATTTATTTTATCCCTGGCTTTCATTAAGCTGCTGTATTACATCATGTTTTAAGTTTACATGACAGGCAGCTTGTAAACATATTTATGGCTTTAGTTTGCCGTCTGCAATGTCGTTACTATACCGTATACTCGGGTGAAAGTAAGGGGGTACGGCAGGGTACTACGTACCCCTAAAAGATTTAGTGGGGGTACGCAGTACCTGCAAGAGAGGGGAGCGGCTGTCTACTGTATAAAATCAACGGGTTCACTGTGCAGCTGTGACTGATTAGTTTTTCAAGAACAATCTAAAACACGACTTAATCGGTTAATAAATAACTTTTTTCCCATTTCTGAACTGTTCGTGCTTTGCTAGAGCAGCGGTGCAACATGTTGATCGCAGAAGGTTTTGAGTCGATCTCAGCATTAAGTGACAAACTGAACGCAGCCAGGAGGCTGAGAGCAGCACGTCCTCCTCTGACTGGATTAAAACGTTTGTAACTTTATTAAAGAACAACAGGGGGAAAAAATCGACAAAACGTGTTCAAATTAATGACCCAACAACAATAATAATCTCAGTGATTGTTTCAACAAGTTTTTGCGCAATTCTGTGCGTTTCGGTTTTATTACCAAAATAACCAGCAGAGCAGGAGTTTAAAATGAACTAATCAACCACCGCTGTGTTCATGAGAGGCTTATTAATGATCGTAAAATAAATATCAAGCCTGAAAACCTGATATCGTATCAGACTGAATGTTATGTTTTTAACGTCATCTCTGGTCGGTTTGTGGAGCGCAGGAGGTTGCCATAGCAACGGGTGTGCTTAATGACAGAGACGGAGAGTAAAAAGGTGCGAATCGTTTATAGTTGATCACCTGTTTGGGTTATTTTACCTTTGTTTACCTTTGCTGTGGCTCATCACAGCAGCTGTAATTTCTGAACATTCAATAAACTACAAACTTGGACTAATTCTTTGTGAGTATATGTCATTTACAACAAACATCAAACACGGTAAATATGTTTCATTAAGTATTTAACAAACAAATGGCTTCTACCACGATAATTATGTGAAATTAAATTAATTGCCTAATAAAAAAATAGTTTGGTTCTGTTGGGCTCAGAGTCTGAGGGGCTTTTCCTTTATCAAACACATTTTTTGCCTCTTATTTAGTGGAAATATTGATGTTGATGATTCTCCAAAATAATAACATTTTTCAACCTTTATAGCTCCACTGTTGAAAATGAGAAGCTAACATTAACAAATGACATTGAAATAAAATCCAGTCCAACATCTGGTTTGAGGTGATTCGTCTGGAAACTGTTGGAGGAAAAATATCCCAACTTCAGAAGATGAGCTTTAACCTAACAGAGCTCTGTGGTTCCTCCTATCAGTATGAGAGTCAGGGTGAGGAGGCGCCATGTTAGGAAGAGAAGTGGAAGCTGCAGGATCTTCAGAACAAACAGGTCATGATGCTGGGCTACTGATTATCCCTCTGTCTGGACACAGGATCAATAGAACCAGTTTAAAAGCTAAAATGAATGGTTATATGCCAGACATGGAAAACTGGGATGCTTCCATGTCATGATGGTCTCATGGCATCTCAAGGTGTCAACATTGCAGCCGAGGGAAATGCAACTTTAATTTGTAGCAATTCAAGAGCTACCCAGCTTTTATTGCTTCACAAAAAAATAATCATCACAGAAACTCCAAAGCAGGGGTGTGCTGTGGTGGCGCAGGGGTTAAGCACAACCCACATATGGAGGCCTCAGTCCTCGACGCGGCCGTCGCCGGCTCGATTCCTGGCCTGGCGACCCTTGCCGCATGTCCCCCCCCTCTCGCATTACCCACCTTCTTGTCAATTAACTATCAAATAAAGGCCACTAGAGCCAATAAAACCTAAAAAAAAAAAAAAAGAAACCCCAAAGCACACAAAGAAGCTATATATATATACATATATTAGAGATGTGCCGATCAGGTTTTTTCCTGCCGATAACGATTCCGATCACCCATGAGGGCCGATCACCGATACCAATCACATACTTATTATTTTTTTAATCATAAACACTACCAGTTACATTGTGTGGAAAAAGGAACCATGAATTCACCTTAATTTAGACAAAAACTTGTTTTTAATAACTTTTTCCAAGAAAAAAACAAAACAGGCATTGTTCAAATTGTACTACTATCAATAATACTATCTTTAACAGACTGATAACATATGGAGGCTCTGAAGAGGCTAAATAATGCAAAGAGCCAAAATAAAACCTCTCAACATTGCCAAAAAAATTCAAGTATAAAACTTAACATTCAAAGACAAATACAGGATCCATTACAATAAAGAATCCAGAGTTACTGAATGAAACCTTCCTGATAGCATGGCGGCTAGCTGATTACTGCTAGTTCTGAGTGACTGTTTCTGACTGAGCGGAGTAATTATGCAGAGCAGGGAGGAGATCGATTATTTTTTTAGAGATTATCTGTCTCATGTTAGGACAGCGAAAGTTTTAATACGTATGTAAAATGTATTTTTTAAGTTAGATGCTGCAGCTTTAAGCAGAGGTTTGGTGTGAGAGTCACTACCAGGTGGAGCAGAAGCGGCGCTCCGTCTGTGAAATATTACTACCTGTAGCGTAGCAGCGGTTCAACAGCGAGAGCAGAACCAGCGTCTTCATCGCAGCTCGAAGACTTAAATAATTTTGCGGGTTATTTGTTTAGCTTTCTGACCGTCATGCTAATCCGGGTGAGTGTTTGTAGCTGTGCTCTGCTTTACCTGCTATCTGATCCTCCATATGTCATTTTTACTGCAGTGAGCCTTGATGTAGCCAAACTACATCAAGTATGGCATTGTTTTTATGTCGTATTGGCTTCGTTGTGTTGATGCATTTTGACCTGCTTCAATTTTCCGCTGCAACACACAAACGTCCCCATTCACTCAGTGCGTTATAGTTCCACATAGCTTAGGATTTGTTGCTGCACGTTTGCGCAGTGTGAAGGAAAGAGGAGACCAGCTGCACAGGCAGGCTGAGAAATGAGATGCAGGTGATCGGTATCGGCAACAAGAGCCAATGATCGCTGATCACCGATTATACACTTTTTCATGGAAATTGGCCGATAATGATCAGTGGCCAATCGATCGGCACAACTCTAAAATATATAGATATATAGTCAACCGCAAACTGGAGCAGTGGCTCAAACAGATCCCAGGAACATCTCAGTCCAGAAATGTGCAGTTCTAGGCACAGCCAAGATACTGGAGGAGAACCTCAAGCTCCCAGGACTCTGGTAGAGGACCCGAGCTCAGAGGATGAAAGAGAGAGAGAAAGAGAGAGAGAGAGAGAGAGAGAGAGAGAGAGAGCACCCGTGGAGGGTGAGAAGGGAATTTAAAACTACTTTCACCCCTGTTTATACTGCAGAGTCATTGCTTACCATCAACCATGTGAATAGGGACAAAATATGTTGTTTTTTGTGGGACAAGATGTCCCACAAAAATAATGTGGGACATTATTTTTGTGTTGTGTGTTATTATTTTTTATTATGTGAGGTTGAAGCTGTGTAATATTAAGCATATCATTTCAGGTATACAGTGACCTGCTCAGTTCAGTGGACACATTGTGGCTGTGCTGTATCTGATAAATACTGTCATACAACCTTGTCACTAAAAGAATATTGTCCAATGTATTTAACAATAGCACAACCTGCTATAGTTTTCGGTTTGTAAATATGATGCTAGCATGATTTTAGACATGTTTATCACCGACACATAGACATGGCTATCTATCCGTGCTACAGTAGGGAAATCTGACAAGGTAGCACATATAGTCAGAACAGTGGGATGCAGTGTATTTTAGGGGTTAATTCTCTCCCCAGATTAGTAAGACTGAAATATAGACTGGTTTCATCCACCCCACAACAGTAATATTACTTCCAGAAATGAACAAACAAAAAAAATTGTTTTAGTATTAAAAAATGTTACGTCATTCGGTAAATGACACTTTAATGCAAAGTTGCATTAAGACTTGTATTTTAATGCAAAGTATTGACTTAGTAAAGTGTCATTATTTATTAATTGACACTTAATGACAACAGCCATAAACATTCATGAAGAACCGTTTATGAACCGTTTATGAAGGAGTTGTTATGTGGAACATGTCTCTCTTTCAAAAGAGACAGAAAAATATTATCTTGATGCAGCTGGATGCTCACAAAACCTCACCTGCATCTCTCATAGTTCATTTCCTATTTAAGCCAAACCAGTTGACGTTTGTCAAATTTCAACCATGCTCTGTCACCCTGGAGCCCTGCTGGGTCTGCGATGGATGGAACAATCAGAACTGTTCAGGCTGTTTTTCTTTATCCAGGGGACTTTAACATGGATACTTGTAATAAATAGTTAACTAAATAGGCAGCCATTCACTTCATCTAAAAAAATGTTTGATTGTAATTTAAGTTTAACACTTACTGTGTAACTGTATGTGTTCTGAATTTGTGCAGAGTGGTGTGTTGACAGTAAAGTTAGGTGGAGGCCATGGAACGTATGTTATCAACAAACAGACACCAAACAGACAGATATGGCTTTCTTCTCCTACCAGGTAACATACAGTCTATTATTGTCTATTATTGTAGAATATAATAAATAACCTATATTTAATTATTTTGTTTGAAGCTTTATTTCTTGAGATTTTTGTCTTTTAGAATGTACACTTCTTGAGTTAATTTTTTTCATATGTAATTTATTTTGAGGCAGAAACTACTAGAATATTTGTGGCTGTGGGAGGAAACCTATTTGGAAGTGAAACTCTGTGTGCAGAGAACAACATGAAGAGCCAAAGCTGATTTAAAAACATCCTTCTTTGCGTGAGGCATTGATGCTAACCACCGTCCAGCCAAGCACAGAAACTGCAACAGACCATGATGCAGTTTCTATTTATCTAAAAAATAAATAGAATGCTTCAGATGCATTCTATTCAGCTTCAGATTCCGTTCCTGAAGCAGCAAATCTGAAACTCTTACAATCTTGCTCATTTTCAGCACCTCTCCATAGAAGGCTTTTGAAGGGTAAAAAAAAGAATGAAAGGTAAAAAAAGAGGAGTAGAAAAATTATAGAAGTTAAAATTGCAAGGAAGAAAGTTTGGCCAGCATTAAAATGACCTTCATTCCATTTTCCCATGTGAGCAGCTTTGCCCAGACTCTGTTAAAGATGTTAAATGTCCATCTTTAGCTTTAGGTCAGTGGGAAGAGACTTCTGAGTTTGAGAACCTTAAAGGAGAAACAAGACCAAAGGATGTTTGAACGGGGGCCTTGAAGTCCCCACTGACTTCAAGGTCTAAGAGCACTATGATGTCTGACGACAAGAGTCACTAGAGAAGGTCACTAGTCACTAGAGAAGGTCACTAGTCACTAGAGAAGGTCACTAGTCACTAGAGAAGGTCACTAGTCACTAGAGAAGGTCAGACAAAAATGTCTGACCTTCTATAGTGTTTGGACTATGACTCCAGTGGCGTTCTGATTTTGTTATAAACTGAAACTCATACCAAATATATCTACTCAAAGGTTACAAAAAATCTCTAAAAATCTTCTTGCTAAGTTTTCTGACATTTAGCAAATATGAATAACTTGAATAATTCTAACTGAACTAAAACAAGAGAAGCTTGGCCAGATTTAACTTTATACAAGTGAAAAAAATATGCCTTAAATATCTGGTTTCAGACTCTAATTTTATTCCCTGCTTCTTTTTCCTTTTGCGTTCCCAGTGGACCGAAGCGCTACGACTGGACAGGAGAACGCTGGGTGTACACTCATGATGGAATTAGTCTCCACCAACTGCTTTCTAAAGAGTTTTCTGATCTCTTCAATAAAAACATCCATTTGTGTCATTTGCCATATTCTTGAAGCAGCGAATCTGAAGATGATGGACTGAGTGCAGTATGCTGACCAGAATGTTTCTATGGAAACCAAATGACCTGTATTGTCTGTCCCTCCCTCCCTTTTGAAGTTCATTACAGTCCAAACAGATTCTCTGATTCCTGCTGGGGGTTGATTTGCTTCCATATTCCTACCAAAGCCTTTTGCTGCTGTGTTGTTGTGCCTGACTGTACTTGAGTTTGTGTTCACTGCTCTTGTATTTCCTTCCTGTAGAAAATATAACAAGGAAAGATTATTCATATTTTCCAATCTGTTACTGTTTTAAACCCATATAGTTGAGCTTTTATTTTGAAAATGTGCATTTCTTCCTTTTATATTATGTTCCCACAGTCCCAATTTGTTTCATAGCCTCCCTGTTGTACTTTAACTCAGTCTAACTAAGGTTAAGAAAATGTTATTGAAATGAATGAGGAATGACACATAAAATACAATTTATTTTTATAAGTATTAGAAACATTGGAAGTGTTTCTGTGAGCAAAATTACACATAATAGTGCATCAATGACTTTCTTCTCACATTTGTCACTTGCAAGTTTCAAGCTTGGTGTATATCTATAAGGTAAATAGAAACCAGCACATCCCTGTACTAATATAAGAATTTATCTAAATTATTTTCGATGCTGAAAACAATGTGGACATGTAATGCACTGTCGGCATAACATAGTATTCTTCATTAAGGCCCTGGCTGACTGTTACTGATTATTACTAATTATTGCTGGTGTTGGTCAGAAGGGCCGATGGTGCAAAATTTGCAGCTTCGCTTGTCAGCCTGCCCAGGGCCGACACTGATGATGGCAAGCTACATCATCACTGTGTGAATGAGCCCTTTGAGATTTCAACTGGAGATATAAAGGGCTTTATAAATAAAATTGATTACTATTATTACTGACAAAGACATCTCCATGATGTGTAGCTGTTCTGTTCTACAGCGTTCCAGGTCACAGGAGGGTTAGAGGGGCTTCATGCACCCACCAGTGAAAGAGGGGTTCTCCCACTTGCTGTTAACAGATGCCAAAAAATGAAGCTAGAATAAAAACGAGTATTTCAGTAGAGATTAAAAGCTTTCACACTGGGATCATCTCCATAATGCAAGTGGCTCAAATATATAGGAAACGGGCTGAATAAATAAAAATTTCATTTTATTGCCATTTTCCTTTTTTTTCCATTTACATCAGCACACAAGGTTAGAATGCAAAGTGAAAGCAATACGTTTCTTATAACGCATGTCTCAGCTCATAAATGGTTATTCCACACACTAAGAGAACTGTCTATTTTTCATATTAAAACCTCTTGTAGTTGCCTAAACAGCAAAGAGATACTAAAATGTTTCTATTTTTAAGCTGAGGTTAACTTTTCAAACAGCAACAGCAAATCACACAGAGAACAACTTTATACTTTGTGCAGCTGGAGACTCGCATTCAATAAAGTGTCTTCATCCTTTCCAATGTAATAGACCCAAAAAAGAAGTCTTGTAGTAAATACAGTTTAATTTTGATTTTAAGTTGCACTAGACAAGAAAAAAAAGCTCCACTTGTGAACTATCATTTTATGTAGTAAACAATGCTGCATGGGCTTAAATTTTGAAAGGTTTATCAAATGTAGAGAGGCTGCTCCTGAGCGGTCAGCAGGCGATACATGGCTGCAGGCATGGTCTTCATGTGAATCTGAAAATCAGACAGGAGTAACATTTGAAAAGTGCAGTCAAAGGAGACATTTTAGAGAAGACACAAGAAAATAAGGAAACAAAATCAATTTTTCCAAGCTCCCAGTATGGTCATAAAATTCAAATATCATGAAAAAGTTAATTTAAATTAGTAATTCCATTAAGAAAGTGAAACTTGTATATTATATAAATTCATTACACAGACTGATATATTTCAAATGTGTTTTTTGTTTAATGTTGATTATTACTGACAACTAATGAAAACCCAAATTCATTATCTCAGAAAATTAGAACATTAAGACCAATACAAAATAATTTTTTTTAGAAATGTTGACCAAATGGAGTCCATCAGTCTGTGGCACGGTTCAGGTGTTATGAGCCCAGGTTGCTCTGATAGTGACCTTCCGGTCTTCAGCCTGGAGTATCACATCTTCCTCTTCACAATACCACATAGATTTTCTATGAAGACAGGTTTGCTGGCTAATTAAGAACAGGGATTCCATGGTCCTTAACCCAGGTACTGGTAGCTTTGGCACTGTGTGCGGGTGCCAAGTCCTGTTGGAAAATTACATTTCCATCTCCATAAAGTTGGTTAGCAGCAGGAAGCATGAAGTGCTCTAAAACTTCCTGGAAGGTGGCTGTTTGACCTTGAGCCCCAGAAAACACAGTCGACCAACACCAGCAGATGACATGGGACCCAAACCACCACTGACTGGGGAAACTTTGAATGGACCTCAAGCAACATTGATTCTGTGTCTCTGCTTTCTTCCTCCAGACTTTGGGACCTTGATTTCTAAAGGAAATGCTAAATTAATTTTCATCAGAGAACATAACTTTGGACCACTGAGCAGCAGTTTTTCTCTTCAGCTCATATGACACTTCTGATGCCGTCTCTTGTTCAGGAGTGGCTTGACACAAAGAATGCAACAGCTGAAACATGTCTTGCATATGTCTGTGTGTGGTGGTTCTTGGAGCACTGACTCCAGCTGCAGTCCACTCTTAGGGAATCTTCCCCACATTTTTAAATGGATTTTGTTTCACAATTCTCTCCAGGGTGTGGGTAACCTTTTTTTCCCTACCACATAATTTCCTTCCTTTCACCTCTCTATGAATATCTTTGGACACAGAGCTCTGTGAACAGTCAGCCTCTTTAACAATGACCTTTTGTGACTTGACCTCCTTATGCCACTGGTCATCTTTTGAGTAACTGTCAAGTCAGCAGTCTTCCCCATGATCATGTAGCCCAGTGCTTCCCCACTCTGGTCCTCAAAGCACACTGCCCTGCATGTTTTAGGCATTTCCTAATCGATAACTGATTAACAGGCGTTTGTTGAACGATGTCAGCTGAATCAGGCACATTAAAGCAGGGAAACCTAAAATATGTAGGAGTGTGCCTTGAGGACCAGGGTTGGGAAACACTGGTGTAGCCTACAGAACTAGACTGAGGGACCATTTAAAGACCTTTGAAGGTGTTTTGAATTACACTGAACAAAAGTATAAACGCCCCATGTCAAATAAGAGTTTTACGCAATAGATAGAGAAATTCAAAATATATTTGCAGTAATTACTGATCTCAATATTCCCATCGACTGACAGTCCTTTGAACATGATAAGGATCAGGTTGGTTTCTCGTAGGCGGTTACGGACAGTCTGAGGTATGATGCGTCTGTTGTGCAGATAATAGTCTGATAATAGACTTATCAGCTGTGTTTGTCGCTGGTCTGAGCCGATCCCGCAGATGGATGAGCCGGACATGGTGATTTTGTGCTGGAGTGGTCACACGTGGCTAATGAAGATGAGATCGATTTGCAGTAGTGCCAGTCTGTTGGAAACAAACTCTTAAACGGCCGGCCCGATAACGGACATTGAGCCGTGGAGCTACGTCCCTGCATCCAACATGTCAATGGAACGCTCCCGCACAACTTGCGACATCTGAGGCATTATGACAAAATTTTCCATTTTGGGGTGACCTTTTATTGTCCAGTCCAAGGATTGTCCAGTTGTTGCTCATTTTGTCTGATCACCCACTGGACATGTACCACCCATGCACAGAATAAAAAAATAACTCACTGAGTAATGCTCACTGACAACAAGTTGGATTAAAAATTATACACAAATCAAAAGAAATATTACTTTTGTACAATAAAATGTCAGCCAATGCTCATTTACAGTTGTTAACTCCTCATGGCAACAATATTTAACATGGGATGTTCATATTTTTGTTCAGTATAGTTAGCTGATTAGAGTGTAGCACCAGGTGTTTTCAATATCGGACCTTTCCACAATATTCTAATTTTCTGAGATACTGAATTTGGGGTTTTTATTAGTTATTAGTTATAATTGTAAACGTATATAATGGATTAATATAATATGCAAGTTTCACTTTTTTAATGGAATTACTGACATAAATCAACCTTTTCATGATATTAAAATTTTAGGACCTACACCTGTAAAGGAGACCTTCATAAAGTTGAAATCAGAATGTGATGAGCTGACTTCTGTTGGGGCTCCAAAACCAAACACTGAAAGTTGCAGGTTAAATTTATCAGGTAAGATTTGTGTCTGCATTTTATTAAACCATCGGCACATGAAAAACTACACAACTACTAGTTGCAAATGCAAAACCACAACCTAAACTATTATGGATTTGGGTGCCAGTTTTTTCACCTTAAAAGAAAAGTTTATAAATGTTTAATTACATAAGATGAACCTGTACTAAAAACCTGAGTTTGTTTAACAAAACATTTCCTTCTTTGAACAAATACACATAAGACAAACATCCTTTATGTTGTGATCTGTGTTTTCTGTGCATTTATTTTGAGGTTTTTCTGTGTTTATCAGTCTGTTCCCTTCAGTCTCTGTCTTCCCAGTTGATTGTTCCCAGCTGTGTCTAGTTCCCTGATTACCCTCCCTGTGTATTTAACCCCACCTGTTGTCTCTGTCCTTTGTTGGATCCTCGTTGTGCAACAAGTCAAGTGCAACGCCTGAGGATTTTCATCATTAAATCATCCTGGGTCTGCCTGCATCCTCTCTCACCACGCTACCTCCACAAATCATGACACTTTACTTGGCAGTCATGTTTATGCTTTATTGCATACATCAATGTTCTTAAATAGATCATTTTTAAAATGTTAATATTTTGAGCTTAAATCCCCAAATAGATTTTGGCTACTGTAAGGACTCAACTTTGAGCAGCTTATGTTATTCAATCTGCCTCTCTTGATTTTCATATTTAATTAGAGAACCATGACCCTGCTAAAATGCTGTGCTTTACTTTTTTTGCACCAATATTAATACGAAAGTCTTCTCCTACACTGTAAGACCACATGCAAGATTGTGAAAAAAGTGATTTCTTCAGTTTTTGCATTTTTATGACAATGCTAATGTATGATAAAGATAATCTGAGTAAATATTACAATAAAAGATTTCATCCATTAAGATAAAAAGTTATCCAAACAAAAATGGTTTTATTGGTAAAAGTTATTGCTCCTTTTGTTAAGTGATGAATTTACTTAACAAGAGTATGTTCACAATTGAACATTTTTAAGCAATTTTTTAAATAAATGCTTTCAATTTCACCAACCCAGGCCTGACTATTACAAGTACACAACATGTTGTAAAGTCACAAAGCAACCCAGAACAACATCTAAGGCATTGCAGCTCTTACTTTGCTCAATTACAGTCAGAGTTTATGATTCAACAATAAAAAAAGATACTAGAAAAAATGATCTCCAAGGCAAAATCCAATGCTGACCAAAATGAACATAAACGCCAATCTCACATTGGCTCTTGATCATCCCCAAAAGTCTGGAAAGGGCATTTTCTGAATGACCAAACAAGTCAAGTTTTGAGTGGCTTAGGCAAAGTCTGGAGAACTGAAGTATGATGTTAAGCATCCATCCGTCAGTCCGTCTTCTTTCGCTTATCCGGAATCGGGTCACCAGGGTAGCAGCCTAAGTAGGGTGGCCTAGGCTTCCCTCTCCCCAGTCATTTGTTCCAGCTCCTCCGGGGGAATCCCAAGGTGTTCCCAGGCCAACCGAGAAACATAGAACCGCCTGGGTTTCCTCCTGGTGGGATGTGCCCAGAACACTTCACCACAGAGGTATCCAGGAGGCATTCTGGCCCAAGCCATCTCAATCGCTCCTTTCGATGTAAAGGAGCAGTGGCTCTAATCTGAGTCCCTCCCAGATGACTGAGCTTTTCAACCCATCTCTAAGGAAGAGCCCAGACACCCTGCGAAGAAAAACTATTGCGGCCCTTTGTATCCATGACTGTATTCTTTTGGTCATGACCTAAAGCTCATGATCATAGATGAGGGTAGGAACATAGATTGACTAACCCAAAATGTCACCAAAATCACTCTGTCCCTCTAAAATCTTTCAGAAAATTGTAAAAGTGCATCAAATTGTGATGAATTTTAGCGTTTGCCAAATATCGTGATATATATCGTATCGTGAATATAGAATATAGTATCATGAGATTATTGGATCACCACACCCCTAATTTAGGGGCCATTACTTTTTCACATAGGGTCGGGTTATTTTGGATATATATTATTTCCTTTAATGAAACTGTCATTTGAAAATTGCATTTTGTTCTTATTCAAGTTGTCTTTATCCACTTTGTTTGATGATCTGAAACATTTATGTTGGTAGAAAAAAAGAAAAATGGAAGAAAAAGCAAGGAGTCAAAAAAATTTTTTCACAGCATCAGAAGCACCAGGGATCTCAATTGGGATTTAAGATAATCTTTCACTTTGAGGTGGCTCGGGCATCTGGTCAGGATGCCTCCTGGACGCCTCCCTGGTGAGGTGTTCCGGGCACGTCCCACCAGGAGGAGGCCTCGGGGAAGACACAGGATACGCTGGAGGGATTACGTCTCTCGGCTGTCCTGGGAACGTCTTGGGATTCCCCCGGAGGAGCTGGAAGAAGTGGCTGGGGAGAGGGAAGTCTGGGCCTCCCTTCTGAAGCTGCTGCCCCCGCGACCCGACCCCGGATAAGCGGAACAAAATGGATGGATGGATGGATAATCTTTCACTGTCAAAATTAATAAATCCCCAAAATTGTGTAAAAATGCATCCATTTTTCTGTCAAAGCAAACTTTGGAAACAATGTCAGCACTCTCATGTTCAAGTTCTAAGCAGCAGGATTTAAATGGCATGTTTTATCTCTAAATAAAGTATTGTGCAATGTCTCACCTCTCCCACAGCGTTGGACAGGATCTGGACAATTTTTTCATGGGGAGTTGCCACCACACTCTGATTATTGATCTCAATGATGCGATGGCCCACTCTTACACCTCCTCTTTCAGCAATTCCACCACGCATAAGGCTACAAATCTGATGAATAGATGCAGTAGTTTTTTCAGACAAAAAATACAACTTGAATTAAAAAGTTGACAGACTATAAACATATTTTTCTAAAAGAGCAAAACACCAGCCCTACTCACAATGCCATTCTGAACACTGAATCCCAGCTGGTAGCGCATATCTGGCCGCCTGATAAGGACTGTAGTTACTGGTGGACATCTGACAATATTCAATTTTATCCGAGACTGGTTCTTTAGACCCTATACAAAGGAAAGAATATATAATTCGTTTATTCTCAAAATGTACAATTCATTAAAGATATGAAAGAAATTTAAAATTAGCATAGGATGGTAAAAAGAAAACCAAGGGGCCACAACAACATGTGCCCCTTTAGTTTTTGTATTGTGGGTTGTCAGAGCAAAAGGTCTATAGTCATTGACGATCAATAAATGAACCTCCCTTGGTACCAGAACCAGGTAGGATGTCTTCCACAGTCCTGCAACCTTCTTTTGGTTCAAGCTAAGTTTGAAAAGATTTTGTAGAATCTCATAGAGCTGTTCTGCACAGGCCTTTGGGACTAACACCATTAGCCCTGCTCTAGCTCAGTCTCTCCAGATTCCTCTTCCCCCGACTTCTAGAGACAGAAAAATGGAAGGGGCAGGCAAAAGGAACAGCAGCGTCTTCTGATATGGAGACACAAGATGTAGAAGCAGAAGGATCAGTAGTTGAGGTGGAATATAAAATATTTGAGATGTGACCAGTCTAAATGTCACAAAGGAAGGTAGGAGCTACAATTGGCTGGGGGCAGGAGAAGGGGATTATGAGCTTGTTCCTAACTGTTGCAGAATGTATTTAGTTCATTTGCTCTGTCCAGACTTTCATCTACAGTACAGACCAAAAGTTTGGACACACCTATTCATTCAATGCGTTTCCTTTATTTTCATGACTATTGACATTGTAGATTCACACTGAAGGCATCAAAACTATAAATTAACATATGTGGAAATATGTACTAAACAAAAAAGTGTAAAACAACTGAAAATACACCTTATATTCTAGTTTCTTCAAAGTAGCAATCTTTTGCTGTGATTACTGCTTTGCACACTCTGCATTCTCTTGATGAGTTTCAAGAGGTCATCACCTGAAATGGTTTTCATTTCCACAGTCAAGTTAATAAGTGGGATTTCTTGCCTTATAAATGGGGTTGGGACAATCAGTTGTGTTGTGCAGAAGTCAGGTGGACACACAGCTGATAGTCCTACTGAATATAGTGTTAGAATTTGAATTAAGTAAAGAAAAACGAGTGGCCATCATTACTTTAAGAAATGAAGGTCAGTCAGTCCGAAAAATTGGCAAAACTTTGAAAGTGTCCCCAAGTGCAGTCGCAAAAACCATCAAGCGCTACAAAGAAACTGGCTCACATGAGGACCGCCCCAGGATAAGTTGCCGAGGATAAGTTCATCCGAGTCACCAGCCTCAGGTTAACAGCAGCTCAGATTAGAGACCTGGTCAATGCCACACAGAGTTCTAGCAGCAGACACATCTCTGCAACAACTGTTAAGAGGAGACTGAGTGAATCAGGCCTTCATGGTAGAATAGCTGCTAGGAAACCACTGGTAAGGACAGGCAACAAGCAGACGAGACTTGTTTGGGCTAAAGAACACAAGGAATGGACATTAGACCAGTGGAAATCTGTGCTTTGGTCGGATGAGTCCAAATTTGAGATCTTTGGTTCCAACCACCGTGTCTTTGTGTGACGCAGAAAAGGTGAGCAGATGGACTCTACATGCCTGGTTCCCACCGTGAAGCATGGAGGAGGAGGTGTGATGGTGTGGGGGTGCTTTGCTGGTGACACTGTTGGGGATTTATTCAAAATTGAAGGCATACTGAACCAGCATGGCTACCACAGCATCTTACATGCTATTCCATCCGGTTTGCGTTTAGTTGGACCATCATTTATTTTTCAACAGGACAATGACCCCAAACACACCTCCAGGCTGTGTAAGGGCTATTTGACCAAGAAGGCCAGATGACCTGGCCTCCACAGTCACCGGACCTGAACCCAATCAAGATGGTTTGGGGTGAGCTGGACCGCACAGTGAAGGCAAAAGGGCTAACAAGTGCTAAGCATCTCTGGGAACTTCTTCACGACTGTTGGAAGACCATTTCAGGTGTCGACCTCTTGAAGCTCATCAAGACAATGCCAAGAGTGAGCGAAGAAGTAATCAAAGCTAAAGGTGGCTACTTTGAAGAACCTAGAAAATAAGACATATTTTCAGTTGTTTCACACATTTTTGATGCCTTCAGTGTGAATCTACAATTTTCCATAGTCATGAAAATGAAGAAAACTCTTTGAATGAAAAGGTGTGTCCAAACTTTTGGTCTGTACTGTATCTGATCCTCCTTTTGTTTAAAGCCTGTGATCTTCTTCATCCCTGATCACACATCTCTGACATTGTTCTGCTGGAGCTTGTTCTCCAGTTTCCTCCTGTAAACCTCCTTATGATCTCTAATCGTGTCTTTAAGCTCCTTCTTTATACTCCTCAGCTATTAGTGAAGCATCTCACTGTTTGGGTGGGGTTGCTGTTGTCCCCAGAAGTTTATATCAGTTATACACTCAGTCAGGCACTGATGTCCTCTTCATCTGGATGAAACAATCCCAGTCTAAAGCCTCAGAACAACTTTACAGGACTTGCTCAACTTCATGTGTTGCAGTTCTTTTCAACCCAGGCTGCCTCTGAACAAGGGGTTTATATTATTCCAAGCAGAAAAACTAGACTGTGATCAAATATGGTCAAAAGAGGTATTGCTTTGGAAATGTATAAATTCTAAACACTTGCAACGAACAAATCCAACATGTTTTCTCTGGTAGCGTGGCTGACAAGGTGAATTGTCTCTGTTGTTGTATGATTGAACAGAACAATGCAACAGCCTCTTCATCAGCTTGTTTGAGTTTTTTTTAAGTCACTGACTCTGATGCTGCTAACCCCAACACAGAGCAGACTGCACTCTCCACAACAAATGTAAATGAGATCTGCAGCATCTTGCTGCCAATACCAAAGGACTAAAGTTTGATCAAGCAATACAGTCTGCTCCAACTCTTCTTGTGTACAGCTTCACTGTTGTGACTTCAGGCTTGTATCTCTCCACAGTAAACTGAGGTCTTCTTGTCAGATAGAGATTGATTGAAGTGATTGTCAAAGCCTTCTCTTTGTATTCTGAAGATTCTGATAAAACAACCTAGAAGGCTTTATCCCTTCTGGACTTTGAATTTTAAAGAATATGTAAAATAAATAAACAAACATTTTTTTAACACACACACATATACACATTATATATATTAGAGGTGTGCCAATCGATCGGCCACCGATCATAATCAGCCGATTTGGGTGAAAAAGTGTATAATCGGTGATCGCAGATCACGGTCTCTTGTTGCCGATCACACATACCGATCACCTGCATCCCATTTCTCAGCCTGCCTGTGCAGCTGGTCTCCTTTTTCCTTCACACTGGTCTCCTCTTTCCTTTGTTGCTGCGCGCAAACGCGCAGCAACAAATCCTAAGCGATGTGGAACTATAACGCACTGAGTGAATGGGGAAGTTTGCGTGTTGCGGCGGTGTAGCAGTATAATTTGCACAATGCCTGTTTTGTTTAGTTTTTTTCCTGAAAAAAGCCATTTAAAAGCTTTTATCTAAATTAAGGTGACTTCATGGTTCCTTTTTCCACGTAATGCTTATGATTAAAAAAAAATAATTATGTGATCGGTATCGGTGATTGGCCCTCATGGGTGATCGGAATTGGCAGGAAAAAACCTGATGGGCACATCTCTAATATATATATATATATATATATATATATATATATATATATATATATATATATATATATACTGCTCAAAAAATAAAGGGAACTTAAATGTTAAAGTGTCCCCTTTTTTTTAGCAGTGTATACACACACACACTAGAGATGTGCCGATCAGGTTTTTTTCTGTCGATACCGATACCAATCACCCCCTGAGGGCTGATCGCCGATACCGATCACCGATACCGATCACATAATTATTATTTTTATCATAAACACTACCGGTTACATTATGTGGAAAAAGGAACCATGAATTCACCTTAATTTAGACAAAAACTTGTTTTTAATAAATTTTTCCAAGAAAAAAACTAAACAAAACAGGCATTGTGCAAATTGTACTACTATCAATAATACTATCTTTAACAGACTGATAACATATGGAGGCTCTGAAGAGGCTAAATAATGCAAAGAGTCAAAATAAAACCTCTCAACATTGCCAAAAGATTCAAGTATAAAACTTAACATTCAAAGGCAAATATAGGATCCATTACAATAAACAATCCAGAGTTACTGAATGAAACCTTCCTGATAGCATGGCGGCTAGCTGATTACTGCTAGTTCTGATTGGCTGTTTCTGACTGAGCGGAGTAATTATGCAGAGCAGGGAGGAGATTGATTATTTTTTTAGAGATTATCTGTCTCATGTTAGGACAGCGAAAGTTTTAATACGTATGTAAAATGTATTTTTTTAGGTTACATGCTGCAGCTTTAAGCAGAGGTTTGGTGTGAGAGTCACTACCAGGTGGAGCAGAAGCGGCGCTCCGTCTGTCAAATATTACTACCTGTAGCGTAGCAGCGGTTCAACAGCGAGAGCAGAACCAGCGTCTTACATCGCAGCTCGAAGACTTAAATAATTTTGCGTGTTATTTGTTTAGCTTTCTGACCGTCATGCTAATCCAGGTGAGTGTTTGTAGCTGTGCTCTGCTTTACCTGCTATCTGATCCTCCATATGTCTTTTTTACTGCAGTGAGCCTCGATGTAGCCAAACTACATCAAGTATGGCATTGTTTTTATGTCGTATTAGCTTCTTGTGTTGATGCATTTTGACCTGCTTCAATTTTCCGCTGCAACACGCAAACGTCCCCATTCACTCAGAGCGTTATAGTTCCACATAGCTTAGGATTTGTTGCTGCACGTTTGCGCAGTGTGAAGGAAAGAGGAGACCAGCTGCACAGGCAGGCTGAGAAATGAGATGCAGGTGATCGGTATCGGCAACAAGAGCCAATGATCGCCGATCACGCACTTTTTCACGAAAATCGGCCCAATTATGATCGGTGACCGATTGATCGGCACACCTCTAATATATACATATGGCAGAGATGCCATATGTGTGTGTGTGTGTGTGTGTGAGACAGGTGGAACCACCAGGTGTCGCTCCCTCGACAGCTTGACCTTCCATAAAAGGGAAGCTGGCAGGGTGGTGGCCAGGTGTTAATTTCCTGTGTGACCAGGTGTGTGCTGGCCCTACATGCACCACTGGCTGGTAAGATTTGGAGGAAAACTGTTAAATTTATTCTTTTAAATAAGGTGGTGCTAATGTGGTGTTTTATTAATGATGTTTTGAGGTTGCTTTACCTGGGCGTGTGGCTACTTGACGCCGCAGGTAAGTTTTATGCATTTGTCTCTTTTAATTAGATTGAATTGTGCGCTTTTATATATATCAGTATATTGTTTTTATGTGGTAGGGCTGCATCAGATCTACCATATCAAGGGTGGCTCTCGAGTTGGTGTGGTAAACCAGAGAGCATGGGTTTATCTGATGCAGGCATGCAGTGTTTTTAATGTTTTTAGATTGACTTGATTAAAGTGATTTAATAAGTATTCAGTCATTTTTGTTTTTTACATTTATATCACTGCTCCTGCTGTTTCTTTTAAATTAGATTTTTTTGTTAGTCTGCCCAGTGTTGGATTGTTTCTCTTGTTTTAGTGTTTGTGAGGGCAGGCTAACAATTTTTTCCCATTTATTTTGTTTTGTTTTTGGATCACTTCCTAAAAATGCACACCTTATTTGTATAACAATAAAATTTGCTGATTGAATTTATGCTTGTTTATTGCATTTCGGCGGGGGGAGTTGTAACATATATATAAACAACCTTTAACAAGAAGAAACCTCCAGCAGATCTGGATTCAGGATGTAACCGGATGGTTTATTAGTTGTAAAATGGTGTTTTTGTATTAGTGGCTGTAAATTTCCACCCATGACGGGCCCATAAACCTTTCCCCATATTCACTTACACCTGTAGTGTTGCCTGGCTCATTAGTATATATGTGCACACACCAAGTTATTGATTCTACGAGCATTGGCTGTTAGGCCGGTCACTGCATATGGTTGGAGGTGTGCCGACTCACACCTCCAACCATATCTTTACTGGTGAGCGCTGGCGCCGTGCTCATCAGGCTGACTGTAACAATCATTGGTCTTGATAATTGGGTAAATGGGCTTTTAATTTGTCATTTTTGGCATGTCTGTTGTGACTTCTAATTGTTTTTTAGAATGTATGAATTTGGATTCCCACTGCAGCTGTCTGAATCAGTCACTACTCTTAGTGCGGTTGTGACTGATTAAGGTACATGTTTTTGTGGTTTTACTGTTAGCAGACACTTTATCAATTGTCATTTTGTGTGCTACGAATTGCTGCTGTAGCATATTATAGTCTAATCTATGTGCCTTTTTCTTTTTCTGTCGCTAGGAGATTTGGAGTTTGTGAAAGGCTGGTTGTTGTGCTTTAAAATATGAAGTTACATTTGCGTCACGATTATTCAATAATAAAATTTTTTTAAAAATCATCAATCCATTCATTTTCTTACACCCTTGTGCCTTATTAGTGTCAGGAGGTTTGCTGGTGTCTATCTCCAGCTAATGTTCCGGGCGAGAGGCGGGGTCACCCTGGACAGGTCGCCAGCAGACAGACAGACAGGACAAACAACCACACTCACACCTAGGGAGAATTTGGAGAGGCCAATTAACCTGACAGTCATGTTTTTGGACTGCGGGAGGAAGTCGGAGTACCCGGAGAAAACCCACCATGCACAGGGAGAACATACAAGCTCCAGTTATATAAGATATTACAACCGGAAAATGAGGCCAGATGTCCAGACGGCGTCTCAGGGCGGAGCCAAACCATCCCGCCAGGTGATTCGAACGTGGCGGAGGAGGTTGGAAGACGGGAAGCCCCTTAGCGCTCGCCGGCTTCTCGATCAAGCTAGGTAGCTCGAGGAGGAGCGAGTCCACAGACATACGGAGCCCGGGGTTGACTGAGCATTAGCTCAGCCGCCTACCTTCCACCGCGGTGCTTCCCAGCTGGGAAGCAACATCCGAACCGCAGCTGCTCCTGCTGTCGTCCTCGTCACTATCGTCTTCTCTGTCGGTGGGATTATCTGATAAACGCTCAGCGTAGCTAGCATCTCCCACGAGCAGCGACCGGATTCGATGGACCTGACGCCCCGCTTCGCTAGCCTAGAAAAGGCTAGCTCCGGCTCCTCTCTTCCAGCGGGAGGAGAATACAGGGATGCCTGGGGGCCCAGGCATCCGGTGCCCATCAAGGACATGATGTACCCCGTCTGACAAGATGGGCAAAACGGACGTTCGCTCTTAAAACAGTTCTATCTTACGCTGAAGAAAAAGAGGGATAAGTAACGGTCCAGTCTGACCGTTACTTATACAGACCGGGATGAGGCCCACCCAGTAGGTGGGCGTGGACTAGGCTTTCTTCAGCTGCGCATGAGGGATAAACCCACTAGAGATGGCCTTAAAGGGCGAAGCCTAAATGAAATAGATCTTGAGGATTTACCCGGTGTCAAGGCGATCCATACGGGCGCCGCCAGGAATCTTGGACCCCATGACAAAAAATTATATTGGGCGCAACTACTGTTACAGTTTCTTGAGTCTATCTGACCCATCAATATATATATCATATAATAATTTCAAAAGTTTGCAACTGCCTTGCTTTCTTTGGTCCAATACTGATCCTAGCACAATATGCACTACTCATGAATTTTACATGAAACAGTCTGCATACAATACAGCAAATAGGTTGCTTAAATTTTTTTATTATTAGTTTTATCTCATTGAAATGTCTCTTCCCACTTGCAACAGTCTCAGACAACGTGCAAAATATACATAAAACTCCTAAAAAAATGCTATGTAGTTGCATTTTACTCAAGCTGCAGTATGCAACTTTAATCAAAAATATGTTTTCTCTATATTTGTTAAAGCTGTCTCAATGTTGTGACAGTTTGTTATGAGACAGATAATCTGAAAACAATTAATCTCCTCCCTGAACTACTGTTAGCTAAAGTAATGCACCGTTCTGACTAGACACAACCATTCAGAACCAGGAGGAGGGTTTTAGTGTTAAGCAACTTCATTCACTCACTGCTAAATATGCTAATGGTGGAGAAAAAACTTGCTACACCAAAACTGTTTATCTGCCATCATTGGTACCTATGCTAACTAAACTGAGCATTCACAATTTGAATCTGCATAGCTCTGTGCTTTGCTAGCTTGCTCTGTGCTTTGCTAGCTGCAGCATAGCACAGAGCAAGCGGGTAGGACAGGGGTGGGCAACTCCAGGCCTGGAGGGCCTCCAGCAACTTTTAGATGTGTCTCTACTTCAACACACCTGAGTCAAATAATGAGGTTGTTGGCAGGACTCTGGAGAACCTGCCTGCACTGAGGAGGTGATTCAGCTGTTGGATTAAAGTGTGTTGGACCAGGGAGACATCTAAAAGTTGCAGGACACCGGCCCTGGAGGACCAGGATTGCCTACCCCTGGAGTAGGAGGATGAGCAGCGACATGAGATTACGATACACGGCGCTAAAACCCGCCTCCTGCCTCTGATTGGTTGTTTCTTGATAGCACTGGGAGAAGGCAGAGGAAATAATTTTTTCACAAATTATCTCTCATGCCACACCATCACAACACAATGACAGTTCAAACAAATATGTAAAACATTTTTTATAAAAATTACATACTGCAGCTTTAATTTCACTTAGAAGAGGACGGGTCAGGAGGGACGTGGCAACATATATCTGTAATTTAAAAACAAGCAAAGGTAAAACTGTTTGGCCTGGCTGCAGACCTGTCAGGAGGCTGTTTTTTATTATCATTTTATAAAGATTGTTTGAATTTCTGTCAGCAACAAATGCATTGTTTTTGTTGTGTAATTGTAAAAAGAGCAAAGACACAGAAAATCCCTATTATTTCCTGGAATGATGCTAACTACGTTGTCATTGTTGCTCATCGTTTTCACTGGGACAAGGGTAAGAGGTTTATGTTGGTATCGGGGATTAGAGCTGCTGCTGACTGACTCACCTTGTGGTAAAAGGTACAGGGACAAGTTAAATATATGAATATCTTGGTATTTCTTTTACTTAATTCATTAAAAGCTATGGAGGCAAACAGTAGTCTGTAGCTAAGCCAACTATGCTAAATGGTTGATAATCTCACACAGTCTACTCACCTCTCTTGGAGAAAAACTGTTACAAATAGACACTCTTGTCTTTTTCTCTTATCTTTCTATTTTTTTGAAAACTTGACTATTATTTTTCTAGGCAGCATAGTTACTGCCACAGTCGTTCTTGTCAAGCACACTAAGCAGGAACGAACCATTTAACACAGATACGGGGGGATTTCAGTGCAAATATAGATGTGTGCTTTTGGTCTGGGAGGGGTAACATTACATTTTTACTGCTAAAAACTATTTAAGAAAGACACAATAACAGTAATTGACAGGGCCTCAATTTTTTTTCTATTTCTGTAAAAATAAATAAATAAATAAATAAAATTTGTGGTGGGCCACCTGTGGTCAAGGGCCCTTGGAATTGTCATAACTTTTTCCCTCTATACCTGCCCCTGGATCCATAAAACTAAGTGCCTGGAGCTGCAGACCTCATATTATACGATGAGCCAGAAGAAAGCTTTCAAAAGCCTGGAGAATACAATCATATAGCTTCATGTTGGGTCAAGCAGTTAGGATCAAAAAAGCATTAAATGGCTGTCGACTTCTTTCTGCCAGGTGAGTAGTGAGTTGTGCTATTTTAAGTAATTAGTCTATGATAACAATGCTATGCTAACAACAAACTAACTCATATTATTTTATTATCTTGAATCTAGGCCCCGCCCAGGATGATCATGTGAGATTGACAAGCAAAACTTGAGTTCAACCAGAAAAAGGGAGTCAAACAAAACTTTGAGGCTGAAAAAAACTTGAGAATCTCAACCAAAAACTTTGGCTGTCAACTAAAACATTCTGACATCCGCAAATAAAAGTTTGTTCTGCTATTTCACTTCAAACTATTTCACTTCAAACAAAAATGAGTGATTTTAATTTAAACAAAATAGAAAAAGCTTTTTAAACACAATTGTTTTTGTTTAAAAAAAAAAAGAATCATTACAATTCAAAAAGTTTTGACCAGTTTCATGTTCTTTGATTGAATTTGTTTTTGTTTGAAACAAAAAAATTTTTGCAAATCAAAAAGTTTTGGTCACAATTTTATTTTTTAACTTTTTTTTTTATTGAATAATTGTGAAACAAATGTAACTCTATATTAATACCAGCACTTTACAACCATTCATGTTCTACTTAACCAGAGACAAATAAGCGTATTAAATGCAGCTCTGCAGGACTTTGATTTGTGTAAACTTGGATTTACTTTTTTTTTTTACTTATCTTTATTTTACCCCATTAATTTATGTTGTTACTAATTTGATTTGTAGTGGTTTTTGTTTTGAGTCTCAAATTACTTCCAATTTTAGTCTTGGGTTGCTATTCTTTATCGGGTTATAAATTACAATAATGAAGTTTATTTTTAATATTGTAAAAATGTAAATAAAGCATTTTGTGCACTACTTTAGCTTTGTCCGGTAAGTTTGAAGCCAGACCTACCTGGGTACTGTTAATAGGGAGACCCTTGGCCATCATTTGAGAAGTCTACCAGTTGGCTTTAGTGCCACGTCCTTTGCCACAATCCGGGTCCTTCCTCCGTTTTACAAGTACAGGAATCAATCTGCTATGACCAACTTTAGGTATCTATAAGGATCTTTTCAAAACTCTGTGGCACATCAGCGGCAATAACCATCTCTAACAGGACAGTACACCCTGGAAACACTGGCCAATGACAGTCTGGAGCACCTGACTGTTAAATATCATGCACATACCTTTATGATGCTCTGGCAAGTTGACAGAGGCAGTCCAACCAGACTGGTTCCATTGATTGACATGATCTGATCCCCTATGTTGACTCTACCAGACCTCTCAGCTGGCCCAGCATGCATCATATTTGCAATGATAACAGTAGGTAGAATGGAGCCCCATCCACTCTCCACAATGACCACACCCAGAATCTCACCTTTAGCTTTTTCTATACACACCTGAGATAAAAGAGAGTAACCCAAAAGGAGATAACATAAAATTAGCACACATAAAAGACAACACACTGAAAAACCCTGGAATCAGAATCCTAATTCTGATTCTGACCTCTGGTTGTGTTCAGCCGAAGAGTTCAAGCTCTTCCTGAAATGTCTTACAGAATGTTTAGGATGCCTAACTAAGGGAGATTGCTGTCAATCTCCCCTAACAAAATCCCTTTTGGCCGTGAGAAAAGACAAAAGATTGAAACAGACCCACTTTATGTATTTTTTAAAATAATTTTTCAGTCAACTTGAATAACTGCATCCTGAAAGATGAATATTTGAAGACAGTAAGATAATACCAACAGTATGTCCAGTTAATTAATTTTCTTCTATACATAGTAGTTCTGACAAAGAAAAATAGAATCCAAAATATCATTGAATAATTCATTGCCAACTTACATCTTTGCAGTTTTCAGACCTGGAGAAGTGAACAAGATCCTCATTATACATGTCCTGAGTGCTCATCAGGTCACTGTATTCTGTCTGACTAAGGTCCTCAGGATTGATCCCATTTGCCCTTAGGAATTCCTGGTATGCCACACTGAAAGCCTGACCAATGGACTGGGCAATCAACTGAGCCTGGGAAAATGACAAACTTAGAAATAAATAATTCAAGAGTAATCCAAAGGGAGATAATATAAAATTAGCTAAAATGCCATGATAATCAACAGAACTCACATCTTCAGATTCAAACACATGGCAAATCATCTTGTGCTGGTGCTTACTGTCCTGACTTGGGTCTGAAACCTCCACATTCTCCTGAGAGTCACAGTGAGGCAACCTTCTCCTGGCCATCAGAACCACAATGTTGCCAATATCAGCAATGTAGGAGATGGTTCGCAAAGCATTGTCTATCATGGTTTCCTTAAAAACAACAAAACATTTTAGTGGAAGAAACCAAAAAAAATAATAAAACTATGGTTCTCAAAACAAAGATTGTGACTGCAAAGTGGAATGTTTTGACATAATCTCCAGAAAACAAATTAAATGTAACAATAAATTAAAACAAGAGCATTTTTTATTAGATGTTTTACAAGAGAAGGCAACATGAGTCAATGAGTTGGTTTCTCTTTTGGTTTACATTAAGCCCATTTTCATTTGGCTGCTGCAAGATCTGTCCATTCCAGGAATGGACAGATCCATTCCTGGAATGGACAGATCCATTCCTGGTATTAACTTTCGTCCTGACAGAATGAGATAAAAGTACAGACTAAAGCTTTGTCATTCACATCTGAAGGGATCAGACTTCAGTTAGCCTCATAGTGCAAAGAAACACTGAGACGCTCCATATGCTGATGGCATCATCCACAATGTACTGATATTTTTGTAAAATCACTAATGTGATATGTCACTTGCACTGTATTATTGTTTTAAACACTGTTGTGGCTGTTTTTAAATGTAGCTCAACAGACAGTGAGAATAAAAATGTTTGACTGCACCGAACTCTGCTAAAGACTTTATCCTCCACTGACCTTACAGTTCCCTGGCATCTGTCAAGTGTTTTATACACCCCCGGCCTTAGCAGTGTGTAATGGTGAATGATAGCATCACACAAGGCTATATAGCTCATATTCTTATGTGATTGATATGATATTTAACTATAGGTAACATAAACCCCAAAAAGGTCCAAATAAGCTCACTCCAGTTTCTCAATTCACTGATGGATAAAATAAAAAAGGGCAGTGTTTCCCAACCCTGGCCCTCAAGGCAAACTGCCCTGCATGTTTTAGGTGTTTTCTTAATTCAGCCCAAGTGATTTCAGTTGATGGGAGATTAACAGGTGTGTGCTGAACTTCAGTCAGTTGATTCAGGTGCATTAAAGCAGGGAAACATCCAAAACATGTGTGCCTTGGGAAACTTTAGAGTATCCTCTTAGAAAGTGTAGGAATATTTTAAAATTGTCTGAGATTTACGGTCACAAAATGTTTTTTGTAAACTCAGAGATAGGTATTAATTCTGCCACTTAAGTGTGGGGTCTGAGAATAACTGTCCAGAAAATGTTTTGTGATATGAATTTGCTCATTGCATGGACAGGATGCAACGTTAGTGTCCAATATAAACAGGGTCAGTTAGTCCCTTCCTAGTCTAGTCATCTTGGTTATTCCATTTGGAAATTCCTTCCTCCCTGACTGCAAGGGCATTCTAGTGAATATCAGTTATATTTACTAAAAGGAGCATGAGATAACACAGTCAAGACATTAATTTCATCTTTAGGATGCACTAGAGAACAATTTGTGCAGCAGCCTGACTCTACCATCATCTATACAGGATCTTGGTGAAAAATAATACAAGTTTGGACAGAAATAAATGCCAATTAAAGCCAATGGCAGTTCAGCAAATATCAACATGTGCAACAGGCAGTAAATGAGACTGTTAAAACAGTGAGGATGCCACATTGTGTTGTGCGTCCGTCTGAATCTTTACCTGGGAGTCTGCATTCAGCACCTTGATTCTCTGAGTGGAGATAAACAGATCCACCTCTGTTATGGGCTGAGGCTCAGCCTGAGGTCAGAAACAAACAAGTAGTGATTTTTACAACACAGAGAATTAACTGCATAACAACTACCGTGAGTCAAAATGGACAAATAATGTTATTTTCTTTTTCATTTAGAACCATGTTTTCCATTCGTCCTAACAGGTGCCACACTGTTACTGACAGCATCATGTTTATTCTAAGAAAATCATGTGGCTGAAGCAAATTTGAAATTAGTTTGCGCTTTTGTATTTAGACAGCCTTCTGATGCTCCACTCAACATACTTTTAAAAAGGTTACTCAGTAGTGAAATTTAACATCAGTTGCTGTCTATTAACACAAATTAAACATCAAGCATTGCTGCATTACTCATAAAAAATAACTAATTTAGCATAAATCTAGGGAAATTAGTTGTATATCACATCCTTGCTCTGGTCTATATTACTGGATTTTGCCCCTGTCCATTTTCAGGAGGGCAGGGCCGTGCAGAGACCTTTGGAAGGGCAGGGGCTCAAAGTTAAAAAGGGGCTTATTGAACAAGATCTTAAAACATACAACAACATAGCAACACCCATATTAATCAAGAATCTAATATTTAATTGGATCACACTATAATCATTGTCATCATGTGGGGGCAAAGCAAAGCAAATATAGTCTATGTTTTATAATGTTGCTGTTTCTTCTGCTGACAGAGCTGGAGGGCTGAGTTGATCTGAGACTGTAGCTGTTAAACAGACCATCGGAGAGAAGGTCACTGGTTATGAAGCATGTTATTAAATAAGCCTAGTTGTTATACAGAGATTAGCCTCTGTATAACAACTTGGCTGCACACTGCTTTAAAGATCAGAAAAGCTCAGAGGGGTTAACTCCATAGACATGAATATGTAGACACCTCATTGAACTCTGAGTCGTACGTTATGTCGCCGCCATCTTGTATGTAGCAGTAGAGCGATGGAGCTCCCCAAGTCATGTGCTGTGTGGACTTGTTTTAATCGTTTTGCAATATAAACTGTATTCATTGGCATTACCTTTCACAGGTAAGGATGAAAGAAAATGCTAACGTAATTTTTACAAACAAAATACAAACCCCCCCGAGGCGACGATACGTGAAGGGTAAAAGGAGGAAGGAGCGTAAGGCGCGCATTAGTGTACGGGAAAACATCATCGGCGCGCCGCCCCCTCCAGACGGGGTTTTGGCGCCCCCTCTGGTGCTGCGCCCCTATGCGTTGCATACCCTGCATATCCACTTTTTGCGCCACTGGCCTCGTGCATAAAGACCAGGGGCCTCGTGCATAAAGACCAGGGGCCTCGTGCATAAAGACCAGGGGCCTCGTGCATAAAGACCAGGGGCCTCGTGCATAAAGACCAGGGGCCTCGTGCATAAAGCGGCGTGCGCACAAAAAATGTACAGCGCCATATTTTACGCACAAGTCGGCATTTTTAAAAATTAACTTTGCGTCACAGTTTGTGTAAATATACGTACACTTTTTCGCTGGCGTGAAAATATGCTGCAGCCACCCAAACTTTTTTTGTGAACAATATCAAAGTTCAAAGCGTCAAAACTCACCTAAAAACACTGAAATGTGACGACATTCATTTATTTAGACCGAGAAGCATCAAACCCGATGTTTTTTTCATGGTTTTAATATTTTATTGTTTAAACGTAAACGATGTTATTGTCTGAGGACAATAACATAACACGCACACAAAATAAAGAAAATAAAAATAAAAGGGTGTGAAAACCTCACTCGAATGTAAATAGTACTTTTCCTCAGTTTTTGTCTCGTAAAGATGTAACGTTGGTCTGTGCACCGAAGCGCATGAAATACATCTATGGGGTAATTTCATTCTGACTGAAAAAGAAAACAGGATTGGATCAGCAGATTAACTCCAGACAGGTTTGATTATTTTTAAGGTGATCAAGATGTGGAGACAATCACACGTATTCAAGTATCTGTGTGAAGGTGAGCCTCATAAATGTGGGGCGCTTTTGTTGTGATGGAAAACATCGTCAATGGAAGGATTCAGAGGAAGCGATTGATCATATTGATCTGCTAGGTCAGTGGCTCTTAACCTTTTTTGAGGTACAGAACCCACCAGATTCATATGCGCATTCACTGAACCCTTCTGTAGTGACAAATAAAATGATTTTTTTCCAAATTCAAGACATTTGACCCAACTTTTAAGATCGCTAAGTCTTCTTAAAGGTAGAGTCTCTGAGAACAGTTCTTCAAAATATAATCAGTGTTTTCAGCACAGTTGAGCTGACTGTCCAGGAACGACCCAAGGTATTTAAAATGTGCCAGTTTCAACAAGTTGACCATCGAGAGAAACTTTAATGTCTTGTTTAGGTCATTTAATTAGCTCTACATTTCTTAAGAGAATGAAAAATTAATAATAAATAATAAAGACTTTGCAGAATTCTGATTTAGTAATGTAATTATATTAGCTGTGTTACCACCCCCACGCCACTAGAGGCAGTAGCAACCCCGAAAAGATGCGACTAAGGAGCAGATTTAGAAGTTCACCGAAAGCTAAAGAATTTGGTAAAAGTACATGCTGAGAGTGGAGCTCCTTCAACCAGGGCTCCTCCGCAGCTCTGATTGGCTAAGCAATGTAACGTGATCTTCTGATTGGCTAAGCAATGTAACGTGATCCTCTGATTGGCTCAGCAATGTAACTGATCCTCCGCAGCAAGTGGTGGCAAAGCGGGGCGTCATCACGACTTTACACAAGCGTGTCTTTACCTCCGCGGCAGAGGCTCCATCCTTCAGTCTGCACCTTTCTCGACAGAAAGCATCTTTATTCTAAATAAATATACAACTTCTGCATGATTCTACTATTTACGTCCACTTTCCCGGCTCAAATGACTCGCTGACTCGCTGTCTGCAAGCTGTTCAAACAGCCATTTGCACTATTTATTTATTTTTCTATTTGGATTTTCTTTTTTCCTTAAAATGTATTATTTTTATTTTTGTGAGGTAACCTTATGTGATCTGAAAGGACCTTTTAAATAAGATACATAGTTATTATTATTATAAATATGTATACTGCTACAAACAAGGATGTTGCCATGGTTATTGCTTCACTAGGTGGCAGAATTATTTCAATCTGAAGTAGTAATGTATTAATACAGCTTATGTAATGAAATAAAAATAATTTACTCTGTTAGAATTTTTTTCATCCTTTGTCTATGCTGTCCATAGCAGAGTTGACATATCATACTGTAATACATATTTTTTGTTGTAAAAAACGTAAGAAAAAAAATGTAGCTAATGTTTGATAATGACTGATTTATCAAAGTTTATTGTCTTTATAGTAAAATGTCAAAAAATAAAAGGAAATATTTTTTTTTCTTATCTTGAAACATTCAATTATGGAATCATGTAAATATGTTCACTGTCAAAGTGTGTGTCTGTTCATCAATGTCAATATAAAAATGATCAGAATCATTTCTATCTAATAAAAACATTGTGATCTTTATTCAGAAATGGCCCAAAACAATTAAATAATCACGTCATAAGTTAGAAACTCTGTCTTTAGTCATTTCTTTGATTACCAAATACATTACTGTTTGAGAAAATGTGTCAATGACATGTATTAACTTAAAATACTTTGTATAACAGCACTTCATAAAGTTTGGTCCATTTACTTGTATTAGCTTACTGGCATTTGGGCCACATTCAATATGGTGGACGCTGTTATGTATCGCACCAACGGGCCGACCCGCTCCATGAGGCGTCTATGTATTAATGTCAATGGCACTCTACATAATTTTTCGATATTAGCTCCTACGAGAGATCTGGAATTGTAAGACAGATATCAGGCAAATAAAACTCAGTAGCTGCTGGTAGGGCCCTTTAGACGTTCAAGGGCCCGTATGAATGGGTGAATTGTAACACAGATCATAGATCTAAACATGTAGCATCAATTTATTGAGAATTACAATAATATTAAACTTCATTTAATGCATTCAGCAGAGAAAAAAAAATGTACATTTAGGATTTTATTCTGAAGTTTACTTTGTAAAAGTGCAAAGAATCAGCTTTACAGATTGATCGTGTAACGCCTTCAGTCTGTTTCCCTGTGCCGCCTCTGTTGGATTCTTCATTAAATCATTGTTTATTCATCTACATCTTGGGCTTGCCTGTGTTTATCCTCACCTCATCAACCACAAATCATGACATAAACATGTTTCCATACATCCTATGTATGGAAACTTTCTGTGCAAGTTTCCATACATAGAAAAAATAAACATTTTATATTGGACAACTGTTTTTATTTTTGTGGGACTCTCTTGGACCACTTCATGGTTGATCGGCAACATTTCCAATTTTCTGAAACTTGCAAATACGTTTTGCCACAGTGTTGTGTGTGATGCTCGTTCCATGTTTTCTGTTCAAGTTTTGTGCAACCATGCAACTGCATCAGTATAATTTCAATTCTTTGCTCTTTTGTCAAATGCTTGGGTATGTGAAATATAAAAGAAATATACATTTCACATTCTCCTATGTATGGAAACTTATGGTCCACCCTGTAGTGTAATCTTTGTGTTTGAGCTGGGTTTGTTCACAAATCCATCACAGCAAATAATAACCAATAATCAGTGGTTGAGCTTAAGCTCAGCCAGTTATTCTGGGCTCCCTGTCACAGACTTCAGTAAATCTCTATTAAATCACTGTTAGCGATGCTGAGGTTCTTAGTAGGAGGGGGTCATGGAGCCTAAGTCATGATTCTGTTTAAGGCCCCATATTACCTTGGGCCGGCCCTGCATGAAGAGCGAGCTACTGCGCTGCCCATCTCTGCTGGAATCTACCTGGAGTCTCCCGGTAGCCCCTATGCCAGTCCGCTGATGCTTTTGGGACATTTTGATTTATTTATTTGTGGCATGTTTGGCTTTCGCTGCGGTCCAAATTGTTGGTACAGTATTTTTGCTTACGTTTATGTGATATTTTGTGAGTTCCAAATGCTATGAGTTGAAACTTTTAATTAGCAGTTGAGGTTCTGCAGTAATTTCTATTCACAACCGCTCTCCTCCAGCGCAGAACCCGTCAGCAATGGGGGGCAGTAGTAGTAGTAACGTTAGGTTAAAGTGCGCTCACACTGAGTCTCTGCTCGGAGCAAATCTTTGCTTGCAAAACTCTCTTGCTCACTTGGTGGAATTTTCCTGCCATATTTCAAGAGCACACATTTTCAATCTGAAAACAGGATTTTATGTCTTTTGTTCTCAAAACATTTAATACTGTAACAATTCTGTGTTTTAGTTCTGCTGGTGGTGTGTTGGCTTTATCACAATACTTTTGCTTACATTTTTATTTTGAAAACAGGACTTCATGTCTTTCTTCTCAAAACTTGTAATGCTTGTACTCAAAACTTCTCCTGGCGCTCAGTCTTGTTCTCTGCTTGGACTCTCTACTCGCTTATGAAACATGGAACTGCCTTTTGGCACAGTCGCATAGCAACCTCTCAGCTAATAGAATTAAAGTGTTGTACTGGGTGCGTTGGTTTCTTCTAGAGGGTGTGCCTGTGTGGCTAACATCAATTGTAGCAACCTGCACCACCTACTGGATGTTGGGACAAACGACGTCAGCTTTCTGCTCCATGTTACGCTAAACATCCGCCAGCAGCGCGCTGCTGATCATCCATCCATTTTCTTACACCCTTGTTCCCTATTGGTGACAGGAGGGTTGCTGGTGTCTATCTCCAGCTAACATTCTGGGTGAGAGGCGGGGTCACCCTGGACAGGTCGCTAGTCAACACAGAGACACACAGGACACACAACCATGCACACACACATCTAGGGAGAATTTAGACAGACCAATTAACCTGACAGTCATGTTTTTGGACTGTGGGAGGAAACCGGAGTACCTGGAGAAAACCCACCATGCACAGGGAGAACATGGAGACTCCATGCAGAAAGACCGGGGCCGGGAATCGAACCCAGAACCTTCTTGCTGCAAGGCAACAGCTCTACCAACTGCACCACTGTGCAGCCCGCGCTGCTGATCACTAACAGCTAAGCCAATCAAAGACAGCATAGTCACGACATCATGTCTGTCTGTCTATCTATCTATCTCATAAATATTTTACTGTATTATAGCCTACCTGTATGAATAACGCAGAAAGTGGAAGCACTTAACAAATGTGAAACAAATATTCTGCTACATGGGGTGTAAAAGTAATAAACAGTGATGGCAGAGTTACTTTGAAAAAGTAACTTTAATCGGATTACTGATTACTCCTTGAAAAAGTAACTTAGATTACTGACTACTTGATTTGGAAAGTAACCAAGTTACATTAAAAGTAACTTTTTTAGTTACTTTCAGCAGCTGCTAACAACAACTCTCTGCCACCTGTGAAAATTACATTGATCTTTGCTGATAATTAGTTATTTTATAATGGTAACATCAACAATGTGTCTCCACTTATGGATGAACTGAAGGGGAGATTGTTTAATAGTTACAACAGTACAAAAAATCTTTAGTAATTTGTGTGTTCCAGTGTTGTCTGGAGTATTGTCTATATACAGGATTGTACACCCCCAAAAGCCCAAAAACCGCAATTGTCTTTTAGAGGAAGACATGACTGCAGATATCGTTGTGAAATCTGCAGTCAAGTTAATAAGCAGTAGTTTTTGGGTATGTTGTGTTGTTTTTAATTGAGATAAATAACATGAAACCAGGGGCGCCGCAAGAAATCTTGGGCCCCCTGACAAAACAGTTGTCAGGGGGCCCCCCCACTGGCGCAGCTGCTGTTACAATTTTTTGAGTCTATTTGACCCATAAAAAGCTTCACAACTTTAAAGGCTTGCATCTGTCTTGCTTTCTTTGGTTCAATACTGATAATTAGCACAGTATTTACTGCTCATGAATTTAACATCCAACAGTCCACATCCAGTATGCAAGTAGGTTGCTTACATTTTTTTCTATTAGTTTTAGATACTGAAATGTCTCCCCATGAGCAACAGTCAAAAGCAACGTGAACCTACACATAAAGCAATCCAGACTTCTAAAAATTTTATTCAAGCTGCAGTACATAACTTTAATAAAAAATGTTTTCTCCATATTTGTTAAGCAAAAAATAAATAATTAAATTGTGGAGGGCCCTTTGTTGATCAGGGCCCCTCTAGAACTGTCATCACTTTTCCCCCCTATACCGTGCCCCTGCATGAAACACAACTAGATACTCTCCATTTGTTTTAAAATTTGACATTTTGTAATAAGAAGAGATGTTAAACAAAGAGGAGAACGGTTTGAAGCGCGCTGACAAAAGCTACGAGCTCCGGAAGGGAAATGGAGGGGAGAGAGAGGGAGACTGTTGGACAGCACACAGTTCAAAAACAATAAGGAAGGAGAAAAAATATATTTATAGACATATTAACTCTTGTTTCAGACTGTCTGTTGATCGTAGATCTACTTTGATTCAAAGTGCAGGCGTTCTGAATGACGGCCTTATTCTTATTCTTGTTATTCTTGTTCTTCCGGCACCGTACTACTGGACCAGTACGGTCCAGTACTGGAACGCAGTACTGGACCGTACCAGCTTACTTTCACCTCTGCCTTTGTCCCAATCTCAGCCCCAGTCCCCTAGAACATTTTGTTTGAAGGTCTTGATCTAGGGGTCAGGGGTGGGGGGTTGACTGACAGAACAACTAAACTGTCAGCCACAGGTATATAGACATTTAGGTCAACATTACCTAAAGGCTAATTCATGTTCATTCTTTTTAAGTGTTTACCTTGATGCGGTTAACTGCTTCCTGTGCTTGGATCATGCGAATGTTCTTCGATGGTGTCTTCTCTGATAACATCTGTGTGGATCCAAGACAGTTAGCTGCAAAGATGATCCCATCAATTAGGTCCTCTGGGTCACAGGGGCCAGGCACTGTAGACAGAGATTCAGTCTGTTTATTAGTCTCACCACATCACTAGTCAATGTGCTACATTTCCCCATAAGGATTAAAGTTTTTTAAAAGTTACCATGCACACCAAACCTAAGGGCAAGACCAGTTGACCTAACAGTTAGGCAAAGGAGCTGGAGTACCTGGAGAGAACATGCAAACTCCATGCAGAAAGACCCCTCCTCAAGATTAAAACACTGTGCCATTCTGCAGCCTAATATTGTTTAAGCCCCCCAAGAAAGAAAACAAAACTTTTCTCCAAAATCTTTTCAAAACAGTAAACAAAGGATGAATACCATCCATTTACCTCCTATCATCTGCAAAATGTTTTTTAATTAGACCAAGAGCTTCAGTGATCCAGATGTCAAAGATGCTAAAGGATCCAAGGTCTGATATCCCGAATCACAGCAAAACTGTAAACTATAAAGCAGCATTGCTGCATAACTTGGATCTAACTTGAAACACCATCAGTCAGTCTGGGGATTTTGGCAAGAAACAGTCAATCGAGTTTTCTGACTCGAAATTGTTTCTAGTGGCTTGAAGTTTTCCTTTAGACAGGAAAGCTTCAAGTCAACCAAAATCATGTAAGAACGCTCAGTCTGTTTATTGGTCATTAGAGTCCAGAGTGGGAGAACCAAATGTAAATACAGAAATAAATTCTATGCTGCAGTATTGGACATAATCACATCAATTGTGTGTTTCCCAGTACCATTTCTGCTAAAATGATCTGTATAGTATACCAAATGATTTTGAGAAGATGTCTTGAAAGTTCCATGTGGTTTTATACTTTACAAAGAAACACATGGCCATTGTTTATAAATTTGTTGATTCCAGCACATCCCAAAACGTGAGATAGCGCTTAGCGTAAGCTTGTAGTGCAGTGGTCCCCAAGACTTGGACCGGTCAAGACTTGGAACATTTTGCTGCGGCCCAGGGGTGCGGGGGGTTGTTGGTGTTCCCGTTAAATCCTGAATATACCCAATTTGAGTTGTCTTGGAGTTTTTATCTGTGGGGTTTTTCATGTGACAGGTAGTCAATCAAAAATCGCGGTGACGTCAGAACAGAGGGGAATCCTAAACAGCTGACATATCGCGCAACTGAGTCCGGTGGATATCGGAGATGATATGTGGAAATGTTTATTATTAAATGTAAAGGTAATTATTATATATGTTTATTCAGTTAAAAATGTTAACTATGAAAAAACATATTCACCTCCAAATCCTAGTGCAGCAAATAGAGCGGCTGCTCCCGTCATCTTTTACCCACCGCCTTTTCTTTTTCTTACAACTTTTATCTCTTAAAATGACTCCACAAACTATCACTATTGCTTCTACATCGTCATCCGTGTTTGGTTATTCTAAATTCCCGCTATGTTGGGGGTTTTACTGGATTATCCTCTGGAATCGGGATGTTCGTGACTGGAATCGGTTCGTGTTGCTCCTGCCTTGGACACACGAACCGATCGAACCTGTTGTAGTTTTATCAGCTCTGTGGTCACAGAGGTTTGGAGAATCAGCCGACATTCTTAAATCTTGCCGTCTAAACCAGACTTAAGACTCACAAGCTCTACTCATCTCCTCTCAACCACTGCCCAAACGCTCTGACTCTGGTCGATATGGTAACGTTTAGATATCCCTTCAAAATAAGATACAGATGTGCCACAAAAACGAACATTTTACTTCCATGAAAATTTTAACTCACGATAATGACTAACGGAGCCCTGAGCTCGTTTCTCTGCAACGAGACGGTCCAATCTGGGAGTGATGGGAGACAATAACACCCGAAGTGTTGCTTATATCCACAGCCTGCTTGGTCTCTACGTGGAGAAGCAGCTTGAAGCTTCATTCCCTCATTAGCAGCCGGTCGGCGCATGTTACGCAGAGCGGGCTTGTAATGTGGGACTCACCTACCGGTCCGGGATAAATCCATTCTCCTGTCTCTTCTCTGGGCCTTTTCCCCTTTGCAAAGAAACTTTCCAAAGACATCTGATCTGTTTCTAACTCATTTTGATGTTTGTGGGCTCAATGTTGGCGTGCAAGTAACTGAGAGAATCCGGTTAAAGGATTTTCAAAATAAAAGATCCTCCATACTCAAATAATACATAAAACGGAAATATTTAATTATTTCTTGCGCGGCCCGGTACCAATTGGTCCACGGACTGGTACCGGTCCACTGACCGGGGGTTGGGGACCACTGTTGTAGTGTACAGCTGTTCTGGATCGAGGTTGGATGACATTCGCACCAAAAATGAATTATTTTAGTGACCATTTGGAACCAGACACTAACTCCTTTGAATGGCTTCAGGTACACCTTATAGTGAAATTGCTGCGTTCACATCTACGCAGGGGTGAAAGTAAGGGGGTACGGCAGGGTACTGCGTACCCCTAAAAGCTTTAGCGGGGATACGCAGTACCCTCAAGAGAGGGGAGCAGCTGTCTGCTGTAAAAAATCAACGGATTCACTGTGTAGCCGTGAGTTCACCCACTAATCAGCCGTGACTGATTAGTTTTTCAAGAACAATCTAAAACACGACTTAATCAGTTAATAAATAACTTTTTTCCCATTTCATATTGTTTCTGAACTGTTCTTTGCTAGAGCAGGGCTACAAAATCAATCAATCAATCAATCAATCAATCAATCAATCCAATTTTATTTGTGTAGCACATTTCAGCAGCAAGGCATTTCAAAGTGCTATACATAATTAAAATAAAAACAGCATGGGACATTAAATAAACAGTGAGAAAGAGAAAGAGATTAAAAAAACAGATAAAAACATTAAAACCCCTTTAGGACTTCAGTTAAACGTCGTTTAACTGGGATTCTAACCCTCAGGGACTTTAGTCAAAAACACCGTTTGACAAGGACTCCAACCTCTAGGTTTTTAGTTGAACTTCGTCAACTGGGACTCTAAACCCCGTAGAACTTCAGTTAAACGTCGTTTAACTGGGACGTTTTCCGGGGGGCTTTACATCATTAAAACGTAGAAAAGAAATTAAAAGAAATTAAAAACATTAAAGACATGAAAACATGGAAGACATCAAAACCCACACTCTAACCCTAATTTAGCCATAAGCAACTCTAAACAGGTGGGTTTTAAGTTGAGATTTAAAGGCACTCAGTGTTTCAGCTGTTTTACAGTTTTCTGGAAGTTTGTTCCAAATCTGTGGTGCATAGAAACTGAATGCTGCTTCTCCTCGTTTGGTTCTGGTTCTGGGGATGCAGAACAGACCAGAACCAGAAGATCTGAGGGGTCTAGACGGTTGGTACAGCAATAACAGATCTTTAAGGTATTGTGGTGCTAAACCGTTCAGTGATTTATAAACTAACATCAGTATTTTAAAGTCTATTCTCTGAGCTACAGGGAGCCAGTGTAGGGACTTTAAAACTGGTGTTATGTCTCTTTCTTCCTGGTTTTAGTCAGAACAGCAGCAGCAGCTTCTGGATCAGCTGCAGCTGTTTGATTGATTTATTAGTCAGACCTGTGAAGACGCTGTTGCAGTAATCAATGCGGCTAAAGATAAACACATGGATGAGTTTCTCTAGATCGTGCTGAGACATCAGTCCTCTAATCCTAGAGATGTTCTTCAGGTGATAGAAGGCCGACTTTGTGACTGTCTTAATGTGGCTCTGAAGGTTCAGGTCAGAGTCCATCACTACTCCCAGGTTTCGGGCTGATCGCTGGTTTTCAGTTGCAATAACTGAAGCTGTGCATTGATTCTAGTTCGCTCCTCTTTAGGTCCAAAGATAATAACTTCAGTTTTGTTTCTGTTTAGCTGGATAAAGTTTTGGCACATCCACACATTGATCTGTTCTAAGCATCTATTCAGTGATTGGATGGGTTCAGAGTCACCTGGTGACATCGTGATGTAGAGTTGTGTATCATCCGCATAATTGTGGTAGCTAATCCTATGTCCCGTTATAACCTTAGCCAGTGGGAGCATATAAATATTAAAGAGAAGGGGTCCTAGGATTGAACCTTGGGGTACCCCACATGTGACCTTTGACCTCTCTGATGAGAAGTTTCCGATTGAAACAAAGAAATCTCTGTTCTTTATGTAAGATTCAAACTGGACCGGAGAGTCCGACCCAACTCTCCAGTCGATTCAGTAAAATGTCGTGGTCAACAGTGTCAAAAGCTGCACTGAGGTCCAACAGAACCAGCACTGTGGTTCTCCCACAGTCTGTATTTATATGGATATCATTGAACACTTTGACTAGGCCAGTCTCTGTGCTGTGGTGAGCACGAAAACCAGACTGGAAGGAGTCAAAGTGATTAATTATTGTTAGGAAGTTATTTAATTGTTTAAAAACAGCTTTTTCAATTATTTTGCTGATGAATGGGAGGTCAGAGGTCAGAGGTCGGCCTGTAATTCTGCAGTAGTGATTTGTCCAGATTGTTCTTTTTTATCAGTGGTTTGATAACTGCTGTTTTCAAAGCCTGGGGGAAAAAAACACCTGAAGAGAGCGATGAGTTACTATTTGGATCAGATCATTAGCAACAACAGGCAGGACTTTCTTAAAGAAATGTGTGTGTAGGACATCCAGACAGCAGGAACTGGAGCTTAATTGACTTATAATTTCTTCTAGGGTTTTATAATTTAGTAGTTGAAATTGGGTCATTTTTCCTGCATTTGTTTTGTTTGGGCACAGCATTAGTACTGTCTTTAGAGTGGATGTGCAGATTAATCCTCTGATCTTTTGAATTTTCTCTGAAAAGAAACTGGAAAACTTGTTGCAGGCATTAGATTGAAGTTCAGGTGGTAACGTCATTGGAGGGTTTGTGAGCCTGTCGACAGTAGGAAATAAAGCTCGAGTGTTGTTAATGTTTTTGTTTATGACATCTGCAAAGAAAGCCTCTCTTGCATGTTTTAGTGTTGTGTGATAGTTACGTAGTCTTTCTTTGTAGATGTCATAATAAACGTGCAGTTGAGTTTTACGCCATTTCCGTTCGGCAGAGTTGTCTTGCAGATTGAACTGTTTGTGCATTTCTCCATGGAGATTTCTTCCTACCAGTCACAACCTTTACTTTAATGGGGGCAATGTAATCAATGATATCTGAAAGTTTGCACTGAAAATCATCCACCAACTTATCTACGTTACTATAACTTAAGAGTGAGGAAGAAGAGTAGATTTGATTAAATGTTTCTGCTGTGTTTTCTGTGAAAGTACGTTTTGTGATAGTAGCTTTTTGTCCAAGTGGGTTAACGGATAAAGAACTGTCAAAGAAAACAGCAAAGTGATCCGACAGGGCGACATCAGTTACAGAGACATTGGAAATATTCACACCCTTACTGATAACCAGGTCCAGTGTGTGTCCCTGAGTGTGTGTTGCTTGTTTGACATGTTGTGTTAAACCAAAACTCTCTAATATATTACAGAGCTTTTTAGCCCCTCGGTCTTCAGGTTGTCAACATGAATGTTGAAATCACCGACAATTATTAAACAATCGTAATCAATGAATATGAGAGATAGAAGCTCATTCAAGTCCGCAAAGAAATTTTCCACATATGTTGGTGTTTTGTATAGAGTTAGTGTCAAAGTTCGTTTGTGGCCTTTTACCTCGATTCCAAGATATTCAAAAGACATAAAATTACCCGAGAGATTGTACTACAGTTCATGGTATTCTTAAATATTGAAGCCACGCCTCCTCCGTTTTTGTGTTTTCTAAAATTGTACGCAGGAGGCGCTGATTCAATTAGTACGATTGCTTCATTATTGTCATTCAGCCATGTTTCTGTCAGAAATAAAACATCAATATTATGCTCAGTGATGAAATCATTAATTAATAGAGCTTTAGCACAGAGAGATCTGGTATTTAAAAGAGCCAGTTTAAGTGACTTGGAGGCTGAAAGCTCTTCAGTCTGAGGTTCCTTTAGGCAGGGGATCAGTCTGAGGTTTGAATTAAGACCGCTGTTTCTTGTATTTCTGTTTTTTGTAACTTTTCTTGTAGTGATCCGGACAGGTATTGTCCTGCTATGCAATATTGGGGGGCCAGACACATTCTGGAGGAAGACGGGTGTAAGGATAATATCTGGACCCCGGTCTCAGACCTTAGAAACGCAGAGTGCTGGAACCTTAGGGAGGTCAGAGGCAGGTGGCTTAGATGAAGTGAGAGTCGTGCTGAGGCGAATCTGTTGATCCATACTATCCAGCTAGGAGGAGAAAGAGTCCGTCCGTCTTTCTCTCTGACCTGAATTCTCCACCAGCATTTTCAGGAGGCTCAGGTGCAGCCCGACTCTCTTTAGTGATTCACTTCCTGAGAAACTCTGATCTTGTGAATGAGTGTAGGAGCAGAGAGGGAGGGAGAAGGAGGAGGGGAACCAGTCATTCTGTTCACAGTCGATGTTTTATGAGTTTGTATTGGAATAGTTTGTTCTTGATATGCGAAGGGCTCCATCCTAGTCAGACATCCTTGAGCCTGTTCTTCTGAAGTGATGGTCACATTGTTGTTCTTGTTGATAAAATGAAAAATGTTTGCAGTGAGCAGCCTTATTCCGTGTTTGTTAAGATTGCGTCCTCCTCTTCCAAAGAGGTGAAAGCGCTGCCAGTAGATCCAGAGGTTATCGATGAAGGTCACTGAGCTGGCAGAGCAGGTTTTAATCAGCCATTTGTTTATCATGTCCAGCCTGGAATGTTTTTCGTCTCCCCATTGAGGTGATGGAATTGGACCACTGAGAAATAACTTCGTTTTTAATTTTCCCATAGTGTCCAGAAGAATATTAAAGTCCTTTTTCAGAATCTCCGATTTTTGCTTTGCCAGATCGTTGCCTCCAACATGCACAACTAAAGTCTGTTTGGCTGATCAGTGGTTAGAGAGAGCACTTTGCGGGTCAAATCAGATACAGTGTCACCAAGAAAAGAAACCACTCTCGTTTTCTTGGGATTGCAAACATGACTGATTCCATTTACTGTCTCATCTCCAACAATAAGCACTCTTGGCATACCTTTTGTTTTCCTGGTGGTCACTTTGTCCTTCGGAGCTTTGGGGGGTGAATGTGTTGGTTTAGCCTCATTGCTGATGTTTGAAGGTGGGTTTTCACTCAGAGGCTCGTGCTGAAGTGCAGAAAATCTGTTTTTCAGTGGGATTCCCACGGAGTCGGAATGTTTTGAGGCTCGGGCTGGTCACGTTGTCCTTGGGAGCGGGGTCGGTGGTGCCGTTTTGGTTCCAGCTGCTTGTTTGCTATTCTTTGGCGGAGCAGGTGTTGAAGTTGAAGGTGGGTTTCGCCTCAGAGCCGGCCACGCTGATTCATCCAGGTGGGGGGTTCTCCCCGTTAGTCGTCTCATGGGATCTGCAGTGTGAGACTTTTGTTTCGGCTTGGCTCCCTGAGCGACCCAGGGTGAGCTGCTTGGTGCGGGGTGTACGACCTCTCCACTGATTTGAGGAAGAGCTGTTTCATATCCACAGGTAGCGTTGATCTCAAAGTTCACCTCCAGCCGTTGAATCTTTGTTTCTAAAAACTGAAGTCGTTGTAGAATACTGCTAATGTCCTTGGGGTCGGACGGGGGCATTTTGCCCTAGTTCAACTTGGAGGTGAAGAAAAGTGAGGTAATCCAGTTATGATGTCGATAATGTGAATAAAACCATAAAAATTGTGACTTTAAAAATAATTCACAAGCAAAGTTATCTGTAAGGACGGGAGAGAGCAGGATAAGCTGTTCCACCTTCAGCTGCCTGACAAATGTTGATCGCAGAAGGTTTTGAGTCGATCTCAGCATTAAGTGACAAACTGAACGCAGCCAGGAGGCTGAGAGCAGCACGTCCTCCTCTGACTGGATTAAAACGTTTGTAACTTTATTAAAGAACAACAGGGGAAAAAATCAGCAAAACGTGTTCAAATTAATGACCCAACAACAATAATAATCTCAGTGATTATTATTTCAACAAGGTGTTGCGCAATTCTGTGCGTTTTGGTTCCATTACCAAAATAACCAGCAGAGCAGGAGTTTAAAATGAACTAGTCAACCACCGCTGTGTTCATGTATACGTCATTTACAACAAACATCAAACACGGTAATATTTATTTTATGATCGTAAAATAAATATCAAGCCTGAAAACCTAATATCGTAACGGACTGAATGTTATGTTTTTAACGTCATCTCTGGTCGGTTTGTGGAGCGCAGGAAGTTGCCATGGCAACAGGATCAATAACAAAGAGAGACTGAGAGTAAAAAGGTGATAGTGGTTTTGAGTTTACCTTTGCTGTGGCTCATCACAGCAGCTGTAATTTCTGAACATTCAATAAACTACAAACTTGGACTAATTCTTTGTGAGTATATGTCATTTACAACAAACATCAAACACGGTAAATATGTTTCATTAAGTATTTCACAAACAAATGGCTTCTACCACGATAATTATGTAAAATTAAATTAATTGTCTAATACACAAAAAATAGTTTGGTTCTGTTGGGCTCAGAGTCTGAGAGGCTTTTCCTCTATCAAACACATTTTTTGCCTCTTATTTAGTGGAAATATTGATGTTGATGATTCTCCAAAATAATAACATTTTTCAACCTTTATAGCTCCACTGTTGAAAATGAGAAGCTAACATTAACAAATGACATTGAAATAAAATCCAGTCCAACATCTGGTTTGAGGTGATTCGTCTGGAAACTGTTGGAGGAAAAATATCCCAACTTCAGAATATGAGCTTTTAACCTAACAGAACTCTGTGGTTCCTCCTATCAGTATGAGAGTCAGAGTGAGGAGGCGCCATGTTAGGAAGAGAAGTGGAACAGGATCTTCAGAACAAACAGGTCATGATGCTGGGCTGCTGATTATCCCTCTATCTGGACACAGGATCAATAGAACCAGTTTAAAAGCTAAAATGAATGGTTATATGCCAGACATGGAAAACTAGGATACTCTCCATGCCATGATGTTCAGAATTTAGGTCTCATGGCATCTCAAGGTGTCAACATTGCAGCCAGTGGGCTGAAGGAAATACAGCTTTATTTTGTAGCAATTCAAGAGCTAACCAGCTTTTATCACTTTGCAATAAAATTTATCAGCACAGAAACTCCAAAGCGCACACACACACACACACACACACACACACACACACACACACACACACACACACACACACACATATATATATGAAATGAAAGAAGGTGTACTAGGTGAGTTCGTCGGAAAGCTCAAATTGCATAAAAATGTAAATAATTTAACAAAGACAAACTGTAAATTACAGCATAGGCTCCCGCAATAGGGGCATTGCGCGGCGCCCCGCATACATAGACTTTTAGCCCGCGTGTCAGGATCTGTGTTTCCCCAGTTATTTTTTGTTAGTCTTTTCTTTAGTTTTGTTTTTGGGAAATTTTTCCACCTTGGTTGGAACCGGTGTTACGCCTGGTCTCCACCAGAGGGCACACACCCACACCACCCCTGAGAAGCCGCCAGGTTCAACCCGTATGCACACCTGCAACTCGTTTAGGAGGCGTGGACTACGGATATAAGCGGCAGCTACACTTCGTCTCACCGCCTGAGTGTTTGCTCGCATTGGTAACTCTTTGTTTCCAGAACTAGGCCCTCTGATAACTACTCGAGTCTAATCTCTGTGTTTTCCTCGTCAGATTCTTCTGCCGCCTCCTCGTTGCTTTGGTGTGCCCCATCGTCGCTGGCTTCTGAGTGAGTGTGTCCGTTCCCCTTCCGTGGGTCATCTTCCTTCTGTGTCCTCCCTCGACGCTGCCGGTGTTACCGGTCAAGACGCCACCCCCTGTGAGAACCTTCCTTCCGTGTCCTCCCTCGACGCTGCCAGCGTTACCGGCTGACGCCACCCCGAGTGTGTGTGCGTATTGTTCCCTGTTGTTGATCCGTCTCCGGTGGATTCCCCTTCGGGACGCAACGGGTCAGGAGACCCACGCCCGAACCCCCCGGAGAACAACCTCTGACAGATCTAGCTCCAGGCTGTCCTCTCAGGTGAAGTTACCTGACCCCCCTAGGACAAGTTTACCTCCTTCACTCCACTCCATCTACTCCATCCTCCTTCCAAGTAAGCCCTCAGCTGTTGTTTCCCTGAAAGTCATCGTTGATCTCTTTCTAACCTTGTGCTCCCCTGTCGACAGTCAGACGACCCGGTCCGCAGATCCAGAACTCATCCCCAATCCTTTCAATAAATATCATTGTACTTTACTCGCCTGTCTGGTCGTGTTCTTGCATGTGGGTTCGAAAACTAACTCCCATCATGACACTGCGGTAGTCAGGAGTCCGACTCCCGTCCTCCATTCGCTGGACCCAGGCCTCTCTCTGCCCCCTTACAGTCAGATTACTGTCAAATAAACTAGTGCCGAAAAAATCCTTAAAAAAAAAAAAAAAATACTGGAGTAATGTGCGACAACGCGTCATGATGTCAGGCTTTTTTATCCCTCAACTGATCAGCGTCATCCTGCGTATTGAAGCTTCTAACCTGGCAGCTTTACGCTCTTATAAAAATATGGTGTGACTGCATCTGTAAACTAAGTCTAAGCTTCATCTGGAGGATCTGACCAAGGTGATCTCTGCCGCCGTCTGCATCTCGGTTCAGAACCGCTGCTGAGTCAGCAGAGCGTCCTGATGCGCATCGGGTGGAGGAACAGCAGGTGGTTTCAGAATTCAACTGTAACCAAACGGGATCCGTTCATAATAAGTTTGGTTTGTGATGTTCCAAAAGCGCCATTGTGGTCAGTGTGATAATTTGACTCCTATAGGAGAAGCTATCCAGAGATCATCAGTATGAGCCGGTCACCGGTGTTTGGAAAAAAGGAAAAAGTCAGACCCGAGTTTGTGCAACGAACTTTTCTCTGCTGCTCACAAACAATGATCTGTTTATTGCTCTTTTAATTCTGCATAATAGACTTAGTAAAAGCGGGAGAAGGGGAGGGGGTGTCAATATTTGCCGTGAAAATAGCTGATAAAGCCTCCAAGTAGTTGTGAAGGGTTGTTGCGCTTACGTCACTATGACGTCATCGCGACTAGTCGACATCGACTCGACTATTATCATGATGTCGACCTTGAAAAATATGTAGTTGTTCCCTTCTCCCCCTCCGCGGGTGGTCTGTTTCATCCTCTGAGCTCGGGTCCTCTACCAGAGGCCTGGGAGCTTGAGGTTCTCCTCCAGTATCTTGGCTGTGCCTAGAACTGCACATTTCTGGACTGAGATGTTTGATGTTGTTCCTGGGATCTGTTTGAGCCACTGCTCCAGTTTGGGGGTGACTGCCCTGAGGGCACCGATGACCACAGGCACCACTGTGGTCTTCACCTTCCAGGTCTTTTCCAGTTCCTCTCTGAGGCCCTGGTATTTCTCCAATTTCTCATGCTCCTTTTTCCTGATGTTGTAGTCACTTGGTATTGCTACATCCACCACAACGGCTTTCCTCTGTTCTTTCTCCACCACCACAATGTCCGGTTGGTTCTCCATTACCATCTTGTCTGTCTGGATCTGGAAGGCCCACAGGATCTTAGCTCGGTCATTATCCACCACCTTTGGGGGTGTTTCCCACTTTGATCTCGGGGCTTCCAGTCCATATTCTGCACAGATGTTCCTGTACACTATGCCCGCCACTTGGTTATGTCGTTCCATGTATGCTTTCCCTGCCAGCATCTTGCATCTGGTGTGGTAGATCTGAGCCTCTATTGCTCTGGTGTTTAGGGCCTGTTCCTGTGCAGCCAGGATGAGAGCCTCTGTGCTGTCCTTGAGTCCAGCTTTCTCCAGTCCAGCCATTGGTAGGATTTCCTGATAGCCACTTCAGTTATTTTGTCGGTGGTACATCCCATGTAGGGGCTTGTCCTCCCATGATGGTACTTCCAGCACCTTGTCTTCTGTTCCCCATTGCCTGAGACATTCACTGAGCACATCGTCCGTTGAGGCTTTGTCCTTGATGTATTTATGGATCTTGGATGTTTCTTCCTGGACATCATCTCATCTCTTCCATTGGCCATCTAATTATTCCTGCAGGGTATCTGATTACTGGTAAGGCATAGCTGTTTATTGCACTGATCTTGTTCTTGCCCAGGTACTTGTAGCTGTGTGTGTGCATTCTTGAGTCGGTATCCGTAGCCAGTCTTGTTGATGATTTGGTTCAGGCCTATCTTAGCCGCTATGATGCCTGACATGAGCTTCCATGTTGTAGAGAGACAGGTTATTGGTTATTAACTGCCAGTTGCTCATGGAGGGCAGTGAGTTGCACTTTAGAGAGGTTAGCCACTGTGTATTGCTGTTGTGGGACGCCTGGGTGGGTCTGCTCTGTTGTTATTACGCTGCCATTGAGTTGTTTGGCAGTTAGTGTTGACTGGGGATGTCGAGCTAACCATTCCTCCCACAGTCTTTGCATGTAGCCCCTCTGACTAGGATTACTTGAGTAGTAGCATTCCAACAGATCCATGTTTTCACCTCTCGCCCATTTCCGTCTTGTTCCAGTAGCCTTGTTCCTTGTTTATATATATATATATTTTATATATATATATAAAATATATATATATATAAAATTTATATATATATGCCTTGTTTGTATATATATATATATATATATATATATATATATATATATATATATATATATATATATACGTATATATATATATATATATATATATATATATGTATATGTATATGTGTGTGTGTATAATAAAAATGTAATTAGATTTGATGAGATTTTCTCAACAAAAAAAAAATACTTTTTTTTTGTCATAGTATCCCCAAGAATTTAAAACTACTTTCACCCCTGCATCTACACAAATGAACTAATGAACTAGACCAAAGAGGGAGAGTTTGTTTTAAACAACTCAGGTGTAAAAACACCATAACTTAAAATTTGTTGAATTAATAACTTAACCACATTAATACAAACAGAATTAATTTCTTTCACCTCATCGATATGTATCATTTCAGTTGTTTAAAACCTTGTCCCATGTCTCCTGAGATGAAATCAATCATGCTCACCTTCTACATATGTGGGGAAGGAAGTAAGCCTTTTCCTGGACTGTAAAGAAAACAGTTAAAACAAGAGTAATGTTTCTACTGTTACTTTGTCAACTGACTAAAAAGGAAATATTATACTAAAATAGTTATATACAGAATCAACCTCTTTTTGAGACAGAGAACCTCGAAAGCTTTCATCCTGTGACAGCAGCTTGCTGGATGATCCAGCTCCTGGAGGGGAAGCAGAGCCTGAGCCAGGGGACTGCAGAGACAGAACAAGAAAGTTGTTAGAGGAGAAGGAAAAGTTGAATACCAGAGAGATTATATCTTATTATATCACGGTGATGGATCAACATCCACCAACAGTGATGCTATGTTAAATAATATCATTATTTAATGATAATGATATTATTTTGTGTGAAAAGTGTTCAGCCATGTTAAATAATAATTATCATAATTTAACATGGCTGAACTTAACTAATTAACATAAATATATTAGATCATTACTCTTTTGACTTTCATGCTGATTGTTAAGTTCCGAATTCAATGGTGACAAAAGTACATATTTGTGGAACCTAAAGTTCTTATTTTTCTTGATCATACATAAAGTTAAGAGAAATAAATAATACAATTTTTTTTGTCACACAAAGGTTGACTTTTAACTAAACCTGTGAGGGTCTAAGTTGGATTTTATTTTAGCATATCAGAGTAGAGGGATTTAAACAAATGGTGACCACACTCAGATTGTCAACTAAACTTTGCCTTTGTGTGTTGGTCATGTCAAATTGGATTGTTTTTTGAATATTTTTTGTCTTAATTAAGTGCCTGGCTAAATTGATTTCTCCAAGAAACATTTATGGATCTTGTATCTTCAACTTTTAAAATGGGGAGACTCACACACAGAGAAAATAGTTATTAGAAAGTTTATTTAGCAAGTAATAATCTTTGGCGTTTGAACTCCAACAGAGGACATGGCGTTCGTAACCGCCATCAGAGAGGATGAGCTGCTGTGAATAAGGATTAGAAATGTCTTCCTCCGGACACTGGTGGATACCGAAGGACTGAAGAGATACTTAAGAAATCGAGAGTTGAAGGTCAAGGTGGAGATGGGTTAAAGATCGACCGTGGAGCAAGTAGAAAACCAGACTTTATGAAGGAAGCGAAGCCTAATGATTGGAGGAGATGAGGAGAAGACCAACGCCAATAGACTACGAAGGAGGAGCATGATTAGCTGGTAGGTGAGATGAATAGTATTCCAGTTTGAATTTACGCCTAGGCTGATAGGTTGAGACAAGACCTACAGTTTTTTCTTAGTTTTCATTTATCATAGTTTGTTGTCATTAACATGTTGTTATCACCAGACATCAACTACTGATAATGCAGGCCAGTCTTGCATTGACTGGCCTGTCAATGTTTAAAAAGAATAAAATTTAATACATACTTGAGATAAAAAAAAGAAAGAATTTTTTTTTACCATTGTATCATCTGAATTTGATTGTAGTTGGATTTAACTTCATTGTATTAGACCTTAATCAGAATATATTTCAGTAGATTTTGCTGAAATGAATCTGATTGACTTTAACTGCATGCTCTGTATGAGGGATCAATGACATAACTCAACCTCTGAACTACGTCGTCTTACAGGAGCAGCAAATGCTGCAAGCCAATGACTCCATGCAATCTTCTGAGATTCCTTAGAAATACATTTTTAATCTACTTTTAATAATTAATGGAGCATACTGCACTGTCTGATAACTGGGATCAATTGGAATGTATGTGATTGAATTTTGTAAAGTACCTTGAAACAACATCTGTTGTGAATTGGCGCTATATAAATAAACTGAATTTAATATAATTTAATTACTGTAGAGAATTCTGTACAATTGAATTTAAATTGAACTATTTTGTATGTGAAAAGTGCCTTTAAATATTATTTAACATGGCTGAACTTAACTAATTAACATAAATATATTAGATCATTACTCTTTTGACTTTCATGCTGATTGTTAAATTCCAAATTCAAACTTATAACGTTATAACTTTTCTGTCAAAAAATATATTTTTCTATTTATTTTTTCACAAAAAACCTGTAATTAATGTGGGAAGGACAACACAAGAAATTAATCCAGAAATCACAATTTAGCACCTTACATTGAGTAAGAAATAAATAGTTTAAGAAGTTAAGCTGTTAAAGTGGTGTTGATCATCTAAATTCTTTAACTATTTCAGAATGTCGCACTCCACACAGTAGGATTTCTCCAAATATAAAGAATCAACATACAACAGGAAAACCTAAACAAAAAACTCAAGACTATCCTCACCTCACTTTGATCAGTCTGTTCCTTCTGCTTGGCTTGTTCTTCCTCATGCTTTTCTACCTGATACAGCCAAAAATTTTCCATAGTTTTTGGTTATTACCTGAAGGTAGTTTAATCTTAAAGAGTCACAGAAGAGCGTGCACATGAAGGGCTGAGTAGGAGAAATGCATCAGCAAAGTCACAAAAAGTAAGCTCAGGTGACACATTCAGGTTGGTCATGGGAGATCATGTCAGACCGGAACGTCATCCTGTTTTTTTCCTTTGCAAAATTTTAAACATAAACCTTAATTCCCCAAAAAATGTATAAAGCAAGTAACCACAACATGTAAGTAAACCAGCATTCAAACAATAAAGAATACAAGAAACTTGTAATTATAGTGTTAGAAAAAGGAAAAAGGTTAACAGGTCATTCCATGCTGGTACTAGATCCCAAATTAAATATTTAGTTTGAGTTATCCAATACGCTTTTCTTTTTTGTTCCATGATGAATAAATTATTAGGTGGATAGAGATAGAAGAAAGGGAGGTAAAAAGACTTTGCTGGAGTAAACAAATGTAAGAAAGCAAACTGATATTGAGACTAGAGCTCAATATAATAAAACGGAATCACCATTGTTTAAATGCAATACCACAATTGTAATTATTTTTTAATTTTGATGCAAAATTAAAAAGGTTATAAAATATTTCCAGCACCATACATTCTGATTCATCCTGGCAATAGTACATTTATTCAGCTAAAATAACTCATCACTAATATGTGGCTAATATTAACCCACATACTACAAAACAGAGATCTTTGTTAAATATTTATTATTTCACAAAGATAAAAGTCTTTTTTTAAATTCCAACTTTCATAGCCACTATGGATAAAAATGCATTAGGTGGTTTGATTTTGTGTGCTTTTTCAAGACTTTCTAAAGCTCTGAGCTAATTTATAGGATTTCCTATTCCTGCTGTCTCTGTCTAATAAGCAGCACAGGAGGTTTATTTACTAGTTTCAGGTGTTTTCTAACAGGTGTTAATGTAAATCAGGTGTAACTAAGTAATAATGGCGTTGTCACTGTTTGTCACAGAATAAATGCTTTAAACACAATGTGTGACAAGGTTGAAGTTACAGTGAAGAAAAAAAGCAGAGCTCTCATATTATTATTATAATAATAATATGAACTACTGAAAGCTTAAAAAACAAATAAACTAAAAACAAAAAGGAATTTATACCACAAATAAGAGAAGACATCGTATTCCTACAAATAAAACAATAACACATATACCTCAGTGACTATCTGAAAACACTACTGACTATATTCAGAACACGTTGAAAACAATAGTCTTAATAACTATTGACCACATTTGGATTTAGCTTCAATTGGAAAAGGACAAAAGAATACATCTCACTACTCCTATCTCTCTAAAACAACTAAATTATGCTAAAGAACCATAAAGAATAACAAAAGCCCAGATAGTGATGGTTACTTTAATGAAAATATATAAGTGCATATTAAAGGTCCTTTTGAATAGTAGGAAAATATTTTATTTTCTCAGGTCAAATTGTAAACCAGGTTGCTGTATTTGGTCTTTAATTAGCTAGTGAATGTTTTAAAGTGTCGAATCAACAGAAAAGCTCTCCTCGATAAATTGTGCATTTGAGTGACGTAACTGGAGGAAAACTGAGCTCAACTGCTGTGTCTGAAAAGGAGCAGAACTCAAGGAGCTCAAGAAGGTTTTGTTTGCTCTGATGGGATTAAAACTGGTTTATGTGCAGAAACAACAGAAAAAACGTATTTAAGCCTTGGGTGAGATTCATCCAGCTGAGAAAAGAATGTTTTACCACTAGCAGTATTTCAACTAACACGGCGATTTTCTGTACACTCTTCTGCAAGAAGGTTTACAACAAAAGTGACCCGAATTAATATTAGATGGGACCCAGAAGAAATGACAAATTCAGGCTGAAATCTACTGTATTGATTTATTTTACAATTTTGTTATTGCTTCTTTTTTAAACAGCAGCTGATAAAACTGAATAACACAGCAGAGGCAGTGAAAGGAAAGAACTATACTGATGGGGAACAGACAAAACAGAGTCCCAGCGCTTCCCATCAAAGAGGCTCCATGGAGAGTTATTACATTTTCCAGAGCTATGAATACTTTTTCTGTGTGTAATGAATGAATATAATATACAAGTTTCACTTTTTCAATGGAATTACTGATTGAAATAAACTTTTTCATAATAATGTAATTTCATGGCCAGCGTCTGTGGATTAAAATACTTCTAAAAAAATTACATTTTCTATGAAGGTCATTACTTGTTTGCAAACTACCTTTGCATGACTTTTTTCAAATTAAAGTGAATTAAAAGATAGGCCTGTTATGTTCAAGAATAACCAAATGAAGAGCAGATTTCTTGTTGAATTTCTGCACATTTAGTGCTGGGATCTGCTGTGTCTGTCTATACGTGTGAAATCTCCTGTTCCTTTTAGGATCTTTGCTGCCGAGAGCAGAACAGATGTTACAGGTGATTCATGTTTCCCCATCATATACAGTTCCCCCCATAGACACATAAAAAATAGACGCCTCCTGGATTGCTCTTGCCTACTGTCGCTGACGAGATTTAGGGCGGCCATCTTGGAGCAGTCGGCTGCTCCATTCAGCCTTTTATGTTTGACAGGCGCAATGACGTGTCAGCATATTTAATCAATTATAACTCGCTAAATACTAAACAGATTTTCACAATTTTTTGCTGTAAACGTTATTCAAACAGCTGTCATAGCTACATTTACAAGAAAGTTATTTTTTAAGTATTTTTTTAATTGAATTGATACATGGTTCGGGATATTTAAATATTCTTAATGGGGAAAATAGAATAGATTTGGAATAGAATATTTTGATAGTGATGCATGATGAGCATCTTACAAGTACACAACCAGTCGTAATTTTTTAGTATTTTATTTAGTAATATCAATACTTATTTATATAAACGAAACACAAAATACAATCATTGAGAAACAAGGATGATTAAATAAAAATTTAATACTGAATAACGTATTAAACTACACATATTTATATGCACGTGCGTATATAAATAATGTCTATATAGATTTTATTTGTGTTTTCCAGCCGAGGAGATGTAGCTTAAGATTGTTTCAGCAGCTGAGATTCATCCGTGCAGTGAATCCGTCTCTCCTTAAAGACATTTTCCACTTCCTCACACTGTGTCTATGAAACCTTCAAAACAAAAACGGGAGGCATCTTACTTTTAACAGAGTGAAAGAATTACATATAAATAACAGTTTTTGCCATCTTGTGTCGCATAATCTAAATCAATGTTAGGAAATAAAACTTTTTCAGATTTACAAAATCTCGCTTAGGCTTTATAGTGGGGGCTAAACCCGTTCTTGTGCGAAATTCTGTTCCCCTGTGAAAATCTGTTCCCCCTTGGTCAGGAGCGCGCAGTCGGCTGCACCATTCAGCCGTTTATGTTTGACAGACGTGTCAGCACATTTAATCAATCATAACTCGCTAAATACTAAACAGATTTTCAGACGGATCGGACCATTTTCACAGCGCTTCTGATCAATTTCTCGGTAAAAACAACTCATATAATCATGCCAAGGTTGTAACATTCAGTTTTATCAGCTGCTGTTTAAAAAAAGGAGCAATAACAAAATTGTAAAACAAATAAATAAACAAGGTCTTGTGTGGAGGTCAGCTTATGCTGTTTTGTGTTATTTTAAACAAGATAATCAATCTTTTTCCTACTTTTGTCACTCAAGCATGACAAAAAAGTAAGTCACCAAACAGTTTTCCAACACATTGTGTGAATTTATAATTTTTCATTGCTAATATAAGAGGATGGAAGCTGCTGATAGCAGGACACGAAGATTAGATTTCCTGAAAAGATGAGTGTATAACTTGTACAGGCAATTCAGTATTTGCGGTTTGCTTTTACTGTAGTTCAAACCTGCTTACAAACTCTGAAATTGGTTTTGAATGTGGATAAGACAAAAGCAATGGTTTTTTCCCACTCTAGGAAACTATCAGAGATCCCTCCACTGCTGTAGGGACACAAATTGAGTTTGTCAGTAATTATAAATATCTTGGCTTAGTGGTTCTCAACGTGGGCGGTACCGCCCCCCAGGGGGCGTTCAGAGGACGGCAGGGGGCGCTGGCGGACATTTTTACAAAAGGGGGGCGCTGGGATGCCTTTGGGGGGCGTTTGGTCAAATGTAAACTTTACACCTTAAATGCACAACAATACCAGTTTAGACTTTGAGCAACTTGGTAAAACTGTATTGTGTAACATTAAACCATGTTTAGCTGCAACTGTATTGATGGCAGCTCTTCTTCTATTCAGTGTTTGTTAGCTTCTGTTAGCTTCTTGGCGCAGCTCCGTTCTCCTGCTACTGGTAGCTAAAATCACGATACCCTCACTGTGTATCCCTCTGAAAAATGAACCCATTTAAATAAAGAAATCCCTCCATGTGTGATACCACGATAGAGAGCCTTCATTTTATAGCGTTAACACGGTGCTGTAAGTGGTCCGGTATGAAACGGGTGATAGAACAACACAGCACTTTTAAATTTCAATAATTAGAATGCAGAAATTGTTTCCGTTGTTTTAAAAGGTTTATGTCAGTCTGCCTTTTCCCCACCGATACGCTTCCCGACCGCCCTGCACCTTAGGGGCTTAAAAAAGAAAGAAAAGAAGAAAAAAAAACGACGCCCACATTGCGCAAAACTCTGAAACAGGAGAAGCGGGACATAAAACGGAGCGACGAACTAGATGTGAATTATGGCATAAAAACAGAGAATCTGACGCTGAACAGTGAAAAATCAACACATGATGTGAAACATGATGATTAGACGGCGCAACAGGTGATGAGTGAAGATTACTGATGGTCAATAAACGATAAAATAAATCTAGCAACAGGAAATAAACTAAAGTGGACATAGCAATAAACCAAGAGAGGATAAAACTAATCAAATTAAACTAAATAGAAATGAATGAAGAACAAAATGCGAGATTAAACTAAGAAACTACAGTAAATACAGAGGAATAAACTGGTATGGCAAGACCTTTAGAGCAATAATTAATACAGAGACTGTATGGCAAGAATAAACAGACACTATTTCCAGATAAAAGGTAAAATAATATTGTTGAAGTGTCATGGGTTTGTTGAGACCACATCTAGTACTGAGAATAAATATATCTTACAGATCATAACAGTAAAGAACTTATCACTTATTTATGTTTTTAATTAGATTTAATATATTTATTTCTTCAATATAGAATTTGATTAAGAACCAGATTTGTTCTTTGTAATTTCTGTCCAGTAAAACTATTAATCTATAATCAATAGACAGGTTTATATAAAGATATAATCCATGTTTCTGTATCATATTTGTATGGCATTAAAAGGACCTGGAACTTTAGTTTTTCCACTGAAAGCTCTGGTTTGAACAATAAATGCCATGTGGGTGAAGTTTTATGGATGATACTCTGATGTCCCATTCTCCTGAAGGCAGCACAGAGCTGCACCACCAGAAACTGACAAACACTGAAGAAAAGAAGAGTTATGATTAATGTAGTTACAGTTCTATCCATGTTTTAATGTTGCAGAACTCAGTCAAAGTTTAAACTGGCATGTTGAACATCTTTTATCTGGTCATTTTGTGGAAAATTTAACAACTAGAAAATGGCACAAAATAAGAATATATTTTCCACTCTGGCTGCTGTTAGACCTACCAATTTTAACTTGAAAGTTATATTTTCAAACTTATATGATTTATTGTTGATGATGAGAAGATTAAACACTGTTAAGGACTTGCAGATGAGTTAATTTGTTCCCATGTTATAGATGGGGAGCAAATCATTTCATGTGGGAAAAATTATTGGTCCCCACCTCATAACTTTGGCAAATAAAGAGTAAATATTACCATATTTACAGGATTTGTTATTCATGAAGAGAAGATTAAACACAGTGAAGGACTTGCAGGTTAATTATTTTTTCCCTTGTTTTAGGGGAGGGAACAGATTATTTCAGGTAGCTAAAAAATATGGTTCCCCCCAAGTAACTTTGGCAAAATCACAGGATTTGTTGCTGATGAAGAGGAGACTAAGCACAGTTAGACATTGTGAAAACATAATTTGCCCCCATGTTATGGAGGGGGAACAGATTGTTTCAGGAAGCTAAAACAATTCGTTGCCCCCTCAAAACTTCAGGAAGTAAAAAGCAAATGTTTCCAAATACACCGAATTTGTTATTGATAAAGAGAGATATAAGCACACACTTGTGAAAAAATTTATTTGTCCCCATGTTATAGAGGGTAATGGATTATTTCAGGCAGCTAAAATAGCTAAAATATATGGTTCCCCTTAATAACTCTGGCAAATAAGGAGCAAATATTTTCAAATTTACAGGACTTATTGTTGATGATGAGAGCAATAACCACAGTTAAAGACTTGCTGGTAAATTAATTTGTTCCCATATTATAGAGGGGGAAAGGATTATTTCAGGTGGCTAAAATATATGGTCTCACGTCAACAGTCCGTCGATCTGAACAAAAATATCCTGCAGTGCAGTGCTGAGGCATCTGGTGCTGTTTTCTTTTAGCCAAGTAGGAGGGACCATAGACATGAATACGATCCACATATTCATGTCTATGGAGGAACGACTGCTCTGGGCTCTGGCGCTGTATTTCCTGCGCAAGAGCAGCCAATGTGGGGTCTATTCATTATTATATATATGATCCTCCCTGCGTCTCCTCTTTAAAAAAAAAATTACAAACCAAAATCTGTAATTAATTTATATATTTTGAGTTGTTTAGATTACTTTAGTGACTGATAAACTCTCCCATTAATTTGAGTAATTAAGAACACACCGGGTGCTTGATGGAGGTTTATTGTTTTGGGCAAATATTTGGTGTGATGACGGGACATTTTTGTAAAAAAAAAATGTTTTTATCACTTTTTGAACTTGAAACGTCAGATTAAGTTAACTTTCATTTTCAACTAAGCTGAAAGAGACTTTTAGCAATTATTTTGTCGATATTTTTACAAAAAATAAAGCCAATGTATTTTTTCAAACAATCAAGTCGGAAATGCTTGCAAGAATCAAATCAAATGCTACCACCCACGGCCTTTGTTGGAAATGTTTGGTTTTGGAACCTAGAAGGCCGCTACAGTGTGTGTGTCTGATGAGAACGCATTTGTAAAAACGTGAAAAAAGTGTGAACTTCGCTGAAACACATGTGCCCTGGGTGGTGCGGAGCCGCAAGGAGACGCACCACCCAGTGAGTCGTGAGTCTCCTCCCACTGGGTGGTGCGAGGAGACTCGATCCATGTTTCACCATATCTGATGGGGAAACATGTGTGGACATGTCCCCACTGGGGACATGTCCCCACTGGGGACATGTCCACACCAGTCCTTCAGGAAGTTAAGCCTTCAGTGCATATGCAATGAATTTCAATGAAGTTAAATTTGATTTAATGGTTTAGTTCATTTAGTTTAGTTCTCTTAGTTCATTTACATCTTGGGCCAATTCTAAATGTGATCAGCTTTACTTTGTGCTTTTAGATCCACTAACTGATTATTTGATTTGGATTTAACAAAAATGCTAATAATTGATATTTACAGTATTTTAATTTTAGTTTTTGGATTTGTTGTTTAAAGTCTACAGTTGTGGGTTTAAGTATTGTTGGCAATGTCTTCCAGTTACATAATTACCCAGCAATATTTTACATTTCCTGTCAACATCTTTTAATACAAAAACATAATGTTGCCTCCATCCCAAGACCAGAAAACCTACTAAGGCCTTAGTAGGTTTTCTGGGGAAAACCCTACACCATCATTGTATTTTATTAGGGTGTTGCTGACTGATTCTGCATGTGGGTTAAACAACTCCCTATGAACATGACATTTAGGATGTGTAATGCATAATGCAGTGACATTATTGTTATTCACTGCATACACAAATTGTGTGTGGAAAATGTCTTTAAAAACTACGGAAAGACAGGAAAAACTTTGGGTTTTAAATGAGCAAGAATATCCTGAAAGGAGAGCAACTTGGTGAAACTTGTCAAAAAGAAGTCTAGAAGGAAAGATCTCTGAGGGTCTTTCCTTCAAACAGCTGCCTTCAAACAACAGATGTTTAAGAACTTCAGAATTTTCAATCAGAAATGACAGTAAAGCCTGGTTAAAGTTCCAGTCTCCTGAGCCATGCACCATGTCTCGCTGTTTCACTGGTCTTAAAACCTGGACCCAATGACTCTGACAGTCTTGCCAAGGCAGATTAGAGGTAAGCAGTGATTAATTTCCCAGTAGCAAACAATTCCAGATATATTTGATTATATTTTTAAGAAGCTTATGCATTTTCAGTCTTTGTTGATATTGTAGAACCATGTCAGTGTTGTAGCTACTGTGATGACTGATTGAGAAGATGCATGTGTGCAAGTCAACAAGGATGAGACAAACATTTAAGCGAATGTTGAGCTTACGTGATGTTCATGAAGTGCATCATTCTAACTTTTGCTTTGTATCTCCTTTCCAACTGTAGAGAGGATCTTGTAGTGAACACCTGATTGACAACATATGAGTCTCAAGCTCATAAGTGGTAACTTTGAAAGCATGTCCATGTTGCTCAAGATGTTGCAATGATAGTCACTTGATTTACCCTGAGTGTAAGAACCCTAGACTTAAAGTTAACTGTTAGCATAATTCAAATAATCATGTACAGTGTAAATCAAAGCTTTGTACTTACATCATCCCCAGGACATGGCTGGAAATCATACTCTGTATTTGAACTCAAATCCTGTCTCATCACCCAAACTGGTTCCTTTGGTTCGTCTGGTGTATAAGGGGATCTTATAGTTCTCGTCTTCACCTCTTCAATAGCCTCCCTAATGTCCTTAATGACCAAAGAGATAGCATCTGCCTTCTCCTGGCTATTCTTTATTGATAAAGTCTCAGTCACAGAACAATTCAGAACCTGGTGTGTGACTGAGTCCTCCTGGGTTGCGGCTTCGCAGTTTTTGTTTGAACTGATTTGAGTTGTATGTTCAGAATGATCCTTTAGGGACAGTTTTTTAGCTTTTGCTTTGCTTCCAAGATTTGGAGGGTTGACCTCAGTTACAGATTGTTCATTGTCCTCATCCAGTTCACAGCTATCAGTGCTTCGGTACTGGGCAAACTCTGCATCCTTTTCTGGGCTGTCTGACTCACCATCTGAGCGCTGGGTATAGTGACGCAATCTTGAGCCAACAGCCTTCTTCAAATAGTGATACCTATCTTTACTTTGCAATTGCTGAATGCTGATTTTTCTCTGATTTAGAGACTGATTTTCATTTGAAAAAGATGTAAAAAGTGAAGCTGGAACATCACAGATTTCTTCATAAACTTGGTCAGAGAATGAATAGATCTCATACAAATCAGTATATACATTTTCTGAGTTTTCACAAGCTGCACAAATAGCTTGGCCTGCAGAGTAGTTAATTGGTTTGGAATAGACATTGCTGGTGTAGTCAGCATTCAGCATCTCATCTGTTTCATTTGGTCTTTCAGGATCTTGACTGTCTTGCATGAGGTTGCATGTCAGAGGCAGAAATTGAGAGGGGGTGTCATTAGGTGGATAAGGATGTTGCTGTTCAGTCATAGCACTTTCTCTGTTTCCTTTCTTTCTATATTTTTCTTGGGGGACGTGGGTCCTCACCTGATCTTTTAACACTGATTGTTCCTCATTTACTGGCATTAGCCCCCGACCACTATTTGTCTGCTGTGTATAGGGGGATCTCTCTGCATCTCCCTGTTTCCACAATATTTGCCTCTCCCACTTATCTTTCATCTGGGCTTTAGTCTCTCCTTGCCTACAATAAGATCTCCCTGCTGACTTGGTGACAGGATAAGTCATCTGTGGTTGAGGAGTTTGGAGGTCCATGTCTACCTTCTGTGGTCTGCACTGATCAGGAAACCTAAGTCTTCCACCATTACTTTCTGCAGTTGAGGTTTCATAGCATCTAATGCATTTCTCTTGGTTTCCCAGGTTACAGTGTTGGCCATTTTGGCACATGTTCTGATGACAAAATCTGGTGTCCATGTCTTCCATTGTTCCCTCGTGAAGTTTTGATTTCTGGTGGGTTTTTGGTATCTGGTGGACTTAATGGTGTGGAAAAAACTCTCACCACACAACCCAAAGACATTGGAAAAAAAACTGAAAAGAGAAAAGAGAAAACATTTTCAGATACAACATAATAATCAAGACTTTGATTTCATAGGACACCCAAGTTAGTCTTTCATCCACTGCATGCCCTGCTGCACCTCTTACAACAGTTGTATACCTGTGAATTCTGAAATAATCAACAAACCCCACCAGCATAACAAATGACTCTGACTAACTTGTCCAGAATAGAGAAACATCTAGCTAAACACAAGTTGATGATTTGTGGATTAAGGGGAAATTGAATATTTCACTATCTGTTTCTGAACACAACATAGCCTGGCTATGGGTGCTTTGTTTGGACTAATTTTAGATCACATGAATAAATGTCAACTTTCTGTTTTAGTCAAAAAATGGGAAAATCAATTGACTGAACGACATTTTAATGCCTGAGTTGAGCCAGCCTGGTGCATCTTCATATTTAAGGTATTTGTTACGATTTAGAAGTAGAAGTGCCAGGGGTGTTGTGGTGGTGCAGGGGTAAAGCACAACCCACGTAAGGAGGCTGTAGTCCTCGGCGCAGCCGTTGCAGGTTTGAGTTCAATTACCTTTGCCACATGTCTTGCCCCCAGGGCCGGCCCAACCCTCCATGACTCCATGGGGCCCTAAGTGAAATTTGGTTTTGGGGCCCTCTAGTTCTGCTAACAATGTCCACTGGCTGCACTCAGCAGTCCGATCATTAGAACATTCACATACCTGCTATAAATGTATTGCATCTCTGGTAGTGCTGTTTACATTATATACATGTATAATAGGATACATTTATTGGCCAACTGATTTATCGACCAGTCGATTTCTGGGTGCCAATTTCCTTAATTTTGGGGGATTGTGATTGGCCGATACTTACATGTGAAGCTGATCTTTCCCCCTAATCTTATCTTCGTCAGCAAAGGTTTAAAGATCAGCCTCTGTCCTCTTCTGCTCTGCAGTGAGAGGTTTGATTTACAGACCGGCCCACAAAGTCAGGTCTGCACGTTTACAGTTAACAATATTCACCCCATTGTTGCCAACTCACCGACTTTTTTGCTATATTTACATTTCAGACAAAAAATTCATATCAACCAAAATCAAAATTGGCGGGTCAGGCTTTTTAAAGATCGGTAACCAGGGATCGGCCAGAAAACTGCAATCGGTGCAGTCCTACACACATATTCATGACATTCTACGATTAAATAAATTTCTCTTAAGTGTTACTCCAATAGCTAAAATTTTAACCGTTCAAGCTAATTTTCTATTAGCAACTTTACAAATCTTTTACATTACATACCAAGGCACGGCAGCTCAAATTACAGGCGAAGCGTGCGGTACCTACCGGGGGCCACGAGCAATTTTTTTTCTTTTTATCCATAAAATAATTATTTATATTATGATTTATTTACATTATCAAATATATATTATTGTAAAAACAAATCACTTCGTGGTGAAATTGTGTGTTTATGATATTATTTTTAAAAAGCAGCTCCACTGAAGGGGCCTCTTCGCTGCTCCGTCTGTCAGTTTCCTTTGCCTTGGCCCTGCTTCCCCCTTTCATTACCCACTTTTCTGTGTGATCACTTCAAATAAATCCAACTAGAGCCAACAAAAACTCTTAAAAAGGAAATAGAAGAGCCAGAATGTACTTATTTAGAAGCAAGATCAAGTGACATTGTGTCAAATTAAAGAAGGTGCTAGAAAACTGGGGGCATGACCCAAAAAAGTATATTTTTAATGTAATTCAATATTAAAAGTGGCAGTTCTATGCCAAGGCTTTAAAATAAATATTTTAAAGGGGTACAATTCTGTCAATTGGCCTTCAATTTTCCTTTTTAACAGCTGGCGTAAAGTACTTAGCAAAAAGGTGAGTTCACAACTAATGAATAAATCCTTTCCTAATAAGACAATATTTTGTCCAAATCATCCAATGGCCATCTCCAGATGTCATTAGGTGAACTCCCTGGAGATGTCACCACTACATCACTAGGCAACAGAAAGACACATAGAAAAGACAACCACACATGTTCACACTTAAGGGTGGTTTGGATAAAAAAAAAAGTTAGCTAAAATAATAGAGTGGAAAGAAGTCAGACTACCTGGAGAGAAATCAGACTTTCAGGACTCTGGGGTTTTGGGATTTTGTTTATTTCTGTTTTACTAAGATCTTACATCCGTCCCTGTCTCAGGTCAGAGTCCCATCCTGAATGGAATCCTCCACCATCGTTCCCATTCCTAAAAACAATCACCATCACCTGCCTGAACGACTACTGACTAGTGACCCCATTGGTGATGAAATGTTTTGAAAGACTGGTTAAGAGTCACATCTTGGCGTTCATTCCTCACACCTTTGATACACACCAGCTTGCTTATTCATTTTTCTTTTCAATCCTTATTTTGGACAAGTAAGGAAAATCTATTGGCACATCAGCCCCACCAAGATTTTTTTTTCCACCACTTGCCACTGGGCAGCACATACTGTACCACGATGCAGCTCAGACACATTGCAATACACAAACACAATAACACACACAGACGCGTAAGCATATTTCTTGCCATTAAAGACAACTCATAATCACAGCATCATACAGTCTTTCAGCGCCAATATTAGATTATCTATCTATCTATCTATCTATCTATCTATCTATCTATCTATCTATCTATCTATCTATCTATCTATCTATCTATCTATCTATCTATCTATCTATCTATCTATCTATCTATCTATCTATCTATCTATCTATAGGGATAGATAGAGACTTAGGTCTAGCTTTCTGAAACAGCATCTATGAAAACTAAGCTGCGCCTGACAATAACAAAGCTTGAGGCCGATTCATCATGTTGAAGGATTTCAAGGGAAACCAGCTCGTCGTCGTGAATAGGATGTTCTAGCTTTGCAGTCAGTTTGGATCTGAGGATAGTCAATCTTCGGAAAGCCAGCGAATATTTTTCTGTAACTGCTCCGTTAATCAGCAATGTGGGCGGCGAAAGAAACCCTTCTCAAAGAACACAGCTTGTTGGGATTTTCACAGATTTTAGGTCTATTAGACAGTGAAAGAATTTCAGTAGATTTTTTGGACAAACTCACCAGCTGTAAGGAGGAATGTTAGCAGCGTGTAGCGGTTTATTCCACCACCAACACGCGGTTGTCCATCATCCACGAAGCGACTGCTATGTGGAAGAGAGAGGGGGGGGGGGGCAGCGGTGGGGGGAGCGGGGAGCGGGGAGCGGGGAGCGGTGGGGCAGCGGGGGGGCGAGCGGGGAGGGGCTGCTGTCTGTCTTCCAAGCTCTCTTTATGATGCACGGATCAAAACTGCGGATTGCACCTATATGCTTAAGTAGCCACTGCTCGTTTATATGAAAGGTGTTGCCTTCGTATTATTATATTATTTTTGATAGCTATATGAACATAACACATAGCATATCAACCAAATAAATGTCAAGTTAATGTTTTCACAAATAATCTGCAGGAGGAACAAGAGGCAATTAAATACCCAGGTGAAAAAACGTATACTTTAGTATACTTCAAACATACTTAAATTTGTGAAAGTACATTTTAAGTATACTAATTATTATTGTAATAATTATTATACTAATTACTACCTATAAGTATATCTGAAGTATACTAAAAATACACTTGTACTAATTTCGAAATTAGCACATTAAACACACTTAAACATAATTGTACCAAAATACACTTTTAATATATTAAATAAAAGTATATTTTAAGTCAACAAAATATGAATGAATATATATGAATTTTTAAGTGCCTTAATAATCTTTTACTATTTATTAAAATTACATACAATAAAAAAAGGATAATCATGATGTAATTTTTAAGAAAGTACCCAATCAATTTTCAGATGTGTGATGTAAAACCTTATAAACATCATTAGCTCCAGTTCATACTCCAGACCAGATGGTGGCGGTGTTGCACACTTTCATTTATTTAAAAAACGCCACAAAGAAAAGAAAAAACTTGAACGCAGGGAAGATAACAGACGCTGTTCAAATTCGCCATTTTTACTCGCATAATATTGCCTTAAAAGTAGAGAAGGCCTTGACAATAGTTACTAATTTAGTAAATTCAAGCTGGTGACGTCCTAGTCCGAGTTAGACGACAACACAACTGGACAACAACGGATGGAAATGAAATGTGTGTCACAAAAGGAGCCAGAAGGGACGAAGACTGCTAACGTGTTGCTAGCTGGTGGTAAGTTTGCTTATTAATTATCTTCATTTAATTATAAACAGTGCAGTAAAGATATATAACATATGTTGGTTTCATAAATAATTATTTTATCAATTTTATTGATAAAATTGATAACGTTTATCAATAAAATTAATAAAATTTTATTGATAAAGTAAAATGTTATAAATAAAATTTATTCAATAAATTTTATTTTATAAAATGATTGCTATAATGACTACTATAGCAATCATTCAGCTTCATGTTATAACTGCATGAAGGTTGTTTGATGCGACATACTTTTATTCATAAACTAAACCTGGTTTTAATTAAACTCCATAAGACAGAAAGACTTTGATATTGTGAGGTTGTTGTTCTAACTCGTTCATCAATGTTTTTATCTTTAACATATGTTTGCAGTCTAACTAAGCAAATGAAGATGAAAGAGGAAGCCAGAGAAATCAGGTGTTAGAAAACCTAAAGACTTTCTGTCTCAGAAGAAGCTTTGACTCCACCAGGTCACCAACCAGCTCTGAGGATGAACCTCCACATTGTCTTCATGATGTAAGTTTGTTTTTTCAATGAGGAGCTAGCTACATTTTCAACAACAAAAACTGGTGTGTTACCAATGTTACCAACACCAAGTGCTCAATAAACATGATTTGATTTAAAAGAATTTTCCCCCTTGTTAATCTAACATTTCTCTTTCATACATTTTATTTGTTGTTGTCTTTCAGGGCCCTGTGATGGACTGGTGACCTGTCCAGGGTGAACCCTGCCTCTCATCTAATGACTGCTGGAGATGGGCACCACCAGCCCCCCTCACCACTCTGCAAGGATCAGTGTGTTCAGATCATGGATGAAAAAATTTTAAGGTATTTTGTCTCCTTAAGTCCACACTTAAAACGGCTTCATAGTTAATGCCAACATCAACTGATTCTATGACACTGATGACTATTTTTTCTACTTTTAACATAAACAGGCAAAGAAGACATACAGAAATGTTTTTCCACCCCAGGCATCCGGTCACAAACATCATCAGTTCTGATGATGTCACATACATGGTGAGTCCACAACGTCTTAAAATTGTAAGTATTATCTTTTTATTTGCCATTTTTCTGTTCTCTTTAAAATACAAATGCTTTCTCTGTTTAATTGTTCTATTGTTCTTTTTTGTAGGTTTTTCTAAGGTGCAGTGGTGCAATGAGTGGGAATGTTCTGTCGTTGATCCTCACTTTATGTTTTATTGTCACACTTACATTTTCATGTTCATGTGTTCACTTTTGATGTGTAAACTGATCATTTATGTAAAGTTCAAGTTGTGAGTAAAATTGGACAATTTTAAAATGTCTAATAAAACAATATTTGAATTAATTAATCTTCTTATGTAATTTTAGCCTAAAGCAATGTAAATACTGTAGTGTAGTTATGCATGTAATGTACAAAATAGGAAAGTAGGAATAAAGACTTTCACGAGTAATTAAAATTGTAATTTATTATCAATAGCAAGAAATCAAAAATAAAAATAAAGTGTAATTTAAATACATTACTAATATATTAATAGTATATTTAAAATATATTTGAAGTATACAAAATATATATTTTTAATATCATTCTGACAATTATTTTACTCAAAATATAATAATTATATCAAATATAATAATAAAGCTCTGAAATATATTTAAAAAGTATACTTTAAGTACACTTGAAGTTGTTCCAAAAAAGTATGTATAGTATACTAAAATATACTATTAGTTGTAATTTAATACTATTTAAATACTACTAAAGTATACTAAGCACAAAATTAGTTGTTCCAAAATAGTACAGTTTAAGTACATCGATAAAAGTATACTAAAGTATGTTAAAATTTAGTATACTTTTTTTCATCTGGGTATTCTCTCCATTTCACCCGTAAATTATTTTAAAAAGAACAAACAACAAAACTCATTCATCCATTCATCTAGTATATTCTGCTTTATCCTTCATGGTCATTGGGAGAGAGGGAAGGATACCTGTCAGGACTCTGGGTTTTTGGGTTTGGTTTTACTTTTGCACCTTTATCATTATGTTTTAGTTCACTTTAGTTTCGCCCTCCATTGTCATTTTAGTTTTGTTTTAGATTTTAGATTGTTTTTGCTTTGCTTTCCTTTTTCAGCCCCCCTGTAGTATCTCTATCTGTTTATTTTTCATCCTAGTTTATTTCTTAGATGTCTGAGTTTATGTATATTTTTCTTTATTGATTCTAGCTAAGTTATTTCTTTAGTCCTATTCCTTAATTCAGCCTTTCTGTAGTGTTTCTAGTAATGTTTATTTCTTAGTTATTTCATCACCCCAGGCTCAGTTATTCTTGCATGTCTGAGTCCAGGTGTATCTTTAGTGATTCCAGTCAAGTTATTTCTTTGTAGGTCCTCTCAGCTCACAGTGATCATCTCCAACTATTCCCAGATGTCAGATTTTTTTCACCCTTTGCTGGCTCCATTTCAATTAAGTTTATTTGTGTAGCATATTTCAGCAACAATGCAGTTTCAAAGTGCTTTACATAATAAAATCACACAAATATAGTCATAAAATACACCATAATCAACAATTGAGAAAACTGGTAACAAACATTACATTTTGATGAGTGCCGTCATCAAAATCATTAATACACATGAACAAACTATTCTCAGAAGAGTGTTTGTCTTCAGAAGTGGCTAAAATAAAATGAACATTGACCAACATATTTGATGTGTGTTGATGATGACACTCATCAAATGTAATGTTTGTTACTGCTTTTCTCAATTGTCGATTATGGTGGGTTTTTTTATGACTTTATGATTTTGTGATTTTATGATGTAAATATCTGTGAACTGCACTGTTGCTGAAATGTGCTACACAAATAAACTCCATTGATTGTCTGAAATGGAGCCAGTAAGAGGAAAATCTCTGACATCTGGGAATACTTTGAGATGATGCTCACAATAAAATTCTTCTTAAATAACAATAATTAACCCTCCATCTCTCCCAATTTCTCGCCTTCTGCAAAGTTCCACTATTATTTGTAGTTTGATTAGCAAAGATATATCAGTCTTGCACAGCAGAAACGAATTCAATGATGTTGCAAGACTAAAATTCTGCATGTAGCTACATATAAGGGATGAGAGTCAATTAGAAATCCAAGAAAAAGCGAACGCCCAAAGTAGTGCTGAACTAAGACATTAAAACATCAAACGTCTTTATAATCAAATCAGTCTATGACATAAAAGAAAACCCAACACAACCACTGATGGTCAACATATACCAGGATTAGATTGGCTACAAATCATTTTGATAATTAAAACATGACAATTAAATATGGTTTCATTGATTCTCCTGTTACTAAACATGAGTTTGATGAAAACTTTGTGACAATATTGCATTTTCTTATTTTTGGAAGTATGATCCAACTGGGGCTGCACAGTGGCGCAGTTGGTAGAACTGTTGCCTTGCAGCAAGAAGGTTCTGGGTTCGATTCCCAGCCCCGGTCTTTCTGCATGGAGTCTCCATGTTCTCCCTGTGCATGGTGGGTTTCCTCCCACAGTCCAAAAACATGACTGTCAGGTTAATTGGCCTCTCTAAATTCTCCCTAGGTGTGAGTGTGTGTGTGTGTGTGTGTGGTTGTTTGTCCTGTGTGTCTCTGTGTTGCCCTGTGACAGTCTGGTGACCTGTCCAGGGTGACCCCGCCTCTCGCCCGGAACGTTAACTGGAGCAACCCTCCTGACCCACTGAGGGACAAGGGTGTAAGAAAATGGATAGATGGATGATCCAACTGAGTGATCAGGTTAGTTTCACCAGCAGATGTCACTAGCGAGGGATGAATGAAGCATCGAGTAATGAACACTTTTGCAAACCAAGGGCCGGAAAGCTTCATTGCTTCATGAGGCTTCCTCTGTCCATCACTGCAGAGCCTCAGCTAGCTGCTAGCTCCTCACTTCAGCGGCTCTAACAGAGCCTGTCCAGCACTGCTGTTACTCCTCCTACACTTTGGACTGAACCATTGTTCCATTGTTCACATGGGTGTAAACCCCTGGGATTTACACCCATGGGTTTACCTTAAATTCTGTTATTTGTAGCTGCATCTTTAATTGCTTACTATTGAGGTATTACTCAATAGTAATACCTTTGCGATTATGCGCCACCGGCTGCCGCCATTGTTAATTTTTTTCCGGCCACATGGTGACGCCAAAGTCCTCATACGTTACCTTGAGCCAGAAAGCCCTCTCTGCTCATGGTGTTTCATTGAGGTTGTGTCAAATAATGTAACATTTAAATTTTGTTATTTGTATTATGTTATGTAATTGTATATTCACATATGGATGCTTGAGTTTTTTTATTATATATCTTTGAGTTTGCATTAGTTGAACGTCTATTAATGTAATATCTTTGGCCTGATGGCACTTTATTTGTTATTACAGACTGTTGGCAACAATGAGCATCAAGGTGAAAATGACACAGTTCATGTCAACAGTTAAAGAGAAAGTTTCCTGTCCTCCATCCTGTATCTTTATTGATACACCTTGGCTGCAAATACCTAAAGGACCTATTCTTGTGGAAATGGCAGCGGACAGAGGTGCAGTGACTTCTCCAGTATGGGATACCAAAACTGACATAATTAAAAATAGAAGCAGAAATCACATTTTTTGTTTTTCCTTTTCCTTAAACGTGTTTTCGTCAAGAAATGAAAATATCTTGAATGCTTTTCTTTCATTAGCTGTACTCACAAAAGTAAGAATAAATGCTTTGAAACAACAGTCTGTCTATAGTTGGTTTGTGAGCTGTTTTACTGAAATACATTAACTTTTCATTAATATTCTAAACGATCAAATAGGAGGGTAGTTGAAAAACAAACATCAGCTTTAACTTACCGTGCAACGTCCGGGCAAACGGAGGACTCCCGAACCAAAGCTCCAACCAGAAGTCAACGTCAGCAGCCGACTAGTCAAAACTATGAAAAACCTGACGGTGAACCTCTGAGTCCATGAGACCCACTGAGTAAACACACTTTCTGTCTGAGCATCCACAAAAAAAAGGAATTATAACATTATTTTCTAACAAAGTTGCTAAGCTCCACCTCGCTGATGAACTGCAAGGCATCTTGCAGCTGTGAGGCTAACCAACCAATCAGCAGAAACTGAGCCTGACCACACCGCCCCTCATTTGCATTTAAACATTCCTTGAAGACAACACATGCACAAGGAAAAGTAAGAAGAGGAAACAAGGCAATGTCAAACAAACGCTTGTACAAGGAAAAGACAAAACAAATTATGTAAATTTTGTGATGTGAAATTTAAAGAAAGCACAAAAGAAAATATATACATTTCTTGACAAAAACACATATATAAGGAAAAGGAAAAACAACAGATTTCTTGATGAAAACGCATGTGCAAGAAAAAGGAAAAACAAAACATAAATTTTTGGATGAAAATGCACATGCATGGAAAAGGCAAAAGAAATATTTCCAATTCTTGATGAAAACATGTTTTCACTCTCTGAAGTGGAAAAACAAAAATACATTTGATTTCTGCTTTTATTTTTAATTATGTCAGTTTTGGTCCTCCATACCCCAGCTCCTTATTTAATCATATAGGCAATGATTAATGCTAACTTCACTGCTGAACTACAGCTCAGTTGAGCTGACGGCCATCGGAGACAGTTCCACTGTTCAATAAGTTCTCAAAATTCAGATGGTCTCCATGGTCTCTTCTCCCGATGTGAAAACGAAGACTGTCCTGAGACACAACCCTGAATAATAGCTAGTGCTTTGGCTTTATACTTTGTAGGTAATGCCTATGTCACTTTTTGCATGAACCTTTAAAATGAACTCCTTTTACTGGAAAATTCTCCTTTTTTGCCATTGAAACTGTTGTGAAAGATTCCCCACAATCTTTGTACTCTGTCCAAAACAACTTCTTTTCTCAGACATCTTTGTCATTTTCTGTCCCTTATCTTACCAATTAACGCATCTTATACATTTGGAATTAAAACCTTATTTAAATGACAAAGACTTGCTTTGTTTAACACATTACTTCCCAATTACTGAAATGATTGTTCAATATTAATTCATTATGGACATTTGTAGCATTGAATTCACCAGTTATCAACAATCATCTGACTGCTCACAATTTAAACTCGTCAATTATATAACCTGTACAGCTTAGATCAACTTTCCATCATTTTAACTTTTCCATGTTTACAACTTATGATAAACAGAAAAAGATTAAAGCATTTGCCACAAGACAAAACAGAACATGTTCATGGTTTGTACCGTGCATCGGTTTGACGTTTCCTTAGTCATTTTTCCTTGTATTACTAGTTTCAGGTTGACTTCTAAAAACCTAATACTGAATTGGTCCTACAAACTATCCGTTTTCTCTCATCAACTCTAATAAATCTACGTAGATGACTAACAATATCTACAGACGAACATGCCTCTACTTCTGTAAATGTCTGTCACCATTAAGTCTACATTATAGTGAATGCTCCTAGATTATTTAATACCACCAAAAATCATAATTAGTTATATTAAAACCATCAAATCTGGTCTTACTTCCCCCAAATACTTATTTCTTACACTTGTCCCACCCTGGGATTACATCGCCCTAACATTATGTCTCTCAATATCCATATGAGAAAGGAAGAATCTCAGTGACCGTTAAAAAGGTTACATTAATCTGTAAAGAATAAAACTTTGATTATTTACTGGAGAAGGATAAGTAAATACTTAACTTTAAAACATAAGAATGTTTTCTCTAAGAGCACACACACAAAAGTACTTCCCCAAAGTCTCTGCACTCTGCAGTCAGGAAACTGCAACTTTCTCAATGCCCTGTTACTATGGAGACTCAGAAGTGATTTTACAATCTCCTGCTCATTGTCACTCAAGATTTACACACAAAACAGCTGAATACTTACTCAATAACTGCAATGACTTTTAATGACCCTTTTAATAAAGGGCAGGGGGGCTGTCAAATCTCAGATGGATGGCAGAGAAGCATTCAGAGGAAGACCAGCTTTTGACACTGTATAAAAATGACTACCTACATTGCTTCTTTGCTTCAGTTAAACACCCATCAAATGCCTCATTTAAATGCTAAACAGCAACAAGATGTAAATTAACACTGGCTGTTATTGGCTCCATTTTACTTAACTGATGTGTTAAAATGTGACTTACACTGTAGTATTTTTTTTTAAGGTTTTGTTGGCTCTAGAGGCCTTTATTTGAAAGTTGTTTGACAAGAAACAGGGTAAAGAGAGCAGGGGAAGACATGTGGCAAATGTCACCAGGCTGGGAATCGAACCTGCAACCACCACCATGAGGACTATGGCCTTAGTATGTGGGTCATGCATTTCCCCTGCACCACCACAGCTCCCTGACACTGGCCACTAAATTTGGCATGATATAAAATACATTTTTAAAATACATTTTCAAAAAGAAAAACATGAATGGAAACAGAAATTCTTTAATGTCTAATTTCCTATTAAATTTCTTAATAGAATATGATTTAAAATTTAATCAGCCCAGGACATGGCTGCTTTGGGCTCAATTCAATTCAAAAAGACTTCATTACGGTAAAGGAAAATTAAATATATTGTAGCTGTTGATAGCTTTGGAAGGCAGAATTTTCTGTAATGGTCTGTATGAAGAAGCCATCCATCCATTTTCTTTACACCCTTGTCCCTTAGAGGGACATGGGTGATGCAGGAGGTGCTGCTGCCTCTCCAGCTAAACTTCCGGGCGAGAGGCGGGGTCACCTTGGAAAGGTCGCCAGTCTGTCACAGGGCAACACAGAGACACACAGGACAAACGACCACACACTCACACACACACTCACACCTAGGGACAATTTGGAGAGGCCAATTAACCTGACAGTCATGTTTTTGGACTGCGGGAGGAAACCGGAGTACCTGGAGAAAACCCACCCTGTATGAAGAAGCCTCCAACTGAAAACACTGTTGTTTGACATTCTGATGTCTGCACAGTTCTTCATTCATGAAAAGGGGTATTACAGAAAAGACCAAGCCTAAATATGCAAAGCTTTCAGATTTAACATTTTGAAAACCATATATCATGTTTCTCCCACATCACAGTTTTACACTACTACATTGAGTTGGCTTCATCAAAAAATCCCCTCAAACTAAAATTACAAGTGGGTAAACTTTTTATTGTAAGCTCTTTAACATGACTTTGCTATTATGTTTACCACTATTAAAAAACAAACCAAAGAATATATTGTACATACATTAGTAAAATGTTCAAGGTCAAAAACATGTATGCAATATTTTCCATCAGATTTGAAAATACAGTGTGAACAGCTGAAAAGTAACAAAAAAAATTCCAGGTGATATCGCTTCCAGTAGTCTGCTATTTGACATAAAAAAATTAAATAAACTGCAAAAAGTTAACAATTCATTTCATTATTTTACTTTTCCGTTCCATTTGGCTATTTTGAAACTTCACACTATGTCTAATGACTGTTAGTAAAACCAATTCTTCTTCGTCCACTTTCTCATCTGATTCTATTCTGCTACACAAACAACTTCACATAATTTTTGCCTGCACATATGAAGAGAAACAGAAAATTGATCTAAGGCCTGGGCAGACAAATAAAAAAAGACAATTTACTGTCAGACACAAACAGGGTCTATGTAGACAGAACAAGTGGCTCAGATCACTAAACAGGATTCTGAAGAATAACCTCAAACTGATCGATCTTGCACACTGCCTCCTCGTGGAAGATAGTTCTGAATGTAACTCCATGTTAATATACACCTCATTTTAATTATAACTACAGAGAAGTAAGTTATTCCTAAATCAATATCTAAAGGCCACTTTAGTGTTGAATGTATGGGCCTAGATCTTATATGTCTAAAGACTGTGCACTAATGACAGTATCTAACCACTTTTTGTATGCCACAGCATAGTTGTTCTGCTCAGCATTACAGCAACTGTTCAGTATGCTGTTAACAAAGGTGTGTTCATTTTGTAGGGTCAGAAGGTTGGGCAGAAGGATTCCTCTCCTTAGACGTTTGCTGTCATGGTCAGGCAAGGACACCCTATCCACCTCCATAGGAACACTCACATGTTTATGTCTGTCCACACTCTTCCCCTGGCTGCCACTGGGCTCATTGATACCAGTAGGCTTCAACTCATTCTCTTTGCCATCACTGCAGAGATCTTGATCCTGCCTCCAGTGGTGCCATAAGTAGTACACATGCCGCCTAGAAGAGAGAAAATCATTATTACTGCAATTTATTACTGATTTTACACTCACAGGCCATTTTATTAGGCACACCTGCTCATTAATGCAAATGTTGAATCAGCCAATCACATGGCAGCACTTGATGCATGTAGACATGGCCAAGACGATCTGCTGCAGTTCAAAGCGAGCATCAGAATGGGGAAAAAATGTGATTTAAGTGACTTTGAACGTGGCGTGTTTATTGGTGCCAGACGGGCTGGTCTGAGTATTTCAGAAACTGCTGATCTATAGGGATTTTCACACACAACCATCTCTAGGGTTTACAGAGAGAATGGTCTGAAAATGAGGAAATATCTAGTGAGTAGCAGTTCTGTGGATGCAAATGCCTTGTTGATGCCAGAGGTCGGAGGAGAATGGCCAGACTGGTTCGAGCTGATAGAACGGCAACAGTAACTCAAATAACCACTTGTTACAACCGAGGTATGCAGAAGAGCATCTCTGACTTCTGTCAGCTAAGAACAGGAAACTGAGGCTACAATTCACACAGGCTCACCAAAATCGGACAACAGAAGATTGGAAAAACGTTGCCTGGTCTCATGAGTCTCGATTTCTGCTGCGACGTTCAGATGGTAGGGTCAGAATTTGGGGTCAACAACAAGAAAGCTTGGATCCATCCTGCCTTGTATCAACAGTTTAGGTGGTGCAACGGTGTGGGGGATATTTCCCTGCCACACTTTGGGCCCATCAGCACCAATTGAGCATCGTGTCAACGCCACAGCCTACCTGAGTATTGTTGCTGACCATGTCCATCCCTTTACGACTACAGTGAACCATCTTCTGATGGCTACTTCCAGTAGGAAATGCTCCATGTCATCAAGTGTGAATCATCTCAGACTGGTTTCTTGAACACAACAATGAGTTCACTGAACTCGAATGGCTTCCATAGTCACCAGACCTCAATCCAGTGGAGAACCTTTGGGATGTGGTGGAACGGGAGATTCACATCATGGATGTGCAGCTGACAAATCTGCAGCAACTGCATGATGCCATCATGTCGATATGGACCAAAGTCTCTGAGGAATGTTTCCAGTACCTTGTTGAATCTCTGCCATAAAGGATTAAGGCAGTTCTGAAAACAAAAAGGGGGTCCCTCCCGGTACAAGCAAGGTGTACCTAATAAAGTGGCCAGTGAGTGTATACCTGCAGTATATATTCAATACAAGATCCCATCACATCTGCTGGATCAGATGATGAGTTTTATGTCTTGAATATGAAAAGCAGCTTGGTTATAGACCAACATCTGGTCTGAATGATTGTGAATAGGTGGTGGTCAAAACTCTTTCTACATGTAAATTAAGACCTAGTTTCAGAAAACCATGGTTTCAACACTCATCAAAAACAAAAAGTAATTTATTTTCAAAAGTACATAAGCTGCCCACAGAGCAAAATTTAAATCCAGAACGAAATACCAAAACTCTCTTTAGAAAATTGCTTCTCCATAAATATCTTGAACCAATATGTACTGCGGACATATTTATTCCTACAGTAATGGGTACATTCAAATCAGAAAGCATATATTCAAATTATGAAAGCTCACCTGTGACTCCAGAGTGTTTCATGTCCAGGAAAAGACTGAATCAGGTCAGAGCACAGTTCAGTTTCCTGGTGAAAAAGTTTAAATACTGTAGTGATCCTATCCCCACAGGCTGCATTACCCAATGACAGCTCACCATTAGCCTGCGGACAGGTGCTATGGACTGTATTGCTCTGGTGCTGGGGTGGACAAAAGATTGTGCTAGCAGAATCAGAAGACAAAGACTGGCTCAGTTCAGTGTTCAGTAACTCCTTGAGAAGGAACTGCCGGTAGTGAAACCCACTGTGATCAGATACGTGCATGGAGACCCATGGATGCACAGATGTCAGTTCATCACGGAAAACCTGTGAGAAAATAATCCAATAAAGGCAGATTACCTGCAGAGTTAAAAACAGGAGACTGACCGTTTAAAATCAGCAGCAAATTTTCACTGCTATGCTAATAATACTCTATTTTTAGCCATAAATCCAATCAGTTTGGTAGACTATAAGCATGTCTTGAAAACCTTGGTGACTTCAAATTTTCTGCTTTTAAATTCAGATGTTGTCATTCTTTGAAAAAGAAACTCTTTACACAATCACTTTATCTAGATGGTATTAAGTTGGCTCTCAGTGACAGAGTAAGGAACCTTGGTGTTATTTTTGACCAGGATGTGTCACTTAAATCCTATATTAAACAGGTTTCTATGATTTAATTCCTTTTCTCGCTATATATAATATTGTCAACATTAGAAATATTCTGAAAATATGAAATATGCTGAAAAACCACTTAATGCATCTGTTACTTCAAGGCTGGACTATCATAATTCTTTACAATCAAGAAGTTTATCCACATAGGAGCTACAGAACTCCTGTGCAGTTAAAAGAAAATGCTGCAGTAAGACTTCTGATGACAATTAAAAAGATCAGATTTCTGCTATTTTAAATTCTCTTCATAGGCTCTCTGTTAGGTCCAGAATGAAATTTAAAACTGTCCTTCTCACATACAAACCTTAATAATTTGCTCCATCATACATATGTTCCTAACACAGAACTTTGCCCTAAGACTGCAGGTTTCCAGTTGGTTCCTGGAGGTTCTAAAAGTAGAATGGGAGGCAGATCCTTCAGTTTTCAGGCTCCTCTCTGGTGGAACCAGCTCCCGGTTTTAGTCCATGAGGCAGACACCCTGAATACTTTTAATACTAGGCTTAAAACTTTCCTTTTTGATAAAGCCTAGTAAGACTGGCTTGAGCTAACCCTGTAATTATGCTGCTATAGACATAAGCTGCTTGAGGACATAGTGACCCCTACATTGAATGTATTTGATATATTGTACCACTTACTGTAGATTAACCAGCTATAATCCCAGAAATCGTCTTCGTAAATTTGCTGCAATCTTTAAACCCTGACACAAAAAATTTTTCAGTGGCTACTGAGTGATAAAAATGTATAAAGTAATATGACAAGTAATATGTAGGATGAGCTGTATGTTGACATACATTCAATGCAATAAGACACTTGCTTTGAAGACATAAACAAGTAACATTAAGCAAATAAAAGTGCAATGTGAGGTAATATTTTTTAATAATGTCTTAGTCAAACCTTTATGTTGCCTTTGGCCATGTGCTGTAGTACCCAGATGCGGTGGGACCAGGCGTTATAATTACTAGGATAGCGGCAAGCAGCATCAGAGCACACCTTCATCTCCTGGTGTATTAACTGGTCCAGATGACTACCCAAAACCTGGGTCCTCTCTGCATCCGGCTGCTGCTGAGTCTTGTGGGCCACAGCAGAAAACTGACGCAGGATGTGTTGCAACACCCAGCGTCTGCAGGGAGACACAGAATGTTCAAGAATCAGGTGTATAATTTAATCAGCAGAGACATGATATAACATATCAGTATTTGCATACTAAGTGTTTTTAGCTGTCTTTTTTTATTATTAAGATGCATGATTTTTTTTTGGTGTATTTGAAGTTCTGTAGCTCCTATGCGGATTTTTCACTCCCACTAAGTATTGTGACAGTATTTGATGTCACTAGATATTTCAAACCTAACTCGCTTAATTTTAGATGACTATGAGAAGTCGGTACTAACAGTGCACATTTTTTAACCACAGGTCAGCTCAGTCATGAATTGGTAGTTCAGCAATACATTGTGGGCTGCAGGACTGTACAAGACCTCAACACAGCAATTATGTTGATGTCAGGAATCACATTGGTGAGTAAAGCCGACAAGGTACATTTTTAAAGTTAAAGTGGTACACAAAAAATCATTCCCTTAATTTCTTTATTTTACAGAGTAAAAAAATGTGAACTATTCTCACAAAGTAACTGACTGTTTCAGTTTCTTCTTTGTGAAGAAAATGCCATTTTGAACTTCCTTAATAAATACTTTCTTGCTAAAAAAAAGTTATCTTGTGCTAATGGCCAATTTTTCCAAGTATGACATGGAGATAATTAGGTCCAAGCAGCAATAGGGCTGCAAAGGCTTATTATTTTTATGCAATACATTTCTAAAATGTAGAAATCTACATTATTCATGTTTACACTCCTCGAACTTTAACAAACTCTTCCTAGGGATTTGAGCTATCAGCTTCATTTTTAGTCAATATGCAGTTAAGGGATGGGGGATTAAAATTGATCAAAATCATGAGTTTTTGAGCATGTAGCCAAGCAGTTATCTAGGCGTACTCTCCAAATTAAAGAAAACGCTATAACTTTCACTAGCAATGGCTAAGTAGCACCAAACTTGGTATGAGTGATTTAGGTTGGATGTTGTATCTGAGCAAATGTCTATGAGACTATGTCATTATTTTCTGATGTCATCTAAGCCCTGCCCCTTCAGAACAACAAGTCTTTTTTTTTCTTGGAAAGCTCCACCTCTAACCCCCTTGACCTAATCAAGATGATCTCATGTCAGAAGACAGATAACAAGTTGGTCTCACTTGATTTAAAGCCCATGATCAATCCTAGTCCACCCCCCAACAGGCAAGATGAGTGACTGACTGACTGAGTGACTGACAAACAGATAGATCTATTGTCGAGATAGAGATCTAGACAATAGATCTCTATTGTAGTCCAAATTTCTATTGCTTCTACTGTGTACAATATATATTGCACATTACCACTATGTAGTAGATATGCTCTGATCAGGTTTTTTGTTGCCAATTCTGATCACCCATCAGGGCTGATCATTGCCAATCATCTAGATTGGCTGTAAATTTTTCGCTTAATTGCTACTATGTGCTCTGGCAAAATGGAAAAATGATCTGGCAATAAATTTGCCTAATTTAGACATAAAACATGCAAAATACTTGCAGGAAAAACACAGAAGCTACTCAGTCAAAAGTACAACTGAAAAACCTGCAATCAGTAAAACAACATTCAACAGTAAGGCTCTCAACAGCCTATCAAATAATGTCAACAAAAAAGGAAACATTCATTCAAAGTCAAATGCAGGTTGCATCAAAATAAACAATCCTGAGTTACTAAATCAAAACTTCCTGAGAGCATGGCTAGCTGATTAATGCTGGCTCTGATTGAATGTTTCTGACTGAGAGGAGTAATTCTGCAGAACATATGGAGAAGGGAAAGGAGATTTAATTTCATTTTTTCAGAGCTTTTCTTTCTCATGCTAGGACACAGCAAATGTTTTAATGCTAGAGTTGTGCCGATCGATCGGTCACCGATCATAATTGGCCGATTTTCGTGAAAAAGTGCATGATCGGTGATCGGCGATCATTGGCTCTTGTTGCCGATACCGATCACCTGCATCTCATTTCTCAGCCTGCCTGTGCAGCTGGTCTCCTCTTTCCTTCACACTGCGCAAACGTGCAGCAACAAATCCTAAGCTATGTGGAACTATAACGCTCTGAGTGAATGGAGACGTTTGTGTGTTGCAGCGGAAAATTGAAGCAGGTCAAAATGCATCAACACAAGAAGCCAATACGACATAAAAACAATGCCATACTTGATGTAGTTTGGCTACATCGAGGCTCACTGCAGTAAAAATGACATATGGAGGATCAGATAGCAGGTAAAGCAGAGCACAGCTACAAACACTCACCCGGATTAGCATGACGGTCAGAAAGCTAAACAAATAACACGCAAAATTATTTAAGTCTTCGAGCTGCGATGTAAGACGCTGGTTCTGCTCTCGCTGTTGAACCGCTGCTACGCTACAGGTAGTAATATTTCACAGACGGAGCGCCGCTTCTGCTCCACCTGGTAGTGACTCTCACACCAAACCTCTGCTTAAAGCTGCAGCATCTAACTTAAAAAATACATTTTACATACGTATTAAAACTTTCGCTGTCCTAACATGAGACAGATAATCTCTAAAAAAATAATCGATCTCCTCCCTGCTCTGCATAATTACTCCGCTCAGTCAGAAACAGCCAATCAGAACTAGCAGTAATCAGCTAGCCGCCATGCTATCAGGAAGGTTTCATTCAGTAACTCTGGATTGTTTATTGTAATGGATCCTATATTTGCCTTTGAATGTTAAGTTTTATACTTGAATCTTTTGGCAATGTTGAGAGGTTTTATTTTGGCTCTTTGCATTATTTAGCCTCTTCAGAGCCTCCATATGTTATCAGTCTGTTAAAGATATTATTACCAATAGCAGTACAATTTGCACAATGCCTGTTTTGTTTAGTTTTCTTCTTGGAAAAAGTTATTAAAAACAAGTTTTTGTCTAAATTAAGGTGAATTCATGGTTCCTTTTTCCACATAATGTAACCAATAGTGTTTATGATTTTAAAAAATATATAATAATTATGTGATCGGTATCAGTGATCGGCGGTTATGAGTGATCGGTATCGGTAGGAAAAAACCCTGATCGGCACATCTCTATTTAATACTTATGTAAAACCTTATTTTTTTGTTTTGTTTTTTAGTTACATGCTGCAACTTTAGGCAGCTGTTCGGTGTGAGAGTTTCCTGCCGGGTTGAGGTTAAACGGCGCTCCGTCTGTGAAATATTACTATCGCATAGCGGCGGTCAAGCAAAGAGCAGAGCCAGCATCTTCCACTGCTACCTCATTGACTTCAATTATTTTTCAGGTTAATTTCTTAACTTTTTGACCGTCATGCTCTTCCAGGTGAGTGTTGGTAGCTGTGCGCTGCTTTACCTGCTGTCTGGCCGCTCCGGATGTCTTTGTTTTCTGCATTGAGCCGTATAGCCAAACTCTGTTAAGTGCTTGTTTTTTAAATGTTATATTAGATTTGTTGATGCATTTTGACGTGTTTCACCCCTGAGGTATTTTTCCGTCGCAACAGGTAAACTTCTCCATTAACTCTCAGAGCGTCATAGTTTCACACCTCATGGCTTAGGATTTGTTGCGCAGTGTGAAGGAAAGAGGACATAAGCTATACACAGGCTCTGCATTGAGATAAAGGTGATCGGTTTTGGTGATCGGTAACAAGAGACTGATCGGCAATCACCAATCATACACTTTTTCGCTGAAATCGGCCAATTAGGATCGGTGGCTGATCAATCGGCACACCTCTACTATGTAGTATTCAATAGGGCACTAGTAGGGCTGGGCGATATATCAAGTATTCTCGATGTACCGCGATAATTTCAAATGTATGATAGTTAAAATGGCTATATCGCTATATCGCATCTACCAAGTGTAAATTGCTGTTCAAATAATAAACTTTCGCCGTCAAATTCACTGTGAGGATGGTTTATCGGACACCCTATGAATGCATCACTAGTCCCTCCTCCCTCCCAACCTGAAAATTTTCTACCAATCACGCTGCGCGGAGAAAACAAACATGGTTACAGCGAGTTTGAGGCGAGCGTGAATGAGACGGTAACTGAAGAGGAATCAGATGAACTAGTCTAGTTCCGAAGAGAAACAGCGCTGGATCAATAATTTGGGAGTGGTTTGGATTTTATATGAAGGATGTCGAACAAAATGAGGTAACAAGTTATAAAACCATTGCCACAAAAGGTTGTATCACAAATCTATTTCGCCCCCTAATTAGACTATTCTTTTACATGCCGTTCATAGCCGCGCTGCCGCGGTAGAACTAGTGAAACCTGGATACGTAGGTATGATTCATTTAATGCTATGCAATGAGAAAAAATAACTCAAAACTACTCATTCTTTTTCTTTTTCTCGCTCTCTGTCGGCTTTACGATACATGCAGACTCGTTGCTATAGCAACTGACAACAACGGAACTTTATGTATTAGGATTCAGCACCAAAAACACTCAAACATTACCCTACAAAGAACAGAACATTCAGCTCGTTACAGTTTTCGGTTTTTAGGCTTGATGTGTATTTTGCGATTATTATTAAGTGGTTTCTGACTGTGGTAGATTAGCCACCGTTGCTATTAAGCATGCTAACACAGGGTGGCTAATCAGCTTATTTAAACACTGATGATCTGTCAGTTTGTGTGTAGGGTTAGGGTATTTCTCACCTTGTTATCTAGTCATAGTGTAGACAGTTCATAGCAAAACACTGCATCACTTTTTATATGAACTTACATTTAAGTCTAGCAGAGAAATGGGGGCAGAAACTTGTGTGGGTGACATCATGCTGCAAGGGGTCTATAGTTTAAAATAACATTGGAGCTCATTTAAGAATACCCTGATATATATTGTCTATTGTGATATAGCAAAAATATATCAGGATATTAGATTTTCCTCAGATCCCCCAGCTCTAGCCACTAGACCCTAAAAAAATCTTTGGAGATGTTTGTTTCATACAGACAATCCAGTGTCCAAGACATTGCACCGTAAAAATCACAGCTATTGGGAAATTTCATCAGAAGGACTTGTGACACTGTAACAGTTTGTTGTTGTATGTCATATGCTGCACAGCATTTTTGGTTAGTGCAGCATGTCACCTGGATTTGGACTTTAGCTGTGATGTTTACATTTGACTTCAGATGAGTAATTACATAATTAATTACAGTCTTAAAGTGCAATTTGTTTGTTTGTATTTTTTAAATAGAGTAAGGAGAAATATTTGTATTTAGAGTCTCATCACACAAGGTCTTTCTTTTCCATTTAATTTGGTTTCCAGATGCAATTTTTGTAGGTTTCACTTCCAAAATGTGAGCACCACAAAAATATTTGGAATAATAGAGAACATTTGTTCTGTACTTTTAAAAAGGGAAATCTGAGTCTCAAAACCTTACCTATGTATCCATGTCTCAGGGCTTTTGGGGAATTTGGTGAGGGCCAGCTTGCTCAGGTAAAGGTCTCTTTCTGGATTGAGAGCACCACACTCTAACAGCTCTTTCCTGTAACAACACACATCATTATAATCCTCTGAAAGAGCCATGTTTAAAATGCAGAAGAAGATTTGCAATAAGTTAATCAATGAAACAGTAATTTTGTCAGAGATGATTTAAAAACAAATAGTTTCCAACTGGAAGAAAATGTTGCCAGCCCATCACAGGGCAACACAGAGACAGACGGGATCAATAGACAGGACCAATAACCAACCAATACGCACGCACACCTAAGGATGTGGCCTTTTGCTGGAAATTTGTCTTGCTGGAAAATAAAATCAGCATCTCCATCCAGCTTGTCAGCAGAGGGAAGCATGAAGTTCTCTAGGACTTCCTGGTAGACAGCTGCACTGACTGTGGACACTAGACTTCAAGTAATGTGGATTCTGTGCCTCTCAACTCTTCCTCCAGATTCTGGGACAATGATTTCCAAATGAAATGCAGAAATTACTTTAATTTGAAAACAGGACAGTTTCGTTTCGCCTCAGCCCAGGTAAGACACCTCAGACACCGTCTCGAGTTCAGGAGTGGTTTACGACGTTTGTACCTCATGTCTAGTATTTGTTGGTGTATGGTCCTCTGGAATGGATTTCGCTTAGCAATCCCAGAAGGTAGAGCTTTTACCTGTTGGTGGTGCATTTGTGGTGCTTTTCCTACCACGCTCAAACAGCTTTTTCAGCAATGACCTTTTGTGGCTTCCTCTCCTCTCTTGACAGGTGTCAATGACTGTCCTCAGTCTGGACATCTCCTACTGTCCCAGAGTGTGAGTCCATTTAAAGGTTCAGAAAACCTTTGCAGGTGTTTTGAGTTAATTAGCTGCTTAGGGTATGACACCATAAGTTGCCATTAATGATCATTTTCACAGTATTCTAACTTTTTGAGACACTGAATTTTGGGTATTCATTTCCTGTATACCCCATAATCTACATTACGAGAAACAAAGGTTGATGATTCTATATAATAAATAAATTTCATTTCTGAGATAACTGGCTTGAAATAGTGCACTTTTACACAATATAAAAAATGTTTTAGATGTTCTAGTAGTGTTCCTCAAGATTTATTTTGTTTTTTTAAAACTGTAAAGACAACTATATAATCATTAAGATGCAATATTTCTTTTACCTGACATTCCAGGCAGTGGTGAAGTCCGGATTGAGCAGCAAAAGAGTGCAAGTAATATCCACTAGAGCTGTTGGACACAAAAACACACACCGTTTGCCTCAGTGCTGTGCCAACAATCAGGACATGTATTAAAAAAAACCTAAGTAGTAAGATAGTCTGGAGAGTCATTTAAAGCTGAAGTGATTGCTGAATATTTTAACTACACTAGCCTTAAAAGTGTGATGTAATGGCTAGTTTGCAAGAAACTTGATACAGGAAAATTTGAAAGAAATACTGTAAAAGGATGAAGAAACAGAAAGCTAGATATTATTTTACCTTGAATGCTGGCTAACAAATTCCTGGGAGGCTTGCTGGGGAAACAATTATGGGTCTTACTTCCGGCGCCCACCAGAAGTAGCAGTATTTCACTGTAACTATAGGGTTTTTCTGCTAATCTACAGGTCCTTCTCAAAAAATTTGCATATTGTGATAAAGTTCATTATTTTCCATAATGTAATGATAAAATTTAAACTGTCATATATTTTAGATTCATTGCACACCAACTGAAATATTTCAGGTCTTTTATTGTTTTAATACTGATGATTTTGGCATACAGCTCATGAAAACCCAAAATTCCTGTTTCAAAATATTAGCATATTTCATCCGACCAATAAAAGAAAAGTGTTCCAATACCAAAAAAGTCAACCTTCAAATAATTATGTTCAGTTATGCACTCAATACTTGGTCAGCAATCCTTCTGCAGCCTTCAATGCAGCATGGAGGCCATCAGCCTGTGGCTCTGCTGAGGTGTCATGGAGCCCAGGATGCATCGATAGCCTTAAGCTCATCCAGAGTGTTGGGTCTTGGTCTCTCAACTTTCTCTTCACAATATCCCACAGATTCTCTATGGGGTTCAGGTCAGGAGAGCTGGCAGGCCAATTGAGCACAGTAACACCATGGTCAGTAATACCAGTGGTTTTGGCACTGAGCAGGTTGTGCTGAAAAATGAAATCTTCATCTCCATAAAGTTTTTCAGCAGATGGAAGCATGAAGTGCTCCAAAACCTCCTGATAGCTGCTGCATTGACCTGCCCTTGATAAAACCCAGTGGACCAACACCAGCAGCTCCCCAGACCATCACTGACTGTGGGTACTTGACACTGGACTTCTGGCCTTTTGGCATTTCCTTCTCCCCAGTCTTCCTCCAGACTCTGGCACCTTGATTTCCGAATGACATGCAAAATTTGCTTTCATCCGAAAAAAGTACTTTGGACCACTGAGCAACAGTCCAGTGCTGCTTCTCTGTAGCCCAGGTCAGGCGCTTCTGCCGCTGTTTCTGGTTCAACAGTGTCTTGACCTGGCGAATGCAGCACCTGTAGCCCATTTCCTGCACACGCCTGTGCACGGTGGCTCTGGATGTTTCTGCTCCAGACTCAGTCCACTACTTCCTCAGGTCCCTCAAGGTCTGGAATCGGACCTTCTCCACAATCTTCCTCAGGGTCCGGTCACCTCTTCTCGTTGTGCAGCGTTTTCTGCCACACTTTTTCCTTCCCACTGAGGTGCCTTGATACATACAACACTCTGGGAACAGCCTATTGGTTCAGAAATGTCTGTGTCTTACCCTCTTGCTTGAGGGCGTCAATGATGGCCTTCTGGACAGCAGTCAGGTCAGCAGTCTGACCCATGATTGCTGGGAGTTTTTAAAAGCCTCAGGAATCTTTTGCAGATGTTTAGAGTTACTTTGTTGATTCAGATGATGAGGTTAACGGCTCGTTCAGAGAACCTTTTCATGATATGCTCATTGTTTGAGACAGGGATTTGGGGTTTTCATGAGCTGTATGCCAACATCATCAGTATTAAAACAATAAAAGACCTGAAATATTTCAGTTGGTGTGCAATGAATCTAATATATGACAGTTTAATTTTTATCATTACATTATGGAAAATAATGAACTTTATCACAATATGCTAATTTTTTTGAGAAGGACCTGTAGTATTCATGATAGAAGTTACATCTCTCTTTTCGGTTATAATTCCATATTAAGTTAAACTTGTTCACGGACACACCACACCGTCTGCTATCAGAGAGATGCTCAGTACAAAGGATCGTAATTGTGAGTTTAATCACAGAGAGCGACAGGAACCGGAATCATTACTTTTTGTAACGGAATGACCGTGACTTAGCAGGTCTGCTAGCAGCTCGTTTCTCTGACAGTAATAAAGACGAGAAAAGCAGAGAAGTTGGTCAGAGTTCTGAGCTGCTGTTCTGCGCCAACAGTGTAAAACACCAGAACTACATAACATTAGCTTTGGTGTTTAGGCCAGGAACATTTTTTTATAAGACAAAATAAAATATCTGGGCTCATTTAGTCCATCTCTACCAGAATCTCTGGTTATCCAGAATCTCTGGACACTGTCTGGAGTGTCGCTCCAGACAGCAAAGGATTGTCTGGAACGACACTCCGTTGCTGAGTGTCGATGCAAATCAGCGGAGAAATGAACGCAGCTGCTGCGCTCCAGACCGTAATATAGAGAATCTCCCCACTGGACTAGAACCGAACCAAATCACAATTTAACCTAGCTGTTCTCAACGTGGGCGGCACCGCCCCCCAGGGGGCGTTCAGAGGACGGCAGGGATGCCTTTGGGGGGCCTTTGGTCGAAGGTAAACTTTACATCTTAAATGCACAACAATGCCAGTTTAGACTTTGAGCAACTTGGTAAAACTATATTGTGTAACATTAAATCATGCTGCTTGGCTGCAACTGTATCGATGGCAGCTCTTCTTCTATTCAGTGTTTGTTAGCTTCTGTTAGCTTCTTGGCGCAGCTCCGTTCTCCTGCTACTGGTAGCTAAAATCACGATACCCTCACTGAGTATCCCTCTGAAAAATGAACCCATTTAAATAAGGAAATAAAGAAATCCCTCCATGTGTGATACCACGATAGAGAGCGTTCATTTTATAGCGTTAACACGGTGCTGTAAGTGGTCCGGTATGAAACGGGGTGATAGAACAACACAGCACTTTTAAATTTCAATAATCAGAATGCAGAAATTGTTTCCGTTGTTTTAAAAGGTTTATGTCAGTCTGCCTTTTCCCCATCGATACGCTTTCCGACCGCCCTGCACCTTAGGGGCTTAAAAAGAAAAAGACGTTCACATTGCGAAAACTCTGAAACATGAGAAGCGAGACATAAAACGGAGCGACGAACTAGATGTGAATTATGGGATAAAAACAGAGAATCCGACGCTTAACAGTGAAAAAATCAACACATGACGATTAGGCGGTGCAGCAGGTGACGAGTGAAGATTACTGGTGGTGAGCGTCAATAAACGATAAAATAAATGTAGCAACAGGAAAGAAACTAAAGTGGACATAGCAATAAACCAAGAGAGGATAATACTAATCAAATGAAACTAAATGGAAATGAATGAAGAACAAAATGCAAGATTAAACTAAGAAACTAAAGTAAATACAGAGGAATAAACTGGTATGGCAAGACCTTTAGAGCAATAATTAATACAGAGACTGTATGGCAAAAACAAACAGACACTATTTCCAGATAAAAGGTAAAATAATATTGTTGAAGTGTCATGGGTTTGTTGAGACCACATCTAGTACTGAGAATAAATATATCTTACAGACCATAACAGTAAATAACTTATCACTTATTTATGTTTTTAATTAGATTTGATATATTTATTTCTTCAATATAGAATTTGATTAAGAACCAGATTTGTTCTTTGTAATTTCTGTCCAGTAAAACTATTAATCTATAATCAATAGACAGGTTTATATAAAGATATAATCCATGTTTCTGTATCATATTTGTATGGCATTAAAAGGATCTGGAACTTTAGTTTTTCCACTGAAAGCTCTGGTTGGCACAATAAATGCCATGTGGGTGAAATTTTATGGATGATACTCTGATGTCCCATTCTCCTGAAGGCAGCACAGAGCTGCACCACCAGATTCCGACAGAAACACTGAAGAGAAGAAGAGTAATGATTAATGTAGTTACTGTTCTATCCATGTTTTAATGTTGCAGAGCTCAGTCGTTTTGCAAATAGTTCAAAGTTTAAACTGGCATGTTGAACATCTTTTATCTGCTCATTTTGTGGAAGATTTAACAACTAGAAAATGGCAAAGAACAACAATATTTTTCCACTCTGGCTGCTGTTAGGCCTATAAATTTTAAGTTGAATGTTTATTGCATTTTTCTTAGACGCCTGTGAAAATAATTTCTATTCTCATGGCTTTTTTGTTCTCTGGGAAATTATTTTGATGATAAATACAGAAACAAGCATAAAAATCAAAACATCTACAATAGTGATAGTAATATTAATAAAATAATGGTCAGTGCAAAGTAGCCTACAAATTCTTTGGTGGGGGCGGTGAGGGACCTGGATAAGGGCTGGGGGGGGCGCTGGGCCGAAAACGTTTGAGAAACTCTGCCTTAACCTGTTATCAAGAGCAACTTGCCACTGGAAAGGGTCTGGTCTTGCGGAGCTCGGGTAACTGTTGTGCTGTTCGTGGCTGTACTTTAATAATCAGACCAAGTTTAATTTACGAAGCTGAAGTCGGTTTCTGATTCCAGCTTCCGATTCGAAAAATGGCTAAAGGGCGATTCCAACTAATTTTTCACTACCTTCCGCGTCTTTAATCAACACTAGTTCCAAAACTACAACACCTCTACTCTTCAAACCTGGACTGGATTATTCTGCTTTATTAGCAAAATATTTTAATCCATGTTTGGGATTTGTGAAACCTTTACAATATTTGTGAAACTTCATGAAAGTGTAGATTACTATTCACACTTGTTCCATGCAGTTTTTTTTAAATTCAATTCTAATTCAAAGCCACTTTATTAATCCCAAAGGCAAATTAAATGTTGGTGTGACTCATTAATTCTTCAGAGAGTTATTGTAAATGGTGATGGCTGTTTGAAGGAAAGATCTTCTGCAGTGGTCTATTAAGTGAAGTGAAGTTTCACAAATCAGAAAAAAGTTTCACAAATCCCAAACATGGTTTTAAATATTCTGCTATTAGTTGAGAATAATTTAGTCTAGGTTTGAAGAGTCTAGGTGTTTTGGAATTATTTGGAATTAGAGCAGTGCTCGTGTGACCAAGATTTAAAAAAAGTGGTGAAATCGCCCTTTTTTGAAGTTAGGTTTATATTCAAAATGTCCTAAAAAGTATGTTTGCTAAACTCACAAGTTGTTATATATTGTCGTTTAACTGTTTAATGTTAGCGCAGCACTGTACTGGGTATTTAACTTCCACATTAGTGACATTTATCGAGTTTACGGTGCCAACGTGGTTATTTTTGTTCTTGTGATTGTTTAAGGTGTGTGTGGGGAAGCCAGAACCCAAGAACTGCTGTGCTGAAAATACTTTTGTTTTAAACAGGTATGCAAGTTGCTTCAAAATGTTATCTGGATGTTAAATTAATGTATTTACTATATTCTCATATAATAACGGAAAATTCTTTTAGTTATTAATTCAATTTTAACTATAAAATTTGTAACTATTGGGCAGATTATTTCTGTTTGGGTTTTATTTTAATTGTTTTGAATGAATGTAGATTTTACTTTATTATTTGTGAAACTCTGAGAAGATTTTGTTTGGTTTTAACACATATTCCTGCATGAGTTTAAGCCGAGAGGTGTGTGTGGGGAAGCTAGAGCCCAAGAACTGCTGTGCCGAAAATACTTTTGTTTTAAACAGAATAAACCTGCCCTACTGCTACTATACACCCAGGGTCCTCGTCTGCTGGTTCCTTTTATCATTACACACAATGCAGAGTACACACAACAGATGAGTCAGATGAAGGCGGTTACACATGCTCCCAAAACAAAAGCGGTAGATAAGGAAACAAAAAGAATTTGGCTAAAAATTCTAAACTTGAGCAGAGAACCCAAAATGCTTTGTGTGTACTTATTTCATTGTGTGGATAGAAAGCCAAGGGAAGAAAACCCACATCTGCATCCGAAGCAACCGCGTCAGTAAAGTAGTTAAATATGCTAGTGCGGGTTATTTGCAGCCATTTCCTCAAGTTGCCATCCCTCCTCAATAACTGTAGGTAGTGGTAAAACAATATTGCCACATGTAAGCTGTGATAGCTCAAGTTCCCGCATATTTAATAGCCTAAAACCTCTGTGGAAAGCCGGTTAGCGAGTTGCTAACATGTAAACAAATGGCGGTTCTGGTAATGGCGGAAGTTGCGCCCATAAATCACGCAAAGCCTCATAGGGGCTAGAAATAAGGTGGATAGAAAAGGCCCCAAAGTCAGTAGTTCACAGTTTTCAGTTATGGTTTAAGTGCATTTAATTATTGTTCATCAGTGTTTCTGTAAGTGTAAATCTTGTAGGAACGACTGGCTTAGTAGTTTACAGTATTATGAGAGAGATCACCAAGAAGTAGCTAGTGTGTTACTGTTTTGTGCTGGGCTGCAGAGTGCTGCTACTTCTGCTGGGCTTTGAAATCCAGGCATAGATTTAAAAATCTATGCCTGGGCAAAAGTAGTGCTTTACCAATAATATTACTATATTAATTGAAAGAATAATCCTATAACTGTAGGATGAACATTGATTATTTACTTCAACAATAACCCCTTAAGATGTGTACCCTGTTTGTTACAGGAAGTGTTACGTTAATACTGACGGTATATTGACATGGAAGAGAAATATGTAAGATTATAATATTTGACTTGGCAACTTTATTTATTTTTGTTTATAAACTGACAACAGTTGAAGGATAAGCTTATGCATAGATGTTTATTTATTCAAAAATTAGTTGTATTTGTCATTATGTGTTATAGGAAATCACACACTATATGCATATATGTGAGTAGAATAAAGTAAAGAAGATTCTGATTTGTGAAACTTCAATAAATGCAATTTTGACCTTTTCTTGCATCTAGCTCATATTGGAACTGCTCCAGCTCCAAAACTACAACACTTACACACGTCAAACCTGGACTGGATTATTCTGCTCTATTAGCACAATATTTTAACCCATGTTTGGGATTCGTGAAACCTTTACAATATTTCTGAATATTGTAAAGCATCAGCACCCTTTGGCCTTTCTCCACACATAACAACAATCATGAACTCTGGCCATCACTCTAAGTATGAATTTGGTGACACCACTCTGAATCAGTTCTTTTCAGTCGGCGTGTTAGACGCAAAGATCATAATAAGTCATATTATTCAAAATAAATACCTTCTCTGTCTAGCCAGTGTTTTCTCTGGCGGTAGAGGAGCAGCTTGTTGTGGACATAAGGTAACAGAAACTTGACACACCAGCTCTCAACACCAAGCTTGTTCTCCACCAGCACAATGGGGCTGCGGTTGTAACGGGCCTCTGGACACTGGATTAGGCCGATCTCCTCTCTGAAAAACACGGAGACGAGAACAGTTAGGGGGCTGGGAGGAGCTTGCATAGTTTGACAGCAGCAACAACAAATTGCTTTACTGCAATTAATGCTGCTATGGCGTGCATTACCCTGTGTTAAAGTGTGCATTCACTAGTTGTAAAGAAATACATTTTTTGTGCTAATGAATTAAACTGAATCACTGAGAATGGATCAAACTGTCATATGATGTGGTGTTTTTGGAATGACATTGTAGAGGCATGATCGAGTTTGCGTCTGTCTACAAACAGAATAAGACTCAATTAGCGATGTAATCCATCTTTCCATCTCTCTCTCTCTCTCTCTCTCTATATATATATATATATATATATATATATATATATATATATATATATATATATATATATATATACGCTGTTTGTATAAACAGGAATGTTTCAAAAACCAATGCTACTGTATGAAAAAAATGTTTGCCAAAAGGCTTGCAAAACACAGAAGTTTCCATACATCCTATGAGTTACTCCGAGCCGCATCTGATTCCGGATGTTGTTTAAATCACTAGGCCCCAAACGCAGCCTTCCTTCCACCGCGTTTAGACTCAACAACTTACATGTTGGGGTGTCTTTTGAATGCGATACTGATGTCTTTGACAACTCTTTGGACCAAGACCTCAACCTCCTCCTTTGACTCCGCCATTTTTTCGTCGCCGGGCCGCTGGATCTACTTCCGGATTAACAGAAAAACACTACGGAAACAAAGTAGGGGCAAGTTTATTTACTTAAAATGTGCGTCTTTGTTTAGCGAAGACAAAAACCAGGCTGGATGGATTTTTTAAAAATCTATGCCTGGGCAAAAGTAGTGCTTTACCAATAATATTACTATATTAATTGAAAGAATCATTTAGTCATATTTTAATAAATAAACAACATAAAATGTCAAAATAGACAACACACTGCTTAAGTTAACATTTAATTTCCATTTCCAAAATGTTTGAGTGGTGACATCAAAAGAAAATGTGAACACTAATGTAGTTTATAACTGTAGGATGAACATTGATTATTTACTTCAACAATAACCCCTTAAGATGTGTTGTTTTGTGTTGTTTTGTTTTTGAGGGGGTACTTAAAAAAACAAAACAAAACAAAACAAAACAAAAAAACAATAATAATAAAACTTGAAATAAGTAAATCAAGAAAAAAGAAAACAGAGTCAGACAAAATAAATAAAATAAGAGAAAACATGTACATCTACGGGGCTGCGCAGTGGTGCAGTTGGTAGAGCTGTTGCCTTGCAGCAAGAAGGTTCTGGGTTCGATTCCCAGTCTTTCTGCATGGAGTCTCCATGTTCTCCCTGTGCATGGTGGGTTTTCTCCAGGTACTCTGGTTTCCTCCCACAGTCCAAAAACATGACTGTCAGGTTAATTGGCCTCTCCAAATTGCCCCTAGGTGTGAGTGTGTGTGTGTGTGTGTGTGGTTGTTTGTCCTGTGTGTCTCTGTGTTGCCCTGTGACAGTCTGGTGACCTGTCCAGGGTGACCCCGCCTCTCACCCGGAACGTTAACTGGAGCAACCCTCCTGACCCACTGAGGGACAAGGGTGTAAGAAAATGGATGGATGGATGTACATATACATTCATGACAACTTCATGCTATATACACTCATACCAAATAAGAAAATACATATTCACATGCAAATGGATATCCATGTCAGAGGAGTAGGGCTAGAATAAATGAGTCTTTGGTCTTATTGAAAGCAGGAGCAAGATATTTGAAAATAAGTAAATAAAGACAAGTTAAAAATATGAAAAGAGGTCATACATGTAAGTGAGGGATGTAAATTATTCCAATCGGATGGAGCTTTAAATTACATGATATCCATACTTTTGGTATGAAAAAAACTGATCAGTATTTATCAGGCTATAAATTTAACCAAATTGCATCAAATATTATTTTAAAAATGGAGGGAAATTAAAATAGATACAGAAAATAGAAAAGTAGTTAACAACTGATTCAATTTTCTGTTGGCCTGGGGAACTAACCAGTTCATAGACTTGTAACTTGTACATAAGTTACAAGTCTATCACTTAAAAAATCACTTATTCAATGATTTTTGAATAAGTGGTGAGTCCATTTATTCTAAAATTAAACCTCATTTTAAAAATATCTTGCATGGATGGCATTTATTAATTTGAGATTATTTTCTTTACATTTAGGTGATGCAGGATATTGCAGGTGTAAAATACTCTTTCACACTATGTTGGTAGAAGTTATTTGTATTTACCCAACATGTAGGTGATCAATGACATGCAATTGGAATCAGGTTTGTGGATAACTACTCCTATAGATATGCAAGAGGGGTCTAAAAGAGGATTGATATACTGTAGCTGTATAACACTAATTGCCAAAAAATATCTAATTTAGTACAGAAATTGGCATATGATGGTATCTCCCATATATGTCTAAGAGATCAAAACCTTAGTATTTTTATTTATCTGTTTTTATAAAACAAAGTTTTATCTCTACTTAGGATATTTCTGTTGTTAAACATACAGTATGTGTAGAACAAGGTACAAAGGCATAAAGTTATGTTTGTGCAGCGGTGATCTGTAACAGTACATTTACTAGACTAATGTAGATGGTTAAGTATTTTTACTTGAGGTTTTTTCTTGTTTTTTGGGGGGAAACTTGTGACTTTGACTCTATTACATTTCAAAGGCTAATTTTGTCAACTCCACTATATTTCTAGGAAGCTTGTCATTTTGGCTCAACTGTTGCAGAGAACTATTCTACTTAAACATTTGGTTGCTGTACTTAAACAGCAACCAATCAATTAAAACAGGGCTAATGAACTCAATCACAGAAATATTTAAGCAAGGTTCTAATATTTTTTCTTCTTTTTCACTTTGTTATGAAATGGTTTTACAAGATTGCAAACGACTTGCTAAAATGTAGTTTAAAAGATTGTTGGGTAATAATATAATACCAAATACAAGTGTACATGTACAGTTAACCCAAGTAGTTTTGTTTGTATTGACACAAATACAGTAGTGGACAGTTTGGTTCCCCTTCTCCTGAAGAGAAACAGTAATAATGGTCTACAAAACGGTGCCCCTTTTCCACCAGGTCACCAGGAAATTATTTCAAAACTGTTATTGTATGTACATTGTATTCTGCAACTGTTCCTTCGGTAAACTTCAAAATGTAAAACAAATAAAATAAAATAATTTTTCAGTATAACCAAGTAGCAAAGCAGTTTTTAATCGATTTTACTTTGATTTCACTTTCTGTAATAACCCAGCAAAGATTGAAGACAGAATTCCTGACTTGTCATAATTGGTGGCAGTAGTGAAGGTGTGACAGAAACAATTATAACCAGCAGTTTGGCCTCAGTGGGATTTTCACTGACAAGCTCAATATGTTCATGGTCAATAATTTCTTATATTGATGATGTTGAAAATGTTTCTCCAAATCATCCTGTCAAATATATTCTAATTAATCCTAGTCATTTACCTAATGAATAAATACAAACCCTCTATTAGAAAAATATTGGAGGATACCAGGGACTGTTTAATTGAAATACAATTCACCAAAAATATTAAGGTAAGGAGCAAAATGATGACACATCTGTATGCACCTGTACAATCAATCTAGTAGCTTATAATCAGTTGCCACAGGCCTTCTGTTTTACTCCCATTAGCGATATTCAGCATGAATACTACAAATTCTTTTTTAAATGGTTTTGTCCCCTACTATAAAAATTAGACGGCAAAATCTCATTGGATAGCACAATTCAGCATGACCACTAGATGGAGCTGGCTCATTGTCTTCTGTAGTGCTTCCAGGTCAAATTGAATGAAAACAAACTGACTTCATTTACCACTAAATTAATATCTTTCAAGTACAGTTTTCATTTTCTTCCCTACAACATGTAAAAGGAAAACAACTGTTGTACCTCCACCTTAACTTTTATATTTACAAAAAAGTTTGAGACTAATTTGCAGGATTAATTTTCTTATTTGCAGAAATACATTTTTAGGCATATGCAATGTATTAATTTATATAAATTGAACTACATTTATTAACGTGATCTAAGACTATATATTCCTGCCAGGTCATTCTAACTGGGCAATAAATAAATCAATTCAATTCAATTCAGTTGATTTATATTGTCCTAATTCACAACAAATGTTGCCTTGAGATACTTTACAAAAAAGTTATTTCAATTCAGTTATACGTACATCTCAATTAATTCTAGTAATGAATTATTAGAATTGCTTGTAATCAATTACAATTCATTGATTACTATTAAGCTCAATTTATTATTCAAATTAGTTTAGAAAGTGTCTATCTAAGGAAACCTATAGATTTCATTGAGTCATTCACTCCTTCTGGACAAGCACAAGGCAACAGCTTGAGTTTGAGGCTTTACAGCAACAGCTGCATACAAAGCATGCACACCAGTAGCAACAGTGGAAAGGCAAATCTCCCTTTTCTAGAAAAATCCAGCAGAACCAGAACCTGCTCAGTTTGAGCAGCCACTTGCCACGACCGACTAGGGGTCAGAAAAAGATGAAATATGTCCCTGCCCTGTTTCTGAGGATAAATAACTTACATCCTCTGCAATGCTGAGTGTGACATCTGCGCTTGCAGGTGGACTCTGCTCAGCCGATACATGTTAAATGTAACTTAACCACTCCACTTTAAAGACCAAATATAACATTTCCTATGCATTCAATTCAGGTCAGTTTATTTGCATTGCTGTGATTCACAACAAATCTTGTTGAGATAGTTTACAAAACAACCCAGTTTTTACACAAGAATAACAAATTAAATCAATAAAACAATTAAGCTTAAATTATACAAGTTTCAATTAGATTATTTGTTCTTAGTTATTTATGCAAAGTTAATGCAAGTTTTACTTATGCATTATGACTATTTAAAAAAATCTTTATTAAGCTAGTATCAGTTCTGTCATACATACAGGTAAATGGCCCAACAATTACACTGTAAAGGAAATATTCATAGGTTGAATGATTTTTGTATTTAAAGAAACATTATGTTTTCTAAAGTTTTAACAAATCGTGTGGACATTTTATTAGAGTGACCTATGAATAGATTATTTACCAAAGAGTGGATGATGTCTTGAAGATGAGTAGAAATTTCTGTGTTCACAATCAGAAACAACTGTAAGACCTGTTAGTAGACATTTATCTATATTCACACAAGTCATCCTGTATAAAACATGTGCAAATTATATTCTGAAAATCTGACAGCGGAAAAACTGACTGATAAAAATGCTTCATAACTCAGATGCAATATCCTCAAATAAAGTTTATCAAGTGTCAGGAACATGATTTAGCCATTGCTCGGCATCTCAGAGGTGTAACCCAATCATCTTGATGAAAGAGGCGTCTCAGGATCAGAGCTGTTAATGTTGGTAGGGCTGGTCTCTGCATTCATTGTGGTGAACAAGCACCACTTGTTGCCAAATTCAGCTCAGGTCTCCCACATTCAACATTTATCTTTAGTCAATCAAATATTTAAATCTTGTGTTCTTGGATTGAAAGTCAACTTTGAATAACTCCTGGAAAAAGATGGCAAGCAAACCTTTGGTAAGTGTCTTTATTTCTGTCTAGACGTTAAACCTCCGCAACTTTACAATATCTCAGGTTTAGTTTGTCAGTATGTCTATAACTTGAGCTGATGTTATTTAAGTTATTGGATATTTTACTTTCTTTTAGACATTTTCATATTTTAAGTGACCCAAATTATTTCGGAATCAATTAGACAGCAAAAGTTTTTAGCTGAAAAATGAAAGTAATGAAGGGGTAAAAAGATTAACTTATGGTCTCTTGACAGCCTGGCTGCTGCTCGGCCCCCCGCAGGCTTCCACCTCAGCCCCGCTACAGCGGCTTCCACCATCCCGTCACAGGGGGCGGCGGGTCGAGGCTGGAGGCGGTAATGGAAAATCTGCAGCGCCAACAGGCAGCTCGTTTTCCCGTAGAGGAGAAGTTCCAGCAGGAGGAGAAAAACAGAACTTTCCGCAGTAAGGTACAGTCCCAGATCCACCAGCAAGCTGTGGCTTTCAGCCACTACCACGGCGCGCTGGGCGTCACTGTGGCAGCCGGAGCTGCTTCCTCCACCGCGATGACGAGTCTTCACCGGGAGGACAAGGACGGGAATTTAAAACCTTACACTGGTGAGGAGGTGCGGGTCACAGATGACCAGGAGGACAGTCATAAAGACATGTCAAACTCTTTCCAACTCCATGAAGCTCGTCTGTCTCCAAACGGCGCCCCGGTGCGCCGCCTTACCACTGATCAAGTCTCACGCACAGATCCGTCCGCGCTGTCCGGTTCCTACCAAGACTGGACCTACGAGGAGCAATTTAAACAGGTAAGGGTCGCCGCTGGATGGCCTGTTCAAAAAAGGAGTTAGACGAGGGCAATTAATGCCTCCATTTAATTTTTATCATCACCTCTAAACCCATGTAGTAGTTTGCTTTTCGTCAGTTATAAATATTGCTTAATACTTAAAAAAATATTGAACAATTGGCAAAATCATTTATCCTCTTGATAAAACTATCAAGAGGAATAGTTTTAAGCAGTCGGACTACTCGGCGCAAATCCAAGCATTTTTTTAAGAATAAATACTCATCGGTCACTAAAAACAATAACTTGTAACAATAATAGATCACTTTTTTGGTTAACCTGGACAAACAGTAGACAACAATCTTAAATTATGTTGTTCAGCGTAATAATAGAAATAAAAACAGAGCAGTCTCAGAAAGACGTGTATGTTCAGGGCTGTACACAGATTAACGCTAGGTGGAGCTACAGCCCTCGACTTTTTCCCTTTTTGGGAAAAAAATGCCCTTTTGATTTTTTCTACATTGTATAGGTTGAGGCCCCTTTCTGGATTTAAAAACCTATATTTCCAGTACCCTGCATATTTGTAATTTTCTCCGACAAGACTTCCTCACCCCCAAACAAACAAAATATATGAAGTGATGATCAAAATACGTTTAATTATGTATTTATGTTCAAAGAATGTTAACAGTGTGTTTAAGCATGTTTAGCTTAAATGTTGAACATGCGTTCAACATTTAATAATACAATGGCTACATGCAGAAGAATAGATTATTATTGTCATGGTGTGGGGGTCAAAGGGTGGTGAGGAGAAACGCAGACTGGACCCAGGTTGTAGACAAAATTATGAATTTAATGAAGAAATCAGCTCGAACAGTCAAACAAGTAGACAGCACAGTGAGCGGAAATGAAGCCGACACTGGTGGCAATAGATTGAGCAACAGAGCCAACGCCGACACAGAACTTAAGCCAGTTCTACTGTGATGATGAAATAAACAGAAACTCAGGCCTAAACAGTTCTTCTGAGAAAGTGAACTACAAACTACAACGGCCGAGGAATAGACGGACAAGAGACAAAGACAACAGGTGGGTTTAAATACACAGGGAGGTTAATCAGGTAACTAGACACACCTGGGAAGCAATCAACAGGGAAGACAGGACAGGAACAGGACTAAACACAGAAAACCTCAAAAATAACTACACAGAAAACACAGAACCTAACAATTATATTCTGGGCTGTTGGTTGCATTTTGACATTTTGAAGCTACATGGAGATTTGATGAAGATTATTTACCCTTTAGGATACAGAAGGACTGTTATTAGGAAGTGGCTGTAGTTTATAGACTACAGTCTCCTTATATATATTAAATATGTAGCCTGGTAAAATGAGGAACCCAGACACAAAGTTATAAATGGGGTTTTCTTTATTTCCCGAATACTCTAATAGAATAAGAGTATTGTTAAATTGATTTCGAGTTATACAGAATGGTAAATTTTGGTTAAAGATCTTATAGTGACAGCTACTTTAATAGCAGGAATCAAATAAATCTCTTTTTTTTAATGAGTGCATAAACAACTGAAGCAGGCACGCTTCTATAAAAGAAAAAGAAATAAAATCACACAGACTTCTTACAATATGATAAACCTAGTGTAACATTTCAAAATACTCACATAGTAAACTTGGCTTACAACTCGAAATCGCGGAAGGCAACGGGCCATTCACCCTAACTGGCACTGTATAGTAAGGTCAGATAAACATACATTCAGTGAAATAACAGATCATTGTTTAACTAGAACCAGACATCATTCAACAGAAACTCACAATATCCCAAGACATACCAAGCTCCACAGTTTTTCACAAAAATCTTCTGTTTAGGACCGCAGAAAACCGTTAGGAACGTTAGCACACCGTAGCGAGCACAACAAAGCTGCTTCTACCGGTCTAACGGTTTTCACCCCATTCTCTAACGAGCTGGCACACACAGCTCCCTCTGGTGGCCACTGCGAAACAACACCTCACCACTCTGCTACATATACATATATGTATATATATATATATATATGTATGTATATATACATATAACCAAGACCATATACATATATATATATATATATATAAATTCCCTTCTCACCCTCCGCGGGTGGTCTGTTTCATCCTCTGAGCTCGGGTCCTCTACCAGAGGCCTGGGAGCTTGAGGTTCTCCTCCAGTATCTTGGCTGTGCCTAGAACTGCACATTTCTGGACTGAGATGTCTGATGTTGTTCCTGGGATCTGTTTTAGCAACTGCTGCAGTTTGGGGGTGACTGCCCTGAGGGCACCGATGACCACAGGCACCACTGTGGTCTTCACCTTCCAGGTCTTTTCCAGTTCCTCTCTGAGGCCCTGGTATTTCTCCAGTTTCTCCTTTTTCCTGATGATGTAATCACTTGGTATTGCTACATCCACCACAACGGCTTTCCTCTGTTCTTTATCCACCACCACAATGTCCCGTTGGTTCTCCATTACCATCTTGTCTGTCTGGATCTGGAAGTCCCACAGGATCTTAGCTCGGTCATTCTCCACTACCTTTGGGGGTGTTCCCCACGTTGATCTCGGGGTTTCCAGTCCATATTCTGCACAGATGTTCCTGTACACTATGCCCACCTCTTGGTTATGTCGTTCCATGTACGCTTTCCCTGCCAGCATCTTGCACCTGCTGTTATGTGCTGGACTGTCTCAGGGGCCTCCTTGCACAACCTACACCTTGGGTCTTGTCTGGTGTGGTAGATCTGAGACACTATTGCTCTGGTGTTTAGGGCCTGTTCCTGGGCGGCCAGGATGAGAGCCTCTGTGCTGTCCTTGAGTCCAGCTTTCTCCAGTCCAGCCATTGGTAGGATTTCCTGATAGCCACTTCAGTTATTTTGTCGGTGGTACATCCCATGTAGGGGCTTGTCCTCCCATGACGGTACCTCCAGCACCTCGTCCTCTGTTCCCCATTGTCTGAGACATTCACTGAGCACATCGTCTGTTGAGGCTTTGTCCTTGATGTATTTATGGATCTTGGATGTTTCTTCCTGGACAGTGGCTCTCACATTCACTAGTCCTCTGCCTCCTTCCTTACAGCTCATGTTCAGTCTCAGGGTGCTGGATTTGGGGTGGAATCCTCCATGCATGGTTAGTAGCTTCCTAGTCTTAACATCCGTGGTCTTTATCTCTTCCACTGGCCATCTAATTATTCCTGCAGGGTATCTGATTACTGGTAAGGCATAGCTGTTTATTGCACAGATCTTGTTCTTGCCATTGAGCTGGCTTCTCAGGACTTGCCTTATTCGTTGGAGGTATTTGGCTGTGGCTCCTTTCCTTGTGACCTCATCGAGGTTGCCATTTGCTTGTGGTATTCCCAGGTACTTGTAGCTGTGCTCTATGTCTGCTATTGTTCCTTCTGGGAGTGAGACCCCTTCTGTGTGGGCGACCTTCCCTCTCTTTGTAACCATACGACCACACTTCTCTAGTCCGAATGACATCCCAATGTCAGTGCTGTAGATCCTGGTGGTGTGGATCAGTGAGTCGATGTCACGCTCGCTCTTGGCGTACAGCTTGATGTTATCTATGTAGAGGAGGTGACTGATTGTGGCCCCATTCTTGAGTCGGCATCCGTAGCCAGTCTTGTTGATGATTTGGCTGAGAGGGTTTAGGCCTATGCAGAACAGCAGTGGGGACAGAGCATCTCCTTGGTATATGCCACATTTGATAGACACTTGTGCAAGTGGTTTGCAGTTGGCTTCAAGGGTGGTTTTCCACAGCCCCATCGAGTTTGCAATGAAGGCTCTTAGAGTCCTACTGATGTTGTACATCTCTAAGCATTCAATGATCCAAGTGTGTGGCATTGAGTCATAGGCTTTCTTGTAATCAATCCAAGCGGTACACAGGTTGGTGTGTGGGGTTTTGCAGTCTCGGGCGACTGTGTGGTCTACCAGGAGTTGGTATTTGGCTCCTCTGCTATTTATGCCTATGCCCTTCTGTGCCATGCTCATGTTTTTATCCATGTGCCCGCATATCTTAGCCGCTATGATGCCTGACATGAGCTTCCATAGAGAGACAGGTTATTGGCTGATAGTTGGATGGGACTGAACCCTTTGAGGGTTCCTTCTGTATCAGGATTGTGCGCCCTTCAGTTAACCATTCAGGGTCAGTCCCATTTTGTAGCAGCTGGTTCAGTTGAGTTGTCAGTTGCTCATGGAGGGAAGTTTCTGCAGCCAGAAGGCATGGGTCCTGGTGCTGTTCATACCTGACAGGGAGGTTGCTGTGGTCCTCTCGTAGAGAGGTTAGCCACTGTTGTGGGACGCCTCTCTTTCCCATATGCCTTTCCAGTATTGTCCAGTCTCCAGCCTTGGTGGGTCTGCTCTGTTGTTATTACTCTGCCAATCGGAGTACACTTTAGCTGGTTGGGTGGAGAATAGCCGGTTAATTCTCCTGGCTTCATTCTCTCTCGTGTATCTCTTTAGGCGGCTGGCCAAGGCTTGAAGCCTTTGTTTGGCAGTTTCGAGTGCTTCAGGTATGGGTACTTCTTAGGTACTGATTGCACCCCTTTGGAGTACTGACAGCTGGCTCACTTCCCTCCTTGTTATCTTGATCTTAGCCTCTAACCGTCTTTTCCATGATGGGTATTGGGTCTCATGGTTGCTCTTATAACCAAGCATCTCAAGGATCACTGATGCTGAACTGTATATCACTCATTGGTTTCTGTTATGGTGTTGGTAGGTTGGCAATCACATCTTCAATGAGACTTTCTGATGTTACTTCACTCAATCGTTGTAATTGGCCTCGGGGTTGCCTGGTGTTCATTCGGGCCACGATTCTCTCAGGTCAGTTAGGGTGTTTGGCTGGGCGACGTCTGTGCTGGCATGTCATGCTTATCAATGTCTCTCATGGTATGAGGTAGGCTATATAGCTCAAAGGGTCTTGCCTAAGGACCCACACTGGATAGCTGAATGTATGACATTGAGCTAACCTGGATTCCCGGGTGAAAGACTGGTGACTCACCCATTGAGCTATACAGTCAGCTATTGATGTTGTATATCTCTAAGCATTCAGTGATCCAAGTGTGTGGTATTGAGTCATAGGCTTTCTTGTAATCAATCCAAGCCGTGCACAGGTTGGTGTGTCAGGTTTTGTAGTCTCGGGCGACTGTGTGGTCTCCAAGGAGTTGTTGTTTGGCCCCTCTGCTATTTATGCCGATATATGTACATATATACAATTCCAAGATGGCGCCGGTGTGTGTGGCTGCTCGTCTGTCGTTCTCTCGTTTGGTTGTGTTTGTACTGTTACTGACCTGTGTCATCTGCGGAGCTGAGTCTATGCTGGTGTGTGATCGCAACACATTACTAGACCTCCAACCTGTGGCCCAGGATATGCTGTTATTCGATGTTGCTGGCCAACAATCCTTGCCCCCGCTTCTGTCGGAGATTCCGAGCCACCTGTTCCGGGTTCCTGCGCTGCTTTCATGGCGGAGCCGTCATCGCCGTCGCGGTAGACGAAGTGGCCGGCTGGTGAAGCTGAAGTTTTACCTAACGCACAGTTCTCCTTTTACCCCACTGTTGCATGGATCGTTTCTGGGCTCTCGGGTGCCTCGGCGTTTCTTGGATCCCGTTGATGTCTGCTTGGTGCCAGTGGTCGGCATTCAAGCCTCTCTACACCGCCGTCCCTGCCCTTCCCGGATCAACATTCACCGACTGTGTCTCCAAAACCTGAAACCGCTGTGCCGGGTTTCCCAACCTGTTGAAGCCCAGGATCCAGCTCCTGTCAGGATTGGCCTGGTAAACGCCAGGTTGCTTGCAAATAAAACTTTTATTCTTCGGGACTTTTTCAGTCACCAAAACCTGGATTTTATGTGTGTGACTGGGACGTGGCTGTGTGTTGGTGAGTCCAGTGCTCTAGCTGAGCTTTTACAGGTGGACTGTTCTTATTTTAATTCACCACGGACTTCGGGGAGAGGGGGAGGCACAGCGACTGTTTACAAACGGGACTACAAATGTAAGCAGTGTTTTCTACAGACGTCTTTCTCCAGCTTTGAGTTTATGTCATTTGAGATGAGACACGTAAACCCAGTTTTCTGTGCTGTCATCTACCGCCCCCCCAAATATAATAAGGATTTTATTAGCGACTTCTCTGACTTTTTATCTGGGATTTTAACTAACTATGAACGTGTTCTTATTGTTGGAGACTTCAATATATACGTGTGTTGTCCTGATAAGCCTCTGGTAAAGGACTTTTTAAGCCTTCTGGACTCTTAACCTGGTACAGGCCGTATCCGGTCCTACACATGAGCACGGACACACACTGGACCTGGTTATTTCCTGCGGTCTGCCTGTGACTAACCAGGAAACCTGTGACTCTGTGTTCTCGGATCACCTGCCTGTTTTATTCAGTGTTAGTTTGCCACCTACTGCAGTTAAAACTCGCGCTTCTGTTCGGTGCTGTCGGATTATTAACCCTTCCACTGCCACTCAATTCTCTACTGCTTTTCTTCAGCTCTGTGGATCATCTGACCTCCTCCACTCTGATACAGAAGAGCTCTGGTCCTGGTTCTGTTCTTCCTGTCAAACCATCCTGCACTCGGTTGCTCCATTAAAAACCAGGCAGCCAAGGATTAAACCCGAGCCTTGGTTTAATGACAGAACTCGTGCTGGAAGGAAGGAATGTCGCCGTGCTGAACGAAGGTGGAAAAAGGATAAATTGCAGTTTACTTTTCAGATTTTAAAAGTCTGTTGGCGTCTCTACCAAAGCACAGTTAAAGACGCTAAAAGGCAATATTTGGCAAATATAATTTCCTCAAACAGTCATAACCCACATGTTTTATTTAATACCATTGACTCTGTACTTAATATTCCACAGAATGCCTGTTTGGAAGCTTCTACTGACATGTGTGATAATTTTCTGCGTTTCTTTATTGAAAAGGTTGGTAGAACCAGGGCTCTTATCACAGCTCCTGACTCTGACCCCTCTGTTTCGGTCCCTTGTTCTGCTGCCTTCACTCAGTTTGAGCCTGTGACTGTCTCACTTTTAGGAGGACGTGGTCGGCTGCATTAAGCCATCAGGTTCCCCACGTGATCCTGTCCCTCCACAATTTTTTAGATATTTTATCTAGCATACTGCAGCCTGTTCTTGCACTTATAAATAGCAGTCTGTCCTCAGGTGTGGTGCCCTCTAGTTTTAAACATGCAGTAGTGCAACCATTGCTTAAAAAGCCTGGCCTTGATCCTACTGGTCTAGCTAATTATCGGCCTATTTCTAAGCTGCCTTTTCTTTCTAAGGTTTTAGGAAAAATTGTGTACTGTCAGCTGAAACAGTTTTTAGATGACAATGGCATTCTGGAGGTTTTCCAGTCATGTTTTAAAACTCTTCATAGCACAGAATCTGCTTTAATAAGAGTTTTTAATGACATCCTTCTTGCATGTGATTCTGGTAACCATGTTGTTCTGATTTTACTTGACCTAACTGCTGCCTTTGATACAGTAGACCACGACATTTTAATATCGCGATTACATCACGTCGTAGGTATTGATGGCACTGTTCTTAAATGGTTCAGGTCTTACCTGGAGGAGAGAACTATTTCCGTGAAAATTATTGACTTTGAATCATCTGCTGCTTCAATGCCTTATGGTGTCCCGCAGGGCTCAATTCTGGGCCCACTGCTTTTCTCTCTTTATTTACTAACCCTCGAAATTCATCGAGGTGGAGCTGCCTCTGGGTTCTATCCTTAGGAAACATGGGATTTCATTTCATTGTTATGCTGATGACTGTCAGATTTATTTGCCCCTGAAGCAGAAGGATGTATATTCCATTAAACATCTCCTGGCATGTCTAGGTGATATTAAAGCTTGGTTGGCCTTGAACTTTTTAAATTTTAATGAAAACAAAACAGAGGTGATTGTCTTTGGACCCAGTGGCTCCTGTGAGTCCTCCTCTGTTGACCTGGGATCTTTGGAGGTATATTTTAAACCTGTTATTACAGATCTTGGTTTTAAGGTGGACAGTGATTTTAAACTGGACAGCCAAATCAGAGCCGTGGTTAAGTTCAGATTTTATCATTTAAGACGATTGACGTCAGAGAAATCTTTTCTTTCCAGGCAACATTTTGAAACAGTGATCCAGGCTTTTATTTCAACTCGATTGAATTACTGTAACTCACTTTATCTGGGAGTCAGTCAGTCGCTGCTCTCACGTCTGCAGCTGGTTCAGATGCTGCTGCACCACTTTTAACAGGAACTCGAAAGAGGGAGCATGTGACCCCTGTCCTGGCCTCACTTCACTGGCTGCCTATATATTTTAGGATTCATTTTAAAATTCTTATGTTTGTTTTTAAATCACTGCATAATCTTGCCCCGGCTTACCTCTCTGAGCTTCTTCACCCCTCCATGCCCTATCGGTCACTCAGGTCAGCAGATCAGCTGCTCCTGGAGGTACCGAGATCTAGAAGGAAGCTAGAGGGGACAGAGCTTCTCTGTCATTAGCCCTAAATTATGGAATGACTTGCCTTTGCAGGTTAGAGAGGCCCCTTCAAATGTCCACTTTTAAAGCTCGTCTTAAAACCCATTTATTTTACTTGGCTTTCAACTCCAGCGGGATCCAGTTTTAAATTGTATGTTTTCGATTTTAAACTGTAAGAGTTTTTTTTTTAAGTTCTTTATTTTTTTATTGTTATGTTGTGTTTTACTGTACAGCCCTTTGTATCAGCTGTGGTTGTTTTAAAGTGCTTTATAAATAAAGTTGGATTGGATTGGATATATATTAGAGATGTGCCGATCAGGTTTTTTCCTGCCGATAACGATTCCGATCACCCATGAGGGCCGATCACCGATACCAATCACATAATTATTATTTTTTTTAATCATAAGCACTACGGTTACATTATGTGGAAAAAGGAACCATGAATTCACCTTAATTTAGATAAAAGCTTTTAAATAACTTTTTTCAAGAAAAAACAAAATAAAACAGGTATTGTGCAAATTGTACTGCTATTGGTAATACTATCTTTAACAGACTGAAAACATATGAAGGCTCTGAGAGGCTAAATAATGCAAAGAGTCAAAATAATGTATGTATGTTTTTGTTTTTAAACTGAGATTTTTTTTAAATTCTTTTTTTAGTTCTTTTTTTTTAATTTTTTTTATTGTTATGTTGTGTTTTACTGTACAGCACTTTGTATCAGCTGTGGTTGTTTATGTGCTTTATAAATAAAGTTGGATTGGATTGGAAAACCTCTCAACATTGCCAAAAAATTCAAGTATAAAACTTAGCATTCAAAGGCAAATACAGGTTCCATTACAATAAACAATCCTGAGTTACTGAATGAAACCTTCCTGATAGCATGGCGGCTAGCTGATTACTGCTAGTTCTGAGTGGCTGTTTCTGACTGAGCGGAGTAATTATGCAGAGCAGGGAGGAGATCGATTATTATTATTAATGACAGACATAATCTTTGAATAACACATCTTCACATCACAAAACAAGTTCTCATCCAGTTTATTAATTTGACCATCAACTAAATTTTTAAATAACTTTTTAAATAACCCTCAATTAGCGCTACTTAACCTCCATATTGGAATCTGTCCCTCCTTTTCTTTTATCACTTCAGAACCAACTGAAACTAGAATAGGAAAATGATCACTGCCCATAGGAGAATCACTCAGCACCTCCCAAGATGCAATTCTAGCTAATCCATTTGAAACTAATGTTAGATCTAAAACACTCTTTACATTCCTACAGCAATCATATCTAGTAGTGCTGCCATCATTAATGCAAACCAGTGAATGTAACTCAATAAATTCTTCAATAGCCAATCCATTTGCATCTGTATTAAGACTCCCCCATAAAATATTATGAGAATTGAAATCACACCGCCATACAATCTTACCTACATTTTGTTTATTTCATTGAGATCTTGAATGGACAACTTCTTGTTAGCATTATAAAAATTTATCACAGACATTTGACCATTTTCTATCCAAATCTTAACTATTGATTCATAATTCTTCCCTATTGATTCCACTTTATATCTTATACCATGTTGTATAAAAGTTGCCACTCCCCCTCCTTGTCTTTCTTTTCTATCATTCCTAATTGATGTATACCCAGGAATTTTGAAATCCAGACGAGGCTTAAGCCAGGTTTCTTTGACACAAATCAGGTGAGGTTTAACTGTCAAATCTGAAATATATTTCTTAAACTCTAACCCAGTGGTCCCCAAACTTTTTCCTGTGAGGGCCACATAACTTTTCCCTTCTCTGCTGGGGGCCGGAGTCAGTTTGTAACAGAAAAAGTGAGACGATTGCAGGAGAGCCTAAATGTAAAAATGTATTGTTTTCCAGAAAGCACAATCAAATAACTCTCTCTGGGTTCTTCACAGAACAAAAGTCAGGAAATAAATAATAACACTATTAATGAAATAAATAATAACCAAATAAACCTCTCTGGGTTCTTCACAGAAAAAATTCATGAAGTATTATAGTCCGTATTTTCCTAACTGAGCCGCACCGGACTATAAACCACAACCCCAAAGTTTTTTTTGTTAAACCAGTAAACATACACATATAAGCCGCAGATATCTCTGCCGGTTTTCCACAACGACGCAGCAGCAGCAGCGGGGGGCGGACACCCACAATCTGAATCATAACAGGTCAATTGAATATCACATTTATTATGTTGAAAAAGAAAAAGTTGCCAAATTTAGATTTAACTGAACTGATTACGGTAGTTTCCGAACGGTAACTGTAGCAGTAAAAGTGCTGATCCTTCGTGTTGCTACTAGCATGTGCTAAAAGAAAATGGGCGCTTTCTTCTTCTTCTTCTTTAGATTTCAACAGCAGCTTGCATCCATTATTGTTGCACTACTGCCATCTACTGAATCCTAATATCTATACCTCAAATTCTCATAATTCAAATTCTCCCAGTATTATTTTAAAAACAGTTAAATAGCATTTCCCCTCAATGCTATTTAACTGATCAACATTCTCAAATTTCAATTCCCTATTAAAACCTAATTCCGTTTTAATGGGCGCTTTCTTTTATTTCCAATTTTGACTTCCAATGATTCACTTTGTAATGGTCTCACTATGGTGTCTTGTACCAAAACCATCAGCCAAACTCATTTCACACGAGTCAGGATTAATTAGTTCTTCCTTTATTTCCATGTAGAATGGAGTGAAACTGTCAAAACACAAACAACTCAGGATGAGCTCAGAGCAGCTTACAGAAGTGTTTTACATTCAGTTACATACATTAGAAGTACAACTGATACAACAGCTACCTCTGAATGCTATGAGCGGCAATGCTATGTAACGACCTGAGAAATCTTAGCAGCCTGCTAGTTAGCAATGACGTAGCACATAATCAAATCGCCCGCAGGTATTTCCAAAACTAATTCAATAAACAAGTTACTTATTTTATCATATGTTAACATAAAGGCTCGTTTTGAAGTATAAGCTGCTACTTACAGGCATTGCTTGAAGAACTCGACCGAACACGTGTTCATCTGCTCTACCGCTAGCAAACCGTACTGATTACATAACATAAAAGTCAAGCAGTTCCCTAAAAGTCCAACAGATGGCAGCAATGCGCCATGCAAAACAAAACACCCTCAGTTTACAGCAGTGTTTTTCAACCTTTTTTGAGCCAAGGTACATTGTTTTAATTGAAAAAATCATGAGGCACACTGCCAACCAAAAATGGAAATAAAGATACTCTGTAGTCGCCTATATTACATATATAGTCATTCTGATCAAAGTGTCTTGAATAGGAATCAAATAAACACAAAAATTTATTTTTATCATATTTTACATTTCTTATTTCAAATTGCACTTAACATGTCCACTTCAAAAATACATATGAACAGTGTCACAACAGTATGGTGTGTGATGCATGAATGTAGAAACATTCATGCATCACTAATTCTCTTGTTTTAATGTAAAATGCTCTGTACCTACTGCCATCTAGTGGTAATAAAATTACATGATTACGCCGCTGGTCACTACTACAGCAAAGACACTCAAAGATGGCATTATTTGCAGATAATTAGTTTTCAAAATTAGATAATTAGATTTCAAAAAAATCTTTTAAGACCAATTACCGTATTTTCCGGACTATGAGCGCACCACACTATAAACCGTACCTTCAAATTTTTTGCCGCCTCCTCCCCGGAAACTTACATATATCAGCCGCACCGGGCAACAGGCTGCTGGTATCTCTGCCACTCTCGGTTTCCCATAATCGATACTCCTCAACTTAGAAGCTGCATCATATGAGTTTGAAAACATTTCTCCTTCGTGCCTGCTGCTAGTATGTGCTTGTCCTAAATGAAAATTAGCGCGTTCTTCTTGATTTCCAATTTTGACTTGCAATGATTCACTTCCTGCTAAAGAGCCCCCTGGTGGTTGAAGAAAAATCCACAGAAAAGCAGCGTATTCAAAGTGTAGGAAAAAAGTAGCAGCTTATAGTCCGGATAATACGGTAGGCGAAATTGGATAATTTACACGGCACACCTGACGATGACTCACGGTACACTAGTGTGCCGCGGCACAGTGGTTGAAAAACACTGGTTTACAGGACACACTTCCTGCTGAAGAGCCCCCTGGTGGTTAAACCGCAAAATACAATATATGAAAAAAAAAATCTGAATGCTTCCTGGTATTGTTCAGGGGGCCGGACCAAATGTGGAGGCGGGCCGGATCCGGCCCGCGGGCCGTAGTTTGGGGACCACTGCTCTAACCCATTACTAATAAGACTTCTTGCATTCCACTGGAAAATAACTAACATAGAGAAGAAGGGCCACCACTGCATGATTGAGGTTGAAAAGATTGTTTCTCATTTAATTTTTCCTTAATTGATTCCCAACTAACATTCTTACAGTCAAGATACTTTTGGGCTGCCTTCACTATTATTTGAATTTTTTCCGTTTTCCTTTGTGTTTGAGCAGTGCAGTTAACAACCTCAACCATGAACAATACAAAATCCTCCTTTGACATGAGTAGAGTGTCGCTTTTAATCTTGGAGCATTCTGTACAATTAGATCTTTCTTTTTCTCCTCCAGACACTTTTTTGGGAATAATATTGGTTGTTCAGGAACTTTTTTCGTTGCTTCTGCATAAGTAATGCCAGTAGTGATTTTAATTTTCTGAACTTCCTCAGCTCTTTTACTAGCTATGCATCCCCTAAATCCTGAACTATGCCCACCTCCACAGTTACAACATTTCGGCGGAGCTCCTTCCTCACATTTTCCATACTCATGATCCCCAGCACATCTCCCACATTTCTGTTTCCCCTTACACACTGCAGCGACATGTCCAAACTTCTGGCATTTAAAACACTGCAACGGCGGAGGAATAAATGGTCGGACATCATAACTCATATATCCCACAAACACTTTATCTGGCAGACTGTTCTCTTCAAATTTTAGCATGATAGAAAAACTATCACTTCTCTTTCCATTTTTATTTCTTTTCAATCGCTTGGCTTCCACCACTTTCCCTCTTGAAACATTCGATTTGATCTCATCAACTGGCACATCAGGTGGAATACCGGAAATGACTCTGCATACATACTTCTTGTCATCCAAAAGTCTCCCTCTCACATTCTCACCAAGGACTCTTTTTATATTCAGTGCCCTTTCTTTTTGTTTAACGTCATTACAAATAATCAATAAAGATCCGCCTCTTAGTACTTTAACAAATTTCACCTTCCCAACCAGTGAATTGATTTCTTTAGTAAGTTTTATTGGATTCCTCTTTGACAAACTTCAGAACTATTTTAAATTCTGTCACCTTAACTGTTTCTCCTTCAGCCTCGGAAACAGATGATTAGGGGCATGCCATAGCAATGCATAAGGAGAGCAGTACTGACTTGCGAAGCAAGTCAGTACTGCCTCCATGCATTGCATGGCAGGCACCTATTGTTCTACACCCAATAGAACGCCTCTTTATTATTATTATTATATATTTATTCTTCCGTCACCGTTAATGCGGCTCGTACCGCTGCGTACCCACCCACAAAAGTGGTATCAAAACGTGCGGCTCGTACCCGAGAAGGGAGCTATTACTTTTATTGGGGATTGGAGTTAAAATGATTACATAAATTAATAAAAACGAAAAAATTTGAGATTTTGTGTCTCACAGAATCAGTAATCTTTCTCTATGAAACACACACACAGGACTGTTTATGGCTGACTCAAAAACCCTTTTTAAATCCCCCTCACAGGCATAAATATCGCCCTATTGGTCTGAAAGTTGGTCATAACATAGATACACATGCCTGCTCATGTACAATGTTTACAAAAATTTGCTAGGGCTTATGCTTTTTGTCAGGGTCCTTCAGACTGACGCCTGGTGTCTCCCAAGTATAGAAACTGTGTCTGAAGAGGATTTTCCCGCTCTTTGGCTCTCACAGCTGCAGGGGATTAATTACCATAGCAACAGAAGAACAGAGTGTCTGGAACTGCAGCTCCCCAGGACTGCACTGTAGGGTTTACTGGTATTTACAACTGCTTGTGTTTTCAGCATTATACTACTGATTCAAGACTATAACCATTACACATATGTCCCCCCATGTTAAAATCTGACATAAATAAGAATAAATAGCTGATTAAAAGTCTATGGACAGAAAATAACGTCGCTGCTCCTTTAAGGAACCAGCGGCACAGACGCAGCGCCTGTGATGCTACAGATCACAAACCTGACAGAGAGCAGAAGAGGATTCGTAGGAAAAGAGCGGTGATGCTCAGCAAGGCAGGTCATTAGCATTTGTACAAAAGTTAGCATTTCACTGTCTATGACTAGTGCACTAGCACTTTTACCTAAAGTTAGCTTTTACCTAATTTTCTCATTAATTAGAAATGTTTAGTATACTGAATAGAGTAGTAAAATTAAAACAACATGGTCGTGTTGCTCCACATCCTACTGCCAGCATTTGAGCTAACATTAGCATATTGGCTAATTTTAGCATATGCATCAATTTTAACATAATGAATGGTACAAGTACAGATTATTCTACATGCTTCTGCCTCTCCACAGGTTATTGACTACGTTGCAGCTTTCTTTAGCATTAATGCTAATTTTTAGTATAAAAACACTGGCTCAAAGCCGACGGGCACACTTTGGCATGCCCCTTTAAAATTTCTGCAGGAATTTTCTAGTTAGGGGCATGCCATAGCAATGCATAAGGAGAGCAGTACTGACTTGCGAAGCAAGTCAGTACTGCCTCCATGCATTGCATGGCAGGCACCTATTGTTCTACACCCAATAGAATGTCTGTTTATCAGTGAGAATGCATTCTGCATTCTCACTTATAGTGTTTCTGTATTTCTTTATCAGTGAGAATGCATTCTGCATTCTCACTTATAGTGTTTCTGTTTTTCTTTATCTTTATTATTATTATTATTATTATTATTCTGTCTTCCGTACGTTTTTTGTCGCTTAACTACTTTCACTATCTTTCACTAATTGTACTAAATTATATATCAAAACGTTCAGCTCCTTCAGGAGAATGGTGCTATGACTTTTGGTAACCTTCACTATTGCACTTTTTGAAATAATTGCACTTTTGTGCAAATATTTTGCCCATTGAAATGAATGGGGAAATTCGGCGAACTGCCGTTTTTGAACTTTTTCTGCTGTTTGACAAACAAAATTATGCTGTTCATACATATTTCACTGTAGAGAAATATTTTATGCATTAAAATATAGCCACTAGTGTCTACTTTATTGAATTATTACCATTATTTCAACAGGATTTACTGTTTTCTGTTAAACTCCTCTGGAGTACAACCTTGTCACACTTTCTCCTATTCTTTCAATGTATTTTCTTCTTGTGCTCTGTTTTTATCTGTGTCTATGCATTCTGCTTGTCTACTTTTCTGTTTGCCTTCTGGTTTTACTGGTTTTACTATCTTTTAAGATATTCTACTATCTTTAATCAATTTTATAAATTCATATATCAAACATTTCTACTTCTTCTGAACCTTTTTGCTTTTGGTTTTCCTCTGTTTTACTCCTTCAAATATTTCTGGTTCACTGTTTCCACTAATTTTTTATACTTATTACTTTCACTATTCAATTGTTTCAACTATTCCTGGGATTGCACTAATTTCCTGTTGTTTCAATTATGCTCTTTCTTCAACTCTGTTTCACTTTTTGACTTTTTCAAATAATTCAGGTTGCACACAAACTCCTGCTTCTGCTGAATTCTGCTATAATTTATATATTATATAATTTATATAATTTATGCAGTATAATTCACTATTAATTCACTATTAAATATATTAATATAGTATATTCACTATTCAATAGTTTCAACTATTTCTATTTCTTCCACTATCTTCGGCTTTCTTCTGCTTTCTTCTGCTTTCTTCTGCTTTCTTCTAATTTCTTCTACTTTCTTCTACTTTCTTCTACTCCTTAAACTTTTCTCTACTTTTTCTTGCATTTCTGCAGCAGTCATTCTGCAAATATGCATTCTCACGGCTGTTTCGCTAGGAACAGCTATTTTTCTAGTTATTATTATTCTGACTTCCGTACGTTTTTTGTCGCTTAACTACTTTCACTATCTTTCACTAATTGTACTAAATTATATATCAAAACGTTCAGCTCCTTCAGGAGAATGGTGCTATGACTTTTGGTAACCTTCACTATTGCACTTTTTGAAATAATTGCACTTTTGTGCAAATATTTTGCCCATTGAAATGAATGGGGAAATTCGGCGAACTGCCGTTTTTGAACTTTTTCTGCTGTTTGACAAACAAAATTATGCTGTTCATACATATTTCACTGTAGAGAAATATTTTATGCATTAAAATATAGCCACTAGTGTCTACTTTATGGAATTATTACTATAATTACTACAGGATTTACTGTTTTCTGTTAAACTCCTCTGGAGTACAACCTTGTCACACTTTCTCCTATTCTTTCAATGTATTTTCTTCTTGTGCTCTGTTTTTATCTGTGTCTATGCATTCTGCTTGTCTACTTTTCTGTTTGCCTTCTGGTTTTACTGGTTTTACTATCTTTTAAGATCTTCTACTATCTTTAATCAATTTTATCAATTCATATATCAAACATTTCTACTTCTTCTGAACCTTTTTGCTTTTGGTTTTCCTCTGTTTTACTCCTTCAAATATTTCTGGTTTACTGTTTCCACTAATTTTTTATACTTATTACTGTTTCACTATTCAATTGTTTCAACTATTCCTGGGATTGCACTAATTTCCTGTTGTTTCAATTATGCTCTTTCTTCAACTCTGTTTCACTTTTTGACTTTTTCAAATAATTCAGGTTGCACACAAACTCCTGCTTCTGCTGAATTCTGGTATACCTTCACTAAGTTTCACTATATATATATATATATATATATATATATATATATATATATATATATATATATATATATATATATATATTGAAGTCATATATACTTCATATATGACTTCAAGCCTCTTTTTAAAAGCTAAAAAAATAAATAATAATGATAATAAAGAAAAGCATTAAAGGTGAGTGTTCTCTTTAGCGTTGGCAAAAACCCAGAAATTATTATTTAATTTCTGGGTTTAATTGGTAGGCGGCACAGTGGCGCAGTTGGTAGAGCTGTTGCCTTGCAGCAAGAAGGTTCTGGGTTCGATTCCCGGCCTGGGGTCCTTCTGCATGGAGTTTGCATGTTCTCCCTGTGCATGCGTGGGTTCTCTCCGGGTACTCCGGTTTCCTCCCACAGTCCAAAAACATGACTGTAAAACCTCAGGAGCGAAGCCGGTGAGGAAGCAGCGAGCTTAGCCTCACGTGCTATTGCGCAACCTCTCGCTAACTGCACTGGCTGCCATTCTATGGGAGCCTGTTCGTCCTGTCTGTACGCCAGCAATAAAATGGCTAAAAACATTTAATATATGGTCTTATTTTCCATAATTTTGCTTATGTATATAATGCACATTGTTTTTTGTCTCTAACTGTGTGTGTATCGTGTTTTGTGTGCGAAGGAGCGATAACAATCGGCAGAGAACAGACTCGAGGTGAGGCAGGCAGTTCTCTTGCCTCACCGCTGGGGGCGCTCATGATCCCAGATATTGTGACTGCACAACTGCAGAGTAATACACAGTGAGCTAGCCATGGAGCTAGCCACACAGTAAATAAGTAAAGTACAGCGATATATTTGTTTTCTTCTCTCCTCCGACGTCAACATGAAAGATTACATTTCTACCCTTAAACAGTTTTCTAAAGTGGATTTTCAATTGAAGCAGGAGATGATAACTAAAGGAAGACCAACACCGGAGCTGAAGGTTTTACTTCAAGACAGTTTGATGATTCTCAAACCGAGTAGAAAAGACATGCCGAGGATCAACTTGGCTTTGGATGAACAGATATTTTTGTGCAGAATTAGGGGTGCATGGATTTCATTGATAGGTAAAGGTAAGACAGCAATAAGATGTTTTTGTTTAGTTTTTTAATGAAATGTGCATTTGGTGGGCTACAGTTAATGTTTAAATAATTCAGTAAAGTAGAAGCGGTAGCTAATCTACCACAGCAATAATTTATTAATAAAACATTAAGCTTAAAACGTACTACAACAACAGACTGAATGATTTGTTGTGTGTGCAAAATTCTTGATTTTTTTTTTGGTGTTAAATCCTAAAACATAAAGTGGCATTATTGTCAGTTGCTATGGCAGCGAGTCTGCGTAGCTTGGGGAAAACAGATCACTTTGCTGTGGATCATAGCACGAAATTAATACCTACATTTAAGTTTCACTGAGTTAACGCGGCTATAGATGACATGTAAAATATTAGTCTTTTTGCCCCACAGCGTTGTATGCATGCGCGAAATTTCCGTAGGTCCAATAGCATGCATGGTGTCTAAGTCATAAGTCAGTGCCTCACCAGCAATGAACCTCACCGTACGTCACTGATATATATAGTGTGTGTGTGCCAAACTGGTGCCAAATCTTTCGAAGTGAAAATATCCAAGTGCTCCTGAATGTCTCTGACGTTCTGCTTGGCGTTCTCTGCCGTTACGTTCTCCCTTCTTCGTTTGTGGAGTTACAATATCTGGGTTCATGAGCGCCCCCAGCGATGAGGCAGAGAACTGAATACCTCACCTCGAATCTGTATGGCGTTTGCCGTCTCGAGTAACATGCCGTTTTCGATCGCTCCTCAGCACACGAAACACGTTACACACACAGTTGGTGACTATAAAAACAGTACATTAAATACTTGGAATTAATTATGGGAAATCAGTTAAGACATTAAATGTTTTTAACCATGTTATTTGCGACGTACAGACAGACGGAGCATGCTCTCATAGAATAACAACCAGTGCAGTTAGCGAGAAGTTGTGCAATCCCAGGTGCTGCATCACTGGCTTTGCTTGTTATACTTATTACTGTTTCACTATTCAATTGTTTCAACTATTCCTGGGATTGCACAAATTTTTTCCTGTTGTTTCAATTATGCTCTTTCTTAAACTCTGTTTCACTTTTTCAAATAATTCAGGTTGCACACAAACTCCTGCTTCTGCTGAATTCTGCTATAATTTATATATTATATAATTGTATAATTTATGCAGTATAATTCACTATTAATTCACTATTAAATATATTAATATAGTATATTCACTATTCAATAGTTTCAACTATTTCTATTTCTTCCACTATCTTCTGCTTTCTTCTGCTTTCTTCTACTTTCTTCTACTTTCTTCTACTCCTTAAACTTTTCTCTACTTTTTCTTGCATTTCTGCAGCAGTCATTCTGCAAATATGCATTCTCACGGCTGTTTCGCTAGGAACAGCTATTTTTCTAGTTATTATTAGGGGCATGCCATAGCAATGCATAAGGAGAGCAGTACTGACTTGCGAAGCAAGTCAGTACTGCCTCCATGCATTGCATGGCAGGCACCTATTGTTCTACACCCAATAGAATGTCTCTTTATTATTAGGGGCATGCCATAGCAATGCATAAGGAGAGCAGTACTGACTTGCGAAGCAAGTCAGTACTGCCTCCATGCATTGCATGGCAGGCACCTATTGTTCTACACCCAATAGAACGCCTCTTTATTATTATTATTATATATTTATTCTTCCGTCACCGTTAATGCGGCTCGTACCGCTGTGTGCCCACCCACAAAAGTGGTATCAAAACGTGCGGCTCGTACCCGAGAAGGGAGCTATTACTTTTATTGGGGATTGGAGTTAAAATGATTACATAAATTAATAAAAACGAAAAAATTTGAGATTTTGTGTCTCACAGAATCAGTAATCTTTCTCTATGAAACACACACACAGGACTGTTTATGGCTGACTCAAAAACCCTTTTTAAATCCCCCTCACAGGCATAAATATCGCCCTATTGGTCTGAAAGTTGGTCATAACATAGATACACATGCCTGCTCATGTACAATGTTTACAAAAATTTGCTAGGGCTTATGCTTTTTGTCAGGGTCCTTCAGACTGACGCCTGGTGTCTCCCAAGTATAGAAACTGTGTCTGAAGAGGATTTTCCCGCTCTTTGGCTCTCACAGCTGCAGGGGATTAATTACCATAGCAACAGAAGAACAGAGTGTCTGGAACTGCAGCTCCCAGGACTGCACTGTAGGGTTTACTGGTATTTACAACTGCTTGTGTTTTCAGCATTATACTACTGATTCAAGACTATAACCATTACACATATGTCCCCCCATGTTAAAATCTGACATAAATAAGAATAAATAGCTGATTAAAAGTCTATGGACAGAAAATAACGTCGCTGCTCCTTTAAGGAACCAGCGGCACAGACGCAGCGCCTGCGATGCTACAGATCACAAACCTGACAGAGAGCAGAAGAGGATTCGTAGGAAAAGAGCGGTGATGCTCAGCAAGGCAGGTCATTAGCATTTGTACAAAAGTTAGCATTTCACTGTCTATGACTAGTGCACTAGCACTTTTACCTAAAGTTAGCTTTTACCTAATTTTCTCATTAATTAGAAATGTTTAGTATACTGAATAGAGTAGTAAAATTAAAACAACATGGTCGTGTTGCTCCACATCCTACTGCCAGCATTTGAGCTAACATTAGCATATTGGCTAATTTTAGCATATGCATCAATTTTAACATAATGAATGGTACAAGTACAGATTATTCTACATGCTTCTGCCTCTCCACAGGTTATTGACTACGTTGCAGCTTTCTTTAGCATTAATGCTAATTTTTAGTATAAAAACACTGGCTCAAAGCCGACGGGCACACTTTGGCATGCCCCTTTAAAATTTCTGCAGGAATTTTCTAGTTAGGGGCATGCCATAGCAATGCATAAGGAGAGCAGTACTGACTTGCGAAGCAAGTCAGTACTGCCTCCATGCATTGCATGGCAGGCACCTATTGTTCTACACCCAATAGAATGTCTCTTTATTATTAGGGGCATGCCATAGCAATGCATAAGGAGAGCAGTACTGACTTGCGAAGCAAGTCAGTACTGCCTCCATGCATTGCATGGCAGGCACCTATTGTTCTACACCCAATAGAACGCCTCTTTATTAGGGGCATGCCATAGCAATGCATAAGGAGAGCAGTACTGACTTGCGAAGCAAGTCAGTACTGCCTCCATGCATTGCATGGCAGGCACCTATTGTTCTACACCCAATAGAACGCCTCTTTATTATTTATTATTCTTCCATCACCGTTAATGCGGCTCGTACCGCTGCGTGCCCACCCACAAAAGTGGTATCAAATCGTGCGGCTCGAGGCCGGCATTATTGCTATTATTTTTATTGGGGATCGGAGTTAAAATGATTACATAAATTAATAAAAACGAAAAAATTTGAGATTTTGTGTCTCACAGAATCAGTAATCTTTCTCTATGAAACACACACACAGGACTGTTTATGGCTGACTCAAAAACCCTTTTTAAATCCCCCTCACAGGCATAAATATCGCCCTATTGGTCTGAAAGTTGGTCATAACATAGATACACATGCATGCTCATGTACAATGTTTACAAAAATTTGCTAGGGCTTATGCTTTTTGTCAGGGTCCTTCAGACTGACGCCTGGTGTCTCCCAAGTATAGAAACTGTGTCTGAAGAGGATTTTCCCGCTCTTTGGCTCTCACAGCTGCAGGGGATTAATTACCATAGCAACAGAAGAACACAGTGTCTGGAACTGCAGCTCCCCAGGACTGCACTGTAGGGTTTACTGGTATTTACAACTGCTTGTGTTTTCAGCATTATACTACTGATTCAAGACTATAACCATTACACATATGTCCCCCATGTTAAAATCTGACATAAATAAGAATAAATAGTTGATTAAAAGTCTATGGACAGAAAATAACGTCGCTGCTCCTTTAAGGAACCAGCGGCACAGACGCAGCGCCTGCGATGCTACAGATCACAAACCTGACAGAGAGAGCAGAAGAGGATTCGTAGGAAAAGAGCGGTGATGCTCAGCAAGGCAGGTCATTAGCATTTGTACAAAAGTTAGCATTTCACTGTCTATGACTAGTGCACTAGCACTTTTACCTAAAGTTAGCTTTTACCTAATTTTCTCATTAATTAGACATGTTTAGTATACTGAATAGAGTAGTAAAATTAAAACAACATGGTCGTGTTGCTCCACATGCTACTGCCAGCATTTAAGCTAACATTAGCATATTGGCTAATTTTAGCTTATGCATCAATTCTAACATAATGAATGGTACAACTACAGTTTATTAAACATGCTTCTGCCTCTCCACAGGTTATTGACTACGTTGCAGCTTTCTTTAGCATTAATGCTAATTTTTAACATCATAGCGCTGCGTCAAAGCCGACGGGCACACTTTGGCATGCCCCTTTAAAATTTCTGCAGGAATTTTCTAGTTATTATTATTATATATTTATTCTTCCGTCACCGTTAATGCGGCTCGTACCGCTGTGTGCCCACCCACAAAAGTGGTATCAAAACGTGCGGCTCGTACCCGAGAAGGGAGCTATTACTTTTATTGGGGATTGGAGTTAAAATGATTACATAAATTAATAAAAACTAAAAAATTTGAGATTTTGTGTCTCACAGAATCAGTAATCTTTCTCTATGAAACACACACACAGGACTGTTTATGGCTGACTCAAAAACCCTTTTTAAATCCCCCTCACAGGCATAAATATCGCCCTATTGGTCTGAAAGTTGGTCATAACATAGATACACATGCCTGCTCATGTACAATGTTTACAAAAATTTGCTAGGGCTTATGCTTTTTGTCAGGGTCCTTCAGACTGACGCCTGGTGTCTCCCAAGTATAGAAACTGTGTCTGAAGAGGATTTTCCCGCTCTTTGGCTCTCACAGCTGCAGGGGATTAATTACCATAGCAACAGAAGAACACAGTGTCTGGAACTGCAGCTCCCCAGGACTGCACTGTAGGGTTTACTGGTATTTACAACTTCTTGTGTTTTCAGCATTATACTACTGATTCAAGACTATAACCATTACACATATGTCCCCCCATGTTAAAATCTGACATGAATAAGAATAAATAGTTGATTAAAAGTCTATGGACAGAAAATAACGTCGCTGCTCCTTTAAGGAACCAGCGGCACAGACGCAGCGCCTGCGATGCTACAGATCACAAACCTGACAGAGAGAGCAGAAGAGGATTCGTAGGAAAAGAGCGGTGATGCTCAGCAAGGCAGGTCATTAGTACAAAAGTTAGCATTTCACTGTCTATGACTAGTGCACTAGCACTTTTACCTAAAGTTAGCTTTTACCTAATTTTCTCATTAATTAGACATGTTTAGTATACTGAATAGAGTAGTAAAATTAAAACAACATGGTCGTGTTGCTCCACATGCTACTGCCAGCATTTAAGCTAACATTAGCATATTGGCTAATTTTAGCTTATGCATCAATTCTAACATAATGAATGGTACAACTACAGTTTATTAAACATGCTTCTGCCTCTCCACAGGTTATTGACTACGTTGCAGCTTTCTTTAGCATTAATGCTAATTTTTAACATCATAGCGCTGCGTCAAAGCCGACGGGCACACTTTGGCATGCCCCTTTAAAATTTCTGCAGGAATTTTCTAGTTATAAATATAATTTATTATTCTTCCGTTACCGTTAATGCGGCTCGTACCGCTGCATGCTGACCCACAAAAGTGGTATCAAAACGTGCGGCTCAATCCCGGCAAGTGAGCTATTACTTTTATTGGGGATTGGAGTTAAAATGATTACATAAATTAATAAAAACGAAAAAATTTGAGATTTTGTGTCTCACAGAATCAGTAATCTTTCTCTATGAAACACACACACAGGACTGTTTATGGCTGACTCAAAAACCCTTTTTAAATCCCCCTCACAGGCATAAATATCGCCCTATTGGTCTGAAAGTTGGTCATAACATAGATACACATGCCTGCTCATGTACAATGTTTACAAAAATTTGCTAGGGCTTATGCTTTTTGTCAGGGTCCTTCAGACTGACGCCTGGTGTCTCCCAAGTATAGAAACTGTGTCTGAAGAGGATTTTCCCGCTCTTTGGCTCTCACAGCTGCAGGGGATTAATTACCATAGCAACAGAAGAACAGAGTGTCTGGAACTGCAGCTCCCCAGGACTGCACTGTAGGGTTTACTGGTATTTACAACTGCTTGTGTTTTCAGCATTATACTACTGATTCAAGACTATAACCATTACACATATGTCCCCCCATGTTAAAATCTGACATAAATAAGAATAAATAGCTGATTAAAAGTCTATGGACAGAAAATAACGTCGCTGCTCCTTTAAGGAACCAGCGGCACAGACGCAGCGCCTGCGATGCTACAGATCACAAACCTGACAGAGAGCAGAAGAGGATTCGTAGGAAAAGAGCGGTGATGCTCAGCAAGGCAGGTCATTAGCATTTGTACAAAAGTTAGCATTTCACTGTCTATGACTAGTGCACTAGCACTTTTACCTAAAGTTAGCTTTTACCTAATTTTCTCATTAATTAGAAATGTTTAGTATACTGAATAGAGTAGTAAAATTAAAACAACATGGTCGTGTTGCTCCACATCCTACTGCCAGCATTTGAGCTAACATTAGCATATTGGCTAATTTTAGCATATGCATCAATTTTAACATAATGAATGGTACAAGTACAGATTATTCTACATGCTTCTGCCTCTCCACAGGTTATTGACTACGTTGCAGCTTTCTTTAGCATTAATGCTAATTTTTAGTATAAAAACACTGGCTCAAAGCCGACGGGCACACTTTGGCATGCCCCTTTAAAATTTCTGCAGGAATTTTCTAGTTAGGGGCATGCCATAGCAATGCATAAGGAGAGCAGTACTGACTTGCGAAGCAAGTCAGTACTGCCTCCATGCATTGCATGGCAGGCACCTATTGTTCTACACCCAATAGAACGCCTCTTTATTATTATTATTAGGGGCATGCCATAGCAATGCATAAGGAGAGCAGTACTGACTTGCGAAGCAAGTCAGTACTGCCTCCATGCATTGCATGGCAGGCACCTATTGTTCTACACCCAATAGAACGCCTCTTTATTAGGGGCATGCCATAGCAATGCATAAGGAGAGCAGTACTGACTTGCGAAGCAAGTCAGTACTGCCTCCATGCATTGCATGGCAGGCACCTATTGTTCTACACCCAATAGAACGCCTCTTTATTATTATTAGGGGCATGCCATAGCAATGCATAAGGAGAGCAGTACTGACTTGCGAAGCAAGTCAGTACTGCCTCCATGCATTGCATGGCAGGCACCTATTGTTCTACACCCAATAGAATGTCTGTTTATTATTATAACATCTTCTTCCATTACCGTTAATGCGGCTCGTACCGCTGCGTGCCCACCCACAAAAGTGGTATCAAAACGTGCGGCTCGTACCCAAGAAGGGAGCTATTACTTTTATTGGGGATCGGAGTTAGGATGGCGACGTAAAAAGCGAAAAACGAGCAAAATTTCCAACTGCCGAAACCCTAGAGTGTAACTGAAACCAACTGCCGCTTTTTAGAGTGAGGAACAGGGTGGAATTTTGACCCAAAAATAATTTTGAAATCGCTCTCATGGCCGCAAAACTTGTGCTATTGGTATGAAAGTTGGTCAGGAAATAGCACCGCATGTCTGCTCCGGTAAAATGTTTTCAAAATTTCTCTAGGGCTTACGGTTTTCTGTCCAGGTGCTTCAGAGCAAAGTGATGGGACATGACCAACTGACGCTTCATCCCCAGTGTTTTATATAGGTTTTTGAGTTACTACAGATGGAGGGTGAACAGAATGTTAAATCTACAGGCAGGGCAGAGTTTTCTTGGCATTATATCACTGGTTTAACCCAACCACTGTTACACATTGGATTAGTGTGGCCATTTAAAATTAAGCTTACTGAAAATTTCATAATAAAAGCCTGTATATTTCTTTGCAGCCTAACTAACTCCTAACTAAAGCCTTGACATTTTTCACATCAGGTCATTACTCTTTTGGCCTTTATGTGACTGGTTTAAACAAACTACTGTAACACTATGATTTGGTGTGGTAGTTAAAATGAAGTTTACTGAAAGTTTCAAAATAAAAGTCTGCATATTCCTCTCACGTTAGTGCACCGCCAAAGGCGGTGCAATAATATTCAGCTTTTTTTACCTTTTTTTTCGCTCAGGATAGTGAACTGCCTTGCGCAGCAAGGCAGTTCATTAACATTACCACAAACATTAGCATTTGACCCACCATATTAGTGCACCGCCATAGGCGGTGCAATAATATTAAAGTTTTTTGTTATTTATTTCTCAGGAAAGTAAACTGCCTTGCTGCGCAAGGCAGTTTACTGAAATAAATATCAATAAATATCTTGAGAAATAAATATCAGGGAAGACAAAAAGCCATCTCATACGCTTCAAACAGTTTTTGCATCGGCCATACGGATCTTGTAGGGGAAGGGGTCGTTCAGACTGCTTTTTTCATCAAATTTGACTTTGTGTTTACATCAGTCATTCTTAAAATAAGCATTTTACCCATTTTTGCTTTGGTCTCTGGTTAGTATATGTACCTAAGTCTTTCTTAAAATGAGCATTTTAAGCTAAGACCCTGTTCCTCCTTCTACTGAAGACAACTCCTGCAGGTAAAAAAATATTGTTACATCATATAACCCCTAAAGAACAATACTACTGATGCATTTTTGAAATAATAACTTTGTATTTAGGGAAAATTACAATTGATCACAAAAAAAATTAAATTAAATCTTTTAAAAAAAAAAAGATTTAATTTAAAAATTACTGAGCTCTGCACACACCATATTTCTCTCATCAGTGCAATTACTGTGAATGACGTACAGATATGAATCACTGTACTATCGGAGACGACAAATAGCCCTCTCATACGCTTCAAACGGTTTTCGGATCGGCCTTACGGATCTTGAATGGGAAGGGGTCGTTCAGTGTGCTTGTTTTAGTGAAACTGGCTGGCTCAAACAGATAGAATTGTCTCCCCTGTGTGTCTCTCTTACAGCTGGCACCCTGTGGCCTATTTACCATAGCAACCGAACATGGCAACAGCTCCTGGGTCAGATAGCAAACATTCTATGGCAAACATACAGTTAAAGCAGAGGGCTACTATTTAAGTGGTTTAACACAACCACTGTTAAACATTGGATTAGTGTGGCCATTTACAATGAAGCTTAATAATTTTTTCAAAATAAAAGCCTTGATCATTTTTACATACTGCAATTGCTCTACTGGTGATTTAAAAACTGGTGTTACCAAATTACTGTTACAGACTGGATTAGTGTAGCCATTGATTATGACGCTTACTGAAAATTTCAAAATAAAAGCTTTGGCCATTTTTACATCGAGCAATTGTTCTTTTGGGCCTTACATGACCACAGTTGCACATTGAATTACCATAGTCATTAAAATGAAGCTAACTGAAAGTTTCAAAATAAAAGCCTGCATATTCCTCTCGTGTTAGTGCACCGCCGTAGGCAGTGCAATAATATTAGTGTTTTTTATGTTATTTATTTCTCAGTATAGTGAACTGCCTTGCACAGCAAGGCAGTTCATTAACATTAGCACAAACATTAGCATTTCACTTCCTTTGACTAGTGTACTAGCACTTTTACCTATAGTTAGCTTTTAGCTAATTTTCTCATTAATTAGACATGTTTAGTGTACTGAATGGAGTAGTAAAATTTAAACAACATGGTCCTGTTGCTCCACATGCTACTGCCAGCATTTAAACTAACATTAGCATATTGGCTAATTTTAGCTCATGCATCAATTTTAACATAATGAATGGTACAACTACAGCTTAGTCAACATGCTTCTGCCTCTCCACAGTTAATTGACTACGTTGCAGCTTTCTTTAGCATTAATGCTAATTTTTAACATCATAACGCTGCGTCAAAGCCGACGGGCACACTTTGGCATGCCCCTTTAAAATTTCTGCAGGAATTTTCTAGTTATTATATATTTATTCTTCCGTCACCGTTAATGCGGCTCGTACCGCTGCGTACCCACCCACAAAAGTGGTATCAAAACGTGCGGCTCGTACCCGAGAAGGGAGCTATTACTTTTATTGGGGATTGGAGTTAAAATGATTACATAAATTAATAAAAACGAAAAAATTTGAGATTTTGTGTCTCACAGAATCAGTAATCTTTCTCTATGAAACACACACACAGGACTGTTTATGGCTGACTCAAAAACCCTTTTTAAATCCCCCTCACAGGCATAAATATCGCCCTATTGATCTGAAAGTTGGTCATAACATAGATACACATGCCTGCTCATGTACAATGTTTACAAAAATTTGCTAGGGCTTATGCTTTTTGTCAGGGTCCTTCAGACTGACGCCTGGTGTCTCCCAAGTATAGAAACTGTGTCTGAAGAGCATTTTCCCGCTCTTTGGCTCTCACAGCTGCAGGGGATTAATTACCATAGCAACAGAAGAACACAGTGTCTGGAACTGCAGCTACCCAGGACTGCACTGTAGGGTTTACTGGTATTTACAACTTCTTGTGTTTTCAGCATTATACTACTGATTCAAGACTATAACCATTACACATATGTCCCCCCATGTTAAAATCTGACATAAATAAGAATAAATAGTTGATTAAAAGTCTGTGGACAGAAAATAACGTCGCTGCTCCTTTAAGGAACCAGCGGCACAGACGCGGCGCCTGGGTGATGCTACAGATCACAAACCTGACAGAGAGCAGAAGAGGATTCGTAGGAAAAGAGCGGTGATGAACGGAAACGCTTAATATAGTTGAGAAAACATAAATTACCTGGTCGAAAACTGACTGGGATTTAATGAGAACTAAGTTACATCGGTTTTGGTGAGTTTTGTTTTATTTTCTTACATTTTCATCGTGTTGTACTTTTCCTTTTAGCAGAGAGCTAAGGCTAAAAACGTAGCCGTTTGCAAGGAAATACTCCGTCATAAACTGTTATCAGGTTAATATATAAACTGTTATCCGGGTAATATATTGGGTTTATGAAGAATTTATTTGAATAATTTCAGGATTTAAAAAGACTTTTTCGTGTTTGTGACCTGTTACACAGGTCAGGTTTTTTTTTGGTTGGAAGCTTGGTCGGAGCAAGGATTGGTCTGCCATGTGTGACGCAAGTAATGACAGACAACATGCTACTGATGCTCCAATAGCATTCATGCTATTGTTAGCATTTTGGCTCATTTTAGCTTATGCAACATACTAAAATGAGCAAAAATGCTCATACTACCGTACGAGTACAGCTTAAGAAAACATGCTTCTGACTCCCCGCAGGTTATTGACCACACTGAAGCTTTCTTAAGCATGATTGCTTAATGCTAATTTTTAACATCATAACGCTGCGTCAAAGCCGACGGGCACACTTTGGCATGCCCCTTTAAAATTTCTGCAGGAATTTTCTAGTTATTTATTATTCTTCCATCACCGTTAATGCGGCTCGTACCGCTGCGTGCCCACCCACAAAAGTGGTATCAAATCGTGCGGCTCGAGGCCGGCATTATTGCTATTATTTTTATTGGGGATCGGAGTTAAAATGATTACATAAATTAATAAAAACGAAAAAATTTGAGATTTTGTGTCTCACAGAATCAGTAATCTTTCTCTATGAAACACACACACAGGACTGTTTATGGCTGACTCAAAAACCCTTTTTAAATCCCCCTCACAGGCATAAATATCGCCCTATTGGTCTGAAAGTTGGTCATAACATAGATACACATGCATGCTCATGTACAATGTTTACAAAAATTTGCTAGGGCTTATGCTTTTTGTCAGGGTCCTTCAGACTGACGCCTGGTGTCTCCCAAGTATAGAAACTGTGTCTGAAGAGGATTTTCCCGCTCTTTGGCTCTCACAGCTGCAGGGGATTAATTACCATAGCAACAGAAGAACACAGTGTCTGGAACTGCAGCTCCCCAGGACTGCACTGTAGGGTTTACTGGTATTTACAACTGCTTGTGTTTTCAGCATTATACTACTGATTCAAGACTATAACCATTACACATATGTCCCCCCATGTTAAAATCTGACATAAATAAGAATAAATAGTTGATTAAAAGTCTATGGACAGAAAATAACGTCGCTGCTCCTTTAAGGAACCAGCGGCACAGACGCAGCGCCTGCGATGCTACAGATCACAAACCTGACAGAGAGAGCAGAAGAGGATTCGTAGGAAAAGAGCGGTGATGCTCAGCAAGGCAGGTCATTAGCATTTGTACAAAAGTTAGCATTTCACTGTCTATGACTAGTGCACTAGCACTTTTACCTAAAGTTAGCTTTTACCTAATTTTCTCATTAATTAGACATGTTTAGTATACTGAATAGAGTAGTAAAATTAAAACAACATGGTCGTGTTGCTCCACATGCTACTGCCAGCATTTAAGCTAACATTAGCATATTGGCTAATTTTAGCTTATGCATCAATTCTAACATAATGAATGGTACAACTACAGTTTATTAAACATGCTTCTGCCTCTCCACAGGTTATTGACTACGTTGCAGCTTTCTTTAGCATTAATGCTAATTTTTAACATCATAGCGCTGCGTCAAAGCCGACGGGCACACTTTGGCATGCCCCTTTAAAATTTCTGCAGGAATTTTCTAGTTATATATTTATTCTTCCGTCACCGTTAATGCGGCTCGTACCGCTGCGTACCCACCCACAAAAGTGGTATCAAAACGTGCGGCTCGTACCCGAGAAGGGAGCTATTACTTTTATTGGGGATTGGAGTTAAAATGATTACATAAATTAATAAAAACGAAAAAATTTGAGATTTTGTGTCTCACAGAATCAGTAATCTTTCTCTATGAAACACACACACAGGACTGTTTATGGCTGACTCAAAAACCCTTTTTAAATCCCCCTCACAGGCATAAATATCGCCCTATTGATCTGAAAGTTGGTCATAACATAGATACACATGCCTGCTCATGTACAATGTTTACAAAAATTTGCTAGGGCTTATGCTTTTTGTCAGGGTCCTTCAGACTGACGCCTGGTGTCTCCCAAGTATAGAAACTGTGTCTGAAGAGCATTTTCCCGCTCTTTGGCTCTCACAGCTGCAGGGGATTAATTACCATAGCAACAGAAGAACACAGTGTCTGGAACTGCAGCTACCCAGGACTGCACTGTAGGGTTTACTGGTATTTACAACTTCTTGTGTTTTCAGCATTATACTACTGATTCAAGACTATAACCATTACACATATGTCCCCCCATGTTAAAATCTGACATAAATAAGAATAAATAGTTGATTAAAAGTCTGTGGACAGAAAATAACGTCGCTGCTCCTTTAAGGAACCAGCGGCACAGACGCGGCGCCTGGGTGATGCTACAGATCACAAACCTGACAGAGAGCAGAAGAGGATTCGTAGGAAAAGAGCGGTGATGAACGGAAACGCTTAATATAGTTGAGAAAACATAAATTACCTGGTCGAAAACTGACTGGGATTTAATGAGAACTAAGTTACATCGGTTTTGGTGAGTTTTGTTTTTATTTTCTTACATTTTCATCGTGTTGTACTTTTCCTTTTAGCAGAGAGCTAAGGCTAAAAACGTAGCCGTTTGCAAGGAAATACTCCGTCATAAACTGTTATCAGGTTAATATATAAACTGTTATCCGGGTAATATATTGGGTTTATGAAGAATTTATTTGAATAATTTCAGGATTTAAAAAGACTTTTTTCGTGTTTGTGACCTGTTACACAGGTCAGGTTTTTTTGTTGGTTGGAAGCTTGGTCGGAGCAAGGATTGGTCTGCCATGTGTGACGCAAGTAATGACAGACAACATGCTACTGATGCTCCAATAGCATTCATGCTATTGTTAGCATTTTGGCTCATTTTAGCTTATGCAACATACTAAAATGAGCAAAAATGCTCATACTACCGTACGAGTACAGCTTAAGAAAACATGCTTCTGACTCCCCGCAGGTTATTGACCACACTGAAGCTTTCTTAAGCATGATTGCTTAATGCTAATTTTTAACATCATAACGCTGCGTCAAAGCCGACGGGCACACTTTGGCATGCCCCTTTAAAATTTCTGCAGGAATTTTCTAGTTAGGGGCATGCCATAGCAATGCATAAGGAGAGCAGTACTGACTTGCGAAGCAAGTCAGTACTGCCTCCATGCATTGCATGGCAGGCACCTATTGTTCTACACCCAATAGAACGCCTCTTTATTATTATTATTAGGGGCATGCCATAGCAATGCATAAGGAGAGCAGTACTGACTTGCGAAGCAAGTCAGTACTGCCTCCATGCATTGCATGGCAGGCACCTATTGTTCTACACCCAATAGAACGCCTCTTTATTATTTATTATTCTTCCATCACCGTTAATGCGGCTCGTACCGCTGCGTGCCCACCCACAAAAGTGGTATCAAATCGTGCGGCTCGAGGCCGGCATTATTGCTATTATTTTTATTGGGGATCGGAGTTAAAATGATTACATAAATTAATAAAAACGAAAAAATTTGAGATTTTGTGTCTCACAGAATCAGTAATCTTTCTCTATGAAACACACACACAGGACTGTTTATGGCTGACTCAAAAACCCTTTTAAATCCCCCTCACAGGCATAAATATCGCCCTATTGGTCTGAAAGTTGGTCATAACATAGATACACATGCATGCTCATGTACAATGTTTACAAAAATTTGCTAGGGCTTATGCTTTTTGTCAGGGTCCTTCAGACTGACGCCTGGTGTCTCCCAAGTATAGAAACTGTGTCTGAAGAGGATTTTCCCGCTCTTTGGCTCTCACAGCTGCAGGGGATTAATTACCATAGCAACAGAAGAACACAGTGTCTGGAACTGCAGCTCCCAGGACTGCACTGTAGGGTTTACTGGTATTTACAACTGCTTGTGTTTTCAGCATTATACTACTGATTCAAGACTATAACCATTACACATATGTCCCCCCATGTTAAAATCTGACATAAATAAGAATAAATAGTTGATTAAAAGTCTATGGACAGAAAATAACGTCGCTGCTCCTTTAAGGAACCAGCGGCACAGACGCAGCGCCTGCGATGCTACAGATCACAAACCTGACAGAGAGAGCAGAAGAGGATTCGTAGGAAAAGAGCGGTGATGCTCAGCAAGGCAGGTCATTAGCATTTGTACAAAAGTTAGCATTTCACTGTCTATGACTAGTGCACTAGCACTTTTACCTAAAGTTAGCTTTTACCTAATTTTCTCATTAATTAGACATGTTTAGTATACTGAATAGAGTAGTAAAATTAAAACAACATGGTCGTGTTGCTCCACATGCTACTGCCAGCATTTAAGCTAACATTAGCATATTGGCTAATTTTAGCTTATGCATCAATTCTAACATAATGAATGGTACAACTACAGTTTATTAAACATGCTTCTGCCTCTCCACAGGTTATTGACTACGTTGCAGCTTTCTTTAGCATTAATGCTAATTTTTAACATCATAGCGCTGCGTCAAAGCCGACGGGCACACTTTGGCATGCCCCTTTAAAATTTCTGCAGGAATTTTCTAGTTAGGGGCATGCCATAGCAATGCATAAGGAGAGCAGTACTGACTTGCGAAGCAAGTCAGTACTGCCTCCATGCATTGCATGGCAGGCACCTATTGTTCTACACCCAATAGAACGCCTCTTTATTATTTATTATTCTTCCATCACCGTTAATGCGGCTCGTACCGCTGCGTGCCCACCCACAAAAGTGGTATCAAATCGTGCGGCTCGAGGCCGGCATTATTGCTATTATTTTTATTGGGGATCGGAGTTAAAATGATTACATAAATTAATAAAAACGAAAAAATTTGAGATTTTGTGTCTCACAGAATCAGTAATCTTTCTCTATGAAACACACACACAGGACTGTTTATGGCTGACTCAAAAACCCTTTTTAAATCCCCCTCACAGGCATAAATATCGCCCTATTGGTCTGAAAGTTGGTCATAACATAGATACACATGCATGCTCATGTACAATGTTTACAAAAATTTGCTAGGGCTTATGCTTTTTGTCAGGGTCCTTCAGACTGACGCCTGGTGTCTCCCAAGTATAGAAACTGTGTCTGAAGAGGATTTTCCCGCTCTTTGGCTCTCACAGCTGCAGGGGATTAATTACCATAGCAACAGAAGAACACAGTGTCTGGAACTGCAGCTCCCCAGGACTGCACTGTAGGGTTTACTGGTATTTACAACTGCTTGTGTTTTCAGCATTATACTACTGATTCAAGACTATAACCATTACACATATGTCCCCCCATGTTAAAATCTGACATAAATAAGAATAAATAGTTGATTAAAAGTCTATGGACAGAAAATAACGTCGCTGCTCCTTTAAGGAACCAGCGGCACAGACGCAGCGCCTGCGATGCTACAGATCACAAACCTGACAGAGAGAGCAGAAGAGGATTCGTAGGAAAAGAGCGGTGATGCTCAGCAAGGCAGGTCATTAGCATTTGTACAAAAGTTAGCATTTCACTGTCTATGACTAGTGCACTAGCACTTTTACCTAAAGTTAGCTTTTACCTAATTTTCTCATTAATTAGACATGTTTAGTATACTGAATAGAGTAGTAAAATTAAAACAACATGGTCGTGTTGCTCCACATGCTACTGCCAGCATTTAAGCTAACATTAGCATATTGGCTAATTTTAGCTTATGCATCAATTCTAACATAATGAATGGTACAACTACAGTTTATTAAACATGCTTCTGCCTCTCCACAGGTTATTGACTACGTTGCAGCTTTCTTTAGCATTAATGCTAATTTTTAACATCATAGCGCTGCGTCAAAGCCGACGGGCACACTTTGGCATGCCCCTTTAAAATTTCTGCAGGATATTTCTAGTTATATATTTATTCTTCCGTCACCGTTAATGCGGCTCGTACCGCTGTGTGCCCACCCACAAAAGTGGTATCAAAACGTGCGGCTCGTACCCGAGAAGGGAGCTATTACTTTTATTGGGGATTGGAGTTAAAATGATTACATAAATTAATAAAAACTAAAAATTTGAGATTTTGTGTCTCACAGAATCAGTAATCTTTCTCTATGAAACACACACACAGGACTGTTTATGGCTGACTCAAAAACCCTTTTTAAATCCCCCTCACAGGCATAAATATCGCCCTATTGGTCTGAAAGTTGGTCATAACATAGATACACATGCCTGCTCATGTACAATGTTTACAAAAATTTGCTAGGGCTTATGCTTTTTGTCAGGGTCCTTCAGACTGACGCCTGGTGTCTCCCAAGTATAGAAACTGTGTCTGAAGAGGATTTTCCCGCTCTTTGGCTCTCACAGCTGCAGGGGATTAATTACCATAGCAACAGAAGAACAGAGTGTCTGGAACTGCAGCTCCCCAGGACTGCACTGTAGGGTTTTCTGGTATTTACAACTGCTTGTGTTTTCAGCATTATACTACTGATTCAAGACTATAACCATTACACATATGTCCCCCATGTTAAAATCTGACATAAATAAGAATAAATAGCTGATTAAAAGTCTATGGACAGAAAATAACGTCGCTGCTCCTTTAAGGAACCAGCGGCACAGACGCAGCGCCTGCGATGCTACAGATCACAAACCTGACAGAGAGCGGAAGAGGATTCGTAGGAAAAGAGCGGTGATGCTCAGCAAGGCAGGTCATTAGCATTTGTACAAAAGTTAGCATTTCACTGTCTATGACTAGTGCACTAGCACTTTTACCTAAAGTTAGCTTTTACCTAATTTTCTCATTAATTAGAAATGTTTAGTATACTGAATAGAGTAGTAAAATTAAAACAACATGGTCGTGTTGCTCCACATCCTACTGCCAGCATTTGAGCTAACATTAGCATATTGGCTAATTTTAGCATATGCATCAATTTTAACATAATGAATGGTACAAGTACAGATTATTCTACATGCTTCTGCCTCTCCACAGGTTATTGACTACGTTGCAGCTTTCTTTAGCATTAACGCTAATTTTAGTATAAAACACTGGCTCAAAGCCGACGGGCACACTTTGGCATGCCCCTTTAAAATTTCTGCAGGAATTTTCTAGTTAGGGGCATGCCATAGCAATGCATAAGGAGAGCAGTACTGACTTGCGAAGCAAGTCAGTACTGCCTCCATGCATTGCATGGCAGGCACCTATTGTTCTACACCCAATAGAACGCCTCTTTATTATTTATTATTCTTCCATCACCGTTAATGCGGCTCGTACCGCTGCGTGCCCACCCACAAAAGTGGTATCAAATCGTGCGGCTCGAGGCCGGCATTATTGCTATTATTTTTATTGGGGATCGGAGTTAAAATGATTACATAAATTAATAAAAACGAAAAAATTTGAGATTTTGTGTCTCACAGAATCAGTAATCTTTCTCTATGAAACACACACACAGGACTGTTTATGGCTGACTCAAAAACCCTTTTTAAATCCCCCTCACAGGCATAAATATCGCCCTATTGGTCTGAAAGTTGGTCATAACATAGATACACATGCATGCTCATGTACAATGTTTACAAAAATTTGCTAGGGCTTATGCTTTTTGTCAGGGTCCTTCAGACTGACGCCTGGTGTCTCCCAAGTATAGAAACTGTGTCTGAAGAGGATTTTCCCGCTCTTTGGCTCTCACAGCTGCAGGGGATTAATTACCATAGCAACAGAAGAACACAGTGTCTGGAACTGCAGCTCCCCAGGACTGCACTGTAGGGTTTACTGGTATTTACAACTGCTTGTGTTTTCAGCATTATACTACTGATTCAAGACTATAACCATTACACATATGTCCCCCATGTTAAAATCTGACATAAATAAGAATAAATAGTTGATTAAAAGTCTATGGACAGAAAATAACGTCGCTGCTCCTTTAAGGAACCAGCGGCACAGACGCAGCGCCTGCGATGCTACAGATCACAAACCTGACAGAGAGAGCAGAAGAGGATTCGTAGGAAAAGAGCGGTGATGCTCAGCAAGGCAGGTCATTAGCATTTGTACAAAAGTTAGCATTTCACTGTCTATGACTAGTGCACTAGCACTTTTACCTAAAGTTAGCTTTTACCTAATTTTCTCATTAATTAGACATGTTTAGTATACTGAATAGAGTAGTAAAATTAAAACAACATGGTCGTGTTGCTCCACATGCTACTGCCAGCATTTAAGCTAACATTAGCATATTGGCTAATTTTAGCTTATGCATCAATTCTAACATAATGAATGGTACAACTACAGTTTATTAAACATGCTTCTGCCTCTCCACAGGTTATTGACTACGTTGCAGCTTTCTTTAGCATTAATGCTAATTTTTAACATCATAGCGCTGCGTCAAAGCCGACGGGCACACTTTGGCATGCCCCTTTAAAATTTCTGCAGGAATTTTCTAGTTAGGGGCATGCCATAGCAATGCATAAGGAGAGCAGTACTGACTTGCGAAGCAAGTCAGTACTGCCTCCATGCATTGCATGGCAGGCACCTATTGTTCTACACCCAATAGAACGCCTCTTTATTATTTATTATTCTTCCATCACCGTTAATGCGGCTCGTACCGCTGCGTGCCCACCCACAAAAGTGGTATCAAATCGTGCGGCTCGAGGCCGGCATTATTGCTATTATTTTATTGGGGATCGGAGTTAAAATGATTACATAAATTAATAAAAACGAAAAAATTTGAGATTTTGTGTCTCACAGAATCAGTAATCTTTCTCTATGAAACACACACACAGGACTGTTTATGGCTGACTCAAAAACCCTTTTTAAATCCCCCTCACAGGCATAAATATCGCCCTATTGGTCTGAAAGTTGGTCATAACATAGATACACATGCATGCTCATGTACAATGTTTACAAAAATTTGCTAGGGCTTATGCTTTTTGTCAGGGTCCTTCAGACTGACGCCTGGTGTCTCCCAAGTATAGAAACTGTGTCTGAAGAGGATTTTCCCGCTCTTTGGCTCTCACAGCTGCAGGGGATTAATTACCATAGCAACAGAAGAACACAGTGTCTGGAACTGCAGCTCCCCAGGACTGCACTGTAGGGTTTACTGGTATTTACAACTGCTTGTGTTTTCAGCATTATACTACTGATTCAAGACTATAACCATTACACATATGTCCCCCCATGTTAAAATCTGACATAAATAAGAATAAATAGTTGATTAAAAGTCTATGGACAGAAAATAACGTCGCTGCTCCTTTAAGGAACCAGCGGCACAGACGCAGCGCCTGCGATGCTACAGATCACAAACCTGACAGAGAGAGCAGAAGAGGATTCGTAGGAAAAGAGCGGTGATGCTCAGCAAGGCAGGTCATTAGCATTTGTACAAAAGTTAGCATTTCACTGTCTATGACTAGTGCACTAGCACTTTTACCTAAAGTTAGCTTTTACCTAATTTTCTCATTAATTAGACATGTTTAGTATACTGAATAGAGTAGTAAAATTAAAACAACATGGTCGTGTTGCTCCACATGCTACTGCCAGCATTTAAGCTAACATTAGCATATTGGCTAATTTTAGCTTATGCATCAATTCTAACATAATGAATGGTACAACTACAGTTTATTAAACATGCTTCTGCCTCTCCACAGGTTATTGACTACGTTGCAGCTTTCTTTAGCATTAATGCTAATTTTTAACATCATAGCGCTGCGTCAAAGCCGACGGGCACACTTTGGCATGCCCCTTTAAAATTTCTGCAGGAATTTTCTAGTTATTTATTATTCTTCCATCACCGTTAATGCGGCTCGTACCGCTGCGTGCCCACCCACAAAAGTGGTATCAAATCGTGCGGCTCGAGGCCGGCATTATTGCTATTATTTTTATTGGGGATCGGAGTTAAAATGATTACATAAATTAATAAAAACGAAAAAATTTGAGATTTTGTGTCTCACAGAATCAGTAATCTTTCTCTATGAAACACACACACAGGACTGTTTATGGCTGACTCAAAAACCCTTTTTAAATCCCCCTCACAGGCATAAATATCGCCCTATTGGTCTGAAAGTTGGTCATAACATAGATACACATGCATGCTCATGTACAATGTTTACAAAAATTTGCTAGGGCTTATGCTTTTTGTCAGGGTCCTTCAGACTGACGCCTGGTGTCTCCCAAGTATAGAAACTGTGTCTGAAGAGGATTTTCCCGCTCTTTGGCTCTCACAGCTGCAGGGGATTAATTACCATAGCAACAGAAGAACACAGTGTCTGGAACTGCAGCTCCCCAGGACTGCACTGTAGGGTTTACTGGTATTTACAACTGCTTGTGTTTTCAGCATTATACTACTGATTCAAGACTATAACCATTACACATATGTCCCCCATGTTAAAATCTGACATAAATAAGAATAAATAGTTGATTAAAAGTCTATGGACAGAAAATAACGTCGCTGCTCCTTTAAGGAACCAGCGGCACAGACGCAGCGCCTGCGATGCTACAGATCACAAACCTGACAGAGAGAGCAGAAGAGGATTCGTAGGAAAAGAGCGGTGATGCTCAGCAAGGCAGGTCATTAGCATTTGTACAAAAGTTAGCATTTCACTGTCTATGACTAGTGCACTAGCACTTTTACCTAAAGTTAGCTTTTACCTAATTTTCTCATTAATTAGACATGTTTAGTATACTGAATAGAGTAGTAAAATTAAAACAACATGGTCGTGTTGCTCCACATGCTACTGCCAGCATTTAAGCTAACATTAGCATATTGGCTAATTTTAGCTTATGCATCAATTCTAACATAATGAATGGTACAACTACAGTTTATTAAACATGCTTCTGCCTCTCCACAGGTTATTGACTACGTTGCAGCTTTCTTTAGCATTAATGCTAATTTTTAACATCATAGCGCTGCGTCAAAGCCGACGGGCACACTTTGGCATGCCCCTTTAAAATTTCTGCAGGAATTTTCTAGTTATTATTTATTCTTCTTCCATTACCGTTAATGCGGCTCGTACCGCTGCGTGCCCACCCACAAAAGTGGTATCAAAACGTGCGGCTCGTACCCGAGAAGGGAGCTATTACTTTTATTGGGGATTGGAGTTAAAATGATTACATAAATTAATAAAAACGAAAAAATTTGAGATTTTGTGTCTCACAGAATCAGTAATCTTTCTCTATGAAACACACACACAGGACTGTTTATGGCTGACTCAAAAACCCTTTTTAAATCCCCCTCACAGGCATAAATATCGCCCTATTGATCTGAAAGTTGGTCATAACATAGATACACATGCCTGCTCATGTACAATGTTTACAAAAATTTGCTAGGGCTTATGCTTTTTGTCAGGGTCCTTCAGACTGACGCCTGGTGTCTCCCAAGTATAGAAACTGTGTCTGAAGAGGATTTTCCCGCTCTTTGGCTCTCACAGCTGCAGGGGATTAATTACCATAGCAACAGAAGAACACAGTGTCTGGAACTGCAGCTACCCAGGACTGCACTGTAGGGTTTACTGGTATTTACAACTTCTTGTGTTTTCAGCATTATACTACTGATTCAAGACTATAACCATTACACATATGTCCCCCATGTTAAAATCTGACATAAATAAGAATAAATAGTTGATTAAAAGTCTGTGGACAGAAAATAACGTCGCTGCTCCTTTAAGGAACCAGCGGCACAGACGCGGCGCCTGGGTGATGCTACAGATCACAAACCTGACAGAGAGCAGAAGAGGATTCGTAGGAAAAGAGCGGTGATGAACGGAAACGCTTAATATAGTTGAGAAAACATAAATTACCTGGTCGAAAACTGACTGGGATTTAATGAGAACTAAGTTACATCGGTTTTGGTGAGTTTTGTTTTTATTTCTTACATTTTCATCGTGTTGTACTTTTCCTTTTAGCAGAGAGCTAAGGCTAAAAACGTAGCCGTTTGCAAGGAAATACTCCGTCATAAACTGTTATCAGGTTAATATATAAACTGTTATCCGGGTAATATATTGGGTTTATGAAGAATTTATTTGAATAATTTCAGGATTTAAAAAGACTTTTGTCGTGTTTGTGACCTGTTACACAGGTAAGGTTTTTTGGTTGGTTGGAAGCTTGGTCGGAGCAAGGATTGGTCTGCCATGTGTGACGCAAGTAATGACAGACAACATGCTACTGATGCTCCCATAGCTTCATGCTATTGTTAGCATTTTGGCTCATTTTAGCTTATGCAACATACTAAAATGAGCAAAAATGCGCATACTACCGTACGAGTACAGCTTAAGAAAACATGCTTCTGACTCCCCGCAGGTTATTGACCACACTGAAGCTTTCTTAAGCATGATTGCTTAATGCTAATTTTTAGCATCATAACGCTGCGTCAAAGCCGACGGGCACACTTTGGCATGCCCCTTTAAAATTTCTGCAGGAATTTTCTAGTTAGGGGCATGCCATAGCAATGCATAAGGAGAGCAGTACTGACTTGCGAAGCAAGTCAGTACTGCCTCCATGCATTGCATGGCAGGCACCTATTGTTCTACACCCAATAGAATGTCTCTTTATTATTAGGGGCATGCCATAGCAATGCATAAGGAGAGCAGTACTGACTTGCGAAGCAAGTCAGTACTGCCTCCATGCATTGCATGGCAGGCACCTATTGTTCTACACCCAATAGAACGCCTCTTTATTATTATTATAGGTTTATTCTTCCGTCACCGTTAATGCGGCTCGTACCGCTGTGTGCCCACCCACAAAAGTGGTATCAAAACGTGCGGCTCGTACCCGAGAAGGAGCTATTATTTTATTGGGGATTGGAGTTAAATGATTACATAAATTAATAAAAACTAAAAAATTTGAGATTTTGTGTCTCACAGAATCAGTAATCTTTCTCTATGAAACACACACACAGGACTGTTTATGGCTGACTCAAAAACCCTTTTTAAATCCCCCTCACAGGCATAAATATCGCCCTATTGGTCTGAAAGTTGGTCATAACATAGATACACATGCTGCTCATGTACAATGTTTACAAAATTTGCTAGGGCTTATGCTTTTTGTCAGGGTCCTTCAGACTGACGCCTGGTGTCTCCCAAGTATAGAAACTGTGTCTGAAGAGGATTTTCCCGCTCTTTGGCTCTCACAGCTGCAGGGGATTAATTACCATAGCAACAGAAGAACAGAGTGTCTGGAACTGCAGCTCCCAGGACTGCACTGTAGGGTTTCTGGTATTTACAACTGCTTGTGTTTTCAGCATTATACTACTGATTCAAGACTATAACCATTACACATATGTCCCCCCATGTTAAAATCTGACATAAATAAGAATAAATAGCTGATTAAAAGTCTATGGACAGAAAATAACGTCGCTGCTCCTTTAAGGAACCAGCGGCACAGACGCAGCGCCTGCGATGCTACAGATCACAAACCTGACAGAGAGCGAAGAGGATTCGTAGGAAAAGAGCGGTGATGCTCAGCAAGGCAGGTCATTAGCATTTGTACAAAAGTTAGCATTTCACTGTCTATGACTAGTGCACTAGCACTTTTACCTAAAGTTAGCTTTTACCTAATTTTCTCATTAATTAGAATGTTTAGTATACTGAATAGAGTAGTAAAATTAAAACAACATGGTCGTGTTGCTCCACATCCTACTGCCAGCATTTAGCTAACATTAGCATATTGGCTAATTTTAGCATATGCATCAATTTAACATAATGAATGGTACAATACAGTTATTCACATGCTTCTGCCTCTCCACAGGTTATTGACTACGTTGCAGCTTTCTTTAGCATTAATGCTAATTTTTAGTATAAACGCTGCTCAAAGCCGACGGGCACACTTTGGCATGCCCCTTTAAAATTTCTGCAGGAATTTTCTAGTTAGGGGCATGCCATAGCAATGCATAAGGAGAGCAGTACTGACTTGCGAAGCAAGTCAGTACTGCCTCCATGCATTGCATGGCAGGCACCTATTGTTCTACACCCAATAGAACGCCTCTTTATTATTTATTATTCTTCCATCACCGTTAATGCGGCTCGTACCGCTGCGTGCCCACCCACAAAAGTGGTATCAAATCGTGCGGCTCGAGGCCGGCATTATTGCTATTATTTTTATTGGGGATCGGAGTTAAATGATTACATAAATTAATAAAAACGAAAAAATTTGAGATTTTGTGTCTCACAGAATCAGTAATCTTTCTCTATGAAACACACACACAGGACTGTTTATGGCTGACTCAAAAACCCTTTTAAATCCCCCTCACAGGCATAAATATCGCCCTATTGGTCTGAAAGTTGGTCATAACATAGATACACATGCATGCTCATGTACAATGTTTACAAAAATTGCTAGGGCTTATGCTTTTTGTCAGGGTCCTTCAGACTGACGCCTGGTGTCTCCCAAGTATAGAAACTGTGTCTGAAGAGGATTTTCCCGCTCTTTGGCTCTCACAGCTGCAGGGGATTAATTACCATAGCAACAGAAGAACACAGTGTCTGGAACTGCAGCTCCCAGGACTGCACTGTAGGGTTTACTGGTATTTACAACTGCTTGTGTTTTCAGCATTATACTACTGATTCAAGACTATAACCATTACACATATGTCCCCCCATGTTAAAATCTGACATAAATAAGAATAAATAGTTGATTAAAAGTCTATGGACAGAAAATAACGTCGCTGCTCCTTTAAGGAACCAGCGGCACAGACGCAGCGCCTGCGATGCTACAGATCACAAACCTGACAGAGAGAGCAGAAGAGGATTCGTAGGAAAAGAGCGGTGATGCTCAGCAAGGCAGGTCATTAGCATTTGTACAAAAGTTAGCATTTCACTGTCTATGACTAGTGCACTAGCACTTTTACCTAAAGTTAGCTTTTACCTAATTTTCTCATTAATTAGACATGTTTAGTATACTGAATAGAGTAGTAAAATTAAAACAACATGGTCGTGTTGCTCCACATGCTACTGCCAGCATTTAAGCTAACATTAGCATATTGGCTAATTTTAGCTTATGCATCAATTCTAACATAATGAATGGTACAACTACAGTTTATTAAACATGCTTCTGCCTCTCCACAGGTTATTGACTACGTTGCAGCTTTCTTTAGCATTAATGCTAATTTTTAACATCATAGCGCTGCGTCAAAGCCGACGGGCACACTTTGGCATGCCCCTTTAAAATTTCTGCAGGAATTTTCTAGTTATATATTTATTCTTCCGTCACCGTTAATGCGGCTCGTACCGCTGTGTGCCACCCACAAAAGTGGTATCAAAACGTGCGGCTCGTACCCGAGAAGGGAGCTATTACTTTTATTGGGGATTGGAGTTAAATGATTACATAAATTAACTAAAAAATTTGAGATTTTGTGTCTCACAGAATCAGTAATCTTTCTCTATGAAACACACACACAGGACTGTTTATGGCTGACTCAAAAACCCTTTTTAAATCCCCCTCACAGGCATAAATATCGCCCTATTGGTCTGAAAGTTGGTCATAACATAGATACACATGCCTGCTCATGTACAATGTTTACAAAAATTTGCTAGGGCTTATGCTTTTTGTCAGGGTCCTTCAGACTGACGCCTGGTGTCTCCCAAGTATAGAAACTGTGTCTGAAGAGGATTTTCCCGCTCTTTGGCTCTCACAGCTGCAGGGGATTAATTACCATAGCAACAGAAGAACAGAGTGTCTGGAACTGCAGCTCCCCAGGACTGCACTGTAGGGTTTTCTGGTATTTACAACTGCTTGTGTTTTCAGCATTATACTACTGATTCAAGACTATAACCATTACACATATGTCCCCCCATGTTAAAATCTGACATAAATAAGAATAAATAGCTGATTAAAAGTCTATGGACAGAAAATAACGTCGCTGCTCCTTTAAGGAACCAGCGGCACAGACGCAGCGCCTGCGATGCTACAGATCACAAACCTGACAGAGAGCGGAAGAGGATTCGTAGGAAAAGAGCGGTGATGCTCAGCAAGGCAGGTCATTAGCATTTGTACAAAAGTTAGCATTTCACTGTCTATGACTAGTGCACTAGCACTTTTACCTAAAGTTAGCTTTTACCTAATTTTCTCATTAATTAGAAATGTTTAGTATACTGAATAGAGTAGTAAAATTAAAACAACATGGTCGTGTTGCTCCACATCCTACTGCCAGCATTTGAGCTAACATTAGCATATTGGCTAATTTTAGCATATGCATCAATTTTAACATAATGAATGGTACAAGTACAGATTATTCTACATGCTTCTGCCTCTCCACAGGTTATTGACTACGTTGCAGCTTTCTTTAGCATTAATGCTAATTTTTAGTATAAAAACACTGGCTCAAAGCCGACGGGCACACTTGTGCATGCCCCTTTAAAATTTCTGCAGGAATTTTCTAGTTAGGGGCATGCCATAGCAATGCATAAGGAGAGCAGTACTGACTTGCGAAGCAAGTCAGTACTGCCTCCATGCATTGCATGGCAGGCACCTATTGTTCTACACCCAATAGAACGCCTCTTTATTATTTATTATTCTTCCATCACCGTTAATGCGGCTCGTACCGCTGCGTGCCCACCCACAAAAGTGGTATCAAATCGTGCGGCTCGAGGCCGGCATTATTGCTATTATTTTTATTGGGGATCGGAGTTAAAATGATTACATAAATTAATAAAAACGAAAAAATTTGAGATTTTGTGTCTCACAGAATCAGTAATCTTTCTCTATGAAACACACACACAGGACTGTTTATGGCTGACTCAAAAACCCTTTTTAAATCCCCTCACAGGCATAAATATCGCCCTATTGGTCTGAAAGTTGGTCATAACATAGATACACATGCATGCTCATGTACAATGTTTACAAAAATTTGCTAGGGCTTATGCTTTTTGTCAGGGTCCTTCAGACTGACGCCTGGTGTCTCCCAAGTATAGAAACTGTGTCTGAAGAGGATTTTCCCGCTCTTTGGCTCTCACAGCTGCAGGGGATTAATTACCATAGCAACAGAAGAACACAGTGTCTGGAACTGCAGCTCCCCAGGACTGCACTGTAGGGTTTACTGGTATTTACAACTGCTTGTGTTTTCAGCATTATACTACTGATTCAGACTATAACCATTACACATATGTCCCCCATGTTAAATCTGACATAAATAAGAATAAATAGTTGATTAAAAGTCTATGGACAGAAAATAACGTCGCTGCTCCTTTAAGGAACCAGCGGCACAGACGCAGCGCCTGCGATGCTACAGATCACAAACCTGACAGAGAGAGCAGAAGAGGATTCGTAGGAAAAGAGCGGTGATGCTCAGCAAGGCAGGTCATTAGCATTTGTACAAAAGTTAGCATTTCACTGTCTATGACTAGTGCACTAGCACTTTTACCTAAAGTTAGCTTTTACCTAATTTTCTCATTAATTAGACATGTTTAGTATACTGAATAGAGTAGTAAAATTAAAACAACATGGTCGTGTTGCTCCACATGCTACTGCCAGCATTTAAGCTAACATTAGCATATTGGCAAATTTAGCTTATGCATCAATTCTAACATAATGAATGGTACAACTACAGTTTATTAAACATGCTTCTGCCTCTCCACAGGTTATTGACTACGTTGCAGCTTTCTTTAGCATTAATGCTAATTTTAACATCATAGCGCTGCGTCAAAGCCGACGGGCACACTTTGGCATGCCCCTTTAAAATTTCTGCAGGAATTTTCTAGTTAGGGGCATGCCATAGCAATGCATAAGGAGAGCAGTACTGACTTGCGAAGCAAGTCAGTACTGCCTCCATGCATTGCATGGCAGGCACCTATTGTTCTACACCCAATAGAACGCCTCTTTATTATTTATTATTCTTCCATCACCGTTAATGCGGCTCGTACCGCTGCGTGCCCACCCACAAAAGTGGTATCAAATCGTGCGGCTCGAGGCCGGCATTATTGCTATTATTTTTATTGGGATCGGAGTTAAAATGATTACATAAATTAATAAAAACGAAAAATTTGAGATTTTGTGTCTCACAGAATCAGTAATCTTTCTCTATGAAACACACACACAGGACTGTTTATGGCTGACTCAAAAACCCTTTTTAAATCCCCCTCACAGGCATAAATATCGCCCTATTGGTCTGAAAGTTGGTCATAACATAGATACACATGCATGCTCATGTACAATGTTTACAAAAATTTGCTAGGGCTTATGCTTTTTGTCAGGGTCCTTCAGACTGACGCCTGGTGTCTCCCAAGTATAGAAACTGTGTCTGAAGAGGATTTTCCCGCTCTTTGGCTCTCACAGCTGCAGGGGATTAATTACCATAGCAACAGAAGAACACAGTGTCTGGAACTGCAGCTCCCAGGACTGCACTGTAGGGTTTACTGGTATTTACAACTGCTTGTGTTTTCAGCATTATACTACTGATTCAAGACTATAACCATTACACATATGTCCCCCCATGTTAAATCTGACATAAATAAGAATAAATAGTTGATTAAAAGTCTATGGACAGAAATAACGTCGCTGCTCCTTTAAGGAACCAGCGGCACAGACGCAGCGCCTGCGATGCTACAGATCACAAACCTGACAGAGAGAGCAGAAGAGGATTCGTAGGAAAAGAGCGGTGATGCTCAGCAAGGCAGGTCATTAGCATTTGTACAAAAGTTAGCATTTCACTGTCTATGACTAGTGCACTAGCACTTTTACCTAAAGTTAGCTTTTACCTAATTTTCTCATTAATTAGACATGTTTAGTATACTGAATAGAGTAGTAAAATTAAAACAACATGGTCGTGTTGCTCCACATGCTACTGCCAGCATTTAAGCTAACATTAGCATATTGGCTAATTTTAGCTTATGCATCAATTCTAACATAATGAATGGTACAACTACAGTTTATTAAACATGCTTCTGCCTCTCCACAGGTTATTGACTACGTTGCAGCTTTCTTTAGCATTAATGCTAATTTTTAACATCATAGCGCTGCGTCAAAGCCGACGGGCACACTTTGGCATGCCCCTTTAAAATTTCTGCAGGAATTTTCTAGTTATTTATTATTCTTCCATCACCGTTAATGCGGCTCGTACCGCTGCGTGCCCACCCACAAAGTGGTATCAAATCGTGCGGCTCGAGGCCGGCATTATTGCTATTATTTTTATTGGGGATCGGAGTTAAAATGATTACATAAATTAATAAAAACGAAAAAATTTGAGATTTTGTGTCTCACAGAATCAGTAATCTTTCTCTATGAAACACACACACAGGACTGTTTATGGCTGACTCAAAAACCCTTTTTAAATCCCCCTCACAGGCATAAATATCGCCCTATTGGTCTGAAAGTTGGTCATAACATAGATACACATGCATGCTCATGTACAATGTTTACAAAATTTGCTAGGGCTTATGCTTTTTGTCAGGGTCCTTCAGACTGACGCCTGGTGTCTCCCAAGTATAGAAACTGTGTCTGAAGAGGATTTTCCCGCTCTTTGGCTCTCACAGCTGCAGGGGATTAATTACCATAGCAACAGAAGAACACAGTGTCTGGAACTGCAGCTCCCCAGGACTGCACTGTAGGGTTTACTGGTATTTACAACTGCTTGTGTTTTCAGCATTATACTACTGATTCAAGACTATAACCATTACACATATGTCCCCCCATGTTAAAATCTGACATAAATAAGAATAAATAGTTGATTAAAAGTCTATGGACAGAAAATAACGTCGCTGCTCCTTTAAGGAACCAGCGGCACAGACGCAGCGCCTGCGATGCTACAGATCACAAACCTGACAGAGAGAGCAGAAGAGGATTCGTAGGAAAAGAGCGGTGATGCTCAGCAAGGCAGGTCATTAGCATTTGTACAAAAGTTAGCATTTCACTGTCTATGACTAGTGCACTAGCACTTTTACCTAAAGTTAGCTTTTACCTAATTTTCTCATTAATTAGACATGTTTAGTATACTGAATAGAGTAGTAAAATTAAAACAACATGGTCGTGTTGCTCCACATGCTACTGCCAGCATTTAAGCTAACATTAGCATATTGGCTAATTTTAGCTTATGCATCAATTCTAACATAATGAATGGTACAACTACAGTTTATTAAACATGCTTCTGCCTCTCCACAGGTTATTGACTACGTTGCAGCTTTCTTTAGCATTAATGCTAATTTTTAACATCATAGCGCTGCGTCAAAGCCGACGGGCACACTTTGGCATGCCCCTTTAAAATTTCTGCAGGAATTTTCTAGTTATTATTTATTCTTCTTCCATTACCGTTAATGCGGCTCGTACCGCTGCGTGCCCACCCACAAAAGTGGTATCAAAACGTGCGGCTCGTACCCGAGAAGGGAGCTATTACTTTTATTGGGGATTGGAGTTAAAATGATTACATAAATTAATAAAAACGAAAAAATTTGAGATTTTGTGTCTCACAGAATCAGTAATCTTTCTCTATGAAACACACACACAGGACTGTTTATGGCTGACTCAAAAACCCTTTTTAAATCCCCCTCACAGGCATAAATATCGCCCTATTGATCTGAAAGTTGGTCATAACATAGATACACATGCCTGCTCATGTACAATGTTTACAAAAATTTGCTAGGGCTTATGCTTTTTGTCAGGGTCCTTCAGACTGACGCCTGGTGTCTCCCAAGTATAGAAACTGTGTCTGAAGAGGATTTTCCCGCTCTTTGGCTCTCACAGCTGCAGGGGATTAATTACCATAGCAACAGAAGAACACAGTGTCTGGAACTGCAGCTACCCAGGACTGCACTGTAGGGTTTACTGGTATTTACAACTTCTTGTGTTTTCAGCATTATACTACTGATTCAAGACTATAACCATTACACATATGTCCCCCCATGTTAAAATCTGACATAAATAAGAATAAATAGTTGATTAAAAGTCTGTGGACAGAAAATAACGTCGCTGCTCCTTTAAGGAACCAGCGGCACAGACGCGGCGCCTGGGTGATGCTACAGATCACAAACCTGACAGAGAGCAGAAGAGGATTCGTAGGAAAAGAGCGGTGATGAACGGAAACGCTTAATATAGTTGAGAAAACATAAATTACCTGGTCGAAAACTGACTGGGATTTAATGAGAACTAAGTTACATCGGTTTTGGTGAGTTTTGTTTTTATTTTCTTACATTTTCATCGTGTTGTACTTTTCATTTTAGCAGAGAGCTAAGGCTAAAAACGTAGCCGTTTGCAAGGAAATACTCCGTCATAAACTGTTATCAGGTTAATATATAAACTGTTATCCGGGTAATATATTGGGTTTATGAAGAATTTATTTGAATAATTTCAGGATTTAAAAAGACTTTTGTCGTGTTTGTGACCTGTTACACAGGTAAGGTTTTTTGGTTGGTTGGAAGCTTGGTCGGAGCAAGGATTGGTCTGCCATGTGTGACGCAAGTAATGACAGACAACATGCTACTGATGCTCCAATAGCTTTCATGCTATTGTTAGCATTTTGGCTCATTTTAGCTTATGCAACATACTAAAATGAGCAAAAATGCGCATACTACCGTACGAGTACAGCTTAAGAAAACATGCTTCTGACTCCCCGCAGGTTATTGACCACACTGAAGCTTTCTTAAGCATGATTGCTTAATGCTAATTTTTAACATCATAACGCTGCGTCAAAGCCGACGGGCACACTTTGGCATGCCCCTTTAAAATTTCTGCAGGAATTTTCTAGTTAGGGGCATGCCATAGCAATGCATAAGGAGAGCAGTACTGACTTGCGAAGCAAGTCAGTACTGCCTCCATGCATTGCATGGCAGGCACCTATTGTTCTACACCCAATAGAATGTCTCTTTATTATTAGGGGCATGCCATAGCAATGCATAAGGAGAGCAGTACTGACTTGCGAAGCAAGTCAGTACTGCCTCCATGCATTGCATGGCAGGCACCTATTGTTCTACACCCAATAGAACGCCTCTTTATTATTATTATTATATATTTATTCTTCCGTCACCGTTAATGCGGCTCGTACCGCTGTGTGCCCACCCACAAAAGTGGTATCAAAACGTGCGGCTCGTACCCGAGAAGGGAGCTATTACTTTTATTGGGGATTGGAGTTAAAATGATTACATAAATTAATAAAAACTAAAAAATTTGAGATTTTGTGTCTCACAGAATCAGTAATCTTTCTCTATGAAACACACACACAGGACTGTTTATGGCTGACTCAAAAACCCTTTTTAAATCCCCCTCACAGGCATAAATATCGCCCTATTGGTCTGAAAGTTGGTCATAACATAGATACACATGCCTGCTCATGTACAATGTTTACAAAAATTTGCTAGGGCTTATGCTTTTGTCAGGGTCCTTCAGACTGACGCCTGGTGTCTCCCAAGTATAGAAACTGTGTCTGAAGAGGATTTTCCCGCTCTTTGGCTCTCACAGCTGCAGGGGATTAATTACCATAGCAACAGAAGAACAGAGTGTCTGGAACTGCAGCTCCCCAGGACTGCACTGTAGGGTTTTCTGGTATTTACAACTGCTTGTGTTTTCAGCATTATACTACTGATTCAAGACTATAACCATTACACATATGTCCCCCCATGTTAAAATCTGACATAAATAAGAATAAATAGCTGATTAAAAGTCTATGGACAGAAAATAACGTCGCTGCTCCTTTAAGGAACCAGCGGCACAGACGCAGCGCCTGCGATGCTACAGATCACAAACCTGACAGAGAGCGGAAGAGGATTCGTAGGAAAAGAGCGGTGATGCTCAGCAAGGCAGGTCATTAGCATTTGTACAAAAGTTAGCATTTCACTGTCTATGACTAGTGCACTAGCACTTTTACCTAAAGTTAGCTTTTACCTAATTTTCTCATTAATTAGAAATGTTTAGTATACTGAATAGAGTAGTAAAATTAAAACAACATGGTCGTGTTGCTCCACATCCTACTGCCAGCATTTGAGCTAACATTAGCATATTGGCTAATTTTAGCATATGCATCAATTTTAACATAATGAATGGTACAAGTACAGATTATTCTACATGCTTCTGCCTCTCCACAGGTTATTGACTACGTTGCAGCTTTCTTTAGCATTAATGCTAATTTTTAGTATAAAAACACTGGCTCAAAGCCGACGGGCACACTTTGGCATGCCCCTTTAAAATTTCTGCAGGAATTTTCTAGTTAGGGGCATGCCATAGCAATGCATAAGGAGAGCAGTACTGACTTGCGAAGCAAGTCAGTACTGCCTCCATGCATTGCATGGCAGGCACCTATTGTTCTACACCCAATAGAATGTCTCTTTATTAGGGGCATGCCATAGCAATGCATAAGGAGAGCAGTACTGACTTGCGAAGCAAGTCAGTACTGCCTCCATGCATTGCATGGCAGGCACCTATTGTTCTACACCCAATAGAATGTCTGTTTATTATTATTATTATTTATTCTTCTTCCATTACCGTTAATGCGGCTCGTACCGCTGCGTGCCCACCCACAAAAGTGGTATCAAAACGTGCGGCTCGTACCCGAGAAGGGAGCTATTACTTTTATTGGGGATTGGAGTTAAAATGATTACATAAATTAATAAAAACGAAAAAATTTGAGATTTTGTGTCTCACAGAATCAGTAATCTTTCTCTATGAAACACACACACAGGACTGTTTATGGCTGACTCAAAAACCCTTTTTAAATCCCCCTCACAGGCATAAATATCGCCCTATTGATCTGAAAGTTGGTCATAACATAGATACACATGCCTGCTCATGTACAATGTTTACAAAAATTTGCTAGGGCTTATGCTTTTTGTCAGGGTCCTTCAGACTGACGCCTGGTGTCTCCCAAGTATAGAAACTGTGTCTGAAGAGGATTTTCCCGCTCTTTGGCTCTCACAGCTGCAGGGGATTAATTACCATAGCAACAGAAGAACACAGTGTCTGGAACTGCAGCTACCCAGGACTGCACTGTAGGGTTTACTGGTATTTACAACTTCTTGTGTTTTCAGCATTATACTACTGATTCAAGACTATAACCATTACACATATGTCCCCCCATGTTAAAATCTGACATAAATAAGAATAAATAGTTGATTAAAAGTCTGTGGACAGAAAATAACGTCGCTGCTCCTTTAAGGAACCAGCGGCACAGACGCGGCGCCTGGGTGATGCTACAGATCACAAACCTGACAGAGAGCAGAAGAGGATTCGTAGGAAAAGAGCGGTGATGAACGGAAACGCTTAATATAGTTGAGAAAACATAAATTACCTGGTCGAAAACTGACTGGGATTTAATGAGAACTAAGTTACATCGGTTTTGGTGAGTTTTGTTTTTATTTTCTTACATTTTCATCGTGTTGTACTTTTCATTTTAGCAGAGAGCTAAGGCTAAAAACGTAGCCGTTTGCAAGGAAATACTCCGTCATAAACTGTTATCAGGTTAATATATAAACTGTTATCCGGGTAATATATTGGGTTTATGAAGAATTTATTTGAATAATTTCAGGATTTAAAAAGACTTTTGTCGTGTTTGTGACCTGTTACACAGGTCAGGTTTTTTTTTGGTTGGAAGCTTGGTCGGAGCAAGGATTGGTCTGCCATGTGTGACGCAAGTAATGACAGACAACATGCTACTGATGCTCCAATAGCTTTCATGCTATTGTTAGCATTTTGGCTCATTTTAGCTTATGCAACATACTAAAATGAGCAAAAATGCGCATACTACCGTACAGTACAGCTTAAGAAAACATGCTTCTGACTCCCCGCAGGTTATTGACCACACTGAAGCTTTCTTAAGCATGATTGCTTAATGCTAATTTTTAACATCATAACGCTGCGTCAAAGCCGACGGGCACACTTTGGCATGCCCCTTTAAAATTTCTGCAGGAATTTTCTAGTAAATATAATTTATTATTCTTCCGTTACCGTTAATGCGGCTCGTACCGCTGCATGCTGACCCACAAAAGTGGTATCAAAACGTGCGGCTCAATCCCGGCAAGTGAGCTATTACTTTTATTGGGGATTGGAGTTAAAATGATTACATAAATTAATAAAAACGAAAAAATTTGAGATTTTGTGTCTCACAGAATCAGTAATCTTTCTCTATGAAACACACACACAGGACTGTTTATGGCTGACTCAAAAACCCTTTTTAAATCCCCCTCACAGGCATAAATATCGCCCTATTGGTCTGAAAGTTGGTCATAACATAGATACACATGCCTGCTCATGTACAATGTTTACAAAAATTTGCTAGGGCTTATGCTTTTTGTCAGGGTCCTTCAGACTGACGCCTGGTGTCTCCCAAGTATAGAAACTGTGTCTGAAGAGGATTTTCCCGCTCTTTGGCTCTCACAGCTGCAGGGGATTAATTACCATAGCAACAGAAGAAAAGAGTGTCTGGAACTGCAGCTCCCCAGGACTGCACTGTAGGGTTTACTGGTATTTACAACTGCTTGTGTTTTCAGCATTATACTACTGATTCAAGACTATAACCATTACACATATGTCCCCCGATGTTAAAATCTGACATAAATAAGAATAAATAGCTGATTAAAAGTCTATGGACAGAAAATAACGTCGCTGCTCCTTTAAGGAACCAGCGGCACAGACGCAGCGCCTGCGATGCTACAGATCACAAACCTGACAGAGAGCGGAAGAGGATTCGTAGGAAAAGAGCGGTGATGCTCAGCAAGGCAGGTCATTAGCATTTGTACAAAAGTTAGCATTTCACTGTCTATGACTAGTGCACTAGCACTTTTACCTAAAGTTAGCTTTTACCTAATTTTCTCATTAATTAGAAATGTTTAGTATACTGAATAGAGTAGTAAAATTAAAACAACATGGTCGTGTTGCTCCACATCCTACTGCCAGCATTTGAGCTAACATTAGCATATTGGCTAATTTTAGCATATGCATCAATTTTAACATAATGAATGGTACAAGTACAGATTATTCTACATGCTTCTGCCTCTCCACAGGTTATTGACTACGTTGCAGCTTTCTTTAGCATTAATGCTAATTTTTAGTATAAAAACACTGGCTCAAAGCCGACGGGCACACTTTGGCATGCCCCTTTAAAATTTCTGCAGGAATTTTCTAGTTAGGGGCATGCCATAGCAATGCATAAGTGGAGCAGTACTGACTTGCGAAGCAAGTCAGTACTGCCTCCATGCATTGCATGGCAGGCACCTATTGTTCTACACCCAATAGAACGCCTCTTTATTATTTATTATTCTTCCATCACCGTTAATGCGGCTCGTACCGCTGCGTGCCCACCCACAAAAGTGGTATCAAATCGTGCGGCTCGAGGCCGGCATTATTGCTATTATTTTATTGGGGATCGGAGTTAAAATGATTACATAAATTAATAAAAACGAAAAAATTTGAGATTTTGTGTCTCACAGAATCAGTAATCTTTCTCTATGAAACACACACACAGGACTGTTTATGGCTGACTCAAAAACCCTTTTTAAATCCCCCTCACAGGCATAAATATCGCCCTATTGGTCTGAAAGTTGGTCATAACATAGATACACATGCATGCTCATGTACAATGTTTACAAAAATTTGCTAGGGCTTATGCTTTTTGTCAGGGTCCTTCAGACTGACGCCTGGTGTCTCCCAAGTATAGAAACTGTGTCTGAAGAGGATTTTCCCGCTCTTTGGCTCTCACAGCTGCAGGGGATTAATTACCATAGCAACAGAAGAACACAGTGTCTGGAACTGCAGCTCCCCAGGACTGCACTGTAGGGTTTACTGGTATTTACAACTGCTTGTGTTTTCAGCATTATACTACTGATTCAAGACTATAACCATTACACATATGTCCCCCCATGTTAAAATCTGACATAAATAAGAATAAATAGTTGATTAAAAGTCTATGGACAGAAAATAACGTCGCTGCTCCTTTAAGGAACCAGCGGCACAGACGCAGCGCCTGCGATGCTACAGATCACAAACCTGACAGAGAGAGCAGAAGAGGATTCGTAGGAAAAGAGCGGTGATGCTCAGCAAGGCAGGTCATTAGCATTTGTACAAAAGTTAGCATTTCACTGTCTATGACTAGTGCACTAGCACTTTTACCTAAAGTTAGCTTTTACCTAATTTTCTCATTAATTAGACATGTTTAGTATACTGAATAGAGTAGTAAAATTAAAACAACATGGTCGTGTTGCTCCACATGCTACTGCCAGCATTTAAGCTAACATTAGCATATTGGCTAATTTTAGCTTATGCATCAATTCTAACATAATGAATGGTACAACTACAGTTTATTAAACATGCTTCTGCCTCTCCACAGGTTATTGACTACGTTGCAGCTTTCTTTAGCATTAATGCTAATTTTTAACATCATAGCGCTGCGTCAAAGCCGACGGGCACACTTTGGCATGCCCCTTTAAAATTTCTGCAGGAATTTTCTAGTTATAAATATAATTTATTATTCTTCCGTTACCGTTAATGCGGCTCGTACCGCTGCATGCTGACCCACAAAAGTGGTATCAAAACGTGCGGCTCAATCCCGGCAAGTGAGCTATTACTTTTATTGGGGATTGGAGTTAAAATGATTACATAAATTAATAAAAACGAAAAAATTTGAGATTTTGTGTCTCACAGAATCAGTAATCTTTCTCTATGAAACACACACACAGGACTGTTTATGGCTGACTCAAAAACCCTTTTTAAATCCCCCTCACAGGCATAAATATCGCCCTATTGGTCTGAAAGTTGGTCATAACATAGATACACATGCCTGCTCATGTACAATGTTTACAAAAATTTGCTAGGGCTTATGCTTTTTGTCAGGGTCCTTCAGACTGACGCCTGGTGTCTCCCAAGTATAGAAACTGTGTCTGAAGAGGATTTTCCCGCTCTTTGGCTCTCACAGCTGCAGGGGATTAATTACCATAGCAACAGAAGAACAGAGTGTCTGGAACTGCAGCTCCCCAGGACTGCACTGTAGGGTTTACTGGTATTTACAACTGCTTGTGTTTTCAGCATTATACTACTGATTCAAGACTATAACCATTACACATATGTCCCCCCATGTTAAAATCTGACATAAATAAGAATAAATAGCTGATTAAAAGTCTATGGACAGAAAATAACGTCGCTGCTCCTTTAAGGAACCAGCGGCACAGACGCAGCGCCTGTGATGCTACAGATCACAAACCTGACAGAGAGCGGAAGAGGATTCGTAGGAAAAGAGCGGTGATGCTCAGCAAGGCAGGTCATTAGCATTTGTACAAAAGTTAGCATTTCACTGTCTATGACTAGTGCACTAGCACTTTTACCTAAAGTTAGCTTTTACCTAATTTTCTCATTAATTAGAAATGTTTAGTATACTGAATAGAGTAGTAAAATTAAAACAACATGGTCGTGTTGCTCCACATCCTACTGCCAGCATTTGAGCTAACATTAGCATATTGGCTAATTTTAGCATATGCATCAATTTTAACATAATGAATGGTACAAGTACAGATTATTCTACATGCTTCTGCCTCTCCACAGGTTATTGACTACGTTGCAGCTTTCTTTAGCATTAATGCTAATTTTTAGTATAAAAACACTGGCTCAAAGCCGACGGGCACACTTTGGCATGCCCCTTTAAAATTTCTGCAGGAATTTTCTAGTTAGGGGCATGCCATAGCAATGCATAAGGAGAGCAGTACTGACTTGCGAAGCAAGTCAGTACTGCCTCCATGCATTGCATGGCAGGCACCTATTGTTCTACACCCAATAGAATGTCTCTTTATTATTATAGTTATTTATTTTTCTTCCGTTACCGTTAATGCGGCTCGTACCGCTGCATGCTGACCCACAAAAGTGGTATCAAAACGTGCGGCTCAATCCCGGCAAGTGAGCTATTACTTTTATTGGGGATTGGAGTTAAAATGATTACATAAATTAATAAAAACGAAAAAATTTGAGATTTTGTGTCTCACAGAATCAGTAATCTTTCTCTATGAAACACACACACAGGACTGTTTATGGCTGACTCAAAAACCCTTTTTAAATCCCCCTCACAGGCATAAATATCGCCCTATTGGTCTGAAAGTTGGTCATAACATAGATACACATGCCTGCTCATGTACAATGTTTACAAAAATTTGCTAGGGCTTATGCTTTTTGTCAGGGTCCTTCAGACTGACGCCTGGTGTCTCCCAAGTATAGAAACTGTGTCTGAAGAGGATTTTCCCGCTCTTTGGCTCTCACAGCTGCAGGGGATTAATTACCATAGCAACAGAAGAACAGAGTGTCTGGAACTGCAGCTCCCCAGGACTGCACTGTAGGGTTTACTGGTATTTACAACTGCTTGTGTTTTCAGCATTATACTACTGATTCAAGACTATAACCATTACACATATGTCCCCCATGTTAAAATCTGACATAAATAAGAATAAATAGCTGATTAAAAGTCTATGGACAGAAAATAACGTCGCTGCTCCTTTAAGGAACCAGCGGCACAGACGCAGCGCCTGTGATGCTACAGATCACAAACCTGACAGAGAGCGGAAGAGTAGTCGTAGGAAAAGAGCGGTGATGCTCAGCAAGGCAGGTCATTAGCATTTGTACAAAAGTTAGCATTTCACTGTCTATGACTAGTGCACTAGCACTTTTACCTAAAGTTAGCTTTTACCTAATTTTCTCATTAATTAGAAATGTTTAGTATACTGAATAGAGTAGTAAAATTAAAACAACATGGTCGTGTTGCTCCACATCCTACTGCCAGCATTTGAGCTAACATTAGCATATTGGCTAATTTTAGCATATGCATCAATTTTAACATAATGAATGGTACAAGTACAGATTATTCTACATGCTTCTGCCTCTCCACAGGTTATTGACTACGTTGCAGCTTTCTTTAGCATTAATGCTAATTTTTAGTATAAAAACACTGGCTCAAAGCCGACGGGCACACTTTGGCATGCCCCTTTAAAATTTCTGCAGGAATTTTCTAGTTAGGGGCATGCCATAGCAATGCATAAGGAGAGCAGTACTGACTTGCGAAGCAAGTCAGTACTGCCTCCATGCATTGCATGGCAGGCACCTATTGTTCTACACCCAATAGAACGCCTCTTTATTATTATTATTATATATTTATTCTTCCGTCACCGTTAATGCGGCTCGTACCGCTGTGTGCCCACCCACAAAAGTGGTATCAAAACGTGCGGCTCGTACCCGAGAAGGGAGCTATTACTTTTATTGGGGATTGGAGTTAAAATGATTACATAAATTAATAAAAACTAAAAAATTTGAGATTTTGTGTCTCACAGAATCAGTAATCTTTCTCTATGAAACACACACACAGGACTGTTTATGGCTGACTCAAAAACCCTTTTTAAATCCCCCTCACAGGCATAAATATCGCCCTATTGGTCTGAAAGTTGGTCATAACATAGATACACATGCCTGCTCATGTACAATGTTTACAAAAATTTGCTAGGGCTTATGCTTTTTGTCAGGGTCCTTCAGACTGACGCCTGGTGTCTCCCAAGTATAGAAACTGTGTCTGAAGAGGATTTTCCCGCTCTTTGGCTCTCACAGCTGCAGGGGATTAATTACCATAGCAACAGAAGAACAGAGTGTCTGGAACTGCAGCTCCCCAGGACTGCACTGTAGGGTTTTCTGGTATTTACAACTGCTTGTGTTTTCAGCATTATACTACTGATTCAAGACTATAACCATTACACATATGTCCCCCATGTTAAAATCTGACATAAATAAGAATAAATAGCTGATTAAAAGTCTATGGACAGAAAATAACGTCGCTGCTCCTTTAAGGAACCAGCGGCACAGACGCAGCGCCTGCGATGCTACAGATCACAAACCTGACAGAGAGCGGAAGAGGATTCGTAGGAAAAGAGCGGTGATGCTCAGCAAGGCAGGTCATTAGCATTTGTACAAAAGTTAGCATTTCACTGTCTATGACTAGTGCACTAGCACTTTTACCTAAAGTTAGCTTTTACCTAATTTTCTCATTAATTAGAAATGTTTAGTATACTGAATAGAGTAGTAAAATTAAAACAACATGGTCGTGTTGCTCCACATCCTACTGCCAGCATTTGAGCTAACATTAGCATATTGGCTAATTTTAGCATATGCATCAATTTTAACATAATGAATGGTACAAGTACAGATTATTCTACATGCTTCTGCCTCTCCACAGGTTATTGACTACGTTGCAGCTTTCTTTAGCATTAATGCTAATTTTTAGTATAAAAACACTGGCTCAAAGCCGACGGGCACACTTTGGCATGCCCCTTTAAAATTTCTGCAGGAATTTTCTAGTTAGGGGCATGCCATAGCAATGCATAAGGAGAGCAGTACTGACTTGCGAAGCAAGTCAGTACTGCCTCCATGCATTGCATGGCAGGCACCTATTGTTCTACACCCAATAGAATGTCTCTTTATTATTATAAATATAATTTATTATTCTTCCGTTACCGTTAATGCGGCTCGTACCGCTGCATGCTGACCCACAAAAGTGGTATCAAAACGTGCGGCTCAATCCCGGCAAGTGAGCTATTACTTTTATTGGGGATTGGAGTTAAAATGATTACATAAATTAATAAAACGAAAAAATTTGAGATTTTGTGTCTCACAGAATCAGTAATCTTTCTCTATGAAACACACACACAGGACTGTTTATGGCTGACTCAAAAACCCTTTTAAATCCCCCTCACAGGCATAAATATCGCCCTATTGGTCTGAAAGTTGGTCATAACATAGATACACATGCCTGCTCATGTACAATGTTTACAAAAATTTGCTAGGGCTTATGCTTTTTGTCAGGGTCCTTCAGACTGACGCCTGGTGTCTCCCAAGTATAGAAACTGTGTCTGAAGAGGATTTTCCCGCTCTTTGGCTCTCACAGCTGCAGGGGATTAATTACCATAGCAACAGAAGAACAGAGTGTCTGGAACTGCAGCTCCCCAGGACTGCACTGTAGGGTTTACTGGTATTTACAACTGCTTGTGTTTTCAGCATTATACTACTGATTCAAGACTATAACCATTACACATATGTCCCCCCATGTTAAAATCTGACATAAATAAGAATAAATAGCTGATTAAAAGTCTATGGACAGAAAATAACGTCGCTGCTCCTTTAAGGAACCAGCGGCACAGACGCAGCGCCTGCGATGCTACAGATCACAAACCTGACAGAGAGCGGAAGAGGATTCGTAGGAAAAGAGCGGTGATGCTCAGCAAGGCAGGTCATTAGCATTTGTACAAAAGTTAGCATTTCACTGTCTATGACTAGTGCACTAGCACTTTTACCTAAAGTTAGCTTTTACCTAATTTTCTCATTAATTAGAAATGTTTAGTATACTGAATAGAGTAGTAAAATTAAAACAACATGGTCGTGTTGCTCCACATCCTACTGCCAGCATTTGAGCTAACATTAGCATATTGGCTAATTTTAGCATATGCATCAATTTTAACATAATGAATGGTACAAGTACAGATTATTCTACATGCTTCTGCCTCTCCACAGGTTATTGACTACGTTGCAGCTTTCTTTAGCATTAATGCTAATTTTTAGTATAAAAACACTGGCTCAAAGCCGACGGGCACACTTTGGCATGCCCCTTTAAAATTTCTGCAGGAATTTTCTAGTTATATATTTATTCTTCCGTCACCGTTAATGCGGCTCGTACCGCTGCGTGCCCACCCACAAAAGTGGTATCAAATCGTGCGGCTCGATGCCGAGAAGGGAGCTATTATTTTTATTGGGGATTGGAGTTAAAATGATTACATAAATTAATAAAAACGAAAAAATTTGAGATTTTGTGTCTCACAGAATCAGTAATCTTTCTCTATGAAACACACACACAGGACTGTTTATGGCTGACTCAAAAACCCTTTTTAAATCCCCCTCACAGGCATAAATATCGCCCTATTGGTCTGAAAGTTGGTCATAACATAGATACACATGCCTGCTCATGTACAATGTTTACAAAAATTTGCTAGGGCTTATGCTTTTTGTCAGGGTCCTTCAGACTGACGCCTGGTGTCTCCCAAGTATAGAAACTGTGTCTGAAGAGGATTTTCCCGCTCTTTGGCTCTCACAGCTGCAGGGGATTAATTACCATAGCAACAGAACAGTGTCTGGAACTGCAGCTCCCCAGGACTGCACTGTAGGGTTTACTGGTATTTACAACTGCTTGTGTTTTCAGCATTATACTACTGATTCAAGACTATAACCATTACACATATGTCCCCCCATGTTAAAATCTGACATAAATAAGAATAAATAGTTGATTAAAAGTCTGTGGACAGAAAATAACGTCGCTGCTCCTTTAAGGAACCAGCGGCACAGACGCGGCGCCTGGGTGATGCTACAGATCACAAACCTGACAGAGAGAGCAGAAGAGGATTCGTAGGAAAAGAGCGGTGATGCTCAGCAAGGCAGTTCATTAGCATTTGTACAAAAGTTAGCATTTCACTGTCTATGACTAGTGCACTAGCACTTTTACCTAAAGTTAGCTTTTACCTAATTTTCTCATTAATTAGACATGTTTAGTATACTGAATAGAGTAGTAAAATTAAAACAACATGGTCGTGTTGCTCCACATGCTACTGCCAGCATTTAAGCTAACATTAGCATATTGGCTAATTTTAGCTTATGCATCAATTCTAACATAATGAATGGTACAACTACAGTTTATTAATCATGCTTCTGCCGCTCCAAAGGTTATTGACTACGTTGCAGCTTTCTTTAGCATTAATGCTAATTTTTAACATCATAGCGCTGCGTCAAAGCCGACGGGCACACTTTGGCATGCCCCTTTAAAATTTCTGCAGGAATTTTCTAGTTATTATATATTTATTCTTCCGTCACCGTTAATGCGGCTCGTACCGCTGTGTGCCCACCCACAAAAGTGGTATCAAAACGTGCGGCTCGTACCCGAGAAGGGAGCTATTACTTTTATTGGGGATTGGAGTTAAAATGATTACATAAATTAATAAAAACTAAAAAATTTGAGATTTTGTGTCTCACAGAATCAGTAATCTTTCTCTATGAAACACACACACAGGACTGTTTATGGCTGACTCAAAAACCCTTTTTAAATCCCCCTCACAGGCATAAATATCGCCCTATTGGTCTGAAAGTTGGTCATAACATAGATACACATGCCTGCTCATGTACAATGTTTACAAAAATTTGCTAGGGCTTATGCTTTTTGTCAGGGTCCTTCAGACTGACGCCTGGTGTCTCCCAAGTATAGAAACTGTGTCTGAAGAGGATTTTCCCGCTCTTTGGCTCTCACAGCTGCAGGGGATTAATTACCATAGCAACAGAAGAACAGAGTGTCTGGAACTGCAGCTCCCCAGGACTGCACTGTAGGGTTTTCTGGTATTTACAACTGCTTGTGTTTTCAGCATTATACTACTGATTCAAGACTATAACCATTACACATATGTCCCCCATGTTAAAATCTGACATAAATAAGAATAAATAGCTGATTAAAAGTCTATGGACAGAAAATAACGTCGCTGCTCCTTTAAGGAACCAGCGGCACAGACGCAGCGCCTGCGATGCTACAGATCACAAACCTGACAGAGAGCGGAAGAGGATTCGTAGGAAAAGAGCGGTGATGCTCAGCAAGGCAGGTCATTAGCATTTGTACAAAAGTTAGCATTTCACTGTCTATGACTAGTGCACTAGCACTTTTACCTAAAGTTAGCTTTTACCTAATTTTCTCATTAATTAGAAATGTTTAGTATACTGAATAGAGTAGTAAAATTAAAACAACATGGTCGTGTTGCTCCACATCCTACTGCCAGCATTTGAGCTAACATTAGCATATTGGCTAATTTTAGCATATGCATCAATTTTAACATAATGAATGGTACAAGTACAGATTATTCTACATGCTTCTGCCTCTCCACAGGTTATTGACTACGTTGCAGCTTTCTTTAGCATTAATGCTAATTTTTAGTATAAAAACACTGGCTCAAAGCCGACGGGCACACTTTGGCATGCCCCTTTAAAATTTCTGCAGGAATTTTCTAGTTATTAGGGGCATGCCATAGCAATGCATAAGGAGAGCAGTACTGACTTGCGAAGCAAGTCAGTACTGCCTCCATGCATTGCATGGCAGGCACCTATTGTTCTACACCCAATAGAATGTCTGTTTATTAGGGGCATGCCATAGCAATGCATAAGGAGAGCAGTACTGACTTGCGAAGCAAGTCAGTACTGCCTCCATGCATTGCATGGCAGGCACCTATTGTTCTACACCCAATAGAATGTCTCTTTATTATTATTAGGGGCATGCCATAGCAATGCATAAGGAGAGCAGTACTGACTTGCGAAGCAAGTCAGTACTGCCTCCATGCATTGCATGGCAGGCACCTATTGTTCTACACCCAATAGAACGCCTCTTTATTAGGGGCATGCCATAGCAATGCATAAGGAGAGCAGTACTGACTTGCGAAGCAAGTCAGTACTGCCTCCATGCATTGCATGGCAGGCACCTATTGTTCTACACCCAATAGAATGTCTCTTTATTATTATAAATATAATTTATTATTCTTCCGTTACCGTTAATGCGGCTCGTACCGCTGCATGCTGACCCACAAAAGTGGTATCAAAACGTGCGGCTCAATCCCGGCAAGTGAGCTATTACTTTTATTGGGGATTGGAGTTAAAATGATTACATAAATTAATAAAAACGAAAAAATTTGAGATTTTGTGTCTCACAGAATCAGTAATCTTTCTCTATGAAACACACACACAGGACTGTTTATGGCTGACTCAAAAACCCTTTTTAAATCCCCCTCACAGGCATAAATATCGCCCTATTGGTCTGAAAGTTGGTCATAACATAGATACACATGCCTGCTCATGTACAATGTTTACAAAAATTTGCTAGGGCTTATGCTTTTTGTCAGGGTCCTTCAGACTGACGCCTGGTGTCTCCCAAGTATAGAAACTGTGTCTGAAGAGGATTTTCCCGCTCTTTGGCTCTCACAGCTGCAGGGGATTAATTACCATAGCAACAGAAGAACAGAGTGTCTGGAACTGCAGCTCCCCAGGACTGCACTGTAGGGTTTACTGGTATTTACAACTGCTTGTGTTTTCAGCATTATACTACTGATTCAAGACTATAACCATTACACATATGTCCCCCATGTTAAAATCTGACATAAATAAGAATAAATAGCTGATTAAAAGTCTATGGACAGAAAATAACGTCGCTGCTCCTTTAAGGAACCAGCGGCACAGACGCAGCGCCTGCGATGCTACAGATCACAAACCTGACAGAGAGCAGAAGAGGATTCGTAGGAAAAGAGCGGTGATGCTCAGCAAGGCAGGTCATTAGCATTTGTACAAAAGTTAGCATTTCACTGTCTATGACTAGTGCACTAGCACTTTTACCTAAAGTTAGCTTTTACCTAATTTTCTCATTAATTAGAAATGTTTAGTATACTGAATAGAGTAGTAAAATTAAAACAACATGGTCGTGTTGCTCCACATCCTACTGCCAGCATTTGAGCTAACATTAGCATATTGGCTAATTTTAGCATATGCATCAATTTTAACATAATGAATGGTACAAGTACAGATTATTCTACATGCTTCTGCCTCTCCACAGGTTATTGACTACGTTGCAGCTTTCTTTAGCATTAATGCTAATTTTTAGTATAAAAACACTGGCTCAAAGCCGACGGGCACACTTTGGCATGCCCCTTTAAAATTTCTGCAGGAATTTTCTAGTTAGGGGCATGCCATAGCAATGCATAAGGAGAGCAGTACTGACTTGCGAAGCAAGTCAGTACTGCCTCCATGCATTGCATGGCAGGCACCTATTGTTCTACACCCAATAGAATGTCTCTTTATTATCAGTGAGAATGCATTCTGCATTCTCACTTATAGTGTTTCTGTTTTTCTTTATCAGTGAGAATGCATTCTGCATTCTCACTTATAGTGTTTCTGTTTTTCTTTATCTTTATTATTATTATTATTATTATTATTCTGTCTTCCGTACGTTTTTTGTCGCTTAACTACTTTCACTATCTTTCACTAATTGTACTAAATTATATATCAAAACGTTCAGCTCCTTCAGGAGAATGATGCTATGACTTTTGGTAACCTTCACTATTGCACTTTTTGAAATAATTGCACTTTTGTGCAAATATTTTGCCCATTGAAATGAATGGTGGAATTCGGCGAACTGCCGTTTTTTAACTTTTTCTGCTCTTTGACAAACAAAATTATGCTGTTCATACATATTTCACTGTAGAGAAATATTTTATGCATTAAAATATAGCCACTAGTGTCTACTTTATGGAATTATTACCATTATTTCAACAGGATTTACTGTTTTCTGTTAAACTCCTCTGGAGTACAACCTTGTCACACTTTCTCCTATTCTTTCAATGTATTTTCTTCTTGTGCTCTGTTTTTATCTGTGTCTATGCTTTCTGCTTGCCTACTTTTCTGTTTGCCTTCTGGTTTTACTGGTTTTACTATCTTTTAAGATATTCTACTATCTTTAATCAATTTTATAAATTCATATATCAAACATTTCTACTTCTTCTGAACCTTTTTGCTTTTGGTTTTCCTCTGTTTTACTCCTTCAAATATTTCTGGTTCACTGTTTCCACTAATTTTTTATACTTATTACTTTCACTATTCAATTGTTTCAACTATTCCTGGGATTGCACTAATTTCCTGTTGTTTCAATTATGCTCTTTCTTAAACTCTGTTTCACTTTTTGACTTTTTCAAATAATTCAGGTTGCACACAAACTCCTGCTTCTGCTGAATTCTGCTATAATTTATATATTATATAATTTATATAATTTATGCAGTATAATTCACTATTAATTCACTATTAAATATATTAATATAGTATATTCACTATTCAACTGATTCAACTATTTCTATTTCTTCCACTATCTTCGGCTTTCTTCTGCTTTCTTCTGCTTTCTTCTACTTTCTTCTACTCCTTAAACTTTTCTCTACTTTTTCTTGCATTTCTGCAGCAGTCATTCTGCAAATATGCATTCTCACGGCTGTTTCGCTAGGAACAGCTATTTTTCTAGTTATTATTATTATTCTGTCTTCCGTACGTTTTTTGTCGCTTAACTACTTTCACTATCTTTCACTAATTGTACTAAATTATATATCAAAACGTTCAGCTCCTTCAGGAGAATGGTGCTATGACTTTTGGTAACCTTCACTATTGCACTTTTTGAAATAATTGCACTTTTGTGCAAATATTTTGCCCATTGAAATGAATGGGGAAATTCGGCGAACTGCCGTTTTTGAACTTTTTCTGCTGTTTGACAAACAAAATTATGCTGTTCATACATATTTCACTGTAGAGAAATATTTTATGCATTAAAATATAGCCACTAGTGTCTACTTTATTGAATCATTACCATTATTTCAACAGGATTTACTGTTTTCTGTTAAACTCCTCTGGAGTACAACCTTGCCACACTTTCTCCTATTCTTTCAATGTATTTTCTTCTTGTGCTCTGTTTTTATCTGTGTCTATGCATTCTGCTTGCCTACTTTTCTGTTTGCCTTCTGGTTTTACTGGTTTTACTATCTTTTAAGATATTCTACTATCTTTAATCAATTTTATAAATTCATATATCAAACATTTCTACTTCTTCTGAACCTTTTTGCTTTTGGTTTTCCTCTGTTTTACTCCTTCAAATATTTCTGGTTCACTGTTTCCACTAATTTTTTATACTTATTACTTTCACTATTCAATTGTTTCAACTATTCCTGGGATTGCACTAATTTCCTGTTGTTTCAATTATGCTCTTTCTTAAACTCTGTTTCACTTTTTGACTTTTTCAAATAATTCAGGTTGCACACAAACTCCTGCTTCTGCTGAATTCTGCTATAATTTATATATTATATAATTTATATAATTTATGCAGTATAATTCACTATTAATTCACTATTAAATATATTAATATAGTATATTCACTATTCAATAGTTTCAACTATTTCTATTTCTTCCACTATCTTCTGCTTTCTTCTGCTTTCTTCTACTTTCTTCTACTTTCTTCTACTTTCTTCTACTCCTTAAACTTTTCTCTACTTTTTCTTGCATTTCTGCAGCAGTCATTCTGCAAATATGCATTCTCACGGCTGTTTCGCTAGGAACAGCTATTTTTCTAGTTATAAATATAATTTATTATTCTTCCGTTACCGTTAATGCGGCTCGTACCGCTGCATGCTGACCCACAAAAGTGGTATCAAAACGTGCGGCTCAATCCCGGCAAGTGAGCTATTACTTTTATTGGGGATTGGAGTTAAAATGATTACATAAATTAATAAAAACGAAAAAATTTGAGATTTTGTGTCTCACAGAATCAGTAATCTTTCTCTATGAAACACACACACAGGACTGTTTATGGCTGACTCAAAAACCCTTTTTAAATCCCCCTCACAGGCATAAATATCGCCCTATTGGTCTGAAAGTTGGTCATAACATAGATACACATGCCTGCTCATGTACAATGTTTACAAAAATTTGCTAGGGCTTATGCTTTTTGTCAGGGTCCTTCAGACTGACGCCTGGTGTCTCCCAAGTATAGAAACTGTGTCTGAAGAGGATTTTCCCGCTCTTTGGCTCTCACAGCTGCAGGGGATTAATTACCATAGCAACAGAAGAACAGAGTGTCTGGAACTGCAGCTCCCCAGGACTGCACTGTAGGGTTTACTGGTATTTACAACTGCTTGTGTTTTCAGCATTATACTACTGATTCAAGACTATAACCATTACACATATGTCCCCCCATGTTAAAATCTGACATAAATAAGAATAAATAGCTGATTAAAAGTCTATGGACAGAAAATAACGTCGCTGCTCCTTTAAGGAACCAGCGGCACAGACGCAGCGCCTGTGATGCTACAGATCACAAACCTGACAGAGAGCGGAAGAGTAGTCGTAGGAAAAGAGCGGTGATGCTCAGCAAGGCAGGTCATTAGCATTTGTACAAAAGTTAGCATTTCACTGTCTATGACTAGTGCACTAGCACTTTTACCTAAAGTTAGCTTTTACCTAATTTTCTCATTAATTAGAAATGTTTAGTATACTGAATAGAGTAGTAAAATTAAAACAACATGGTCGTGTTGCTCCACATCCTACTGCCAGCATTTGAGCTAACATTAGCATATTGGCTAATTTTAGCATATGCATCAATTTTAACATAATGAATGGTACAAGTACAGATTATTCTACATGCTTCTGCCTCTCCACAGGTTATTGACTACGTTGCAGCTTTCTTTAGCATTAATGCTAATTTTTAGTATAAAAACACTGGCTCAAAGCCGACGGGCACACTTTGGCATGCCCCTTTAAAATTTCTGCAGGAATTTTCTAGTAAATATAATTTATTATTCTTCCGTTACCGTTAATGCGGCTCGTACCGCTGCATGCTGACCCACAAAAGTGGTATCAAAACGTGCGGCTCAATCCCGGCAAGTGAGCTATTACTTTTATTGGGGATTGGAGTTAAAATGATTACATAAATTAATAAAAACGAAAAAATTTGAGATTTTGTGTCTCACAGAATCAGTAATCTTTCTCTATGAAACACACACACAGGACTGTTTATGGCTGACTCAAAAACCCTTTTTAAATCCCCCTCACAGGCATAAATATCGCCCTATTGGTCTGAAAGTTGGTCATAACATAGATACACATGCCTGCTCATGTACAATGTTTACAAAAATTTGCTAGGGCTTATGCTTTTTGTCAGGGTCCTTCAGACTGACGCCTGGTGTCTCCCAAGTATAGAAACTGTGTCTGAAGAGGATTTTCCCGCTCTTTGGCTCTCACAGCTGCAGGGGATTAATTACCATAGCAACAGAAGAACAGAGTGTCTGGAACTGCAGCTCCCCAGGACTGCACTGTAGGGTTTACTGGTATTTACAACTGCTTGTGTTTTCAGCATTATACTACTGATTCAAGACTATAACCATTACACATATGTCCCCCATGTTAAAATCTGACATAAATAAGAATAAATAGCTGATTAAAAGTCTATGGACAGAAAATAACGTCGCTGCTCCTTTAAGGAACCAGCGGCACAGACGCAGCGCCTGCGATGCTACAGATCACAAACCTGACAGAGAGCGGAAGAGGATTCGTAGGAAAAGAGCGGTGATGCTCAGCAAGGCAGGTCATTAGCATTTGTACAAAAGTTAGCATTTCACTGTCTATGACTAGTGCACTAGCACTTTTACCTAAAGTTAGCTTTTACCTAATTTTCTCATTAATTAGAAATGTTTAGTATACTGAATAGAGTAGTAAAATTAAAACAACATGGTCGTGTTGCTCCACATCCTACTGCCAGCATTTGAGCTAACATTAGCATATTGGCTAATTTTAGCATATGCATCAATTTTAACATAATGAATGGTACAAGTACAGATTATTCTACATGCTTCTGCCTCTCCACAGGTTATTGACTACGTTGCAGCTTTCTTTAGCATTAATGCTAATTTTTAGTATAAAAACACTGGCTCAAAGCCGACGGGCACACTTTGGCATGCCCCTTTAAAATTTCTGCAGGAATTTTCTAGTTATTATTATTATATATTTATTCTTCCGTCACCGTTAATGCGGCTCGTACCGCTGTGTGCCCACCCACAAAAGTGGTATCAAAACGTGCGGCTCGTACCCGAGAAGGGAGCTATTACTTTTATTGGGGATTGGAGTTAAAATGATTACATAAATTAATAAAAACTAAAAAATTTGAGATTTTGTGTCTCACAGAATCAGTAATCTTTCTCTATGAAACACACACACAGGACTGTTTATGGCTGACTCAAAAACCCTTTTTAAATCCCCCTCACAGGCATAAATATCGCCCTATTGGTCTGAAAGTTGGTCATAACATAGATACACATGCCTGCTCATGTACAATGTTTACAAAAATTTGCTAGGGCTTATGCTTTTTGTCAGGGTCCTTCAGACTGACGCCTGGTGTCTCCCAAGTATAGAAACTGTGTCTGAAGAGGATTTTCCCGCTCTTTGGCTCTCACAGCTGCAGGGGATTAATTACCATAGCAACAGAAGAACAGAGTGTCTGGAACTGCAGCTCCCCAGGACTGCACTGTAGGGTTTTCTGGTATTTACAACTGCTTGTGTTTTCAGCATTATACTACTGATTCAAGACTATAACCATTACACATATGTCCCCCCATGTTAAAATCTGACATAAATAAGAATAAATAGCTGATTAAAAGTCTATGGACAGAAAATAACGTCGCTGCTCCTTTAAGGAACCAGCGGCACAGACGCAGCGCCTGCGATGCTACAGATCACAAACCTGACAGAGAGCGGAAGAGGATTCGTAGGAAAAGAGCGGTGATGCTCAGCAAGGCAGGTCATTAGCATTTGTACAAAAGTTAGCATTTCACTGTCTATGACTAGTGCACTAGCACTTTTACCTAAAGTTAGCTTTTACCTAATTTTCTCATTAATTAGAAATGTTTAGTATACTGAATAGAGTAGTAAAATTAAAACAACATGGTCGTGTTGCTCCACATCCTACTGCCAGCATTTGAGCTAACATTAGCATATTGGCTAATTTTAGCATATGCATCAATTTTAACATAATGAATGGTACAAGTACAGATTATTCTACATGCTTCTGCCTCTCCACAGGTTATTGACTACGTTGCAGCTTTCTTTAGCATTAATGCTAATTTTTAGTATAAAAACACTGGCTCAAAGCCGACGGGCACACTTTGGCATGCCCCTTTAAAATTTCTGCAGGAATTTTCTAGTTAGGGGCATGCCATAGCAATGCATAAGGAGAGCAGTACTGACTTGCGAAGCAAGTCAGTACTGCCTCCATGCATTGCATGGCAGGCACCTATTGTTCTACACCCAATAGAACGCCTCTTTATTAGGGGCATGCCATAGCAATGCATAAGGAGAGCAGTACTGACTTGCGAAGCAAGTCAGTACTGCCTCCATGCATTGCATGGCAGGCACCTATTGTTCTACACCCAATAGAACGCCTCTTTATTATTATTAGGGGCATGCCATAGCAATGCATAAGGAGAGCAGTACTGACTTGCGAAGCAAGTCAGTACTGCCTCCATGCATTGCATGGCAGGCACCTATTGTTCTACACCCAATAGAATGTCTGTTTATTATTATTATTATAACATCTTCTTCCATTACCGTTAATGCGGCTCGTACCGCTGCGTGCCCACCCACAAAAGTGGTATCAAAACGTGCGGCTCGTACCCGAGAAGGGAGCTATTACTTTTATTGGGGATTGGAGTTAAAATGATTACATAAATTAATAAAAACGAAAAAATTTGAGATTTTGTGTCTCACAGAATCAGTAATCTTTCTCTATGAAACACACACACAGGACTGTTTATGGCTGACTCAAAAACCCTTTTTAAATCCCCCTCACAGGCATAAATATCGCCCTATTGATCTGAAAGTTGGTCATAACATAGATACACATGCCTGCTCATGTACAATGTTTACAAAAATTTGCTAGGGCTTATGCTTTTTGTCAGGGTCCTTCAGACTGACGCCTGGTGTCTCCCAAGTATAGAAACTGTGTCTGAAGAGGATTTTCCCGCTCTTTGGCTCTCACAGCTGCAGGGGATTAATTACCATAGCAACAGAAGAACACAGTGTCTGGAACTGCAGCTACCCAGGACTGCACTGTAGGGTTTACTGGTATTTACAACTTCTTGTGTTTTCAGCATTATACTACTGATTCAAGACTATAACCATTACACATATGTCCCCCCATGTTAAAATCTGACATAAATAAGAATAAATAGTTGATTAAAAGTCTGTGGACAGAAAATAACGTCGCTGCTCCTTTAAGGAACCAGCGGCACAGACGCGGCGCCTGGGTGATGCTACAGATCACAAACCTGACAGAGAGCAGAAGAGGATTCGTAGGAAAAGAGCGGTGATGAACGGAAACGCTTAATATAGTTGAGAAAACATAAATTACCTGGTCGAAAACTGACTGGGATTTAATGAGAACTAAGTTACATCGGTTTTGGTGAGTTTTGTTTTTATTTTCTTACATTTTCATCGTGTTGTACTTTTCATTTTAGCAGAGAGCTAAGGCTAAAAACGTAGCCGTTTGCAAGGAAATACTCCGTCATAAACTGTTATCAGGTTAATATATAAACTGTTATCCGGGTAATATATTGGGTTTATGAAGAATTTATTTGAATAATTTCAGGATTTAAAAAGACTTTTGTCGTGTTTGTGACCTGTTACACAGGTCAGGTTTTTTTTGGTTGGAAGCTTGGTCGGAGCAAGGATTGGTCTGCCATGTGTGACGCAAGTAATGACAGACAACATGCTACTGATGCTCCAATAGCTTTCATGCTATTGTTAGCATTTTGGCTCATTTTAGCTTATGCAACATACTAAAATGAGCAAAAATGCGCATACTACCGTACAGTACAGCTTAAGAAAACATGCTTCTGACTCCCCGCAGGTTATTGACCACACTGAAGCTTTCTTAAGCATGATTGCTTAATGCTAATTTTTAACATCATAACGCTGCGTCAAAGCCGACGGGCACACTTTGGCATGCCCCTTTAAAATTTCTGCAGGAATTTTCTAGTTATTATAAATATAATTTATTATTCTTCCGTTACCGTTAATGCGGCTCGTACCGCTGCATGCTGACCCACAAAAGTGGTATCAAAACGTGCGGCTCAATCCCGGCAAGTGAGCTATTACTTTTATTGGGGATTGGAGTTAAAATGATTACATAAATTAATAAAAACGAAAAAATTTGAGATTTTGTGTCTCACAGAATCAGTAATCTTTCTCTATGAAACACACACACAGGACTGTTTATGGCTGACTCAAAAACCCTTTTTAAATCCCCCTCACAGGCATAAATATCGCCCTATTGGTCTGAAAGTTGGTCATAACATAGATACACATGCCTGCTCATGTACAATGTTTACAAAAATTTGCTAGGGCTTATGCTTTTTGTCAGGGTCCTTCAGACTGACGCCTGGTGTCTCCCAAGTATAGAAACTGTGTCTGAAGAGGATTTTCCCGCTCTTTGGCTCTCACAGCTGCAGGGGATTAATTACCATAGCAACAGAAGAAAAGAGTGTCTGGAACTGCAGCTCCCCAGGACTGCACTGTAGGGTTTACTGGTATTTACAACTGCTTGTGTTTTCAGCATTATACTACTGATTCAAGACTATAACCATTACACATATGTCCCCCGATGTTAAAATCTGACATAAATAAGAATAAATAGCTGATTAAAAGTCTATGGACAGAAAATAACGTCGCTGCTCCTTTAAGGAACCAGCGGCACAGACGCAGCGCCTGCGATGCTACAGATCACAAACCTGACAGAGAGCGGAAGAGGATTCGTAGGAAAAGAGCGGTGATGCTCAGCAAGGCAGGTCATTAGCATTTGTACAAAAGTTAGCATTTCACTGTCTATGACTAGTGCACTAGCACTTTTACCTAAAGTTAGCTTTTACCTAATTTTCTCATTAATTAGAAATGTTTAGTATACTGAATAGAGTAGTAAAATTAAAACAACATGGTCGTGTTGCTCCACATCCTACTGCCAGCATTTGAGCTAACATTAGCATATTGGCTAATTTTAGCATATGCATCAATTTTAACATAATGAATGGTACAAGTACAGATTATTCTACATGCTTCTGCCTCTCCACAGGTTATTGACTACGTTGCAGCTTTCTTTAGCATTAATGCTAATTTTTAGTATAAAAACACTGGCTCAAAGCCGACGGGCACACTTTGGCATGCCCCTTTAAAATTTCTGCAGGAATTTTCTAGTTATTATATATTTATTCTTCCGTCACCGTTAATGCGGCTCGTACCGCTGCGTACCCACCCACAAAAGTGGTATCAAAACGTGCGGCTCGTACCCGAGAAGGGAGCTATTACTTTTATTGGGGATTGGAGTTAAAATGATTACATAAATTAATAAAAACGAAAAAATTTGAGATTTTGTGTCTCACAGAATCAGTAATCTTTCTCTATGAAACACACACACAGGACTGTTTATGGCTGACTCAAAAACCCTTTTTAAATCCCCCTCACAGGCATAAATATCGCCCTATTGATCTGAAAGTTGGTCATAACATAGATACACATGCCTGCTCATGTACAATGTTTACAAAAATTTGCTAGGGCTTATGCTTTTTGTCAGGGTCCTTCAGACTGACGCCTGGTGTCTCCCAAGTATAGAAACTGTGTCTGAAGAGCATTTTCCCGCTCTTTGGCTCTCACAGCTGCAGGGGATTAATTACCATAGCAACAGAAGAACACAGTGTCTGGAACTGCAGCTACCCAGGACTGCACTGTAGGGTTTACTGGTATTTACAACTTCTTGTGTTTTCAGCATTATACTACTGATTCAAGACTATAACCATTACACATATGTCCCCCCATGTTAAAATCTGACATAAATAAGAATAAATAGTTGATTAAAAGTCTGTGGACAGAAAATAACGTCGCTGCTCCTTTAAGGAACCAGCGGCACAGACGCGGCGCCTGGGTGATGCTACAGATCACAAACCTGACAGAGAGCAGAAGAGGATTCGTAGGAAAAGAGCGGTGATGAACGGAAACGCTTAATATAGTTGAGAAAACATAAATTACCTGGTCGAAAACTGACTGGGATTTAATGAGAACTAAGTTACATCGGTTTTGGTGAGTTTTGTTTTTATTTTCTTACATTTTCATCGTGTTGTACTTTTCCTTTTAGCAGAGAGCTAAGGCTAAAAACGTAGCCGTTTGCAAGGAAATACTCCGTCATAAACTGTTATCAGGTTAATATATAAACTGTTATCCGGGTAATATATTGGGTTTATGAAGAATTTATTTGAATAATTTCAGGATTTAAAAAGACTTTTTTCGTGTTTGTGACCTGTTACACAGGTCAGGTTTTTTTGTTGGTTGGAAGCTTGGTCGGAGCAAGGATTGGTCTGCCATGTGTGACGCAAGTAATGACAGACAACATGCTACTGATGCTCCAATAGCATTCATGCTATTGTTAGCATTTTGGCTCATTTTAGCTTATGCAACATACTAAAATGAGCAAAAATGCTCATACTACCGTACGAGTACAGCTTAAGAAAACATGCTTCTGACTCCCCGCAGGTTATTGACCACACTGAAGCTTTCTTAAGCATGATTGCTTAATGCTAATTTTTAACATCATAACGCTGCGTCAAAGCCGACGGGCACACTTTGGCATGCCCCTTTAAAATTTCTGCAGGAATTTTCTAGTTATTATTATTATATATTTATTCTTCCGTCACCGTTAATGCGGCTCGTACCGCTGTGTGCCCACCCACAAAAGTGGTATCAAAACGTGCGGCTCGTACCCGAGAAGGGAGCTATTACTTTTATTGGGGATTGGAGTTAAAATGATTACATAAATTAATAAAAACTAAAAAATTTGAGATTTTGTGTCTCACAGAATCAGTAATCTTTCTCTATGAAACACACACACAGGACTGTTTATGGCTGACTCAAAAACCCTTTTTAAATCCCCCTCACAGGCATAAATATCGCCCTATTGGTCTGAAAGTTGGTCATAACATAGATACACATGCCTGCTCATGTACAATGTTTACAAAAATTTGCTAGGGCTTATGCTTTTTGTCAGGGTCCTTCAGACTGACGCCTGGTGTCTCCCAAGTATAGAAACTGTGTCTGAAGAGGATTTTCCCGCTCTTTGGCTCTCACAGCTGCAGGGGATTAATTACCATAGCAACAGAAGAACAGAGTGTCTGGAACTGCAGCTCCCCAGGACTGCACTGTAGGGTTTTCTGGTATTTACAACTGCTTGTGTTTTCAGCATTATACTACTGATTCAAGACTATAACCATTACACATATGTCCCCCCATGTTAAAATCTGACATAAATAAGAATAAATAGCTGATTAAAAGTCTATGGACAGAAAATAACGTCGCTGCTCCTTTAAGGAACCAGCGGCACAGACGCAGCGCCTGCGATGCTACAGATCACAAACCTGACAGAGAGCGGAAGAGGATTCGTAGGAAAAGAGCGGTGATGCTCAGCAAGGCAGGTCATTAGCATTTGTACAAAAGTTAGCATTTCACTGTCTATGACTAGTGCACTAGCACTTTTACCTAAAGTTAGCTTTTACCTAATTTTCTCATTAATTAGAAATGTTTAGTATACTGAATAGAGTAGTAAAATTAAAACAACATGGTCGTGTTGCTCCACATCCTACTGCCAGCATTTGAGCTAACATTAGCATATTGGCTAATTTTAGCATATGCATCAATTTTAACATAATGAATGGTACAAGTACAGATTATTCTACATGCTTCTGCCTCTCCACAGGTTATTGACTACGTTGCAGCTTTCTTTAGCATTAATGCTAATTTTTAGTATAAAAACACTGGCTCAAAGCCGACGGGCACACTTTGGCATGCCCCTTTAAAATTTCTGCAGGAATTTTCTAGTTATAAATATAATTTATTATTCTTCCGTTACCGTTAATGCGGCTCGTACCGCTGCATGCTGACCCACAAAAGTGGTATCAAAACGTGCGGCTCAATCCCGGCAAGTGAGCTATTACTTTTATTGGGGATTGGAGTTAAAATGATTACATAAATTAATAAAAACGAAAAAATTTGAGATTTTGTGTCTCACAGAATCAGTAATCTTTCTCTATGAAACACACACACAGGACTGTTTATGGCTGACTCAAAAACCCTTTTTAAATCCCCCTCACAGGCATAAATATCGCCCTATTGGTCTGAAAGTTGGTCATAACATAGATACACATGCCTGCTCATGTACAATGTTTACAAAAATTTGCTAGGGCTTATGCTTTTTGTCAGGGTCCTTCAGACTGACGCCTGGTGTCTCCCAAGTATAGAAACTGTGTCTGAAGAGGATTTTCCCGCTCTTTGGCTCTCACAGCTGCAGGGGATTAATTACCATAGCAACAGAAGAACAGAGTGTCTGGAACTGCAGCTCCCCAGGACTGCACTGTAGGGTTTACTGGTATTTACAACTGCTTGTGTTTTCAGCATTATACTACTGATTCAAGACTATAACCATTACACATATGTCCCCCATGTTAAAATCTGACATAAATAAGAATAAATAGCTGATTAAAAGTCTATGGACAGAAAATAACGTCGCTGCTCCTTTAAGGAACCAGCGGCACAGACGCAGCGCCTGCGATGCTACAGATCACAAACCTGACAGAGAGCAGAAGAGGATTCGTAGGAAAAGAGCGGTGATGCTCAGCAAGGCAGGTCATTAGCATTTGTACAAAAGTTAGCATTTCACTGTCTATGACTAGTGCACTAGCACTTTTACCTAAAGTTAGCTTTTACCTAATTTTCTCATTAATTAGAAATGTTTAGTATACTGAATAGAGTAGTAAAATTAAAACAACATGGTCGTGTTGCTCCACATCCTACTGCCAGCATTTGAGCTAACATTAGCATATTGGCTAATTTTAGCATATGCATCAATTTTAACATAATGAATGGTACAAGTACAGATTATTCTACATGCTTCTGCCTCTCCACAGGTTATTGACTACGTTGCAGCTTTCTTTAGCATTAATGCTAATTTTTAGTATAAAAACACTGGCTCAAAGCCGACGGGCACACTTTGGCATGCCCCTTTAAAATTTCTGCAGGAATTTTCTAGTTATTATTTATTCTTCTTCCATTACCGTTAATGCGGCTCGTACCGCTGCGTGCCCACCCACAAAAGTGGTATCAAAACGTGCGGCTCGTACCCGAGAAGGGAGCTATTACTTTTATTGGGGATTGGAGTTAAAATGATTACATAAATTAATAAAAACGAAAAAATTTGAGATTTTGTGTCTCACAGAATCAGTAATCTTTCTCTATGAAACACACACACAGGACTGTTTATGGCTGACTCAAAAACCCTTTTTAAATCCCCCTCACAGGCATAAATATCGCCCTATTGATCTGAAAGTTGGTCATAACATAGATACACATGCCTGCTCATGTACAATGTTTACAAAAATTTGCTAGGGCTTATGCTTTTTGTCAGGGTCCTTCAGACTGACGCCTGGTGTCTCCCAAGTATAGAAACTGTGTCTGAAGAGGATTTTCCCGCTCTTTGGCTCTCACAGCTGCAGGGGATTAATTACCATAGCAACAGAAGAACACAGTGTCTGGAACTGCAGCTACCCAGGACTGCACTGTAGGGTTTACTGGTATTTACAACTTCTTGTGTTTTCAGCATTATACTACTGATTCAAGACTATAACCATTACACATATGTCCCCCCATGTTAAAATCTGACATAAATAAGAATAAATAGTTGATTAAAAGTCTGTGGACAGAAAATAACGTCGCTGCTCCTTTAAGGAACCAGCGGCACAGACGCGGCGCCTGGGTGATGCTACAGATCACAAACCTGACAGAGAGCAGAAGAGGATTCGTAGGAAAAGAGCGGTGATGAACGGAAACGCTTAATATAGTTGAGAAAACATAAATTACCTGGTCGAAAACTGACTGGGATTTAATGAGAACTAAGTTACATCGGTTTTGGTGAGTTTTGTTTTTATTTTCTTACATTTTCATCGTGTTGTACTTTTCATTTTAGCAGAGAGCTAAGGCTAAAAACGTAGCCGTTTGCAAGGAAATACTCCGTCATAAACTGTTATCAGGTTAATATATAAACTGTTATCCGGGTAATATATTGGGTTTATGAAGAATTTATTTGAATAATTTCAGGATTTAAGAAAACATGCTTCTGACTCCCCGCAGGTTATTGACCACACTGAAGCTTTCTTAACCATGATTGCTTAATGCTAATTTTTAACATCATAACGCTGCGTCAAAGCCGACGGGCACACTTTGGCATGCCCCTTTAAAATTTCTGCAGGAATTTTCTAGTTCTATTTGTTGTCTTGATTTTTTCCGTTTATGCTTAGCTTTTTGAGAATGCCATACTTCTTCATTTCCCACTCCATGAGCATCCTCTTCCATTTCCGCAAAATCACTACCTCATACATCATTTCCCTCTGACATCCTTCCAACCATTCGCAGTCTGGCCGTGCCTCCGCCGTGAGCATCCACTCCTGCCAAAAGCCTTGACAAGGACGCGCAAAGAGTTGAGCGTGCTGTCAGTTTCCGTTTCCGCTCACTTCGCCCCTTTATCTCTGTTGGCTCATTCAAACATAAACTAAAAAGTGGGATGGGCATCTGCTGGGGAGCAGGAAGATAAGAGCAGTTGGGGGTGGGCTCTATCCGTGTGAGGAGGAGTTGCATCAGGAATTTTCTAGAACTTTCCATGGGGGAGGGGAAAATATTCCCTGTCTGTCTGATTAAGATAAGAGTTTGATTTAATAGAAGGTTCCAGAATCCTGTCTGTTTTATTTCGATAAGAGCTTAATTTAAATCTGGAAATTCACAATAAGGATTTAATACAATGATAAGGCTCAAAATATACAATTAAAACACATGTTTGATATGATAAGGGTTTAGAGCAGGGGTCCCCAAACTCTTTCCTGTGAGGGCCACATAACGTTTTCCTTCTCTGGTTGGGGGCCGGAGTCAGTTTGTAAGAGAAAAAGTGTGACAATTACAGGAGTGTCTAAATGTAAATATATATTGTTTTCCAGAAAGCACAATCAAATAACCCTCTTTGGGTTCTTCACAGAATAAATCCAAGGATTATAGTCTGTATTTTCCGAACTATGAGCCGCACTGGACCATAAGCCACAACCCCAAAGTTGTTTTTTTGTGGGGTTTTTTATCAGTAAACATACATCAAAGCCTCAGATATCTCTGCCGGTTTTCCACAACGATGCAACTGCAGCAGCGGGGGGCGGACACCCAAAATTTGAGTCATAACAGGTCAATTGAATATCACATTTATGCAGTGGTGGAGAAAGTACTCAAAAAAATTACTTAAGTAGAAGTACAAATACACAGACAAAAATGTACTCAAGTAAAAGTAAAACTACCACATTAACATTTTACTTAAGTAAAAGTAAAAAAGTACCGACTTTTAAAAATACTTAAGTATTAAAAGTAAAAGTACTTGCTGAATGGATTACCTAATCGCTAATATCATTAAGTAAACCAATTATATTTAATTTTAATACATTAGAAATGTGGCGTTTTAATGAACAATGCCACAGATAAAGCATGTTTTTATTGTGTTTACTCTGTAACATAGTTTAGACTTAGATATGCAATTCTATGCATCATAATTTCAGGGATGGAAACATCTGGTCTCCTGTCCTAACATAACATGAACTTCACTTTTTTTTGCTACTAGTGGCTTTTATTTTGAAAGAAATCCAACAGAAAAGGGATGGAAAGAAGGTGGTTGGGGGAGGACAGGCAACCAAGGAGCCAGTAGCAGAGTTGTAGTCAAGACCACCAACCCAAGACCAAGTCAAGACCAGCACCCCGCGCGACGTGACACAAAAAATTTACTTTTACCTATCAAAATTACTTCTCAAATTGATCTGAAAGATCCACATTCCCATAAAACACCTAGATATTAAATACTTACAGCTGAAATAAATTTAATCAGTAAATATCCGTCCAGAAGAATCAGATCGTTCCTGAATATCATATCACTTTATTGCACTTTGGTCACAGCGTTGTCCCATAAATGCGACACCTCAGTCAACACCTCCACACAATAATTCAGTGCATGAGTGACAACTTTTTTTCATCGCAGACGCAACATGTGTCTCTGTACAGCTAGCTTTGCTAGCATCACGTCCACAGATCTTACCTTTCTTTAAGCTTTCCTTCCAAGTGACGCTAAAAGTTGGACGAAGTCCCACCGTCTGTGAAAGCGAAGCGCTGCTGATTTTACATGTCGCCATATCAATTTATTCAGCGCTATTATATTACTGACGATTAGACAGACATCTTCTCCCGCTCAGAGGAAACCACTGCGCATGTCTGGAGCTCTGTGTGCGAGTAAAAGGGGAGGCGATGGGTGACAACAGATACGTAAGTGACGTTATTGCTTGGATTTTACGGCGCCACCTTAAGTCCCTGAACTTCACATTTTAACGGACAAAAAGAGCAACGAGACTTGGATGTAACGAGTAACGAGACAGTTTTGTAGAAATGTAGTGAAGTAGAAAGTACAGATACTTACTGTAAAATGTAGTGAAGTAAAAGTAGAAAGTATCCATTATTAAATCTACTTAAGTAAAGTACAGATACACAAAAATTGTACTTAAGTACAGTAACAAAGTACTTTTACTTCGTTACTTCCCACCACTGCATTTATTAGGGTTGAAAAAGAAAAAAGTTGCCAAGATTAGATTTAACTGAACTGATTACGGTATTTTCCGAACGGTAACTGTAACAGTAAAAGTGTTGATCCTTCGTGTTGCTACTAGCATGTGCTAAATCAGTGGTCCACTTTTTTATTACTGCGGACCGGTCAAGTCTTGGAAATTTTGTTGCGGCCCGGGGGGAGTAGGGATGAACAGTCAGATAAGACTTCTGCATGTTGGTGTTCCCATTAAATACTGAATATGCCCTGTTTGGGTTGTCTTGGCCCTTTTATCGCAGCCTGTGGGGTTTTCCCTGACTTGGAACGAGAATAACACCTGCTGAATGTGACAGGTAGCCAATCAGACAGCGTGGTGACGTCAGAGCAGAGGGGAATCCTAAACAGCTGACATATCGGAGATCCATCCATCCATCCATCCATTTTCTTCCGCTTATCCGGGGTCGGGTCGCGGGGCAGCAGCTTCAGAAGGGAGGCCCAGACTTCCCTCTCCCCAGCCACTTCTTCCAGCTCCTCCGGGGGAATCCCAAGGCGTTCCCAGGCCAGCCAAGAGACGTAATCCCTCCAGCGTGTCCTGGGTCTTCCCCGAGGCCTCCTCCCGGTGGGGCCCCCCGAGGGACACAGTCGAACGCCTTCTCCAAGTCCACAAAACTCATGTAGACTGGTTGGGCGAACTCCCATGCACCCTCCAGGACCCTGCTGAGGGTGTAGAGCTGGTCCAGTGTTCCACGACCAGGACGAAAACCACACTGCTCTTCCTGAATCCGAGGTTCGACTATCCGACGGACCCTCCTCTCCAGGACCCCTGAATAGACCTTACCAGGGAGGCTTAAGAGTGTGATCCCCCTGTAATTGGAGCACACCCTCCGGTCCCCCTTTTTAAACAGGGGGACCACCACCCCAGTCTGCCAGTCCAGGGGAACTGCCCCCGATGTCCATGCGATATTGCAGAGTCGCGTTAGCCAACACAACCTCGCAACATCCAGAGCCTTAAGGAACTACGGGCGGATGTCATCCACCCCCGGGGGCCTGCCACCGAGGAGCTTTTTGACCACCTCGGCGACCTCGTCCCCAGAGATTGGAGAGCCCAACCCAGAGTCCCCAGGCTCAGCTTCCTCAACAGAAGGCATGTTGGTGGGATTGAGGAGGTCTTCGAAGTATTCCGCCCACCGGCCCACAACGTCCCGAGTTGAGGTCAGCAGCGCACCATCCCCACTATAAACAGTGTTGGTGCTGCACTGCTTCCCCCTCCCGAGACGCCGGATGGTGGACCAGAATCGCCTCGAAGCCGTACGGAAGTCTGTCTCCATGGCCTCTCCAAACTCCTCCCACGCCCGAGTTTTTGCCTCAGCGACAACCCGAGCCGCATGCCGTTTTGCCCGACGGTACCCATCAGCTGCTTCTGGAGTCCCACAGGCCAAAAAGGCCCGGTAGGACTCCTTCTTCAGCTTGACAGCATCCCTCACCGAAGGTGTCCACCAACGGGTTCGAGGGTTGCCGCCGCGGCAGGCACCAACAACCTTGCGGCCGCAGCTCCGATAGGCCGCCTTGGCAATGGAGGTACGGAACATGGTCCACTCAGACTCAATGTCCCCCACCTCCCCCAGAACGTGTTCGAAGTTCTGCTGGAGATGAGAGTTGAAGCTCCGTCTCACAGGGGACTCCGCCAGACGTTCCCAGTAGACCCTCACTACACGTTTGGGCCTGCCAGGTCTGACCGGCTTCCTCCCCCACCACCGGAGCCAACTCGTCACCAGGTAGTGGTCAGTGGACAGCTCCGCACCTCTCTTCACCCGAGTGTCCAAGACATACGGCCGCAAATCCGATGAGACGATAACAAAGTCAATCATCGAACTGCAGTCTAGGGTGTCCTGGTGCCAAGTGCACATATGGACGCCCTTATGCCTGAACATGGTGTTCGTGATGGACAATCCGTGACGAGCACAGAAGCCCAACAACAGAACACCACTCGAGTTCAGATCGTGGGGGCCGTTCCTCCCAACCACGCCTCTCCAGGTCTCACTGTCATTGCCCACGTGAGCGTTGAAGTCTCCCAGTAGAACAAGGGAGTCCCCAGGAGGGGCACTCTCCAGTACCCCCTCTAAGGACTCCAAGAAGGGTGGGTAATCTGAACTGCCGTTCGGCCCGTAAGCACAAACAACAGTCAGAACCCGTCCCCCCACCCGTAGGCGGAGGGAGGCTACCCTCTCGTTCACCGGGGTGAACCCCAACGTACAGGCGCCCAAATGGGGGGCAACAAGTATGCCCACTCCAGCCCGGCGCCTCTCACCGTGGGCAACTCCAGAGTGGAAGTACGTCCAGCCCCTCTCAAGGAGACTGGTTCCAGAACCAGAGCCATGCATCGAGGTGAGGCCGACTATTTCTAGCCGGAACCTCTCAGCCTCGCACACTAGCTCCGGTTCCTTCCCCACCAGAGAGGTGACGTTCCACGTCCCAAGAGCCAGCTTCTGTGGCCGAGGATCAGACCGCCAGGGTCCCCTCGCTTGGCTGCCGCCCATAGCACAATGCACCCGACCCCTTTGGCCCCTCGGACAGGTGGTGAGCCCATCGGAAGGGGGACCCACGTCTCCTCTTCGGGCTGAGCCCGGCCGGGCTCCGTGGGTAAAAGCCCGGCCACCAGGTGCTCGCCATTGTGCCCCACCTCCAGGCCTGGCTCCAGAGTGGGGCCCCGGTGACCTGCGTCCGGGCGAGGGAAAACGCAGTCCAAAGTTTGTATTCATCATAGGGGTCTTCGGGCTGCACTTTGTCTGGTTCCTCACCTAGGACCTGTCTGCCTTGGGTGACCCTACCAGGGGCATAAAGCCCCAGACAGCATAGCTCCTAGGATCTTTGGGACACTCAAACCCCTCCACCATGATAAGGTGGCAGCCCAAGGTGAGGGCTTCAGCTTTCCATTTAAATTAAATAAATGTTTAACAAATACATTATCAAAACAAACAAAAAAAACCCCGGAAGAAACAAAATACACTTTCAACTCACCAAGTCCAATTCCACAACACACAAAAAATGATCCGCAGAGCGGGCTTGTAACGTGGGATTCACCTACCGGTCCACGATAAATCCATTCTCCTGTCTCTTCTCTGGGCCTTTTCCCCTTTGCAAAGAAACTTTCCAAAGACATCTGATCTGTTTCTTACTCATTTTGCTGCTTGTGGGCTCAGTGTTGGCGTGCAAGTAACCAGACTTCCAATGATTCACTTCCTGCTAAGGAGCCCCCTGGTGGTTGAAGAACCACCAGGTTCTTCAACCACCAGGGGTTGAAGAACCCCTGGTGGGGTTCTTCGTATTTTTTCTTCGTATTCTTCGTACCGTATTTTCCCCCTGGAAAATACGGTAAATTAAAAAAAAATCTGAATATTCTCAGGTATTGTTGAGGGGGCCGGACCAAATGTGGAGGAGGGCTGGATCCGGCCCGCGGGTCGTAGTTTGGGGACCCCTGGTTTAGAGCATATGTTGTGTACGCATCCACAGAAATGTAGCGTGGAGGTGTGGGGGGCGCCGATTTATGTGTTCGCATCTACCTGAATAATATATAGTTGCGACCCTGTTCCTGCTTCTCATTGGTTGTTTTGCCCGGAACGTTGCATTACTTTAGCTAGCAATAATAGTTCAGGGAGGATGTGGAGGAGATTGACTTTTTTCACAGATGATCTGTCTCATAACAAACTGTCACAACATTGTGACAGCTTTAATAAATATGGAGAAAACATATTTTTTATTAGTTATATACTGCAGCTTGAATAAAATGCAACTACATGGCATTTTTTGAAAAGTCTGGATTGCTTCATGTATATGTAACACTCGCTATGTGTTTACAGTTAATCCACTCGTAATAAGACCAGAGCTAGGTTCGGCTACTGGAGTAGTGAGAAGTGTATTTTGAATTAATGACCACAGACCAAAGAAAATTAAGCTAAAACAACCAGCTTATTATTTGTTGAAAGTACAATAAAAGAATAAACAACAACAATGTTACACAATTAACACACAATGACACAAATTCAAAAAATAGTTTCCAGTTTCTTTCAGAATATTTTATAAATCTAAATTAAGGATACTATTTATTTTACCTAGGTTATAGTTCTATTTAAGTTCTAGTTAATACTATTTATCTATTTTAATTTACAGTTTGTTTAAATCTGTTTAATCTATTTTAGTTCTTTGGTGTTTCCCTTAAGAGATTAGGAAAGAAAAAAAACAAAAACAGCAAAACAACAAAACACAGCAGAACAATTCAGCAGAGACAGTCAAACTGTGCTTCAGATTGATGTCTTGTTTCCTCCGATGATCCAACAGTTAATTCTGTTTCAGTGACCCACTGCTAATGCGCACAACATACGCAGGTCGTACCAAGTTGGGGGTTGGCAGTGTCCAGCAGAGGGCGTAGCTCCTACTGGATGGTCATTAAGCTCCGGGTTGGCTCGCCATCTCGTTCTCCTTAGGAAGATCCATCTCAGTGAAGATCCGAGACTTCTTAGTCCAAATCCCAGCCGAACGTAAGAAAAATTAAAAAAAAACAAAAAGGCCTGTTGCCAACAAAGAGCGACAGTTAGCAATAGTTAGCTCCTCTGTTGATAAGCCGTTGAATTTTTGTTGACAAGAGCGGCTGTTAGCTTCAGCGGATCAGCTCTTACTCCTGCTGACTTTCAGTTGGCTTGCTGTTAGTACCAAGAGCAATAGCCAGCGCCTCCGCTGATCAGCCTCCGCTTCAGCTTTCCATCCATCCATCCATCCATCCATCCATCCATCCATCCATCCATCCATCATTCCATCCATCCATCCATCCATTTTCTTCCGCTTATCCGGGGTCGGGTCGTGGGGGCAGCAGCTTCAGAAGGGAGGCCCAGACTTCCCTCTCCCCAGCCATTTCTTCCAGCTCCTCCGGGGGAATCCCAAGGCGTTCCCAGGACAGCCGAGAGATGTAATCCCTCCAGCGTGTCCTGGGTCTTCCCCGAGGCCTCCTCCCGGTGGGACCTGAACTCCTCACCAGGGAGGCGTCCAGGAGGCATCCTGACCAGATGCCCGAGCCACCTCAACTGGCTCCTCTCGACGTGGAGGAGCAGCGGTTCTACTCTGAGTCCCTCCCGGATGACCGAGCTTCTCACCCTATCTCTAAGGGAGAGCCCAGCCACCCTGCGGAGGAAACCCATTTCGGCCGCTTGTATCCGTGATCTCGTTCTTTCGGTCATGACCCAAAGCTCCTGACCATAGATGAGGGTGGGAACGTAGATCGACCGGAGCTTTTTGACCACCTCGGCGACCTCGTCCCCAGAGATTGGAGAGCCCAACCCAGAGTCCCCAGGCTCAGCTTCCTCAACAGAAGGCATGTTCGTGGGATTGAGGAGGTCTTCGAAGTATTCCGCCTACCGGCCCACAACGTCCCGAGTTGAGGTCAGCAGCGCACCACCCCCACTATAAACAGTGTTGGTTCTGCACTGCTTCCCCCTCCCGAGACGCCGGATGGTGGACCAGAATCGCCTTGAAGCCGTACGGAAGTCTGTCTCCATGGCCTCTCCAAACTCCTCCCACGCCCGAGTTTTTGCCTCAGCGACAACCCGAGCCGCATGCCGTTTCGCTCGCCGGTACCCATCAGCTGCTTCTGGAGTCCCACAGGCCAAAAAGGCCCGGTAGGACTCCTTCTTCAGCTTGACAGCATCCCTCACCTAAGGTGTCCACCAACGGGTTCGAGGGTTGCCGCCGCGACAGGCACCAACAACCTTGCGGCCGCAAAAATGGTCCACTCAGACTCAATGTTCCCCATCTCCCCCGGTATGTGTTTGAAGTTCTGCCGGAGATGAGAGTTGAAGCTCCGTCTCACAGGGGACTCTGCCAGACGTTCCCAGCAGACCCTCACTACACGTTTGGGCCTGCCAGGTCTGGCCGGTGTTAAGGAAGAATTTTTATATTACAATTAAATTTAGCAAAACTCTGGCTCTGATTCCTCCTTTTGATCCCGGGTTTTCTCGCATGGCCACGTGTGGGGACAAAAACACAACAATGCGTGTTGACGTCACAGAATTACAGAATTTAATCCAATCAGAAGAAAATATCAGATAGTACAGGAAACTGAAGAAACACAGATACAAACATTGTTACCTGAGACAAGAAGACAGAGACATATCAAGGACGTCCTTGGAGAAAGAGCTGGTGCAGAAGTAAAATAAATCAGCTTTTTTCTGAATTGTTTCCCTTGTGCACAAACTTTTATACCTGTAGGCGTGTTTACCTCTTTAATGTATTCAAATAAGGCGTATCTCTACTTAACCAATTGGAAGACATCTCTGGCCCTTTTAAATTTAGAAAAAGTCCCGCAGTTTGTTCACAAGATCAAACACCTTTTGTTAAATAAGGTGGAAGGAGACTCTCCGAATTCATGGTGGTTTATGGCTTTCACAGATCAGTGTGAAAAGCTAGAACTTCCTACTGATTGTTTCCAGACAGACAAAGAGCAGATCAGAGATAATAGCAAACAATCTGCTTTAACTACAGTAAAATATAGATCAATAGGTCAGAATATGTTATAAATTTTAAAACTATAATTATGGTATTTCAATCAAGTCATGATAAATTCTAAAACTAACTTATTTTAAATTTTCTTAACACTATCCGGCTCTACAGCCATCTGGGCCGAGAGAAACAGATGCAGGAACCTCACAGGTAGCTGTGAAATTCTGGTTTCTCTTCTGCTCTGCCAGGAACAAACCTTTAATACTGTATTTTAATTCAATGAAAAGTTCTCCAGAAACCCAATTTGTTCTTCTGCACTCAGCATCTCCAAAGTTTGGTCCTGATATCAAACCAAAAGCAGGAATTATAAACAAATAAGAATTAAGACATTCATTCACCATAAACCTAAGTATTTTCTAATACTAAACAAAACATTTTCATGTGATTCTAATATAGTCAGAAATAATACAATTTCAAATACATTCATCATTAACTAAATTAATTCTAAAACAAGATAATAGAATTTTTAGTCAAAACATGTTATTAATAACTAAGAAAAATGTCTTACAAATTAAATGTTAGTGATTTAAAACATTTTATGTTATATTCAGTTTTTGCACCATGTCAGATGTTAGTTTTGGAAGACTTCTCATCCTGGTTACGTGAACCGACCAAAGTTCCCTTTCTCAGAGTAATTCAAGTGATTCTGTCCTCCACCTTCCTACATATGTTAATTTATGACCTCCTGTCTTTAATGATAAGACTCCAGGGGTCTGAGCCGAAGCTCTTGCAGATCCTCTATTCTCCTTTGTACTTTAAATGCTTAACCCAGCAATAGTTCTTCGGGTTTTAAATCACTAACACAAACCTGTTCAAACTTAAGAAATTCGTTCTAAAAGGTTTAAACTGTGTTAAACACTCAAAATAATAATTTTTCTCAACACCGGCTTCCTCCCCCACCACCGGAGCCAATTTGTCACCAGGTAGTGGTCAGTGGACAGCTCCGCACCTCTCTTCACCCAAGTGTCCAAGACATACGGCCGCAAATCCGATGAGACGATGACAAAGTCAATTATCGAACTGCAGTCTAGGGCGTCCTGGTGCCAAGTGCACATATGGACGCCCTTATGCCTGAACATGGTGTTCGTGATGGACAATCCGTGACGAGCACAGAAGTCCAAGAACAGAACACCACTCAAGTTCAGATCGTGGGGGCCGTTCCTCCCAACCACGCCTCTCCAGGTCTCACTGTCATTGCCCACGTGAGCGTTGAAGTCTCCCAGTAGAACAAGGGAGTCCCCAGGAGGGGCACTCTCCAGTACCCCGTCTAAGGACTCCAAGAAGGGTGAACTGCCGTTTGGCCCGTAAGTACAAATAACAGTCAGAACCCGTCCCCCCACCCGTAGGCGGAGGGAGGCTACCCTCTCGTTCACCGGGGTGAACCCCAACGTACAGGCACCCAAAATGGGGGGCAACAAGTATGCCCACTCCAGCCCGGCGCCTCTCACTGTGGGCAACTCCAGAGTGGAAGTACGTCCAGCCCCTCTCAAGGAGACTGGTTCCAGAACCAGAGCCATGTGTCGAGGTGAGGCCGACTATTTCTAGCTGGAACCTCTCAGCCTCGCACACTAGCTCCGGCTCCTTCCCCACCAGAGAGGTGACGTTCCACGTCCCAAGAGCCAGCTTCTGCAGCCGAGGATCAGACCGCCAGGGTCCCCTCCGTCGGCTGCCGCCCATAGCACAATGCACCCGACCCCTTTGGCCCCTCGGACAGGTGGTGAGCCCATCGGAAGGTGGACCCACGTCTCCTCTTCGGGCTGAGCCCGGCCGGGCTCAGCCCGAAGGTCACCGGGTGGGGCCCCGGTGACCTGCGTCCGGGCGAGGGAAAACGAAGTCCAAAGTTTGTGTTCATCATAAGGGGTCTTCGGACTGCACTTTGTCTGGTTCCTCACCTAGGACCTGTCTGCCTTGGGTGACCCTACCAGGGGCATAAAGCCCCAGACAGCATAGCTCCTAGGATCATTGGGACACTCAAACCCCTCCACCACGATAAGGTGGCAGCCCAAGGAGAGGGCTTCAGCTTTCCATTTAAATTAAATAAATGTTTAACAAATACATTATCAAAACAAAAAAAAAAAACCCCGGAAGAAACAAAATACACTTTCAACTCACCAAGTCCAATTCCACAACACACAAAAAATGATCCCAAGCGCAGTCAAGGTGAGAAAAAAAAAATGCGAAAAGCTCCTTCTCAAAAAAAAAACTCGTCTTAGACAGCAAGTCAGCTACGAGTGGTCAATTTCTCTAATTCTGTCTTTTTTTCTTTTCAGCATAATCTCGTTTTCTTCTGCGCTCTCTGCTTGCTTTACGCTCTCTGCCTCTCCTCTCTCTCACGTCAGAGAACGCAGCAACCCGATTGGCTGAAACTAGTCACATGGGTTATACATAAATGTGACCCTTCAGAATAAGAGTTCGCTGACAAAGCAAAACTGGTTTATACAGCTTCTCTAATCAATTAAAATATCAAAAATCAAATACACCAATTAAGTTTCTAATTGTTGCTCTTTTTTATTTTTTAACAGTTTTAAGATCGATTAATTCCCTATTTATTTACTTCCTATTTATCTAATTTACTATTATTTTTATGAAGAGGCTATTTCAACCTGGGTTACATATATTTTGCACATTGCTTTTGACTGTTGCTCATTTCAGTATCTAAAAGTAATAGAAAAATTTAAGCAACCTACTTGCATACTGTATGCAGACTGTTGGATGTAAAATTCATGAGCAGTAAATATTGTGCTAGTTATCAATATTGGACCAAAGAAAGCAAGTTGCAAGCCTTTAAAATTGTGACGCTTTTTATGGGTCAAATAGACTCAAAAAATTGTAACAGCAGCTGCGCCCAATCTAATTTTTTGTTAGGGGGCTCAAGATTCCCGGCGGCGCCCCTGAATGCACCTATGGAGTAATTTCATTCTAAGTAAAAAAAGAAAACTGTTTAATCAGCAGATTAACTCCAACCTGCTGATTAAAAGTAATCAACAGGTTTGATTATTTTTAAGGTGATCAAGGTGTGTAGACAATCACACGCATCAGTAGCTGCATAAAGGTGAGCCACATAAATGTCGAGTGCCTTTGATTCTGATGGAGAACATCGCCAATGGAAAGAGTCAGCAGGAGCCATTAATCAGATCTGCTGGGAAATGTTGATGATGGCTAATAGTGTGTAGATTAATCCAGACTGATCATCCTGGAGCTCTGAGCAAAACTTTAAAAATGAGCCGTGCCGTACCGGTACCGGTCCAGCTACAGTCATCCTTCAGTCAAGCCGCCCGCTTTGTGAATGCGCCTTTCTGGACAGAAAGCATCTTTATTCTGTAAATATACAACTTCTGCACGATTCTACTATTTAAAATAAACGTCCACTTTCCCGACTCAAATGACTCACTGACATGCTGTCATGCTTTAAATCTCGGCTAACGCTCTAATGTTCAAACAGAGCGTTTGAACATTAGAGCTTTAGAGCACTTGAACTTCTTTATTTATTTTTTTTTATTTGGATTTTTTTTTTTTTTATTTGTTTTTGTGAGGTGACCTTATGTGCCCTGAAAGCATCTTTTAATTAAAATATATAATAATAATAATTATAAATACTTATACTGCTACAAACAAGGACGTTGAAATGGTTATTGCTCTACATGGTGGCAGACTTCCGGGTATTGACACTAATTTACATATGTATTTATGGGTGGCAACAGAGCAGACCAGCAGCTGCGCTCTATTTCCCACAAATTAGGATTTATAAAGGAAAGGTGCGCAGCCACGTGTGCATGAATTTATACATTTGGATTTTTTTATGCGCCGCATTTTCTAAATTTGTCCGTACGAGAAGTTTTAGTGTGAAAACTGTGCCCTCTTTTAAACATGAGGCCCCAGGTCTCTGATGTCACTGAATCAAGGTATTTTTCTTTGATGAAAAGCTTTTATTTCCAGTGATTTCTCTGTTTTTCAGTTGTATGACCTTGATGAAGATGAAAAGCGCAAAGACTTTCTTGATGACCTTTTCAATTTCATGCAAAAGCGAGGTAAGCTATTTCACAAATAATGTGGATTTATTTGTGGCTATATATATATATATATATATATATATATATATATATATACACACACACATGCATATAAATATGGTAAATCCCATCTCATTATTGGGGGGGGGGGGGCATAAACAGGAACATTTCTTAAGAGCAATTTGGGGGGGGGTTCAGCAAAGTTAAAGTTAAATGTAGTTTAAAAAATATTTTTTGTGTTCAAGCCTTAGTACCAGAAATGACTAGTAAGTAGCAATGCATATGAAATGTGTTTTTCTCAACCTGTTGAGACCCATAGAAGTCAAACTAAGATTTCAAATGTTGCAAATGTTAAGTGTCACTAATCTAATCTCTGCTACACCTTTTACAAAAAATTAAGGCTCTAAATAAAAACAAGTTTTAATGAGTAACTCCACTTAAAAAAATTCCTAATAAATATTGATTTATTGCAGTGACTCATAATACAAGTTATGTGTTCTTTAAATTATAACTTAAGTTGCTTTAAAAAACATTTTTTATTTGTTTTTGTTGTTTTTTCATGTCCTGGATGGCTGAGAACCTATAAATATATAGAAATTGAATATCTGGGAAGTATCATAACTTAAACTTAAGGCTCAGCACCAGAGTTTTTCTAGAGAAATATTCAGATTTTAATTTGTGGTTTTAACAGCTCTACGTTGAAGAAGATAAGAAATAAAGGCATACTTTATTTTTTTTACTGTCAGCTGCATTAGCCCCTCTGCTCTCGGCTCCAATACAGAGCTGTCAGCTAGTGCTAACACTCAGCCCCTCCAGTTTCAAACTCTTCTTATTAAAGTAAGTTAGAGAGCTAAATATAATTGAAATATTGACAGAAAAAGGACCCAAGTTTATGAAAGCAACATAGCAGTTTAGCTAGTTTTAATTTCCAAGGAATAAGGTGGCAGTTTGTCAAGATTCAGCCAAAGTAATAAAATAACTGTGGGCTGATTTTTATTGTCAATGTGTTTCTTCCTATTAAGGAGTGAAAGTAAATAAAACGTATTACACGTCTTTTGCTTTAAATATTTACTTATTGGAGGGTTTTTTGTTAGTGCTACAGAGCCACAGCTAACAGCTAGCTCCACACTTCAGCAGCACTAACGGAGCCTGTACAGTTCAGCACTGCTGTTGCGCCTCCTACACTTTGGACTGAACCATTGTTTTAACAATAATGGGGCGGGGGGGAACCTAAAGAAAATCTTTTTTTTTTTCTTAGATGAATGGCAGATTTATTTAGTTATTTGTTTCTATTGCATATTTATATTGGTATTGTTTAAATAATATGTAATATGATTTCTTTGGGGGGGACCATTCTGGACTTTTCCAAGGTTGGGGGTATCTGGACCCTCGATCCCACCGGGATTTACGCCCATGCTAAATGTGTGGATGTTTCTCAAGACCTTAGAATGACAAAATCTAATGAAAATAATTTATCTCTCAGCCTTAAAATTCTAGATCTCTCTGAGGTATTAAAATTGAAAAATTATATGTAGTTAACCCCTCTGAGTTTTTTCAATCTTTAGAGCAATCTGCAGCCAAGTTTCTATGGAGGCTAAACAGTCAGATATTATTAGGGTTTATTTAGTAAAATAGCAGCAAATTTGCTTATTTCATAACTTCATAACCAGCAACCTTCTCCCCTATGGTCTGTTTAAAAAGTCTCAGATCAACACAGTCCTTCAGCTCTGTCAGCAGAAAAAACAGCAAAATTATACCCATCAGGGAAACATGGTACATTTGCTTTGCATTATCCACACATGATGACAATAAGTTAAATATTAAATAAAGTTAAATATTAGATTCTTGATTAATATGGGTAGTTGCTATATTCCTGTTTGGTGTTTTAAGCGGCACATTTTCAAAGTTAAAAATGTGCCGCTTTTTAACTTTAAGCTGCTGCCCCTTTAAAAGTCTTTGCATGGCCCTGTGGAAACTATACAAATGTTGAGAAAAAAAAACACACACACACGGTACTCTAACTTTAGCGCTCACAACTATTTCTTAAGACGGGTTTTACACCAGAATCAGAATGGAGTGCAAAATTGTAAAAATTAGGATAAAGAATAGAGTCTCTGAGATGAACAGCAGTAGTAAAGAAAAGTAACTGTTATGACTGGCTCAAGGTCATAACAAAAAACGGGAGACCATGCAGTGGTAAAATTGCATAAAAAGGAATATTAACAAAAACAACAACTGACTGTGGATATCAGTATTGGTGTAATGCAAATGCTTGGATGTGTTGTATGAGTGCATATGGAAGTGTTGAGGTGCCAAAGTAAAGAAACTCAAATGTGCAAAAGGAGGGGAGCTGAGGCCTGGCAACAAAACACCACAAGCGTCAAGCGGCAGAGTGGACGCTGAAGGTGGAGACAGCTAGGCTTAAATACTCTGTGCTCCAAATCAACTGGTCCAGCAGCACCTGCAAAGGGGAAGAGCACAAAGACAGACAAAAGCACCTGCAACCCAGCCCACAAGGCCCAGGGCCGTAACAGTAACAAAAATAATTAAAGCTGCAAGCAGCATTGAAGGCCATCGCAGCTGAGTGCCGCTCCAGCAACCACAGAGCTTCAGCAATGGCACCCACTGTCCACCATCCACGCTCTTGCGCAGTTCCCGCACGTCCGTCTACGAGGTGATGAGTTCAGCAGTGCTTTCTCAGGATGCACAAAAAATCTGGTGCAGATCAGCTGATGTATTAAGAAGATATAGTTGTTGGAATAATGCAGGGGGCGCAGTGGAGTTGAATCGCAATTTAATGCCATTGTGCTCTTCATAGGTTAACAAAGGTCAATCCTAACAAATTTGGTTCAAATCAGATGACACATGTATGATTTAGAGAAAATTGTATGCAAAGGGAGAGGGATTACAATTCGTCATTCAGCCTTGCCCACATGGTGCCGCCAGCAACCAGCATTGACAAAAAGGATTTACCATCATGTTATATTTCATTATACACAGGTTGAAATCTACATGAATCATAGAGTAAAAGGAAGAAAAACAGTAGGAAAACAAGTGTTGAAAGGGGCCAGGGCTAAGGTGATGGCACTAATTGTCCATGTGAATGTGATGAGCTCTGGTCTGTGATGATACAAATGAAGTGTGATGCAGCTGAGAGCTCCTATGTGGAAGTTATTCCTCCTTGATGTTTCATGATGAATGGTCAGATTTGAGGCTTGGCCACATGCTTTGATGTAGAAAAAGTCTTATAACTTTTGACCTTCAATGCCTCAAGACTTTAGACCATGGCTCCCAGAGACTTGAGATGGAGCTTTCCAAGTAAAAAAAGTCACTTCCTGTTCTGAGAAGGCGGGGCTTTTGTGACGTCAGACTATGATGACAGATTCGTCAGGCATCCAACCAGGATCACTCATGCAAAGTCTGGTGCCAATTGAGCTTTTTATGTTAAAGTTATAGTGTTTTGTTTCCTTTGAAGAGTACTCTAAGCTCGCCGCTTGGCAACCATGGGAGCTGCCATACAGTAACCCTGTCGCTGCTTGATGTCTGAAGTTCACCTCATTGCAGACTGAGCGCCTCCACTCAAATAAATTGGACACTGGCTGACCTGTATGAATATTTACATCAACCCACTTTGAGGATCCATGTTGCTTTGGGGAATTCATCAAGGTGAGTCAAACTTAAATCCACAGTGTTTGCTCTGCTCGCACAGCTCAATGTGAACCACAAATGTTCACATTGAGTTGTGCTCAATGTGAACACATGCACATTTAGAGGTGCATGTTGAGCATGCAGTGAGAATATTTCTTTGTGAACAAAGCATTATGTGCGGTGTGTGCATTTACATCTCAACATGCTGGCTCAGAGACTGTGCTGATAAAGTTCGACTTCCCAGGCCTTAGTGGACCTGTGGTTCATGCTGTGGAGAAGCTTTTGCGCTCACATTGGTTTGTTTTTATTTTATTTTATTTTTTGCGGCAACACAATGTATAAATACTTTGTCTACTTAAAGTGAGGTAGAGTTGCTGTGTGGCCGCGGAAATCTGAATAACTTGTCCCATAAAGCTCCAGCAACCGAAACAGCCTCTGTGGTTCTCATTAAAAACTCAGACACTTAATGGAAGAGCTTCTAAAGCCACATAAATTTGTCCCTCTACATCCAGCTGCAGAGATGCGCTTGTGCAGCGGGTCTAGCTCATCATGCAGGGCCGGTCCAATGTTGAATGAGGCCTTGAGCAGAATTTGATTTTTGGGCCCCTCATGCTGCTAAGAACAGCAGCACTACGAACAGCATTTCACCATGGATTTAGTGAAATCTGGGACATGTCTGAATTATAATTGCTTGGCTCATTATAATTGGCTGAGCAGTTAATTATAACTCTAGTTTACTAAAATATATTTGTGAATAGAAAGAGCTAAAATTCTAAGATAAATCTGACAGCATCAGGTTGTTGCTGAGGTAACAAAACAATCGAACTATGATGGTGTTATGTATGTCATCTCTGACTTTATCATGCTGCCACAGATATACAGGTCATCGTGTCTAGCTCCAGGGAGTCAGATGGAGCTTTCAAAGAAAAAAAACAAATTACTTTAACTACTTTGTCGGTGGTACACAACTCATGTATGAAGGCTTCAAGTCTTCAATGTTTACTGTTGCGTGTTCAAGTCCCCCTCTTACACAGCCTTCTTTTCTGTCTGTCTACTGCAGTGTTTCTCAAACTTTTTCAAGCCGAGGACCACTAAACCCATTTAACAGTCACGGACCACCTAACCTGAAATTGCCCCTGCAATATTATGTCTTTATACAGTATATAATGCAACCTGAAATGAAAATATTAGTCTCGTAACTCGCGTATTGTTGTTTTCTTTGTTCATCCTAATGAGAAAAGTGGTGGTGTTTGAAAAATGTGACTGGCCATGACATTTGAGTTATTCGCAGATCCTGAGTGACTAAGCTATGTCAAACACAAAGAAATTGTTCTGTACTACCAAGTGTTATGTGCATTAACAACAATTAGGACTAACTGTGATGCACAATTAAAGAAAAATAGACTTGAGTTGCTTTAAAAGAAACAAAAAATCATTTTCCGCACCATTAAATATAAAAATAATTAACCCATTTCTATCAACTGTAATTAATTTAATCATTTTTAATAAAAACAGCTGTAGTTGTGTAAGCAGAGCATCATAAGCAAATAAATTAATACAAAACAAAGAACAGTTCTCACTGAGACGAGTCCTCAAGGAATCGTTCAAGGAATCCAATCACTAGTGAACGACACAACACTCAGTAGCTCTGACTCAGCTTCCTCTGATCATACAAGTAGTCCTGGTGTAGGTGAGTTTGCTTTAGGGTTGAAAGATTGTAAGGCAGTATTCGTATTTATCACTGCCCTCAACCTGAAGTATCGGCTAGAACACCACTTAGGCCAGGATTCAGCTCAGGACCACATGTTAGGATGAGGTGCAGCAGATGGAATAATGAAGACATGAGGCAGGATCCTTCCAACTGTTCTGTATTACAGATCTTGATTCAAATGAACATGGATGGGCATAAAAGTGTGTTTCGGTGTGTTTGTGTGGTTTCCTAGAATAAACAAAAATACAGCCTAACATTTTGACAGGTTGTGAATAAGACTGTCATGACACTGTCATAAACATGACATAACACCTGTCATGAACATGAGTTAAGTCTCCATGAATATTTATGACTGTTATATATTCGGTAAATCATGACACTTTTAATACAAAGTTGACATTCAAAATATCTTTGTTATGACAACTTGACATTAACCAAGAATCATCATGACATAAATATGTCATAATAGTAGTCATAAGCCGTTTTCGCACTGCAAGGAACGGTACGGAACGGAACGGTTCCAGCCCTGTTGTCTTTGCATAAACACTGAGGGCGCCATCGAAGCTGTACCAGACGTCATTATTTTTGAAACTAAACAATGGTTTCGATGTAGCGGCCGAAGCCTTTTCCTCAGAGATGCGGAGGAAAACTTTTTTATTCCTCGTTGACCCATCTAAATCATTTTGTACTCGTTGATCAGCGAGTAAGCTTAGGAAAAAAAATACCTCATCATTAGACCAGGTGATTGCACTATATTGAGAAGAATCCATTGCTAATTAAAACTAATAATAAAAATATTGAAAAGAGCACTCTTTACAAAATAAAATACAGTTTAGTGAGAGCCAGCTGTCAACGGAAAATCAACGTCTGACTCCATAACAACCAGCGGCCAATCAGCTGCTGATTCTAAGCAGAACCGCTTGGTTCTGCTTAGAACCCAATTGGAATATAATTATTTTGGCCCAATTGGAACCACAGCTCTTGTGGTTCCAAGGGGCCGGGTGGAACGGGTCGCAAGTTCTAATGCAAACACGGTCACCGTTCCGTACCGTTCCTTGCAGTGCGAAAACGCCTATAATGTCGTTAAGTGTTATTACACTGTCAAAGGCTTTAACAGAACAGTAATAAATATTTCCCCCTACCTGAAGTAAAGCTGAACAAGTAGGACCAACAATACAGATTTCATTAAGCTTTATTAAACTGTCAAATGATTTAATAACAGTTCATTAATAATTCCTCTTACATCAAGTGGAACAAGTAGCACCAATTATGAAAATGTAATTTAAGTGTCATTACAATGTCATTAAAATTAACTCTTGCCTCAAGTAAAGTGAAACAAGTAGCAACAGTTATAAAGATATCATTGTCATTACAGTGTCAAGTGCTATATTAACATAGTCATTAATGTTAAGTCTTACCTCAAGTAAAGTGATACACACTGAACTACTTATAACTACCATCATAGCTGTAGAACAACCCCTTTGTACATTGGAATAAAACAAACGATAACTTGTTCTTCAAAGAGAGGGTTTAACTTCTGGTTAGTATATTGTAATTCTGAAAGACTGAAAAACTAAAACAGAATTACTTGTTTTTTAACTTAAGAAAATAGGTTCTTTGAACAGTCCTAACTTTCTTTTTTTTTTTGCTTTGATTATGTCAGCCATCTCCTTTGTTATAGTCTTCCTGTAACACTCTGAAAACAGGAGATCTTCTTCTTGTCTTCATTTCCTGGCAGCAGCTCTTTGAAGGTGTCTAGATATGCTCAGAAATTATAGCTGTTCTTGCAATAGTTAATCATGGTGAAAGCCTTTTCATGAATTCAAACTTGGTGAATCTCTCTTGGGACGTGGAACGTCACCTCTCTGGTGGGGAAGGAGCCGGAGCTAGTGTGCGAGGCTGAGAGGTTCCGGCTAGAAATAGTCGGCCTCCCCTCGACACATGGCTCTGGTTCTGGAACCAGTCTCCTTGAGAGGGGCTGGACGTACTTCCACTCTGGAGTTGCCCACGGTGAGAGGCGCCGGGCAGGAGTGGGCATACTTGTTGCCCCCCATTTGGGCGCCTGTTCGTTGGGGTTCACCCCAGTGAACGAGAGGGTAGCCTCCCTCCGTCTACGGGTGGGGGGACGGGTTCTGACTGTTGTTTGTGCTTACGGGCCGAACGGCAGTTCAGATTACCCACCCTTCTTGGAGTCCTTAGAGGGGGTACTGGAGAGTGCCCCTCCTGGGGACTCCCTTGTTCTACTGGGAGACTTCAACGCTCACGTGGGCAATGACGGTGAGACATGGAGAGGCGTGGTTGGGAGGAACGGCCCCCCCGATCTGAACCCAAGCGGTGTTCTGTTGTTGGACTTCTGTGCTCGTCACAGATTGTCCATCACGAACACCATGTTCAGGCATAAGGGCGTCCATATGTGCACTTGGCACCAGGACGCCCTAGGCAGCAGTTCGATGATTGACTTTGTTATCGTCTCATCGGATTTGCGGCCGTATGTCTTGGACACTCGGGTGAAGAGAGGTGCGGAGCTGTCCACTGACCACTACCTGGTGACGAGTTGGCTCCGGTGGTGGGGGAGGAAGCCGGTCAGACCTGGCAGGCCCAAACGTGTAGTGAGGGTCTACTGGGAACGTCTGGCGGAGTCCCCTGTGAGACGGAGCTTCAACTCTCATCTCCGGCAGAACTTCGAACACGTTCCGGGGGAGGTGGGGGACATTGAGTCTGAGTGGACCATGTTCCGTACCTCCATTGCTGAGGCGGCCTATCGGAGCTGCGGCCGCAAGGTTGTTGGTGCCTGTCGCGGCGGCAACCCTCGAACCCGTTGGTGGACACCTTCGGTGAGGGATGCTGTCAAGCTGAAGAAGGAGTCCTACCGGGCCTTTTTGGCCTGTGGGACTCCAGAAGCAGCTGATGGGTACCGGCGGGCGAAACGGCATGCGGCTCGGGTTGTCGCTGAGGCAAAAACTCGGGCGTGGGAGGAGTTTGGAGAGGCCATGGAGACAGACTTCCGTACGGCTTCGAGGCGATTCTGGTCCACCATCCGGCGTCTCAGGAGGGGGAAGCAGTGCAGCACCAACACTGTTTATAGTGGGGATGGTGCGCTGCTGACCTCAACTCGGGACGTTGTGGGCCGGTGGGCGGAATACTTCGAAGACCTCCTCAATCCCACCAACATGCCTTCTGTTGAGGAAGCTGAGCATGGGGACTCTGGGCTGGGCTCTCCAATCTCTGGGGACGAGGTCGCCGAGGTGGTCAAAAAGCTCCTCGGTGGCAGGGCCCCGGGGGTGGATGAGATCCGCCCGTAGTTCCTTAAGGCTCTGGATGTTGCGGGGTTGTGTTGGCTAACGCGACTCTGCAATATCGCATGGACATCGGGGGCAGTTCCCCTGGACTGGCAGACTGGGGTGGTGGTCCCCCTGTTTAAAAAGGGGGACCGGAGGGTGTGCTCCAATTACAGGGGGATCACACTCTTAAGCCTCCCTGGTAAGGTCTATTCAGGGGTCCTGGAGAGGAGGGTCCGTCGGATAGTCGAACCTCGGATTCAGGAAGAGCAGTGTGTGGACCTCAGCGGGGTCCTGGAGGGTGCATGGGAGTTCGCCCAACCAGTCTACATGTGTTTTGTGGACTTGGAGTAGGCGTTCGACCGTGTCCCTCTGGGGGCCCTGTGGGGGGTACTCCGGGAGTATGGGGTACCGGGCCCTTTGATACGGGCTGTCAGGTCCCTGTATGACCGGTGTCAGAGTCTGGTCCGCATTGCCGGCAGTAAGTCGGGCTCGTTTCCGGTGAGAGTTTGACTCCGCCAAGGCTGCCCTTTGTCACCGATTCTGTTCATTACTTTTATGGACGGAATTTCGAGGCGCAGCCAAGGTGTTGAGGGGATCCGTTTTGGTGGCCTTAGGATCGCATCTCTGCTTTTTGCAGATGATGTGGTCCTGTTGGCTTCATCGGAACGTGATCTGCAGCTCTCACTGGAGCGGTTCGCAGCCGAGTGTGAAGCGGCCGGGATGAGGCTCAGTGCCTCCAAATCCGAGGCCATGGTCTTGAGCCGGAAAAGGGTAGAGTGCCATCTCCGGGTCAGGGGGGTCGTCCTGCCTCAAGTGGAGGAGTTTAAGTATCTGGGGATCTTGTTCACGAATGAGGGAAGAAGGGAGATCGACAGGTGGATTGGGGCAGCGTCTGCCGTGAAGCGGGCGCTGTACCGGTCCGTCGCGGTGAAGAGAGAGCTGAGCCAAAAAGCGAAGCTCTCGATTTACCGGTCGATCTACGTTCCCACCCTCATCTATGGTCATGAGCTTTGGGTCATGACCGAAAGAATGAGATCACGGGTACAAGCGGCCGAAATGGGTTTCCTCCGCAGGGTGGCTGGGCTCTCCCTTAGAGATAGGGTGAGAAGCTCAGTCATCCGGGAGGGACTCAGAGTAGAGCCGCTGCTCCTCCACGTCGAGAGGAGCCAGTTGAGGTGGCTCGGGCATCTGGTCAGGATGCCTCCTGGACGCCTCCCTGGTGAGGTGTTCCGGGCACGTCCCACCGGGAGGAGGCCTCGGGGAAGACCCAGGACACGCTGGAGGGATTACGTCTCTCGGCTGGCCTGGGAATGCCTTGGGATTCCCCCGGAGGAGCTGGAAGAAGTGGCTGGGGAGAGGGAAGTCTGGGCCTCCCTTCTGAAGCTGCTGCCCCCGCGACCCGACCCCGGATAAGCGGAAGAAAATGGATGGATGGATGGATGAATCTCTTCTGGACATTCTCATAGTTAGTGATGACTCAATTCATTGTGGCCACTTCAAAAAAGGAACAAAAACAAATAAACAAAAAATGTAATGTGATCTTAATTCAGCATTTATTTAAATACCATTCCAAAAATGTCCCTTGCTGCACACTGTCAGAATAGTAGACTGGTAGACAAATGTCCAGTTAACTTGACTGGTTGTTATGAAGTGCAATACAATTATTTCTTAATACAAGTGGCATAATGACTAGAGCTGAACAAAATTATTCTGATCAAATATTTGTTTGGCAGAAATTCATACAGCTTGTTATTCAGATTGCATAATTTAATGTATAGTTTTAGGCACATGAGTGTATCTTTTCACTTAATGAGCATTCAAAATTATTTCCAACCAGACACTCTGGCTTATGGCTTAAGAGGTTTATTAATAAATAAATAGATTAAACACCAGTGTTACATTTTATAACAATTAATTGTCTAAAACATAACTTGTTAACTTAGCTGGTGGATGTTGATTCCTGCTCCCCCTTCCCCACTTACCTGTCTCCTCACACCCCTCTTCACCTGGAGAAAATGCTAACACAAAAATGACTTACCTAATTTTCTTGGGGAATATTTCATCTGCTTCTTCCTCTTTGGTCAAACGGGACTTCTTTCTCAGGTGCCTGGTCCTCATTATCATCCTCCACACACGTAGCATGTCTTCATTAGCCACCTTTGTCCATCCCACTCCCCACCATGTGTCCTTAGGATAAAATCGGTCTTAATGTGGCTAAAGTTGTCAAAGCAAAGAACACAAGCACATGTCACAAGTTGCTAAATAATGCACGTAAAGGATAACTTTGACTAACATATTAGCTTTTAATTTGTTAGATTAAAATTGGAGGGAAAAAATCTATTTGCCTACCTTTAAAATATGTTTAAGATTAAGGGCTAACGTTACAGTAATGGAGTTTAATAACTTAAGCTAACATTAACTTACAGCAACATAGGATTGGTTTGAATTACTGATAGATAACATTATAAAGAAAGAACACAGCCAATGTTATTTTCTCAAAGAAAATGTAAAGTTACTAAGATACATACCTCATATGTATTAGGTGCCAAACTTCGGCTTCTTTTTAAACAGGAGGTCTGGCCATTATAACGTGTGTTAGGTAGGCCCCACCGTAGACATGAATAGTAGTCGCCTCATGGAGCGCCGAGTCGTACGTTATGTCCCCGCTATCTTGTATGTGGCAGCAGAGCGATCGGAGCTCGGTCCTGAGCTGTGTGGACTTATCTCAACCGTTTTACAAAACAAACTGGATTCATTGGCATTACCTTTCACAGGTAAGGATGAAAGATCAGAATTACTTGAATTTGCAGCCAGATATTCGCTTCTAAACAACTGAGAAACAGTGGCGGCTCCAGAAATTTTTTCCTGCAGGTGCTAAGGGGGAGCTAAGCATTTTACTGAGGGTTCTGTGATCAGGGTTGAAAGTAAGGGGGTACGGCAGGGTACTGCGTACTCCTAAAAGATTTAGTGGGGGTACGCAGTACCTGCAAGAGAGGGGAGCGGCTGTCTACTGTATAAAATCAACGGGTTCACTCTGCAGCAGTGAGTTCACCCACTAATCAGCTGTGTCTGATTAGACTAATCAGTTAATAAATAACTTTTCCCATTTCATATTGTTTCTGAACTGTTCGTGCTTTGCTAGAGCAGCGGTGCAACATGTTGATTGCGGAAGGTTTTGAGTCGATCTCAGCATTAAGTGACAAACTGAACGCAGCCAGGAGGCTGAGAGCAGCACGTCCTCCTCTGACTGGATTAAAACGTTTGTAACTTTATTAAAGAACAACAGGGGGAAAAAATCTACAAAACGTGTTCAAATTAATGACCCAACAACAATAATAATCTCAGTGATTATTGTTTCAACAAGGTGTTGCGCAATTCTGTGCGTTTTGGTTCCATTACTAGAAGAGCAGGAGTTTAAAATTAACTAATCAACCATCGCTGTGTTCATGAGAGACTTATTAATGATCTGTTTGTTACTACCCAGTAATAATCCCCGCGTACGTCTCACAACTCCTTGGACTCACTACTGCCCAGTTCTCTGTCTAACAGGTACGTAAAATCCCCAAAACTTGGGTCTTACCCTAGAGGCAGTTTATGGAGAATTATCTATTTAAACTGGGGACGGAAAGGACTCGTCTAGCTCTAACTACCTTCGATCCAGAAGTTACGACCCTTTTCAGTTGAGAAGCAATCAGCTGAGTAGCCCTCACAGCTGCATAACCCCTACAACCACTCCTGTTAACGGTAGCTCCTCTCCTAAAATAACGGCACTTGTTAACGGCTAGATTAAGTTCAGTGACTTAGATTTAAGTCTCAGGGTCATTATTCTAACACTCACCAGAGGAAAACACAAAGCCACCACATCTTTAGAATCATGTATGTTAACTTTACTATATTCAGGAGAACCAACAATAATTAAGACTGACACAATTAAACTCACTGTCCACAATTCTCATTGATATTTTAGAATATAATTTTATTAAGCAAGATTTAGCAGGGGCATATGACAAGCAGGTTAATATCCCAAAGATTATGAAATAGGTAAGAATATAATAAAATCAATCACATCCTGTCCTCATTCCTATCCCTAACCTGTGTCACTAAGTCTACTGAGCAAGGCTTTGGGGGAAGCAGGTCAACTCATACCCGATGGTTCTTGGTCTCTGCAGCTGTAATCTTTAGATGTCCTTGGTCAAAGTCTTTGTCCAGCCGGAGCAAAGTCCTCTTTCAGAAGAGAAGCAGAGCAGAACTGTTCGTTGTCCTTCTAACGTGCAGAATCTGTCATTAAATGACCTCCGTCTCTTCTCCAAGTCGGCTGCAGTAGAGTGGAGAGCGTTGGGTAGAGGCAGAGGAGTTGGTCGGATCAGGAACCAGGGTCGGGGGCGGGTGGAACTCGTCCCTTCTTGGCGGCGTGAAGTCTTTGAGCTTCCCTTGGTTCCGGGGTGTGGTCCTCTGCTGGTCTTTAGCCTGCGTCCTCTTGTTGGCTCCTCTTCTGCGCCGCGGACGAAGAACCCCTTTCCTCCCCTGTGCTCCAGTTTTTATGCCCTCTCAACCCAGGGCGGTCTACGGGGCAGGGCTGCGTGACTTTAGAACCTTCCCACTGCGTGACATTAGAACCTTCCCACTGTCTGTGGAAAGTCCCAACCAGTGGTGGGAAGTAACGAAGTACAAGTACTTCGTTACTGTACTTAAGTAGAGTTTTCGTGTATCTGTACTTTACTTAAGTAGATTTAATAATGGATACTTTCTACTTTTACTCCACTACATTTTACAGTAAGTATCTGTACTTTCTACTTCACTACATTTCTACAAAAGTGTCGCGTTACTCGTTACATCCAAGTCGCGTTGCTCTTTTTGTCCGTTAAAATGTGAAGTTCAGGGACTTAAGGTGGCGCCGTAAAATCCGAGCAATAACGTGACTTAGTGTCTGTTGTCACCCATCGGCTCCACCTTTACTCGCACTCGGAGCTCCAGACATGCGCAGTGGTTTCCTCTGAGCGGGAGGAGATGTTTGTCTATAATATAATAGCGCTGCATAAATTGATATGGCGACATGTAAAATCAGCAGCGCTTCGCTTTCACAGACGGTGGGACTTCGTCCAACTTTTAGCGTCACTTGGAAGTGGAGGTGTTGACTGAGGTGTCGCATATATGGGACAACGCTGTGACCAAAGTCTGCAATATAGTGATATGACATTCAGGAACGATCCGATTCTTCTGGACGGATCTTTACTAAGTCCTAAGGACTGAAGCCTCACTGAGAGCCGTTCTTTGTTCTTGTGTACACTGCGGTAGCTATATATATATATATATATATATATATATATATATATATATATATAGATAGATATATATGAGACATTCATTTAATCGCTGAATAAGTAAAAGTTGAATGTATGAACACAGAGCATACTCATTGCTCATTGATTGATTTCGTCTCCTGTCATGGTGGCAAACATCGCAGTGGGAGGGAGGATGAAAACAGTCATGATGCTCATTCTGCTTAGTTACTTGTTGTGCTGTTGGACAGTGTTCATAGTTGAACGTTGTGATGTTTCAGTTGTGGTTTCTGACATATGCAATATGGGCAACCACCCAGGGCGTTATTTTTCTAGGAATAGCAGGAGACCTCTTCGGATTGTAGCACAGCGATGAAAGCAAAACAGAATGAAGTGAGTTTTAATTGATACTGGTTAAATATATTTCAGCTCTAAGTATTTAATATCTAGGTGTTTTCATGGGAATGTGGATCTTTCAGATCAATCTGAAAACCAATTATGATAAACTTAATGTTATTGTGTCATTTAGCGCGGGGCGCTGGTCTTGGTCTTGGGTCCGTTGGTCTTGACTACAACTCTGCTACATGGCTCCTTGGTTGCATGTCCTCCACCTCGCCCGCACCTTCTTTACATCCCCTTTCAGTTGGATTTCTTTCTAAATAAATGTGACTAATGAAGTTCATGCTATGTTAGGACAGGAGACAAAATGTTTCCATCCCTGAAATTATGATTCATAGAATCACATATCTAAGTCTAAACTGTTACAGAGAATAAACACAATAAGAACATGTTTAATCTGTGGTAATGTTCATTAAAATGGCACATTTCTGATGTATTAAAATTAAATACGATCGGCACACTTAATGATATTAGCGATTAGGTAATGCAGTCAGCGAGTACTTTTACTTTTAATACTTAAGTATTTTTAAAAGCCAGGACTTTTTTACTTTTACTTAAGTAAAATGTTAATGTGGTACTTTGACTTTTACTTAAGTACATTTTTCACTGTGTATTTGTACTTTTACTTAAGTAAATTTTTTGAGTACTTTCTCCACCACTGGTCCCAACCTTCCTCAACTCTCTTATGACTCACTCATACCTCATTACAGCAATCTCCTGTACTTCCCTTTGAACCACTGGCCATCTGTAATTCATAATCAATTTTCCCCTTCTAAGTCTTTCTTTCATTACAAAACATAATCAATATGTCTCCGCGCTACCTGAGTGCCAATAACGTTACGGTATTTAATACAGATTGGCCACTCAGGAGATGGAAATAGAAACTTTTAATGTCTGCTGGAAAGAAAATAAAAACTGTGGCCAGAGGCAGAACAAAACCCGACCGGAGGCTCGTTTGATGAGCTCCGTCGCTCTGTCGTAGATACAGCTGTGAATCTCGCAAAGCAGCTTGGACGAGACGCTTTAATGACATGACTGCGGATCACATTAATAAGGCCCGATTGATGCACACACACACCCGCTGACCTGAAAACAGGTTTTGTTCTTTGGTTTCAATGTAGAGTATTTATTTATGCTGTGTAATAACTGTAAAAAATAAAGGTAACTACTTCACGGATTGCGCCTCACGGGTTATTTTCGGAACGCAACCCCTAAGAAAAACAAGGGTTCGCTGTAAATGTAGAGTCTACTTCATTTTTTTCTACAGCAAAAGTTTTGTCAAAAAAGCGTAACAGGCTCAATTTCAAAAGGTTGTAAAAAAACTTTTTTAAAAATAAAAATGTGTTGGAAAAAAAACAGTCCATGAATCCTCATTCCAAACACATTCACTTACATTTTCTCTTTATGGTACATGTTCACATTCTTTATTGACTGTATATCAAATATATTTTAAATGTAACTGAAGATCTGACATAATACAACATATAATATTCAATAAAATACAAAGACTTAAAACCTATTGTATAGACTAGGTCATCAAATCACTAGCATTTGGAATTTTTAATGTCCAGCAGGTGTCAGTATTGAGTGACACAGTATCAATACAGTGTTGCTATGGGTCGAAATGCCTCATGACGCCTCATTTACCCATCACTATTATAAAGTATATGAACGTTAATCTTCTTACCTTGTAGAAAGAGTTTGCTGTAAATCTGGGGTTAAACCAAGAGCTGCCAGTCATTATGATTGACAGTTGCTATTCATCGCCGCATCTTTCCTCATTAAAATAAAATGACAAGCTTGGTTTTGACCCTTGTCTGTTTGTGCAGCCGACGGCGCAGCACCTGGAGACCATTTTACTGCAAAGTCAACCAAATAAAAAAGGTATTAGGCTACGACATGTATGTATTTTGACAGGCTTTACACAGGAGAGCATAGATTTGGACATCTATCGTGCTGGAGAGAGTGACGTCAAGTCCAAAGCGTCATATTGTCATATTTCTTTTTTAACTTGTGTTCATTTAATTGCCTAATTAACCACTACACGGCTTGAGTTGACTATTATGATTAAACAAAATTATGCTTACTACCGGTTACCTTCTTACTACTATGGTAGTTTGTTATGATAAACACTGTCAATAAGTGTCAGTTCATCTAGATCAGTGTTTTTCAACCACTGTGCCGCGGCACACTAGTGTACCATGAGTGATCGCCTAGTGTGCCGTGGAAATTATCCAATTTCACCTACTGTATTTTCCGGACTATAAGCCGCTACTTTTTTCCTAAGCTTTGAACCATGTGGCTTATAAACAGGTGCAGCTTTTCTGTGGATTTTTCTTCAACCTTCCTGCTGAAGAGCCCTTCAGCAGGAAGTGAATCATTGGAAGTCAAAATTGTAAATCAAAGAAGAAAGCGCTATTTTTCATTTAGAAAAAGTACGTGCTAGCAGCAGGCATGACAGAAATGTTTTCAAACTCATATGATGCAGCTTTTAAGTTGAGGGCTGTCGATCTGGCACTACAGGAGGGAAATAGAGCCGCTGCACTTAAACTGGTGTGAACGAAACCATGGTTCGGCTTTGGAGACGGATAAATGCGTCCTTAATATATCCAGCAGATTTATTAGGACGCAGCCCTCTGCTGGGTCCTTATGGAAAACCGAGAGCAGCAGAGATACCAGCGGCTTATAGCCCAGTGCGGCTTTCCAGTTTTTTGTTTGTTTGCAAAAAATTTGAAGGTGCGGCTTATAATATGGTGCGCTCTATAGTCCGGAAAATACGGTAATTGGTTTTAAAAGATTTTTTGAAAATGAATTAATTATCTGCAAATAATGCCATCTTCGAGTGTCTGCTGTAGTAATGACTAGCGACATAATCATGTAATTTTCTTACCACTAGATGGCAGTAGGTACAGAGCATTTTACATTAAAACGAGGTGATGCATGAATGTTACAGGTAGCGGTGAGAGCATTGAATCTAGCAAGACTGTGACGACAGTGATGGAGAAGACAGTGAAGCTCAGCAGTAGTTGGAAAGAACATGAGTCCATTTCCCACAACATATCTGTGTGAAGTGAGCTTCTCTAGTCTGGCTACTATAAAAACTAAAAACAGAGAGAGACTGCGAGCTGTTGAGGAAGAGTTTTGTCTTTCTTCAATTTCTGCCAGGAAATCAGCTGTTTTCATCCAAACATGCACAGGTTTCACACTAGGTGGGTAAAATATACAGATATTGACATTTTGTACATGCAACTCTTCATATTGTAACAGTGAATATGAAGTAAAATCTTTCCAAAATATTATTGTTTCTTTCAGAATAAGAATTATTTTCTGTATTCTGGCTAAAAGAATGCTTGTGGATTAGTTTGTAAAACACTTTGAAGTTTTCAACTTCTTTAAATTTAAGACCACAGTGTTGTGGCTGTTCAGGTGTATTTTTAAAGTGGACATGTTAAGTGCAATTTGATAAAAATATTTTTTTGTGTTTATTTGATTCCTATTCAAGACACTTTGATAAGAATGACTATATATGTAATATAGGCGGCCTTTGTTTGCATTTTTGGTTGGTCACGAGGCATCGTGACTTTTTCAAAACAATGTACCTTGTCTCAAAAAAGGTTGAAAAACACTGACCTAGATAACAGATCTGCGTAAACTGAGAAATTGCAACCGACGATTGGTCAGTTGCTGACAAATACCCTGGAATGATTGGGGGAGGATTGCTCCACGTCTGCATGAGGGCTGAGCCGGCATCATGTCAATGATAATACGTATAGACAAAGTTCAAATCCTCTGATGTTTTTTTTTACTCAGTATATAATAATTTATTATTTTGTGTCTTTTGATGAAAATGCTAGAACAACTACATATAAGTAATGTTAAAACAGATTAAAAAAAATTTTTATCTTATATTTTCTGGGGGTGCTATGACTTTTCCAGGGGGAGCTATATATAGCTATAGCGCCCCCTGGCGCCGCCACTGCCAAGAAATATTTCCTTGTAGATAAATTGGCCCGAAGTAACCACTGATTGTTAGCGTAGCAGCTAACGTTTTCATACTGTTTTCTAATGAGAGAGAGCTGATGAGAAACCGCTGTTAGAGGAGAAGTGCAATAAAGACCAGGGGATTTTGTGAGGAAAGATCAGTCAGGATCAGAGCTGGAGCTGATGTTCTTCAGTCTCTGTTTCACAGCTCAACTCCACCATGTCGGTATTTAGCTATGCTATAAAGATGCTACGAGTCAGAGACCAACGAAATGTCTTTTTCTGAATGTGAAGGAAAAATATATGTATTTTCTATTACACTTTTGGATCATTTCTCTTTTATCCATGGCTTTAACCTGTGTACCAGGACGTCTCAGAAGTCATTGGAGTTCTCCCAGTGTGACCAGCAGACTGAAGCCCTGCCTGTGACCGGTGTTCCCAGTATAATAAATAAATGTTTTATTCTTTCACTTTTTGTGTATTTTTAAATATCTCAATCTGAAGTATTAGTGTATTAATTAGAGATGTGCCGATCAGGTTTTTTCCTGCCGATACCGATCACCCATGAGGGCTGATCGCCGATACCGATCACATAATTATTATTTTATCATAAACACTACCGGTTACATTATGTGGAAAAAGGAACCATGAATTCACCTTAATTTAGACAAAAACTCTTTTTCCAAGAAGAAAACTAAACAAAACAGGCATTCTGCAAATTGTACTGCTATCGGTAATACTATCTTTAACAGACTGATAACATATGAAGGCTCTGAAGAGGCTAAATCAGTGGTCCCCAACCTTTTTATTACCGCGGACCGGTCAAGACTTGGAAATTTTGCTGCGGCCCGGGGGTGGGGTGGGGCGTGAACCGTCAGATAGGGCTTCTGCATGTTGGTGTTCCCGCTAAATACTGAATATGCCCTATTTGGGTTGTCTTTGCCTTTTTATCGCAGCCTGTGGGGTTTTCCCTGACTGGGAAAGACAACACAACCTGCTGAATGTGACAGAAATCGCGATGACATAAGAACAGAGGGAAATCCCAAACAGCTGACATATCGCACAACTAAGAGTCCTGTGGATATCAGAGATGATATGTGGAAATGTTTAATATTATATGTAAAGGTCATTATTACATATTATGTTTATTCAATTAAAAATGTTAACTATGAAGAAACATATTCACCTCCAAATCATAGTGCAGCAAATAGAGCAGGTCCCCCCTTCGTCTTTTATCCACCGCCTTTTCTTTTTGTTACGTCTTTTATCTCTTAAAATGACTCCACAAACTATCACTATTGTTTCTACATTGTCATCCGTGTTTGGTTATTCTAAATTCCCGCTATGTTGGGGGTTTTACTAGATTATCCTCTGGAATCGCATGTTCGTGACTGGAATCGGTTCGTGTTGCTCCTGCCTTGGACACACGAACCGATCGAACCTGTTGTTCTTTTATCAGCTCTGTGGTCACAGAGGTTTGGAGAATCGGCCGACAATTCTTAAAATCTTGCCGTCTAAACCAGACTTAAGACTCACAAGCTCTACTGATCTCCTCTCGACCTCTGCCCTAACGCTCTCTGACTCTGGTCGCTATGGTAACGTTTACATATCCCTTAAAAATAAGATACAGATGCGACACAAAAACAAACATTTTACTTTCGTGAAAATTTTAACTCACAATAAGGACTAATGGGAGCCCTGAGCTTGTTTCTCTGCAACGAGACGGTCCGATCTGGGAGTGAGGGGAGACAATGACATCTGAAGTGTTGCTTATATCCACAGCCTGCTTGGTCTCTACGTGGAGAAGCAGCTTGAAGCTTCATTGCCTCATTAGCAGCCGGTCGCCGCATGTTAAGCAGAGCGGCTTGTAATGTGGGACTCACCTACCGGTCCGGAATAAATCCATTCACCTGTCTCTTCTCTGGGCCTTTTCCCCTTTGCAAAGAAACTTTCCAAAGACATCTGATCTGTTTCTTACTCATTTTGCTGCTTGTGGGCTCAGTGTTGGCGCGCAAGTAACCGAGAGAATCTGGTTAAAGGATTTTCAAAATAAAAGATCCTCCAGACTCAAATAATGCATAAAACGGAAATATTGAATTATTTCTTGCGCGGCCCGGTACCAATTGGGGACCACTGGGCTAAATAATGCAAAGAGTCAAAATAAAACCTCTCAACATTGCCAAAAAAATTCAAGTATAAAACTTAACATTCAAAGGCAAATACAGGTTCCATTACAATAAACAATCCAGAGTTACTGAATGAAAACTTCCTGATAGCATGGCGGCTAGTTGATTACTGCTAGTTCTGAGTGGCTGTTTCTAACTGAGCGGAGTAATTATGCAGAACAGGGAGGAAATCGATTATTTTTTTAGAGATTATCTGTCTCATGTTAGGACTCGTATTCTTTTAAGTTAGTTGCTGCAGCTTTAAGCAGAGGTTTGGTGTGAGAGTCACTACCAGGTGGAGCAGAAGCGGCGCTCCGTCTGTGAAATATTACTACCTGTAGCGTAGCAGCGTTTCAACAGCGAGAGCAGAACCAGCGTCTTCATCGCAGCTCGAAGACTTAAATAATTTTGCGTGTTATTTGTTTAGCTTTCTGACCGTCATGCTAATCCGGGTGAGTGTTTGTAGCTGTGCTCTGCTTTACCTGCTATCTGATCCTCCATATGTCATTTTTACTGCAATGAGTCTCGATGTAGCCAAACTACATCAAGTATGGCATTGTTTTTATGTCGTATTAGCTTCTTGTGTTGATGCATTTTGACCTGCTTCAATTTTCCGCTGCAACACGCAAACGTCCCCATTCACTCAGTGCGTTATAGTTCCACATAGCTTAGAATTTGTTGCTGCACGTTTGCGCAGTGTGAAGGAAAGAGGAGACCAGCTGCACAGGCAGGCTGAGAAATGAGATGCAGGTGATCGGTATCGGCAACAAGAGACAATGATCGCCGATCACCGATTATGCACTTTTTCACAAAAATCGGCCCGATTATGATTGGTGACCGATCGATCGGCACACCTCTAGTATTAATACAGCTTATCTAATGAAATAAAAATTATTTACTCTGTTAGATCTATTTTCATTCTTTGCTGTCAATAGCAGAGTTGACATACTGTAATAAATATTTATTCTCTGGAAAAAAGAAAAATATGTAATTTAATGTTTGACAATGTCTGATTTATAAATCAAAAGTTATTTCTCAATAATGTATAAAAATAAATGCAAGAAAATTATTTGTTTCTTGTCTTGAAATGTTAAATGTACATTAAATTATGGAATCATGTAAATATGTTCTTTAATAAAACACTGTAAAAGTGTGTCTGTTCATCGTCAATATTAAAATTTTCTAAATAATTTATATCAAACAAAAACATTGTGCTCTTTATTCAGAAATGCCACAAAACAATTAAATAATCACATCAAGAGTTAGAAACTCTGTCTTTAGTCATTTCTTTGATTACCAAATACATTAGTGTGTGTGAGAAAATGTGTCAATGACAGGTATTAACTTAAAATACTTTGTAGAACGGCACTTTTTGAAGTTCGGTCCATTTACTTGTATTAGCTTACTGGCAGAGAAGCCACATTCAATATGGTGGACGTTGTGACGTATGGCAGCAACGGGCCGACCCGCTCCATGAGGCGTCTATGTATTCATGTCCATGGACATAATATAAGAATAGACGCCTCATGGCCGCTCTCGCCTATTGTCGCTGACGAGATTTAGGGCAGCCATCTTGGAGCGGTCCACCACTCCACTCAGCGTTATGTCTTTAGCAGCACAATGACGTATCGGCGCGTTTAATCGATCAAAACACGCTTTTTTGTTACTGAAAACCATATTCAAACATATGTCAAAGCTACATTTATAAACAGTTGTATTATTTAAGTATGTTTTTAATACATAGTTCAGCATATTTAAATATGCTTATCTATAACAATAGAATAGGAATGGAATATTCTGATATCGATGTATGATGAGCATATTACAAAGCACACAGCCGCTCATAATTTATTCAATAAATTATTTAGTAATATAAATACATATTTATATAACTATACAGACACAAATAATGATTAATACTGAATAATATATATTGTATGTATGTATGTAAACGTACGTACGTACATACGTACATACATACATACATACATACATACATACATACATACATACATACATACATACATACATACATACATACATTGTGTACGTACGTATATAGATATGTTTTTCAGCCGACAAGTTCTAGCTTCAGAGAGATTCACCAGCAGATTGAGTCCAAAATCCGATGTGAGATTCATCCGTGCTGCAGTGAAACTGTCTCTCTTTATAGATATCTCCCTCTTCTTCCTCACATTGTGTCTTTATGAAACTTTCAAAACAAAAACGGAAGATGTGGGATGTATCTTACTAGTGAAAGAATTACATTTAAATAGATTTACAGAATCTCAGTTAGCCTTCATAGCGGGGCTGAACCCAGTATTACACCAAGCACTGTAGCTAATATTAGCTGGTATCTCGCTGGTGGACATAAATAAAATAAAGTAATATTATAATGACAATATATACACAATAATATGTCCATCTTACTTGTGAAATGTTGTCTGTGGAACCCTCACATCAATAATCCATAGATCCGAACAACAATATCCCAGTGCTGAGGCATCTTCTGCTGTTTTGATTGAGCAAAGTAGGAGGGACGCCCGCTCCAAGATGGCCGCCGTATTTCCTGCGCCGGAGCAGCCAATGCGGGATCTACTCTTATGATCTCACGGCAAAAGCAGTGAGATCGCGAAATTAATGCAAAGTTCGACTGCTGCCATCCACTTCGTAATTTGTTGTTAACTTAGTGGTTTCTGTTCTGTATACAAAGGATTACCTGAAGAATGAACACGCAGCACATGGGTTGAAAACATCCGAAGCGGGTGCTCAGCGGTGCTGTGTTTTGAGCTGGAAAACGAAGAGGGGAAACCCGCAGCCGGAATCTGCGGCGCAGTGAGGACTTCCATGATGACGATGGCGGATCGATCATTCTTTTTAGCAACTGAGAAGAGTATCAGAGACTGAGAGTACGATGAGATCCGCGTTTCCTCATCAGATACGGTTCCCCCTGCGTCTTCTTGCCTCTCCGCCCTGCCCATGCGGCAAAATACGCGAGTGCTGTGATGAGCACTGAGAAAGCGCGCGCGTAGGGAACTACGGACACCGTGAAAGCTCAAACATGTTTCGGCAAAGTTGTCACTTTCTTCACGTTTTTGCGGGAAACAAATAGTAATAATACTAACAACAATAATAATAAAAAATAATAGTAATGATAAATACATATATGTCACACACATATATATATATATATATAAAAAATTCCCTTCTCCCCCTCCGCGGGTGGTCTGTTTCATCCTCTGAGCTCGGGTCCTCTACCAGAGGCCTGGGAGCTTGAGGGTTCTGCGCAGTATCTTGGCTGTGCCTAGTACTGCACATTTCTGGACTGAGATGTCTGATGTTGTTCCTGGGATCTGTTTGAGCCACTGCTCCAATTTGGGGGTGACTGCCCCGAGGGCCCCGATGACCACAGGCACCACTGTGGTCTTCACCTTCCAGGTCTTTTCCAGTTCCTCCCTGAGGCCCTGGTATTTCTCCAATTTCTCATGCTCCTTTTTCCTGATGTTGTAGTCACTTGGTATTGCAACATCCACCACAACGGCTTTCCTCTGTTCTTTATCCACCACCACAATGTCCGGTTGGTTCTCCATTACCATCTTGTCTGTCTGGATCTGGAAGTCCCACAGGATCTTAGCTCGGTCATTCTCCACCACTTTTGGGGGTGTTCCCCACTTTGATCTTGGGGCTTCCAGTCCATATTCTGCACAGATGTTCCTGTACACTATGCCCGCCACTTGGTTATGTCGTTCCATGTACGCTTTCCCTGCCAGCATCTTGCACCCTGCTATTATGTGCTGGACTGTCTCAGGGGCCTCCTTGCACAACCTACACCTTGGGTCTTGTCTGGTGTGGTAGATCTGAGCCTCTATTGCTCTGGTGTTTAGGGCCTGTTCCTGGGCGGCCAGGATGAGAGCCTCTGTGCTGTCCTTGAGACCAGCTTTCTCCAGCCATTGGTAGGTTTTCCTGACATCAGCCACTTCAGTTATTTGTCGGTGGTACATCCCATGTAGGGGCTTGTCCTCCCATGATGGTACTTCCAGCACCTTGTCTTCTGTTCCCCATTGCCTTAGACATTCGCTGAGCACATCGTCCGTTGAGGCTTTGTCCTTGATGTATTTATGGATCTTGGATGTTTCTTCCTGGACAGTGGCTCTCACACTCACTAGTCCTCTGCCTCCTTCCTTACGGCTCGTGTACAGTCTCAGGGTGCTGGATTTGGGGTGGAACCCTCCATGCATGGTTAGTAGCTTCCTAGTCTTAACATCCGTGGCCTTCACCTCTTCCATTGGCCAGCTAATTATTCCGGCAGGGTATCTGATTACTGGTAAGGCATAGCTGTTTATTGCACGGATCTTGTTCCTGCCATTGAGCTGGCTTCTCAGGACTTGCCTTATTCGTTGGAGGTATTTGGCTATGGCTCCTTTCCTTGTGACCTCATCGAGGTTGCCATTTGCTTGTGGTATTCCCAGGTACTTGTAGCTGTGCTCTATGTCTGCTATTGTTCCTTCTGGGAGTGAGACCCCTTCTGTGTGGGCGACCTTCCCTCTCTTTGTAACCATCCGACCACACTTCTCTAGTCCGAATGACATCCCAATGTCAGTGCTGTAGATCCTGGTGGTGTGGATCAGTGAGTCGATGTCTCGCTCGCTCTTGGCGTACAGCTTGATGTCATCCATGTAGAGGAGGTGACTGATCGTGGCCCCATTCTTGAGTCGGTATCCGTAGCCAGTCTTGTTGATGATTTGGCTGAGAGGGTTTAGGCCTATGCAGAACAGCAGTGGGGACAGAGCATCTCCTTGGTATATGCCACATTTGATGGACACTTGTGCAAGTGGTTTGCAGTTGGCTTCAAGGGTGGTTTTCCACAGCCCCATCGAGTTTGCAATGAAGGCTCTTAGAGTCCTATTGATGTTGTACATCTCTAAGCATTCAATGATCCAAGTGTGTGGCATTGAGTCATAGGCTTTCTTGTAATCAATCCAAGCGGTACACAGGTTGGTGTGTCGGGTTTTGCAGTCTCGGGCGACTGTGTGGTCTACAAGGAGTTGGTGTTTGGCTCCTCTGCTATTTATGCCTATGCCCTTCTGTGCCTTGCTCATGTATTTATCCATGTGCCCGCTTATCTTAGCCGCTATGATGCCTGACATGAGCTTCCATGTTGTAGAGAGACAGGTTATTGGCCGATAGTTGGATGGGACTGAACCCTTCGAGGGTTCCTTCTGTATCAGGATTGTGCGCCCTTCAGTTAACCATTCAGGGTGAGTCCCATTTTGTAGAAGCTGGTTCAGTTGAGCTGCCAGTCGCTCATGGAGGGCAGTGAGTTTCTTAAGCCAGTAGGCATGGATCATGTCAGGTCCTGGTGCTGTCCAGTTTTTCATACCCGAGACTCTGTCTTGGACATCTGCCACAGTGATGGTTACTGGGGCTTGTTCCGGGAGGTTGCTGTGGTCCTCTCGTAGAGAGGTTAGCCACTGTGCATTGCTGTTGTGGGACGCCTCCCTTTCCCATATGCCTTTCCAGTATTGTTCAGTCTCCAGCCTGGGTGGGTCTGCTCTGTTGTTATTACCCTGCCATTGAGAGTACACTTTAGCTGGTTGGGTGGCGAAGAGCCGGTTAATCCTCCGGGCTTCATTCTCTCTCGTGTATCTCTTTCGGCGGCTGGCCAAGGCTTGGAGCCTTTGTTTGGCAGTTTCGAGTGCTTCAGGTATGGGCATCTGGCTGTACTTCTTGGGTACTGATCTTTTCATTGCACCCCTTTGGGGCTCTGACAGTTGACTCACTTCCCTCCTTGTTATCTTGATCTTAGCCTCTAACCGTCTTTTCCATGGTGGGTATTGGGTCTCATGGTTGCTCTTATAACCAAGCATCTCAAGGATCACTGATGCTGAGTTGTATATCAGCTCATTGGTTTCTGTTATGGTGTTGGTAGGGATCGTTCTCAATGCTGCATTCACATCTTCAATGAGACTTTCTGATGGTACTTCACTCAGCCGTTGTAATTGGCGTCGGGGTCGTCTGGTGTTCATTCGGGCCATGATTCTCTCTCTCAGGTCAGTTGCTGCCTCGTTCAGCTCAGATGGTTCGTTCATTACTGGGGCTACATACCCAGTCTCTGGGCGGGGAGTTGTAGTTGACTCCCTTCTGACCTGGCATCCTGGCTCCTTCCCGTAGCGCTTGTGTCATACCTCGTCAATCTCAAGTTGTGACAGCAGTTGCCGTTTGCGGATGTTGGAACACTGAGCTACTAGTTGTTTGGCAGTTAGTGTTGACTGGGGATGTCGAGCTAACAATTCCTCCCACAGTATTTGCATGTAGCCCCTCTGACTAGGATTACTTGAGTAGTAGCATTCCAACAAACAAGATTTATATATATATATATATATATATATATATATATATATATACACACACAGTGGGGCAAAAACGTATTTAGTCAGCCACCAATTGTGCAAGTTCTCCCAGTTAAAAAGATGAGAGGCCTGTAATTTTCATCATAGATGTACCTCAACTATGAGAGACAAAAGGAGAAAAAAAAATTCAGAAAATCACATTTTCTGATTTTTAAAGAATTTATTTGCAAAATATGGTGGAAAATAAGTATTTGGTCAATAACAAAAGTTCATCTCAATACTTTGTTATATACCCTTTGTTGGCAATGACAGAGATCAAACGTTTTCTGTAAGTCTTCACAAGGTTCTCACACACTGTTGGTGGTATTTTGGCCCATTCCTCCATGCAGATCTTCTCTAGAGCTGTGATGTTCTGGGGCTGTCGCTGGACAACACGGACTTTCAACTCCCTCCACAGATTTTCTATGGGGTTGACATCTGGAGACTGGCTCGGCCACTCCAGGACCTTGAAATGCTTCTTACGAAGCCACTCCTTCGTTACCCGGGTGGTGTGTTTGGGATCATCGTCCTGCTGAAAGACCCAGCCACGTTTCACCTTCAATGTCCTTGTTGATGGAAGGAGGTTTTCACTCAAAATGTGACGATACATGCCCCATTCATTCTTTCCTTTACACGGATCAGTCGTCCTGGTCCCTTGGCAGAAAAACAGCCCTAAAGCATGATGTTTCCACCCCCATGCTTCACAGTAGGCATGGTGTTCTTTGGATGCAACTCAGCATTCATTCTCCTCCAAACACGACGAGTAGAGTTTTGACCAAAAAGTTCTACTTTGGTTTCATCTGACCATATGATATTCTCCCAGTCATCTTCTGGATCATCCAAATGCTCTCTAGCAAACTTGAGACGGGCCTTGACATGTACTGTCTTAAGCAGGGGGACACGTCTGGCACTGCAGGTTTGAGTCCCTGGCGGCGTAGTGTGTTACTGATGGTAGCCTTTGTTACTTTGGTCCCAGCTCTCTGCAGGTCATTCACTAGGTTCCCCCGTGTGGTTCTGGATTTTTGCTCACCGTTCTTGTGATCATTTTGACCCCACGGGGTGTGATCTTGCGTGGAGCCCCAGATCGAGGGAGATTATCAGTGGTCTTGTTCCATTTTCTAATAATTGATCCCACAGTTGATTTCTTTACACCAAGCTGTTTACCTATTGCAGATTCAGTATTTCCAGCTAGGTGCAGGTTTATAATTTTGTTTCGGGTGTCCTTTGACAGCTCTCTAGTTTTGGCCATGGTGGAGTTTAGAGTGTGACTGTTTGAGGTTGTGGACAGGTGTGTTTTATACTGATAACGAGTTCAAATAGGTGCCATTAATACAGGTAACAAGTGGAGGACAGAGGAGCCTCTTACAGAAGAAGTTACACAGCTGTGAGAGCCTGAAATCTTGTTTGTAGCTGACCAAAGACTTATTTTCCACCATATATTGCCAATAAATTCTTTAAAAATCAGAAAATGTGATTTTCTGGATTTTTTTTTCTCCCTTTGTCTCTCATAGTTGAGGTACATCTATGATGAAATTTACAGGCCTCTCTCATCTTTTTAAGTGGGAGAACTTGCACAATTGGTGGCTGACTAAATACTTTTTTGCCCCACTTTATATATATATGTCACCGTTCCCCTTGTTTTACAGTGGGGGAACCCTATCTGATGGCCATATTTCACCCATCAGATACTGTTCCCCCACTGTAAAACAAGGGGAACGGTATCTGATGGGTGATTTTAACATAGGGGGAACGGTATCTGATGGGTAAAATCTAGCATTAAAATACATTGCCCTGTTTTTATTTCATAAATATATATATATGTATAATTAAACATATATATACATTTATAATAATTATATATGTGACATATATGTATTTATCATCACTATTATTTATTATTATTATTATTACTATTATTATTGTTGTTATTGTTACTATTATTAGTTTCCCGCTAAAACGTGAAGAAAGTGACAACTTTGCCGAAACATGTTGTTTGAGTTTTCACGGTGTCCGTAGTTCCCTACGCGCGTGCTTTCTCAGTGCTCATCACGAGCACGCGTATTTTGCCGCGTGGGCGGGGCGGAGCGGCAAGAAGAGCAGGGGGAACCGTATCTGATGGGGAAACGCAGATTGACGTAACAGCGGCGCTGCGCAGCTGCACGGAGTCAATCACTACGGGGTGAGGTGGAGCCACTACCGCAGTGGCGCAACTACACATTATTCAGGTGGATGCGAAAACATAGATTGGCGCCCCCCCTCCCCCTGAGGGAAGGAACGTCAGGGTGAAGGAGCGACGCTCATTCAACCCCCCCACCCTCCCCACCCGAGGCGACGATACGTGAAAGGTAAAACTCGCTACATTTACCTCGTTATGTGCGCGAGGTAAGGCGTGCTGAAGTGTATGGGAAAACATCGGCGTGCCGTCCCCTCCAGACGTATGCGTTGCATACCCTGCATACCCACTTTTTGCGCCACTGCTAGTAGTAAACAGCTTACAGCCACGGCTAACTCCGGGAGCCAAGGTAGAAAAGCCTTTTCCCTTTAGTCCAAAATACTTTTTTACTCCAAAATGCAGCCACAGTATGTCCAAAAGAAAAACATGAGTGCAATCATTTGCATATTGAGAGTCTACAGAGGCTGATAATCTCCTCACTCAGCTCCTGGATCACTGTTGAAACTTTAGAGTTTCATGTCAAATCCACATGAATTAAATGACAGAAACTAATTTTCTCACTGCATCTTTTATTTATTTTGTCCAGTTGTACACTGTTAGACTCTGTCCAATCAGAGTTAGGTATTGTGTAGTTGGTGCTTTTAATTAGTTTTCAGCTAATTAAATCCAAGTCTATGGAACACAAAATGTTACTAAAATCACTGTCCTTCTAAAATCTTTCAGAAAATTGTAAAAGTGCATTGAATCGTAGCAAATTGTGTTGTTTGCCAAATATTGTGATACATATTGCATCGTGGTCAGAATATTATATATTGTATTGTATTTCTACACCCCTAGCCTCTATGCCCGTCAAGTATGTTCAGCACAATGCTCTATAATACACACATATGGCAGATAGCTTAGATGTAGCAACAGGTGAAAATATAGCAAATGAATAAACGTTGGTTACGTATTGTAACCCGAGATTCTATGACTATAGGCACAGCCCTTTAAGGCTATCACTTGCGGGTTAACGGTGAAGCAGAATGTAGTCTATGCCTCACTAGGTCCATCCAGATCACCACCTTGATCGCATATAACAAAAAACAGTCTGCTGGCCTCCCATACCGCAGAAGACCAGAGAGGAAAATAGGCTCTGGTCAGAAAGGCTGAGACAAACAGACCTGCTGCTGTGAACAGGAACAACATACGTTACGAACTGTAACGGTGAACAGATCAGGTAACTTATTATACAGCACTTTGGACAATCATGTTCTCAAATGCTTTGTAAATAAACGTGACAAAATTAATTATTCTTCCAGAACTCTTGAGGACAGAATGGGTCATAGAGAACGTGGAAACATCACACAGGTAAAACCGAATAGATGAGCACAGAGATGACCAGGAAACTGCCGTGCAAATGTCCTCCACAGACATTCCTCCATGCAGAGCTGTGGAGGATGAAATTCCTCTGGTGGAGTGAGCTCTCAGATTCTCTGGAGGATCAATCCAGAAGAAGTGTAAGCCTGTGAGATGGCCTCACACAAACAGTGAGAAAGACGGTGGGCAGACAGAGGACGCCTCACTGAGTTATCTCTGTAATGCATGAACAGACGCTGAGAGCGATGCAGTGCAGACGTGCGCGCCACATAAGAGAGCGTGCACACGGGGCAGAGAAGATGAGATGCAGCTTCTGTCTCAGATTTATAAAAATGTGGGTAAAAACTCTAAAAAGTTATCTCTCTTGATCTGAACGAGCTTGTGATGCTTTGAGGAGTAAAAGCAGGATTGGGACACAACACAGCCGAGCTGCCATCGGCTCATATTCCGAGACAAGAAGGAGCAACAGAGAGCGGATAAATCGCTCACTTTCTTTGCAGACGTAAGGGCCAACAGCAGAACAGTTTTAAAAGACAGGAACTTAAGATGAGCCTCATCTAAAGGCTCAAATGGAGCTTCAACCAGAGCACGCAGGACCAGTGTTAAATCCCACGGAGGAGCAAGTGGGCGTGACACCTGTCTGCTTCTGCGCACACCTCTCAGAAACCGCTTCATCAGCGGGTGGTTGAAGACCATTCTGTCACCAAAACCCTCATGGCAGGAGGAAATAGCTGCAGCATACATTTTAAGGGTGCTGAAAGCTAAATTTCAGTCCAACAGCTGATGGACTGAAATTTAGGCTGCATGACAGCATGCAGCCTAAAGGACATGAAATGGGCTCCACCCTCTCTCCCGTGCAAAAGCGTTGAAAGGCTGGCCACTTCAAAACATATAATGCTGTGGTAGAAGCGGCTCATGCGCCCTGAATGGTGCGCACCGCATCCTGAGGAAGACTCAGGATGCGGTGCGTTCCCGCCGAGAATGCGGTGCGTTCTCGGCGTTCCCGTTCAGCCACCAGGCCCAGAGACGCTGGCCTATTTCCGGGTGGCTCCTGATCACTGCCCGGCCTTGAGGAGCCCGCATCCTCTCTCCATGGCAGCTTCCATGGTCAACCTGACACCAGTTGCTGCAGACTGGGAAACCACGCCGTGTTCTTGTGCTCAGGTGCCACTAGGATTACCGACAGCTGTTCCTCTGGAACTTGGGCCAGGAGCCATGGAATCAATAGAATTGGGGGAAACGCATAAAGGAGCATTTTTGGCCATGGGGCTGTGGGCAAAGGTATCCATCCCTAATGGTGGGTGAACCACAGCTGGTACTGCGCGTTGTCCTGCGTGGCAAACAGGTCCACTGCCGCTCTGCGGAATCTGCTCCATATTTGAGCAACCAGCTCAGGATGGAGACTCCAGTCCCCGTGATGAGAACCGCCCCTGGACATGATGTCCGCTCCTCTGTTCAAGACGCTGGGGATGTACACCGTTCTGATTGAGAGCAGGTTTACATGTGCCCAGCACAGGAGCTGTCTGGCGATGTTTAACAGCTGAGTGGAGCACATGCCTCCCTGGCAATTTATGTAGACTGTTGCCACTCTATTGTCTGTGTGGATCAGAACATGCTGACCCTTCAGCAGAGGAGCAAAGTGCTGAGTCACCTTCAGCACCGTGAGGAGCTTCAGCACGTTTCTGTGCTGGTCTGGTCACTGTGCTCCAACTACCTGAGACAGACACGTTCCTCCACAACCCGACAGGGATGCGTCTGTGAACACTGATACGTGTGATGTGGGTCTGCTGAGGGGAACCCCCTCAGCCAGAATGCTAGGGCTTCCCCATTGAGTCAGATTGGCTCCCACTGAAGGAGGAACAGAGATCATGCGCCTCTTCTGGCGCACAGGAACACAGCAGGTGAACGAACCATCTCTGGCGGCATCTCATGTGCAACAAACCCTGCGGAGCTGACACAGCCTCGATTCTCGGCTGTGCCAATCGGGCTCTCATCATAACTGAGTTCAGCTCCACTCCCAGATAAACAATCATCTGAGATGGAATAGCCGAACTCTTCTGGTCTGAATGGCGGCTTCCTCTCTAGACCGAGCCAGTAAAAAGCAGGTCATCCAGATAGAAGAGGACTCTCATCCCTGCCATGTGCAGTGGCTGCAGCGCTGTTTCCACACATTTGGAAAACGTACGCGGGGCGAGAGAATAACTGAACGGCAGACGGTTGTACTGAAACTGGGTCCCCTGGAAGGAGAAATGCAGATACAGTGTTTCAGGATGATGGGCATTTCACGATCAAGCTGTTGAACAGGGACAGATTGAGAAAGAGTCTCACTCCTGTTTTTGGGGACCAGAAAATAGCAGGAATAAAACCCTGCATTTTCCTTTGCCTGGGGAACCTTGGAAATTCCACCTTTCGCCACCAGTTCCTGCAGCTCTGACATGAGAGCGGTGTTCTGCTCCAGAGTTGGTAGAAGCGTCTCCAATACCCCCTTGTAAGGCGGAGGTCTGCCTCCAAACTGCAGCGTGTAACCCCAGCTGATTAGCCGATCCGTCCACCTGTCCAGGGAACATGCGAGCTTCTACTTTGAATAATGTTCTGAAAGTGGGCGTGCATTCATGTGAGGTGCTGTGGTTCACATGAACTCCAGCCAAGTCTCCTACCTCAGAGACTCTCCGGAGGGGACCCATGGTGGGCTTGGCCAGAAAGGGCTGGTTGTTAGCCTCCATGCCACATGAAGCGACCGCGTTCATGTCAGGCCGAGGGCCAACCCGCGCGCTTCCTAAAAGGGGGTCAGGGTGCTTAAGACACCATTTCGGCGCGGACTGCTGCCGGACAGATTACAAACAGTTGCCGCTCAAAAGGTGAGATGCGTGTGAAGCTGCAGCCGGAATCACCGTAGGTTGTTACTCTTCACAGAACGCGCTCTTGGATTCAGACTGCTCAGAAGAGGCAGACTTATCCACTGAGACAGAGAAATTCTGTGCAGAAACCGTGGAGCTCGGTGCCTCCTAAATTGCTGTCTGGAGGCTGCCGGCTCTCTGTGTGTGGGTAATGTGCGAAGAAGCTGCTGTGAGATCAGCTGATCTGACAGAGCTGAAACATGCAGAGATTTTGCTCTCAGCGATATGTTTGTTTTATTTCAAAACATTTCATATTATCACACACCCCACATCTTGTAATTTCCTAGCTTGCCTTCTCCGTGGTCCCTGCGGCTGGCCGGTCCCAGACGGTTCGGGCTGACGTCCTCTGGGGAGACGCTGGGTCACTGGCGGTCGCACCAGGAAGAACTGCTGAGAGGTGGAGAAGGGTGGCGGAATGGGAAGAGGCTGCAGCAGATGTGGAGCATCTCTGTTGTTGAAGGCAGCCACGTCGGTCCCTTCCAGCAGTGAGAGGTGCGGGGAACAGGTTGTGGCCCTACCAGGAGGAGGACGGACTCCGAAACCTCCTGGATCTTAGACTCCAATAGGAGAGACTGGACATTGGCACCAAACAACACATCAAGGGTGATGGGGCCATCCAGGAAGTCCTTCTAGAGCTTCTCAGACTTAGATGGTGAGAGGCGGAGTCAGGTGGTCCTCTGTATCAGAGTAGCCCAAGCAGCTATCCGTGAGGAACAGACCGCTGAGGTGGCGCACAGATTGAGTATTTTATCAGCCAACTTGCAGAGAGAACCCTTCAGCTCCATTGGCAGCGCAGCTTCCTCCACCCTCTTGGAGTTGCCGTATGCCAACAAAGCAGCATTATTGGTGGCAGCCGTTACCTGATAGGCGCACTGGTGGACCCGGACAGAGAACCTGATAATCAGCTGATCATGCTTATAAGGGGGCACAGGCCGCTGGACTAATCCTGATGTCCTGGCCCCAAACATGTCTGTTCCCTCTGATCCAGAGGGGGAACAGAGGGAAAACTCCGCACCATGAACCCCTCCACCCTGGTGATAGGCGCATAAGTGGAGACAGGCGCCCTCAGCTTCTCGGGCTCAGACGCTGTCTCAGTTATGTAAGCCATTACGGCCAGAAACTGAGGCCAGATGGGGTCTGGATGGAAACTTTAGGTGGAGCTAAACCATCCCGACAGATCATTTGAACGTGGCGGGGGAGGTTGGGTGACCGGAAGCCCCTTAGCGCTAGCTGCCTCCTTGATCAACCTAGGTAGCTTGAGGAGGACATATGGAGCCCGGGGTTGACTGGGGTTGACTGAGCATCAGCTCAGCCGCCTCTCTTCCACCGCGGTGCTTCCCAGCTCGGAAGCAACATCCGAACCGCAGCTGCTCCTGCTGTCGTCCTCGTCACTATCGTCCTTTCTGCTGGCGGAATCATCCGATTCCCACTCAGCGCAGCTAGCATCCTGCTCACTGTAGCTAGGATCTCCGGACTCGGAGGGCCCGTCGCCTCGCCTAGCGCCAGCCTTGAAAAGGCTAGTTTTGGCTCCTCTCCAGTGGGAGGAGAGCACAGGAGCGGCAAGAGGGCTGAGGCGTCAGGGTGAGGTCAGCGTGTTGGGGGTCCAGGCATCCCTCGCAGATCCGGTGCCCATCAAAGGACATGATGTACCCCGTCTGACAAGACGGGCACAAAAGAACGTTCGCTTTTAAGACAGTGCTATCTTACGCTAAAGAAAAAAAGGGAGCCATTTGTCCGGTCTGACGGTTATTTATACAGACCAAGTTGGGGCCCACCCAGTAGGTGGGCATGGACTAGGCTTTTTTCAGTGCTGCGTTGCGCATGAGGGATAAACCCACTAGTGATAGCCTTAAAGAGCGAAGCCTATACGAAATATAACTTCAAATCACTCATTTAGCTGCAGTAAACACTCAAATATCGCAGCTTACTTATCAATGACGCACACTAATAAGGAGAACACATGTCTTGCAAGTCTCTCCCATGTGTTAGCACAGTGGTTCGGTTACCGAACTTCCCCAACGTTGGTTATGGCAATGTGACGACATCATCACTGCCCTAACTACAGTGATGGGTCCCTTAAGGGACAAAAGTAACGCTGAACAGAAATCACATGCCCCTAGTGTTGAGTAATACTCAACACTAGGGGTTGCAGTTGACTAGCCAATTCTTTTCTCTGCTATTACTTTTTTCTTGGCCAGTCGACTAGTCGCAATCACATGACAAAACTGATTTTTCCAAGGAAATGAAAGGTGAACTAGATGAGTGTGTCAGAAAGCTCAAATTGTATAAAAATGTAAATTATTTACCTAACAGAAACTGAAAATTTCAGCATAGACTCCTGCAATAGGGGCGTTGTGTGGCGCAGTGGTTAGCGTGGCGACCCGCATATAGACTTTAGACCGCGGGTAGTCTGGAGTCTGACTCCCGTCCTCTGTTCGCTTGGCCAATGCCTTTCTCCCCGCTCTGCTCTCTCTGTCCCCTTTCAGTCATATTGCTGTCAAATAAACTAGTGCCGAAAAAATTCTAAAAAAAAAAAATAATAATAAAAATACTACCGGAGTAATGTGTGACAATGCGGCATGATGCCTGGCTTTTTCACCCATCCTGATCAGAGTCACCCTGTGTGTTGAAGCTTCTAACCTGGCAGCTTTACGCTCTTATAAAAATACTATTTGACAACATCTGGAAACTAAGTCCAAACTTCTAATCAAGAGGTAGACGGGACAACACAGAGACTCCTAAACAAATGCACAGAAAAACTCAAATCCTCACATTAATTACTTATATAGCTCCAAGCTCATAGAAATAACATGGTTAGTTCATTGTTAGCGATAGCATCGTTATCAATCAAATCAATCAATCAAATTTTATTTGTATAGCACATTTCAGCAGCAAGGCATTTCAAAGTGCTTTACATAATTAAAATAAAAACAGCATGCGACAGTGAATAAACAGAAAGACAAAGAGAATAAAAAAAAGGTTAAAGATAAAAACATTAAAACCCGCACCCCTTGTAGGACTTCAGTTAAACGTCTCACACCTCAGAGTTTTAGTTAAAACGCCATTTAACAAGGATTCTCACATCCCTAGATATAGATTCGTTTAACTGAGATGTTTTCCGGGGGGGCTTTACATAGACAGTGTGAAAGAGAAATAAAAAGAAGTTCATAACTAGATGAAAAGTAAAGATAAAACATGGAAGACATCAAAACCCATACTCTAAACCTAATTTAGCCATAAGCAACTCTAAACAGGTGGGTTTTAAGTTGATTTTTAAAGGCACTCAGTGTTTCAGCTGTTTTACAGTTTTCTGGAAGTTTGTTCCAGATTTGTGGTGTGTAGAAGCTGAATGCTGCTTCTCCTCGTTTGGTTCTGGTTCTGGAGATGCAGAGCAGAACCAGAACCAGAAGATCTGAGGGGTCTAGACGGTTGGTACAGTAATAACAGATCTTTAAGTTATTGTGGTGCTAAACCGTTCAGTGATTTATAAACTAACAACAGTATTTTAAAGTCTATTCTCTGAGCTACAGGGAGCCAGTGAAGGGACTTTAAAACTGGTGTTATGTCTCTATCTTCCTGGTTTTAGTCAGAACAGCAGCAGCAGCTTCTGGATCAGCTGCAGCTGTTTGATTGATTTATTAGTCAGACCTGTGAAGACGCTGTTGCAGTAATCAATGCGGCTAAAGATAAACACATGGATGAGTTTCTCCAGATCTCGCTTAGACATCAGTCCTCTAATCCTAGAGATGTTCTTCAGGTGATAGAAGGCCGACTTTGTGACTGTCTTAATGTGGCTCTGAAGGTTCAGGTCAGAGTCCATCACTACTCCCAGGTTTCGGGCTGATCGCTGGTTTTTAGTTGTAATAACTGAAGCTGTGCATTGATTCTGGTTCGCTCCTCTTTAGGTCCAAAGATAATAACTTCAGTTTTGTTTCTGTTTAGCTGGAGAAAGTTTTGGCACATCCACACATTGATCTGTTCTAAGCATCTATTCAGTGATTGGATGGGTTCAGAGTCACCCGGTGACATCGTGATGTAGAGCTGTGTATCATCCGCATAATTGTGGTAGCTAATCCTATTTCCTGTTATAACCTGACCCAGTGGGAGCATATAAATATTAAAGAGAAGGGGTCCTAGGATTGAACCTTGGGGTACCCCACATGTGACCTTTGACCTCTCTGATGAGAAGTTTCCGATTGAAACAAAGAAATCTCTGTTCTTTATGTAAGATTCAAACCAGTGGAGCACTGTACTGCACAGCAAAAGTCCAATGTTAATTTAACTCCTACAGAGTTGATTTTAACATTTTTTTGACGTTTATATAGTCCACACTCATCAATGTTAAATTAACACTTTCAAAATAGTTACAATTTTAACATTTTATCAGAGTTACCTATTTAACTCACAAAACAGGGATCATTTAACACTGTGGGATACAATGGATAACACTGATCCAAGAACAAAAATGTACCACTTTGTTAGTGTTGATTTAACCCTTTTAAATGTTATTTACTCCAAAAAAAAGTTACTTCATAATTATCACTAATTATAATAATTATGAAAAATAAAAAAAAACTTGACACAAGTTTATCAATTTTAAACACTTTATTTATCCAACATTTTAAATTGTGGTACAATAAACAAACATTCATTAGAAACGCCATAAGAGTGTTGAGTATCAAAAGGCCTATGAAATGTAAGTTCAGTGATTTTTACTAAATGCCTTTCTTCACTTTGAACAACCCTGAAAGCATGATGATGATCATCAAATGTTTCTGTGAATAGCCGTTTAGAAAACAAAAGAAAGGTATTGTCAACTAAAAGTACATCACTTATCTGACAAAACACTGGCATCTCATCTTGAATTGTGCTACAAACAGCAAGTCCTGGTCTGTATTCAACACCATCAACTCTAGCCCAGCTGGTTGAACAAACATCTCCCGATGAAATCATTTGAAGCATTTCTTTGTTGTCCACATCTTCATCTTTAAGTGAAAATGGTTTGAGAGGCCCATGCTCCTTTTCTTTAATACTTATTGTTTCCCAATGATAAGCTATGGCCATCTTATGCTTTTTCGCAAGTGATTTGGTTATATTTTTAAAGTTTTTAAAATAATGTTTAAATGTTTTGTGTTTAGCCTCATACCTCATAGATCACATATGTAATAATGGACCTATTTTCCTAATGGAAGATGGATAATGGATCATAAAATGATGCTTAGGTATCAAATTCCGATGTGGATATAAGAACTTAAAGAGTCTATGGTGCTCAACAATCAAATTCTTCAAATATATCGTCATACCCATAGTGAGGATAGGAGAAAAGACAATGTTCATTATTTCTAGTAACAACAGTAACAAGTACCAGTTTTTATCTCCTGTAGGAATAATGTCCCCAAACAAAAGTGGAATGTTTTTAACAAGACACAATGTCTGAATAAAATTCAAGCCTATACTATTTCCAGCACTCTCCAAAATAATTTTTGTGGGACGGTTTTTCCTTTCTAAATACCCATAATCAAAACTATAAATCCTGGAAAGTAAATCTTGTTCTGATAAGTTTTGAGTAAGATATTCAAAAAGTAATTTGATCTCATACTGAGCAACACCCTCAAGAAGATCATGCATTATATCAAAGGAATAATTGTTAGAAACATGAAAATACCTCAGTGAATTCAGTAAAGAGTTTTTCTTCAAACCATACACAGACTTTAACTGTGGGTTTTCTTCAAGAGATTTATAAAGCATTTCAAAATGTGTCTTTTCTCCAAGTACTTCTTAGGATCATCCTCACTGAATACAGTTTGACAGTCACTTTTTTCTATTAAGCAAAGTCTACAAAAGTAGGTGGTACTAAAAGATTCATTAAAACCAAGAATTGTGTGCATCCCTAAATTATCTCTGGTGATTTGGGATATTGTGCCATATACTGGCTCATCAGAAAATGGAAGACTAAGGCCTTGGCTTTCCAGATTTTTTAGATCTGTCATTAATGGCTCCAGAATAGAATCAAAACCATATTTGTGAAGATTTTGTGCATGAAATAGTGATATCAAATGAATATTCATTAAAACTGAATTAAATTTAGGAGGCAGGTTTCTTAGAACAAAGTAGAGACAGCCAATTTTGTGAATTCCATGTTTTGAGCCCAGGGGATTGGCTGGTTCAAAATCGTCATAAAATATTTGAATTTGTAATGCACCTTTTTTTGTTGAAAACAAAGGATGTGTTTTATAATAGATTCCATCAGAAAAGTCTGTGTAAGTGTCTATCTCTTATCCATTTTCTTTCTTAAGTGTATCACAAATGTTTTGATTTCTGCACATGAACTGCAATGTTTCCAATATTGGCACATATACGAACGTATCCTTCACAGGTACCTGATCATATGTACCAGATTTCTGATTTCGCCTGCTATCATATCTTACTCCCAGTGTTATCTCAACAGGCTCAACAACACCCCATTTAAGGTTGAAATATTTGTTTCGCTTCCATTCTGTATTTAGGTTTGTGAATGGGTTTTCAAATTGTTCAAATGAATCATTTATCACAGAAATATTGGGATCAGTTTTGGGTAATGCAGATATAGCCGTTTCCTTTGCTTTTAAGTGAATCTCGTTTGTTAATTCTTCTAAATCCCCCACAATAGATGACACTAGACTGCCAGAGATTCTACTGCCTTGTAATTTAGCTACTGTAGATGCACACATCTCTTTAGTTTGATCTTTATTAATCTCTGAGGAGGTGCTCTCATGAGAAGAATCAGAAGAACAGCACTGATTTAAGGGGGTAAATCAGTGCCCCCCCTTAAATCAGGGGGGGCACTGATTTAAGGGGGGGCATCTGTGGTATGACAGATGACATCTGTGACATCTGTGGTATGTCAGGTGTTGTGACATACCAAAACATCTGTTCGATATGTCACAACTGGATTACAAGATGAAGAACTTGGAATAGCTGAACTTTGTGAAATTTGCTGAACATTGCTATGAACATTATTAAGATGCTTTCGAAAACCTGTGTATGTCAGAAACTGATGCCTGCAGCCACTCTGAGAACAAAACAATTTGAACTTTGGTCCAGGACAATAACTATGGTCAATTCTCAAATGTGAGATCAAATTCTGGCTGCTTGGATACAGTTCTTGACACATAAAACAGGTCAACATTTCTTAGCCTGACTTACTCACAAGAGAGCACAAGGGACTGGTTTAGCAGCCTTGCTCTCATGTCCCTAACTCTGGGCGATTCTTTCATTTTCCCCACATCAATGTTGTACATTAAACACAAAATGTGCTTTGAAAAGCTCATCAAATGCCACAAGAAAGCCATTTGTCTGGCAAGGGATGAGGGACTTATCCAAGACGATGTAGAAGTTCTCTATCTTGCTTTTCTGATGCCCAACAGCAAGGGGGTAGGGCTGCAAACCCCGTTGACCCCGGAGATGCTCGTCCAAACTGCAGCATGACTCAAATTAAAAAGATATACACTAAACATAAGAAACAAAACATGCAGCTTTATGATACATGTTACATAAAAAATTAATTAAAGTATGCCCAGACATCTTCAAAGCTGTCATTCAAACATCTGTATTTATGCATGTCTATAAAAGGAAATAGACAAATTACTTTGCATATTTTAAATTTCAATTACCTTATAAACGACAACAAGTCTCTCAACTGCATCACTTGCACTGATTTTTGGAGACTTCTGTCCTCCTGGCTGTGGTGGTAGGACATGTAAGAGAAGTAACAGCGAGGCCATTTCTTGGTCATAAACTTTTTCAGATATAATATCAGAACTTTATGAGTACTCTGAACAACTATTTTCAGATTTACCTAGGTACTTACTAGATGTGTTAGCGAGGTCATCGCTTTGAAGACTTTCCGCTGACTGCATCAAACTTCTCAACTCAGGTGTAGAAGTGAGACGCTTAGCCTCCTTGATGACATTTGGTTTGAAGAACACATCCCACTTCTCCAGCAGACTGGTTGAGCTTTCTTCACTGAATAGAAGCCTGAAGTCTTGATCAATCTTTAATAACAAGCACAAATCAAACCATTATAACAAGGTAAAAATCCACATTTAAAGACTTTAACAACTCACTTGAATACTTACCAATCCTTTTGTGTCCAGGAACCTCGGGAACGTTCTCAGAATATCAGTTCTTTCATTGGCATCTTCAATAAGCTTGTGACGGTGCTCAAAAGTCTCTCTCATCTTCTGAAAGATCACAGACCTGTCTGTGGTGTGGTTAAGCAGAGATATGGCCTCCTGGCAGGCATTCCCATCAAGCTGTTTTTCAACAATCACAGCTCTATGGATTTTTGGGCCTCCAGATGAAATGTTATCGGTTGCTGGCAATCTTCTTTGACTCTTCCTTTGGACCGTTTTAAGACGCCATGAAATGTATCCAGAACTGCTTGCTGCGTCATAAAAGTGCTCCTAAAAAAAAAGAAAAAAAAGAACAAAAATTAAATGCAAAATCACAGTTTTGAGTGACAAAATAAAAGAGCACAATTGATTATAGAAAAACAAACAAACAAAAAAACATTACATAGCCTTTTTTGGTGTATGGATCCTTGAGGGATGGGAAGAGTGTCACTATTCCAAGGGCATATATCTCTATGATTGCTTTAGTGGGGAGGTGCCTAACAGCAGCTCTTAAATAGGTGATTAGACAATTTTTTCAATTATTAAATACATTATAGTGTAAAAACAAACATACCCATGTTTACCAACCATGTGAGCCACCAGTATGTTGACCAATTTTCTTCTTGTGGCATCAGTTAGGGTTTCTGTAGTTTCATACTCCTGCATAATTTCATCACCACCAGAGTTGCTTTGTAGTACACCTTCAACCAGCTATGAAATGAATAATAGAAAAAATTGTAAATATGCAATATGCAGATTACCAAAATATGACAAAACATGTCTGGGTATACAAAACAGGATTTAGAGGCAGACAAAAAATATTTTTACACTCTTAGCAGACACTGAGTTATTAGGATTCTCAGTTTTTTGCTTCTTGCGTGGTATCTCATCCATTAGTATTGTTGATGTTGATGCATTCGAGTTGAAGCTTGAGTCAGACTCAAAAGCAGATGACCTTTCTGAAGAAAGAGACAATAGACATCAGTTACATTCCTTGGTAAAATCTGTATAGCAGTTGATTTAATTTGCTTTGGTATCTCACCATCATCATAGCAGAAAGCTGTCAGTACCACACTGCCTTGTCTAAGCAGGTCACAGAATATTTCTTCGTCAACTTCAGTATTTGTTGCATCTTTGTATGTAACTTTGGCATCAGGTGGCAGGCAAAATCATTCAATGACTTAAAAAAAGAGGCAAAATTTAGAGCCTAATTCTGTAATTAGCCAGATTTTTTAACTAACAGTTACTTGATGTTGATCATGTGATTAGTATGAAAAACATATGAATGAAAATACAATGGATTATTCTTTTTGCTTACCACAGATGTGTAAAATGTGTTAAATAAACATACATTAAAAAGAATAATGCCCATGCCCCACAGATGTTAAATGAATAATAAACCTTTCTCGTGAAACTGATGAAAGTCAAACAGTCCTTTGACCTCCTCCAACTTCACATACTTTTGCAGGTCACCATACTTATTTTGGGATAAACCTAGACAAAACATTGGGCATTATTTAAATCGCTAAATGTTAAAAAAAAAAACACTTAATGAGTTAAAATTAACTCTGACACGTCTAACCCTGAAAATTTAACTCTCTAGTTTTTGCTGTGTGGAGAGTCCGACCCAACTCTCCAGTCGATTCAGTAAAATGTCGTGGTCAACAGTGTCAAAAGCTGCACTGAGGTCCAACAGAACCAGCACTGTGGTTCTCCCACAGTCTGTATTTATATGGATATCATTGAACACTTTGACTAGGCCAGTCTCTGTGCTGAGCACGAAAATCAGACTGGAAGGAGTAAAAGCGATTCATTATTGTTAGGAAGTTATTTAATTGTTTAAAATCTGCTTTTTCAATAATTTTGAAAAAGCAGTTTCAAAATTATTGAACTGCTTTCAATAACTGCGTATTGAAAGCAGTTCAATAAGCTGGTTGGAGATCAGCCTGTAATTCTGCAGTAGTGATTTGTCTAGATTGTTCTTTTTTATCAGCGGTTTGATAACTGCTGATTTCAAAGCCTGGGGGAAAAAAACACCTGAAGAGAGCGATGAGTTACTATTTGGATCAGATCATTAGCAACAACAGGCAGGACTTTCTTAAAGAAATGTGTGTGTAGGACATCCAGACAGCAGGAACTGGAGCTTAATTGACTTATAATTTAGCATTTGACATTTTGTCATTGGTCCTGCATTTGTTTTGTTTGGGCACAGCATTAGTACTGTCTTTAGAGTGGATGTGCAGATTAATCCTCTGATCTTTTGAATTTTCTCTAAAAAGAAACTTGAAAACTTGTTGCAGGCATTAGATTGAAGTTCAGGTGGTAACGTCATTGGAGGGTTTGTGAGCCTGTCGACAGTAGGAAATAAAGCTCGAGTGTTGTTAATGTTTTTGTTTATGACATCTGCAAAGAAAGCCTCTCTTGCATGTTTTAGTGTTGTGTGATAGTTACGTAGTCTTTCTTTGTAGATGTCATAATAAACGTGCAGTTGAGTTTTACGCCATTTCCGTTCGGCAGAGTTGTCTTGCAGATTGAACTGTTTGTGCATTTCTCCATGGAGATTTCTTCCTACCAGTCACAACCTTTACTTTAATGGGGGCAATGTAATCAATGATATCTGAAAGTTTGCACTGAAAATCATCTACCAACTTATCTACGTCACTATAACTTAAGAGTGAGGAAGAAGAGTAGATTTGATTAAATGTTTCTGCTGTGTTTTCTGTGAAAGTACGTTTTGTGATAGTAGCTTTTTGTCCAAGTGGGTTAACGGATAAAGAACTGTCAAAGAAAACAGCAAAGTGATCCGACAGGGCAATATCAGTTACAGAAACATTGGAAACATTCACACCCTTACTGATAACCAGGTCCAGTGTGTGTCCCTGAGTGTGTGTTGCTTGTTTGACATTGTCATTCAGCCATGTTTCTGTCAGAAATAAAACATCAATATTATGCTCAGTGATGAAATCATTAATTAATAGAGCTTTAGCACAGAGAGATCTGGTATTTAAAAGAGCCAATTTAAGTGTCTTGGAGGCTGAAAGCTCTTCAGTCTGAGGTTCCTTTAGGCAGGGGATCAGTCTGAGGTTTGAATTAAGACCGCTGTTTTTTGTATTTCTGTTTTTTGTAACTTTTCTTGTAGTGATCCGGACAGGTATTGTCCTGTTTTGCAGTGCTGGGGGGCCAGACACATTCTGGAGGAAGACGGGTATAAAGATAATATCTGGACCCCGGTCTCAGACCTCAGAAACGGAGAGTGCTGGATCCTCAGGGAGGTCAGAGGCAGGTGGCTTAGATGAAGTGAGGTCTGCTATGTTAGAGCAATGGAGAGACGTGCCAAGGCGAACCTGTTGATCCATATCATCCTGCTGGGAGGAGGAGGAGTCCGTCAGTCTTCCTCTTTGACCCGGATCCTCCACCAGCATCTTCAGGCGGCAGCATCATCATCTGTTCTGTGAATTGTATAAGGGAGCATTACGGTCAGGATACAAGAAATTGCAAGAATGCAGTCATTGTTACAGCAGAATAAAGATGCAATTTTATAACATGTCTTAAAATTACAAGAAGTCGTTTTAATGAGAAACAAAGATTCAGATTGATCTGATGTAACCTGCTCAGTCCATGTGGTTCTGACATTTGTCAGTAATCAAGAGGATGTACATTTCCACCTCAACTGACCAGGTAAGCATTAAGGTAAAAAATAAAAAATAGAGCAAAATGGAAACAGAGCAACTGATCTAAATACTTTCTATATAAAGAAAAGCAGAAAAGTTAATAGCAGGAGAAAAGTTGTTGGCAACATTAGCTCAGCCAATCTCTCCCTCCAGGAAGCCACCAAACAGAACTCCTGTCCAACTCCAACTATAATAAAGATTTTTTTAAAAAAAGAAAGAAAACAGAAAGTTAAAATAACAAATAATGCCAATTTAATAATTCAGATATAATGCATTCTGGAATCCATTATTGACATTTTACAAATTTCACAAATCAATTAGAAGGTTTCACAAATGTTTTATTTATTCTGCTGTTAGTGCAGAATAATCTAGTTAGGTTTGAAATGTCTGGGTGTTGGTTTTAAATTACAACACATTAAAAAAGCTTAAGATAGTGAAAAATCCTTTAGCTATTTTCCGAATTAGATGCTACATTCTGAAGCTAACTTCAGCTTCGACTGATAGCTTGGGCACAATATAGACAGATCTATATGTTATATATCTACATATGTTACGGCCAGTGGCCTTGTGTATGTTTTCTTTTCCTTTTTTTGTACCATCGGCAGCTTCTAATCAAGTTGACTCCACTTGGAAGTGGATGCAGCCCTGCCTTCCTGTGCCACTCCCTGAGGCCTACAGCGATTGGCTCATCAATTGCCAGATCCACCAATCCCTGAAGAGGCCTCCCCTTTAAAAACCAAGGACTTCCTGGGAGAAGGCGCGGCTGATTCTTTGTTTAGACAGCTTGCCACTTTGGGTGTTTGTTTGGTTGACTGCTGTCAACTGACTTTGTAAACTCTGATAGCTTTTGTTAGTTTTTCCCAGCTCTTGCTAGCTCGTCTTGTCCCTGTGAGGGATCTTTGAATCTCTGCTAGAGATTTGTAGTTTGTTTTTGTTTAACCTGTATGGAAAGTCCATTTTTGTTTGTTTAAGATATTTGGTTTACAACCCTGATTGTTTTGTGAATTTTCTTATTTAGTACATTTTTGTTGTAAGTCCCTACCTTTTGATTATTGTTAAGTTTTACCTTTTTATTTTTTGTCAAAACCCAAACAATAAACTCCTAAATTGTAAAACCTTACCACCTAGGTTTCTTTAATGTTACTTCCCTTTCCCCTGGCCGGGCCGGGTCGTAACAACATATATCTATCTATACAGCATAGATATGTAGATTTCACAATGCACAGATAATCAAAACACTTAACGTTTACATAGCACCTTTGTAAGCTTGTCCCTGTTAGCTACGTCAGACATATGAGGCATTATGGTGAATACAAACAATTTATTAACTTACCTTCAGTTATTGTGAAGTTTTGACACATCCAGCTTAAATCCTTTATTGTTGTTGGAGCTTTTCATGGTTTCTGAATAATTCTATAGGCATCATTAATAGTCCTGCAGCGACTGAGGAGCCACTGTTAACATACTGTTGCCTGTGAACCGGAACCATTCTATGTGGCAAAAAAATGCGGAAGTGCTAAAACGGAAGTCTGTGGCATATACCCCATTACCATCACTTCACCCGCTGGGGTCTGAACGCACTTCCTCCCGGTTCCCATCTGCAGAAAAATCTGTGCTAATTCATCAGTCAGTTGGATCTGTCTAATCCAGTGGTCCCCAAACTTTTTCCTGTGAGGGCCACATAACGTTTTCCTTCTCTGGTCGGGGGTTGGAGTCAGTTTGTAACTGAAAAAGTGAGATGATTGCTTGTATTGTATTGTAATGTATTGTTTTCCAGAAAGCACAATCAAATAACCCTCTCTGGGTTCTTCACAGAAAAAAATCCAGGAAGTATTATAGTCCGTATTTTCCTAACTGAGCCGCACCGGACTATAAACCACAACACCAAAGTTTTTTTTTAACCAGTAAACATACACATATAAACTGCAGATATCTCTGCCACTCCAGGTTTTTCACAATGATGCAGCAGAGGGGGGCGGACACCCAAAATTTGAGTCATAACAGGTCAATTGAATATCACATTTATTATGTTGAAAAAGAAAAAGTTGCTAAGATTAGATTTAACTGAACTGATTAGTTTCCGAACGGTAACTGTAACAGTAAAAGTGCTGATCCTTCGTGTCTGCTGCTAGCATGTGCTAAAAGAAAATGGCCGCCTTCTTCTTCTTTAGATTTCAACAGCAGCTTGCATCCATTATTGTTGCACTACTGCCATCTACTGAATCCTAATATCTATACCTCAAATTCTCATAATTCAAATTCTCCCAGTATTATTTTAAAAACAGTTAAATAGCATTTCCCCTCAATGCTATTTAACTGATCAACATTCTCAAATTTCAATTCCCTATTAAAACCTAATTCCGTTTTAATGGGCGCTTTCTTTTATTTCCAATTTTGACTTCCAATGATTCACTTTGTAATGGTCTCACTATGGTGTCTTGTACCAAAACCATCAGCCAAACTCATTTCACACGAGTCAGGATTAATTAGTTCTTCCTTTATTTCCATGTAGAATGGAGTGAAACTGTCAAAACACAAACAACTCAGGATGAGCTCAGAGCAGCTTACAGAAGTGTTTTACATTCAGTTACATACATTAGAAGTACAACTGATACAACAGCTACCTCTGAATGCTATGAGCGGCAATGCTATGTAACGACCTGAGAAATCTTAGCAGCCTGCTAGTTAGCAATGACGTAGCACATAATCAAATCGCCCGCAGGTATTTCCAAAACTAATTCAATAAACAAGTTACTTATTTTATCATATGTTAACATAAAGGCTCGTTTTGAAGTATAAGCTGCTACTTACAGGCATTGCTTGAAGAACTCGACCGGAATGCGGTGTTCATAACAAACACGTGTTCATCTGCTCTACCGCTAGCAAACAACCGTACTGATTATATAACATAAAAGTCAAGCAGTTCCCTAAAAGTCCAACAGATGGCAGCAATGCGCCATGCAAAACAAAACACCCTCAGTTTACAGGACACACTTCCTGCTAAAGAGCCCCCTGGTGGTTGAAGAAAAATCTACATATAAACCGGAAAATACAATATATGGAAAAAAAAATCTGAATGCTTCCTGGTATTGTTCAGGGGGCCGGACCAAATGTGGAGGCGGGCCGGAACCGGCCCGCGGGCCGTAGTTTGGGGACGACTGGCGTAAATCAACCCATAAAGCATCACACATGCATGGCTGACTTGCTGCAGGTTATGGAAAACTTCAACACCGTCCAGCACAACACCAAATCAGCAAAGTGTCCGTTAGTTCCTCTGCTCAGACAGTGTACATGTCCATGGTTTTCTCTGCAATGTCTCCCTCAGACTCTATAGATTCAATGTTGTGAAATAGAAAGAGAACAGATTGTGTAACCCTAACCATGACACCCGAAATCTAAGCAGCTCATCCTTAGGCCAACTGAGTTAATTTGAAGATATTTCTTTAAAGTCAGCATATATGCATTCATGAGATGGATGCATTTTCAAGGTAACACTGACCTTAAGACCTCCGATCACCTCCTTAAAGCCTGGAAAAAAAGAAAAAGTCATAAGGATGCATTTTGTGTTCCTGTTAACATGAGATTATACACAGCATCACAGCATGCAATCAAATTGTTCACTCTTCTATAAAAATGACAACAGTAACAAATTGACAATTAGACTTTATTGTAGCAGTCTTGTTCTCACTTGTTTATGGGTTGATCCACCACTGATGGTAAGGCTTTCTGCTTCTTTAACATGGAAGAATTTCTGCTCTTTTCCCAATGAAGCCACCGACCTGCCAGAAAAATGAAGTCAACAAAACACCACCTAATAAAAAGAAATGGACATATAACATACAGGACCAGGAAACCCCCATGTAACTTATTACAAAATGAATATGCTAAATCTTGTGGACAAGGTAAAACTATCCGGCTTGCTTATTTCACAAGTTCTGCAAGAGCCAACTCCTAAGGAAAAATTTCGGCTCTGAAAAGAGATGAAAGTACCAGTTCCATTTTTTTCTTCATGTTAGATTTCAGTTAGTCTTTGTAAGTTTTTTTTGTATCTTATTGTCATTTTATTTTTTTGTTTTTGGTAAGTTAGTTTTTTTTTGTTTGTTTTTGATTTTGTAATGGGGATGTCATTTTTTGCCATTTTCTTTCTCATGTTTTTTGTTGGTTGTCCTGATAAAAAAACAATAAAAAAGAATGTTGCAAAAAAGAAAAATACTTATGGCATTCCTGTTCAGATTAAGCAAATGATTTTAATGTTATTGCATTTTTTTCATAAGTTTTGCAGCTTGATATTTTCAAGGCATGGATAATGGTTTACTATGTGTTAGCGATTCAGCTACTGTCAGAAGTGAATAAAATGTTTCCTAATTGTGTGAAGCATGGTCAGATTTAAGTAAAATATTTTCCTAAAATACAAGGAGTTAGTTGAAACATTGTCCATCAGCTGACCAGTATGATTGACAGTATTTGCATCCTATTGCAAAGATTAAAATAGTGTCACCTAAATTGTGTAGAAACACAGAACTAAACTCTTAGAACATCTTACGGTTTTGGAAGAAATCACTGCACTTGAAGAAAACCTGCACAGGCAGAACGACACTATGGAAAAGCAGAAATGTTCCGATGCTGGGTAAGTGCAGTAGCTTAGAACATTATTGCTGCGAGGCATCACTACCAATGTTATAACACTTTGATCTATGAGACAGATTGTATTGGAATTTAAATTCTTTGTTTTGCTGCTATTGTGCTAGGTTTTTTTTCTTCTTAAGCGAATAATGATGCATGCAACTTTGCACCTTTTGTGGATTTGTATTGAAAGGAAAGGAGGACTTTGGCCTTGGTTAATAAAATCTTATTCTTTAACTTCCCATCACAGTAAAACGAAGCTACAATTACTGGGTGTAATTGATGCATTCGTGCCACCATAGACAATTTATCAGTGCTTTCTTCTCCTCTCTGTAAAAGGCCATGCTGTCGTTTGCACTATTTTCCTGCCCCTATTGATTGCTATTATGGTAAATCCAATGGGCACAATGGAATTCTGTCAGCAAATGCAGATTAATTATCTCAGGGTCAGCTACTATAGAATTGTCACAAAAACCTTGTTCTTCTCTTTATGTGTGGCACTAAACTGCAAATTGAATATATCAGACCAGGGGTCACCAACCTTTTTGAGACTGGGAGCTACTTCACGGGTACAGAGTAACATGAAGGGCTACTTGTTTGATCCAGACAAATTTTTTCTTTGCTCAGCCATTATAGCAATAATACATATACGCACACACACACACCCACATATATATATATATATATATATATATATATATATATATATATATATATATACATACTGTCAATCACCCACAAGTGACTGACAGTATGGATTAGGGTTTTCCTTTAAATAAAAGAAAAGTTATTGTATATTTTTATTAACTATTATTAATAGTTAACCCTCTTAACTATTAACAAAATTGTGCAGAGACTTCTGCTGGCTGACGAAAAAAAAAAAGTAAGACAGATTGGAAGGTACCCACAAAACTATCACTGCACCTGATAGTTTCCAATGCGCATCATGTGCGCGCCTCACAACACCAGCACAAACTTAAACCTTTTTTTTTTACACAAAAATAATTTGTATGTTTTTTACACAAAAAAACATACAAATTATTTAGCATAATTTGTATGCTAAATACAAATTAAGACATGGAAGCGAAGCCTACCCGTATAATCAGAGCCGTGCAGAGACCACTAAAGGGGCAGGTGCTCAAAAAAAGGGCCATCTAACCGCATTTTAGGACAGAATATTAAAGCCTCTCAGCTTTCAGAGTTTAATAAACAATGATAAATTACAAAATTGTGAGACATACAATCAAAGCTAAGGGAAATATCTATATACTGCATACAACTATGCATATGTAAGATAATTTATTAGTAATTTCTTTCTGCAGGTCTATTTTGTTATAGGAAAGTTTTGCAATATTCAAACCCGCAATTTAGCAAGATATGTAAATCAGAGCTGGACCACCAGACATATTTTGTCTTTACAGAATTACACTATTAAAAATTTAACAAGGGCACAATGCAACCTTTTAATGACTATAATCTATAAAAACGAGCTTCCTGTTTGCTACACTTGCAGTGGAGATGAAGATGGTCCATTCAGGAAAGCAGAGCTGCATCAAACTTTATCGTGGAACTGCAGAAAAAAAGAAAAAAACAAAAGCAAAAATTGAATTGTTAATGCATGTCACCATGAGAAAAGCCTACTGAGTTTTGCTTAAAAAAAACTTTTTTGTCTAATGAAGCAGAATATTAGTTTTTTTTTTGCAAAACAAACTTATTTGTGCATGTCATAAATCTTTTCTTGATATTCTACGTTTTCGTTTGACTCAAAGTTTTGCTTGTGATTCTCACATGAAGTCGTGAGCAGGGCCTAAAATCACAACAAAAGATTTCTGATGTGTGCAAATAAAAGTTTGTTTGGCAAAAAACTTTTTATGTTATTTGCCATAAAAAGGCAAATAACATAAAACGGGCAAAAGGTCAAAGGTAACAAAAATGAGTTATTTAATTAAAAAAAGTTTTTTAAACAAAACGTTTTGTTTAAAAAAAATAAATCCTTACAATTAACTGAGGTGCGTTTTTTTTTTTTTTTCATTGAATAATTGGGGAAAAAATATAACTGCATAATCTGCGAAACAGACCCTAAACTTACTTAAAGTCTGGATTGAGTATTATCCCCTTCATTAATGTCACTTTTACATTATGTCCATCTTTGTAATTCAGGGTGAATTATTTTTAATTCTAAATGAATATCCTTGTTGGACTTTTATTTAAGTGTTATTCTCGTTCAAGATATATTTACCTAAGGCTAGAATATATGCAATGTACATTATGCAGCAAAGGAAATTAGAAGATCGGACATATATCCATTATGGAGATGATCGGTTTTGGACGGGCGATGTGCCATTATTGCATAATAAATACTAAAGAATGACTGATATCATTAACAATACAGGGAAGAAGCTTTTCAGTTATCTAGCTTTGCTAGCAAAGTCGTTCAGCTAGCTAATAGCACAACAACAACAGCCTAATTTCTGTATGATAAAAATACTGAATCGATAGATAAGAACAGTTTCTCCTCACCTGGCTGTCTCCTCCCCTCAGTAGTTCTTCAGAGAAAGGCAGACGCAGAGGCCTGTCAGTGTCTGTTGTATTTCATTACCTCTCTCCTTAAATCGCGACTCCGAGCTGAAGCAGAAACGTTTTCCGTTATCTGACAAGTCGCAAGTCTACTCCACTTTATTCACCAAAAACTTTTTTTTTTTTTTTATTCATCAAAAATTGTTCTGTAATCTGGAACGTTCGCTACGTTGAGCTCCAGTTAGCCGCCTTATCTCACTGCGCGAGAGGCAGTTGTGTCATGCGTCACGGGCAAAAGGTCAAAGGTAACAAGATGACCGGTTTATTATGTCATACAAAAAAGAAACAAAAAAGCAAAGAATTTTCACACATGTTTTTATGTGTCTGAAGAGGGCTTAGGAAATAATAATAAAAAATAAATAAATAAAAATTGCCCAAAAGGGCACTTGGGAGCAAGGAGCAAAAGGGGCAGGTGCTCAAGCACCCCTATACTCCCCCTCTGAGTCTGTGGCGTCTGTGGTCCCTTCGACCCTCACAGACTCAGATGTGCGCTACGTACAAGATGTTTTGACACATAAGATCTTTTTTTTTCTCCACAATTTTGTTAATTGTAAAGAGGGTTTGATGATTAAAATTTAAGAAATTATTATTTTCTTTTTTACTTTAAGGAAAATCCTAACGTAGGCAGAGTGGGTGCAGCAGGACTGCGGGCGCTGCTGCCTTCCGATAATATCCTGTAGGTGTCTGCGCATATTCTGAACTTTAACCACAAAAAAGAGTTTTATTCATAAAAAATGTATCTAAATTTTTTTTTTTTATAATTTACTTTTTTTTCTATTCTGAATATAAACAATTGTTATTACTTCAATATAAAAACATTAAATTCAATAATTTCTTAGGCAGGGCTGCTATTTTTAGAACTTGCTCTGCGGGCGACTGACAATGTTCCCGCGGGCACCGCGTTGGTGACCCCCATCTTTATTTGATAAACAGACTTTTGTACCTGTAAAGTTTCAGATTCTTTAATTTTTTGCACTCTAATTTGAAAATTCTGTGTTATACATTTCCAACAGCCCCAATAACACAAAGTTTCTCATTTAAAAATTTTTGTGCATCAAATATGAAAAGTAGACAATGTCAAAACACAACACTGATAAAATGCTAAAAACTTTTAAAAGCTATATCCTCTTCATTTAACACAACTGTCAGACATTTGACTGGCTTAAGATAAATTGGCCTTATAAGAAGATGCGTTAGCCTATTGATGGAAGGAACCAAGGTAATAGAATTGATCCTGGATATTGTGTTTGCTTTCTGCAGGGACTCCAGTGAATCGAATTCCTATCATGGCAAAGCAGGTGCTGGATCTCTACATGCTCTACAAGCTCGTCACAGAAAAAGGCGGCTTAGTGGAAGTCATCAATAAAAAGATATGGCGTCAGATTACCAAAGGCCTCCATCTCCCAACCTCTATTACTAGTGCAGCATTTACTCTCCGAACACAGTAAGTATGACTGTTAAAAAAAGGAGTTTTAGATAAGCTTCAACAAGAATATTCTTAAGACTAGGTGTGTTATTTATATGGAAGAGATCCTTTTGATTTACAGTCTCTGTAAAAAGAAAGAACATTCCTTTCAAATACTACAGTTTTACATAATGCTGTATTTTGTGTTGTAATATAACCGCTAATGACAACTGGAATCTGTGATGTTTGTGTTTAAATCCAAATTAATTTAGAATCAGGAGAGATCATTGCATTTCTATTTAACAGCATCTGTAGAAAGTATTCACCCCCTTGGATCTTTTACTCTTTTATTGCTTAAACAAAAAGCAATCATTATAAACAAACTTTTTCATTTTTAACAAAAGAAACAACTAAAATTCCATCAATGCCAAAGTGAAAACAAATTTCTACACAGTACAGACCATTAAATAAAGATATGTAAATAAGTGATTGGAAAAATGTTAACTCCCTTCAAGTCAATATTTAGTAGATGCACTTTTGGCTGCAGTCACAACAGTGTTTCTGGCTAGGTCTCAATCAGACTTGCACATCTAGATGGTGCAATTTTACCTTATCTTTGTAAAACTGTTCCAGCTCTTTCAGGTTGCGGGGTGAACTTTTCAAGTTCAGTCACAAATTCTATTTCAATAAACGACACACTTGGACTGATTACCTGGTTCGTTTGTGAGCATAAGTCACAACATCAAATAGGACAAATATATTTCATTAAGTTTGAACAAATTCTACCACGATAAATAATTATCCATCCATCCATCCGTCCATTTTCTTTCACCCTTGTCCCTCAGTGGGGTCGGGAGGTGCTGGTGCCTATCTCCAGCTAGCGTGCCGGGTGAGAGGCGGGGTCACCTGGACAGGTCACCAGCCTGTCGCAGGGCAACCCAGAGACACACAGGACACACAACCATGCACACACACTCACACCTAGGGGCAATTAACCTGACAGTCATGTTTTTGGACTGTGGGAGGAAACCGGAGTACCCGGAGAAAGCCCACCATGCACAGGGAGACCATGGAGACTCCATGCAGAAAGACCGGGGCCGGGAATCGAACCCAGAACCTTCTTGCTGCAAGGCAACAGCTCTACCAACCGCGCCACTGTGCAGCCCCGATAAATAATTATGTGAAATTAAATTAATTATATCCCGACTTCAGAAGATTTACCTTTACCTTTACTGGGCTCTTTGGTTCCTCCTATCAGTCTGTAGTTTCTCATACTGAGATCATCAAATCAAATTTCAGATCCACCATGACTGACTGATACCTGCTGGTGTCAGGTTTGCAACCAGCTTCTGACTGAGAAACCAGTGAGCTGCTCCCAGTGTCAGAATCTCACTGAGGAAGAAACTGCATTAGGTTTTCTGTCACTTTATTATTTCTGCTATAACTGATGTATATTCACATATAAAATAAGTCAATAGAGTTTAATTTGCTAATTTTATGTCTTTGTGTCATGAGGTAGATCTCAGGCGGCTGGTGAGAGAAAAAGTAGATCTTGGTCTCAAAAAGTTTGGGCACCCCTGGTCTAGAAGCTATTTCTGTGTAGGTTTAGCTGGATGCTTTGGGTCATTGTCATGCCACACTGCAAAAACTGAAATCTTAGTAAGATTAAATATCTTAAATTAAGGAGATTTTTCTTGTTTTCTTTCTGTCAAGATAATTTTTCTCACCAAGAGGGATTTATGTAAGAATATTTTTCTTATTTTAAGTGTTTTTGTACTTAATTATCTCAGTAAGATATAAAAGCTTAATGTTAAGAAAATATTACTTATTATGAGTAAATATGTGCTAGAATCTAGAATATCAATATTTACCAATCAAACTTCAAGTCTAGAACTTATTTTATATAAGTAAAAATTTCTTATTTCAAGCACAGAAAGCGAAATCACATACTTAATTAAATGTATTCAGATAATTAAAACAGACTATGTCCAAATGGAATCCTTTGTGTTATTGTCAATGAAAAATAAAAAAAAACCCATGAACTTATATTCTTGTATAAATTGGCAGAGTGTACAGGAAATTATAATTTAATATTTAAACGATTGACATTTAACACAACAATTTCAGAAACAATATCAGTTTATATATCAAGATAATTCTTGGCATGTTTCCATCTGCTAAGGACCTTCTTAATTTGATCTTCTTGATGCAACCTCTTACTGACATGTCATGAAATTTCTATTGATGTGTGATTTGAAATGGCAGGTATTCCACACAATGAGATTAGAATCAACAATATTGATTAGCTCAATGTCATGATAAATATTTTAACTTTTGGTTTATATTTCAAATTCTTACTTTATAAGTTACTAATATTAGTTTGAACAATATTTTATTCATCATGTTTGTAACCCCTTTTATGACATCATACAATCCAAATGGGAAAGCGCCCAAAATGTCAGTGAGATAGTATTAATGTTCGATACAACAGATTTTCTTTCCGATCCAATACCGAGTAAAATTTAAGGTGGTATTGGCAATACAGATCCCATACTTTGTGCAAAAGACAATTAATTTGTTTCTTAATTAAATAAAAAATAAATGTAATCCATATCTTGGCTTCATAAAAAGAACACAATGTACTCTGATGCACTCATTTTAAACTCAGAAGTACATTGAGAACAATCTCGTTTACTATAAGCTATTTTAATTCAGCAGAAATATACAAAACATATGAAAATGGAGTTGCAAACTAAAAAAAAGAAAATTAGTTAAGTAATAACCCTACTAAACACATCCTTGTTTAATTATTAAAACTACTATAAAATGACAGCTGAAATAGCTCCATGTCACTTTTTTTATAATCTGTCAACATGTTCATTTCTGAGTGAGTGAGCGTCAGCAGCACGCTGCGCATGGGCATTACGTCCTTACACATTACATACTCACCAGGCGGAAGAAAAAGTAGTTCCCATTAACAACGTTTCATTTCGGCAAGATCTCAATAATTTAGTTACTTTCTAACTTGCTCTTGTTAATCTACATTATCTCAAATTACTAAAGTGTTGAAAGTATTGATCCTTGGATCTGACAATAGATTTTAAAGAATTAAGTTCTGGTATCGGAAGAATCGATATTTCAGTATCAATCCGCACATCACTAACGGCAACGCCAGAGATCATTTAACTGCCCTGATTAACGGTTAATTCAGTTGTAACAGCCTAACTAAGCTTTTATCTACTGTACTTTTATAAGATTTTCTTTTGGCAAATTCTCTAATCTCGGTTGGACATGAATGAAGATGGAGGACTTTTTTACGTGTATAGACCCTACAGCTGCTGTACTGAGAGGTAAGTTTAAAGTTGTCTGTCTTTCTAAGATAAGCTAACTGAAGCTAGTTAGCATGTCGTGATATGCCAATTTTCATCCGCGGTTAAAGAGCTGCTCTTGTGAATATGAGCTTTGAACAGTTATTAACCACAATGGCTGTGGCTTAAAAATATCGACACGAGTCTTGGTAGCTTCCGTTTTTTAACATAGCTAAGGTGGCTTCTCATTCGTAGCTTATGATTCGGGAAATGGTTAAAGAGCAATTCCGCCTAGTATTTCACTAACTGAGGGTGTTTGATGTGCTGTAATTTAAAAACTTAAATGCAATGAGTCTACAAGGTTACATATTCCACACTGTTACCAGGATATTTTAAACACTATTTTTGATTTGTGAATTTAAGTAGTCCTAGTTTGATTTAATTAAAATAACTTTCTTGCCATCTTGAATTCATGTAATATTGTAATTGAGCACATGAACTAAAATAAGACTTGTTTTATTTTTCAAGTAAACCAAACTGTTGCCATGGTGAAGCCTATGCCAGACACATCTCCTATCACGTATTGCACCATCTACAAGAAACTTTGGGAATTGCAAGTGACGGCATCCTTCACATTGTCGAGGTAAGAAATTTATGATACTGATTCATCATTACACTGATTAGTCCCTAAAACGTGGTTTGTTTTGTGACTGTTTTTCTGTCTGTGCTCCAATTAGCAGATGACCCAACAACTTCAAACAAGACCACTTTTCAGCTCTGTGGTGATCGTGAAACCAACTTTCTACTGGCCATTGGAACCATGCCTGCCCTGATCTTCTGAAAGGAGGACATCACAGCTACTACACCTTTCAGCATCCGTGTGTGGGACCACTCCTCTCTGTGCTGCTGACAGACGTCTTGAGAACGCTGTCCGTAACTGAGGCAAGACTTCCGCATATAAAAGGCTATGGCTTATTGGAAGAAGTTCATTGCGGGGGAAGCTCCTATTGTTGACATCTAATCCCAAGATTTTTTTTTGCTTTGGACAATTTGGTTTGCTTGACTCTTAGTGCGGCAGATGTGTCAGATCGTCATTGTTCTGTCATTTTACAGGATTGTTTCAGAATCAGATGCCCATCCAGACTTTAAATTCTGACCAGTAGTCATGTTTTATTGTGTTTATGTGAAACTTAAACGTAATAAAGATGTTAAAAGTAATTGAACTCATGTCTTCATTTCAGCAAGCCAATAACATCTCTTGTTCCAGTATTCACAGGATCAATTTTTGGATTTTTGTCTTAGCATAAGAACCTTGAGTAAAGCTGTGACAAAATATATATTTTAATCCTATGCAACAATAAAAATAAACTAGATTTAGGTATATCACTGCAAAAAGTCCCCTTTCAAAAACAAGAAAAAAAGTACAAAATAGGGTATAATTTTCTTAAAATAAGAAAAATTATCTGCCAACAGAACAAGAAAATTTATCTTGTCAAGATTTTCTAAAACAAGAAAAAATATCTTACCAAGATAAACCTACAAATATCTTAAAATTAGTGTATTTGTACTTAAAACAAGCCAATTTTACTAATACAAATAGAATATATGAGATTTATTTTCTTAATACATAGAACATTTTTCTTAAAATAAGAAAATTTTACGCTATTTTAAGAAATTCAGTGTCAAGTAACATTTTCTTTACTTGAGATAATTTTTCTTAAAATAAGATAATATATCTTACTCGTATAAGTAAAATTGGCTTGTTTTAAGTAAAAATACACTAATTTTAAGATATTGTAGGTTTATCTTGGTAAGATATTTTTTCTTGTTTTAGAAAATCTTGACAAGATAAATTTTCTTGTTCTGTTGGCAGATAATTTTTCTTATTTTAAGAAAATTATACCCTATTTTTGTACTTTTTTTTCTTGTTTTTGAAAGGGGACTTTTTGCAGTGCAGAAAATAATTCTCTGAAAACTTAGTTCTCTTGCAGATAGAAACAAATTGTCCTCCAGAATTTTCCTAAGTTTTGCTGCATTCATTTTACCTTCTACCTTTACAAGCCTTCCAGACCCTTCTGCCAAGAAGCATCCCTATAGCATGATGCTGCCACCACCACTTCTCACTGAGATGATGTGTTTGCGGTGATGGGAGGCTTTTGATGTTCTCCAAATGTATTGTCTTGTCTGATGGCCAAAAAGCTAAATGTTGGTCTAATTAGACCAAAGAACTTTCTTCCACTTAACCACATGCCTTTTGGCAAACTACAGTAGAGTTTGCTAAAAGGCATGTTTCAGTAGTTGCCACTCTCACATAAAGCTTTGACTGATGAAGAACCTGGTTGACAGTTGCATGTAAAGTATCTCCCATTTTGGCTGCTAAAGCTTGTTAATTCTCTCAGCATAGTTATGGGTATATTTGTAGCCAGGGGTGAAAGTAGTTTTACATTTTTGGGGGTACTATGACAAAAATTTTCTGTGATGATGAATTTTTTTACGAAGTGATAAAAGCTGGTAGCTCTTGAATCGCTACAAAATAAAGCTGTATTTCCTTCAGCCGACTGGCTGCAATGTTGACACCTTGAGATGCCATGAAACCTAAATTATGAATATCATGGCATGGAGAGTATCCTAGTTTTCCATGTCTGGCATATAACCATTCATTTTAGCTTTTAAACTGGTTCTATTGATCCTGTGTCCAGACAGAGGGATAATCAGTAGCCCAGCATCATGACCTGTTTGTTCTGAAGATCCTGCAGCTTCCACTTCCCTTCCTAACATGGCGCCTCCTCACCCTGACTCTCAGACTGATAGGAGGAACCACAGAGCTCTGTTAGGTTAAAAGCTCATATTCTGAAGTTGGGATATTTTTCCTCCAACAGGTTCCAGAGGAATCACCTCAAACCAGATGTTGGACTGGATTTTATTTCACTGTCATTTGTGAATGTTAGCTTCTCATTTTCAATAGTGGAGCTATAAAGGTTGAAAAATGTTATTTTGGAGAATCATCAACATCAATATTTCCACTAAATAAGATGCAAAAAATAGTTTGATAGAGGAAAAGCCCCTCAGACACTGAGCTTAAAGCAAGATTCCAGAGAGCAATAAAACTTTATTTTAAATTAGACAATTAATTTAATTTCAGATATTTATCGCGGTAGAAGCCATTTGTTTGCTAAATACTTCATGAAACATATTTACCGTGTTTGATGTTTGTTGTGAATGACTTACTCAAAGAACGTTCAGAAACTACAGCGGCTGTGATGAGCCACAACAAAGGTAAAACAACCCGAACAGATGATCAACTCAAAGTGAAGCAAAGATTGTAGCTCGAGATCTGTTTTTATCTTCTCCTCATTCTACATTTTCTCTAAGAGGTGTTGGTCTGCCTTAATCAATTTTTATTTATGTGTGACTGTCTAATACATCAAATATATCTATAACTGTAACTGAATTTCAGGGAATGTCCACTACCTTAGAAATTTTTTTCACTTTACATTGACTTGGAATGGGTGGTGGTGTGTGACAGTGTTGTAGTACTCGAGATCGGTCTTGGTCTAGAGACCATTTTTTGATGGTCTCGGTCTCGGGCGCTGAGGACTCGGCATTTTATTTCAAGACCGGTCGAGACCGCAAATGTGAAAATATCACTAAACATGCAGCATACTGTCCAGTTTATTTGTTAACATCTTTGTTTTCAGTGGATGCAAAACGAGCCGATAAAAATCCAACCAATAACGTGTTTCTGTTACTCCCCACCTTTCACTCGCACGCGGCGCTCCAAGACACGTGCAGTGGTTTTCTCTGAGCAGCAGAAGTTTTGTCTAATAGTCAGTAATAGAATTGCGCTGCATAAATCATAAGAAATCCGATGGCCACAGCTAACTCAGCAGCGCTTCGCTTTCACAGACGGTGGGGACTACGTCTAGCGTTTTTCTTCACTTAGAAAAGTATCTCAAAGAAAGGTAAGCTCCGTTGACATGATGTTAGCAAAGCTAGCTGTACAGAGACACATAAGCATTTGTGATGAAAAAAAGTTGTCACTCACTTCTCTGAATTATTGTGCGGAGGTGTTGACTGACTTGTCACACATAAGAGACAACGCTGTGTCCAAAAGTCTGCAATGTAGTGATGAGACATTCAGGAGCAGAACGATTCTTCTGCACGGGTCTTTACTTATTGGATAGGACTGGAGTGTCACTGAGAGCCTATCAGATTACCATACGCTGTCAGAATAGCATACATCAGAGGTTCCCAAACTGTGGGGCGCGCCCCCTTAGAGGGGGCGCCGTGCCATTGCAGGGGGGGTGGGGGGGGGCACGGGAAGCCGTTTGAATGAAAAAGAGAAACAAACAATAAAAAAAAAAAACATGAACCCTGTATGCGCTGGGTTTTTACTTTAGAATGGCCAACTCTGTTATTTCTCTGTCAATTTGATACAGTAGGGGTTTCCACACTAACCATATCTGTGTCCTCTGACACTTTTATCAGCAGTTAAAACTGTTTAATCCGTTAACATGTGGTAATCTGTTTTTCCGTGCCGCCTTTAAACGCAACATGAGCGCTACGACGCTGGGTTTCCACCTGTACGGCAGTGAAGGAGACCTGCTGCTGGGCGGAGCTGCACAGGTGTGTTAGAATCATGGCAGCAAACCAGCAAAACGCAAATAACTTTTCACAGTTTTCCCCCCAAACTAACAAACTGTTTAGTGAAGCTGCTTGATGCAGGTAAAGTTAGCTAAAAGATGACTAGCTAGAAATAGTTTGGAAACCACTGATATAAGGGAAATGACGTGAAAGAAGCACAAAGTTTCCAACCTAATAATAAAGAAACATTGATCTAAAAACATTTGTACTTTCAGTTCTACTCTGTTGTGGAAATTAACGCAAATATTCTATGAAAACATAAAAAACTGCATTTAAATTGTATCTTTGTTTAAAAACATTAATAGGTTCTTGATCAATTTAGCCAGCATTATTAAGGAGTAAGGAGATCAAGGTTTCAAGAGAAATGGAAAAAAAGAAAAGAGAATCCCAAAGCCCTGCAGGAAAAACTGTTTGGTTTGATGAAACCAAATATGACGATCCCCCCCCCCAGGGGAGGAGTGGGGGGGGAGTAGAAAATGTTTTGAAACCACTGGGGAAGCGCAGGACAAAAGGTTTGGGAACTACTGGCGTACAAGTATCTACTTCTTGCTTGTTGCTCCTTGGTCAGTGTTCATAGTTGAGCATCAGGGCTTTGCCTCAATTGCTATGTTTAATGGTGCAGACGGTGGTTTCTGACATGAGCAACATGGGTAAACACCCAGGGCGTTATTTTTTTAGGGATGGCACGAGACCACCGCAAACAAAACTCTTTGTTCTGCTTTGCACAGAGATGGAAGCAATGCAGAACAAAGAGTTTGTTAAATTTAATATTTGTTAAATGTATTAGGTATTTAATATCTATATGTTTTTATGGGAACATGGATCTTTCAGATCAATTTGAGAAGTAATTTTAATGATATTTTACATTTTATTGTGTCATGTAGTGCGGGACGCTGGTCTTGGTCTCGACTCTGTCTCGACTTCCCTTGGTCTTGGTCTTGACTTGGTCTCGGACCCTAAAAGTCTTGGTCTTGTCTTGGTCTCGGGTTAGGTGGTCTTGAACACAACACTGGTGTGTGATTCTGTGCTTACCACTGGTTTTTTTCACAATAGAGCTGACTTTTGTTTGGACAGCTCTATTATTTTTACGTTTACATCTTTTTGTGAAAAACGCCAATATGTGCATTGTTTACAACACGAATCAACTCCTAGCTCTTGGTAGCACCTGTTAAGTTAGAGACGTGGGAGACATGTGAGCATCAGGCATTGCAACCAGGGTAGAAAGTGCAGACCTGTCATCTTGTTCATCATTGTGGGGAAACTTGAGATGTCTTCCAAACAAAGTGGATGAGCCAGTGGTTTTATTGCGCCATCAAAGGAGCTACCTGGGTCGGACTCTCCGGTCCAGTGCTCAACTGGTTTGAATCTTACATAAAGAACAGAGATTTCTTTGTTTCAATCGGACACTTCTCATCAGAGAGGTCAAAGGTCACATGTGGGGTACCCCAAGGTTCAATCCTAGGACCCCTTCTTTTCAATATTTATATTCTCCCACTGGCAAAGATTATAACAGGAAATAGAATGTAGAGCGCGATGTAGAGAAACTCATCCATGTGTTTATCTTTAGCCGCATTGATTACTGCAACAGCGTCTTCACAGGTCTGACTAATAAATCAATCAAACAGCTGCAGCTGATCCAGAAGCTGCTGCTGCTGTTCTGACTAAAACCAGGAAGATAGAGACATAACACCAGTTTTAAAGTCCCTACACTGACACCCTGTAGCTCAGAGAATAGACTTTAAAATACTGATGTTAGTTTATAAATCACTGAACGGTTTAGCACCACAATACATTAAAGATCTGTTATTGCTGTACCAACCGTCTAGACCCCTCAGATCTTCTGGTTCTGGTTCTGCTCTGCATCTCCAGAACCAGAACCAAACGACGAGAAGCAGCATTCAGTTTCTATGCACCACAGATTTGGAACAAACTTCCAGAAAACTGTAAAACAGCTGAAACACTGAGTGCCTTTAAATCTCAACTTAAAACCCACCTGTTTAGAGTTGCTTATGGCTAAATTAGGTTTAGAGTATGGGTTTTGATGTCTTCCATGTTTTTATGTCTTTAATGTTTTTAATTTCTTTTTATTTCTTTTCGACGTTTTAATGATGTAATGTTTTTTGTTTTTCTATTTTTATTTTATTTATTTTTTTTAATCTCTCTCTTTCTCAATGATTATTTCTGTTTTTATTTTAATTATGTAAAGCACTTTGAAATGCCTTGCTGCTGAAATGTGCTATACAAATAAAATTTGATTGATTGATTGATTGATTGGAAACCAGTCAGGAGGCCTTCCAATGGAGTTTTGACATGTTATTGTGATAATTGTCTGTGTTCTCTGCTCTGTACTCCTCATTGGAGGACATCTACACCACAGATTTGTATGAAAAACACTGTACATCAGGAAGATACGGTAATCAACAGTGAAATAATGGTTCTTCTGAAGCAGAAGAGAGCCTTTAGATCAGGAAACAGGGAGGAGCTGAGAGCTGTGCAGAAGGAAAATTTGGGATGGAAAAAACATATAGAAGACGACAGATAATCAGCCGCATTAAAGCAACATCAATGTCAGGATCTTTGATTGTTTCATTGGGGTTTGGGGTTTGTTAATTTCTGTGATCCTTAGTTCCTTTTCTTTTATTAGATCAACCTTGTTTGTGTTTTCCTTTAGCTTAGTCCTTACATAGTAATTCTAGTTTATTACATTTATTTATTGTGTCTAATTATTTTTAATTACTCTGGTTTAATTTTCTTATTTCCCTGCGTACCTCACCCCCTGTGTCACTTTATCTCTCTCTTTCTCCCCTCAGTCTGCACTTCTGGTCTCTCTCCTCACACCTACAATCTGTTAACTCATCAGCTCAGGCTTTTTGTTCAGCATTCAACCTCCTATTAAGCACCCTATTCCCAGTCACTCCTTGTTGGTTTCTCTCATCTTCTATTATCTTCCCATCCATTCCCCATCGTCTTTTTGGATTCCTGTTTTGCTCAGTTCTGGCCCCCTGTGTTCCCTGTGTTCTCTATGGTTTTGGTAAAACCATGTAAGTTTTTGTTCTTTAGTTGTTCATTAAATTGCACAAAATCTACTCTGTGCCTCTGCCTGGTGCATTGGGGTCCACCAACAAACTATATACAATATAACAATCGGTTATGTTTGGAAGAACGCTAAAAGCATCTCAGTCATACCAAACCCTCAGGTTATAGGAGACTTGGGGTAGATTAATGATCTGAATTAGTTCTTTAGCAGTGATGGCAGAGTTACTTTGAAAAAGTAACTTTAATTGGATTACTGATTACTCCTTGAAAAAGTAACTTAGATTACTGACTACTTGATTTGGAAAGTAACCAAGTTACATTAAAAGTAACTTTTTTAGTTACTTTCAGCAGCTGCTAACAACAACTCTCTGCCACCTGTGAAAATTACATTGATCTTTGCTGATAATTAGTTATTTTATAATGGTAACATCAACAATGTGTCTCCACTTATGGATGAACTGAAGGGGAGATTGTTTAATAGTTACAACAGTACAAAAAATCTTTAGTAATTTGTGTGTTCCAGTCTTGTCTGGAGTATTGTCTATATACAGGATTTTACCCCCCCCCCCCCCCCCCCTTCCTGCCCCAGCCTCCAGGTTCTGTGTTACGGCTTTGCGTTTGGTGTCAGAGCGCAGAGCTCCTGCTGCGGCTCCACAACTCAGATGTCCCGCTACACAGATTTGTGACACTTATCTTAATATTAATAATTATAATGGAGTTTAGTTGCAGAACTTTACGGACACATTCATTCGTGGCTGTTTTCACATTTATTGTGCTGTTCATAATAGTCTTTATGTTTGTAGTTTTCTGGAGCGCAATGCGAAGCTCGACCTCATTGACAGGTAATATATTAACATTAACAAAGACACAGCAGGACGGATCGTCCGGGAAATGATGGACAAGGAGAGTCTGACTAAAACTAACTGGATGTCAGACGAATTCTGGGGTTTATGTCTGCTTATTTCCAAGCCCAAAAATTGCAACCAGCGACTCATTAAATCGCTGATTTTAAAAGTGATTTTAGAAAAAACAAGCGGAAAGCTGCTTATAATAATCGGACTTGGAAACAGAAACTCAAAAAAAGTTCCTGTTTTTCCAGCAACAAAATGAGCATCTCCCTCCTCCCCATTGTTTATGTTTCTGTCGCTGATAGGGTTGCCTTTCAGAAATAAGGGACGCTCCCCACAGTGCGGGGGACTCTCATGAGGATAGACATTATTTTATGGCAGTGTTTTTTGTTTTTAAAAAGTGGTCTGTAGAGCAGTCATTCATACATAATTGGTTAGAGCAGTGGTCCCTAACCCCTGGTGGACCAATTGGTATCGGGCCACGCAAGAAATAATGAAATATTTCCGTTTTATGTATTATTTGAGTCTGGAGAATCTTTTATTTTGAAAATCCTTTAACCAGATTCTCTCGGTTACTTGCGTGCCAACATTGAGCCCACAAGCAGCAAAATGAGTAAGAAACAGATCAGATATCTTTGGAAAGTTTCTTTGCAAAGGGGAAAAGGCCCAGAGAAAAGACAGGAGAATGGATTTATCCCGGACCGGTAGGTGAATCCCACGTTACAAGCCCGCTCTGCGTAACATGCGGCGACCGGCTGCTAATGAGGGAATGAAGCTTCAAGCTGCTTCGCCACGTAGAGACCAAGCAGGCTGTGGACATAAGCAACACTTCGGGTGTTATTGTCTCGCATCACTCCAAGATGGAACCGTCTCGTTGCAGAGAAACAAGCTCAGGGCTCCGTTAGTCATTATCGTGAGTTAAAATTTTCACGAAAGTAAAATGTTCGTTTTTGTGGCACATCTGTATCTTATTTTGAAGGGATATGTAAACGTTACCATAGCAACCAGAGTCAGAGCGTTTGGGCTCTGTGACCACAGAGTTGATAAAGAATACAGGTTCGATCGGTTCTTGTCTCCAGCCACATGGCAGGAGCAACACGAACCGATTCCAGTCACAAACATCCCGATTCCAGAAGAAAATCCACAAAACTCCCAACATAGCATACGGGAATTTAGAATAACCAAACACGGATGACGATGTAGAAACAATAGTGATAGTTTGTGGACTCATTTTAAGAGATAAAAGTTGTAAGAAAAAGAAAAGGCGGTGGATAAAAGACGACGGGAGCAGCCGCTCTATTTGCTGCACTATGATTTGGAGGTGACTGTGTCCCCTGTGAGACGGAGCTTCAACTCTCATCTCTGGCAGAACTTCGAACACGTTCCGGGGGAGGTGGGGGACATTGAGTCTGAGTGGACCATGTTCCGTACCTCCATTGCCGAGGCGGCCTATCGGAGCTGCAGAGGCAAGACTGTTGGTGCCTGTCGCGGCGGCAACCCTCGAACCCGTTGGTGGACACCTTCAGTGAGGGATGCTGTCAAGCTGAAGAAGGAGTCCTACCGGGCCTTTTTGGCCTGTGGGACTCCAGAAGCAGCTGATAGGTACCGGCGGGCGAAACGGCATGCGGCTCGGGTTGTCGCTGAGGCAAAAACTTGGGCGTGGGAGGAGTTTGGAGAGGCCATGGAGACAGACTTCCGTACGGCTTCGAGGCAATTCTGGTCCACCATCCGGAGGCTCAGGAGGGGGAAGCAGTGCAGCACCAACACTGTTTATAGTGGGGATGGTGCGCTGCTGACCTCAACTCGGGACATTGTGGGCCGGTGGGCGGAATACTTTGAAGACCTCCTCAATCCCACCAACATGCCTTCTGTTGAGGAAGCTGAGCCTGGGGACTCTGGGTTGGGCTCTCTAATCTCTGGGGACAAGGTCGCCGAGGTGGTCAAAAAGCTCCTCGGTGGCAGGGCCCCTGGGGTGGATGAGATCCGCCCGGAGTTCCTTAAGGCTCTGGATGTTTCAGGGTTGTGTTGGCTTACACGACTCTGCAATATCGCATGGACATCGGGGGCAGTTCCCCTGGATTGGCAGACTGGGGTGGTGGTCCCCCTGTTTAAAAAGGGGGACCGGAGGGTGTGCTCCAATTACAGGGGGATCACACTCTTAAGCCTCCCTGGTAAGGTCTATTCAGGGGTCCTGGAGAGGAGGGTCCGTCGGATAGTCGAACCTCGGATTCAGGAAGAGCAGTGTGGTTTTCGTCCTGGTCGTGGAACACTGGACCAGCTCTACTCCCTCAGCAGGGTCCTGGAGGATGCATGGGAGTTCGCCCAACCAGTCTACATGTGTTTTGTGGACTTGGAGAAGGCGTTCGACCGTGTCCCTCGGGGGGCCTTGTGGGGGGTACTCCGGGAGTATGGGGTACCGGGCCCTTTGATACGGGTTGTCAGGTCCATGTATGACCGGTGTCAGAGTCTGGTCCGCATTGCCGGCATTAAGTCGGGCTCGTTTCCGGTGAGAGTTGGACTCCGCCAAGGCTGCCCTTTGTCACCGATTCTGTTCATTACTTTTATGGACAGAATTTTTAGGCGCAGCCGAGGTGTTGAGGGGATCCGTTTTGGTGGCCTTAGGATCGCATCTCTGCTTTTTGCGGATGATGTGGTCCTGTTGGCTTCATCGGAATGTGATCTGCAGCTCTTACTGGAGCGGTTCGCAGCCGAGTGTGAAGCGGCCGGGATGAGGCTCAGTGCCTCCAAATCCGAGGCCATGGTCTTGAGCCGGAAAAGGGTAGAGTGCCTTCTCCGGGTCAGGGGGGGTCGTCCTACCTCAAGTGGAGGAGTTTAAGTATCTGGGGATCTTGTTCACGAATGAGGCAAGAAGGGTGCGGGAGATCGACAGGTGGATTGGGGCAGCGTCTACTGTGAAGCGGGCGCTGTACCGGTCCGTCGTGATGAAGAGAGAGCTGAGCCAAAAAGTGATGCTCTCGATTTACCGGTCGATCTACGTTCCCACCCTCATCTATGGTCATGAGCTTTGGGTCAAGACCGAAAGAACGAGATCACGGGTACAAGCGACCGAAATGGGTTTCCTCCACAGGGTGGCTGGGCTCTCCCTTAGAGATAGGGTGAGAAGCTCGGTCATCCGGGAGGGACTCAGAGTAGAGCCGCTGCTCCTCCACGTCGAGAGGAGCCAGTTGAGGTGGCTCGTGCATCTGGTAAGGATGCCTCCTGGACGCCTCCCTGGTGAGGTGTTCCGGGCACGTCCCACCGGGAGGAGGCCTCGGGAAGACCCAGGACACGCTGGAGGGATTACGTCTCTCGGCTGGCCTGGGAACGCCTTGGGATTCCCCCGCAGCAGCTGGAAGAAGTGGCTGGGGAGAGGGAAGTCTGGGCCTCCCTTCTGAAGCTGCTGCCCCCGCAACCCGACCCCGGATAAGCGGAAGAAAATGGATGGATGGATGGATGGATGGATGGATGGATGGATGGATGGATGGATGGATGGATGGATGGATGGATGGATGGATGGATGGATGGATGGATGGATGGATGGTATTTTCTTCAATAGCTTCCAGGTCCTGTGAAGTATTGACTGAAAATCACTTTGAAATAATTATACTAGTCTGCACAGATGAGTCATTTGTTTTACATTTTAACAATCTGATATGTAGTGAGAATATGTTATGTTTCAGTTGTTGGCTGTTTCTATGACTTTGTATTTTTGTGTTTTTGTGGTGTAAAGCTCTTTGAAATGCCTTGTTGTTGAAATGTGATATATAAATAATTTGATTAGATTTTTGTGATTTGGGGGTTTTCTGTCCGAGGTCACATTTTGCGCAACTGGGGTATTGAAGGGATCCATTTTGGTGGCCTTGGGATCACGCCTCTGCTTTTGGCAGATGATGTGGCCCTACTGGCTTCATCAGGTTGTGATCTACAGCTTTACTGGAGCAGTAGGCAGATGAGTGTGAAGTGGCCGGGCGGAGGATCAGTACCTCCAGATCCAAGGCCATGGTCTTGAGCTGAAAACGGGTCGAGTGCCTTATTTGGGTCAGAGAAGATTGTCCTGACCCAAGTGGAGGAGTTTAAGTATCTTAGGATCTTGTTCATTGTTGGAGTTCATTCATTTCTGTCTTTGTTCACCACCCATGTTCGCTAACCAGTTTCAGGACCCGACCAGAACCACTCATTGTAAATGCCCTTGAGAAATAATGAGATTTGGTTGTATATAAAAACAAGCTTTAATGCCAAAAGATGATCAAATTTCACAAGCCATACATATCATCCAAATGGAACATCAGGCTTCTTAGGTTACATTCACCATCCAGCGCTGGGGCCAAGTGACAAGTGACTTAGCCCCAGCATAGATTGTAGCAAGTTTAGCTTTTTATTCATCTCTGCAATCTGGACCCTCCCTAAACGGTACTCTAATCAGTTTCAGTCTGTTTACATATGACTGCCAGCAGTCACATATAAACATGGTTATGTATGCTGCAGCATGTTAAGCAGATGAAAGAGGCTAAAAGTGATGGAGGAAAATACAGAATCCACAACATTAAGAATGAGGGAAAAATGGAACAGGAGATCAATAGACGGATTGGCGCAGCGTCTGCAGTAAAGTGGGAGCTGGACCAGTCTGCCATGGTGAAGAGACAGCTGGATCAAAAAGCAAAGGTCTCGATCTGCCAGTCGATCTACGTCCCTACCTTCATCTATGGCATAGGTTTAAGGGTCTTGACTGAAAGAACAAGATCACAAACACAAACGGCCAAAATTATTTTTTTCCATAAGGTGTCTGGGGTCTCCCTTAGTAATGGGATGAGAAGCTCAGTCATCCAGGAGGGAGAGTAGAGCCGCTGATTTTTCACTTCGAGAGGAGCCAGCTGAGGTGGGTCAGGCATCAGATTAGGATGCCTCCTTGTCGCCTCCCTAGTGAGGTCTTTTGGGCACGTCCTACCTAGAGGAGGCCCACAGGAAGACCCAGGACACGCTGGAGGGACTGTTTCATGGCTGGCCTGGGAACGCCTTGGGATTCCTCTGGAGGAGCTGGAAGAAGTGGCTGGGAGAGGGAAGTCTGGGCCTCTGCTGACCCCGCAACACGACTGCGGACAAGGGGAAGATGATTGATTGATTTTTTCTTAAATAGCTTATAGGTCAAAAGACCCTTAAGTTAATTGGGTCTTATCAACTCAAAATCAATGTGAAATTATTATACTAGGCTAGATAGGTGGGGCACACTCATATTTATTCAATTTAACCTTTTTTATTCCTTGTCAGTGGGTCACATGAAATTTAAGCCATTAAACACCAATCATATTTATTAATTTGTAGATTTAAATTATGTAAAAAAATTGAAAAAGATCTAAAATGGGGAAAAATGAGGGTGCCTCATCTTTAATGATTTGTAAAACAATTTCAAAGTGGTTTTGAATCAATAGGACACATGTCTTGGAAGCTATACAAAAACATCCTCAATTTTGACAAAGAAAAATGCTAAAAAAATACAAAAGGATTAAAAAGGAAAACAAATGACTGTGCCTCATCTGTGCAGACTAGTATAATTATTTCAAAGTGATTTTGAGTCAATACTTCACATGACCTGGAAGCTATTGAAGAAAATACTATATTATTTAATATTAAAATTATTGAAAATAATATGACTTTAAAATTTAATAGATGTTATTTTGTCTCATGAATTAGCACTGACAGTCGGTTACAATTCAAGTCATTTATTAACATTTATTTGACAGGAATGTTTGGTTCTGGATCTACTGGCAGTGCTTTCACTGCCAGTAGAGGCGGACGCAATCTTAACAATCTTAACAAACACGGAATAAGGCTGCTCACTGCAAACATTTTTCATTTTATCAACAAGAATAACAATGTGACCATCGCTTCAGAAGAACAGGCTCAAGGATGTCTGACTAGGATGGAGCCCTCCGCATATCAAGAACAAACTATTCCAATACAAACTCATAAAACATCGACTGTGAACAGAATGACTGGTTCCCCTCCTTCTTCCCCCTCCCTCTCTGCTCCTACACTCACAAGATCAGAGTTTCTCAGGAAGTGAATCACTAAAGAGAGTCGGGCTGCACCTGAGCCTCCTGAAAATGCTGGTGGAGGATTCGGGTCAGAGAGAAAGACGGACGGACTCTTTCTCCTCCCAGCTGGATAGTATGGATCAGCAGGTTTGCCTCGACACGACTCTCCGTTGTTCTAACATAAGCAGACCTCACTTCATCTAAGCCACCTGCCTCTGACCTCCCTGAGGTTCCAGCACTCTGCATTTCTGAGGTCTGAGACCGGGGTCCAGATATTATCCTTACACCCGTCTTCCTCCAGAATGTGTCTGGCCCCCCCCAATATTGCATAGCAGGACAATACCTGTCCGGATCACTACAAGAAAAGTTACAAAAAACAGAAATACTAAAAGCAGCGGTCTTAATTCAAACCTCAGACTGATCCCCTGCCTAAAGGAACCTCAGACTGAAGAGCTTTCAGCCTCCAAGTCACTTAAACTGGCTCTTTTAAATACCAGATCTCTCTGTGCTAAAGCTCTATTAATTAATGATTTCATCACTGAGCATAATATTGATGTTTTATTTCTGACAGAAACATGGCTGAATGACAATAATGAAGCAATCGTACTAATTGAATCAGCGCCTCCTGCGTACAATTTTAGAAAACACAAAAACGGAGGAGGCGTGGCTTCAATATTTAAGAATACCATGAACTGTAGTACAATCTCTCGGGTAATTTTATGTCTTTTGAATATCTTGGAATCGAGGTAAAAGGCCACAAACGAACTTTGACACTAACTCTATACAAAACACCAACATATGTGGAAAATTTCTTTATGGACTTGAATGAGCTTCTATCTCTCATATTCATTGATTACGATTGTTTAATAATTGTCGGTGATTTCAACATTCATGTTGACAACCTGAAGACCGAGGGGCTAAAAAGCTCTGTAATATATTAGAGAGTTTTGGTTTAACACAACATGTCAAACAAGCAACACACACTCAGGGACACACACTGGACCTGGTTATCAGTAAGGGTGTGAATATTTCCAATGTCTCTGTAACTGATGTCACCGTGTCGGATCACTTTGCTGTTTTCTTTGACAGTTCTTTATCCGTTAACCCACTTGTACAAAATGCTACTATCACAAAACGTACTTTCACAGAAAACACAGCAGAAACATTTAATCAAATCTACTCTTCTTCCTCACTCTTAAGTTATAGTGACGTAGATAAGTTGGTGGATGATTTTCAGTGCAAACTTTCAGATATCATTGATTACATTGCCCCCATTAAAGTAAAGGTTGTGACTGGTAGGAAGAAATCTCCATGGAGAAATGCACAAGTAGTTCAATCTGCAAGACAACTCTGCCGAACGGAAATGGCGTAAAACTCAACTGCACGTTTATTATGACATCTACAAAGAAAGACTACGTAACTATCACACAACACTAAAACATGCAAGAGAGGCTTTCTTTGCAGATGTCATAAACAAAAACATTAACAACACTCGAGCTTTATTTCCTACTGTCGACAGGCTCACAAATCCTCCAATGACGTTACCACCTGAACTTCAATCTAATGCCTGCAACAAGTTTTCCAGTTTCTTTTCAGAGAAAATTCAAAAGATCAGAGGATTAATCTGCACATCCACTCTAAAGCCAGTACCAATGCTGTGCCCAAACAAAACAAATGCAGGAAAAATGACCCAATTTCAACTACTAAATTATAAAACCCTAGAAGAAATTATAAGTCAATTAAGCTCCAGTTCCTGCTGTCTGGATGTCCTACACACACATTTCTTTAAGAAAGTCCTGCCTGTTGTTGCTAATGATCTGATCCAAATAGTAACTCATCGCTCTCTTCAGGTGTTTTCCCCCAGGCTTTGAAAACAGCAGTTTGATAACTGAAAACAGTGGTTTGATAACCACTGATAAAAAAGAACAATCTGGACAAATCACTACTGCAGAATTACAGGCCGACCTCTGACCTCTGACCTCCCATTCATCAGCAAAATGATTGAAAAAGCTGTTTTTAAACAATTAAATAACTTCCTAACAATAATGAATCGCTTTTACTCCTTCCAGTCTGGTTTTCGTGCTCACCACAGCACAGAGACTGGCCTAGTCAAAGTGTTCAATGATATCCATATAAATACAGACTGTGGGAGAACCACAGTGCTGGTTCTGTTGGACCTCAGTGCAGCTTTTGACACTGTTGACCACGACATTTTACTGAATCGACTGGAGAGTTGGGTCGGACTCTCCGGTCCAGTTTGAATCTTACATAAAGAACAGAGATTTCTTTGTTTCAATTGGAAACTTCTCATCAGAGAGGTCAAAGGTCACATGTGGGGTACCCCAAGGTTCAATCCTAGGACCCCTTCTCTTTAATATTTATATGCTCCCACTGGCTCAGGTTATAACAGGAAATAGGATTATGCGGATGATACACAGCTCTACATCACGATGTCACCAGGTGACTCTGAACCCATCCAATCACTGAATAGATGCTTAGAACAGATCAATGTGTGGATGTGCCAAAACTTTCTCCAGCTGAACAGAAACAAAACTGAAGTTATTATCTTTGGACCTAAAGAGGAGCGAACCAGAATCAATGCACAGCTTCAGTTATTACAACTGAAAACCAGTGATCAGCCCGAAACCTGGGAGTAGTGATGACCTCTGACCTGAACCTTCAGAGCCACATTAAGACAGTCACAAAGTCGGCCTTCTATCACCTGAAGAACATCTCTAGGATTAGAGGACTGATGTCTCAGCACGATCTAGAGAAACTCATCCATGCGTTTATCTTTAGCCGCATTGATTTCTGCAACAGCGTCTTCACAGGTCTGACTAATAAATCAATCAAACAGCTGCAGCTGATCCAGAAGCTGCTGCTTGCGTTCTCACTAAAACCAGGAAGATAGAGACATAACACCAGTTTTAAAGTCCCTACACTGGCTCCCTGTAGCTCAAAGAATAGACTTTAAAATACTGATGTTAGTTTATAAATCACTGAACGGTTTGGCACCACAATACCTTAAAGATCTGTTATTACTGTACCAACCGTCTAGACCCCTCAGATCTTCTGGTTCTGGTCTGCTCTGCATCCCCAGAACCAGAACCAGACGAGGAGGAGCAGCATTCAGTTTCTATGCACCACAGATTTGGAACAAACTTCCAGAAAACTGTAAAACAGCTGAAATACTGGGTGCCTTTAAATCTCAACTTAAAACCCACCTGTTTAGAGTTGCTTATGGCTAAATTAGGGTTAGAGTATGGGTTTTGATGTCTTCCATGTTTTTATGTCTTTAATGTGTAACCCCTCAGGTTATATATATAACTCTTTTCTCCTAGGCACCTTAAACATTTTCTTAGATACAATGCACTGTAGGCTTTTTCACCTTAAGCAGTGTTAGTTGTCTTTTACTTAACCTGATGAATGTTTTGCCCTCACATATTGGAGGCTTTACACACTGTAAAGTCCTTTACATTATAATACATACAAGTATTTTCCATTGACTTACAACACACAGTAAATGTAGCGGTTTGTTAGTAACTGTTATTTACTACCGCCAATAAATGCATCGTTTTACTTGTCGCTACCTCACTGGTCAGTCAAGGGCAAAATCAAGTTTAAGCATTTTGATTGGTTGTGATGGACTGGGGGGGTACGTGCCCGCTGCGACGGACGGGGGTTGATTCGGCGGCCGTTCATGGACGAGGTTGGATTTATGCCGCTGTGGACTGTTATTTTTTGTTTAGCTGGCCAGTTGGCGCTACAAACTTTTTCTTGGACGTTTTGCCTGTTTTTGGAGCCACAGAACCGGACCACGCTCGGCGTCTTGTTTGGATTTAGGAGCTGCCGACCCAAACCACGCTCAGGAGCTGGAAAGGACTGTTGGGCTGGAGTTGGAGCCGTTTTGTTGCCCTTCGTTTGAAACTGGTGACCCAGGGTGGGGTGAGTAACCCATCCCTCGTGGTGGTTCTGGGAGCCGCCATCTTTGGAACTGCTATTCTGAGGATGAACGCTGATTGAGTCCTTTCAGGCCTGCAACGCTGATAAAGCTAACGGACTGCTTTGCATTCAGCCTTGTTCGCTAATTGTATGTACTCTGTTTAAAAGGGCTGTTTCATACAGTTAGGAGACTGTGCGGTTGCACTAAGTGTGTCAAAAGCTGAAAGTTAACTGTGCACTGTTAATGTGAATTGCCTCTGATTTATTACTGACCAGTACGGTTTATTAAACTGGTATGTTTCAACCTTAGCATTTTTCCTTCCTTATTTTAAGGTTAAAGTTGCACTGCATTTAGGTCTTAGTTGTAGAACTTTTGGCCTTGCTATTGTGCTCAGTTACGCACTCTATTTACCATATATGCCGTTGCCAATTAACACACTTATTCCTCAGTGTGAAATACTTCATAGAGTGCAGGTCAGAGAATCTGGGCGCTGTTCATAGGGGAAACTTGAACAGTGGTTACATAAAATGGAGGCACCGCTGGGATATTAGACCGAGTAACTGTACTACAATCGAGGTTAGAAGAACTATAATCATACCACCATGGCCAACTCATCCCTCCCTCTACCATTGTTGGAGCTTCAGTCCTGGTGCAGAGAATCAAATGTAAATCCAGCTTATGCAGTTATTGTGAGTGGAGTTCCCTTGGACACCAGTGTTGCTGATGTTGAAGAGTTAATGGAGACAGTTAAAGCTTTCGGCAGAGTACGTGTCCGAGCCCAAAAGGCTGCCCCGCCACTGAATACTGACATACTGCTGTGTGAGTGTCGCAACCCGGTTGACCCGAGCAAAGCACCCCCAGAAATATTCCCCCATACTGGTGAATCCCCGTGGAATCTAACTTTGCTTATTGAAACTGCTGAAGAGCCCGATGAGTTCGCCTTAAAACTAAAAAGACTGCTTGAAAGTGAAGGAAAGACATTAGCAGACATTGAGCCTTTGCTTTCCCAAGAGTCAAATCTGAAACAGGAACACCCTTCATCTATTATCCGGGCTGTTGGAGAGCTGTTGGAAAAAGTGAGACCCCCACAGGAGAACAATGCATTTCGCCGGTTACGAGTTTTCTCTGGAGTTATTCCCACCCCTGCTGGTGAAGAAACACTCGAGAATTGGTTGGAACAGGCACAATTAATGCTCGATGAATGTGATTGTTCTGCCAAGGAGAAGAGGAAGAGGATTGTCGAGAGTGTAAAGGGACCAGCACTTGAAATAATACAAGCCATACGCTGCAATGATCCAGACACACCCCCTCAAAAATTCTTGGAGGTAATTGAAAATGTATTTGGCACAACAGAGTCAGGGGAAGATCTATATTTTGCCTTCAGATCTATGCAGCAAAAACCAACTGAAAGACTTTCAGATTTTGTTAGAAGGCTGGAGAAAGCTCTCACCAAAGCAGTTCGAAAGGGTGGTGTTTCTCCCGCCCTAAGAGACCGGGTACGAGCTGAGCAGCTGTTACGAGGTGCTGTTGAATCTGACATTATGCTGTTGCAGCTACGACTAAAAGAAAGACTTCACAACCCCCCATCTTTCATGGCACTGCTAAGTGAGATACGTGCAGACGAGGATCAGAAAATGCTAAGGCGGCATACTACCCGTGTGCGACAAGTCGGTGCAACAGACGTAACGACTCCAAGCCTCTCTGAAATGGATGCCCTCAAGGATCAGATAAAGGAGCTTCAAAGCCAAGTGCAGCAGCTAACAGTAAAAGGACAGGACCTCCCTCACCTAATTGGAGGAGTGCCACAAGCTGCGGCTGCACAGTGTAATCCTGAGATGCATGTGTTAAAAGAACAAGTTCTTAGTCTCCAACACCAGTTCAGCCAACAAGCTGCACCACCCACAGTTCCCATACCTCAGGGGAGGAACCAAAGAAATTATTGGCATAAAGGTAAGGAACCCCCAAAGTTTGTCAGAGAGGGTTCAAATGTATTTTGCTATCGTTGTGGAGAAGATGGCCACATCGCCACCAATTGCACCTGTCCTGAGAACTCTTCCAAGGTCATCCGAAAACTAATTCAGTCAATGCAAAAACTGCAACAAAGCCAAAAGGGAACCAGCCCACAATCTTCAGAGCCAGAAAGAAAAGGTGGCCAAGTCACTTTGAGCCAAGTTGGTCCTCCCACATCCAGCCAGATTCCTACAGGTCTCATTGGCGCACCAACAGTAGGCCGAATTATCATTGAAGGCCAGCCTTGTGATGCATTAATGGACAGTGGTTCCACTGTCTCTATTGTATTTGAGGGATGGTATACCAAACACCTATCCCACTTACCATTACACCCCATTTCGAGTCTAGACCTTTGGGGCCTTGGCCAGAACAGTTATCCATATAAAGGTTTCATCGCTGCTCAAATACAGTTTCCTGAGGATATTGTAAAAGGTGGATCCCGGACAGTGTTGGCTTTAGTCTGCCCAGAGCCAAATGGTCCAGAACAACAGCCTGTCATCATTGGCACAAATGCACGAACTTTCATTCATGAGCAACAGTCCAAAATGGCTTCAAAAAACAACAAGATGGCACAAGCCATGCGGGTATGCACACAGGCCATCCAAAAGTCAACTGTGACCCCAAACAGAGCTGTAGCTTCTGTGAAATGGGTTGGACCTGGGCCTCTTACTATACCCCCTGGTTCGGGACTTACAGCTATGTGTAAGGTATCCTGCTCTGAGTCTTTGGAGGACAGCATACTAGTGATTGAGACACCCATTGCCAGATCTCTTCCTGCAGGAGTACTGATGCCCTCATCCGTGCTTTTGTCCATGGACATGGATGCAGAACGATTCCCACTGTTCCTGAGAAATGAAACGGCCAAATCAAAGTCCCTTCCTAAAGGCACGGTCCTAGCTCATGTCCATAAAGCTGACATAGTCACCCAGATACAGCCAAGCCAAGTACCCCACCAACGACTTGACCCGGCAGTATTCAATTTTGGTGACTCACCCATTCCGGAGAGCTGGAAAGTCAGACTATCACAAAAGCTGGCTGAGCGGCCTGAAGTTTTCTCTCTGACCGAATGGGATGTTGGACTTGCAAAAGGGGTTGAACACCACATCCGACTAAACGACTCTAGACCCTTTCGAGAACGGGTAAGACGCCTGGCTCCCGCAGACATTGATGATGTCCGTCGACACTTACAAGAGCTTCTTGCAGCTGGCATAATTAAAGAATCTCGTTCACCTTACGCCTCACCAATCGTAATTGCAAGAAAGAAAACTGGCAAGATTCGAATGTGCATTGATTACCGCACACTTAATTCCAGAACCATACCAGACCAATACACACTGCCGAGAATAGATGATGCCTTGGCCTGCCTCACTGGAAGTCGCTGGTTTTCTGTGCTCGACCTTCGCAGTGGGTATTACCAAATTGAAATGGCAGAAGAAGACCAAGACAAAACTGCGTTCATCTGCCCTTTGGGTTTCTACCAATTCGAACGCATGCCTCAAGGGATTACGGGTGCCCCCGCAACATTTCAGCGATTAATGGAGAAGGCAGTTGGCGATATGAATCTCCTCCAGTGTCTCGTCTACCTCGATGATCTTATTGTGTTTGGTCGTACTCTAGAAGAGCACGAAGCGCGCCTTCTGAAAGTGCTCGATCGCCTGAGGGAACAAGGGTTAAAACTGTCCATTGATAAGTGCCAATTTTGTCAGCCCCAAGTCAAATACGTTGGTCACATCGTGTCTGCTGCTGGTGTTGCAACAGACCCTGACAAGATAAAGGCAGTGGCGAATTGGGAACCTCCAATGAACCTAAAATCATTGCAGTCCTTTTTAGGGTTCTGCGGTTATTACCGCAAGTTCATCGCCAACTATTCTGCCATAGTCCGGCCCCTCACAGATCTTACTAAGGGGTACCCACCAACACAAAAGAAACACAAGAAGAATGAGGGCTTTATCGCACCATACTACCACCCCTCTCAGCCATTTGGTGAGCGATGGACGCCCGAATGTACTGAGGCATTTAAAAAAATTATCCAGTGTCTCACTCGTGCCCCCGTCTTGGCCTTTGCGGACCCTACAAAGCCGTACGTCCTGCATGTCGATGCCAGCCTTGACGGAATTGGAGCAGTCCTTAATCAGGAACACTCTGATGGCCTACGCCCTGTTGCATTTGCTAGTCGCAAGTTGAGCCAGTCAGAGAGAAACTACCCTGTCCACCAATTGGAGTTCTTGGCGTTGAAGTGGGCAGTCGTGGATAAGTTCCATGATTACCTTTATGGGGCCCGCTTTACAGTGAGGACGGACAATAACCCCCTCACTTATGTGCTTACAACCGCCAAGTTAAACGCAACGGGTCATAGGTGGCTAGCCGCTCTCACCACTTACGACTTTGACATCCAATACAAACCTGGCCGAGATAACGTGGATGCTGATTGGTTGTCCAGAAATGCAATCGATGATGACCGCGGTTGGAGAATAATACCCCCCTCTGGAGTTAAAGCTCTTTTCCGCCCTGTGGACAGAATTCAGTCCACAGAGAACTCAGAGCGACTTATCGATCAACTGGGGGCCAAGCCGAGTGCTGTTCCTGATGCATATGCTTGTTTTACTCACCTGCAGTTAAGTCCTCTGGAGAGACTAAGCAAAGTGGATCTGGCCAAAGCACAAGATCTAGATCCTGTAATTGGTCTTGCCAAGAAAGCAGTTCAGGTTGGGGTCTGGTCCCCCAACGGACATCCTGAGTTATTGCTTCTACGAAGGGAAAGTTCAAAACTCCTGATGAAAGATGGACTGCTGCACCGAAAAGCTTCCAGACCGGCAGGCCGCCAGAACTTACAACTCGTTCTCCCAAGTCAGTTTAGACCACAAGTACTCAGGGCACTTCATGATGATGCAGGGCACCTGGGAGTTGATCGCACAGTTGAGCTACTGAGAGACCGATTTTTCTGGCCCAAGATGGTCACAGACGTTACAGACTACATCAAGAATTGTGGCAGGTGTGTGGCCCGTAAGACCCTACCTCACCGGGCTGCACCACTTAACCAAATCACAAGCAGTGGCCCTCTCGACTTAGTCTGCATAGATTTTTTATGTATCGAGCCTGATTCAAAGGGAGTGGCTGATGTCCTCGTGGTCACAGACCATTTTACCCGTTACGCCCAGGCATATGTCAGCAAAGATCAAAAAGCCTCAACCGTTGCCAAAATTTTGGTTGAACAGTTCTTTGTTCACTACGGGCTGCCTGCGAGGATTCACTCTGATCAGGGGCGTGATTTTGAGAGCCGCTTAATCAAGGAGCTGCTACAAATGTTGGGCATCACGAAGTCTAGAACGACTCCTTATCATCCCCAGGGTGACCCACAACCAGAGCGTTTTAACCGCACACTCCTCTCCATGCTGGGCACGCTCAATCCCTCTCAAAAACAAAAGTGGAGTCAACATATCAGTTTGCTGGTTCATGCTTACAATTGTACGCGAAACGACGCTACCAGTTACTCACCATACTACCTCATGTTTGGTCGTGAGGCTCGGCTGCCAGTTGACCTATGTTTTGGGACGTCTCCAGATGACAAAGACCACCAAAGTTATCTTCAGTATGTTGAAAAGCTGAAAACAGAGTTGCAAAGGGCTTACAAACTGGCACAAGAAGTTGCATACAAAACCCACCAGCGCAACAAAAGATACTATGACACAAGAGTAAGAAATCAAGTTCTGGAACCAGGAGACAGGGTACTTATCCGAGCGACAGGGGTCCCTGGCAAGAATAAACTCGGAGACAAGTGGAACTCAACCCCCTATATAGTGGTTGAAAAACTTCCGAGCCTGCCGGTTTACAGGGTAAAGCCAGAAAAAGGCAGAATCATTGTTAAAACCCTGCATCGTGATCATCTCCTCCCTATTGGACACCTGGTTCGGTTTCCTGTTAATCATGAAGAGAAACCAGAATACCACCGACCAGAAACAAGGTCCTCGGCAGGGACCAAGACAAACAGAGATGATGACAGTGCAATGCAAAGAACTGACCAGGAGATTATGTCTGAGGCGGAGGAAGACGATTTGTGGTACCTATCCACTGCTCAAAGAGAGTCTGTTTCCCAAGCACTAGATCTCCTCACCGGTCACTTAAACCAACAGGAGTCTCATGTCATTACAGACCCAACAATACCTTCAAACGGTGCTTGTCCTACAGAACCTACGAGCGCTGTTACAGTCTCCGAGACTGAGGAGGAACCAGAGGTTAGGCAGCGGCCTGACAACCCTGTGGTGGACACAGGTCTAGCTGGGGGAGCGCTCCCTTTGGCTAGTCAGTATGAAAACAGTGCAGAGCCCCTCAGTGATCATCAGTCACGGCGAGAGATTAAGCCCGTTATTCGGCTCAGTTATGACAAGCCTGGACATTCCGTCGACAAGCCATTCGTGATAGTACATCGGGGAGTGAGGATCACCATTGGAAGAAGGAGTCAAGCCCCTGTGGTCCAGTGTGTGCCTCCTCTAGTTTAGCTGGGTTCTTTCAAGAAATTTAGCCACCCAAGGGTAAATTGATTTGTTCTGCATAAATGGTCCGATGAGGGCATCTGGACTTTTAGAAGGGGGAGGATGTAACCCCTCAGGTTATATATATAACTCTTTTCTCCTAGGCACCTTAAACATTTTCTTAGATACAATGCACTGTAGGCTTTTTCACCTTAAGCAGTGTTAGTTGTCTTTTACTTAACCTGATGAATGTTTTGCCCTCACATATTGGAGGCTTTACACACTGTAAAGTCCTTTACATTATAATACATACAAGTATTTTCCATTGACTTACAACACACAGTAAATGTAGCGGTTTGTTAGTAACTGTTATTTACTACCGCCAATAAATGCATCGTTTTACTTGTCGCTACCTCACTGGTCAGTCAAGGGCAAAATCAAGTTTAAGCATTTTGATTGGTTGTGATGGACTGGGGGGGTACGTGCCCGCTGCGACGGACGGGGGTTGATTCGGCGGCCGTTCATGGACGAGGTTGGATTTATGCCGCTGTGGACTGTTATTTTTTGTTTAGCTGGCCAGTTGGCGCTACAAACTTTTTCTTGGACGTTTTGCCTGTTTTTGGAGCCACAGAACCGGACCACGCTCGGCGTCTTGTTTGGATTTAGGAGCTGCCGACCCAAACCACGCTCAGGAGCTGGAAAGGACTGTTGGGCTGGAGTTGGAGCCGTTTTGTTGCCCTTCGTTTGAAACTGGTGACCCAGGGTGGGGTGAGTAACCCATCCCTCGTGGTGGTTCTGGGAGCCGCCATCTTTGGAACTGCTATTCTGAGGATGAACGCTGATTGAGTCCTTTCAGGCCTGCAACGCTGATAAAGCTAACGGACTGCTTTGCATTCAGCCTTGTTCGCTAATTGTATGTACTCTGTTTAAAAGGGCTGTTTCATACAGTTAGGAGACTGTGCGGTTGCACTAAGTGTGTCAAAAGCTGAAAGTTAACTGTGCACTGTTAATGTGAATTGCCTCTGATTTATTACTGACCAGTACGGTTTATTAAACTGGTATGTTTCAACCTTAGCATTTTTCCTTCCTTATTTTAAGGTTAAAGTTGCACTGCATTTAGGTCTTAGTTGTAGAACTTTTGGCCTTGCTATTGTGCTCAGTTACGCACTCTATTTACCATATATGCCGTTGCCAATTAACACACTTATTCCTCAGTGTGAAATACTTCATAGAGTGCAGGTCAGAGAATCTGGGCGCTGTTCATAGGGGAAACTTGAACAGTGGTTACAAATGTTTTTAATTTCTTTTAATTTCTTTTCTACGTTTTAATGATGTAAAGCCCCCCAGAAAACGTCCCAGTTAAACGACGTTTAACTGAAGTTCTACGGGGTTTAGAGTCCCAGTTGACGAAGTTCAACTAAAAACCTAGAGGTTGGAGTCCTTGTCAAACGGTGTTTTTGACTAAAGTCCCTGAGAGTTAGAATCCCAGTTAAACGACGTTTAACTGAAGTCCTAAAAGGGGTTTTAATGTTTTTATCTTTTTTTTAAAATCTCTCTCTTTCCCACTGTTTATTCAATGTCACATGCAGTTTTTATTTTAATTATGTAAAGCACTTTGAAATGCCTTGCTGCTGAAATGTGCTATACAAATAAAATTTGATTGATTGATTGATTGATTAGACTGAATATGAACTAAAGTAATAACAAAATGATACCAAAAAATCTCTAACATTTCCCCCTTTTTATCCTTTTACCATGTGTGTAAACTTTATTCAAAAGCCAAGTGTAGAAAGGAAAATAGATTCAATAAATGTAAGAATATATTTTCCCTAAATACACAATGAATATATGAATATAATGAAATAAATGAAAAATAAAAGAAACAGCAAAAAATCAAATGCAGTTTTCTCATCACTAACCCCACTTGTTTTTACATTTTCAGTGTAGGAATCATTCAGCAAATGAATTGATCTGTTTATTGATTACAGAACTTCATCATCAGAAAACAAGTCGTCTTCATTTGTGTCATAAGTTATTTTCACCAGCTGATAGCTGACCACAGCAGTGTTAATTGCCTTTAGCATCATGCTTCGAAGGCATGGCATAATGCAACTTGTGAACAGGCAAAAAAGAATCAAAACACCCAGAGTAGGTGTTCCAAGCTTCAACAGTAAATTCCACCATGATACGGAAGTGAGCCAAGAAAGAAAGTCAAAAGGATGTGATCCATGCATTCCAGTTTCCACATAATGTTTAAGTTCCTCCAGTTCATGTAGAGCGTCAGAAATAGTTCCACCAGTTCCTGTTTTGTCAGGAACAAAGGTACAGCATGCTGAGCCAATGATTTTGCAAACACCTCCCTGAGAGGCTGTGAGGAAGTCCAGTACAACACGGTTTTGCAGAACCATGTTTCTCAGTCAGCTCTCTCGCGGTGCCATTGGCCAGCTGGTGTGTGCTGTTGATGAGTCGCAGTTATCTATATCTGTTGATCTCAACATGGTCCCGAATCTCACCTACTCCAACCCATGGAAACATGCCTTGCATAAACTTTTCTCCACCACCCCTAATCTTGAATTCCCAAGGAACTCCAGTCTCTGTAGTGAGGCCTCCCCATCTTTTGACCTCTGGTATAACTGCACGCTTGGAGCAGGCGACTGGACTGTGTTGTGCTTTGCTGATGAATGCAATCGGGCTGATTAGGGGGACCAAAGCACACAGTCCTCCCCAATAGCGTGGCAAGACCATGTAAGCTCCATTTCCACACAGGAAGTACCAGTCTGCCATCACCCGTGACCCATAGTCTCCTGGCACTATGGCACTGCACAGAGTTATTTCCTGTCGTTCTTTCGTCCGATGTGTGATGTTGAAACTCCTCTCCTGAAGCAAGTTGTCACAGTCTGGGTTGTCCTTCCAGACTTTGCAGCCGGGGGTCGCCCTCTGACCCCTGCAGGCAATGCAGTTGATGTAATCCAGTGTCGTTTTGCAGTAGGTGTAAACTTTGTTACACAATTTCCAAGGTAACATCCCAAGAGAAATGTGTCTGTTGTTGTAAACACAGCTCCTCACAGACCTGGGTTTAGCTCCTGCTAAAGAAATGGTCTCTGGTATTTTCCATGCGGTTAGTGGAAACGGAAATACGTCAGCATTAAAGGAACAGTTCATAGATCCAAAAAGTCCCTTCACGTCATCTCCTGTCCGAAGTAGAATAGAATAGTCCTTTTTGCATCATTTGCATCCCTTTGGCATGGGGACGCTGAGTCGTGGTTGTGTGCTCAGCATCCCCATGCTGACACATCTGTTTGTCATCAGTGATGCTCCCTGGACGCAGACCTGAGTTGTGTGTGTGACGATTGGCAGCTACGCACACACATAGCAATTCACCTCGTTCTCCTCCTGGGCAGTCCTGTTCATCAGCTGCCACCACTGGTTGGTGCTGTAGTCATGTGGGTGGAAAATGAGGTGTCATGAAACCTGGTATAAGCAATGTGAGATCTGTCCAGGTACACGCAGAAAACGGAATAAAGGCCTGAGAAATAACAGTAAACCTTGTATAATGATTTAATGATGATTATGGTTTGTAACAGGTTTAAAATAATAATACACATGCCAATGAAAGAATGTCTGTAATGTATAATCAAATATATGTTCTGTACTTTTAATCAGCTGACTGTTATAATGTCATATGGAAATTGAGGTTTGAACAACTTGATTGTTGTATAAAAATCATTGACTGAAGTAGAATGTCGGCAAAGTAAATGTTTTTTAAGACAAAAATGACTTAGGAGGAGAAACAGTGGAAAATGAGTCATTTCTAAGCAATGGGCGAGGCAGAATCAGAAACAGATGGTCAACGGAAAGAAATGAGGTATTAATGAGTCATAGCCGAGTTGGGGAAGGACGGGGCTTTCCATAGACAGTGAGACGTGGTGGGAAGGTTCTAAAGTGACGCAGCCCTGCCCCGAAGACTGCCCTACGTTGAGAGGGGTTAAAATGTGGAGCTCAGGAGAGAAACGGGGTTCTTCGTCCGCGGCGCAGAAGAGGAGCCACCAGAGGAAGCAGGCTAAAGACCAGCAGAGGACCACACCCCGGGACCGAGGGAAGTTCCACGACTTCACGCTGCCTAGAAGGGACGAGTTCCACCCGCCACCGACCCTGGTTCCTGATCCAACCAACTCCTCTGCCTCTACCCAACGCTCTCAACAGTTGCAGCCGACTTGGAAAAGAGATGGAGGTCATTTAAAGACAAAGATTCTGCACGTTATGAGGACAACGCACGGTTTTGCTCCGCTTCTCTTCAGATAAGAGGACTTTGCTCCGGCTGGACAAAGACTCTGACCAAGGACATCTAAAGATTACAGCTGCCGAGACCAAGAACCATCGGGTATGAGTTGACCAGCTTCCCCCAAAAAGCCTCGCTAAGTGAACTTAGTGATACAGGTTAGGGATAAGAATAAGGATAGGATGTGATTGATCCTAGTGATTTTATTATATTTTTGCCTTTTTTATAACCTTTGGGAATTTAACCTGTTGTCATATGCCCCTGCTAAAGCTTGCTTAATAAAATATTCTAAAATATCAATGAGAATGGTGAACAGTGAGTTTAATTGTGTCAGTCTTAATTATTGTTGGTTCTCCTAAATATGGTAAAGTTAACATACATGATTCTAGAGACAGGGTGACTTTGTGTTTTCCTCTGGTGAGTGTTAAAATAGTGACCCTGGGACTTAAATCTAAGTCACTAAACTTGATCTAGCCGTTAACAAGTGCCGTTATTTTAGGAGAGGAGCTACTGTTAACAGGAGTGGTTGTAGGGGTTATGCAGCTGTGAGGGCTACTCAGCTGATTGTTCCTCAACTGTAAAGGGTCATAACTTCTGGATCGAAGGTAGTCAGAGCTAGACGAGTCTTTTCCGACCCCAGTTTAAACAGATAATTCTCCACAAACTATCTCTAGGGTAAGACCCGAGTCCTGGGGATTTTCCGGACCTGTTGGACAGAGAACTGGGCAGTAGTGAGTCCAAAGAGTTGTGAGGAGTAGGCGGGACTTACTATTGGGTAGTAACAGACAGAGGTCACTTCCTCCTCCAAACATCAGACATGCTGCAGTCACAGCGCAGTAGAAGATACATCTGGCATATTGAGTCCCCACTGCTGCTCAGCGCGCAGAGATGTCAAAACCCCAAACTAAAGAGTGAGGATGCATCAAGTTTCTTCACTGGCATTGAGACGAATTACCCTAAAAAATGGAACCCCTTTGTAGCCAGAACTTTCCCATCACTCGGGATTAGGGGTCCAACAACTCTCTGCTGAAAGACCCAGCTGGATACATCTTAGTCACTGCAAGCTGCAATCTTTACAGCTGTTGGTGTGGTCATCAGCACCTGGAACAGTCCTTCCCACCGTGGACTCGCCCAGCTCTTTAGTTTGATGACTTTAATGTAGACCCAGTCACCTGGCTCGATGGGAGCGGTCTCCTGCGAAGGAAGAGAATCAGAAGGCAGTAAATTTGCACTGGACACTTTCTTCAGTTTAAGAGTTCTGATCATATAATCTGCTAATGTTTGCTCTTCACCTGCTTTCTGTAAGTCTGGAGCAAACAGAGGCAATCTGTACTCCGTTTTGTAGTAAAATTTCTCTCTTCTCATAATAATTTTCATTCATCCCAATATAAAACACACAAACACAAATCTATCTCAATCAATTTGTAGATTCTTTATAGAATTAAACTCTAAGTTAAATGTTTCAGTTAAATGCAAAGAAATACTTCATAATATTTAAACACTGCAATATCAATTATTTTCACAATTTTCAAACTAGTATTTATTTTAAAGGAAACAAACATTTGCAGATCATTATTAGCTTTTGAATCTGTAATAATTTTTAGTTGGTGTAATTTAGCCGTATTACGCTATCAGTTTTTTTTTCTTAACTTTTAGCCAATACAGTTTTTTCCTTCACAGTTTCCCAATCTATGGCTCGTGGGCCCTAAAAGGATCACTGGCCCTTCTGTTAAGGACTGAGTTAACGGGTACAAAATTAACAATTTTATCTAACATTGTACCTAAAAACCTTCAAAATGTTCTTTTCTAGAGAGATAATTCCTATATGCAAACAGGATTAGTGAACACATTCTCTATCACAGCGATGTGTGTATAACTTATCTTGCATTTCTCCTTTCTGTCTCGCTTCTTGCTTCCCCCTCCTGCTGCTGGCATCGCTGGTCCTCCCTCTGTCTCTCCTTGAGCAGTCCAACTGGCTGTGGTGTTGGATTTTTTTTTTATAAGTTGTCCAGACCGTCCCTTAGTGAATGTCCAGGTTGTCCACAAATGAAACAAGCGGCAACAGTTCAGTTTGTTTTCTTTGTCTTTAAAGCACATTATTTTCCTTCTCTACGCTGATGCCCCCGTAAACCAGCGGGGGTTGTAAAAGTTCAGTTGCAGCCAAACACGGAGATATAGTTCCAGTCCAAATGTCCAGGAATTAGGATCAGCGGACACTTTAGTGCCTTCAGTGCCCAGGTAGTAGAAATTGTCCTGTCCTTTTTTGCTTCTTTATCAACTGTCATTGGCTGGTGATGAAGGAGGGATGTCATCTGATCAACAGGACAGGTCTGAGCTGAGGTCAGAGGTCAGACGCAGCGCAGCGAGGCTCAGACAGAGGAAAAGGAAAGAAGCAAATAAGAGTCAATTAGGGTTTGTTCGTCTTTCTGTGTTTTTTCTTTTTACAAACATTTTCCATGTAACTTTTCTTTCTTTTCATCGTAGTTTTTTAGCCACTTATTACCCAACATTTTAAGAAGTCATAAATCATTTCCTTATTCAAACACATATAAACATGAAACATGTTAAAAGCTGTAGTCTCTTTTATCCTGTACAATATTAACCTTTAAAATGTAGAATGTAAGTTTATGTTAACTTCGTCTGAGTCACGTCTCACCAGAGAACAATGGATTTCTCTAAATTTGTTGATCCCGGTGCTGCAGACTGTGAAGTCAGCGGGCAGCCCTCCTCTCAAGGCCTAAGAGAGACATGAGGCTGGATAATGTCTGGGTCTGTACCTTACTCTGACCGCTGACTCCTCCAGATATACAGCCAAAGGATTATTTCACCAAGTTGGTGTTATAATCTGATTACAACACAATACATTAAACATTGTTCTCTGATGAGAATTTCATTATTTAATTTTATTTTTCTGCTTTTCCTCCTTCAGGAAAGTCATAATTCCACCATGAGATGTAAAAAGGTTTTCCCATGTTTTTTTTATTTCAGTGAGACATCTCTCTACTAGTTTTTCTTTAAAAGTATAGGAAAGCTAAAAACAAAACAAAAACAAAACCACCCATTATTTCCCTTAAATAGTTACTTTCTTTCTTTAGGTAAGAAAAAGAATAAATACACCACAATCTTAAACCACCCATTATGTTAGTAACCTGTAATTTTAGCTTGAAAATTTTTGGTATTATGTGCTCTCTCAGAGAAAGTGCCGTAGGTCAGCGCCTTGGAGCCTAGCTTCCAAGCGGTTCTTCACTTTGGATTCTAATTCCGAAGACAGAGAGTTTTAATCCCAGAGAGAGAAGCACCATTCACTCCTTCATGCACACACACCAACAAAGCAGCAGTAGCAAAACAGCAATATCATCACAGTAATAACAGAACAGTAATAACAAACTTATTACTGTTTGTTATAACAGGAGGACTTGCCCTTATGGGATCTCCTCGAACAGAGTTTTAGCAGAGCGACATCTTACAAGGATTCTCAAACCTCTAAAATAACAATTTTAAAATTCACCTACGTTTCTGTAGTTTTTGGGTTGTCCTGTTGGATCTCATCAATCCGCCATTGGCAGACAAAGTCGGACCTACGTCGCTGGCCCAGCGAAGAATTTTGCCTCCTGGGTCTTTCTTCCCAGGTCCTGTTGACTCTGGCCATGCATGGATTCAGTGCGTCTTCCTCTGCCTGACAGCCGTCGGTATGGGTTTCGGCACCAAGAAATGATAGGTATTTTTCTCGAACCTTCATAAAAGAACCACAGACGACGTATATGAATTTTATGGCCAAGCTTTTGCAAAAGGAGAAGACTCAGCAAACTGCTCCTCCAAGCCGTTCACTGAGCATCTGAAGACCTTTGGTTACAGCTTGTCTTTTATTATCAAGTAAAAAAGAGGGAGGATAGGTAAGGAAGACAGCAGAGACAAAATGCTACTGCACACAGGCAGTTTCTAAGGTAGGGAGTATTCCAGTTGAGTAGAAGGCATCTGTGGAAACATAATTCAAGGTCTGGGAAACACAGTTAACTGTTTCACATGAAGACAAACAGGCAGATGGGGCCTCCAGGTCAGTTTAAACACACAGAGGGAAGAGAACACTTTAAATTGAAAATCACAATAATCTATAGACTGAATGTTGATTAACTATTGATTAACATTAGACTGAATATGAACTAAAGTATTAACAAAATGATAATACCAAAATCTCTAACAGACTGACTCAATCATCACACTCATCCCCACTTCCGACTACCTGCCACTCTCTTTTTCAATAATGATTCCATAAATCTGAGTGCTCTCATTGACTCTGGCTGCAAACAAACATTGATTGATCATTCCATAATTAAACAGTGCAATATTGAAACTGTGCCACTCCCTTCCCCACTTTGGGTTTCTGCCCTAGATGGCAGTTCCCTTCCTCTGGCTACTGATCAGTCAGACTTGAATTAATAATTTCCTGTAACCACCATGAGTTATTTTTTTTTGTCTTTCCCACTGCCAACTCATCCACAGTCCCTGGCTATGACTGAAAAATTAAACACAATCCACACGAAGATTGGTCCCTTTCACACTAAATCCTGATCCATGCACTGTCACTATCTTTGGCTGGTGTCTGTGTAACAGAGAGAAAAGCTTGTGTGTGTATGTGTGAGTTTTGATCAAAATGATTGTAGTGATGGTTGCATGTGTTTATGAGATTTTTGATCGATGCGTTTATTTGGAGCCACCTAGTGGTGTGATAAGTGACTGCATGCAACGGGTCCGTCAGGCACTCTCGCAGCTTCCCCCACCAGAATTCTGAGTGATGGTGGAGGTAGGTGCGAGAGAGGCAGCTCCTCACTTCTTTTTTTATTTAGGATCATATTTTTCTAGTTCAACAATTAACGAAGTATCACGCTGTCTCTGCCCTGCAGAACACAACTCTGATGGGAAACTGGTCTCTTCCCAGTAGCTGTGGTCCTTTTGAAGTCTCTCTAGGTTGCCAGCCACCTCCATTTCCCTCCAAGGCACATGATATCTCTGTCACCTCTGCTTATCACCACAGCTGGCGTTGCAAGAACATGTAGACCAACACCATCTTTGCCCTGCATCACACTACTGATCAGAACCAACGTTATGCCATCCGGAAAAAAAAAACTCCTGCCCCTTAATACTTACCTGAACAAGAGATTTGGTTATCTGCTTGTGACATCCTTTTAAAATCCATGTCCAAAAAGATATCCTCCAGGTTCATTGGCCCTACGAGTTCACTTTCATCATCAGTCCCATGGCAGTCCATCTTCACCTTCCTTTGATTCTTTGTATCCATCCCTTTGTATCCATCCCATGTTCTACTTAAAACAAACCAGCACTTTGTTTTAAGCATTTCTCTACATGATTTAAAATTGTTGCCAACAAATTATGAGAATTGGGATGATTGTTGTTTTCCCTCCAATTAATCAAGGGCTTTTTGCCAATGTTTTTGTTTGTTCAATGAGCTTTTTCCTGTCTCAATATGACCCATACTGGGGGCTGGCTGGTAGTAAAGTAAAACATAGCTGCTCTGATCTGGGCTACCCAAAATTAATATGAAAGATTTGATAATTGTAACCCCAGTCCCCAATTTAAAGGGGGGCTTTGGGCTTTAGTTAGAAAAGGTTTTGTTTACATTTTCTAACTAAAAAAGGGAGGGTGGTGGGGAAAGTGGAATTGATTTGAAAACAAACAAAAATGTAGGTAAGAATGTAATGATTAAAATATTTGTTTGACCAATAAAGAACACAGGTAGTTTGAGCCATTTTTCTGTTATCTCCACAACCGATTCAGTAAGGAAAGTGGGAGAGTCCTTTTTTATTTTACAAGTAAATTTTAACACTCAGATAGCATTTTGACACTACAAAACTAATATTGAAAGATGCCTCATTGTTCAAAGGAAATTGTATGCTGTTTGATGCAGGTATATGAAGTACCTCTATCCATATGAATGTGAAAAGCGGGGATTGAGCTCTCCTGGTGAACTTCAAGCAGCAATAGACAGCAACCGTCGGGAGAGCCGTAGGCAGAACTACAGTTCTACCATCTTCAGCTATTCTGTCGCAGGCCCACAGACTTCTCTCCCAACAACAACAATACAGCCACATGTACCAATGCTTTCTCACCAAAGCAACTATATCACCCAAGCCCCTTCTGCCAAAAGAGGTAAGATACTTGTTACCAGCATAACACCAGATTAAGACAAATATTTGTGCATTTGTGCTAAAACATGTCAACTAATTAAGTTTTAAAGAGCCAGTATTATCCAGGCATCTAGTGCCAATTCATAGCACAATCACGTGACTATATAGGCGCTTTTCCACCAGCAAGTGGCACTCTAGCCAGTTAGAGTATAGTTCGGTTCTACCACAGGCTTTTCCGTTATCCGCTCTGTTTCTCAGTATCATAGACGTTCAGCAGCTGTGGTCAACTCTCTGCTGATGTTTGCAACAACTCTCAGCAATGGAGAACCTCGAGGTTGTGGTTCAGATGGACTGAACCACAACCTAATTTTGTCTTATAGAAATTTATTGTGACATAATGATAAAGACTCAAATCAGCTGATTATTTCGAAACACATATACATAAAATGACATTATGGCACTTTATTTTTTTAAATGTACAACGTAAAAGTGTAGCCATGCATAAACTTTATTATTATCATGATTATAATTAATTATTATTATTATTACAATACAGGAAGGAAAAAATCACATCACAAGCTGATATTAAGTATTTTCGTTGTTTCACACTGTCTGCACAAAACTGCAACTCCATCAGAAAGCTGGCCACAGCTTCACCATTTCCCTCTTCTTTATTGCTGTTTAAGTGAGTGCCAGTTTTCGACTTGATACTATAAATTGTTCTTGCAGCTTGTAATTTTCTGTAATTTGGAGTGCTTAAGTGATTAATAAGACAACATTGACTCTTTAGGAAGTTCAACTTATATCTTGAAAATGTACTAAAACTGTGAGGATTTGGTTTTCTGTGTGTCAGTTTAGTTCCTGTGTTGTCTCATCTGCCCCAGATTGATCCCAGCTGTGTCCTGTTTTCCCTGATTAACTTCCCTGTGAATTTAATCCAACCTGTGTCTGTGTTTACCTGCCGGGTCCTTGTCATGACGTGCTTTTGTTAAGTAATCACCAATGCTACCAGTGTCTCCGTTTACCTTGTCTCATCGCTCACCTTTGCTGCTTGGATTTCCTTAATAAAATCATTATTTTCTCTACATCCTGGGTCCAACCGCGTTTACCTCACCACCTCTAACTGCAATTCATGACAAAAACTGTTTAGCAAATATACAATGTTGGAGATAGAAAATATTGGGTAAAAGGTAGAGCAATAAGTCATCCGCATATAAAGTCAGTCGATGTTTTCTATAAATACCCCTAAAGCTTTTTGAAGTTTTAAGCATAATTGAAAGTGGCTCGATAGTTAAAGTAAAGAGAAGCAGGCTGAGAGGATAACCCTGCCAAGTACCCATGGACAGGCCAAGGCAGTCATATTATTTAATCTAATATCTACGTGTGAAAGACTCCCTACAAAGAAAATTATTTTGGAGTCCTTAGAGGGGATACTGGAGAGTGCCTCTCCTGGAGACTGCCTCGTTCTGCTGGGGGACTTTGATCCTCACGTGAGCAATGTCAGTGAGACCTGGAGGGGTGTGGCTGGACAGAATGGGCCCCCTGATCTGAATCCGAGTGGTGTTCTGTTGTTGGACTTCTGTGCTCGTCATGGATTGTCCATAACGAACACCATGTTCAGGCATAACGGTGTCCATATGTGCTCTTGGCACCAGGACACCCTAGGCTGCAGTTTGATCATCGACTTTGTCGTCGTTTCATCTGATCTGCGGCTACATGTCTTTGACACGGGTGAAGAGAGGTGCAGAGCTGTTCACTGATCACTACGTGGTGGTGAGCTGGCCCTGGTGGTGGGGGAGGAAGCCGATCAGATCTGGCAGCTACAAACATATTGTGAGGGCCTGCTGGGAACATCTGGCAGAGTCTTCCATGAGACAGAGGTTTAACTCCCACCTCCGGGAGAACTTAGAACACTTCCGCGGGAGGTGAGGGACACTGAGTCTGAGTAAACCATTATTCCGGGTCTCCATTGTTGAAACTGCTTATCAGGGCTGTTGTTTCCGCCTGCCGCAGCGGTAATCTTTGAATCTGCTGGTGGGCACCAAAGGTGAGGGATGCTGTCAGTCTGAAGGAGTTCTATCGGGCATTTTTTGCCTGTGGGACTCCATAAGCAGCTGATGGGTACCGACAGCCCAAGCGGCATACAGATCGGGTGATTACTTAGGCAAATACTTTGGCGTGGGAGACGTTTGGAGAGGCCATGGAGAAAGACTTCCGTACGGCTTCGAGGCAATTCTGGTCCATCATCCTGCGTCTCAGGAGGGGGAAGCAGTACAGCACCAACACTGTTTATAGTGGGGATGGTGTGCTGCTGACCTCAACTCAGGACGTTGTGTTCCAACGGGCAGAATCCTTCCCACCAACATGCCTTCCATTTATGGGTTGGGCTCTCCCATCTCTGGGGATGAGGTCACCGAGGTGGTTAAAGGACTCATTGAGTCCTTTACAAAATGAGATTCGACGCGACTCTGCAATTTTGGCTGGACATTGGGGGTAGTTCCCCTGGATTGACAGAACAGGATGGTGATCTCTCTATTCAAAGAGGGGGACTGCAGAGTGTGTTCCACCTACATAGGGGTCACACTCTTAAGCATTCCTGGAAAGGTCTATTCAGGGGTCCTGGAGAGGAAGGTCCGTTGGATAGTTGAACTTCAGATTCAGGAAGAGCAGTGTGGCTTTCCTCCTGATCGTGGAACACTGGACCAGCTCTACAACCTAAGGAGGTTGTAGAGTGACTTTAAGCGCATATACGTATATGTGTATGTGTGTCAGGGTGTATGATTTGGATGATAAGTTCAAGTTGTCTTGCTAGGAATGCTATGAGTATGCATATATCTCGGCAGTGATACAGGTCTGGCAGACAGTGGGATCCAGGCACGTGCAGAGGGGGGGCCTGGGGGTGCTTGAGCACCTGCCCCTTTTGCTCCTTGCCCCCAAGTGCCCTTTTGGTCAATTTTTATTTATTTATTTATTTTTTGGTATTATTATTTTCTAAGCCCTCTTCTGACACATAATAACATGTACTAAAATTATTTAGTTTTTTGTTGGCTTTTTTTGCACAACATAATAAGCCCTCCGGTCACCTTGTTACCTTTGACCTTTTTCCCGTGACGCATGACGCAGTTGCCTCTCGTGCAGTGAGATAAGGCGGCTAACTGCGGAGCTCAACGTAGCGAATGTTCCAGATTACAGAACAGGTTTTGGTGAATTAAAAAAAAAATGTTTTTGGTGAATAAAGTAGAGTAGACTTGCTACTTGTCAGATGAGGGAAAACGTTGAAGTATCGTTTCTGCTTCAGCTCGGAGTCGCGGTTTAATTAAGCACAGAGGTAATGAAATACAACAGACACTGACAGGCCTCTGCGTCTGCCTTTCTCTGAAGAACTACTGAGCGGGAGGAGACAGCCAGGTGAGGAGAAACTGATCTTATCTATCGATTCATCATTTTTATCATACAGACATTAGACTGTTGTTGATGTGCTATTAGCTAGCTGATAGCTAACGACTTTGCTAGCAAAGCAAGATAAATAAAAAGCTTCTTCCCTATATCTTAATGATATCAGTCATTCTTCAGTATCGCTTATGCAATAGGGGCACATCGCCCATCCAAAACCGATCATCTCCATAATGGATATATGTCTTCTAATTTCTTTTGCTGCATAATGTACATTGCATTTATTCTGGCATTAAGTAAATGTATCTTGAAGGAGAATAGCACTTAAATAAAAGTCCAACAAGGATATTAATTTAGAAATAAAAATAACTCACCCTGAATTACCATGATAGATATAATGTATGTCATAAAAGTGTGTCATTAATGAAGCGCAGCATAATGAATAGAAATTTTAGTACATAATGGTGCGTGGCCCTAACCTCAGTTAAGTAAAATAAAATTGCAATCAAAACTTTTGGAATTGTAATTGTCATGATGGGTTTAACGGATCTTACCCACATGCAAGAACACCATAGGAGACGGAGTATGAAAAATGAAAGGTTTATTTTACAGATGCAAACAGAAAGTGAAGCTGGTCCGGGAACTGCTCGGCTGCTCTCGGGGTACTGAGAAAACAAGGGGAGTGTGGTGAGTTCAAGTGCTGGGAAATGGGAGTTTGAGAATGTGTAATGGGTGAACTTACTGGCTCTGTGCGTTCAAACGGCTTGGAGGGGGAGTGGTAGGTTCAGGGGTCTCTGCGTGAGGCGTGGTGGGTTGGAAAGTGGCGTTGGAGGGCGGACAGGAGGGTTTGTCTCTGAAGGCGGCGGGTAGTAGGGGGGAACGGCCGGTCGGAAACTTCTGAGAGGTAATGGAGTTATGGAAACTGATGAGTCTTGTTTGTCAGGCATATGGGGGAGGCTACCCAAGGCGTCGTGGCTGGGTAACTGGTACAGCAGGCAACCAGATCAGGGCGGATCCTGTGGAGAGCAAAAAAAAGGTTTACAATGAAAAAACGATGTGGGAATCACTTGCAGATTCTCAAGGCAAAACAAAGCTCGGAGCAACAACTCTGAGGGGGCTGGAGGTACCATCAACGGTTGACACTCTGGCGTCGAAGTACCGGCGTTCCACCCCTCTTATGCTGCCGTCAATTAGGTAATCCGCCACAGATGTGAGAATGACGTCATCCAGGAACCCACAGCCCGCCACCTCTCAGACCCCATCTGGTGGGGAGACAACTCAGCAACCCAAAGCTAAGAAAAGACACCCAGAACCTAACAGTAATGATTTCTTTTTTTAAAAACAAAACATTTTGTTTAAAAACCTTTTTTTTTAATTAAATCATTTTTGTCTCGTGAACATAAAAAGTTATTTGCCAAACAAACATTTATTTGCACACATCATAAATCTTTTGTTGTGATTTTAGGCCCTGCTCAAGACACCATGTGAGAATCACAAGCAAAACTTTGAGTCACAAACAAAAACTTAGAATAACAAGAAAAGATTTCTGACAAGCGCAAATAAAGTTTGTTTTGCAAATTGTGTTTTCACTTCATGAGTCAAAAATGTGTGATTTAAATTTTTTAAAAAGTTTTTTAAGCAAAACTCAGTAGGCTTTTCTCATGGTGACATGCATTAACAATTCAATATTTGCTTCTTTTTTTTTCTGCAGTTCCACAATAAAGTTTGATGCAGCTCTGCTTTCCTGAATGGACCATCTTCATCTCCACTGCAAGTGTAGCAAACAGGAAGCTCGTTTTTATAGATTATAGTCATTAAAAGGTTGCATTGTGCCCTTGTTAAATTTTTAATAGTGTAATTCTGTAAAGACAAAATATGTCTGGTGGTCCAGCTCTGATTTACATATCTTGCTAAATTGCGAGTTTGAATATTGCAAAACTTTCCTATAACAAAATAGACCTGCAGAAAGAAATTACTAATAAATTATCTTACATATGCATAGTTGTATGTTCTATATAGATATTTCCCTTAGCTTTGATTGTATATCTCACAATTTTGTAATTTATTATTGTTTATTAAACTGTGAAAGCTGAGAGGCTTTGTCAATATTCTGTCCTAGAATGCGGTTAGATGAGCCCTTTTTTTTTTTTTTTTTTTTTTGAGCACCTGCCCCTTTACTGGTCTCTGCACGGCCCTAGTGGGATCCTTACCCTGTTTGTGAATTACTGCTATGGTGGCTACTGACCAAGATGGTGCCATAGTTTTGGATTCTAAAGGTCCCAATATACTTGGGCATACTTCAATTCAAAGAGGTCCGCATGTAGTTGAAGTGGACTCAACGTGGATGTCAGTGCAAAGGCTAATTTTTATGACACTGTTCGAGTGCTCTGGGTCACACAGTAAACTTCTCAACAGTGTTTACAAGCCCTTCACTACACATAACAATATGTACCAAAATACAATGCTAACTTATAACAACTATACATAATGACATGAACCCCAAAAAGGACTAAAGCACAGAATCATTACACTTTGTATGGAAAAGCAATTTCTAGACTGGGCTAAGCTCTTGAATCCTAAAACTCCCCCCCTTTAGTTTTTTTTTCCTTTTAGGGGGTGGGGGGGGAGGGGGGCTGTCTTGGGAGAAGACGTAAGAAAAAATATTAACCATTTGTAACTGTATTTGTAATAGTTCCCAGGTTGGTTGCTATGATAGAGGTCCTCCATAATTCACATCTTTTTATACCTGTGTCCCCAGAATACTTAATAAATCTCTTTTACTGTCACTCTCCAAATTCTCGCAATACTGCTCTTGCTTTTTCTATTTCTTTTCTAAATGCTTATATTGAGTTTTCCTCTCTCCCCCTGTGCTTTCTCTCTTGACAGATGATAGACAAGAGTCCGCATTGAACCTGTCTACCAGCGGCATTAACAGCATCAACATGTCAATAGAAATAAATGGAGTTGTCTACACAGGTAAATAGAGGGGTCTTTTGCTGGTATAATTGCAGGGAGGAAACTCAATAAGTTATAGCAGCACCCTAGTGTTGAGTTCTTTACACAACTTGATGTCTTTTCTATAAAATCCAGCCTGATGAAGCAGCAGCCCTACAGAGTTTAAAACGTTAGAAATCTTAAAATCGGACCTTTGGATTTCAGGTTGATGGAGCTTGGTGTGTGTGTGTGTGTGTGTGTGTGTGGGGGTGTGTGTGTGTGTGTGTGTGTGTGTGTGGGGGTGTGTGTGTGTGTGTGTGTGTGTGTGTGTGTGCGTGCGTGCGTGCGTGTGTGTGGAGGGGGGGGATATCTGGCAGCCTTCACATCCAATGTATGTCTCCTTTTTATAGGGGCATTGTTATACATTTGAGTGAGGGGCTATAGGAAATGCATAACACTGCATATATATATATATATATATATATATATATATATATATATATATATATATACATACTGCATGATAACATCTTTAGCAATAACCATGCCAGTTTATAGCTGAACATATAATTGTATTCAGTGCATTTTATTTTAAGTAAAAAAAAAAGACAGACACACACTGCCATGCACTCATTGTTACCTTGGCCTTCCATGGGTTCTTACAAGATGTCACTGGAATGCCAACAATTCAACGTGTTGCTGCTGTGTTGAAAAACTGCTCCTGCTGAGCCAAAATGTATGCACTGTTTTGAATACAAACAACGGTAAGGTAAGGTAATTTATTTTTCATCAACAAGACAATTCAAAGTGCTTTACATGAGTTAAAAGGAAATACAAATGTTATGCAGAACCATAAATTCATTTGCATTTACCCTGAAGCTGATGTTGGCTTTTGATTGTAGCTTCTGAATTAGGAAACTAACCTTGTCACTTCTAATATGCTCTAGTACAAATCTGGAATACATTACTCTACGTGAAAAGTGCAATTTAAAGAATACTCAGCCTATAAAAGTATGTGTGCAACAACTAATCAATCAGTCATGATAAATCTAAATGAGCTGTTTATAAACATTAACCTATAGTAATGATGCAAAGTATTTTTATAACAAAAGTCCTAGAGGGTCAGATTCCTGGAACTTTTAGATGTTTCCATTCTCCTGCACATTTGAATTAATGGCTAAACTTACTCACTAGCATGCAGTCAAGCTCTACAGAGCTCTGCTCATGAGCTAATATGGAGCCAGGTGTGCTGAAGCAGAGAAACATCTAAACGTTGGATGAGACCACCTCTTGAGGACGGGAGCTTGAGATCAAAGCTTTCTGCTGAAAAAGATGCCAAACACAGAGTAAAATTTATAGAACTTCATTATAGATTTCACAAATACAGAAAAGGTTTAACGAATCACAAACTGGGTTTAATACATTATGTTATTAGTATATAATAATCAGGCACGTGCAGAGGGGGGAGCTGGGGGTGCTTGAGCACCTGCCCTTTTTGCTCCTTGCCCCCAAGTGCCCTTTTGGTCTTTTTTTATTTCTTTTTTATTATTTCCTAAGCCCTCTTCTGACACATAAAAACATGTGTGAAAATTTGTTTCTTTTTTGTATGACATAATAAACCGGTCACCTTGTTACCTTTGACCTTTTTCCCATGACGCATGATGCAGTTGCCTCTCGCAGTGAGATAAGGCGGCTAACTGGAGCTCAACGTAGCGAACGTTCCAGATTACAGAACAGTTTTTGGTGAATTAAAAAAATGTTTTTGGTGAATAAAGTGGAGACTTGCTGCTTGTCAGATGACGGAAAACGTTGAAGTATCGTTTCTGCTTCAGCTCAGAGTCGCGGTTTAAGCAGAGAGGTAATGAAATACAACAGACACTGACAGGCCTCTGCGTCTGCCTTTCTCTGAAGAACTACTGAGGGGAGGAGACAGCCAGGTGAGGAGAAACTGATCTTATCGATTCAGTATTTTTATCATACAGACATTAGGCTGTTGTTGTTGTGCTATTAGCTAGCTGATAGCTAACGACTTTGCTAGCAAAGCAAGATAACTAAAAAGCTTCTCCCCTGTATCTTCAATGATATCAGTCATTCTTTAGTATTGCTTATGCAATAAGGGCACATCGCCCGTTCAAAACCAATCATCTCCATAATGGATATATGTCAGATCTTCTAATTTCCTTTGCTGCATAATGTAAATGGACCTTACCAAGCTCCGCCCAGAAACGCCCCTCGAAAGTCCCACGTGACTTCATGTCTCACATTAACCTCCTCGCAGAGCTTAGCTTCTATGGGATTTTTCGTTTCGACTGACTCTGCAGAGTATTTCTGAGTCGATTAGTTTAGCATTTCTGCCGGATTTTCACAAAATATCAGCCACGACAATGGACAAGGGAACCAACAAGTTCATGTCATCCTTTTTGGACGACATCAAGATGTTTTAGCCACGCGATGCTTCTAACATTGTGTGAGTTGCAGCTAAATGCTACCAGTCGATGAGGAAAACAGCAGATCCTCAGACCCTCAGCATAAATATAGCCGTGGACAAGATCACTGATGGCTGTTGTTCTTGCAAGGCTGGGTAAGTCGGGCATTCATGGTTTTGAGGGTTCGAATGTGCCTAGGACTTATACACGGTACTCGGTGCTAGCGTGGCTAACACGATTACAGTTTAGTAAAAGCTAGCTTGGCTAACACGATTGCAGTTTAGTAAAAGCTAGCGTGGCTAACACGATTACAGTTTAGTAAAAAGCCTTTTCAGGTCAAATAAAATCGTTAACGTATGTCAGATACGGTACACATTGCATATTGATCTGTTCCGCTAACGTAAGACTGTAACAGACAGGCTTCAGGATGTAGAAGTTGTATCGGTACTGCCATTATGCTGTACTTGGCTAAAAGGTTTTCATAATGGATGTGTTTATTATTGACTTTATTTTTCATTCACTAAACACAAAGAAAGCAAAGCAATAATACTTACACCAGCAGACACTTTGTTCTTATTGATCCTACGATGGTTGAGCAGCAAATGCGGTCGTGCACAAGCTTTGATCCAAGCAAGGCTTTCCGTTTCAGATTTTGGAAATCTGTGAATTTTAGTTCCATGAACACAATCAGGATACCTGACATCACCTGTACAGATACCCCACTGACTGTAGAGAACCATTTTTTTTCGAGTCATGACGCAAAAACTTTCTGTCGGTCTGCTAGTCCACAATGTACATTAGCATGAGTTTGTGAGCTGGTAACCCACGTGATAGCTGCGCTGTGACGTAAAATGGGCATTAGCCAATGAAAGGCGGACCCTGTGGTAAGGTCCATTGTATTTATTCTAGCGTTAGGTAAACTTATCTTGAAGGAGAATAGCACTTAAATAAAAGTCCAACAAGGATATTCATTTAGAATTAAAAATAACTCGCCCTGAATTACCATGATAGATATAATGAATGTAATAAAAGTGTCATTAATGAAGGGAAAAAACTCAACCCAGACTTTAAGTTTAGGGTCTGGTTCGCAGAGTATGAAGTTAAATTTGTTTCCCAATTATTCAATGGAAAAAAAAACTAACTTTAGTTTAAGTAAAATAAAATTGTAATCAAAACTTTTGGAATTGTAATGATTCCTTTAAAAAAAAAAGTTTTGTTTACAAGACTTTTTTAAATTAAATGACTAATTTTTTACCAAACACAAACATTTATTTGCACACATCATAAATATTTTATTGTGATTTTAGGCCCTGCTCAAGACACCATGTGAGAATCACAAGCAAAACTTTGAGTAACAAACAAAAACTTAGAATAACAAGAAAAGATTTCTGACAAGCGCAAGTGTTTTTGCAAAAAAGAAAGTTAACTTTATGAGTCAAAAATGTGTGATTTAAATTTTTTTTAAAGTTTTTTTTAAGCAAAACTCAGTAGGCTTTTCTCATGGTGACATGCATTAACAATTCAATATTTGCTTCTTTTTTTTTCTGCAGTTCCACGATAAAGTTTGATGCAGCTCTGCTTTCCTGAATGGACCATCTTCATCTCCACTGCAAGTGTAGCAAACAGGAAGCTCGTTTTTATAGATTACAGTCACTAAAAGGTTGCATTGTGCCCTTGTTAAATTTTTAATAGTGTAATTCTGTAAAGACAAAATATGTCTGGTGGTCCAGCTCTGATTTACATATCTTGCTAAATTGCGGGTTTGAATATTGCAAAACTTTCCTATAACAAAATAGACCTGCAGAAAGAAATTACTAATAAATTATCTTACATAGGCATAGTGTTATGCTTTATATGGAGATTTTCCTTAGCTTTGATTGTATATGTCACATTTTTGTAATTGATCATTGTTTATTAAACTCTGAAAGCTGAGAGGCTTTGTCAATATTCTGTCCTAGAATGCGGTTAGATGGGCCCTTTTTTTGTTGTTGAGCACCTGCCCCTTTAGTGGTCTCTGCACGGCCCTGGTAATAATCTTCCACTGTTTGTAATTTACAGCAGGTTAAAAATCCTCAAGGTAGAGAAATACAATACTATTGCCCTTTAGCAGGACTTTTTAAATCACTTAGTAAATCATATTTCAGAGTGAAAAAAAACAACTGATTATAATAAATTCCACAGGAATCAAGTAATTAACAGTGTGTGACTGGATGAATAACTGAATTGAGTCTGAAGTGCTTTGTAATAAAATTTGAATTTGACTAAAACTACCTGGATGACAGACAAATTTGGGGATTTCTTATGAGTCTCTGTTTATTTCCAAACCCAAATGAGTAACTTCACATTCAAAAATGAGCCCAAAAAAGCGTGACCCACGACTTATTAAATTTGCAAGCGATTTTAGAAAAAACAAGCCCAAAGCTGCTTATAATAATAGGACTTGGTGACAGAAACTCAAAATAGTTCCTGTTTTTCAGCAACAAAACGCCCATCTCCCTCCATTGTTTACATTTCTGTCATTGCTGATACTTTCGCATAGAAACGACGGTAGAGGAAATAAAATTAAATTACAAAACAAAGTTACTGAAAAAAGTTACTTTGTAACGCATTACTGACATCACTGCTCATAAACAGTACACAGTGCAATAGGTGCTGTTTATTCATATTAATGTTAATTCAATTGATGAATACCACGTATACTGAGAGTGAATGCTAGACATTACAACAAAAAACCAAGTTAAGACAACTCCAAACCTCGAAACTACAGCTAAAACAGTTTGCATTTTTATATGTAAATAACATACATAATACTCGGTTGTGATTATTTCTCTGTAGACATCAATCCATCTATCTTTATGCAGAAAGACTTCAAAAGATTCTGTCATAGAGTTGGTCTCTTTGTTTCAGTTCCATGAACTACTGAAACGAGGGATGGTTCCATTGCGTGGTACTATAGAAAGGGACCATAGTAGTGGTTTGTCCTTTCTGTCTTGTTACCTTGCAGGCACTCACAGCAATAATTTGCAATACTGATAAGATGTGGTGAGCCAGTGGTACTGAAGGGCACTGCGCTGGGTTGAAAGTGGCAAACACTGACTGAGACCACTCTCTTTCTTAAGGTGTGAACGAGAGCAGGAAAAGTCCACCTTGAAAATGAATTTTTAATTATTTCTCAGACCAAATCAATTTGTTCTTTTCCCTCCGTCATTGTGACCATAAAATAAAAACACACATCAAGTACAAGTATTAATGTGTGTAGCACATCCTTTGCTAGCAAAACTTTGGAATTATGAATTGGTTGCGCTTATCTTCCAATCAGAGCACAGAAAATATCTGATGTCATATGGGCCTTTGAGTCCACATGGCACAAATCTGTAAGCTGATTGGTTAAAAGAACAGTTCCACAGCTAGATTGTTTACTGAAAGTAGGTCTGCTGTATAGATTAGAGATTTAAGTCTCTGTAGTGCCAGGGACAGGGTCACCTGGTCCCTGGCAGTAATCCCTTCTCAATAATTCCTTGTCTCACCGTCACGGCATTGAAGTTGCCTGTTCGATTCCTGGTCTGTTCGCCCTGAGCACCTTGCCTGCTGTTGTTGGTCAGAAGGGCCGACAGCACAAAATTACAGCCTCTCTTCTGTTAGCCCAGTGTTTCCCAAACTTTTTCTCCTGGGGCTCCCCAGTGGTTTCCAAACATTTTCTGTACCCCCCCTATGGATTACAAATAGGGAGAGTTAGACTCTGGCTCTCTTGTTGAACGATGTATGTTAACGCGTGGGGAGTGTTATCGGGAGATTCTTAGAGACTCCCTTTTATACTCTTCCATCCACTCAAACGCCCCCACCTCCAAGGTTTATTGTTGTTATGTTTTTTTTGTCTTCATTCATCCATACTGCATACCCCCCTGCAATGGCATGGCGCCCCCCCATGGGGTGCACCCGACAGTTTGGGAACCTCTGTGTTGGTCTAGCCCAGAGCAACTGTAGCTGCAATCTAGAAGCTTGCCATCATCATTGTGTGAATGTGTCCTTTGAGGTTTCAATTTGAGATATAAAGGGCTTTATAAATATTATTTCTTGTTCTAAAAATAACAATTAGGTCACTTTCTTGGGCTAAGAACTGCTGTAAAGTTAAATAAGGTGAATTAGCCTTTTTTTATTTCCAAGTTACAGATGTTTAATAGAAAATCTTGACTGTACTGATTATAAGTTGGATCTCAGTAAAATAAACAGATTCTTACATCAGGGGAGTATAGCATCTACAAGTAAAACCTGTTTTGTTTTTCTTTTTAGGTGTCCTCTTTGCCCAGCAGTCAACAGTGGCAGGGATTATGGAACACCGCAGGAAGCAGAGTAACACTCAGGAAACATTTTTCCAACCCTCTTGTTTCTCTTACTCTACTGTTTCTCTTCATGGACAAAGAAACTCTTCCAACTGACCTGAATGAACCAAATTAGGATTTGCTCCTTTGTTCTTCAAGACAAAATGACTGCAGGAACATTTCAACACCATGATGTTTTTAAGCTTTTTGGCCATCTACCCCTGATTCCAGATGGATCTTAGGAACACAATATAACACAATATACATTAATGATACTTTTACAACACCTTCGATCTATTTCCTTAGTATCCTTCGAAGAAAGAAACATGAACACAAATATAGCACATCAAACACAGCTACATTGCAAATATCTTACAAAATGACTTTCGGAACCATTTAGTTTCATGTGCTCATTTGAAACATTGTTCAAATTAACTGATTACAAAAATTTCTGTCAACCATGGCTTTTGCTTCAATGTTGTGAGAAGTTTTACTACATAAAAGAGTAGTGTAGTAAAGACACATTATTCTTTGAAGAAATAATTGCTTTACCTGCAACTATCTCACTATAATGAGATACATTATATTTACTATTTCATTATAATATAATAATAATATTATTATAAGTCATATCAAATCATTATAAAGACATTTTTTAACACAGTGGCAGAAATGGGCCATACTTTACCTTCTCTTTTTACTTTTCCTTATGCAGCCAAGCCATCCTCATTTATATAATCTGCTTCATTATGCAAATGAGGATGAGCGGTGTTTTAAGTCTTAAGAAGATGAGGCTCGCTATCTTCTTCAACAAAGATAGCAAACAGTTTATCAATGAGCTGAAGCTTAGCAACTTAGAAGATAATGGTAAGATAAAGTAAGGTAATTTATTTATATAGTACATTTTCAGCAACAAGGCAATTCAAAGTATGCTTTACAAGAGTTATAGTAAATACAAACAAAATAAAAGAAAAGCAAGAGAAAAACAAAGTTTTTTCCACAATTTATAAAGTAGTAGGAGTTTCTCTGAATAAACTAATAGAAAAGAAAAATAGTTTCTCTGGATTCCAAGTTTGTTCTAATTCCTGGTTTGGGTTGAGTGAAGTATAAAACTAAACGTTCCTGTTCTGGGTTGCTAAGCAGAATAAGATTAGGTACACCAGGAGTTTCTCTATATAAACTAATGGGAGATACTCAGTGTCTTTTTGTTCTAACTAATAGCTTTGATTCCTGTTTTAGGTTGAGTGAAGGATATAAAGTAGATGCTCCTGACTATTATTTTCATTCAGACAAAATGTTTCAGTTAGCGACTCTCCTGGACTCAGAGGTCCACCATCGGGTTTTTCATGGTTTGAACCAAGCGGCTGCTGAATTGCCTTAATGACGTACTGAATTGAAGCTTCTGGAGTCCTTCAGTTGTCCAGACTTTGCAAGGCAAACTGATGCTGATGTTTGTTTTCCAACTACATTCATATCAAATCAATTGGAATATTAATTATAAAAGTTCACAAATAAAAACCCATTACAGATTAATTGCACGGATATTTAACAATTTTTTTGGTTTAATTATTTCTTAGTTACAGCTAATGAAATCATGGCATTTAAGATTAGAATATTACATCAACAGTGAAAAATATGTGTAATACCTGCTTAAAGGTTATTTTCAAAAGATACTTTTAATCTAACATACAAGACTCATTGGAACTCATTCTAATTTATTAAATATTGCGTACTATGAAATTCATAATATATTTTGTCAGTTTTGGTCCTCCAAAGAATCTAACTACAGGACAAACAAAAACACTTTAGTTTGTCTTTGAGTACTATGTCATTTTGTCAAGGACAGACAGAAATCTATGGCTTTTTAACACAGTGTTAATTTTAAGCATGACTTGACAGCAGAATGCTAATCAATACGGAAGCAAAAAAACATGGCAAAGATTCAATCTGTGGAAAGAATTAGATGAAGTTGTTAACAGATGATGGAAAAATGTCCGTGTTTTCTGAGACAAATATCACTTGCTACAATCAAACATGTCTTGTCAGACTTTTTTTTACATATACTGATGACTATCACAAATCGTCTAGCTTCAGAGTTTGTTTTTATTAGTTTCTTTAGTAAACTTAATGATTTTCTTAATGATTTTAAAATAAAGATAGTACAATACAGTGACATACTGTCTGGTTGGAAAATTCATAACACCTTGCAATAAAAAACCCTCAGCACCACCCCCAAGTTTACTCGGCATAAGTGCAAAAAAATAAAAAATCTTCAGATGGCATATATACATACACACATATACATGCATGTATATACATACACACACACTTACATATAATTATCGGTAACACTTTATTTGAAGGGGTGTGCACAGGGGTGAAAGTAGTTTTAAATTCTTGGGGGTACTATGACAAAAAAAAAAAAATATATATATATATATATATATATATCTTTCTCTCTTTCATCCTCTGAGCTCGGGTCCTCTACCAGAGTCCTGGGAGCTTGAGGTTCTCCTCCAGTATCTTGGCTGTGCCTAGAACTGCACATTTCTGGACTGAGATGTCTGATGTTGTTCCTGGGATCTGTTTGAGCCACTGCTCCAGTTTGGGGGTGACTGCATGGTGTGTGTGTATGTATATATATATATATATATATATATATATATATATATATATATATATATATATATATATATATATATATATATATATATATATGAAGTGATAAAAGCTGGTTAGCTCTTGAATTGCTACAAAATAAAGCTGTATTTCCTTCAGCCCACTGGCTGCAATGTTGACACCTTGAGATGCCATGAGACCTAAATTCTGAACATCATGGCATGGAGTCATCCCTGTTTTCCATGTCTGGCATATAACCATTCATTTTAGCTTTTAAACTGGTTCTATTGATCCTGTGTCCAGATAGAGGGATAATCAGTAGCCCAGCATCATGACCTGTTTGTTCTGAAGATCCTGCAGCTTCCACTTCTCTTCCTAACATGGCCCCTCCTCACCCTGACTCTCATACTGATAGGAGGAACCACAGAGCTCTGTAAGGTTAAAAGCTCATATTCTGAAGTTGGGATATTTTTCCTCCAACAGTTTCCAGACGAATCACCTCAAACCAGATGTTGGACTGGATTTTATTTCAATGTCATTTGTTAATGTTAGCTTCTCATTTTCAACAGTGGAGCTATAAAGGTTGAAAAATGTTATTATTTTGGAGAATCATCAACATCAATATTTCCACTAAATAAGAGGCAAAAAATGTGTTTGATAGAGGAAAAGCCCCTCAGACTCTGAGCCCAACAGAACCAAACTATTTTTTGTGTATTAGACAATTAATTTAATTTCACATAATTATCGTGGTAGAAGCCATTTGTTTGTTAAATACTTAATGAAACATATTTACCGTGTTTGATGTTTGTTGTAAATGACATATACTCACAAAGAATTAGTCCAAGTTTGTAGTTTATTGAATGTTCAGAAATTACAGCTGCTGTGATGAGCCACAGCAAAGGTAAACAAAGGTAAAATAACCCAAACAGGTGATCAACTATAAACGATTCGCACCGTTTTACTCTCCGTCTCTGTCATTAAGCACACCCGTTGCCATGGCAACCTCCTGCGCTCCACAAACCGACCAGAGATGACGTTAAAAACATAACATTCAGTCTGATACGATATTAGGTTTTCAGGCTTGATATTTATTTTACGATCATTAATAAGCCTCTCATGAACACAGCGGTGGTTGATTAGTTCATTTTAAACTCCTGCTCTGCTGGTTATTTTGGTAATAAAACCAAAACGCACAGAATTGCGCAAAAACTTGTTGAAACAATCACTGAGATTATTATTGTTGTTGGGTCATTAATTTGAACACGTTTTGTCGATTTTTTCCCCCTGTTGTTCTTTAATAAAGTTACAAACGTTTTAATCCAGTCAGAGGAGGACGTGCTGCTCTCAGCCTCCTGGCTGCGTTCAGTTTGTCACTTAATGCTGAGATCGACTCAAAACCTTCTGCGATCAACATGTTGCACCGCTGCTCTAGCAAAGCACGAACAGTTCAGAAATGGGAAAAAAGTTATTTATTAACCGATTAAGTCGTGTTTTAGATTGTTCTTGAAAAACTAATCAGTCACAGCTGCACAGTGAACCCGTTGATTTTATACAGCAGACAGCCGCTCCCCTCTCTTGCAGGTACTGCGTACCCCCACTAAATCTTTTAGGGGTACGTAGTACCCTGCCGTACCCCCTTACTTTCAACCCTGGGTGAGCATGAGACTGACATGACGCCGTCATGAACATAAAGTCTTTATGAATGTTTATGACAGTTGTCATGAAGTGTCATTCGGTAAATAAAGAAACTTTTAATGCAAAGTTGCTCTAAAAGCTGCATTGAAAGTCAACTTTGCATGATTTTGTAAATTATGTAAATTATAATTTAATGCAAAGTTGACATTTTTAATGGACTTTCAATGCAGCTTTTAGAGCAACTTTGCATTAAAAGTTTCTTTATTTACCGAATGACACTTCATGACAACTGTCATAAACATTCATGAAGACTTTATGTTCATGACAGATGTTATGTCATGTTTGTGAGTGTCATGTCAGTCTAATGCACACACCTTCAAATAAAGTGTTACCTAATTATCTTATCATTATAAATTATTTCACCATGGAAAAAAAATATATATATACATCTATAGATAGATATATAAATACATAGATATAAAAGAAAATGTTGGTCCCCAACCGTTTTATCACCGCGGACTGATCAAGGCTTGGCAATTTTACTGCGGCCCAGGGGGACGATGGAAGGGGGGTGAACCGTCAGACAAGGCTTCTGCATGTTGGTGTGCCCACTAAAGCCTAGTTCACATGGCACAATTTTCAATTTTTTGCCCCGATTTTACTGTTAACATGTACTGTTATAATCTTAGAATGTTCAGAGATCCAAGATTGTTGCTTGCGTTGATTTTAACCGATCATCCAGCTGGTGAGGCTCAGCTCGTTAATGCCTCACCAGCTGTGCTTCCGACATTTGAATGGGAAATTGCAGAAATTCAGCAATTTTGAAGAAAAAAATAGTCAAAATTGGTTAAGCTAAATGAAAAGTAAATACTTCATAGTACAAACCACAGGGTGAATATGGCAATATAAAATATTTGATTATATATTGTTTTTCCAGGACAGGTGAGGCTCTGCCTCACCAGGACATCTGACGATGTGAAAACGACGTTTCACATCGTCAGTGAAACGCTGTTTAAACCCACAACTATAGAATCTTAAAAACAACAAATAAAAAAAAACACACAATTAAAATGAATATCAATCATTTGCACTTCTGTTTAATCCAAATTAAGTCAGTGGTTCCATTTGATCCCCCAGGGATTCAAGGGCCCCATAAACACTAATATTTTACCAAAGACCACAGATACAGTAAATAAACGTAACTTATGGGTTAAGGTTAATAATAAAAAAAATTTATTTATTGAGACGATCAATGCTGCTAAATTTTATTTAATTGTTTCAGCATACATAAATTAAAAGATTTTAAATTGTTTAACCTTTAAATGTAAGATTTTAAGGAACTGGCAAGTTTACTTTGCAAAAGTTCTAAGAACAATATTCATAGTTGGATTGTTTTGTTACCTTAAGTACAATCTGATGCTGTGAGTTTAATCTTTGAGTTTGAGCTGTTTATTCACAAATAGAAATTAGTAAACTGCAACTATAACTGATTGTTTTTAGGTTGGCCAATTAAACTACTCTTCCAGATTTCACTAAATCTAACACAGACGTTAGAGGTGCTGATGATTTTAGCAACTAGAGGGGCCCCAAAATCAAATTCTGCTCCAGGCGTCTTGGACAGGCCCTGCAAGATGAGTTAAATCCGCCGCACTGCACAGAGATGAGCAACAAACGGGAGATTTAATTCAATGATGCTAATGTTGCTCTAAGTGGCTCTTCAATTTTGCGTTTGTTGAGTTTTTAGTAAGAGTCACAGAACATGTTTTGGTTGCTCGAGTTTTAAGGGACGAGTTTCTCAGATCTCAGAGAACATTAACTCTGCCTAAGTGGACAAAGCATTTGATACGGTTTGATGCTTAGTGCAACTAGAAAACTAATACTAAAAATAATAATAAAATCATATAGTAGTGTAGTGATGAGTGACTACAAGGAGAGTGCGAAATCTCCTCACTGGGGCCTTTCCAAAAAATCTGAATATCATGGAAAAGTTGTTTAATTCCCGTAATTCCATTCAAAAAGTTAAACTTTCATAGGTCATAGATTCCGGGTCCACAGTTTAAACGATTTCAAGTATTTGTTTGTTTTTTGTTACATAATTTGGGCTTCCAGCTCATTCAGTCCACAAAAACAGGAATTAAAAAATTTTGAATACTCTGAAGAAATCAGCAAAAATTTTACAGGACATGAATGTCACGCTAATCCAGCTGAGAGTTGGTCCAGGTGCGCTGCTTTACTTACCGTCTGATCGCTCCAGGTGTCTTTTTTTTTCTGTTTGCTTTACTTTTTACTGTTACCAAGTAAACTTGGTTGTGGTACTGACTGTATTTTATTGGAAAGTGTTATGGTTTTCAATTTCTATTTTAAAATCATTAAGAAAATCATTAATTTTACAAAGGAAACGGATGGATACACTAAATTCAAATATATATATTTTATAAAATAGACTACTCTGTGTTGTTTGACAATTTTTTTGTCCCCCCAACTGACTACACCATCTCTGAGATATGTGAGTCAAGGCACATATATTGACTCTCAATGTGTTAAGCACTGATGATGCACAAAAAATCTGATGCAGATTGGTTGATGTATTAAGGAGGTATAGCTGTTGGATTAATCTACAGGGCTCAGTGGAGTCAAATTACAATTTAAGGCAACTGGGCTCATTGGAAGTTAAAGGTAAATCATATGAAGTTTGGTGTAAATCAGATGATGCATGTGTGATTTAGTCAAATGTAGGCGAACGGCAACAGACTGGAATTCGCTATTAAGCCACGCCTACATGCTCCAGCCAGCAGCTCATGTTGAGAGAAGGATTTACAATCATGTTGTTCTATTTCATTAAGTACATGTTTAACCCTTGTATGTCAAAATGGGGTCCAACCGACCCCACACACGTAAAACCTGTATCATTTTCCATAGACCTCTACGTTTTCCTCAGTCCTCGCACGCACAAGGATTAAATCTCTATGAATCATAGAGTAAAAGCGGAATATATATAAACTTTATCCACAAGTGCAAAACTGTACTATTCCAAGACAACAGTTGTCAAAGGTCTCTAAAACCACAGAGTTGGACTCCCTCCTGGCAGTAAAGCTCCAGGACAGATGGGCTTCTGAGCATATTCAGCTCATGTTCTCTTTCAGTAGACTGGGAGAAGTCATCTGGGCCCTCCCCACAGCCGCCTTCATCAGGATGACTTGGGTAACCTGGATGAACCATAAGCTCTGCTGTGATGACTGGTTGATGAAGGCCAGGTGCTCTTCTGGAGATGGTGCTAGAAGTTCTTGTTCCCAAAGCTTGCTTGAGAGCCCTCTGCAAGCTTGAAACTGACATGTTCTGACCCATGGTGGAGAGTCCCAAGTACACATCTGGCCACCTGCAAACATAAAGTATTGCAATATTACAACAAAAGGAGGACTAAGAGCTCTAAAAGCAATCAAATGAAATCAACCCACAGCATTCAACAATATAATGCAATGCACAGTGGCTAACCTCTCTACAAGAGGACCACAGCAACCTCCCTGAACAAGCCCCGGTAACCATCACTGTGGCAGATGTCCAAGACAGAGTCTCGGGTATGAAAAACTGGACAGCACCAGGACCTGACATGATCCATGCCTACTGGCTTAAGAAACTCACTGCCCTCCATGAGCGACTGGCAGCTCAACTGAACCAGCTTCTACAAAATGGGACTCACCCTGAATGGTTAACTGAAGGGCGCACAATCCTGATACAGAAGGAACCCTCAAAGGGTTCAGTCCCATCCAACTATCGGCCAATAACCTGTCTCTCTACAACATGGAAGCTCATGTCAGGCATCATACACTGGACAAAAAGTGGGATTTTTGACCCTGTATTCTGACGCAAATGCAAATAGTCAGCAACAGATATCGACAGCAATGGACAGTTGGCGGGGCAGCGCAGTTTCGCCGGCCGCAGTCGAATGCGGAATCCTACAAGGGGGTGGGGGGTGTTAACAGCTTGACGACTCTACTTAACATGTGAATAGCAACAGGAGACCCACGTGAATTGTCAGTCATTGGATGAAAAAACAATGACATCATAATTCATTACTGACATGTGATTGGTTGGTAGATATCTCCCTATTGGACACACTAGACCTTTATAATTACAGGCCTGGTTAAGCCCCTCCCTAATAAATTATAAAAAAATAACCCAGAAATAAAAATACACCAAGCACAAGGCATAAGTTCATATTTTTAATTTTTGTTGAAAAAGAAATATGTATATACATGCATATAACACACATCTACAAATAAAGAAACCACACATAAAATAACACATCTATAAATAAATAAAAAATTCAGTTTAAAAAATAAAATAATATTTTAAAAAAAAAAGATTACAGCACAAAATGCTTGTCTACTTCTGGGCCGTGTGGTGGTGGCGTTCTTTCTGAGCATGATCCAACATACAAGGGCTTATGACGCAACATGCTGTATTTAGGGTTAGCTTCAAGTCTCTCCTCTAGTTTGGAGCAGAGGTTGTCGAGCTCCTGGCTGCGGAAACTTGGTGGTTTCACAATCCAGCCTGATTCACCCTCGAAGACGCCATCCTCTTCATCAGACATGAGGTCAATGGTGACACCTTCCCAAAAGGAAATCTCCTCTGCTGCCAGGACGCTCTCCCTCGCCTCCAGCAGCTGTTGACACAGAACAGACATTAAGTCATAAAGAATCTTTATGAAAACATATTGTTGAAACTATACTGACATTTTAAGTGTCTTGGTTTAGAAACAGGTGTAATCCATTTGTCATTAAAAACTATGGCTATGTGGTAAAGTATCAACTCCTGAATATCATGTAATAAACATGATATTTAACAAAACATTGATAAAAGTACTTAAGTGATTTGTCATTAACCATTGAGGCTACATTAAAATTATTGCACACCATCTTGTCCCAAAATGTTACAATTTCTTAAGAAAATTTAATGTCATTTTTCTTTTCACTGCTGATTGCATTCATACACACATATATACAAACATGCATGCAAAACTGATGCGTTTGATGCAATTGTGAGATCTCTAGTAATAAATCTGACCTGCTTCTTTCTTTAGCTACAGCTGGATGACTGGCAGTAGGTCCTGGATGCAGCTGGAAAACATTTTTGTGCATTGTCAATACATAGAAGAATTACATTATGTACATAAACAATGTTGAAGAATAAAATATCAACATTCTCAAATAGTAGATACTCACACACAGTTGCATCTCTTCAGGAACGTTCAGACTCTTCAGAACGTTCCTGAAGAGTCTGATTGACACAAATGTGACTCTCATTCTGTGGAGTGTCTATAAAAATAAATGTAAAATTTAAAAAATATTGTAGCAAATATATCGCTTTCTCAAAAAACATAAGTAAATAAGTTAAAATTATTCTCAACCAGCCATTGTACAGTCGGGAATCAACGCAGTGATTATACACACCGGCTTCATGACTTCGTCCTCAGATCCGTCCGCCATTTTGTAGATTTTTAGTGTGTTCAACACTCTGCCTTGCTGTACTGCGTTACAACAAAATAAATAAAATAACGGGAAGGTCAGTTTTCCTTACAAATATGCGAGTGTTAACTATTCACTAAATGTGAAATCATAACTTACTGAATTTCTCTTGGTCCTGGTGGACTCAGAGCTCCTCGGCACCGTGGTCTGAGGTCTGGCTGGTTCTGCTTGGCCATTTTTCAGGTCTGAAAAAAAATCAAAGAAGATGCGAGTATTTTTAAGAGTTCAGAACATCACATGTAATAGAGATTACAATACAAAATCTCATCCTACACTTGTTTCAGCATTATGAAAACGACAGACCGCTTTCTGTAAGAAACAAACAAAGCAACTGGCCTCCCTCCACGTGTTATTTATTAAAGCTTTCTTACCGTGAGTTCGGTCTTGTTGGACCGCCGCGGTGTCATCTGTTGTTTTCCGCCGGATCATTGCTTAATATCAAAACGATACTGAAAAGGTAACTCCGTGAAATAGGACTTTTTCCACCATTTCAAATAACGCAAGGGTATTTTCGTTCATGTTGGGTGTAGCAGTTAGCACTCATTAGCACCAGTGCAAATCTTCCTCGGGGAGTTTAATGGCGGCTGCTTGACCGACTATGAAAGCGCATTACTGCCACCAACTGGACTGGAGTGTAAATGAAAGTTGACAGAAAAAAATACATTCTAAAAGTTATTTTTTCAAAAGTTACGTGACAGTATATTTTATTTTTATTATAATTAATAGCTAAAAAAACTTTTACCAATTAATTATATGTTTATTTACTCAATTCTACTTTGAGCTGTCTCCTTTTTACTTTATACAGAATATGATTCATAATCCGTGAGTTATATTTAATGCTTAACTAACAAAACTTTAAAAAAAGAATACAAATGTTTATATTCTATCAGAAGGTATCACAAACTTTCAACCGTTTTGTTCTTCAATTTAAACTCGAGAGTTAAGCAACTGAATACTGAAAAATCTGTAGTTTCTTAAGTCCTGTATTGTGATGTGGAATGACCACTACCACTCCAGTATAGCATGACTCTGGGTCTTTAAAGCAATCAGTGAACATTAACTTTAGTTTGAATATTATTCACAAAAATACTTTATGTACAATCTACCACTCTGGAACATGGTTTTTATTATTATTTTTGATTAAGTTGTGCAATTCCTCCCATCACAAGATAAATGTCAAAGTAAGATCCCGTTTCACAAAAGTCTATTGTATGTATTCATGCATATACTTCTTTTATATCTTCAATTTAACCAAAACTAAGTTTTTCAGTGCTCCTAACACACATGTAATATATATTTTAATGGATAAGATAGATAGTTTTCTCCAAACATACTTCTTTATGGTGAACAGAAATGAAAAAGGATTAGCTCCAAAATGAATAAGAGTCAAAAGGCAGTGCTCAACAGTTGATTTGCATTTCCATGGCACTCAGCAACTTCATTTAAATACGAAAACCTCTGCTATGCACAAGGGGAGGGGGTGATAGGGGAACAAAGACACACAGCGTTTTTGACCATTTTTGCCTGTGGTCGACTCTGACAAAAACCTCTTGCCGAAAGCCCTCAATCTCCATGTGCACGGCAGAACAAGGTGTCAATAGCTGACAAAAATCCCATTTTTCGTCCTGTGATAGCGGCTAAGATAAGCGGGCACATGGATAAATACATGAGCACGGCACAGAAGGGCAGCAGCAAAAATAGCAGAGGCCACACAGTCACCTGAGACTGTGAAACCCGACACACCAACCTGGGCTTGGATTGATTACAAGAAAGCCTATGACTCAATGCCACACACTTGGATCACTGAATGCTTAGAGATGTACAGCATCAATAGGACTCTAAGAGCCTTAATTGTAAACTGGATGGGGCTGTGGAAAACCACCCTTGAAGCCAACTGCAAACCACTTGCACAAGTGTCTATCAAATGTGGCATATACCAAGGAGATGCTCTGTCCCCACTGCTGTTCTGCATAGGCCTGAACCCTCTCAGCCAAATCATCAACAAGACTGGCTACGGATACCGACTCAAGAATGGGGCCACGATCAGTCACCTCCTCTACATGGATGACATCAAGCTGTACGCCAAGAGCGAGCGAGACATCGACTCACTGATCCACACCACCAGGATCTACAGCACTGACATTGGGATGTCATTCGGACTAGAGAAGTGTGGTCGGATGGTTACAGAGAGAGGGAAGGTTGTCCACACAGAAGGGGTCTCACTCCCAGAAGGAACAATAGCAGACATAGAGCACAGAAACAAGTACCTGGGAATACCACAAGCAAATGGCAACCTCGATGAGGTCACAAGGAAAGGAGCCACAGCCAAATACCTCCAACGAATAAGGCAAGTCCTGAGAAGCCAGCTCAATGACAAGAACAAGATCCATGCAATAAACGGCTATGCCTTACCAGTAATCAGATACCCTGCAGCAATAATTTTATCGCCTGCCAGGCTTTCTGCTGCTACAAGGCGGCCCTGAAAAGAGCGAACTTCGTCCCGCAGTCTGTCCACCGATGCTTGTAGAGGGAGAATCGACTCTTGAAATAATGTGGCCACATCCTCTTTAAAGTTGTTCCGCTGCTTAGATAGTTCTGTGATCAGTTGGGACATGGAAACAGGATCTCTGCATTTACTTTCGCCAAGTGGTTCAGTGTCGGAGGAAGCCGTGGCCATTGCGGCTACCTTGCTAGCTAGGCTATTCGTTTGCCTGGTTGAAGTAGAAAGCTGTTGTTGTTTAGGATTATCACTGGCCATTATAACGTCGCAAGGGTTCAGGAACAGTGCTTCTGTCAGTCCAGTGCTTGATAGGAGTGTATAACTCCGGTTTTAAAGTAATTTAAAGAAAGTTGGCCGGGAACTCCTTCACCCTGCTTCCTTCTTCTACATTGCCAAACCAGAAGTCCAACTCCCCTCTTCTAACGGTACGCTAACCCAGCCAGTGTCACCCCATGTTCCTCCCACGCCACCATTCCCTCGGAACCCCATTCTCACTCTATGGTACGCTCTACCCACCTCGCTCTGACTGCAGCAGCAAACAACTGAAAGTTTCCGGTATTCTCAAATCCAAAACTTGTCAGCACTCTTACAGCCATAATCATCCACTCCGGTAAGTTGTGAAGTTCTGCTGAAGAAACACATCCAGTTTTCTGACAACGTGGTTCTCCGTTGGTGAGAAAAAGTCCTGTAAACACCGTTACGCATTAGGGCACATAGAGCCTGACTTTGACGCAACAAAGGTCCACAGATTACACATGCAGCTGGTGAATTAATGCCAAAACAAACCCCAAAATGCCTTATATTCTTATGACAGGACACGTGTTGGCTACACATCAGTAGCTTTAGATTTAGTCTCCGAGTTGACCAGTTAGAAATACTCCAGAAAGAATACAGGCATGTCAAAATGAGCTTGAGTCGCTCCCTGGATAATTGGCTCAGAAAAAGCCATTTCATAACATTATTGGTCAAATGCGGTGTCAATCAAAAGGGAGGGACTCTAGGCTGCCATATAAGGCAGAATTTAAACCCTTAAATCTCACCCCTGTAAAATACAATGGAAAAATGGCACGGGGGCGTTCCGGTGCGGGTTAAGGGGTTAATAACATTTCTTGACATATGCCACATTTGATGGCTTTTTTCCCTCCTTTCAAGCATTTTTTCTCTCCAAAAATGTAAGCATGTAAGTTTTGAAACTAAGGAGAACCCAAGCTGAAAACAAAAAGAAAAAAAAAGAAGAAAAATAGCAAACCAGAAGATGCTTTATCTTTGTATCTTTGGCTCATAAACACACAAATATACCTGATTCCATAGTGTTTGAAGATGGGGATTGAGTCCAGGGCATCCTTTTCCACATCCATGTAAAAAGTGTGGAGGTGTGCTGGCACCCACGGACAGTTGTGCAAACCTGGTTCTATTGGAACACGAGTGAATGGAATCCTTACGTCAGAGAGGACCTGTGCAAACACTTCACGAACATCTGGACAGTATAAACAGTAGAACAGAATTAAAACCTCTTGCCATCAAGTTCATTTCAAATTATTTGTGTGTCTCCTAATTACAAATAGCAGCCCAAAGCACTTTATAAAATCTCCAAGAACCCAAATCATCCAAATAAAATCAAATAATCCTGTTTACTCCAAATCAGTCCAATTGTGTAGTAACTTTCAGAAATGGTTACACACAGTCCAAAATGATCAATGTAAATGATAATATCCACTTACATAGTGGACATTGTCACTCACCATTGGACAATAAGCCATCTATTTATGTCCGCTCAGAAGTAATTGGTATTTTATTGCAATGCCATTTAGATTAGTTCACACATAAAAACCTGAGGTGCTAACCATTATGCAATACCTGGCAGAACATGAACATGCTGGTGTCCATCCATGTGATGCGGAAGGTGACCTGTCAGTTCTATAAAGCGCCTGACTTGGGCTCTCAGCTCCAGCTCTACCTGGGGACAAAACCCAAAATAAAAGTGAGAAAAACTTAAGAAGAAATCCAATTTTTATGTATCACTTTAGTGACCCATGAGCCTGAGTTTCATTCACTGGCACTTAAATTTTCTTCACCACACAAACAAGTTTATATGTTATCTTTAGATAGCAATAAGTTGATTAGGATGAGAAAAACATGAAGAATTTGCATTCTCATTTTTAGAAGGAAGACACTTGGATTTTCTGAATGTGAATTCATTCAGAAAATGAATGAATTTTCTGAATGATGTGAATGTGTGAATACATCCACTGATGCATCTAGACACATTATCAGTGATGTTTTAAGTGATCAGTGATCATGTTTTAAAATTCTTATGTTTGTTATTAAATCACTGCATAATCTTGCCCCGGCTTACCTCTCTGAGCTTCTTCACCCCTCCATGCCCTATCGGTCACTCAGGTCAGCAGATCAGCTGCTCTTGGAGGTACCAAGATCCAGAAGGAAGCTCAGAGGGGACAGAGCTTCTCTGTCATGGGTCCTAAGTTATGGAATGACTTGCCTTTGCAGGTTAGAGAGGCCCCTTCACTGTCCACTTTTAAAACTCGTCTTAAAACCATCTATTTTACTTGGCTTTCAATTCCAGCCAGATCTAGTTTCAAGTTGTATGTTTGTTTTTAAACTAAGTATCAGCTGTCGTTGTTTTAAAGTGCTTTATAAATAAAGTTGGTATGGTATGTTCCTGGAATCATTGGGTGTTTCAGGTCTTTCAACATCACACTCCCACTTCCAGGGATGATCAGACCCCAGCTTGTTTCAAGATGGCTAACTAGCTACATTCACTCTACTGTTCTCCTCTCTTAAGCCACAACCATCTTGAAGCCCCCTCTGCTGTTTCCTTGGTGCTAATGTAGCTAAGTTAATTTAAAAAAAAAAATTCTGCTGAACCTTCTCAAAACACCCTTTTGTTAAATTTACATGATTGCTGTCGCCTTTGCACTGCAGTGGGTTATTTCTGTTTTATACTGTTTTTTATTTTTGGATTCTAATGTGGCCCCAAATCCATCCCCATTATCTATGTATATTTGTTTTTTCTTGGTTTTTAAATTGTATTTTATTTTGGTGGAGAAGTTTTTATTTTCTTGTTTCCTGTTTCCGTGTCACATCCGGTGTGTTCCCGCTGCCCTCCTCAGTTCGCGCCAAGCTGCGCTGAGGAGAGGTAAGCGCACAGAGCTGTCTTCTGTTTGTACATTAAAATATTTCAAGATGTAAAAAAAGTATAGTATGCTGTTCAACTCATAAGTTGTAAATAGTTGTTTAACTTTTTGATGTTTAGCACAGCACTGTTCTGGGTATTTAATTCCCACCTTTTTTGCATTTATCCAGTTTACCGGGCAAACATTGTTATTTTTTTGTTCTTTTGGATGGTAAAGGTGTGTGTGGGAAAGCCAGAGCCAGGAGCTGCTGCGGAACATGTTTTTGCTTTAAACAGGAATAAATCAATGCAAATCCTGGTTCCTTGACGTGATTCATTCTACAACTGTTACACTAAGGATGGCTCTCCTTCTGCGTTCTTCCTTGATGCCAAGACTACCATATTTTCCGCACTATAAGGTGCACCTAAAAACCTTCAATTTCCTCAAAAGCCGACAATGCACCTTATAATCCGGTGCGCCTTATATATGGACCAATATTGAGCCACAACTACGGTAAGCAGCTGCCGACTTCATTTTCCCTCGTAGAAGAAGAAGTGCGCGGTGCATGCTGGGATAGTAGTCAGAACGTTGGTTTGTTAATAAAGTTTGACTGGCCTATCTACCTACGGACCTGAAAATCAGGTTGTCTGCAGATCATGTAGCACCACGTTTTCCACGAACATGCTGTGCGCGAATGGAGAAGGGTGACCATCGTCCGGCCACGCCCCGGCCCAATCGCAGAAGACTCTCCTCGCCGACCCGAGTCGGACTGTTTTGTTGACATTTTTTATATCAACAAAGTCGCTTTAGATATTCATCCGGGGTGCTCCGACTAGGGTTACCAAGGGACCAGCCCCTATACATGTAAAGCCTGGGGGGTTGGGGGAAGAGAGACAGAGACTGCGGCGGCAGCGTGTTGGTTGGTCTGTGTTACCCAGAAAGCAGTTGGGCACAATATCGCAACACCAACACCGTGAGTGAAACAACGACTGGGGCAGCCTCACTAATATAAAGTAAAAGTACTAATATAAAGTACTCGGGGACCACTTCTTTATTATTACACATCCACATTTGTAGAGTACGGAACAAATTGCGTCCCGTATAGGTTCAATACGGGACGGGTGGCAACCCTTAACTGTAGCGTCTATTCTATGTGCCTTATAATGTGGTGCGCCTTATATATGGAAAAAGTTTTAAAATAGGCCATTCATTGAAGGTGCGCCTTATAATCCGCTGCGCCTTATAGTGCGGAAAATACAGTTCTTGAGGCTCTAGTGCACATGTCAAACTCAAGGCCCGCGGGCCACATGTGGCCCGCTATGTCATTTTATGTGGCTCCCCAGCATTTTATAGGCCCATGATTGACTTAAAATATGTTTTGAGCACGAATTGACTACAAACTACATCTCCCATAATGCATTCCGATTGTTACCAGCCAACATTATGGCTTCTCGCCACTAGACAGCAGCAGATTCACCTCAAGCTGCTTATTAATTTTACCAGCGAATAAAACCGAGACATCGACAAGCTAACATCAAAACAAAATGTCCAAGAAAAGAAACATCAGTTTGCAAGTAAGATTGTGAATGAAGATGTGTGAGTTGGTGTCAGGTGGCAGGTCGCGCTAGACTTTTTTGTTATTCGTCATCTTGACCGACAACATAAAAAAAAAATCGTTCATGTACTATATTTATCCGTGAAATTACAATCATATTAACATCAGCTATTTAGCCGCATTTTATGCGGTTTAGCTAATATTCACCGTGAATCCAGATCCCATCACAAATTAAGCAGATAAATGCATCTACATTTTTCTCCGTAGAGACAAAAACCACTGACTGTGGCCCCAATAACTTTTAATAAATTAAATTAAGCGACTTCACTTAAATTACCATCACTTCACCCGCTGGGGTCTGAACGCACTTCCACCTGGTTCCCATCTGCAGAAAAATCTGTGCTAATTCATCAGTCAGTTGGATCTGTCTGATCCAAACAGATCAACTGAACTCTGTGAGTGTTTTACCCTGCGTGGTCCGGTGTGGGCTTTTACCAGGATTTTTTTTTTTGCGTGGTTTGGAATCTCCGAAACGGACAAATGTTCATATGTTACGTCTACAGCGCTCCTCCAGAACGCCGCTCTCCTGGGTAACGTGCATCAAGGCTCCATTTGTTAAATCCGCTGGATGAGTTACTTCCAGCAGTTTATAATTCTTCGCAGCGGCAGAGCCGCGTCCGTAGTGGTGGAGCAGCGGACTGCGCATGTTACAGTCTAATTAACTTCTGCATCGTCATTTATTTCCTCAAGATAAACTGCCGGCTCCTCAAATGGATTAACACAACGTTGCATTCTGTTTAGTTTTCTCTGGTCTGTAATGGAGACTTGAATTTAACGCGCCATTTCAACCAAAGGTTTTGAATGCGCTTCCTAACCAGACGCTCCAAAGCGTTATTTAACAATATGAGGTGTTGTTTAATCTATTTTTAACATTGCATTTCCATATATTTTGTGCTAGGGGTGCCCAAGTCTAGTTTTCCAGAGCTACCATCTGCAACTTTAGATGTGTTCCTTCTCTAACACACCTGGATCATTGACTACAGAACTGAGTTGATGCTAATGAGGGAAGTCAACCTTTTGTCAGGGGTGTGTTTTAGCAGGAATGTATCTAAAAGTTGCAGCCTGGAGGACTGAACCTGGGCGTTCCTGATTTGTACAGTCAATGTGGCCCGTTGAGGGCCAATATGTTGAAGTGGCCCTTGGTGAAATTGAGTTTGACACCCCTGCTCTAGTGAAAGAGTGAGCTGCAAAACCTTTGCAACTAAACTCAAGTGGTGAAGCACCTCGCTCTCCAACCTGCCCCGTTACAGTGACTGACCGATCCAGCATACTTAAAGAGCTTTTTATTGAAATCTTCTTCCAAGTGATATTCCCATGGGACTGTCAGCTCCAGCAGCACAACATTTTACCTGCCATGAAAATGTGCAGCAGCCATGAAAACTTTCTTTGTGGACAAAGCGTCAAAACTCACCTAAATACACTGAAACCACACTCCACACACACAAAATAAATTAACAAAAATGAAAGTATGTGAAAACCTCACTAATGTAAATAGCCATTTATCTCAGTTTTTGTCACACAAAGAAATAACGAATTGGTCTGTGTGCTTTGGTGATGTGAGCTTTCTGAATAGAAAGCATCTCAACTATGTAAGTGTGGAACTTATACATATAATTTCTCTATTTAGAATAAACTTCCACATTTCCCACTTACTGCAAAGGACTCTCTGGAAGCTGTATTTGTTTAAATCTCAGCTGAACGCTCTGCTGTTTAAACAAGCATTTGCACTTGGATCTCTTTCTTTTTTTCTATTTGGAATTTTTTCAAAAATTTTTTATCTTTTTTTTAGGTGACTTTATGTGCCCTGACAGTAAGCACCTTTTAAATAAAACATTTAACTATTTTTATAATAGTTATAATAATAACTGTTCAGCTTTCAGAGATGCACTCTGACAGCTGAAGGAGGAACAGCTTATCCAGGGCAAAATGCCCCTGTCCGATATGAAACGTGGATATGAAACAACTCTTCCTCAAACCAGCGGAGAGGTCGTACACCCCACACCAAGCAGCTCACCCTGGGTCGCTCAGGGCGCCAAGCCGAAACAAAAGTCTCACACTGCAGATCCCATGAGACTTCCTCCTGAATGTGTCTGGCCCTAACCCTAACCCTGGCACCGCATAACAGGACATTACCTGTCCAGATCGCTACAAGAAAATTTACAAAACACAGAAATACAAAATACAGCGGTCTTAATTCAAAACTCAGACTGATACCCTGCCTAGAGGAACCTCAGACTGACGAACTATCGGTTACCAACTCACTTAAACTAGCTCTTTTAAATACCAAATCTCTCTGTGCTGAAGCTCTATTAATTAATGATTTCATCACTCAGTATTACTGAGCATAATACTGAGGTTATGTTTCTAACAGGAACATGGTTGAATAACAATAATGAACCAACCGTACTCATTAAATCAGTGCCTCCTAACTACAATTTTTTAAATGAGAATAGAAAACATAAAAAAGGAGGAGGCGTGGCTTCAATCTTTTGGAATACCATGAACTGTAGTAAAATCTCTTTGGGTCATTTCACTTCTTTGAGTATCTGTGTATTGAGGTAAAAGGCCACAAATGAACTTTGACACCAACTTTATACAAAACTCCAACATATGTGGAAAATTTCTTTACTGACCCGAATGAGCTTCTATCTCTCATATGCATTGATTATAATGGTTTAATGATTGTTTTTTTAATTCAACATTCATGTTGACAACCCCAAGACAGAGGGGCAAGAAATATATTTGAGAATTTTGGTCTAACACAACATGTCAAACAAGCAACACACACTCAAGGACACACACTGACCTGGTTATCAGTAAGGGTGTGAATATTTACAATGTCTCTGTAACTGATGTCACCCTGTTGGATCACTTTCTGTTATCTTTGAAGGTTCTTTATCCGTTAACCCACTTGGATAAGCAGCTACTATCAGAAAATGTTCTTTCACAGAACATACAGCAGAAACATTTAATCAAATGTTAAATGTAAGTAAAAATTCTTACTTACCCTTTAGCTGTAATGATGTAGATAAATTGGTAGATGATTTTCAGTCTAAAGTTTCAGATATCATTGATTACATTGCCCCCATTAAGTTGAGGGTTGTGTCTGGGAGGAAAAAATCTCCATGGATCTGCAAGACAATTCTGCTGTAGGACCAAACAAAAATGGCGTAAAACTCAACTTCACATTTATTATGATATCTATAAAGACAGACTATGTAACTATCTAACTATCACTCAACACTAAAACATGCAAGGGAGGCTTTCTTTGCAGATGTCATAAACAAAAAAAACTTAAAGCTCGAGCTTTATTTGCAACAGTTGACAGACTTACAAACCCTCCTATGATGTTACCACTTCAATTTCAATCCAATGAGACTTGTCTCATTGGATTGAAATGACTGCAACAAGTTTTTCAGCTTCTTGTCAGAGAAATTTAAAAAGAATCAGAGGATTAATCTGCACATCCACTCTAAGGTCAGTACCAATGCTGTGCCCAAACAAAACAAAAACAGCAAAAATGACCCAATTTAAACTACTTAATTATAAAACCCTAGAGGAAATTATAAGTCAATTAAGCTCAAGTTCCTGTTGTCTGGATGTCGTACATCAATGGTCCCCAGCCCCCGGTCTGCGGACCGGTACCGGTCCGTGGACCAATTGGTACCGGGCCGCGCAAGAAATAATTAAATATTTGCGTTTTATGTATTATTTGAGTCTGGAGGATCTTTTATTTTGAAAATCCTTTTACCGGATTCTCTCGGTTACTTACGCGTCAACATTGAGCCCACAAGTAGCAAAATGAGTAAGAAACAGATCAGATGTCTTTGGAAAGTTTCTTTGCAAAGGGGAAAAGGCCCAGAGAAGAGACAGGTGAATGGATTTATTCCGGACCGGTAGGCGAGTCCCACTCCAAACCCGCTCTGCGTAACATGCGCCGACCGGCTGCTAATGAGGCAATGAAGCTTCAAGCTGCTTCGCCACATAGAGACCAAGCAGGCTGTGCTCAATCAACACATCACTCCCAGATGGGACCGTCTCGTTGCAGAGAAACAAGCTCAGGGCTCCCGTTAATAATGACTAACTGGCTCCCGTTAGTCATTATCGTGAGTTAAAATTTTCACGAAAGTAAAATGTTCGTTTTTGTTGCATATCTGTAACTTATTTCGAAGGGATATGTAAGCATTACCATAGCAACCAGAGTCAGAGCATTTGGGCAGTGGTCGAGAGGAGATGAGTAGAACTTGTAAGTCTTAAGTCTGGTTTAGACGGCAAGATTTAAGAATGTCGGCCAATTCTCCAAACCTCAGTGGCCACAGAGCTGATAAAAGTACAACAGGTTGGATGGGTTCGTGTCTCCAGCCACACGGCAGGAACCGATTCCAGTCACGAACATCCCGATGCCAGAGGATAATTCAGTAAAACGCCCAACATAGCGGGAATTTAGAATAACCAAACACAGATGACGATGCAGAAGCAATAGTGATAGTTTGTAGACTCATTTGAATAAAAGACGTAACAAAAAGAAAAGGCGGTGGGTAAAAGACGACGGGAGCAGCTGCTCTATTTGCTGCACTATGATTTGGAGGTGAATATGTGTTTTCATAGTTAACATTTTAAACTGAATAAACATAATAATATATAATAATGACCTTTACATACATCCACCGGACTCTCAGTTGCTCACATGTCAGCTGTTTGGGACATATGAGGTAGCCAATCTCTCTTCTTGCGTCACCGCGCTTTCTGATTGGCTACCTGTCACATTCAACAGGTTGTATTCTCGTTCCCAGTCAGGGAAAACCCCACAGGCTGCGATAAAAGGGCCAAGACAACCCAAATCTGGCATATTCAGGCTTTAGCAAGAACACCAACATATCCCCCCGCCGGGCCGCAACAAAATTTTGAAGTCTTGACCGGTCCGCGATAAGAAAAAGGTTGGGGACCACTGTCCTACGTGACATAATCCTGGCCACCAAAATGGGTCCCCTCAGTGCCTCGGTTGTGCCTAGAAATTATTTCCATAAACATTATGAATATGTAACCCGCAATTAGTCAGGTACTTTCATTTTTGCAGGCCCACTTCCTGTGTTGCCCCGAACTCTGCCAGCTTCTTTAAAGCCCCGCCTCCAGCACGCAGTTTGAACTTCCTCACCTGTTAATGTGGCTTGCTGTTGGCGTCCTCCACACAAATTGATATAAATCTTTGAATCTACTGATCTGATTGCCTTAATTGTTGGCGCTGTTTACTTGGAACATCACCAGGATTCTATCACCGCTCATTGTGGCTAACTACGTCTTACTCTCTTTGAAAAGGTCGGGGGGGCTTTTCCCTGTTGGACCAGATCCTCAACTGGATCTGAAGATGGCGAGCTAGAAAAAGGACAATGGACTTTATGATTTTGGAATTAATTTATTGAGTCAACTACCTTGTGTCTCTTGTTGTGCTGCTGTAATTGCATTATGTTTTTATGCCAATCACTATATACACCAAAACTAAAAACACTGCCTCCTGTTTTTCATTCACAACTCAGGCTCTTTTAAAGAACAATCTTCTGATGCTGCTTTTATAGCCGCAGTTAACTGCCTAGCCCATAAATGTTACAAATAAAATCTGTGACAAAGGGCAGCTTTGATGGAGCCTGACTTACTGCCGCACTGACACCGGTCATACGGGAACCCAACAGCCAGTACCAAAGGGCCTAGTAGGCCATACTCCCAAAGCACCCCCGACAGGGATCGCAAAGGGACACGGTCAAATGCCTTCTCCGGGTCCGCAAAGCATAAGTAGACTGGTTGGGCGAACTCCCACACACCCTCCAGCAGGGTATAGAGCGGGTCACAACCACAGGTTTAGAACTTTTGGAAACAGACAGATACAGTGCATTCCTTGTTATGGGTTACTTCTGTTATATGTTGTCAAAGTCCTAAGTAGCAGAGTATCCCTGAAAAAGGTATTCAAGGCCTTTTCATTTAAATGTAAATGTACCTGGTTCATGCTGAGCTGGCCTTTCTCCAAGGCCTGGCGAAAACCCATCTTTCCATGGAAGAAGCCTTGAGGGTTAACGAGTGTGGAAATCTGTTGGAGGTGCTGATACACAGGGGTGCCCTCAGACAGGTTGGCATGGAGGCCAATTGGGATTTTGTGTCTAATTTAAGAGATCAAATTAAAAAAATTAAGATAAGAGCAGTTATTCACCTTATGTGATGGCAACTAAAATTGTGCATTTCCTTTAATATTTTAATGGTCCTCTGTAAGGTTTTTAGAGACTTAATTTGGGGTTTCTACACGCTTTAAGTCACAATAACAAAACTAAGCATTTCTATCTACTTAAGTTCTTTACAAATCAGACACATAACTAACAAGATATATCAATAAAATATTAATAGCATAAAAATCCACAAATTATGGATGGTTGAAAGCAGAGACTTAAATAAAAAGACCAAAATGTTGCTATATAAGAACCATTCAAATACAATTTGTATTTTCACCTTTTTAAACTACCCACTGGTTGAGCAATGGTAAATGGACTGAACTTTTACAGCGCTTTTCCGATCATTTTGACCACTCAAAGCGCTTTACACTAGAGTCACATTCACCCATTTGCACTCACAAACGCTCACACATTTATACACCAGGCATAGTCAATTTGGGGTTAAGTGTCTTGTCCAAGGCCACATTGACACATGGCTGGAATCGAACCTACAACCTTCCGATCTCAAGACAACTACTCTTCCCACAGAGCCACAGTTGCAATGCATATTTCAGTAATTTCAAGAGAGCGCTATTTATTGACTCCTTTTGTTTTTAGCCTTCCTTTGGAAGGGTTTACAAAAGTAAAACCTTCCAAATTGAAAGCAATAGCAGGGTTTCCTCCAGAAAACTTGCTAAGCCCAGAGCTCAGGGCACTGAGGCAGTCCACCGGGGTTTTGTATTAAAAGATGTTAAGTTGACAGGAAACGTAAAATATTACTAAATTATATGCTAGTAGGTCGACAGACTGGCGACCTGTCCAGGGTGACCCCGCCTCTCGCCCGAAACGTTCGCTGGAGATGGGCACCAGCACCCCTCCTGACCCCATTAGGGACAAGGGTGTACAGAAAATGGATGGATAGATATGTTAATTATATGAACTAAGAGAATATCAATGAAGTTAAATTTGATTTAATGGTTTCAGCATAGATAAATTAAAAAATTATAAATTGTTTAACATTTAAATGTAACATTTTAAGGAGCTGGCAAATTTACTTCTTAAAAGTTCAAAGAACAATCTTCACACGCCCAAATTTTGGAAATAAATTCGCCATTTTTACTCGCATAATATTGCCTTAAAAGTAGAGAAGGCCTTGACAATAGTTACTAATTTAGTAAATTCAAGCTGGTGACGTCCTAGTCCGAGTTAGACGACAACACAACTGGACAACAACGGATGGAAATGAAATGTGTGTCACAAAAGGAGCCAGAAGGGACGAAGACTGCTAACGTGTTGCTAGCTGGTGGTAAGTTTGCTTATTAATTATCTTCATTTAATTATAAACAGTGCAGTAAAGATATATAACATATGTTGGTTTCATAAATAATTATTTTATCAATTTTATTGATAAAATTGATAACTTATCAATAAAATTGATAAAATTTTATTGATAAAATAAAATTTTATCAATTTATTAAATAAATTTTATTTTATAAAATGATTGCTATAATGACTACTATAGCAATCATTCAGCTTCATGTTATAACTGCATGAAGGTTGTTTGTTGCGACCCAGGCATCTGGTCCCAAACATCATCAGTTCTGATGATGTCACATACATGGTGAGTCCACAATGTCTTAAAATTGTAAGTATTATCTTTTTATTTGCCATTTTTCTGTTCTCTTTAAAATACAAATGCTTTCTCTGTTTAATTGCTCTATTGTTCTTTTTTGTAGGTTTTTCTAAGGTGCAGTGGTGCAATGAGTGGGAATGTTCTGTCGTTGATCCTCACTCCTGTTAGGAACATACCAACAGTGTCATGAAGTGTCATTCAGTAAATAATGACAATTTTAATGAGAATTTGCTTCAAAAGTTGGATGAATGTTATGTTTATGACAGTGTCATGTCAGTCTTATGCACACCCCATCAAATAAAGTGTTACCAAAATGGTAATATATGAAAGCACAATGTAATTATAATTTTTGTTCTTTAAAGTAATAACTTTCATGTTTTTTTGTCACACTTAAATTTTCATGTTCATGTGTTCACTTGACGTGTAAACTGATAATTTTTGTAAAGTTAATAAAGTTTTGAGTAAAATTGGACAATTTTCAAATGTTGGTAATAAAACAAAATACGTGAATTACCTTGAACATCTTGCGTAAAAATTTAACACTTTTTTTTTACTTGGGTAATTAATTAAAACATAAGTAATGTTAGCTAAATATTAAATTAATTTGATGTTAAATATTTAAATTTTTATTTAAATGAGCAAAGTGGGGGTAGGAGAAAACCTAAATTCCTAATCAATTGTATTTTTAAATTCTTGCCTAACCATGCTTGTGTTAGAACCTTAAAAGATATAGTGGAATAACAAACACTACCTGCCAGCCAGGTCAGCTGCCTCTTTGGCAGCCGAGGCATTAACAAGCAGGGATACATTGGAAATGCCTCCGGCCAAAAAGCAATCCACAATCCCCTGGTTCCTTCTCGGGCAGTAGCCAAAGTCGTCTCCTGTGACCACCATCAACAATCTTGGCAGAGGCATTTCTTGGACGTTTCTGAGGTGGACACACAGAACGGAGACTAAATGTAACATTCGGGTGACTTTATGCAGTAGATTTAGTTGGTACTTCCTACTGGTTTAGCTATATGCCTCGATCTCACCTGCTTGTCTTTAATGTTGTTTTATTGTGAAGATATTACTATTTCTGAAATCAATGGTATGATTACTTTTGACTCGTCTGTCATATGTTTTCTTATTTCTGTTCAAGTTTTGTGCTATATCTTTCTATGACATACAAAAGTATAAAAACTGATTTAAACGCAACTGAAACGTCTATACAATACTGGTCCCGGAAGAATAATAATTGGAAAACAATTTACATTTATTGCCATGACTTGTTAGTTTGTAATACAACTGACGTAAAATCCTTTCGAAACGGAAACAAGGAAAATCTTTTAAAACGGCACCGCAGGAAGCGAGATATTTTCTTTACGAAAACAAAATACGCTGATATGAGAACTGGGTGTAATGGAAAGAAATTCAACTTACCAATTAAATCCAAAACCGGTACTATGTTGCCACAGCAGCCTGTGAATGCTACTCTGGTAAGATGGAAAAAATACAAGCTTACTTCCTACTAGTTTTCTTCGAAGCTAGAGGATAGTAAATACAGGACAACACTGCCACCTGCTGGAATAAGGACGCGTTCTCCTGAACAAACTAGGACAGAATTATTAAGTATTTTGAATCTTTCCAGTTGAAAGTCATACACGGATTTGTTACGTGAACAAAAAATCAATAAACTGAAACAACTTTTCCCTTGACTATCGCCTTTTTTAAACCGACGTGTTAATATAACTGCCATCTTTTAAAGGGTTATCGCTACTTCTTTGCGCATGTTAGTCTTATAGAAGAAATATGTTCATATTCCTGTCGACAGGTTGACTTTGTTTAGCTTGGAATTTTAAACATCTTTCATGACTCAAAGTATTATAAATATGAACTGGCATGTTCATATAGAATATAAAGGCAAGTACTTCTATTCAAATAAATTAATCTTTCAAAACCAATGTCATCTCAGTTGGAAAAATTTGTATCATACTTTTCAGAGGAAGTCAAATAGTGTACACACACACGCGCGCACATACATACATATATATATGTATGTGTGAAAACATAGATCGGCTAAGTGAACCTCCGAGCGCTTGAGACAAGTACACCTCGCTGCAGCAAACAGAAAGGGGCGGGACGGACCACTGTCAGTCTCTTACCTTATTTGGAAATGGGACCATTGCACTCCGGAAGTGAAGGGGGCGCTATTTCCTATATTATCCGCGTTCTCCCGTTTAAATTTTCTTTTGAAATCTGCGATATAGCTTCATCTGTAGGAAGGAGTTTCACTCTCAGCATGTATTTCAACTTCTCTTTTTTATTTACTTCAGCGAAGCTCACAGCTTTTAACAAATTCCGTAGCTTTCTGTGTACTTCTAAATCTGCTTCTTAGTCGCATCTTTTCGGGCCTGCTACTGCCTCTAGTGGCGTGGGGGTGGTAACACAACTAATATAATTGTGTCACTAAACGAGAATACCACAAAATCTTTATTATTTACTATTAATTTCGCCATTTCTGGCAACGTGAAAGATAAATTATTTTCTAAAATACCATATTTTTCTTCAGAATGTAAAGCTAATTAGGTGACATAAACAACACCTTTATACATTATAAATCATATCTATATATCTCCATCACTTATAGGAGGAAGAAAAATAAGACATGAAAAACAACATTATCAACAATAAAAAATACCATATACAATGTATACATAAGAAATTTAATTGAGCAAAAGTCAGTAACGAACAAATTAATTAGGTTCACAGACGAATAACCAGGGTTGTTAAACAAGCAATAATCCACATTTTTGTTTTGTTGGTAGAGTCCTATACATAGGAACAAAATATGATAAAATTATTTAGTCTTCCGAGGTGGAAATTTTTCTTTGACTCTAAAACAATCAAATAAAACTCATAGAATCTGTTAGGATCTAGGGAAGGCTGGCTGGGGCATCTCTAGTTTTTCTCCACCAGGAGGCGCCCAGGGACCTTCGGGAGGGCGTGGACCTGCAGCGGTCCACCTGCACACTTGCTGCCACTTACCCTTGTTTGGAGGAGTTTATCAGGACGGAGCCGCCGACACTCCTGTGCCAGAGTGTTAGCCTGAGATGATAAACCATTGATAGCTTCTCTCTGACCTACCTGTGCTCTAAGTAATCTCCTCCTGTGCTGCCTTTCCTAGGTATCCTCCTGCGAAGCCCTAAGCTCTTTGAACATCAGCTCCTCGAGACCCCGCGGCGGGTTGTACCCGTTGGTGACCTCTAGTTCTGAGACCAGCTCTCAGTCCTGCCTGTGGCTATTCCTCGGCCGGGTTCCCTCCCGTCTCCTCTCTGAGATCGACCCTCCACTCACCTGTTCGCCCCCTAGAGGGGCTCACGCCCTCGTCTCAGCCTGCAGCCCCGGATCCTCACGGGACATCCTCCCTGACCTCAGACTAAGCTCATAACAAGGAGGTTTCTTGCCGGACTGAATTTTCCCACAACCATTGAACGCCCCTAATCTATCTCATTTATACCCAGAAACCCTGAATCATCAAGACGAGTACCAGCCCCGGATCATCTTGTATATTTTCTTGTTTTCATTGTATTTAATAAATCACCTTTACCCGTCTCCAGAGTGTGTTCTGCGCATGTGGGTTCAACAAATGAAGTGCAACATGACAGAATCACAATATCAACAATTTGTGCATCAAGTAAACAATTACCATGCTAGTACAGGTAAATGTGATCATTTAATTTGGCTAAGAATAATTATTGCACTGTCAATGAATGACTTCTAATAAATGTTCTATATTTACCAATGTAACGTCTTCATGAGGTCAAACTGACGGAAAAAAAAGAGGATGGATGCTCTAAACAGTTTAGACAGAGTTGTTTTTGGTTTCACCACTATTTACCTACTATTTTTCCTGCTATTCCAAGTATTCTTAAAAGATTAGCTCATGTGACCAAACCAGCCGAGGAGATGAAAAGCTAAAGCACTCAACAGTTAAAACTTGAGGTGACTTAAAACTTAAGTTAGATTTTTAAGTTTTAACATTTTTCCTCATTGTTAAAATGTTAACATTACTTAACTAGAGTTAATGTTAGCCAATGTTGCGTCTAGCTAACTAGAGGTTTTGCACGAGTTGCACTTGTTAGGTAACCCCAAGATCATTGGGTCTTTTTAAAAGATAGAGTGATGATTCTTACAAATGTAGCCAGTGTTTTCAGCAAAGTCGAGCTGACTGTCCTGGAATGATCCAAGGTATCTAAAATTTGCCACAGTTTCAACAGGTTGGCCAACGAGTGAAACTGTAACCACTTTCAGGTTTTGTTTATGTCATTTAATTAGCTCTACTTCCTTAAGAAAATTAAAAGGTATGGTGCTTTGTGAGGGACTTTATATTTTGCGGTTCCAGTTATGCGAGAATTAATAATAAATAATAAAGACTTTGGTATTCTGATTTAGTAATGTATTTATATTAGTTGTGCTACCACCACCACGCCACTAGAGGCAGTAGCAGGCCCGAAAAGATGTGAAAAAGAAGCAGATTTAGAAGTACACAGAAAGCAACGGAAATTGTTTAAAATTTGTGAGCTGCGCTGAAGTAAATAAAAGAGAGAAGTTGAAATACATGCTGAGAGTGAAACTCCTTCCTAAAGATAAAGCTAAATCACAGATTTAAAAAGAAAATTAAAACGGGAGACCGCGGATAATATAGGAAATAGCGCCCCCTTCACTTCCGGAGTGCAATGATCCCATTACCAAATAAGGTATGAGTCTGACAGTGGTCCGTCCCGCCCCTTTCTGTTTGCTGCAGCAGGTCCTTCTCGCTTGAGGAGAGAGCGGTGGAGAACGGTTGGCCGACATTACCATTAATAAATCGGGTCAACCTTGAGCTAAACGCTGCTTACTCCGCGGAGCGCGAATATCGAAAATCCAACTTGAAACTATCTTCACTGCGGTGCTGGAAGTGGAGGAGGAAGCAGCGTCTTTGCGTCACACGCTTCTGATCTTTTACTCGAGCTCAGTGGCAGCAGCAGAAGAGTCGAGAGAATCAGATAGATCCACAACACAGCAAACCCGCTCCGATCTGCTCCTGGATCCTCAACTTGACAGAGGTTCTCTCCTCCCTTATGCGTCAGGCGATGGAGGGATGATCCAGACCGACTTCTCTCCGCAAGATCTTCCTTTTCTTTTCCCTCCTTCTCCTCTTCTACCTCCGCCTGTTCTGTTGTTCGATCCTCGCGCGCCGCTGGAGCTGTGGCCTGGATGCGGACTCCGATGCTCGGCAGAACTGCGGTGTTTGCGGCCCTGTTGGCCCTCAGTACCTGCTTAACAGGTAAGGAAGAGCCGCCGGGGCCGCTGGGTGGTGGTGTCAAGATGTAGGTGAGATATCCTGAGAGCTTTCTGAATGCTGCTATGCTGCTGTAGATTGCTGAGCTCAGTGTGTCCGTTACACTGATATGGCTCCATTATATTTGGGTACTATCTTCAGTCTACAGTTGGCTACACTTTAGCTGCTGGCTTTCATTCCTGTCCAGCTGATCAGCGTTGAATAAAGTCTATATCAGGGGTGCCCAAACTTTTTGAGACCAAGATCTACTTTTTCTCTCATCAGCCGCCTGAGATCTACCTCATAACACAAAGACATAAAATTAGCAAATTAAACTCTATTGACTTATTTTATATGTGAATATACATCAGTTATAGCAGAAATAATAAAGTGACAGAAAACCTAATGCAGTTTCTTCCTCAGTGAGATTCTGACACTGGGAGCAGCTCACTGGTTTCTCAGTCAGAAGCTGGTTGCAAACCTGACACCAGCAGGTATCAGTCAGTCATGGTGGATCTGAAATTTGATTTGATGATCTCAGTATGAGAAACTACAGACTGATAGGAGGAACCAAAGAGCCCAGTAAAGGTAAAGGCAAATCTTCTGAAGTCGGGATATAATTAATTTAATTTCACATAATTATTTATCGGGGCTGCACAGTGGCGCGGTTGGTAGAGCTGTTGCCTTGCAGCAAGAAGGTTCTGGGTTCGATTCCCAGCCCCGGTCTTTCTGCATGGAGTCTCCATGGTCTCCCTGTGCATGGTGGGTTTTCTCCAGGTACTCCAGTTTCCTCCCACAGTCCAAAAACATGACTGTCAGGTTAATTGGTCTGTCTAAATTGCCCCTAGGTGTGAGTGTGTGTGCATGGTTGTGTGTCCTGTGTGTCTCTGGGTTGCCCTGCGACAGGCTGGTGACCTGTCCAGGTGACCCCGCCTCTCACCCGGCACGCTAGCTGGAGATAGGCACCAGCACCTCCCGACCCCACTGAGGGACAAGGGTGAAAGAAAATGGACGGATGGATGGATGGATAATTATTTATCGTGGTAGAATTTGTTCAAACTTAATGAAATATATTTGTCCTATTTGATGTTGTGACTTATGCTCACAAACGAACCAGGTAATCAGTCCAAGTGTGTCGTTTATTGAACGTTCAGAAACTACAGCAGGTGTGATGAGCCACAGCAAAGGTAAACAAAGGTAAAACAACCCGAAAAGACATCAACTCTAAACCACTCCTACCCTCTTTATCCACCCGCTCCCCCCTCTCTCTCTTTCTTTTTGTCGTTTAAGCACACCCGTTGCCGTGGCAACCACCTGCGCTTAAGCCGAGCAAAGATTATATTAAAAACATGACATTCAGTCCGTTACATATCATGTTTCCAGACTTGATATTTATTTCTCGATTATTAATAAGCCTCTCATGAACACAGCGGTGGTTGAGTAGCTAATTTAAACTCCTGCTCTGCTCTCAGTCGGTCTTTGAGTCGCTTTTTTCCTTTTTCTTTTTTTTGTTAAGGAACCGAAACGCACAATTCTGCAAAATTACTGAGATAATTAATTTTAGCATGTTTCGTTGACTTTTTATAATTATTCTTTTTTAATTAAGCTACAACCGTTTAGTTATCTTAGTGAATATGTTTGATAAGCCTGCAGAGGAGGAAGTGCTGGACTCAGCGTCCTGACGGCGTTCAGTTTGTCACCTGCCGAGATCGACTCAAAACCTTTCCGCGATCGACCGGTCGATCGCGATCGACGTATTGAGCACCCCTGGTCTATATTCTCTTGTTTTATTTTGTTTTTTGACCAAAAAAAAGTGAAAATACCATGTTAAGTTGTTTTCCTTGTCCTTTAGTGTGGCAGTTAGTTGTTCCTCACACAAATAAAGCAGAAATTGATCCACATATTTGTTTTTCATGTTCATCCACTAGATTAAAGGTAGCCAAGTAAACCCAACACAGTTGACGACTTCATCAAATTATTCATAAATTGCTCTTGGTTTCTTAGTTTTGGGGGAGATAATTGAGCTGTGTGAGTTTAAGTTGCGCTCTGTGGAGAGGACAAGCAACTGTGAAATTTGTTAGTGTAAAAAATATTAATAGACAGTATCAGAACATTTAAAGCATGCCTTAAGTTGAGAACAGAAATGTTACAGTAGAAGATTTTATGGTGGTATTTTTATTACTGCTCTATCATCAGAGGATGACTGGAGAGTAAAAGTACCATATTAAAAATGGTCAAATGAGTCTTATCAGAGAAATGTCAGTACGGAACCTTTTCAGTTGTGAAGCTGTTTGGCCTATAAGTACATGCTGTCACAATCGATGGTCATTCCCAAGCTGGTGCCATGGTGGCTGTCTCTCCCTGTGTGTCATGAGTCTTGTATATGCCAAGAAGAAAGTATGAGAGTTCCTGCTAATAATGAGAAGGGAACAGAGCAGGAGATGTTTTCATCCTGTGTTGCAGGACCTGCGTAGGGCTCTTATCAATTGGAGGTGGGGGGTTTGACCATCATCTGGCTGCTCTCTGGAACACATTCCTGTGTCAACTGAAGAGCTTGAGTGTGATGTTACCATGTTTTGTAATGGAGACCGGGCATTTCTTTTCAAGGCCTCTTCAGTGGTAGGTTTGTGGGTTTTCCTTCAAGTATTTTGTGGTAGTAATGACAATAAATTGTTTATTTCTTCTTTAAAGTTTTTTTGAGGTAACTGAATGGCTATTACTGTTTTCTACATGTCCTGTTCAACAGTGTGGACATTGATGCCTGTTGCAGCCCGGCTCGTTGAGCCGTAACAAAAAACAGGGAGACAGGGACTTCAACAATAACTACGCTCTTTATTGAGCACCAAACATAAAAGAAAACTAAGAAAAATAAACAGGCGGCCCCTGTGGCCAATGACATTGCCCAAAAGCAGATGGTGCGAACAGGGAATCCTTCAAAAGAAAAGAAAAGCAAAGCAAAGTCGGGGTGGGCACACAAGACAGGCAAGAGCCAGCCTGAAAAGCAGAGCCGGGCGGAAAAGTCAGCTCAGCCCCAAGCGAGCTCCACCAGACCTCCCTGACAAATACGAGCACAGCTCTTATATACAGGTCCTTCTAAAAAAAATTAGCATATTTCATCCGACCAATAAAAGAAAAGTGTTCCAATACCAAAAAAGTCAACCTTCAAATAATTATGTTCAGTTATGCACTCAATACTTGGTCAGCAATCCTTCTGCAGCCTTCAATGCAGCATGGAGGCCATCAGCCTGTGGCTCTGCTGAGGTGTCATGGAGCCCAGGATGCATCGATAGCCTTAAGCTCATCCAGAGTGTTGGGTCTTGGTCTCTCAACTTTCTCTTCACAATATCCCACAGATTCTCTATGGGGTTCAGGTCAGGAGAGCTGGCAGGCCAATTGAGCACAGTAACACCATGGTCAGTAATACCAGTGGTTTTGGCACTGAGCAGGTTGTGCTGAAAAATGAAATCTTCATCTCCATAAAGTTTTTCAGCAGATGGAAGCATGAAGTGCTCCAAAACCTCCTGATAGCTGCTGCATTGACCTGCCCTTGATAAAACACAGTGGACCAACACCAGCAGCTCCCCAGACCATCACTGACTGTGGGTACTTGACACTGGACTTCTGGCCTTTTGGCATTTCCTTCTCCCCAGTCTTCCTCCAGACTCTGGCACCTTGATTTCCGAATGACATGCAAAATTTGCTTTCATCCGAAAAAAGTACTTTGGACCACTGAGCAACAGTCCAGTGCTGCTTCTCTGTAGCCCAGGTCAGGCGCTTCTGCCGCTGTTTCTGGTTCAACAGTGTCTTGACCTGGCGAATGCAGCACCTGTAGCCCATTTCCTGCACACGCCTGTGCACGGTGGCTCTGGATGTTTCTGCTCCAGACTCAGTCCACTACTTCCTCAGGTCCCTCAAGGTCTGGAATCGGACCTTCTCCACAATCTTCCTCAGGGTCCGGTCACCTCTTCTCGTTGTGCAGCGTTTTCTGCCACACTTTTTCCTTCCCACTGAGGTGCCTTGATACATACAACACTCTGGTAACAGCCTATTGGTTCAGAAATGTCTTTCTGTGTCTTACCCTCTTGCTTGAGGGCGTCAATGATGGCCTTCTGGACAGCAGTCAGGTCAGCAGTCTGACCCATGATTGCTGGGAGTTTTTAAAAGCCTCAGGAATCTTTTGCAGATGTTTAGAGTTACTTTGTTGATTCAGATGATGAGGTTAACGGCTCGTTCAGAGAACCTTTTCATGATATGCTCATTGTTTGAGACAGGGATTTGGGGTTTTCATGAGCTGTATGCCAACATCATCAGTATTAAAACAATAAAAGACCTGAAATATTTCAGTTGGTGTGCAATGAATCTAAAATATATGACAGTTTAATTTTTATCATTACATTATGGAAAATAATGAACTTTATCACAATATGCTAATTTTTTGAGAAGGACCTGTAGCCAGGAAACGCGGGGCCCAAGCGGAACATGGATGACACTACTTCCAGTATGCCTTGAAAATAAAGAACAATTAATGTAAAGGGATGAACCCCCTCATGTAAAGTGGAGGGGTCGTCACAATGCCTAATTCACGAGACAAGATTTTTATTCCAATTTCTGTCTCAATTTCCCCCTTCTGAGAATTTTAAGGACGGAGAGGCTCTTAAGATAATTGCAAGAGATATTCTACCATGTGTTGTTGTGTTGAGAGGGATATAGTCCACTCAAAAGCTCGTTGGAACCACTCCAGTCTAAAATCAGTATATTCAACATGTTGGATTGTCTTGGCCAAGTGAATGAAATGTATAGCCAATCAGAACCCGAGCCTGGAAAATACATAATACTGCATAGCAGAAAAAACAACCGAAAAAAAAAACACATCAACTATCTAAAATATGCAGATGAGCATAACTTATCTCCTCACCAATTAGGGCTGGGCTATGTATCGAGCATACTCGATGTATCGCAATATTTTCAATTTACGATAGTTAAAATGGCTATATCGCAACTATCGAGTATAAATTGTCGTTCAAATAATAAACTTTCGCCGTCAAATTCACTGCAAGTATAATTTATCTGACACCCTATGAATGCATCACTTGTCCCTCTCCCCTCCCAATTTGAAAATGTTCTACCAATCACGCTGCGCGGAGATCAGGGGCCCTTAGAATTATGATAATTTTCCCCACTATACGGTACCCTGGTCACAGGTTCAAGCCCCAACCTGATGACCTTTGCTTCATATCTTCCCCCTCTCTCATGACCAATTTTCCTGTACTCTCAAATAAAGGCCAATAGAACCAATAAAACCTTTAAAACAAATAATAATCACTGCTCTTCTGAAACAACATCCAATTAAATTCTTGATTAATATGGGATGTTATGTTGTTGTACAATGTTTTAAGATCTTGTTCAATGAGCCCCTTTTTAACTTTGAGCTCCTGATCCTAGAAAGGGCTCTGCACGGCCCTGACAGGTGTTATATTCATTTCCTAGCTAGAACAGCATTATGAAAAGGTGATGAATTTAAATATTTAGCCCTTTGGCTTGACTCACGATTGTCCTTTATACCTAAAGTCACTTAATTGTTTCTGCTAAATGTTTCTCCCTCTCAGTTTGTAAAAGAGTTGTTACACAACTGATTCTACCAATTCTTGATTATGCAGATCAGTTCACAATGTATTCAGAGAAACACTTTTTTTTTACATCAAGAATTTTGAAAGAAATTAGTTGTCATGCAATTCAGCTTAAGCTCCATCAGATTGGAATAACATGCCTCTCTCACTTACATCTACCACATCTGTTCAGTAGAGATGTGCCGATCAGGTTTTTTCCTGCCGATACCGATACCGATCACCCATGAGGGTTGATCGCCGATACCAATCACATAATAATTTGTTTTTTCATAAACACTACATTATGTGTAAAAAAGGAACCATGAATTAACCTTAATTTAGACAAAAACTTGTTTTTAATAACTTTTTCCAAGAAGAAAACTAAACAAAACAGGCATTGTGCAAATTGTACTGCTATTGGTAATACTATCTTTAACAGACTGATAACATATGGAGGCTCTGAAGAGGCTAAATAATGCAAAGAGTCAAAATAAAACCTCTCAACATTGCCAAAAAAATTCAAGTATAAAACTTAACATTCAAAGGCAAATATAGGATCCATTACAATAAACAATCCTGAGTTACTGAATGAAACCTTCCTGATAGCATGGCGGCTAGCTGATTACTGCTAGTTCTGATTGGCTGTTTCTGACTGAGCGGAGTAATTATGCAGAGCAGGGAGGAGATCGATTATTTTTTTAGAGATTATCTGTCTCATGTTAGGACAGCGAAAGTTTTAATACGTATGTAAAATGTATTTTTTTAAGTTAGTTGCTGCAGCTTTAAGCAGAGGTTTGGTGTGAGAGTCACTACCAGGTGGAGCAGAAGCGGCGCTCGGTCTGTGAAATATTACTACCTGTAGCGTAGCAGCGGTTCAACAGCGAGAGCAGAACCAGCGTCTTACATCGCAGCTCGAAGACTTAAATAATTTTGCGGGTTATTTGTTTAGCTTTCTGACCGTCATGCTAATCCGGGTGAGTGTTTGTAGCTGTGCTCTGCTTTACCTGCTATCTGATCCTCCATATGTCTTTTTTACTGCAATGAGCCTCGATGTAGCTAAACTCCGTCAAGTATGGCATGTTCTTTTTTATCAGCGGTTTGATAACTGCTGTTTTCAAAGCCTGGGGGAAAAAAACACCTGAAGAGAGCGATGAGTTACTATTTGGATCAGATCATTAGCAACAACAGGCAGGACTTTCTTAAAGAAATGTGTGTAGGACATCCAGACAGCAGGAACTGGAGCTTAATTGACTTATAATTTCTTCTAGGGTTTTATAATTTAGTAGTTGAAATTGGGTCATTTTTCCTGCATTTGTTTTGTTTGGGCACAGCATTGGTACTGTCTTTAGAGTGGATGTGCAGATTAATCCTCTGATCTTTTGAATTTTCTCTGATAAGAAACTAGAAAACTTGTTGCAGGCATTAGATTGAAGTTCAGGTGGTAACGTCATTGGAGGATTTGTGAGCCTGTCGACAGTAGGAAATAAAGCTCGAGTGTTGTTAATGTTTTTGTTTATGACATCTGCAAAGAAAGCCTCTCTTGCATGTTTTAGTGTTGTGTGATAGTTACGTAGTCTTTCTTTGTAGATGTCATAATAAACGTGCAGTTGAGTTTTACGCCATTTCCGTTCGGCAGAGTTGTCTTGCAGATTGAACAGTTTGTGCATTTCTCCATGGAGATTTCTTCCTACCAGTCACAACCTTTACTTTAATGGGGGCAATGTAATCAATGATATCTGAAAGTTTGCACTGAAAATCATCCACCAACTTATCTACGTCACTATAACTTAAGAGTGAGGAAGAAGAGTAGATTTGATTAAATGTTTCTGCTGTGTTTTCTGTGAAAGTACGTTTTGTGATAGTAGCTTTTTGTCCAAGTGGGTTAACGGATAAAGAACTGTCAAAGAAAACAGCAAAGTGATCCGACACGGTGACATCAGTTACAGAGACATTGGAAATATTCACACCTTTACTGATAACCAGGTCCAGTGTGTGTCCCTGAGTGTGTGTTGCTTGTTTGACATGTTGTGTTAAACCAAAACTCTCTAATATATTACAGAGCTTTTTAGCCCCTCGGTCTTCAGGTTGTCAACATGAATGTTGAAATCACCGACAATTATTAAACAATCGTAATCAATGAATATGAGAGATAGAAGCTCATTCAAGTCCATAAAGAAATTTTCCACATATGTTGGTGTTTTGTATAGAGTTAGTGTCAAAGTTCGTTTGTGGCCTTTTACCTCGATTCCAAGATATTCAAAAGACATAAAATTACCCAAAGAGATTTTACTACAGTTTATGGTACAGTTTATTCAATATTTATATGCTCCCACTGGCTCAGGTTATAACAGGAAATAAGATCAGCTACCATAAGCAGTCTGCCTTCTATCACCTGAAGAACATCTCCAGGATTAGAGGACTTAGCACGATCTAAAGCAGTGGTCCCCAAACTACGGCCCGCGGGCCGGATCCGGCCCGCCTCCACATTTGGTCCGGCCCCCTGAACAATACCGGAAAGCATTCAGAGTTTTTTTCATTTACCGTATTTTTCGGACTAGAAGCCGTTTATATGTGGATTTTTCTTCAACCACCAGGGGGCTGTTTAGCAGGAAGTGAATCATTGGAAGTCTGGTTACTTGTGCGCCAACATTGAGCCCACAAACATCAAAATGAGTTAGAAACAGATCAGATGTCTTTGGAAAGTTTCTTTGCAAAGGGGAAAAGGCCCAGAGAAGGGACAGGAGAATGGATTTATCGTGGACCGGTAGGTGAATCCCACGTTACAAGCCGCTCTGCGTAACATGCGGCGACCGGCTGCTAATGAGGCAATCAAGCTTCAAACTGCTTCTCCACGTAGAGACCAAGCAGGCTGTGGATATAAGCAACACTTCAGGTGTTATTGTCTCTCATCACTCCCAGATGGAACCGTCTGGTTGCAGAGAAACAAGCTCATTGCTCCCGTTAGTCATTATCGTGAGTTAAAATTTTCACGAAAGTAAAATGTTAGTTTTTGTGGCGCTTCTGTATATTATTTTGAAGGGATATATAAACGTTACCATAGCGACCAGAGTCAGAGCGTTTGGGCAGTGGTTGAGAGGAGATGAGTAGAGCTTGTGAGTCTTAAGTCTGGTTTAGACGGCAAGATTTAAGAATGTCGGCTGATTCTCCAAACCTCTGTGACCACAGAGCTGATAAAGAACAACAGGTTCGATGGGTTCGTGTGTCCAGCCACACGGCAGGAACCGATTCCAGTCACGAACATCCTGATTTCAGAGGATAATTCAGTAAAACCCCCAACATAGCGGGAATTTATAATAAGCAAACACGGATGACAATGTAGAAGTCGCATTCAGCAGTTTGTATTCTCGTTCCCAGTCAGGGAAAACCCCACAGGCTGCGATAAAAGGGCCAAGACAACCCAAATAGGGCATATTCAGTATTTAGTGGGAACAACAACATGCAGAAGCCTTATCTGACTGTTCATCCCCCCACCCTCTCTCCCCCGGGCTGCAGCAAAATTTCCAAGTCTTGACCGGTCCGCGGTAATAAAAAGGTTGGGGACCACTGATTTAGCACATGCTAGTAGCAACACGAAGGATCAGCACTTTTACTGTTACAGATACCATTTGGAAATTACCGTAATAAATTCTGTTAAATCTAAACTTGGCAACTTTTTCTTTTTCAACCATAATAAATGTGATATTCAATTGACCTGTTACGACTCAAATTTTGGGTGTCCGCCCTCCTCTGCTGCTGCATCGTTGAGGAAAACCTGGAGCGGCAGAGATATCTGTGGCTTATATGTGTATGTTTACTGGTTTAAAAAAAAAAAAAAACTTTGGGGTTGTGGCATATAGTCCAGTGCGGCTCATAGTTCGGAAAATATGGACTCTAACCCTTCCTGGATTTTTTCTGTGAAGAACCCAGAGAGAGTTATTTGATTGTGCTTTCTGGAAAACAATATATTTTTACATTTAGGCACTCCTGCAATCGTCGCACTTTTTCTGTTACAAACTGACTCCGGCCCCCCACCAAAGAAGGGAAAAGTCATGTGGCCCTCACAGGAAAAAGTTTGGGGACCACTGATCTAGAGAAACTCATCCATGTGTTTATCTTTAGTTGTATTGATTACTGCAGCAGCGTCTTCAGAGGTCTGCCTAAAAAAATCAATCATCCAGCTGCAGCTGATCCAGAACGCTGCTGCTGCTGTTCTGACTAAAACCAGGAAGATGGAAAACATCACCCCAGTTTTAAAGCCCCTACACTGACACCCTGTAGCTCAGGGTTAAAGTACTGTTAGTTTATAAATCACTGAACAACTTAGCACCACAATGCATTAAAGATCTGCTGTTGTTGTACCAACTTCCAGGTGTTCTGGTTCTGGTTCTGCTCTGCATCCCCAGAACCAGAACTAAACATGGAGAGGCAGCATTCAGCTTCTGTGCACCTCAAATCTGGAACAAACTTTCAGAAAACTGTAAAACAGCTGAAACACTGAGTTCCTTTAAATCTCGACTAAAAACCCACCTAGAGACATAATTAGTTTGAGACATAATCATGAAACATCAATAATCTGATGTGTAACGATGTAATGCTTCAACTGTTGACTGTGTGTTCTATGACTTTGTGTCTTTGTGCTTTTATGATGTAAAGCACTTTGAAATGCCTCGTTGCTGAAAGGTGCTATACAAATAAAATTTGATTTGATTTGATTTTATTCAGTCTAGGAGCTCGTCTTCCTCTCTTTATGGCTCAGAGAAATAGGGTATTGTCTTTTGTTTGGCAACGTCCGGCGGTAAAGCTTTTCATAGATTAATGGGTTCAGTTCACCTTTCATCAAAAAGCTGTTGAGTCTCTGATGTTTCAAAGCTTGACAGCTATACACTTTCAGCTGCAAGACATGCAGCAACTATTTTAAACTCTTTTTTGTCTCAGGCTGTCTTCATTTGAGAGTGGTTAGAAATGAAAGTGGTTAATGAGAGAGGAGGAAGACATGAGGTAAATGTCACCAGGCCAGAACTCAAACCTGTGATGTCTGCATTTGACGTATGAAGACTAACGTCTTCATATGTGGGGTGTGCTTTACCCCTGCGCCACCACATCACCCCAACATGCAGCAACTCTAACATCTATTTTCCTGCAGTGTATTTGTGAAGAGCAGTTAAATGACAATTGTTCTCATGCCTGCCTTTTAATGTGAAACTCCTGCTTGAGGTAAACCATCCAAGACTTGTGTATTCTTGCAGTGAGTCACATCCCTCTGATTATGTCACTGCCCTCAGTTGCCATGGCGGTTGTCATGGCAACCCATGTCCAGGTTTCCTGTGGAGCTGGGAGTTATATTAATAATGAAACTAAAGTAAAGGGGCCAATATTGATGGCAGACTGAAAATGATGTTGCTGCAGTATGATGAGCACCTCCAGAACCTGTTCAGTCCACTTCAGCCTCACACCTCTGCTGCTTCCTGGGCAGTGTGTTCAGTCACACCAAACAAGTTCTATAAAAATGTAAAACAGCATATTAGGAATGTACAGACAAATCGGTCAGCCGATAAATTGGCCTGATTCTCTTAATTTTGGGAGATCTTTGATCAGCCAACACTTGCATACAAAGTCGATTTTATTCACCAATCCTATCTACCTTGGCAAAAGTCTGAAAATCAACCACAGTCTTTTATTGCTCTGCTGTGAGATTCTGATTGACAAACCCGCTTGCAGTTAACAGTCGTCTCACTGTTTCTTGTTATATTTAGCAACATTTCAGACAAAAAAAATAAGTATCGCCCAAAATCAGAATCAGCAAGTGTTAAGAAGCAATACGTTTTTCTTTAATGATTTGAATTCTAGAGTGTGAAAATGAACCTGTGTCTGTGTGAAACTTTTAAAACTCGTCTTAAAACCCATCTATTTGATTAGGCTTTCAACTCCAGCAGGATCTAGTTTTAAATTGCATGTTTGTTTTTAAACTGTAAGAGTTTTTTTATTTATTTATTTTTTTGTTATGTTGTGTTTTAATGTACAGCACTTTGTATCAGCTATTGTTGTTTTAAAGTGCTTTATAAATAAAGTTGGTATGGTATGGTAAATGTTTGATATCTTGTGGGTGTGTCCTTGTAGCTGCCATCTTAGGACCCTGCTAAGGAGGCCCGCCTCAAACCCAGCTTTTTTATTCACCTTTTTCCTAGCCCCCATGAGGCTTTGCGTGCGGCGCAACTTCCACCGCAAACCGGAACCGCAATTTGTTTACATGTTAGCAGCTTGCTAACCAGCTTTTGTGGGAACACCAGCTATCATGGTTTAACCCTTTTGTCTGCAAATGGGGTCCAACTGTGACCCCACACCTGTAAAGCTTGTATCATTTGCCACAGTCATCTTCGTTTGCCTCAGTCCTCGTACAAACAAGGGTTAAATGTAGCAAAATTGTTTTACCACTACCTACAGCTAATGCCGCAAATAACCTGCACTAGCATAGTTAGCCACTTCACTGACTCAGTTGCTTCGGATGGCTTTCTATCCACACAATGAAATAAGCACACATTTTGGGTTCTCTCAAAGCTTTTAATTTTTAGCCAAACTCTTTTTCTTTCCTTATCTGTCGGTAGGCAAGATGAAAGCTACCGCCTTTGTTTTGGAGCACGTTCAAGACACACCTGTTGCTGCCACAAATTAAACTTGGTCTGATTATTAAAGTACAGCCACGAACAGCACAACAGTTACCCGAGCTCCGCAAGACCAGACACTTTCCAGTGGCAAGTTGCTCTTGATAACAGGTTAAGGTGTGATTTGGTTCGGTTCTAGTCCAGTGGGGAGATTCTCTATATTACGGTCTGGAGCGCAGCAGCTGCGTTCATTTCTCCGCTGATTTGCATCGACACTCAGCAACGGAGAACCTCAAGATTCTGATTGTGATGGACTAAATTAACCCAGATAGTTTATTTTGTCTTATAAAAAATATTCATGGCCCAAACATAATGATAAAACACACTTGGTGCAGCCACTAATTCAAATTCACATCACACCAAAGCTAATGTTATGTAGTTCTGGTGTTTTACACTCTTGGCACAGAACAGCAGCTCAGAACTCTGACCAACTTCTCTGCTTTTCTCGTCTTTATTACCGTCAGAGAAACGAGCTGCTAGCAGACCTGCTAAGTCACGGTGCGATTGTAGAATATTGAGGATGGAAGCAGACGACCCATGTTCAATGCAATAATGATGATGGTTTTAATGATGACATACAAAACACAAAAATTTCAGGCAGCACAGATGAGCAGAAGGCTAGGAGCTCAGAACTGGAATAACTCCAAAAAACAGGCAGCAGGGAGACACAGGCTGACACGACAAAGACAGTATAGACAAGGAGCATGGAACACAGGTGATTAAATACACAAGGGGTAATCGGAGAACATGAGACACAGCTGTGTCCGTGAACAAGTTTAATAAACCAGCTTTGTTTGCTGTATCGCCAAGTTTGTTGACTTTTTCCTTCAACGCAACACCTCTTAGCGTAAGAACGTTTTTAGGCAATCAGCAGTTATTTTCGTTTGGAAAAAAAAGACTAGTTTTTTCATCTCTTAAATCAAGACGAGAAATCGGACCCGAATGGTCTGTTATCCGATTTCCGATTTTGGTTTAATAAATGAAAATCGAAAAAACAAGTCTATTTTTGTTCGAAAAAAAGAACTGCCAGAGAATACATGGACCCCGAACCGAAACGTTATCCAATTTCTGATTTTGTGCACAAAACGAAAATGGATAACGAGTGCTCAATTTCAGTTTTGTTTGTTTTTAATGAGACAAGTGGCTTGATTCAGAAGTTCTCTCTGCCCCACTTACTAGGGCCAGTCCAAAGCATAAGCAAACTAAGCCGCCAAAAATAAATTGCTCTTGAGGGCCCCCTGGTGCCCACAGTCAGTCACACTTCACTGGTAATATGAGCTGCAATGTCCAGAGCTGCGTCCAAACCTCCAAAGCACCGGTGGAAGACAAGTTAGCAAAACAATGTCACAAAAAAGGACTTATCCATCGAGAGAGAAAAGAAAGAGGACAAGAGTGACAATAGTCATAATAGGGGGAATATTGTTAACTTCAAACATGCAGACCTGGCCTGGTGGGCCGGTCTGTCAGTCAAACCTCTCACTGCAGAGCAGAAGAGAACAGAGGCTGATCTTTAAACCTTTGAAGAGGTAGATAAGATCAGTGGATAAGATTGGCTTCACATGGAAGTATTGGCTGGCCGATAAATGCATCCTATATGATACATGAATATAGGATATAATGCAAACAGCACTGTCAGAGATACAATAGGTTTATAGCAGGTGTGTGAATGATCTAATAGTCTGACTGTTGATTGCAGCAATCCGCATTATTAGCAAAAATAATGCTAATAATTACCGTATTTTCTGCACTATAAGGCGCACCTAAAAACCTTCAATTTCCTCAAAAGCCGACAATGCGCCTTATAATCCGGTGCGTCTTATATATGGACCAATATTGAGCCACAACAGGTCTAGCAATTACGGTAAGCAGCTGCCGACTTCATTTTCCCCCGTAGAAGAAGAAGTGCGCGGTGCATGCTGGGATAGTTGTCAGAACGCTGGTTTGTTAATAAACTTTGATAATACATTTAAAGCCAGGGGGGGAGGGGCTGGGGAAGAGAGACAGAGACTGCGGCGGCAGCGTGTCGGTTGGTCTGTGTTACCCAGAAAGCAGTTGGGCACAATATCGCAACACCATGAGTGAAACAAGACTGGGGCAGACTACTATATAGAGTACTCGTGGACCACTCCTTTACAGATGTGGATGTGTAATAATAGAGTACAGAACAAATCGTCTATTCTATGCGCCTTATATAGGCCGTTCATTGAAGGTGCGCCTTACAGTGCGGAAAATACGGTATTTTGGATTTAGTTAATCCAAAATGAGGCTTCTTTTGGAGCACCATAGTTCTGCTAACATGGCCCCAAAACCACATGTTGCTCAGGGCCCCATGGAGGCTTGGGCCAGCCCTGCTGCTTATAAAGGGGCCATTTGGACATTATATAGAATGCAGACAGACAATCTTGATCATTTCACGGATATTTGGTCACTCAAGAAGAATAGCCTGAGTTTTTATTTTAGTTTGTTTTATTTTAAAAAGCCAGAGCATGGAGGCTTTCCACACCAGTCAGCAGGCAGACCCGTCTCGTCTCCAGACCTGAGCCAGCAAGATGGCTTCAATTGCACTGCGCCAGCAGTGGTAAATAGAAGTGAGTACACCATTAATTTGTAAAAAAAAAAAAAAAAAAGTTGTTTTAAGATGTTTTTAGGTGAGAAAGTAGCCCTCATAGGTTTATGTATCCACTTAGTTAATCCAAAATTAGGCTTCTTTTGGAGCAGCATAGCTCCACTAACATGGCTGGGCAGCTCAGGCTCGGCTGACACATTTCCCCGCTAACCATAGCCTGATCTCAGCAAGTCACTCTGTCGTTTTCCGCTGTTTATTTGTTCTTAGCGGCTCAAAGGGCAATATGAAGTGTTTAATGTGTTTGTATATCTACCATTTGATACGTATATCAAAATATAACAATCTTCTCTGGAGATTTTGATGCTTCTGAAGATGTTAGTATCTTCTAAACTTTGCCCAGTGTTTTCTTCCAATATCAATTACTAATATTCCTTTCCTCTGAATTTTTTAGTTTGTAAATTCATATTATTTTGTGTGTGTGCGTGTGTGTGTGTGTGTGTGTGTGTGTGTGTGTAAGAGAGAAATATACACTTTCCTTCAACTGGCTTCTTATGTGAAGTGTGAACTTTCTTCATTATTATTTATTTTTAATTGTTTCATGCAGGCAGCGTTCAGGAGGACGCTGCCTGCGTCCAGGTTTGGATGCAGCTTTCCAGAATCTTCCAGTCTCCCTCCTGCTGACCTGTCACTGTCTCCTCATGTTTTATCAACTTAAATTGTAGGAATATTTGTTCATAATCCCCCAACTACGGGCTGGCTATCTGCTTGTTTGATTTTCTAATAAATACACTTTTATGAAAACATTTTGTCCTTGCTTGTTTTGTAAAATATGAGTTTACAATCTGATAACAAATAAGAGAAAATAAGTTTGGTAAGTATATAGTAAGTATTGTAAACAAATCATCCAGTTGTAAAGCACCAACTCTGGCTAACAGCAGGTTGATAAAAAATAAATGTGGAATTATTCTTTTAACATTTGTTGCTTATAAATCCACAGCAAAGGAATAATGTAAAGAATCAACGCAAAAGTTGTTCATTATGTTTAGTCAGTTGAGACCAATAATTTATAAGCAAATAGTCTCATGAAGGGAGCAACAAAAGCACACTTGTTTATGTTGTTACAATTTAAAACTTAAGCACCTGAGACATTTGAGCATGTCCAACCTGTGCTGTGTCTTCCTCCTCAGGTTCTAACTTATGTCCTCACAATTTGGACTGTGCCCGAGCAGGACGGCACTTCTGCCGACAAGGCAGCTCACACTGCGGGTCCTGCCTGTACCCTCTGGTGGAGGATCATCATGGCCGCTGTGTCGACACGAGAAGACATTTTCATCATTCTGCTCAGGCTGCTAAAGGTAGGTGTAGGAGCTATTTTCCCATATTTTGGTTAATTTAAATTGTTTAGTTTATTATTATTTGTTTATTTTCTAGTTGATTTATCATTAGAATTTTTGTTTAATTTGTTGTTTAGAATAAGTTCTTTGATTAGCAATTCACTTAATGAACTTCAGGTTGGGATGTGGGTATTTCACGGTATAAATAGGTGGGTCTCTTAGGTAGCTTATTATGCACGTGCTGGTCATAAGGTTTTTTACCAGCCTTTAGAATCGGTCACATCAGTCTCACTAGTCATCAGTCAGAGAACAGGTACAGGAGTCAGAGCAGAAGCCTGTATCTTTTTGCCTGAACAGTCAAATAAAACCAAAGAACTATATTTTGACTTTTTGATCCTTTTGTGCTGCGTAAACCAGAATCCACGGTGCATCAGGTGACTATTTGAGTTGGATTCACTTTTGTTTTGATCACCTTCGAGTTTTGAGTTTTTTGATTTTTGAATTTAAGTTTTGGAACAAATAGTCACTACAGTAGGTATTTGGAAAACTGCTGGCAACAAGTCAGACACAGCTTCTTACTTTCCTAGCTGAATATTATGACTTTAAAACTTGAAGCAACCCCAATTGTTGTAATTCTTCTGTCTTTATTGGCAGATTGAATTAGTCTTATTTCATTTTTTGCTGAGTCAGATTGAGGTCCAGACAGAACATGTTGCTGTTTCTGAGTATTATTCTTCTGAGAATGTCACCTTCCCTCATCTTTACCCTGATGTGTAGCACTTTGTCATAAATGTCTGAGAAGTTATGCTTCAAACATAGAGACAGATATTTAGCCTCTAACATGGGAAATATTTTTACAATATAACATGCATGTTGCTAGACTGTGTGTGGGATTAGTTCCTGACTATTTACACAGAACATTCGATGCCAACAACAGCCAGCATAAGGAGATCTAAACAGTTAATGGTAATGTGTCTTATCATTACACACAAGGGTTTCCTGGATCTTTGAATGCTGAGTAATTAATTCAGTTCATTTAATCTCCACAGACATGTCATTATGACAAAATTTGGAACACAATCTATGGAGGGAAACTTGACCTTTCTCAGTCATAGCAGTACAGCTCCGTACATCCTGGAGGTTTTTGACAGCAGTACCTTTCAATGGGAGGTCAGGACTTCATGCATCCCAGCAGAAGCCCTGATTTCAAACCATAGTTACTAATTACCAGCAAAGAATTGAAAAGGATTTGGATGAGAAGGAATTCATGTCAAATCTGCCAGCCTACGTGATATCTTTGTTTTAGGTCTGAATAAAACACCCCTTATTACAGTCAGTGTTTTATTCAGGCCGTAATAAAACTGAATCAAAACTGAAGTTAATCCAATGCAAGCAATTACATTTTTAAACAGCTATATCGGTTTGGATAGCTTTTTCTAATCTTGATAAATGAAATCATTTTAAAACTACTTTTTGCATTAACTTTGGTTAATTCTGACTAATACTGACACTTGTTTGATGATCTGAAACATTTAAGGGTGATATAAATAAAACATAAGAACTCTGTTAGCGACCATGTGTGGCTGCCCAGGTGGAAAATAAAAGTATACTCTAGTATATTTCAAACATACTTACATTTGTGAAGGTACCCTTTAAGTATACTAAGTATTAAGTGTACTACCTATAAATATATTTGAAGTATACTAAAAGTATACTTGTACCAATTTCGAAATTATAACTTTAAACACACTTAAACATAAATGTACCAAAATATACTTTTAATATATAAAAGTATACTTTAAGTGAACAAAATACATATTTGCCCAAGTGTAAATATACACTTGCTCAAGTATATTTAAAACATATTGTAAATATATTTTGTGTATATTTTAAAATATATGCTCAAAATAGAATTTTTGAAAATACACTTAACACTACTTTAAATTAGAGATCAGGTTTTTTCCTGCCGATACCAATTCCGAACACCCAGGAGGGCCGATCACCGATACCGATCACATAATAATAATTTTTTTAATCATAAGCACTACGGTTACATTATGTGGAAAAAGGAACCATGAATTTTAAATAGCTTTTTCCAAGAAAAAACAAAACAAAACAGGCATTGTGCAAATTGTACTACTATCAATAATACTATCTTTAACAGACTGATAACATATGGAGGCTCTGAAGCAGCTAAATAATGCAAAGAGCCAAAATAAAACCTCTCAACATTGCCAAAAGATTCAAGTATAAAACTTAACATTCAAAGGCAAATATAGGATCCATTACAATAAACAATCCTGAGTTACTGAATGAAACCTTCCTGATAGCATGGCGGCTAGCTGATTACTGCTAGTTCTGATTGGCTGTTTCTGACTGAGCGGAGTAATTATGCAGAGCAGGGAGGAGATCGATTATTTTTTTAGAGATTATCTGTCTCATGTTAGGACAGCGAAAGTTTTAATACGTATGTAAAATGTATTTTTTTAGATTAGATGCTGCAGCTTTAAACAGAGGTTTGGTGTGAGAGTCACTACCAGGTGGAGCAGAAGCGGCGCTCCGTCTGTGAAATATTACTACCTGTAGCGTAGCAGCGGTTCAACAGCGAGAGCAGAACCAGCGTCTTACATCGCAGCTCGAACACTTAAATAATTTTGCGTGTTATTTGTTTAGCTTTCTGACCGTCATGCTAATAATCCGGGTGAGTGTTTGTAGCTGTGCTCTGCTTTACCTGCTATCTGATCCTCCATATGTCTTTTTTACTGCAGTGAGCCTCGATGTAGCCAAACTACATCAAGTATGGCATTGTTTTTATGTCGTATTAGCTTCTTGTGTTGATGCATTTTGACCTGCTTCAATTTTCCCCCGCAACATGCAAACTTCTCCATTCCCTCAGTGCGTTATAGTTCCACACGACATCGCTTAGTATTTGTTGCTGCACGTTTGCGCAGTTTATGTGATCGGCAACAAGAGACTGTGATCGGCGATCACCTATCATACACTTTTTCACGGAAATCAGCCGATTATGATTGGTGGCCGATCGATCGGCACACCTCTACTTTCAATTATTAATTTCACTATGTTTTAAATTACATCTCAGTGTAAATTTTAGGCTAATAAAGTATGCCTTTTTTAAACTTTCTTTAACCGGTTGAACCCCGTTGAGATCCAGATCTCATTTTCAAGAGGGACCTGGGCTGCAACACGCCCAGGTCCCTGGGCATGTATTAATTAGTTTTATTATGTATTAATAAAACTAATTAATACATGCAGAAGTATGTCTTTTAGGCACCTATAAAGTACTTTTCATGTAATTTTTAGGCATACTTTTTAAGCACCTAAAAAGTATGCCTTTTTAGGTGCCTTAATAATCTTTTACTATTTTTGTTAAAATTGCAAAGAATAAAAAAATGATAATCATGATGTAATGTTGCTTAATCCATTTTCAGATATGATGTGTGATTTATAAAGAGGATTAGTTCCAGTTCACACTCCAGACCAGATGGTGGCGGTATCGCACACTTTTTTTTTTTAACGGCAGAAAGAAGAAAAAACTTAATAATTCATTTTTCTTTTCTTTTTTTTCCAAAGAACTTTATTTAAATGAAATTAGTATACATCAAAACAACATAATGAAGTATACAACACAATACAACAGCCAAGCAAAACAGCCAGGGGTGATTAGATAAGAACATGCAAAGACGTACATATTGAAATTGTCCTTAAAGCCTTTTCATTTGTAGTCTGCTATTGATTTGATATATAGTTCCATATCTTTAATGAAAAGAGAGAAACAAGGTGTTTTATTAGCAAATTTGCATTTATGAATATAAAATTTAGCAAAGAGTATTAGCAGGTTTATTATAAAGAAATGTTTAGCATCCTTTCTATGGAACCTATAGAAACAAAATAAAACATTTTCCCAGCATAAGGAAAAATTCTTTAAAATATGATCATTAATAAACCTGCTGACCAGAACCTTTGTGTAAAAGGGCAGAGCCAGAAGAGATGTGTCACAGTTTCTGGATGGCCCTCACAGAAACTGCAATTAGTGTTTATGTCTCTTTTAAATTTTACCATATTGTGCTTAGCAGGGTACATTTTATGGAGAATTTTAAATGACACTTCCTTCACTTTGTGTACAATGAAGCATTTATGGGGGATCATCCAAACTGTTTTCCAGTGAATATCTGGGATATAACGGCTCCAGTAAAATGTTATAACTGGACGAGAAACAATCATTTCTTGGAACAACCTGCGTATTTATTCTCTCTTTGTTTTTCCTAAACTCCAGTTAAAAACTGATTTTTCCCACAGATGATTCGGCTGGATCAGGGATACCAGGTGGAGCAGACAGAGTATAATTAGTGTTTTAAACAACATTAAGGTGCCCAAAGGTTTAGCATTGACCACCATGGAGAATTCCTGGATACTAACTGGAAAATTATATATTGAGCAGAATTCATTATAATTTAATCGTCCTTCCTTATTAATCAGCTGAGCCACCAGTAGAATCCCATTTTGAACCCAAGTTTCAAGATAGTGACCTATTTTTAAACAAAATATCTCTGTTGTTCCAGATGAGGTATTTGTGAGGTGAGAAGTTATGTTTATAGATGAAGTTGAAAGATGAGAGTTTTACAGGAAGTTTCTCAACATTGTAATTACTACTTAAAATGAAGTTGAAGCCACGAAAGCACGAGGAAATGTGATCTGGTATCAGGTTCCAGATAGAGGTTGGATTCTTAAGGAAGTGTTTAGCCCATTTAATTTTGAATGTGTTAATTAGGGTAGAGAAATCCAGAAAGTTAAGTCCACCTGATTCATAATTAATCATAATAACAGTTTTTTTGATATAGTGTGTACAATTTTTCCATATAAAATTAAGAAGCATACGATCAATATCTTTACAGATTTTGTTGTCTAAATGTAAGGGGAGAGCAGCAAATGTCAGTCGGGATAATCCTCCTGCTTTAGTAATCAACACTCTTCCTTTTAGAGATAAGTCCCTCTGAAGCCACTGGTTTAGTTTATTTTTGGTTTTCTGTATAATTGGTATCAAATTAGAGGAGCATCTTAATTTATGGTCTTTAGAGATTAAAATTCCTAAATAAGTAACTTCTTGTTTAACAGAAATATTGCAAATATCATTAGCATGACGATCCTTAATTGCTAGCAATTGACAATTTTTTTAAATGTAAAAATAAACCAGAGGCCTTGGAAAAAGTATTAATCACCTCTAAGGCCAGAGGGATCTGGTTTGCATTCCTTAAAAATAGTGTAGTATCATCAGCCAGCTGGCTGATTATGAGCTCTTTATTAGCTATGCTTGTACGGCTTGTACGGCACTTTATACAAGGCATCCAGTTTGTTCTGATGTTCTATTAAATTTAATTTATCTTCCTCCGAAACTTCTTCTGGGGATTTTAGGTAATAAGAGGTGACTTCTTCCTCTCCAGCTTTCTTTAATTTAGAAATCTGACTTCTATGTCTTAAAAATTTGCCAATTTCAAATTTGAAAAGTTCCCAATTGTTGCAGAAAGACCCTTCCTTGTTAGCCTTATTCCAATAATATAAAATTAATTTATTAATATAATAATAATAATAATAATAATAATAATAATAATAAATGTAATTTGTACTTCACTTTTCATTAGAAAAAATCTCAAAGTGCTACACAGTGCAACTAAAATCGTAGATAAAATCGACATAAAAATCATGTGGAGGCAGAGTAGGCTTGCTTAAATAAAAAAGTCTTTAAGCCTCTTTTGAAGTCAACCAGTGGTTGTGGAGCTCTCAAATAATTCGGGAGAGAGTTCCAGAGACGGGGGGCAGCCACAGCGAATGCCCGATCTCCCATGGTCCTTAATCTGGATCGAGGAAGGTGGAGGAAGTTGCAGTCTAGTGATCGTAGAGATCTGCTGGATGAATGTGGAATGAGAAGGTCCTTCAGACAATCCGGTGAAGTTCTGTTTAAACATTGATGGGTAATGAGAGCAATTTTGTACTGAATTCTGTAGGTGACAGGAAGCCAGTGAAGATCATGCAGAATCGGTGTAATATGGGCAGATTTCTGGACTCTCAATAGAATCCTGGCTGCGCTGTTTTGAATGTATTGAAACTTCTCAAGATGTTTTTTATGGATTCCAATGAACAGAGAGTTGCAGCAGTCCGGCCTGGAGGAGACAAAGGCATGGATGAGAGTCTCTGCATCAGAGAAAGAGAGATGGACGAATTTTGGAGATATTACGAAGATGAAAGAAACAGGTTTTAAATAGATGTTTAATATGATTTTCAAATGTAAGATGAGAATCCATTCTAACTCCAAGATTTGTAACTGTGGTGGAAAGGGGGATGTCTTGTCCAGAAAAGAAAATAGTCGTCAAAGTTGAAGATTGAACCTGGTGAGGTGTTCCGAATAACATGGCCTCAGTTTTGGAGCAGTTTAACTGAAGAAAGTTCTGATTCATCCACGTCCTTATCTCTGCCAGGCAGGTGGTGAAGGCAGTGATTGGAAATGGTGATGATGATGCTCCAGTTCTAATGTAAAGTTGTATATCGTCGGCATAGCAGTGGAAGGAGATATTGTGCTGATTAATGATTTGACCCAAAGGCAGCATGTAGAGGGAAAATAGCAGGGGCCCCAGGACTGACCCTTGTGGGACACCACAGGAGACAGAGACAGCTTGGGACTTGGCCTTGCCAAGGCTAACACATTCCAGCCGATTGGAGAGGAAAGATTTAAACCAGTCCAGAACAGTGTCACAGAGACCGACCTCCACATGAAGACGGTGTAGGACACAGGTGTCAAACTCCAGTCCTCAAGGGACGCTGTCCTGCAGTGTTTAGATGTGCCACAGGTACAAAACACTGGAATGAAATGGCTTAATTACCTCCTTCTTGTGTAAATCAGTTCTCCAGCGTCTTGCTAATGACCAAATTATTCTATTCAGGTGTGGTGCAGCAGAGGCACATCTAAAAGTTGCAGGACACCGGCCCTCGAGGACTGGAGTTTAACACCCCTGGTGTAGGAGGATATTATGGTCCACAGTGTGAAAGGCTGCAGTATGAGCTTTAACTATTTCATGCTTTAGCAAGGAGTTATTTAGTTTCCAGTAAGCGTATTATCAGGAGTATAAATTTGGATGCTAATGCGAATAGCTCTATGATCAGTAAGAGGGGAGGCAAGTATGTTAATAGCAATATTGTCTTCATTAATACATTTGGAAATAAGCAAAAAATCTATCCAGGATTGTCTGGAACCTATTTTATTGCTCCAATTTAATGTTGTATCTACAACATTAAATTTCTCCATAAATTTTTTTTAAATTGGTACTGTATGAGGTCTGCTGCTTCGGAGGCCATCTGTCGATCGTATTGTCTAAGGCAATGTTAAAGTCCCCACCAATTAAGATGATTGAGTTTGGGTATTTGGAAAGCCAAAAGGTAATTCTGTCTTCTAATGATTCGAATAGTTTGTTGTTTTCTGTTATATTATTATAACCGTATAAATTAACTACAATAAAGGTATTATTAAGGCATTCAATTACTGAGCAGATGTAGTGACCTAGAGTGTCGCAATCAGTATGTAATATAGTTCCAGAAAAATTATTTTTAAGTGTGGCGACACCAGTGGAGCGCTCAGATCCATGAGATAACCACATTTAATTTCCCCACTGGGATTTCCAGAAATTAACGTCAGAAGTTGTAAAATGACTCTTGAAAGAAACAAAAATCTGTTTTAAGTTGTTTGGCAAATAAGAATAATGCTTTGCGTTTAGCCGTTTGTCTCAACCCCCTGGCATTGAGAGATACTAATGAAACGGACAAAGTTACTTGAAAAGAATAACAAAGAATAAAGAACAAGATCTAAACTTTTAAAGATAAAGTTGTGTTCACAAAGTAAAGGGACCGATAGCTGTACGCTTTAAGTAGTAAAGCGGTAAGTAGCCTGACTAAATATTTACAATACAAGAGAAACAAAGGAAAAGTAGCACTTTGCTATCTATTTTGGTTTAACTATAATAGGGTTCTCTTTAAAATACAAATGCTTTCTCTGTTTAATTGCTCTATTGTTCTTTTTTGTAGGTTTTTCTAAGGTGCAGTGGTGCAATGAGTGGGAATGTTCTGTCGTTGATCCTCACTCCTGTTAGGAACATACCAACAGTGTCATGAAGTGTCATTCAGTAAATAATGACAATTTTAATGAGAATTTGCTTCAAAAGTTGGATGAATGTTATGTTTATGACAGTGTCATGTCAGTCTTATGCACACCCCATCAAATAAAGTGTTACCAAAATGGTAATATATGAAAGCACAATGTAATTATAATTTTTGTTCTTTAAAGTAATAACTTTCATGTTTTTCTGTCACACTTAAATTTTCATCTTCATTGTGTTCACTTGACGTGTAAACTGATAATTTATGTAAAGTTCATAAAGCTTTGAGTAAAATTGGACAATTTTAAAATGTCGGTAATAAAACAAAATATTTGAATTACCTTGAACATCTCGTGTAATTAATCTTTCCATGTAATTATAGCCTAAAACAATGTAAGTACTGTAGTGTAGTTATGCATGTAATGTACAAAATAGGTACGTAGGAATAAGAATTTCACGAGTACTTATAAGGCGCACCGGATTATAAGGCGGACCTTCAATGAATGGCCTATTTTTAAACTTTTTTCATATATAAGGCGCACAGAATAGACGCTACAGTAGAGGCTGGAGTTACATTATGCATCCACTAGATGGAGCTGCACTAAAGTGAATGTCAACAAAACAGTCCGACTCTAGTCAGCCAGGAGAGCCTTCCACGACTGGGCCGGGGCGTGGCCGGACGATGGTCACCCTTCTCCATTCGCACAAAGCATGTTCGTGGAGAACGTGGTGCTAACGTGACCTGCAGACGACCTGATTGTAGACTAGTGGTACCGCCCCCCTGGGGGGTTCAGAGGACGGCAGGGGGCGCTGGCGGAAACTTTTACAAAAGGGGGCCGCTGGGATTCCTTTGGGGGGCATTTGGTCGAAGGTAAACTTTACACCTTAAGTGCACAACAATACCAGTTTAGACTTTGAGAAACTTGGTAAAACTGTATTGTGTAACATTAAATCCCGCTTGGCTGCAGCTGTATCGATGGCAGCTCTTCTTCTATTCAGTGTTTGTTAGCTTCTTGGCGCAGCTCCGTTCTCCTGCTACTGGTAGCTTCACCACATCAGTTCAGCGTTACACCGGCTGATGACGGTGCTGTGATTCACTTTCTCTAGTATTTTTGTACATACGTTTTGGCAGTTCTGTGATCATGTTAAGCAGCAACTTATATTAAAAAGTGTTTTATTTCCGTTTGAAAGCTGACCGCTTCCATGGAAGGACAACAGAAAATCGCTCTTATTAACATGTAATTACTAAAATTACGATACCCTCACTATGTATCCCTCTGAAAAATGAACCCATTTAAATAAAGAAATAAAGAAATCCCTCCATGTGTGATACCACGATAGAGAGCGTTCATTTTATAGCGTTAATACCGGAGCTGTAAGTGGTCCGGTATGAAACGGGGTGATAGAACAACACAGCACTTTTAAATTTCAATAATCAGAATGCAGAAATTGTTTCCGTTGTTTTAAAAGGTTTATGTCAGTCTGCCTTTTCCCCATCGATACACTTCCCGACCGCCCTGCACCTTAGGGGGTTAAAAAAAAAAAAACCGACGCGCACATTGCGCAAAACAGGAGAAGCGGGACATAAAACGGAGCGACGAACTAGATGTGAATTATGGCATAAAAACAGAGAATCCGACGCTAAACAGTGAAAAAAATCAACACATGATGTGAAACACATGACGATTAGGCGGCGCAGCAGGTGATGAGTGAAGATTACTGATGGTCAATAAACGATAAAATAAATGTAGCAACAGGAAATAAACTAAAGTGGACATAGCAATAAACCAAGAGAGGATAAAACTAATCAAATGAAACTAAATGGAAATGAATGAAGAACAAAATGCGAGATTAAACTAAGAAACTAAAGTAAATACAGAGGAATAAACTGGTATGGCAAGACCTTTAGAGCAATAATTAATACAGAGACTGTATGGCAAGAATAAACAGACACTATTTCCAGATAAAAGGTAAAATAATATTGTTGAAGTGTCATGGGTTTGTTGAGACCACATCTAGTACCGAGAATAAATATATCTTACAGATCATAACAGTAAAGAACTGATCACTTATTTATGTTTTTAATTAGATTTGATATATTTATTTCTTCAATATTATTTTTCATGTCAGTGTTATTGTCATGAGGCTGATGACTCCATGACACTTTGAATTTGACTCATTAGGATTTGATTAAGAACCAGATTTGTTCTTTGTAATTTCTGTCCAGTAAAACTATTAATCTATAATCAATAGACAGGTCTATATAAAGATATAATCCATGTTTCTGTCTCATATTTGTATGGCATTAAAAGGACCTGGAACTTTAGTTTTTCCACTGAAAGCTCTGGTTGGCACAATAAATGCCATGTGAGTGAAATTTTATGGATGATACTCTGATGTCCCATTCTCCTGAAGGCAGCACAGAGCTGCACCACCAGATTCCGACAGAAACACTGAAGGGAAGAAGAGTAATGATTAATGTAGTTACTGTTCTACAGAGCAACATTTTCGTAGACAGCTGAAAATAATTTCTATTCCTATGGCTTCTTAGATCTCGGGGAAATAATTTTTGATGATAAATACAGAAACAAGCATAAAAATCAAAACATCTACAATAATGATAGTACCGTATTTTCCGCACTATAAGGCGCACCGGATTATAAGGTGCATAGAATAGACGCTACAGTTAGACAGGGCCGTGTAGAGACCACTAAAGGGGCAGGTGCTCAAAAAAAAATTGCCCATCTAACTGCATTCTAGGACAGAATATCAACAAAGCCACACAGCTTTCAGAGTTTAATAAACAATGATAAATTACAAAATTGTGACAGATACAATCAAAGCTAAGGAAAATCTCTATATAAACCAGTGTTTCTCAAACGTTTTCGGCCCAGCGCCCCCCCAGTCCTTATCCAGGTCCCTCACCGCCCCCACCAAAGAATTTGTAGGCTACTTTCCACTGACCATTATTTTATTAATATTACTATCACTATTGTAGATGTTTTGATTTTTATGCTTGTTTCTGTATTTATCATCAAAATAATTTCCCAGAGAACAAAAAAAGTAATGTGAATAGAAATTATTTTCACAGACCTGTCTCTACGAAAAATGCAATGAACATTCAACTTAAAATTGGTAGGTCTAACAGCAGCCAATCAGAGTGGAAACATTTTCTTGTTCTTTGCCATTTTCTAGTTGTTAAATCTTCCACAAAATGAGCAGAAAAAAGATGTTCAACATGCCAGTTTAAACTTTGAACTATTTGCAAAACGACTGAGCTCTGCAACATTAAAACATGGATAGAACAGTAACTACATTAATCATAACTCTTCTTCTCTTCAGTGTTTCTGTGGGTTTCTGGTGGTGCAGCTCTGTGCTGCCTTCAGGAGAATGGGACATCAGAGTATCATCCATAAAACTTCACCCACATGGCATTTATTGTGCCAACCAGAGCTTTCAGGAGGGGCATCACTTATCATTTGATGCTCACCACCAGTAATCTTCACTCATCACCTGCTGCGCCGCCTAATTGTCATGTGTCTCACATCATGTGTTGATTTTTCACTGTTTTGCATCGGATTCTCTGTTTTTATGCCATAATTCACATCTAGTTTGTCGCTCCATGTTTTATGTCCCGCTTCTCCTGTTTCAGAGTTTTGCGCAATGTGCGTGTCGTTTTTTTTTTTTTTTAACCCCATATTGTGCGCAGAGTTTGGGAAACGTACCGATGGGGAAAAGACTGACATAAACCTTTTAAAAGAATTTCAGTATTCTGTTTATTGAAATTTAAAAGTGCTGTGTTGTTCTATCACCCCGTTTCATACCGGACCACTTACAGCACCGGTGTAAACACTATAAAATGAACGCTCTCTATCGTGGTATCACCCGTGGAGGGATTTCTTTTTTTAAATGGGTTCATTTTTCAGAGGGATACAAAGTGAGAGTATTTTAATTACATGTTTATAAGAGCAATTTTCTGTTGTCCTTCCATTGGAAGCGTGCAGCCTTCAAACGGAAATAAAACACTTTTTAATATAAGTTGCTGTTTAACATGATCACAGAACTGCCAAAACATATGTACAAAAATACCAGACAAAGTGAATCACAGCAACGTCATCAGCCGATGTAACGCTGAACTGATGCGGTGAAGCTTCCACAGTATGAGGACCGCAGAGCTGCGTCAAAAGCTAACAAACACTGAAGAGAAGAAGTGCTGCCATCAATACCGTTGCAGCCAGGCAGGATTTAATGTTGCACAATACAGTTTTACCAAGTTGCTCAAAGTCTAATCTGGCATTGTTGTGCATATAAGGTGTAAACGCCCCCCAAAGGAATCCCAGCGCCTCCTACCATCATCTTGAAGCCCCCCAGGGGGCGGTACCGCCCACATTGAGAACCGCTAATATAGAGCATACGTAAAATGCATATGTAAGATATTTTATTAGTAATTTCTTTCTGCAGGTCTATTTTGTTACAGGAAAGTTTTGCAATATTCAAACCCGCAATTTAGCAAGATATGTAAATCAGAGCTGGACCACCAGACATATTTTGTCTTTACAGAATTACACTATTAAAACATAAACAAGGACACAATGCAACCTTTTAGTGACTGTAATCTATAAAAACGAGCTTCCTGTTTGCTACACTTGCAGTGGAGATGAAGATGGTCCATTCAGGAAAGCAGAGCTGCATCAAACTTTAACATGGAACTGCAGAAAAAAGAAAAAAACAAAAAAAGCAAATATTGAATTGTTAATGCATGTCACCATGAGAAAAACCTACTGAGTTTTGCTTAAAACTACTTTTTAAAAAAATTAAAATCACACATTTTTATCTCAAGAAGTGAAAAATTATTTGCAAAACAAACTTATTTGTGCATGTCATAAATATTTTCTTGCTATTCTAAGTTTTTGTTTGTGACTCATTTGCTTGTGATTCTCACATGACGTCGTGAGCAGGGCCTAAAATCACAACATAAGATTTCTGATGTTTGCAAATAAAAGTTTATGTTTGGCAAATAACTTTTTAAGTTCACAAGAAAAAAAATGTTTTTAATTAAAACAAAAGTTTTTTAAACTACACATTTTGTTTTTTTTAATAAAAGAAATCATTATAATTCCAAAAGGTTTGATTACAATTTTATTTTACTTAACTGAGGTTAGTTGTTTTTTTTCCCATTGAATAATTGGGAAACAAATTTAACTTCATACTCTGCGAACCAGACCCTAAACTTAAAGTCTGGGTTGAGTTTTTTCCCTTCATTAATGACACTTTTATTACATTCATTATATCTATCATAGTAATTCAGGGTGAGTTATTTTTAATTCTAAATGAATATCTTTGTTGGACTTTATTTAAGGTCTATTCTCCTTCAAGATAAATTTACCTAATGTTAGAATAAATACAATGTACATTATGCAGGAAAGGAAATTAGAAGACATATATCCATTATGGAGATGATCGGTTTTGGACGGCGATGTGCCCCTATTGCATAAGCGATACTGAAGAATGACTGATATCATTAAGATATAGGGAAGAAGCTTTTAAGTTATCTTGCTTTGCTAGCAAAGTCCTTAGTTAGCAGCTAGCTAATAGCACATCAACAACAGTCTAATGTCTGTATGATAGAAATATTAAATCGATAGATAAGAACAGTTTCTCCTCACCTGGCTGTCTCCTCCCCTCAGTAGTTCTTCAGAGAAAGGCAGACGCAGAGGCCTGTCAGTGTCTGTTGTATTTCATTACCTCTCTGCTTAAACCGCGACTCCGAAGTGAAGCAGAAACAATACTTTCAACGTTTTCCGTCATCTGACAAGTAGCAAGTCTACTCCACTTTATTCACCAAAAACATTTTTGTAATCTGGAACGTTCGCTACGTTGAGCTCCAGTTAGCCGCCTTATCTCACTGCGCGAGAGGCAGTTGTGTCATGCATCACGGGCAAAAGGTCTACTCTTACATAGACATAATATAAGAGTAGACCCCGCATTGGCTGCTCCAGCGCAGGAAATACGGCGGCCATCTTGGAGCGGTCGACCCTCCTACTTTGCTCGACCAAAACAACAGAAGATGCCTCAGCACTGGGATATTGTTGTTCGGATCGATGGACTATTGATGTGAGGGCTCCACAGATAACATTTCACAAGTAATATGGACATATTATTGTGTATATTTTGTGATTAGAATATTACTTTACTGTATTTATGTCTACCGGCGAGATACCAGCTAATATTAGCTACAGTGCTTGGTGTAATACTGGGTTCAGCCCCGCTATGAAGGCTAACTGAGATTCTGTAAATATAAAAAAATTAATTATTCTCTAACATTGACTTAGATTATCTGACACAAGAGCCTACATTAGAAATGAAACAATGTAACATATATTATAAAACTTATATTATGTGTTATAACATTCACCAGCAAGGTTTACACAGGTGGTAAAGACTATTTATATGTAATTCTTTCGCTCTGTCAAAAGTAAGATACATCCCAAATCCTCCGTTTTTGTTTTGAAGATTTCCTAAAGACACGATGTGAGGAAGAGGGAGAGGGAGATATCTTCACTGCAAGCACTGATGAATCTCACATCGGATTTTGGGTTCAATCTCAGCTGCTGAATCACTCTGAAGCTAGAACTCCTCGGCTGGAAAACAGCCGACAGACAATATATATTAGGCTGTACATGTTTATATGTATCTAATATATATTATTCAGTATAAATGATTATTTATTTTATATGTATATAAAATAAATATGTATATTATGTATATATGTATATTAGATACATATATTTATTATATGTATCTAATATAAATTAGATACATATACATGTATCTACTATATATTAGATACATATAAACATGTATCTAATATATATTATTCAGTATTAATCATTATTTATTTGTGTTTGTATATTTATATAAATATGTATTGATATTACTAAATTTATTAAATAAACTATGAACAGCTGTGGGGTTTGTAAAATGCTCAACATACATCAATATCAGAATATTCTATTTCTATTCTATTGTTTAACCCACTAAGCATATTTAAATACATTGAACTATGTACCAATACAATAAAAAAAATACTTAAGAAATACATTTGTTTATAAATGTAGCTTTGATAGATGTTTGAATATGGTTTCCAGTAACAGAAAAGCATGTTATAATCAATTAAATGCGCTGATACGTCATTGTGCCTGCTAAACACATAATACTGAGCGGAGTGGGGAACCGCTCCAAGATGGCCGCCCTAAATCTCCTTAGCGACAATAGGCGAGAGCGGTCCATATGTCCAGGCACATGCAGAGGGGGGAGCTGGGGGTGCTTGAGCACCTGCTCTTTTTGCTCCTTGCCCCAAAGTGCCCTTTTGGTCTTTTTTTTTTTTGTATTATTATTTCCTAAGCCCTCTTCTGACACATAGTTGTGGTTTAAGCAGAGAGGTAATGAAATACAACAGACACTGACAGGCCTCTGCGTCTGCCTTTCTCTGAAGAACTACTGAGCGGGAGGAGACAGCCAGGTGAGGAGAAACTGATCTTATCTATCGATTCATAATTTTTATCATACAGACATTAGACTGTTGTTGATGTGCTATTAGCTAGCTGATAGCTAACGACTTTGCTAGCAAAGCAAGATAAATAAAAAGCTTCTTCCCTATATCTTAATGATATCAGTCATTCTTCAGTATCGCTTATGCAATAAGGGCACATCGCCCGTCCAAAACCGATCATCTCCATAATGGATAAATGTCCAATCTTCTAATTTCCTTTGCTGCATAATGTACATTTCATTTATTCTAGCGTTAGGTAAACTTATCTTGAAGGAGAAAAACACTTAAATAAAGTCCAACAAAGATATTCATTTAGAATTAAAAATAACTCACCCTGAATTACCATGATATAATGAATGTAATAAAAGTGTCATTAATGAAGGGATAAAACTCAACCCAGACTTTAAGTTTAGAGTCTGGTTTGCAGAGTATGAAGTTAAATTTGTTTCCCAATTATTCAATGGGGAAAAAAACTAATCTCAGTTTAAGTAAAATAAAATTGTAATCAAAACATTTGGAATTGTAATGATTCCTTTAAAAAAAAAGTTTTGTTTTAAATACTTTTTTTTAATTGACTCATTTTTACCAAACAAACATTTATTTGCACACATCATAAATCTTTTGTTGTGATTTTAGGCCCTGCTCAAGACACCATGTGAGAATCACAAGCAAAACTTTGAGTCACAAACAAAAACTTAGAATAACAAGAAAAGATTTCTGACAAGCGCAAGTGTTTTTGCAAAAAAGAAAGTTAACTTTATGAGTCAAAAATGTGTGATTTAAATTTTTTAAAAAGTTTTTTTTAAGCAAAACTCAGTAGGCTTTTCTCATGGTGACATGCATTAACAATTCAATTTTTGCTTCTTTTTTTTCTGCAGTTCCACGATAAAGTTTGATGCAGCTCTGCTTTCCTGAATGGACCATCTTCATCTCCACTGCAAGTGTAGCAAACAGGAAGCTCGTTTTTATAGATTACAGTCACTAAAAGGTTGCATTGTGCCCTTGTTAAATTTTTAATAGTGTAATTCTGTAAAGACAAAATATGTCTGGTGGTCCAGCTCTGATTTACATATCTTGCTAAATTGTGGGTTTGAATATTGCAAAACTTTCCTATAACAAAATAGACCTGCAGAAAGAAATTACTAATAAATTATCTTACATAGGCATAGTGTTATGCTTTATATGGAGATGTTTGTTAGCTTTGATTGTATATGTCACATTTTTGTAATTTATAATTGTTTATTAAACTCTGAAAGCTGAGAGGCTTTGTTAATATTCTGTCCTAGATTTTGGTTAGATGGGCCCTTTTTTTGTTGTTGAGCACCGACCCCAAGGACATTAGCAGTATTCTACAACAACTTCAGTCTTCAGAAATGAAGATTCAATGGCTGGAGGTGAACTTTGAGATCAACGCTACCTGTGGAAATAAACTAACTCTTCCTCAAATCAGCGGAGAGGTCGTACACCCCGCACCAAGCAGCTCACCCTGGGTCGCTCAGGGAGCCAAGCCGAAACAAAAGTCTCACACTGCAGATCCCATGAGACGACTAACGGGGAGAACCCCCCACCTGGATGAATCAGCGTGGCCGGCTCTGAGGCGAAACCCACCTTCAACTTCAACACCTGCTCGGCCAAAGAATGGCAAATAAGCAGCTGGAACCAAAACGGCACCACCGACCCGGCTCCCAAGGACAAAGTGACCAGCCCAAGCCTCAAAACATTCCGACTCCGTGGGAATCCCACTGAAAAACAGATTTTCTGCACTTCAGCACGAGTGAAAACCCACCTTCAAACATCAGCAATGAGGCTAAACCAACACATTCACCCCCCAAAGCTCCGAAGGACAAAGTGACCACCAGGAAAACAAAAGGTATGCCAAGAGTGCTTATTGTTGGAGATGAGACAGTAAATGGAATCAGTCATGTTTGCAATCCCAAGAAAACGAGAGTGGTTTCTTTTCTTGGTGACACTGTATCTGATTTGACCCGCAAAGTGCTCTCTCTAACCACTGATCAGCCAAACAGACTTTAGTTGTGCATGTTGGAGCCAACGATCTGGCAAAGCAAAAATCGGAGATTCTGAAAAAGGACCTTAATATTCTTCTGGACACTATGGGAAAATTAAAAACGAAGTTATTTCTCAGTGGTCCAATTCCATCACCTCAATGGGGAGACGAAAAACATTCCAGGCTGGACATGATAAACAAATGGCTGATTAAAACCTGCTCTGCCAGCTCAGTGACCTTCATCGATAACCTCTGGATCTACTGGCAGAGCTTTCACCTCTTTGGAAGAGGAGGACGCAATCTTAACAAACACGGAATAAGGCTGCTCACTGCAAACATTTTTCATTTTATCAACAAGAACAACAACAACAATGTGACCATCGCTTCAGAAGAACAGGCTCAAGGATGTCTGACTAGGATGGAACCCTCCGCTTATCAGAAGCAAAGTGTCCCAAAACAAACTGATAAAACATCAACTGGAGAAAGAATGACTGGTTCCCCTCCTTCTTCCCCTCTCCCTAATTTCCCCCCCTCCCTCCTTCTTCCACCGTCCCACATCTTTCCCCCCTCCCTCCTCTTTCCCCCCTCCTTCTATGCTCCTACACTCACTCAGAAGATCATAGTTTCTCAGGAAGTCAATCACTAAAGAGAGTCGGGCTGCACCTGAGCCCCCTGAAGATGCTGGTGGAGGATCCGGGTTAGAGAGGAAGACAGACGGACTCCTCCTCCTCCCAGCAGGATGGTATGGATCAACAGGTTCGCTTCAGCACGACTCTCCTTAGCGCTAACATATCAGACCTCACTTCATCTAAGCCACCTGCCTCTGACCTCCCTGAGGTTCCAGCACTCTGCGTTTCTGAGGTCTGAGACCGGGGTCCAGATATTATCCTTACACCCGTCTTCCTCCAGAATGTGTCTGGCCCCCCAATATTGCATAGCAGGACAATACCTGTCCGGATCACTACAAGAAAAGTTACAAAAAACAGAAATACAAGAAACAGCGGTCTTAATTCAAACCTCAGACTGATCCCCTGCCTAAAGGAACCTCAGACTGAAGAGCTTTCAGCCTCCGAGTCACTTAAATTGGCTCTTTTAAATACCAGATCTCTCTGTGCTAAAGCTCTATTAATTAATGATTTCATCACTGAGCATAATATTGATGTTTTATTTCTGACAGAAACATGGCTGAATGACAATAATGAAGCAATCGTACTAATTGAATCAGCCCCTCCTGAGTACAATTCTTTAAGTGAGAATAGAAAACACAAAAACGGAGGAGGCGTGGCTTCAATATTTAAGAATACCATAAACTGTAGTAAAATCTCTCTGGGTAATTTTATGTCTTTTGAGTATCTTGGAATCGAGGTAAAAGGCCACAAACAAACTTTGACACTAACTCTATACAAAACACCAACATATGTGGAAAATTTCTTTGCGGACTTGAATGAGCTTCTATCTCTCATATTCATTGATTACGATTGTTTAATAATTGTCGGTGATTTCAACATTCATGTTGACAACCTGAAGACCGAGGGGCTAAAAAGCTCTGTAATATATTAGAGAGTTTTGGTTTAACACAACATGTCAAACAAGCAACACACACTCAGGGACACACACTGGACCTGGTTATCAGTAAAGGTGTGAATATTTCCAATGTCTCTGTAACTGATGTCACCGTGTCGGATCACTTTGCTGTTTTCTTTGACAGTTCTTTATCCGTTAACCCACTTGGACAAAAAGCTACTATCACAAAACGTACTTTCACAGAAAACACAGCAGAAACATTTAATCAAATCTACTCTTCTTCCTCACTCTTAACTTATAGTGACGTAGATAAGTTGGTGGATGATTTTCAGTGCAAACTTTCAGATATCATTGATTACATTGCCCCCATTAAAGTAAAGGTTGTGACTGGTAGGAAGAAATCTCCATGGAGAAATGCACAAACAGTTCAATCTGCAAGACAACTCTGCCGAACGGAAATGGCGTAAAACTCAACTGCACGTTTATTATGACATCTACAAAGAAAGACTACGTAACTATCACACAACACTGAAACATGCAAGAGAGGCTTTCTTTGCAGATGTCATAAACAAAAACATTAACAACACTCGAGCTTTATTTCCTACTGTCGACAGGCTCACAAATCCTCCAATGACGTTACCACCTGAACTTCAATCTAATGCCTGCAACAAGTTTTCAAGTTTCTTATCAGAGAAAATTCAAAAGATAAGAGGATTAATCTGCACATCCACTCTAAAGCCAGTACCAATGCTGTGCCCAAACAAAACAAATGCAGGACCAATGACAAAATTTCAAATACTAAATTATAAAACCCTAGAAGAAATTATAAGTCAATTAAGCTCCAGTTCCTGCTGTCTGGATGTCCTACACACACATTTCTTTAAGAAAGTCCTGCCTGTTGTTGCTAATGATCTGATCCAAATAGTAACTCATCGCTCTCTTCAGGTGTTTTTTTCCCCCAGGCTTTGAAAACAGCAGTTATCAAACCGCTGATAAAAAAGAACAATCTGGACAAATCACTACTGCAGAATTACAGGCCGACCTCTGACCTCTGACCTCCCATTCATCAGCAAAATGATTGAAAAAGCTGTTTTTAAACAATTAAATAACTTCCTAACAATAATGAATTGCTTTGACTCCTTCCAGTCTGGTTTTTGTGCTCAGCACAGCACAGAGACTGGCCTAGTCAAAGTGTTCAATGATATCCATATAAATACAGACTGTGGGAGAACCACAGTGCTGGTTCTGTTGGACCTCAGTGCAGCTTTTGACACTGTTGACCACGACATTTTACTGAATCGACTGGAGAGTTGGGTCGGACTCTCCGGTCCAGTTTGAATCTTACATAAAGAACAGAGATTTCTTTGTTTCAATCGGAAACTTCTCATCAGAGAGGTCAAAGGTCACATGTGGGGTACCCCAAGGTTCAATCCTAGGACCCCTTCTCTTTAATATTTATATGCTCCCACTGGCTCAGGTTATAACAGGAAATAGGATTAGCTACCACAATTATGCGGATGATACACAGCTCTACATCACGATGTCACCAGGTGACTCTGAACCCATCCAATCACTGAATAGATGCTTAGAACAGATCAATGTGTGGATGTGCCAAAACTTTATCCAGCTGAACAGAAACAAAACTGAAGTTATTATCTTTGGACCTAAAGAGGAGCGAACCAGAATCAATGCACAGCTTCAGTTATTACAACTAAAAACCAGCGATCAGCCCGAAACCTGGGAGTAGTGATGAACTCTGACCTGAACCTTCAGAGCCACATTAAGACAGTCACAAAGTCGGCCTTCTATCACCTGAAGAACATCTCTAGGATTAGAGGACTGATGTCTCAGCACGATGTAGAGAAACTCATCCATGTGTTTATCTTTAGCCGCATTGATTACTGCAACAGCGTCTTCACAGGTCTGACTAATAAATCAATCAAACAGCTGCAGCTGATCCAGAAGCTGCTGCTGCTGTTCTGACTAAAACCAGGAAGATAGAGACATAACACCAGTTTTAAAGTCCCTACACTGGCTCCCTGTAGCTCAGAGAATAGACTTTAAAATACTGATGTTAGTTTATAAATCACTGAACGGTTTAGCACCACAATACATTAAAGATCTGGTTCTGGTTCTGCTCTGCATCCCCAGAACCAGAACCAGACGAGGAGAAGCAGCATTCAGTTTCTATGCACCACAGATTTGGAACAAACTTCCAGAAAACTGTAAAACAGCTGAAACACTGAGTGCCTTTAAAAATCAACTTAAAACCCACCTGTTTAGAGTTGCTTATGGCTAAATTAGGGTTAGAGTGTGGGTTTTGATGTCTTCCATGTTTTTAATGTTTTTATCTTTACTTTTTATTTATTTATTCTCACTGTTTACGTTTTAATGAAGGTTTTAAGGTGTGAGTACCCTTGTTAGATGGTGTTTTAACTAAAACTCAGGTTTTAATGTTTTTATCTTTTTTGTTTTTATTTGTTTTAATCTTTTTCAAAATCTTTTTCTCTTTCTCACTGTTTATTCCTGTTTTTATTTTAATTATGTAAAGCACTTTGAAATGCCTTGCTGCTGAAATGTGCTATACAAATAAAATTTGATTGATTGATTGATTGATTGATTGATTGATTGATTGATTGATTGATTGATTGATTGAAAACTATATAGTGGACTAAACATACCTGCAGCCAACCAAATGCATGGTGACCTTTAACGGTGTTGAAGTTTGGTAAACCCTTAAATGCAGTTTGTTAAATAAAGCTTTATCAACTTAATTGAATAGGTAACATATTAAGTAATTTATTCAAGTCATTTACCCAAGTTCTCTTTAACAATTCATTCTGTCTTATTTTTAAACTATTAGGAGAATCAAAAGGCCCTAATAAGTCCTAAATTTAATTTGACAGGGACATCACACTGTGTGTGGGATGGATGGATGGATGGATGGATGGATGGATGGATGGATGGATGGATGGATGGATGGATGGATGGATGGATGGATGGATGGATGGATGGATGGATGGATGGATGGATGGATGGATGGATGGATGGATGGATGGATGGATGGATGGATGGATGGATGGATGGATGGTCACCATTCAACTTCCTGTTGTCTGCTAAACTTTGACTCTTTAGTAGTAATTCATTTATAAACCACACATCAATAGTGGTTTATAACTATAAACTGCATGTTTGGTTCGGAGGTTCTTCCTGTTGTAACAACTTCCAGACCAAACAGTGCTGTCAGTGTGATTTGTTAATGGGTTCTCTGATTGGAAAATAGGTCTGATTTTTAGTTTGTGGCCAATCAGCAATTTGGCCAATCAAACATAAAATAGGCTAGTTCCAGTCACTGATTTCTTGGTCTGATTTTAACCTTTGCTTTGCTGCAGGTAAGGTGAGGGTTTACCCTGAGCTGGATGAGGAGATTGATGTCCTGTCAGGCATCGTCAGTGAGCAGAGAACCGAGTCCAGGATACCAGGTACCTGAAAGTCTTCATCTGCTTCAGTTCTGCACCTCAACATGGTTGCTTCTAGGTTTGGTCCAAGCTCGTCTCCATGTGTCTCAGCCCCACCCTCCCAGGACATGAAGGCAGAGCAGCTCATCAGGCCAATCTCCAGACACAGAGGATCTCCCACAGACCAGCCCAGCAGCCTCAGCGTCACACTCAGCACTACAAGTGCACCTTCTACTACCAACTGCAGCCCTGGTCAGCTGGGCGAGTCCCGGATCAAAGCCTACCCCCACAATGACCAAGTGTTTCTCAGTAAGTCTCTGTTAACCATGAAGAACTGACTGTGACCCTGAGGAGAGCTCTGAATGACCGTCACTTAGGGAGATGAAGTTTTTATTCTCATTAGGAGCTTTGCTAGGGAATTACCTTCCTGATTCAGCAGGTTGTTGGAATTCAAGCAGAAGGATGGATGCAGAGGAGCAGAGGCAGAATGCTTCTGATGATCAATTCTCAGTGCAGGCAGGATTAATCCTATCTCCAATAAACATCCATCTTCTTGACTTAAAGAAACATTTTAACATCAACAAGCTCAACTTGTGCGTCTCAGATCAAAGATGTTCTTTGTGAGTGTTGCCTGCTTTGAATCTTGTGACTGAGCAGATCCACTACAGACCATTGGTTCTGCCACACTGCTGTCTTCAGTGTGGAGGCTGCAGCTTCCAGAGACCATGTCTTCCTCTGACATTCATAGACCTGCAGCTCATTCCTTCCCTCTCATCTTCTGTTGCTATGTGTTCTCAGTTATGACCAGTGTGATTATCGCAGTGTGTTTGCTGGTCTTTGTCATATCTGGAATCTGCTGTGTCAGGTAAGACTTCTGTAATTCATTGTATTCTTAGCTATCTTTGTATGTGTCAGAAGATGGATGTCAGCTCCAAGTGTGGTTCATCATTGTTTGATTTCTTTTTTCAGAATGATGAGAGAAGCATATCTGGAAACTCAGAAGTTGGACTATCCTGCATGTGAAACCCCAAATTTTGTAAACTTTGTGAGTAGGACTTTGGTAGGGGGATAAAAAACACTGAAGTTCCACAGCAAAACATGTAATTATGCTCCAGCACCTTAGAATGTCATGTCTTTCATGTTCATGTTTTATGTGAATTTGCTTGTACAAATTATTTTAAAAAATCTTAGTGGCACTCATGACAACAGCAAGATAATTATGTATTTCTTTCTATTTCTTATGGCCTTTTACCCCTTTAAACTTCAAAAGTTACATTCTGATCTTTGGTTCATATTGAATTGTACAACAGTAGCTTAGAGTGGGTTGGTAATGTCTGTAGGTTCAGCAGCTACTTCCTGCTAATGGAAAGCTTATCTGTTCCTGAACTAATCTGCACGCAGGACTACTCTGATAACTCCAATCTAACTTTCTAAACCTCTGAATGATTTTCATTGCTTACATGATTTAATGTCCCAGCAACTGCTTACTTAAAGGCATAAAGCAAATATTTATAAGGCCACCGCCCTTTAGCCAGCGGTGTAGCTTAAACATGTGCAGTAAAGACACATGCTCCTGCAAATGGTAAATGTCATCTGTGCGGTTTGACAGCTTGTTGATCTGGCTTTCTGCTGTCTTTTAGCCTGGGGACCAGAAGCTGGCCCACAGTGCCCAGATGTACCACTACCAGCACCAGAAGCAACAGATGCTTTCCCTGCAGCAGTAAGTCACCTGCTGGGCCTCGTTGTTTCTTCATGTTCCTGTCCCTGCCCACTCGGCCCTGTCAGGTCTGTGTTTTCTTTGTTACATGTTGAATGACTCTGAGTGTTTGACCTATGCAGACACAGGGATGAGCTCAGACCACCCGACACAGGAACATCGACAGATGAGGAGAATGATGGAGATTTCACCGTGTACGAGTGTCCTGGGCTGGCACCAGTGAGCAAACACACTATTTAACCTGCTATGTCTGGACTTTGATGGGTGAAAATGAACTATGGTTGTGACCAGCATGAGCTCTGGTGGAGCCAGCGGCACATTGTTTGAAAAAAACTAAAACAAATCCTCCTACCACCTTCTGCCATCTTTTTGTGGTTGCTTCAGTGGTAGCATTTGATTGTTGATCATGTAACTCGTGTGATGTAAAAAGGAAAAACAAAAGCATTTTCGTGGCAGTTTTGTGTTTGCCAACACAAAGAAGGAAACGCACAAAGCCGCTCTTGGAATGTACCACTCGCTCTTCCAGTGAAATACAACTGCTCACTTATTTTTTAGGGATTTTGTACAAGCCTCGGAAAGCCGATTTACATTTTTTAACTGGGTGGAAAACAAGAAGGATTTAATTTGAAGTTGCAGATTTTTTTTTTTTGGAGGACAACTTGTTTGGGGCACAAGTGGTTGCAGATTTCTTGTTGGCTTTCTCCTCTTTTAGATCTGAGAGAATTATTGGTAGATTGAGAAATTGTAGCTTATTCTCCAGTTATTTAACATTTGTAGGCATTTTCTTTTAACTAGAACGTTTTGTTGTTGAATACTAACAGGTCAGTCTGTTACATCCACTGGTTGCAGTTTGTAGCTTGAGAAAACTTGAGCTTTAAGAAACTTGCTGTCAGTTTAAAATAAGCTGCAACAAACTTGATACAACAAGTTTGTGTTTACCTTTAGGAGGAGTTGCAAATTATTCAGCGCTTGTTTAATGGAAACAAGTTGGCATGTTTCCATTAAGCTAATTTATTTTCGGAATTTCAATTTCCACTGTTTTATGGTTAAGGGAAGTGTATCCATTGAGAATGACAACAAAAGAGAGACTGGGAAAGTTTGTGTGAGACTGTTCAACTCCCACAATGAAGAAGACACTTTAGTGGTCTTTGTGCGTAGGAGGAAGATGAAGATAGATGATTTTTTTCTTGATGGGCTACTGTATTTGTTTTTAAGCAGCCATGTTCCAGGCATGTGTGTATGTTACTGGTACGCATTTCATCCAACCATTATCCAATGATGATGGATAAAGCGGACATGGTGCCTATCTCCAGCATGCTACAAATTGGGCATCTGTGACTTCTAGACAAGTGTGGCTTATACACAGCATTTACAATGTATTTCGTATTGGATGTGATTTGCATTTACGTGTGTTAAATAACCTTGAAATTTTAATAATTGTTTGAGCATATGAACATGGACTCTACTAGACTTTGAACTAGACTTAAGAGGATACACAATTTTTTTCTTGAAATGTTGGCTGATTTTTAAAAAAATTAATTATCTATTATGTCTCGCTAGGGAGCAGAAATTTTGCATTAAAATGCATCCACTGTTATGAACGTAGTTTGTTTCAATATATCCACCCTTGACATCACCCTCTAGGATCTCCTACATTGCCTAAAAGCATAATCTTGGTGTATGTAAACTTCTGATTTATCAGAAAGTGAGATTCTGAAATCTGAATCTCACTTTAGCCTGAGGCTTCAGGCTAAAATTAACCTGAAGCCTCAAACTGTTAATATTTATCAGAACCAAATAAGCACATTTTTCACAGTAAACAGTGAGAAGTTGTTGGTAATAGATGAATTTATTTAATCAGTTGATATAGCTGCTATTAAATATTTTCCTGCCATTAATTGCTACAACTGATGCATGGTCAGGTACTAAATATGCAGAGCAAACCTTTTACTCTCTGAATAAATTGAGTACAAAACTGCATTTTTGAAAAAGCAAAGAAAAATATATTTATTCATGCAGTAAATAGCAAGCATGGACTCTTGTTAATTAAATTGTGTTGTTGTTCAGACAGGAGAGATGGAAGTGAAGAATCCTCTGTTTGACGACGCCAACCTTTACCTGCACAGATTCCACAAGTAAATCCGGACCGTCACACTGGAAGTGCATCATCTGTGTGTACTAATCCCTGAATTCACATCCACACACACACTCTACATGCACTGCTACACTCAGCCAAGTTCATGTGGAGAGCAAGATTGTCTCCCTGTAAAGGGAGAAGAGGAGGAGGAACATGTGAAATGTTGGGTTCATGACTGCAGCCGACTGACTGTGAGTCTCGTGGTCTGCAGCCTTGCTCTGTTCTGAGAGTCTGTGTTGGCTCTGGAAGGAAACATGTGGACTGACTGTGTGTTGATCAGCTGAAGCAGAGTGCAGTGCAGGAATCTGCTGAAGCCACCAGCTGGCAGTATTACTCTGAGTTGATTTCTCTTACTGTTGTTTTTGATTCATCAGTAATTGCTATTTTCTTCCCCGAGTTTTAACCACAGTTTGTGGTTTTACTGCTTTGATTTTAAAAAGGAGTGGTTTTAATGTTAAATGAGTGTGCCTCTATGCAGCATCATCACCTGTATCAGGATGTTATGTAGCCACTGTTCTCAGCCTAGCACATCCATGTAACAAACCAGTCAATATGCATGTCTAGTTTTTTCCAAGTTTGTACCTCAAACTTGCTGCTAATGTTTATCCTATACATACACTGTATGAAAAGGATTTCAAGGTCATTTGAAAGCATCTCTATCTCAGCTCTGAACTAGAGAATCCATCCTGTACAGAAGTCATTGACTACCATGGCTTGTCCTCATGGTTTAGTGACGTGTAAATAGCAGTTAATGGAACAGGACAGCTTGGTCTGTCACTGCCTCAATCTGCTGCTGCTTTCTTTATTTTCAGAGACTAACCAAGTGATAGGAGCCGGGCCACTCGAGTACAAACCGCCAGAGTCCAAACACATATCCAGGATATTACTAGTTTTTACTTCAAGATGGGGGCGTTTTTTTGGGGTGAGGCATGTGATGCTGCTCTAGTTTTTGCAAAGTGAACCTTAGCAAAAACTAGAGATGCATCAATCAGATTTTTGGGACCATTTTTTAAAATAAAAGCTCAGGCCTGTTGTTAAATAACTCTGATTTTTCTTTAAAAACTATAAAAGTATATATAAACTGCATTAAATAGGTGTGTTCTTTAGTCTTTCTGGCAATAGAGGACAAAACTTCCACCATCAAACCAATAAATTAAAATGAATATTATATGTGATGGTTAAAATGAAACTAATTACATACACTAAATTAGACTGCATCAAAATGCATATAGTGCATTTCTAAGTTATTGAATACAAAAACTTTCAATCATTTGATCATTGAATTTCATCCCTTGTTACAGATTTGCTGTCTGTACAGTTCCAGTCTGTCATGAAATGACTTCGACTGCAGCTCTTTGATTTGTTCAACTTCTGACCAATCACCAACTGACTGACTTTAATGGGTCAGGATGACAAATACATAAATACATGGTGTGCTATATGCACTTAGAAACTCAAAAATTATTCATTTTACTTTTACCATAAAAATAATTGAAATTCTAATTGTTATTTTATAATTTTTTTTTATTAAATTATTAAAATGTTAGATGTTTTTTATGTGTGAAAACCTGTTTTATTTAAATGGTCACATATATTAACTATTATTTAAGAACCTTTTTGGTCACTGAATTCTGGCCCTTTTGGCCCACCGTACCTGCAGTCCAGAGCAGAGGCTGCATCAGGCTATAAGTGTGAAGGAGAAGTTTCTGTAAAAAGAGATTTAATGTCTGACTGTCTTTATTATCTTCGAACAGTGAATAGTTGGAGCAGTTAGCCTGGCTAGCTGCTAACAGTCATGTCTCTCAGGCTGATGTTGCGGTGCATCTCTAGTAAAAACACAAATGTCTTCATCCTGCTGAGTCCTCACTGAGAAAAGCTTTTTAAAGTGTGACTATTCTTACTGCCACTAAATATAGATGTTAATTTTAAAAGATGAGTTTAAGCTACTCGGATTAAAGTATTATTGACCCCAGAAACATGTTCATCACGGCTGCAGGAGGAACAAACCAAACCAACTTTATTTATAAAGCACTTTAGAAAAAACACAGCTGATACAAATGCTGTACATTTACAAAGTTGAAACCTAACATGAAGTTGAAAATCAAACATTCTTTTTTTGCAGTTGTTTAGATTTTCTCTGTTTTCACAGAAAACCAGAGAGCGTCCAGGTTCCCTCTAGATCTACAGAGAGCTGTTTGGTTGATGACCTCAATACAACGAACAATCAAAGCGTGACCAAACTGAACTGACACTAAAACACGTTGGGATTTTTTTATGACTGTTGCTTTGTGGACTCAGCAATCTGACGACTGAATGAATAAACACTTCTAGTGCTCAGACATTTAGATATATTTAATATAGCTGTCTTGTTTCAGTGATGTGTTTGAATAGAACTAACTGTGTTTTGTAAAGCTGCTATGAGGACTGTTACCCCCAACCTCAGATCAATGCTCTCTGCCTTTCCTTTGCTAAAGACGAGCTCCTCTGCTCCACAGGCTCACATGTCTGAGTCTGGAGGTTCCTGCCTGCTTTTTATCATCTGCTCCGGAACAGAGCTCAGTCAGGATGGGCACCAGAGACACAGGAATCTGGAGATGAAGCCTTGGCTCTGTCTCGTCATCGGTGAAGATGTGAAGGAGCTCGTCAAATACACAAACCCGTCCAGCAGACATGTGGTTTATCCATATTGACAGAACCTGTGGAGCAAAACGGACAGTTCATGGGGTATGCAAAGCAAAGATCAAATTGTCATGTTGCATTTTTATTTATTTTTATGGTCTTTCCCCCCCTCTGCTGAAAGCTAAACACAAATCCCTGCTGATTTCTCTTTAGGTTGTTCTCCTCCGGATTAACAATTCTGTAAAGGAGCCTTAGAACAATACAAACTGTCTTTGGCCTCTTGATTTGTTCTCCATATGTTTAGTTTGCATGTACATATATCAAAGCTGTAATAAAATAATTAAGTATTTATAAGGTCTTAAGTGGAAACTACTTTTGTCCTTTCATTTTTTTGTAAGAAACAGATATGAATCTCCATTTGAACTGTGTCTAGGAAACTGTTTACTCATGTGTAAAGAGAAAAGTAAAACACACACACCCTTCATACACAGGCTGGATGTGTGTTTTAATCCATGAAGACTCACATCCAGCTGAGATGATCTGGGTTAGCAGTGTAGTCTGATCCCACCACTCAGTGAGTTCAAGAAGAAACCAAGAAAATAAATTATGAGGGAATTTGGGGGCTGTTAATATTGTATTCTGTTGTACAACACACATTAAAAATATCAACAAATATTGTGTATTCTTGTAGGATGGGATTTTGCTGGCCCTACATGGAAATGTGTGGAAGTTTGTGTTTCTTATTGCGGACAGTGGCCAGAAAGCAGCATATGGTGAACAGAAGGGAAATATTTACAGAAGTGTATAAGAATATGTAATAATGGTGGAAATGCCATAATTATTCATATAACTGTGTTAGCAGATGCATTGTCTGCAGTTTCACAAAGTCTGTCAGTTAAAATCACTTTTAAGAATTTTTATTCATTTCCAACAAGCAAACAGCTTTAGGACACATCTGCTAGGAGAGGGAATTACTACTGATGGTACCACAGAACCTCACTTCAAAGTATCCCGAACCACCTTAAAAACATGCTGACAAATCACACAAAACTGTTAAAGTTATGAAATATATCAACAAATGAAAAAAGACAATCATATGTAGTACAGTTTGGGCTGGTCTTCATTTGTTTTGACTTTTTTCATTTCCTATGAAATGTTGCAGCTGCTTACTGCAACATTTCATAGGAATGGCTGATGGTATAGTTTATTATACTCTTATCATAAGGTAAAGTTCCTCAAGTAAAAAAATAAACTAATGAGCTTTTTAAAAAGCAAATATTTTTAGAGAAACCTTAAGTAAATATGTGAACAAAGGTTGGATTCTGTTTAGCTGAGGTACTGCAACAAGCAGATTTAAAAGTGGAATATGTGGAATATTTTTGATGAGTCAAAAATATAATTGGTTAATTTTTCAGGGGAATAACTTGGAACAGACTAATGACAGCTGACAAATCCCATAAGTTTACATAAAACCTAGAAACTGACTGCGTATGCCATGGTAAATCTAATGTACCACACAGATTCTCAAAGTGTTATGATCATTATGTGAAGTACCAAACGGGCACTATCATAACACAGGGCCTGATGCATATGCAGCTGTTATCGTGGGACCTGGAGGAGCAGAAAAACAGTTGACTTTTTGTGAACAACTAAGCTGAGCTGAAAGCTCAGAAGGTGGGAGGTTGTTCAACAGCTTCACAGTAACTGAAGGAAATCTGTGGTTAGCAGGCAGAGCTTGGAGGCCTGATTATCTGACAAGACAGATCAGATGGCAGTCAGGGAGCTGAACTCTGCCTGCTTTATGCATCCTTCATGAGCTATGAGGAGGATTCTGTGTCATACTGTCGAAAGGGGAAAATAGCTGCATTGCTGTTTTAATCTGACTCTTGAACCACGTTTTGTTTTATTGCTCTACCTTGAACGATGCATAAGCTGATGCTAACTCTAACCCTAGCCACCAATTACAGCTACGAAGTAATATTGTGACTGCAGCAAAGCACGCTGTTTTATCATGGCATTAAAAGATTTTGTGATGATGGTTCTGAAGGACCCAAAAGCAGGCATAGGGGTGCAGAAGTAGAGCAACAACAACAAAAATTCAACAATACAAAAATACATTTATAAAAACCAATCCCAAAGCCCAAGAGTTAAAAAATGTAAACTGACAATAATGAAACCAATTAAATCTAAAAGTAAATCAGAAACAGTATCAAGCAACTTAGAGCAGAACGGGCGGATGAACTAGTAATGAACAATGAAAACTGGTGACTTTATACTCTGATACTGAATAGAATGACATTGAATGCAGATGCGTTAATCAGGAGACTAGGAGAGCAAACAGGTAGACTATGGGAAGGTGAATTAGACAAAGAAATGACAAAACAAGGGGAAAGAACTAACAATGATCTGAGAGAAATAAATCCAAATGCATATGGAACCAACCACAAGAAGAAAAAAAAGGAAAACCATGGATTATTCTTAGTATGATTTGCATTAGTCCAGCATATCACCACAAAAACAAAACAAAAACAAATATAAGACATTGATAATATGGTTGTAATGGATCAAGAATAATATTTATTGCCGAAAGGCTCTGTGTGTTTATAAATTAATTTTTTCCTGTGGTGCCTTTTAGTTTTCCCAAAATTACTTCCTGTCAAAGTATGCTGGATGGGCGGTTCAGCTTGGGACAAGACTTGGTCAGCTCATCCAGGGGTCATTGGGAGGCTGTCACTGTTCCTCTGGCCTTTATGTGGGTTACTCAGTTTGGAGAAGTCTGTCACCGCCAGGGCCTTTTATCACCTCCTGTGTTAAGGTCAGGCCCTGGAAGGGACAAGCGTTTGTCCCTTGTCTAACAAGCAAGCATTGCTGTTTGGAAAATGAAAAAAATCTTCCTGCGTTGGAGTTTTACTCTCAATAGAGTGACCCTGTATCCTCATCTGTCCTGATGGCCTTTATGTTGGTGCTTATGATGCATGTAGTATTCTCATGGTTCATATCTACAATAAAAATGTAAAGGACTGCAGACAGTGAAGAGGAAAAATTTGTCCTTATTTTTATACTGTTTAGTTTTTCTGTTTGAGAAAATGTAGATTGTTTTAGTGATTTGCAGTAAAACTAGATTCATACTAAGCTGATATGAATTCAAGTTTTTCAAACGTTTAGACTCTGAGAAGCATGGTGGGTTTTCTCCAGGTACTCCAGTTTCCTCCCACAGTCCAAAAACATGACTGTCAGGTTAATTGGTCTGTCTAAATTGCCCCTAGGTGTGAGTGTGTGTGGTTCTTTGTCCTGTGTGTCTCTGTGTTGCCCTGCAACAGACTGGTGACCTGTCCAGGGTGACTCCGCCTCTCGCCCGAAACGTTAGCTGGAGAGGCAGCAGCAACTCTCCTGACCCCACTGAGGGGCAAGGGTGCAAGAAAATGGATGGATGGATGGATGGATGGATGGATGGATGGATGGATGGATGGATGGATGGATGGATGGATGGATGGATGGATGGATGGATGGACTCTGAGAAGCAACAATATACTGATATATTTATATCAGTAAATATATAGTGACAGGGATGTTGTAGCCTAATTTGACACAGCTGTGCCAGGTTGCCTCTGGGTCTGTTGAACATTTTCAAAAATTGTGGCACATGAGCATCACAACTTAAAGACAACATTCATACAGATTTTGCCACTATCGAATAATTTAGGCAATTGCTAGTACTGGAATAATGTAGAAATAATAATAATAATGTTCTTTAATCTCATGCTATACTATGCAGATGTTCTGTCTGCATTGATGAAAGCTTAGTCACTTCAGCATCCTAAATTCTGGAAGTAGTTCCAAACAATAATAAGTCTGATTACCAATTAATCAGATTTATTTTCTGATTAAATAATAAACAATGCCGCTCTTGGGAACACTCAGAAGTTGTGCATAGTGCAGCGTTTCTCAACGGGGGCGGTCCCACCCCCCAGACCACCGAGACGCTCCGTCTTGCTTCTGGGTTTACTTGGCTATTTTTCCAGCCAGCGAACCATTTCCGCCACCCAGTGGTCGTTTTTCAGGCCACTTAGTCTCCTGTACCGCTCAAAAATGCACAATATGTCTATAAATAATTTTAGTATATTATAAGGAAGTGATGAGATATTCATCACTTCCTTATAATATAGTGATGAATTATAATTCATCGCTATATTATAAGGAAGTGATGAATTATAATTCATCACTTCCTTATAAAGATATTCATCACCCTGAAGTGATGAATATCTCATCACTTCCTTATAATGATATTCCATTTTCCACCAAACTAACGTATTTGCCACTTCAGCACAAGCACAGTGAGAAACATTAGAGGATAAAAACACTAAACTCAGATGTCCCAGCTTTTACTAGCATGTAAACGCACCATCTACACACAAATATGGGAGCTTCCCCAAAGCGGGAGTCTCAAAAATACTTGTGCTCTCGTAACCGGATCTGTGTGTAAATGCAGTTTTGTGTGTGTACCAGGTGATTTGTGTGTACTTTTACAACATTTATAGACGTAGGAGAAGATTTATTTTATTTTTAAGGTTTACAAATCCAGTATTACACACGCACAGATATTTTTACACACGCACAGATATTTTGAGACTATTTTCACTCCATATGCATCTTCCTGCAGTCAGCCAGCAGTGTTAGAAGTATCATCTGTTAACCCAGCCATCCAGGTCCTGGTAAACCTTGCTGGTTGGTAAACTGGGGTACTTAAGGCAGATCTGACAGAGTCTTTCTCTCCAGTCAGTGTAGGTTTTAATCCTGTGCGTCTTGTGCCACTTGAAGTACTCCTCATAGGCTTGCTTGTCTGCAGCCACATGATTCAGGTAAACAGCCAGCTCTACTACACTCTTAAAATCAGCTACATGGATGAAGGAATGAGGCGGAGCCACTTCCTCATAGGTGGGCCTGCTAGGGCCAAGAACTACTGGAATGGTCCTTGCTTGGAATGCATTCCTCCACAGCTTCTCACTGATATAGTCTTTTGTCTCTGAGTTTTCAAAAGACAAGTAGAACAGACATTTTGAGATGGTGGGCAGCAACCTATCGTCTGGGAGAGGCTTCTTCTTCCACTTTCCATACACCTGGATGGGGATGTATTTCTGCAGACTTTGGTAAACATTAACACGGGTCTGGTTGGGCTTGGATTTGCTAACCACCCAGCTTGCAAAGCAGGAACGCTTTAAAGCACTTTGAAAACCTTGCATTCCAGCTCCTGGAAGGGTCTCTCCATAAGGAATGGTAACATCCGCGTCCCGTCTGTAGCTCATCGTCCAATTAAAGACACCGTTAAGCTGCTTGACATTTGCATTGTTGACTGGAGGCTCCATGGATAGCCACATCCAGCCCTGGGCCGTTGACCGAGGCAAGTGCATTGGCAGAATCGATGCAGCGTTGCTCAACTCCTGGTGGTGGAATACAACCACATCTGCAGTTGGGTAGGCGGATCTGTCATCAGTGAGGAAACAGTGGCCAATACCATACATCTCCAGACATTTGTTCCCACTGAGACTGTAGGACCGTCCGAATGGCCAGTGCCACAGCAAGATGCTGAGATTCCTCTGAGAAGCAGGCGCAGGGTACTGCTGCACGTGAAGCATCTGGATGACCAAGCTGTGATAAACCAGCAGTGGGAGGGAGCTGAGGAGGAGGATGACAGCGAGGAGGAACAATGGTCTGAGCCCACATGCCACCATGGCTGCTGGGTGTGATCCACGTCGAAAGGTCACAATTTACTGAAATGGAACAGTTGAATGGAAGGAAGAGTGAATCAGAGAGATTATATTCACACGTTCATTGATGCTTAAACAGCACAGTAACCTACAGTATATCAACAACAGAAACTTCCAGATTGGTTCTGTAGCTGACAGAACTTATCTGTTATGTTTTAAAGACTTGTTTCAGACAACAAATGATTCTGGTTATCAGTTTGTGCTGGATCCAGTGTCACCCCTGCTGTCTGTTCCTTACATGTTTTCATTATTGGTGCTGCTAATTAGACACTAAAAAGAGCTGAATAGATTGAACAGTGGAAACATAACGTATCTTGGTTATTTTGATCTAAGAGCACATTTCTTAATTTTCCTTATTATGTGTAACACCAACAAGACCAATTGTAAAATGAAACTGACAGGTTACATATGTGATACTTGCTCACAGCTCTTTTTCATAAAAACCCTTAATTTAAAACAGACACACAGAGTAACAGGTTCCAGAACTAAATCTATAGCTAAGCTAATTCTTGTTGGTAAATAAAATCAAGAGTTTTGTGGAAACAATATGTCTTACCTTCCAGAGATGGCACTGGGCAGCAGGCGCCTTGCTGGAGCGTTGTCCTCCTCTGGTAGAGGAAATCCTGCCTACAGAGACTTTTTGACTCATCTTTTGCTTCACCCTCTCAGTTTCTGTACTGTTTGCTCTCAGTGGTGTACCCGTCTTTTTACATCCTCTGTATCTGGTCAACAACACTGAATGTCACTTTCTTTAGGTTTTTTTTATTACATTTCCTATTTTTGTATTATTTTGTATACTGTGAATTCTTAGTTCTTTTTTCTAGTCATCTTTTATTTTTGGTTTGTCAGGTTCATAACTTTAATATTAGTTTTCCAACTACTGACTTCCTCGTCCATGTTAGTATGTCCTCTGTTTACCAGATTCCTGTTTTCCTCTGTAATTAGTTTAAGTTAGTCTGTTTGTTTCACATTCTCATTCACTCCATGGGACTGCTTGGCTCTCAGCTGCAACAGATCAGTTCTTCTGATTACCTCTTTTCTGCAGTTTAACCATCGACTTTGTAGTGTTTGAAAACAGGTTATATCTTTATATCTCAGTATCACACAAAAGCTGAGGCTTTTGCTATGAGTGAAGTGGAGTCTGGAGTCTGGACACACAAATGGACTTTTTGGAATGACCTGGAACGAATCACAGCACAAAAAACATTGAGTTTGAAAAACACATTTACCTATGGATTCAGTTTTCCTGAAGGCACGGGGAAGATTCCAGATGCACAAGGGGACAATGTGGCACAGGATCCAAACAAGATGTCAATGTGGAATATGTGATTGTTATAATATGCTCTATATAAAGATGGACGCTGTCCAGAGAGCGGGTGGGTCTTTATTGGCCTTGTTGCTCTGACCGGTCTCTAAATTCTCATTAACTCTCTCATGTTTAACATTAATCTATGCATTTTGGGCTTGCTTAACCTGCATATGCATTGGTTAATAACTGTACTTACTTATTTAAGTCTGTCTTACAGAGTCTTCACTTATGCATCCCACAGAGGCACATTACAGACAACCCCAAAAATATACTTAAACTTTAATTTATTGATGAATTCTTGGGTTATCTGATTACTGGTCTCTGGTTGTCTTCCCAAGTTTTCTGTTTTTGTCCATTGCTTCTCTGCTTTGTATTTGTTTCTGTGGTATTTGTGCAATTTATTTTCCTCGCTATGTCAACATTACCCTAACCCTGCCTGCCTTCTCTCTGTATTTGAATCCTCACCGTGCAAATAAAACAAAATGACATTATGTGAATTAGCAGGGTCGTGCAGAGATCACTAAAGGGGCAGGTGCTCAAAAAAAGTGCCCATCTAACCTCATTCTAGGACAGAATATGAACAAAGCCTCTCAGCTTTCACAGTTTAATAAACAATGATGAATTACGAAATTGTGAGATATACAATCAAAGCTAAGGGAAATCTCTATACAGAGCATACAACTATGAATATGTAAGATATTTTATTATATATATATATATATATATATATATATATATATATATATATATATATATATATATATATATATATATATATATATATATATATATATATATATATAATCTACTGCTCAAAAAAATAAAGGGAACACTTAAGTGTTTAAGTGTTCCCTTTATTTTTTTGAGCAGTGTGCATATAAAAAAAAATTCCCTTCTCCCCCTCCGCGGGTGGTCTGTTTCATCCTCTGAGCTCGGGTCCTCTACCAGAGGCCTGGGAGCTTGAGGGTTCTGCGCAGTATCTTGGCTGTGCCTAGAACTGCACATTTCTGGACTGAGATGTCTGATGTTGTTCCTGGGATCCGTTTTAGCCACTGCTCCAGTTTGGGGGTGACTGCCCCGAGGGCCCCGATGACCACAGGCACCACTGTGGTCTTCACCTTCCAGGTCTTTTCCAGTTCCTCTCTGAGGCCCTGGTATTTCTCCAATTTCTCATGCTCCTTTTTCCTGATGTTGTAGTCACTTGGTATTGCTACATCCACCACAACGGCTTTCCTCTGTTCTTTATCCACCACCACAATGTCCGGTTGGTTCGCCATTACCATCTTGTCTGTCTGGATCTGGAAGTCCCACAGGATCTTAGCTCGGTCATTCTCCACCACTTTTGGGGGTGTTCCCCACTTTGATCTCGGGGCTTCCAGTCCATATTCTGCACAGATGTTCCTGTACACTATGCCCGCCACTTGGTTATGTCGTTCCATGTACGCTTTCCCTGCCAGCATCTTGCACCTGCTGTTATGTGCTGGACTGTCTCAGGGGCCTCCTTGCACAACCTACACCTTGGGTCTTGTCTGGTGTGGTAGATCTGAGCCTCTATTGCTCTGGTGTTTAGGGCCTGTTCCTGTGCAGCCAGGATGAGAGCCTCTGTGCTGTCCTTGAGTCCAGCTTTCTCCAGCCATTGGTAGGTTTTCCTGACATCAGCCACTTCAGTTATTTGTCGGTGGTACATCCCATGTGGGCCTGTCCTCCCATGATGGTACTTCCAGCACCTTGTCTTCTGTTCCCCATTGCCTGAGACATTCGCTGAGCACATCGTCTGTTGAGGCTTTGTCCTTGATGTATTTATGGATCTTGGATGTTTCTTCCTGGACAGTGGCTCTCACATTCACTAGTCCTCTGCCTCCTTCCTTACGGCTCGTGTACAGTCTCAGGGTGCTGGATTTGGGGTGGAATCCTCCATGCATGGTTAGTAGCTTCCTAGTCTTAACATCCGTGGCCTTCATCTCTTCCACTGGCCATCTAATTATTCCGGCAGGGTATCTGATTACTGGTAAGGCATAGCTGTTTATTGCACAGATCTTGTTCTTGCCATTGAGCTGGCTTCTCAGGACTTGCCTTATTCGTTGGAGGTATTTGGCTGTGGCTCCTTTCCTTGTGACCTCATCGAGGTTGCCATTTGCTTGTGGTATTCCCAGGTACTTGTAGCTGTGCTCTATGTCTGCTATTGTTCCTTCTGGGAGTGAGACCCCTTCTGTGTGGGCGACCTTCCCTCTCTTTGTAACCATCCGACCACACTTCTCTAGTCCGAATGACATCCCAATGTCAGTGCTGTAGATCCTGGTGGTGTGGATCAGTGAGTCGATGTCTCGCTCGCTCTTGGCGTACAGCTTGACGTCATCCATGTAGAGGAGGTGACTGATCGTGGCCCCATTCTTGAGTCGGTATCCGTAGCCAGTCTTGTTGATGATTTGGCTGAGAGGGTTCAGGCCTATGCAGAACAGCAGTGGGGACAGAGCATCTCCTTGGTATATGCCACATTTGATAGACACTTGTGCAAGTGGTTTGCAGTTGGCTTCAAGGGTGGTTTTCCACAGCCCCATCGAGTTTGCAATGAAGGCTCTTAGAGTCCTATTGATGTTGTACATCTCTAAGCATTCAATGATCCAAGTGTGTGGCATTGAGTCATAGGCTTTCTTGTAATCAATCCAAGCGGTACACAGGTTGGTGTGTCGGGTTTTGCAGTCTCGGGTGACTGTGTGGTCTACAAGGAGTTGGTGTTTGGCTCCTCTGCTATTTATGCCTATGCCCTTCTGTGCCTTGCTCATGTATTTATCCATGTGCCCGCTTATCTTAGCCGCTATGATGCCTGACATGAGCTTCCATGTTGTAGAGAGACAGGTTATTGGCCGATAGTTGGATGGGACTGAACCCTTCGAGGGTTCCTTCTGTATCAGGATTGTGCGCCCTTCAGTTAACCATTCAGGGTGAGTCGCATTTTGTAGCAGCTGGTTCAGTTGAGCTGCCAGTAGCTCATGGAGGGCAGTGAGTTTCTTAAGCCAGTAGGCATGGATCATGTCAGGTCCTGGTGCTGTCCAGTTTTTCATACCCGAGACTCTGTCTTGGACATCTGCCACAGTGATGGTTACCGGGGCTTGTTAAGGGTTAACCCTAACCCTGTGTCCAGATAGAGGGATAATCAGTAGCCCAGCATCATGACCTGTTTGTTCTGAAGATCCTGTAACGAGTATGCAAAATCAGCCAGAACCCAAAACGCAGCCAAGACCAGAGATCAGATCAAAAAGTTTATTACTAAATAAAGGGAAGGGGGTGGGTTCCACAGGGAGTGGTCACACTGGTGAGTGAGGAAGTGGGGGACCAGCGGGGTCGGGGAGCCAGCTTGGAGGGGGTAGGGTGAAAGGGCAGAGGGGGCCGCAGGGACTCAGGGATGAACTAGATGACAGGGACAAAATCCACAAACCAGAGGCTAGTCGTTAACACAGTCCAGGGTCATGCACGGGGGTTTCTCAGGCAAGGTAATCCAATAGACGGCAACCAGGAGGCAGGGTCAGGACCAGGCAGGGTTCAGCAACAGGAGGGCACAATCTTCAGAGCAGAGGGAAAAGGCAAAATCAGTGGTCAAAAACAGGCAGGATCAGAAAACCAGTAGACTACTTGGAACATGGACAAGGCTTGAAAGCTGTGACAGTGGCAACAGACGATCTCGCACTGAGCTGGTGACGAGCAGCTGTTTAAATAGGGAGCAGCACAGAGCAGGTGAGGGTAATGAGTAATCAGCCCACTGAAGGTGGAGCTGAAGGGCTGAAATCATGACATCACCTCCCCCTCAAGGGGCGGCTCTTGACGCCCCTCTGGGCTGGTCCGGATGCTGGCGGTGGAACTTGCGGACAAGGTCCTTGTCCAGGACCAGGCGAGAAGGAACCCAGGACCTCTCCTCAGGACCATAACCTTTCCAGTCCACAAGATATTGGATGCCACGGCCCCAACGTCGGGAACGCAGTAACCGCCTCACAGTAAAGGCAGGGGCCCCATCAATGAGTCGGGGGGTGGAGGGGGTCTGGCTGGAGGGCACAACCTGGATGACATCAGTGGTTTGATCTTGGAGACATGGAAGGTGGGGTGTACCCGTAATGAAGGCGGTAGTTTGAGACATACCGCTACTGGGTTAACAATCTTAGTAACAGGAAATGGGCCCACAAAACGGGGTGCCAACTTGCGGTTCTCTACCTTGATGGGCAGATCCTTTGTAGATAACCACACCCTCTGACCGACCAGGTATCTCGGGGCTTGGGATCTGTGGCGATTGGCATTCCTGGCATAAACCGCAGAAGTCTTGCAGAGAGTAGCTCTGGCCCTTCTCCAAACTCTGAGACAGCGACGTGCTGATAAATGGGCAGCAGGGACCTGGGTGGCTCCCTCCTGAACAGAGAGAATGGGCGGCTGATAGCCATAAACGACATGAAATGGTGACAGACCTGTGGAGCTCGATGGTAATCCATTAATGGCATATTCAACCCAAGGTAAGTTCTGGGACCAGCGACTAGGAGCGTCCATGCAAAGGATGCGCAACTTGGACTCTACTTCCTGATTTATCCTCTCTGTCTGGCCATCCGTCTGAGGGTGAAAACCTGAAGAAAGACTGACCTCAATGCCGAGAAGGGTGCAAAACTCACTCCAAAAACGGGAAATGAATTGTGGTCCTCTATCAGATACAATGTTGCGGGGAATGCCATGAAGTCTGAACACCTCTCGAGCCATCACACTAGCGAGATCAGGTGCTGAAGGTAACTTGTGTAAAGGAATGAGGTGGGTCATCTTGGAGAACCTGTCAACCACAGTGAGGAGTACCGTGTTACCTTGAGAGGGAGGCAGGCCGGTGACAAAATCCATAGAGATGTGGGACCATGGTCGATGAGGAATCGGCAGAGGCCTCAGAAGACCAGCTGGGGGGCGTCTGGAGGGTTTAACTCTGGAACAGGTGACACATGCTAAAACAAACTCTCGTGTGTCCTTTCTCAGAGTGGGCCACCAGAATCCTGACTGGACCACAGCCAGAGTCTTTGTAATACCTGGATGACAGAAAAGTTTAGAGCCATGACAGAATTGAAGGACTTTAGGTACCATCTCTTCAGGAACAAACAGAAGACCCTCAGGACATTGAGCTGGAGGTGGTTGTTTTCGATGACTCCTCCTGAGCAAGGTCTCTATTCTGGTTAGAGCTAACCTGGTCTTGGAGGGAAGGATGTAGTCATGGTCAACAGAATCAGAAGAGCAGACAGAGGACAGGTGAAGTCTTGAAAGGGCATCTGGTTTGACATTCTTGCTGCCAGGTCGGTAGGCCAGAGTGAAGTCAAATCTGCTAAAAAACAGTGCCCATCTAGCCTGTCGTGGGTTCAGTCTCCTGGCTGACTTGAGGTATTCCAAGTTCTTATGGTCTGTCCACACAGTAAAAGGAAGTGCCGACCCCTCCAGCCAGTGCCTCCATTCTTCCAATGCTAGTTTAATAGCTAACAACTCTCTGTCTCCTACGTCGTAGTTTCTCTCGGAGGCAGAGAGCCGGCGAGAAAAAAAGGCACAAGGATGTAGCCTGGCATCATCTGCAAACCGTTGCGACAGGACGGCTCCAACCCCAGTATCTGAAGCATCAACCTCCACAACAAAAGGGTTAGACGGATCAGGAAAACGCAGAATGGGAGCTGAAGTGAAAAGACTTTTCAGCTTACCAAAAACATGTTCTGCCTCTGAAGACCACTGGAACTGAGTCTTGGTGGAAGTGAGTTGATGAAGAGGGGCAGCCACTGAACTATAACCCTTGATAAAACGGCGATAAAAATTGGCAAATCCAAGGAACCGTTGAAGTTCCTTCCGACTTGATGGTTTGGGCCACTCCAAGACGGCTGCCACCTTTGATGGATCCATGGTAATCCTGCCAGGAGCAATGATAAAACCCAAGAAGGATACAGATGGCTGATGAAAAGCACATTTCTCCGCCTTCACAAATAGATTATTCTGGAGGAGCCTAAGAAGAACCTCACGAACATGCTTGATGTGGGTGGGGAGATCCTTGGAAAAAATCAAAATGTCATCGAGGTATACAAAAACAAATCTGTTTAACATATCCCTTAAGACATCGTTAACCAATGCCTGGAAAACGGCTGGGGCATTGGTGAGCCCAAAGGGCATGACCAGATATTCATAGTGCCCTGAAGGGGTGTTAAAAGCCGTCTTCCACTCATCTCCCTCCCTTATACGGACCAGATGGTAGGCATTGCGCAGATCCAGCTTAGTAAACACAGTACTTCCTTGAAGGAGCTCAAAGGCAGAAGTCATGAGAGGTAGAGGGTACCTGTTCTTGACAGTAATTTCGTTAAGACCTCGATAATCGATGCAGGGCCTAAGAGATCCATCCTTCTTGCCCACAAAAAAGAATCCTGCACCTGCTGGAGAGGAAGACTTTCTTATAAGACCTGCTTTGAGGGCATCGGAAAGGTATTTCTCCATAGCCTCTCTTTCAGGACCAGAAATGGAATACAATCTGCCCCTGGGTGGGGTGGTTCCAGGGCGGAGGTCAATGGCACAGTCGTACTCTCTATGGGGAGGCAGAGAAGTGGCCTTTGATTTGTTAAACACCTCACACAGATCATGGTAAACCTTAGGGACTTTAGACAAATCTGGATAGTCATGGTTGACCTCACGGGGGGAAGCCATGATGGGGGCTTCCTTTAAACAAGAAGTGGAGCAAGATGAACCCCAAGACTGAACCTCACCCGTGAGCCAATTGATGACTGGACTGTGCTTGATTAGCCATGGGCGTCCCAGAATCACGGGGATCTCAGGAGACCTGGTCAGCAGAAACGTGATCCTGTCGTGGTGATTTCCTGAAATCAGTACAGACACAGGCTTAGTGCAGTGGGTTATTTGATCAATCAGATGCCCATCAATAGCAAAAATCTCACGTGGTTTATCTAGAGGTTCCAACTCCAAGGCGAGCGCATGTGCTAGGCTAACATCAATAAAGTCAGCATCAGCCCCAGAATCAATGAAAACAGGAACCTCCCTGCCTTCAGGAGAGTCAGAAAATCTGATGGTGCACTGGTTGTGTGGAGGGTTCTGAGATCTGAGGATAGGGCTCAGCAAAGACCCCCCGGGCTTTACTGAGCCTGTCCTTTTGACGGACAGCAAAGAGCGCGATGGTTTCTCTCTCCACAGTAGAAACACAGGTGATTTCTGAACCTCCTCTCCCTCTCTTCAGCAGAGAGCCTGGTCCTACCCAACTGCATGGGCTCCTCAGTGCCAGCAGGGGGAGTTGTGGAGACCTGTGGCATGCTGCAGGGACTGACCTGGACAGTTGAAACCCTTCTTTGATAATTAGCTGAAGACCTCTCCCTCTTACGTTCACGAAGACGTTGATCAATCCGTGTGGCAAGCCTTTCTAAGGCCTCAAGGGTCCTCGGAGGGTCACGGGCAGCAATCTCATCCTTAATCTCATCTGACAGGCCCTGGTAAAAAACGTCAAACAGGGCTTCATTATTCCAAAGGCAACTGGACTTCAAGGCATGGAAATTGATTATGTAGTCAGTAACAGGTCGAGAGCCCTGTTTGAGAGAAAACAGTCTCCTGGCAGCCTCCCTCTCAGGACGGACTGGATCAAAAACCCTCTTCATTTCTTCAGAAAAATCAAAAAATGAGTCACAGCTGTCGGCATCATTCTCCCATTCAGAAGTTCCCCACTGTTTTGCCTTACCAGAGAGTAGAGAGATGGTGTAGGCCACCTTGGCCCGCTCAGAAGGGAAGGCAGAGGGCTGGAGTTCAAAAAGCAGAGAACACTGAGTTAAAAAAGGTCGGCACTGTTCGGGATCCCCATCAAAACGCTCTGGGGGGGGGATCTTAGGTTCATTGTTAGCGTTAGCTGAGGGAGTGACAGCTAGAGAACGTGGCGGTGTAATGGAGGGCCTAGCTTGAGTTTGGGAATCTTTTAGAGATGAAAGTCCCTGTAAAAGCTCCTGGACATTTCTTTCTAGGCTAGTAATGGCATTCTCCACACTAGAACACCAAACCGGATTAGGCTGTGGGTTCATACTGGCGAGATCGTACTGTAACGAGTATGCAAAATCAGCCAGAACCCAAAACGCAGCCAAGACCAGAGATCAGATCAAAAAGTTTATTACTAAATAAAGGGAAGGGGGTGGGTTCCACAGGGAGTGGTCACACTGGTGAGTGAGGAAGTGGGGGACCAGCGGGGTCGGGGAGCCAGCTTGGAGGGGGTAGGGTGAAAGGGCAGAGGGGGCCGCAGGGACTCAGGGATGAACTAGATGACAGGGACAAAATCCACAAACCAGAGGCTAGTCGTTAACACAGTCCAGGGTCATGCACGGGGGTTTCTCAGGCAAGGTAATCCAATAGACGGCAACCAGGAGGCAGGGTCAGGACCAGGCAGGGTTCAGCAACAGGAGGGCACAATCTTCAGAGCAGAGGGAAAAGGCAAAATCAGTGGTCAAAAACAGGCAGGATCAGAAAACCAGTAGACTACTTGGAACATGGACAAGGCTTGAAAGCTGTGACAGTGGCAACAGACGATCTCGCACTGAGCTGGTGACGAGCAGCTGTTTAAATAGGGAGCAGCACAGAGCAGGTGAGGGTAATGAGTAATCAGCCCACTGAAGGTGGAGCTGAAGGGCTGAAATCATGACAGATCCTGCAGCTTCCACTTCTCTTCCTAACATGGCGCCTCCTCACCCTGACTCTCATACTGACAGGAGGAACCACAGAGCTCTGTTAGATTAAAGCTCATCTTCTAAAGTTGGGATATTTTTCCTCCAACAGTTTCCAGAGGAATCACCTCAAACCAGATGTTGGACTGGATTTTATTTCAATGTCATTTGTTAATGTTAGCTTCTCATTTTCCACAGTGGAGCTATAAAGGTTGAAAAAGGTTATTATTTTGGAGAATCATCAACATCAATATTTCCACTAAATAAGAGGCAAAAAATGTGTTTGACAAAGGAAAAGCCTCTCAGACTCTGAGCCTGACAGAACCAAACTACTTTTATATATTAGACAATTCATTTAATTTCCTTGTCGTGTCTACCCTGTTGTCGTACGGCGTTTGCCTTTGCTGTCACAGTCGTACTGTAAAGTCATGTGTCGGCGTCAGCTCTCGTCATTCAGTTGCTACCAGTGTTAGCCTTTGCTACGGTTCACTGTGCTGCCTGCCCGTTCGGACTATGGAGCTGTTTCCTTCATCAATAAACCATCATCATTCATTTTAATACCTGGGTCTTCCTCTGCTTCACCACTATACCCACACATCATGACATTACTTAACTGCATTTATTAAATGATAAAAGCTATCCCAAAACATGCAGAAATATTCTGTATAATTTACAAGTTCTGAGTCATTTAAACGCAATAGTTACAGTGAGATGCTATCCCCATTCAGGACCTGGAATTTTGTTTTCTACCAGAAAATCCTGAAGGAGAATGCTATTAGTTATTGAACTTAAGTATGGGTATACATGACTTGCTTGCAGTACAATAGTGCAAGCATCCTTGCATTGCAATGCACAGTTTCTCTTGAAAATAAAGGTTTTTAATGCTAGACAGAATTTTAGCAATTATGAAAAGAGTAATTTGAAGAACCAAAATTCCCCCCCAGTGATGCAAAAGACTGCCAGTTACCACAAACACATGTTGCCAGGGCAGCATGACCAACCTTTAGGTTATAGTTACATTTTTAACACAGGGCCAGTTTGCTTGTAGATGAAAACTCTCTTTGGAAACTGTTTTACATTTACTCAGGTTATCTTACTCCAATATTAAAAGGTGTTTAATTATCTAAAACATTTGACAAAAAAGCAAAGACTAATTTCATTTAGTTAATTCAGTTTTTTTCCACACCATAAGGGGATAGATGAAACCTTGCAGCACTTCCAGCTCATGCCGCCCACTTTCACAAGTTGTAACCGACTTGTGAAATAGCTCTAGCACCTGTTCTTTTTCAGAATTAGTGGCACTCTACATCATTACTGATTTATCTTCATGCAGCTGCCCTTCCCTTTCCTGTTCTTGCTGCACTGCAGAGGGAGAGGGCCCTGAGTTAAACGACTGCTGAACAACACAAACCACAGCACAACTACTGAAATAGCAGTTTAGTTCCAGGATCTGCATGTATTTGAAATTCAGAACACAACAACATGATGGAGGAACTCTGCCTGTGTCCTGAAGCTACTCACTTAATTCCTGTCTTCTACAGCCAGTGTTTCCCAACCCTGGTCCTCAAGTTCTTCTTCTTCTTCTTCTGATTTTTATTGGCAGGTGACATCTAACGTTAAGATGTATTATCGCCATCTACTATGCTGGAGTGTGAACCAGAGTATCTCCCTTTGATCTAAATTCTCATAAATAATCCTGTTTCCTTCAAAAATTTAATAAGTGCTTTATTTATTTTATGTTTATTTAATATCTTATTTTATTTTAATGTCTCTATCATATTTCATAATTTCTTGTCTTAGCTTCTCTGTACTTGCTGCATACAATGAATTATTACTGTTTCCATATCCATACCACACTCACAACTACCTGTTGGATGTTTACCTATCAAATGTAATGTTTTATTTAATCCGGTATGTCCAATCCTCAATCTTCTCATTACTACTTGTTCTTTTCGGTTTTCTCCAATTATTTCCTACTTTCTTTTGTATATTAAATAAATGACAACCTTTAGTTCCTTCCTCCTATAATTGTTGTCATTCAGACTTAATTTTTCTCTTAATAATTGATTTTATTTCAGATTTACAATACGCTATTTCCATAATTTCTTTTTGTTTTAAAGACTCTTTAGCTAAATGATCTGATTCCCTTTATGAGCAGGTACCCACATAAACCTAATCTTTATTTGAATTGGTGTCATTCTAAATCAGGGGTGGGCAACTCCAGGCCTGGAGGGCCTCCAGCAACTTTTAGATGTGTCTCTACTTCAACACACCCGAGTCAAATAATGAGGTTGTTGGCAGGACTCTGGAGAACCTGCCTGCACTGAGGAGGTGATTCAGCTGTTGGATTAAAGTGTGTTGGACCAGGGAGACATCTAAAAGTTGCAGGACACCGGCCCTGGAGGACCAGGATTGCCTACCCCTGTTCTAAATATTACTTCATAAATTTCATATACCAATTCCATACAACTTTCAGATGAACTATTTAAAATAGACATTAATGATGATAATGAATCTGAACATGTAAGAACATTTTCAATTCTATTTTGTTCTATCCACTGTAAGGCCATCAGGATTCCTAACATTTCCACTGTGTAAACAGACAGATAATCAGATGTTCTTTGCTTCTGAAATATACCTAGTTCAGGATTAACATAAGCAAACCCTGTTTTATTTGAAATTAAATCTTTTGAGCCATCTGTACAAATAACTGTAAAGGATTTATACATATTCTTAATTCTGTTATTCACAAATATTTCCCAATTATTATCTTTATTTATCTGCATTTCTTTATGAACTTCTAAATCTACATTCACATATGGAAATAGCCAATAAGGTGTAACTGGATAAGGCACCGCAGCAGAGTATGTCTTTCCCTGTATACCTATGTCTCTAATACATTTATCTGCTGCCCAGGCAAAACAGTCTATTTTAGCTTTTTCACTCTCCCAGCAAAGTCTCAGAGTTCTTACTGCTGTATTATTTTCTTCCTTATGTCCCTGCAAACTTACCCAATAATTCAGCATAATTTGCTTTTGCCTTAAACAGGGCCGTGCAGAGACCAGTAAAGGGGCAGGTGCTCAACAACAAAAAAAGGGCCCATCTAACCGCATTCTAGGACAGAATATTGACAAAGCCTCTCAGCTTTCAGAGTTTAATAAACAATGATCAATTACAAAAATGTGACATATACAATCAAAGCTAACAAACATCTCCATATAAAGCATAACACTATGCCTATGTAAGATAAGTTATTAGTAATTTCTTTCTGCAGGTCTATTTTGTTATAGGAAAGTTTTGCAATATTCAAACCCGCAATTTAGCAAGATATGTAAATCAGAGCTGGACCACCAGACATATTTTGTCTTTACAGAATTACACTATTAAAAATTTAACAAGGGCACAATGCAACCTTTTAGTGACTGTAATCTATAAAAACAAGCTTCCTGTTTGCTACACTTGCAGTGGAGATGAAGATGGTCCATTCAGGAAAGCAGAGCTGCATCAAACTTTATCGTGGAACTGCAGAAAAAAAAAGAAGCAAATATTGAATTGTTAATGCATGTCACCATGAGAAAAGCCTACTGAGTTTTGCTTAAAAAAAACTTTTTAAAAAATTTAAATCACACATTTTTGACTCATAAAGTTAACTTTCTTTTTTGCAAAAACACTTGCGCTTGTCAGAAATCTTTTCTTGTTATTCTAAGTTTTTGTTTGTTACTCAAAGTTTTGCTTGTGATTCTCACATGGTGTCTTGAGCAGGGCCTAAAATCACAACAAAAGATTTATGATGTGTGCAAATAAATGTTTGTTTGGTAAAAATGAGTCAATTAAAAAAAGTATTTTAAACAAAACTTTTTTTTTTTTAAAGGAATCATTACAATTCCAAATGTTTTGATTACAATTTTATTTTACTTAAACTAAAGTTAGTTTTTTTTTCCATTGAATAATTGGGAAACAAATTTAACTTCATACTCTGCGAACCAGACCCTAAACTTAAAGTCTGGGTTGAGTTTTTTCCCTTCATTAATGACACTTTTATTACATTCATTATATCTATCATGGTAATTCAGGGCGAGTTATTTTTAATTCTAAATGAATATCCTTGTTGGACTTTTATTTAAGTGCTATTCTCCTTCAAGATAAGTTTACCTAACGCTAGAATAAATACAATGGACCTTACCACAGGGTCCGCCTTTCATTGGCTAATGCCCATTTTACGTCACAGCGCAGCTATCACGTGGGTTACCAGCTCCCAAACTCATGCTAATGTACATTGTGGACTAGCAGACCGACAGAAAGTTTTTGCGTCATGACTCGAAAAAAAATGGTTCTCTACAGTCAGTGGGGTATCTGTACAGGTGATGTCAGGTATCCTGATTGTGTTCATGGAACTAAAATTCACAGATTTCCAAAATCTGAAACGGAAAGCCTTGCTTGGATCAAAGCTTGTGCACGACCGCATTTGCAGCTCAACCGTCATAGGATCAATAAGAACAAAGTGTCTGCTGGGGTAAGTATTATTGCTTTGCTTTCTTTGTGTTTAGTGAATGAAAAATAAAGTCAATAATAAACACATCCATTATGAAAACCTTTTAGCCAAGTACAGCATAATGGCAGTACCGATACAACTTCTACATCCTGAAGCCTGTCTGTTAGTCTTACGTTAGCTGAACAGATCAATATGCAATGTGTACCGTATCTGACATACATTAAAGATTTTATTTCACCTGAAAAGGCTTTTTACTAAACTGTAATTGTGTTAGCCACGCTAGCTTTTACTAAACTGCAATCGTGTTAGCCAAGCTAGCTTTTACTAAACTGTAATCGTGTTAGCCAAGCTAGCTTTTACTAAACTGTAATCGTGTTAGCCACGCTAGCACCGAGTACCGTGTATAAGTCCTAGGCACATTCGAACCCTCAAAACCATGAATGCCCGACTTACCCAGCCTTGCAAGAACAACAGCCATCAGTGATCTTGTCCACGGCTATATTTATGCTGAGGGTCTGAGAATCTGCTGTTTTCCTCATCGACTGGTAGCATTTAGCTGCAACTCACACAATGTTAGAAGCATCGCGTGGCTAAAACATCTTGATGTCGTCCAAAAAGGATGACATGAACTTGTTGGTTCCCTTGTCGTGGCTGATATTTTGTGAAAATCCGGCAGAAATGCTAAACTAATCGACTCAGAAATACTCTGCAGAGTCAGTCGAAACGAAAAATCCCATAGAAGCTAAGCTCTGCGAGGAGGTTAATGTGAGACATGAAGTCACGTGGGACTTTCGAGGGGCGTTTCTGGGCGGAGCTTGGTAAGGTCCATTTACATTATGCAGCAAAGGAAATTAGAAGATCTGACATATATCCATTATGGACAGGGGCGGATCTAGCGGGGTGGCAGTTGCCACCCCAAACGAGAGCCTTGCCACCCTTGTTGCCCCCCCAGCTGGCGACTATGAATTCAATAAATAGTTATGGCAAATCGGACATTAAGCACATAAAACTCTTTTTTTCCCGACAACATTGAATGCAACACAATGTAACCTGACACCTACTCTGAGTAGCAGGAAGTGCGAGAGAAGGACAGAGCGCGAGGCAGCAGCATTGATAGATGTATATGTTACTGAACAGGACTTAAAGAAAACATTGAACAAGTGAGCAGTGGGTCAGTTATACTAGCCTAACTGTTGCTATCCTGCTATTGACTTTGATAACCTTAACATGTGCTGCACAGTTCGGTGTGTTTTGGTTCCGTTAGCACTAAAACAGGTCAACCCGCCCACCACGTCATCAGTAGAGCAGCTGTTTAAATGAGCTAATCAACCGCTGCTGTGCTCAGGCGAAAACTTATTAATAATCCAAATATAGACATTAAGCCTGACAGCATAATGTAACAGACTGAATGTTCTGTTTTAGTGTTTTTGCTACTTTTGTGTGGGAAATGTTTGTTTTTTGGTGTTGATTCCTCTGATCTCTGCTCTATGTGCTGTTTGTCGGTTGCCATGGCAATGGGTCTGCTAAAACCAACACAGAGCGAGAAAAGGCAGAATAGAAGTTGTTGGAGCTATTTTTTCTTTATTTCATTATCCATTTGAACTTTGTTACTTTATTGTTAAATTTCTATTTATTTATAGGTTGATAATTGTTGATTTTATTTATTTTTTGTATTATTTTCTTATTTATTTTCTAAATTTAGACAGGAAGTAATGTGAGTCAGTCCACATAGATCAGTCCAGGGGCCTGGAGAAGGACCAGCAGGCATTTGGGTTTGGGACCGACGGTTTTTAAGAGTGGTAGCATGAGAACAAATGAAAGTTTGATGTCTGTAATTGTTTGATGAAAGAGGAAAATAAATCACCAAGAACAATCAATAAGTTTGGACATTGAACCTTGTTTTGCCGTGTCTAGAATCTTGACCCCAGTGCCTCAGTAGTGACTTGGTGGAACTTTTATTGGATGTTTGGCTTTGCGAACAGTCAGAAGTGGTTCTGTTTGGTTCTTCACCTGTTTATCAGCTTTAATGTACCTTTATTGTGGCGCCACTGCAATTAATAAAACAAGAGACAAAAACTGAGCAAATCCCGTGTTCTAAAAACATGGTGATATTTATAACAGTTGTCAAACTACGGTTCCTACAGCATATTTAAAATAAAACGATTGACCAATATAAGTAGATATTCGCCCTTTCTTGTATCTTGACAGAACTAACAGAATCTAAACTGTTTATTGATGTACTTAAGTAAAAGTACAAATACACAGTCAAAAGTGTACTTAAGTAAAAGTCAAAGTACCACATTAACATTTTACTTAAGTAAAAGTAAAAAAGTCCTGGCTTTTAAAAATACTTAAGTATTAAAAGTAAAAGTACTCGCTGAATGCATTACCTAATCGCTAATATCATTAAGTGTGCCGATCGTATTTAATTTTAATACATCAGAAATGTGCCATTTTAATGAACATTACCACAGATTAAACATGTTCTTATTGTGTTTATTCTCTGTAACAGTTTAGACTTAGATATGTGATTCTATGTATCATAATTTCAGGGATGGAAACATTTTGTCTCCTGTCCTAACATAGCATGAACTTCCTAAGTCACATTTATTTAGAAATAAATCCAACTGAAAGGGGATGTAAAGAAAGTGTGGGCGGGGTGGAGGACATGCAACCAAGGAGCCATGTAGCAGAGTTGTAGTCAAGACCACCGAACCCGAGACCAAGACCAGCGCCCCGCGCTAAATTACACAATAACATTAAGTTTACCTATCAAAATTGGTTCTCAGATTGATCTGAAAGATCCACATTCCCATAAAAACACCTAGATATTAAATACTAAGAGCTGAAATATATTTAACCAGTATCAAATAACTAAATAACGCACAAGTAACTAAGCAGAATGAGCATCATGACTGTTTTCATCCTCCCTCCCACTGCGATGTTTGCCACCATGACAGGAGACGAAATCAATCAATGAGCAATGAGCATGCTCTGTGTTCATACGTTCAACTTTTACTTATTCAGCTATTAAATAAATGTCTCTATATATATATATATATATATATATATATATATATATATATATATATATATATATATATATATATATATATATAGCTACCGCAGTGTACACAAGGACAAAGAACGGCTCTCAGTGAGGCTTCAGTCCTTAGGACTTAGTAAAGATCCGTCCAGAAGAATCGGATCGTTCCTGAATGTCATATCACTATATTGCAGACTTTGGTCACAGCGTTGTCCCATAAATGCGACATCTCAGTCAACACCTCCACACAATAATTCAGCGCATGAGTGACAACTTTTTTCATCGCAGATGCAACATGTGTCTCTGTACAGCTAGCTCTGCTAGCATCACGTCCACAGATCTTACCTTTCTTTAAGCTTTCCTTCCAAGTGACGCTAAAAGTTGGACGAAGTCCCACCGTCTGTGAAAGCGAAGCGCTGCTGATTTTACATGTCGCCATATCAATTTATGCAGCGCTATTATATTATAGACAAACATCTCCTCCCGCTCAGAGGAAACCACTGCGCATGTCTGGAGCTCCGAGTGCGAGTAAAGGTGGAGCCGATGGGTGACAACAGACACTAAGTCACGTTATTGCTCGGATTTTACGGCGCCACCTTAAATCCCTGAACTTCACATTTTAATGGAAGAAAAGAGCAACGAGACTTGGATGTAACGAGTAACGAGATACTTTTGTAGAAATGTAGTGAAGTAGAAAGTACAGATACTTACTGTAAAATGTAGTGGAGTAAAAGTAGAAAGTATCCATTATTAAATCTACTTAAGTAAAGTACAGATACACGAAAACTGTACTTAAGTACAGTAACGAAGTACTTGTACTTCGTTACTTCCCACCACTGGCTATCAGCTAGCTAATAGCACAACAACAACAGCCTAATGTCTGTATGATAAAAATACTGAATCGATAGATAAGATCAGTTTCTCCTCACCTGGCTGTCTCCTCCCGCTCAGTAGTTCTTCAGAGAAAGGCAGACGCAGAGGCCTGTCAGTGTCTGTTGTATTTCATTACCTCTCTGTTTAAACCGCGACTCTGAGCTGAAGCAGAAACGATACTTCAACTTTTTCCGTCATCTGACAAGTAGCAAGTCTACTCCACTTTATTCACCAAAAACATTTTTTTAATTTACCAAAAACTGTTCTGTAATCTGGAACGTTCGCTACGTTGAGCTCCAGTTAGCCGCCTTATCTCACTGCACGAGAGGCAACTGCGTCACAGGCTAAAGGTCAAAGGTAACAAGGTGACCGGTTTATTATGTTATACAAAAAAGAAACAAAAAAGCAAAGAATTTTCGCACATGTTTTTATGTGTCAGAAGAGGGCTTAGGAAATAATAATACAAAAAAATGTTTAAAAAAGACCAAAAGGGCACTTTGGGGCAAGGAGCAAAAAGGGCAGGTGCTCAAGCACCCCCAGCTCCCCCCTCTGCATGTGCCTGGCCTTAAATATAAGAATCTCCCCATTTCTACCTGCACTGCCAAAGATGGCGATGTCTTCAAAGCCCCACAGCATAATCTCAAAGCTTGATTCTGAATAACTTCTAATTTACTAATCACCGTTTTTGCAGCTTGCCTATAAACTACACATCCATAGTCCAAAACTGATCTGATCAAAGCAGCATACATCTTTTTTAAATTAATTTTATTTGCACCCCAATCTAATCCTGTTAAACATCTCATTATATTTATACTTTTTTACATTTCCCTTCAATATACTTTATGTGATCACTCCATAAAAGCTTGGAAGCAAATATGATTCCTAAAAAACAACATTTACTCACTTTTTATTTTTCCCCATACATTTTTAAATCCATTTCCTCAATCTTCTTCCTACCAAATACAACAGTCTTTCTTTTACCTACTGAGAATTTAGCTCCCCATTTATAAGCCCAATTTTCAACAGATTTAATAGCTTTTTGTATTTTCTCATACATTAATCTTACATTTCTCCCTTTCCTCCACAAGGCTCCATCATCAGCAAATAATGACTGCTTGACATCCTGATCTACTTCTTTGAAAACATCATTAATCATGATTGAAAACAATAAAGGACTGATAATGCTTCCATGTGGAGTTCCATTATCAATTTTATATTTATTGGATCTTTTTTACTCCCAACTGTACCTGTATAACTCTATTCAACAAAAAATCTCTAATCCAATTATAGGCCCTTCCTGAAATCCCCATTTTATATAATTTTATAAGCAACCCATCCTTCCATACCATATTGTATGCTTTCTCAATGTCAAAAAATATCGCTACCACTATTTCCCTATTAATTTGAGCTTTTCTAATATCTGATTCTAAACAGATAACTGGATCCATTGTACTCCTTCCTTTTCGGAATCCACTTTGACACGAAGACAAAAGTACTTTACTTTCTACATAGTATGTAATCCTTTCTATTATCATTCTTTCCATGATCTTTCCTAAACATGAAATAAGTGCAATTGGTCTATAACTTAAAGGGCTTGTTGGATCTTTTCCCGGTTTAATAATTGGCACAATAATTGCTTCCTTCCAATTAGAAGGTAATCTTCCTTCTTTCCAGATCTTATTAAATAAACCTAGAAGTTTTTCTTCGGCCTGATTCCCTAAATGTTTTAGCATAATATAGCATATCTGATCTTTTCCTGGTGCTGTTGGTCCTGATCTCAATATTGCTTTCTTCATTTCCTGGATAGAAAAATAAACATCCATTACATTACCTGGATTTGTTCTGTCTTCTAAAATAACATTATTTGCCCTTCTTGTCTGTTCCCTCCTAAATTTCCCCTGTTCTGTTAAATTATCTGAACTATTAATTTTTGCAAATGTTCTTGCCATTACTTCTACTTTCTCTTCATTTGTTACTGCTGTTCCTTCTTCGTGTTTTAGAATTGGGTATGTCCTCTCCTGTCTATTTCCCTTCATTTTCTTAATCATTTCCCATACATGAACTATAGGAGTTGTTCTGCCAATTGAATCACAAAAAACTCTCCATTTTGTCCTCTTTGCCTTTTTAATAATTTTCTTTGCTTCTGCTTGATATTTTTTAAATTCAATAAAAAATTTTAAAATATTGTCCTCTTCAATATTCTAAAAGCTCTATTTATTTTCCTTATTGCTTCACTGCACTCTTTTGTCCACCAAGGCACCTCTTTCTTTTTGGTCTTACCTTTACTTACAGGAATTATTTTTGCTGCTTTCAATTTAGCTTCCCTAATCTTTCCTTCTATACTCTCTATATCTAGATTTAAATTGACTTCATCCATATATTTCTCACATATATATTTAAATATCTTCCATTTTCCCTTACTAAATATTAGAGTTGTGCCGATCGATTGGTCACCGATCATAATCGGCCGATTTTCGTGAAAAAGTGCATGATCGGTGATCGGCGATCATTGTCTCTTGTTGCCGATACCGATCACCTGCATCTCATTTCTCAGCCTGCCTGTGCAGCTGGTCTCCTCTTTCCTTCACACTGCGCAAACGCGCAGCAACAAATCCTAAGCTATGTGGAACTATAACGCTCTGAGTGAATGGAGAAGTTTGCATGTTGCGGCGGAAAATTGAAGCAGGTCAAAATGCATCAACACAACGAAGCTAATATGGCATAAGAACAATGCCATACTTGATGTAGTTTGGCTACATCGAGGCTCACTGCAGTAAAAATGACAAATGGAGGATCAGATAGCAGGTAAAGCAGAGCACAGCTACAAACACTCACCCGGATTAGCATAACGGTCAGAAAGCTAAACAAATAACCCGCAAAATTATTTAAGTCTTCGAGCTGCGATGTAAGACGCTGGTTCTGCTCTCGCTGTTGAACCGCTGCTACGCTACAGGTAGTAATATTTCACAGACCGAGCGCCGCTTCTGCTCCACCTGGTAGTGACTCTCACACCAAACCTCTGCTTAAAGCTGCAGCATCTAACTTAAAAAATACACTTTACATACGTATTAAAACTTTCGCTGTCCTAACATGAGACAGATAATCTCTAAAAAAATAATCGATCTCCTCCCTGCTCTGCATAATTACTCCGCTCAGTCAGAAACAGCCAATCAGAACTAGCAGTAATCAGCTAGCCGCCATGCTAACATGAAGTTTTCATTCAGTAACTCTGGATTGTTTATTGTAATGGATCCTATATTTGCCTTTGAATGTTAAGTTTTATACTTGAATTTTTTTGGCAATGTTGAGAGGTTTTATTTTGGCTCTTTGCATTATTTAGCCTCTTCAGAGCCTCCATATGTTATCAGTCTGTTAAAGATAGTATTATTGATAGTAGTACAATTTGCACAATGCCTGTTTTGTTTAGTTTTCTTCTTGGAAAAAGTTATTAAAAACAAGTTTTTGTCTAAATTAAGGTGAATTCATGGTTCCTTTTTCCACATAATGTAACCGGTAGTGTTTATGATTAAAAAAAAATAAAAAATTTATGTGATCGGCAGGAAAAAACCTGATCGGCACATCTCTGCTAAATATCCACCTTTCCTGCCTTTCTACGTCCCTTTCTCTTTAGATAAGGATTTTACAAAAAAGGTCTCCTCCCATCCCTATAAAAATAACGCCCTGGGTGGTTGCCCATATTGCCCATGTCAGAAACCACAACTGAAACATTGCAATTAACGGCAAATAACGTTCAACTATGAACACTGTCCAACGGCACAACAAGTAACTAAGCAGAAGGAGCATCGTGACTGTTTTCATCCTCCCTCCCACTGCGATGTTTGCCACCATGACAGGAGACGAAATCAATCAATGAGCAATGAGCATGCTCTGTGTTCATACATTCAACTTTTACTTATTCAGCGATTAACTAAATGTGTGTGTGTGTATGTATATATATATATATATATATATATACTGCTCAAAAAATAAAGAGAACACTTAAACAACACAATATAACTCCAAGTAAATCAAACTTCTGTGAAATCAAACTGTCCAATATATATATATATATATATATATATATATATATATATATATATATATATATATAGCTACCGCAGTGTACACAAGAACAAAGAATGGCTCTCAGTGAGGCTTCAGTCCTTAGGACTTAGTAAAGATCCGTCCAGAAGAATCGGATCGTTCCTGAATGTCATATCACTATATTGCAGACTTTGGTCACAGCGTTGTCCCATAAATGCGACACCTCAGTCAACACCTCCACACAATAATTCAGCGCATGAGTGACAACTTTTTTCATCGCAGATGCAACATGTGTCTCTGTACAGCTAGCTTTGCTAGCATCACGTCCACAGATCTTACCATTCTTTAAGCTTTCCTTCCAAGTGACGCTAAAAGGTGGACGAAGTTCCACCGTCTGTGAAAGCGAAGCGCTGCTGATTTTACATGTCGCCATATATTATGATTTATGCAGCTATTATATTACTGACGATTAGACAGACATCTTCTCCCGCTCAGAGGAAACCACTGCGCATGTCTGGAGCTCCGCGTGCGAGTAAAGGTGGAGCCGATGGGTGACAACAGACACTAAGTCACGTTATTGCTGGGATTTTACGGCGCCACCTTAAGTCCCTGAACTTCACATTTTAACGGAAGAAAAGAGCAACGAGACTTGGATGTAACGAGTAACGAGATACTTTTGTAGAAATGTAGTGAAGTAGAAAGTATAGATACTTACTGTAAAATGTAGTGGAGTAAAAGTAGAAAGTATCCATTATTAAATCTACTTAAGTACAGATACACGAAAACTGTACTTAAGTACAGTTACTTCCCACCACTGATCTCCATTTGTGTCTGTTCCCTGCCCTCCCCATAAATTGCTATGGGCATTAAAATCTGCACACCAAATAACTTTGTTTTTATTTTGTCCCTGAATTTCTTTTAATTTATCCAAGTCTAATCTTCTACATGGATTGTAATAATTTATTATAATCAATGGCATTTATCTAAATTTCCACAATTACAAACTCATCTTCTTTTCCTCTCTTAATCACTCTAAACGGCAACCCTTTCCTAATAAATATGGCACATCCCCCACCATTACCTTCAACCTTATCAAATCTAACAGCAGAATATTTTAGTATTTTAAATTTTAATTGGGGTTTTCTTGTATACAAATAATATCTGGAGCTTCTTCTAATTTATCAATTAAATGCTTCAATTCTTGTTTGATGTTAGACTTCTTGCGTTCCATTGAAGAAGCAAGACCGTATTGTTGTTATCCTATCCAAGCTGTCTCCTGATTGGCCTGAGCACTGAGGTCATCCCTCACTTCCTCCCATGTCATTGATGTTAAGATGATTTGCTGCTGCTTTCACAATCACTTGAATTCTTTCTGTTTTTGATTTAATTTCCATTGTTGCATTTATAACCCCTGCAATAAATGTCACTAACTTTCTTAAATCCACATACATTTTATTTTCTTTTGTTTGATTTAATCCTGTATTCATCCTGTTTTCCACCCCACCCTTCGTTCGTTGCTTTACCACTTTAACAGCCTCTGCATAGGATATTTTATTTCTTACTCTAACTTGTTGGACCTGCATTTCCCTCTTCATTAAGTAATTGTGGTGGCACTATGACTGCCACCACAATTACAGCATTTTGGCTGCCTGCTCTTATTGCATTCTTCATACTCATGGTCTTCCCCACATCGTGCACATCTTCTCTTTCCTTCACATGTCTGAGCTGTATGGCCAAATCTTTGACATTTAAAACATCTAATTGGTCGTAGGTCATACTCTCTTACATTGTAGGTCAAATATCCTAAATAGACTCTTTCTGGGAGTTTTTTTCATCAAACTCTATCCAGATACTTTCACTGTTGATTTTTTTCTCCATTTTTAAAGATCTGAAGCCCTCTTACATTTTTTATTTTTCCTCCTCTGAGATTTGACTTTATTTCCTCATCTGAAACCTCAATTGGGATCCCCCAAATCACTCCCTTCCTCCATTTACTTCCTTCTTGTACCAGACTCACACTTGTCACTTTATATTTTCCTATTTCTTTCATCCTATATGCTCTCTCTTTTTGTTCCTCTGTATTACAACTTATCATTAAGTTTCCATCTCTTAGTACTTTTGCATTAGTGATGTCCCCCCATTTGATTCTTCAGAATCGTGGAAAGTTTAACTGGACTGATCATTTGCAACGCCTTCTCCTCGTTAACTCTAACAATCACTTTGAACTCTCTTACTTCCCTCTCCATTTCTTCTTCAGACTCATCCCAGCTTTTCACTACTCTTCCCTTCTTTTCTACAGTATGTCTTAATTTGACCCTGAAAGCTTTACCTTACCACAGAAGCTCTGGGTGGAGTCCTGCAGCTCTGTTCCATGCGATCCTCACCATAGCAGGTGTTCTATCAGATTATCATACGCCGTCAGAATAGCATACATGCAGTGAGTACGCATGCCTGCGCAGGTGTCTATGATCAGAGGAGCTGTCAGTTAAGCATACGTGACAAGTTGTGACAAAAATAAGTTATTAAATTGTTTTCAATGATAACTAGATAGACAGACTGGCGACCTGTCAAGGGTGACCACGCCTCTCGCCCGGAATGTTTACTGGAGATAGGCACCAGCAACCCTCCCGACCCCACTAAGGGACAAGGGTGTACAGATAATGGATGGATTGATAACTAGTATTTGTTACTGGCAGCTGAAGGAGGAACAGCGTACCCTGCTCCCTACCGTCCTTACTGATAACTTTGCCGGTGAATTATTTTTAAAGTCACAATTTTTATGGTTATATTTACATTATCGACACCATAACTTGATTACTTCAAACCTAAGGACCAGGAGATTTTCTCACTTTTATTTTTACCACATTGATTTCTGCAACAGCGTCTTCACAGGTCTGACTAATAAATCAATCAAACAGCTGCAGCTGATCCAGAAGCTGCTGCTGCTGTTCTGACTAAAACCAGGAAGAAAGAGACATAACACCAGTTTTAAAGTCCCTTCACTGGCTCCCTGTAGCTCAAAGAATAGACTTTAAAATACTGATGTTAGTTTATAAATCACTGAACGGTTTAGCACCACAATACCTTAAAGATCTGTTATTGCTGTACCAACCGTCTAGACCCCTCAGATCTTCTGGTTCTGGTTCTGCTCTGCATCTCCAGAACCAGAACCAAACGAGGAGAAGCAGCTTACAGTTTCTATGCACCACAGATTTGGAACAAACTTCCAGAAAACTGTAAAACAGCTGAAACTCTGAGTTCCTTTAAATCTCAACTTAAAACCCACCTGTTTAGAGTTGCTTATGGCTAAATTAGGATTAGAGTGTGGGTTTTGATGTCTTCGATGTTTTTAATGTTTTTATCTTTACTTTTTATCTAGTTATATTTTTATTTCTCTTTCACACTGTCTATGTAAAGCCCCCCCCCCCGGAAAACATCCCAGTTAAACGAATCTATATCTAGGGGTGTGAGAATCCTTGTTAAATGACATCTTAACTAAAACTCTGAGGTTTGAGAATCCTTGCTAAATGGCGTTTTAACTAAAACTCGGAGGTGTGAGACGTTTAACTGAAGTCCTACAAGGGGTGCGGGTTTTAATGTTTTTATCTTTTTTAACCTTTTTTCTTTTTCTTTAAAAAAAAATATCTTTGTCTTTCTAACTGTTACATGCCGTTTTTAGTTTAATTATGTAAAACACTTCGAAATGCCTTGCTGCTGAAATGTGCTATACAAATAAAATTTGATTGATATTCATGCATTGTCGTGGTTTCAAAGTGTATTTAAAGCAGGTCTAGGCTGCATCTGCAGTGTACTCATTAACCTACTTAACCGCTAAGTCAGGATGTCACACAGCTGTTAATAGCAAAGTGTATGACGATCTACGTCATGATTCTGTTGCTGTTTAAATAAAATCATATGGTAATGACAATGTATACTTGTCTGATAGATGTAGCCGTCAGTTCGTGCTAAACATATGACCAGCCGTGTGCTGCCTGAGAACACTGAGGCATCTGGCCTCAATGTTTTCAGATGTTAATGGCTTTGCTTCGTTGGGTGGGAATCAGCCTGGCTATTTTGGGTTTCTGTTTTGGCAGCAGGTGACATCAATCTTGTTTTGTAGATGTCTGTTTTGCTGCCTCCATCCCAAATTGTTCAAGGGCTTAGCTCAGGGGTGGGCAATCCTGGTCCTCGAGGGCTGGTGTCCTGCAACTATTAGATGTCTCCCTGGTCCAACACACTTGAATCCAACAGCTGAATCATCTCCTAAGTGCCGTCAGGTTATCTAGAGTCCTGCTAACAACCTCATTATTTGGCTCAGGTGTGTTGAAGTTGACACATCTATAAGTTGCATGAGACCGGCCCTCGTGGCCTGGAGTTGCCCACCCCTGGCTTAGCTGTTATGAGTTTGCTGTATTGAGAGTCAGTTGATCTCCGTAGGCCCCACCCTCCCTCATTAAACAAAGAGATATCAGCCGATATGTTTATATTCAATAAGCATTTAATTTATACTGGAGTTTGAAAATATGCATAAAAATAATATTGTCAAAATTAAAACTTCCCTAATAATTGTGCACACAGTGCATTCTCTTGATTTCTTTCTTTCAAATTTCAAGGGTTGTTTCTTGGCAAAACTTGATTTATTTTTTTGTGAGTAGATGCAGATCTCTGTAGTAGCTGGTGGTAGATTTCCTGTCGGTAGTGAGTACTCTGAGTGTGTGCACATGCTTGTTATAGAGCCTAAAAGCCAGGCCCCATATGAATAGGTGCTGTTGTTGGGTTAAGGATTAGGTGTAGGATTGAGGGTTTGGGTTTAGAGTAGTAGTCAGGGTTAGGTTGTAGAAAGGAATGAAAAATGTATTCACGTCAATGTAAAGTTTCTGTGAAGACAGACAGACATACTATGTATGTGGTTTTATTTTCAGTTTTGCTGCTAAGACAGAGTTTCAGCTCTGACTGTTTATTCATATGCTATCATTTAATAAATAGCCTGCTGTAAGTTGGTCCTTATTTGTGAACTAAAATACTATAATAAATTGTAAAAAAATTTTTTTTAAAAATCACACTTTGCCATATGATCTCTGTAGCTCTGGTTACTGCTTGGAAGGCACCGCCTCATCACAAATGCATAGCCGTGAGTCCTGCTGTAAGAGCATTTCAGTCAAATAACTAGAAAATTCCTGCAGAAATTTTAAGGGGCATGCCAAAGTGTGCCCGTCAGCTTTGAACCAGCGTTATGATGGTAAAAAATTGCATTAATGCTAAAGAAAGCTGCAATGTAGTCAATAACCTGTGGAGAGGCAGAAGCATGTTGACTAAGCTGTACTACCATTCGTTATGTTAAAATTAATGCATAAGATAAAATTAGCCAATATGCTAATGTTAGCCTAAATGCTGGCAGTAGCATGTGGAGCAACACAACCATGTTGTTTTAATTTTACTTGCTCCATTCAGTATGCTAAACATGTCTAATTAATAAGAAAATTAGCTAATAGCTAACTTTAGGTAAAAGGCTAGTGCTAGTCAAGGGCAGTGAAATACTAACATTTGTGCTAATGTTAATGAACTGCCTTGCTGTGCAAGGCAGTTGCACAGCAACATAAAAAAGGCTGATATTATTGCACCACCTGCGGCGGTGCACTAACCTGAGGGGAATATGCAGACTTTTATTTTGAAACTTTCAGTAAGCTTCATTTTAACTACCTTACCAATTCAATGTGTTACAGTAGTTTGTTTAAATCAGTCTCATAAAGCCTAAAAATGGCAATTACCTGATGTGAAAAATGTCAAGGCTTTTCTTTTGAAATTTTCAGTAAGCTTCATTATTGTTACACATTGGATTAATGCCACATTAATCCAACATGTAACAGTCCAGCTATATAATGCCCAAAACAGCAAGTAGTTCTAAATGTCAGATATTTGTGCTAATGTGTGCTATTTGAGGGTTCTGCCATGTTGTAGTTCTGACCTTCAGTCATTGTAGTTCTAAAGAGCAGCTCAACTATCATGTGAGTGAGACACACAGGGAGAGATTGAATTCTAACTGTTTGAAGCAGTTAGTTTTTCTGAACAAAGCAGTCCAAACAGCTACTTCCTGTTCAGAATCTGCAAGAGTGATCAGAAAACCGTTTGAAGCATGAGGGTAATTTCTTGTCATCGATAGTACTGCATTATATCTGTAGCTCTCTCTGCATTAACCTGAGCAACAAAAACATAATAAAGGCCTGAGAAAAATATACAGGCTTTTATTTTGAAAACATAAAGATAAAGCCTAAAAATGGCAATTACCTGATGTGAAAAATCAGGTAATTGAAGCATGTAGATTAAACTCTACCTGGTGCAGGTACCTGACACAGTCTCAGGACAGTTTCACTATCCTGAGAAAAGAAAACATAAAAAAGGCAAATATTATTGCATCACCTATGGCGGTGCACGAACCTGAAAGGAATATGCAGACTTTTATTTTGAAACTTTAAGTAAGCTTCACATTAACTACCACACCAATTCAATATGTAACATTAGTTTGTTTAAACCAGTCACATAAACCTAAAAGAGCAATTACCTGATGTGAAAAATGTCGAGGCTTTTATTTTGAAATTTTCAGTAATCTTCATTTTAAATAGCCGCACTAATCCAATGTGTAACTGTGGTTTGGTTAATCCAGCTATATAAAGCCCAAGACAGCAAGTAGATCTAAATTGCCAGCTCATCCCTATGTGCTCTTTGAGAGTTCCGCCATGTTGTAGTTCTGACCTTCAGTCATTGTAGTTCTAAAGAGCAGCTCAACTATCGTGTGAGTGAGACACAAAGGGAGAAACAGAATTCTAACTGTTTGAAGCAGTTAGTTTTTCTGAACAAAGCAGCCCGAACAACTCCTTCCTGTTCAGGACTTGTAAGAGCGAATTAGACATGTGAACTGCCTTGCTGTGCAAGGTAGTTCACTATCCTGAAAAAAACAACAACATTAAAAAGGCTAATATTATTGCCCCGCCTATGGCGGTGCACTGATGTAAGAGGAATAGGCAGGCTTTTATTTTGAAAGTTTTAGTAAGCTTTATTTTAATGGCCATACTAATTAAATGTGTAACTGTGGTTTGTTTAAACCAGTCACATAAAGCTTAGAAGAGCAATTACCTGATGTGAAAATGTCAAGGCTTTTGTTTTGAAATTTTTAGTAAGGTTCATTTTAAATGGCCACACTAATCCAATGAGTGGTTTGGTTAATCCAGCTATATAATGCCCAAAACAGCAAGTAGCTCTAAATGCCAGCTCAGCCCTCCTCTATAATAATTGAGTGTTCCACCATGTTGTAGTTCTGACCTTCTGGTCTGCCCTCTGTATTAAAGTGTTCCACCGTGTTTAGAACTACAGAGACTCTGTAGTCCAAACCAGGAGCATTTCTATGTAATCTGTTGCCATAGCAATCAAGACTCTGCCAACTGCCGTGTGTGTGAGAGACTTTATGTAACTTTATGAGACACCCAGTCAGTTTTAATGAAAAAACCAGTCCGAACGACCCCTTACCATTCAGGATTCGTAAGGCCGATCCAAAAACCATTTGAAGCGTATGAGGGCTATTTTAGCCACCTGAAATAATCCGTTCCCCCTTCATAACACGGGAACAAATTAATTTACCTGCAAATTAATTTACCTGTGTTTATTCCTTTCATCATCAATAATAAATCATGTATGTTTGAAAACATTTGCTCTTTATTTGCCAGAGATATTAGGGGACCCATATATTTTAGCTATTTTAGCACCCTGAAATAATCCATTCCACCTCCATAACATAGGGACACCTCTACTTATCAACAATAAATCCTGTGATTTTGGTAACATTTTCTTTTTATTTGCCAAAATTATAAGGGGGGAACCACATATTTTAGCTGAAATAATCTGTTCCCCCTCAATTTCATAGGAACAATTTAAATTACCAGCAAGTATTTAACTGTGCTCATTCCTCTCTTCATCAACAAATAAATCCTGTGATTTTGGTTACATTTGCTTCTTAGTTGCCAAAGTTACTTGGGGTAATCTGTTCCCCTCCCTATAACATGGGGAAAAACTGTTTTACCTGCAAGTCCCTCTCTGTGTTTAATCTTCTTTTCATGAACAAATCCTGTAAATGTGGTAATATTTAATCAATATTTGTCAGAGTTATTAGGCGAATAACTCTGGGAACCAATTGTTTTACCCACCTGAAATGATTTGCCCCCCTCTCCCCCCCCCACCCCCCCTGCATAACATGGCAACAAATCAATTTACCAGCACATCTTTGTCTGTGTTTATTCCTCCCATCCTGTAAGTTTGGAGACATTGGCTTTTTATTTGCCAGAGTTATTATGGGGGAACCAAATATTTTAGCTGACTAACCTATTCTTTGTAGGGGGAACAGATTATTTCAGGTGGCTAAAATATTGGTTCCCCCAAGTAAGTTTAGCAAATTAAGAGTAAATACCAAATTCACATGCTTTGTTGCTGATGAAGAGAGTATTAAGCACAGTTAAAGAGATTGTGAGAAAATAATTAACTCCCATGTTATGTAGGAAGAACAGGTTATTCCAGGCAGCTAAAATATTTGGTTCCCCCCTCATAACTTTGGCAAATGTATAGATTTGTTGGTAAATTAATTAGTCCGTGTTATAGAGGGGGAATAGATTATTTCAGATAGTTAAAATATATGGTTAACCCCTTGTATCTTTGGCAAAAAATGATCAAAGGTTACCAAAACTACAGGATTTGTTGTTGATGACAAGAGGAATAAACACAGTTAAAGACTTGTTGGTAAATTAATTTGTTCCCGTGTTATGAAGGGGAGACGGATTATTTCAGGTGGCTAAAATATGTGATTCCCCCTCATAACTTTGTCAAATAAAGAGTAAATGTTTTCAAACTTACATGATTTATCATTGATGATGAAAGGAATAAACATAGTGTAAGACTTGCAGGTAAATTAATTTGCTTCCATTTTATGGAGGGGGAACCGATTATTTTAGGCAGCTGAAATATCCGTTCTCTCCTATAATCCCCCCATAACTTTGGGAAATAAACAGCAATTGTTTTCAAATTCTCAAAAATTGTTATGTGTGATAGCATGTAGCATACTAGAGCAGAACAAGATTTAGCAGAAAGTCTAGACTCTTCTTTTCAGGAAGTCTTAATTTTTGGTGCCCTGCTATCATCCAGTTTCCATCCTCTTATTAGCAATGAAACATTCTAAATACACACTGTGTTGGAAGCCTGTGTTTGGTTACTGACTTTTATTTGTCAGGCTTAAGTGACAAAAGTTTTTAAAAAGACAGATTCTCTTGGCGTTTAAAATAACAACACAAAACAACTAAGATGATCTCCACACAAGACCTCGCTTATTTATTTATTTTACAATTTTGTTATTGCTTCTTTTTAAAACAGCTGCCGATTAAAATGAATGTTACAACCTTTTATATGAAGTTTTTTTTTGTTTGTTTGTTTGTTTGTTTGTTTGTTTTTTTTTACCGAGGAATCGATTAGAAGCGCCGTGAAAATGGTCAGATCCGCCGGATCCGTCTCTCTGGTTGCAATGCGCGCTCCCGACACGGGGGACAGATTTTCACAGGGGAACAGAATTTCTCACAAGACCTCTTTTGATCGTAAATAATAGACTTCGTGCTATTTTCATTTAGTGATGTAGTTGTGTTAGTTGTGTTACCACCCCCACGCCACTAGAGGCAGTAGTAATCCCGAAAAGATGCAACTAAGGAGCAGATTTAGAAGTATACAGCTTTCTGTATACAATTTACAATTTAAGCTCACAATTTAAGAACTGTGAGCTACGCTGAAGTAGATAAAAGAGACAAGTTCAAATACATGCTGAGAGTGGAGGCCTTTCCTAAAAGTGAAGTTATATCACAGAATTCAAAAGAAAATAAAAACGGGAGACCGCATATAGGAAATAGCGCCCCCTTCACTTCCGGAGTGCAATGGTGCCATTTCCAAATAAGATATGAGACTGACTGGTCTGTCCCCGCCCCATACTATGGAAGTAATTATGTGCCATCAGAATTTGAATAAAAAATGCATCTGAAATTTGAATGTTGTATATTTGTTCTTACTTTTTCAATTTAAAAATTAATTCAGAATATATTTTTGACCTAAAAAAAATTTCAGTGTCATTATTTGTACATGTATGCAAATTTCATTTGTTAAAAAAAATTCACATTCCTATTTCAGAGATCAAATTTTCAATATATATATTTTTTCAGTGTTAAAAAAATTCAACATATAAAAAAATTCAACTTTTAAAAATTCAAATGCAATATTTTCAGTGTCCTAAAAATTCAACTTGCTCAAATTCGCTGTCTCAAATTCAACATCTAAAAATTCGCTGTACAAAAATGGCGAGGTTACTTCAGGTCACAGACATTAGCAATCGTTGTCAGATTTCAACACTGAGCTAATCACATGACCTAAGCGTCATATTGAAGAAATACCAGCATCACCGAGGCTAGCGACACATGGAGGCGAACGCAAACCCAACGGTGAGTCTATGCTTTCATATTTCTGTAGTACATTTTATTTTGCGCATGAACTTTGATACATGACATTAAAGCTTGATTTAAAACACGGGTTTGGGCCGTTGTTAATCTTACGCCATGTAATGCTGGCATATTAGTTCTCGCTACCCGCTAGACCTCCACCCCCTTCTCTTGGCTGTCCTACGCCCAATTTTCCCCTGTTTTATTTCAAAAAGGAGTATCACTTGCGCCAAGTCTAGAATCTTTAAAGATAACTGATGGGTAGCGACTTTCCGGGTTGTTTGTATGTTGTCTTAGGTGAGACTGATCAGGCGTTCTTAGTAAAAGTCGTAATTTTCCAGGAGATGCTACCGCTAATGTAGAAGCTAATATGGCTGCCTTGTGTGCTTCAAGGAGGGGCTGTGAACTCTTCCGACATTAATTATAACCACAACCCCATTCTGTTCATCTACGGTATTGTTCATGTGACTTCATTTATGAATAAATTTATACATTTATGGTCATTATAGCGTCATCCAAACGGCTGCTTCTCTTATCTGACAAGTGTTGATATATATTAATTTACATTCTTTTACTTTGCCTTACAAAACGTCGTTCTGTTACCTAGCAACATTACAAACAACCTCCCTTGTTTTTTCATTTGATTTTAACTCATTTTGAAGAAAATATATGCTTGCAAGTACAGCTGTTAACTTATTAAAATCATTTTAATCCCCACTACTTTGTATCTCCAAAATATATCTTTGGTTACAAAGAATGTTTGAGCTATGCTAAAATTTGTGATTAATGTTGTAATTAAAAGCAAATTCTGATTAAGTTAGACACCATTCAATTCCTGAACCCCACAGTGCCTTGATAGAGGTACATTTTAATTGGATAATTTAATGTGTAGCATGTATACTATCATTCATTTAATTTGTAACATGGCAATCTGCAATCATCAAGTACATTTTGAGTTCTCTTGATCCCTTCTTTGTGTTTTCCAGGGTGTAGATTCCCGAAATTGAATGGGAGGAGAGCGGGCTTCCTCTTCAGGAAGAGTCAAACGTCACAGTACCAAATTCAAGTTGTGCAACTGACTGACGAACAAATGGACTTAAGAGACGCAGTAAACCCAAAAGGCACATCACTGTCTTTTGGTTGTGACATTTATATTGCTGCAGTTCTGTTTTGTGAACAGTTCTTCACCCTGTGAAACTTGTCCAGTTTCAAAATTCAGCATTTATGAAATGTAAAGCTAAGTGCTGATCATATTACCACAGAGGTAAAATTTGTGATTTGGAAAAGTGAGTCATAGTGCTTTTATGGTAGACATGTTAAAGAACTAAAATGTTCTACATTTGTGAGTTGATTGTTCTTTTTTTCTCAAAAGGAACCTAGTAGGTACAGTTGTGTAGGACCTTAATTTTCTTGCATTATAAGAATGGAAAAGTTAAGTTTGTCTTATGTCATTTATTTTCTAATACTTCAAGCATAGATGAATATTCAATAAAATATTGCATAAAAACAGTTTCCGTTACATATTTCCTGTACAAACAGTGCTGACTCAAACTCTGAATATAGTTACTCTAACATTTAAGATTTACAGGGATGCTTGACAAACATTTCAGGTACTTAGTCGTCACTTCAAAGAACAACTTAATGTCAAGACTGCGGTGAATGATGAACAGTATTTGTAAAAAAAAAAAAAAAAGAAGCTAATAATAAAACGACTTTGTAATTTTACTTAATTGCCATATTGAAATGCAATTATTGAACAAATGAAACACCAATGCACTGAGTTCTCAAAGAAGACCAAAGCCAGTCCCAACCGATTTAAGACACCATCATGTCAGCATACAGAGCCTGGTAGGTAGAATAATGGCTTGAAAGGCGTAAACGTTCACTGCAGGTGGATGAAGTGGGCTTGTGGTTTGGTCCAGTTGACTGCACTACTTCAGGCTTCAGTTCCTGCCATGGAGCCTCCCAGCCAACCCAAAATCTCATGAGCTGGTGCAGATTGTCTGAAAATGCTAGGAAAAGTATAATTTTTTTTAGATACATGGTGAGTTAGTTTCCTGTAGATGGAATCATTCATAAAGCTGACTTTGAGATATGACTTTATGCGAATGTCTTTTCCATCTAAGAAACTAATGAATATGAATGTGATATCCTTCAAAAATCATGCTGGTATAATACCAGCATAATACATTTGTTATTTATCATTCTCAAAATAACAAACATTGGCCAAATGTTTATACAGACATTTTACCTTCTTTGAGAAACTGATGGAGAAACCCTGTCACCTGCAGTTTCTGCTTCCAAGACATCATCGCTGTCGTCACCGTCATCACTTTGCTTCTTCACCTGTGGCCAACTGATTGACTGCAGGACCATCTGTAATTGTAGAAATAGAAATGGCTCCAAACGATAAAAATATGATCCATATGTTCCTTGAAAAGAAAAAAGAAAAAAATGTCAAAAACATTGTCAGTAAAATAAAAAAACTATTTTGAAATCAGTAGGTCGGAAATCAATTAATGTCGGAAGAGTTCACAGCCCCTCCTTGAAGCACACAAGGCAGCCATATTAGCTTCTACATTAGCGGTAGCATCTCCTGGAAAATTACGACTTTTACTAAGAACGCCTGATCAGTCTCACCTAAGACAACATACAAACAACCCGGAAAGTCGCTACCCATCAGTTATCTTTAAAGATTCTAGACTTGGCGCAAGTGATACTCCTTTTTGAAATAAAACAGGGGAAAATTGGGCGTAGGACAGCCAAGAGAAGGGGGTGGAGGTCTAGCGGGTAGCGAGAACTAATATGCCAGCATTACATGGCGTAAGATTAACAACGGCCCAAACCCGTGTTTTAAATCAAGCTTTAATGTCATGTATCAAAGTTCATGCGCAAAATAAAATGTACTACAGAAATATGAAAGCATAGACTCACCGTTGGGTTTGCGTTCGCCTCCATGTGTTGCTAGCCTCAGTGATGCTGGTATTTCTTCAATATGACGCTTAGGTCATGTGATTAGCTCAGTGTTGAAATCTGACAACGATTGCTAATGTCTGTGACCTGAAGTAACCTCGCCATTTTTGTACAGCGAATTTTTAGATGTTGAATTTGAGACAGCGAATTTGAGCAAGTTGAATTTGTAGGACACTGAAAATATTGCATTTGAATTTTTAAAAGTTGAATTTTTTTATATGTTGAATTTTTTTAACACTGAAAAAATATATATATTGAAAATTTGATCTCTGAAATAGGAATGTGAATTTTTTTTAACAAATGAAATTTGCATACATGTACAAATAATGACACTGAAATTTTTTTTAGGTCAAAAATATATTCTGAATTAATTTTTAAATTGAAAAAGTAAGAACAAATATACAACATTCAAATTTCAGATGCATTTTTTATTCAAATTCTGATGGCACATAATTACTTCCATACCTTTCTCTTTGCTGTGGCGAAATGTACTTGGTTGACTTCAAAATCTTCTGCAATTTTTTACCAAAAACACTCAGCTTACAACATTCACACAGGAAATGCAAATTTTCTATTGTTTTTCCTTTTAATAAATGACAAGACATAGCTCAGATCTAATTACATAATGATTTTGAAATTTTGTATTTTTTTTTTAAGTTAGAAAATTAAACTCTATTTGTGATATCACAATGTGGACTGATGCATGAATCTATTTTCCGTAAGGGTGCGTTTTATGTTGGAGCCTTTGTTTTGAAGAGCCATACAGGAAGCGGATGTGTTGCTTAACGTAATTAACTTTATGACATCAGCTGCCGTTCCTACTTTCCTCACCGGCTTCAAGTTCCAGCCGCTCCGTTTGGAAGCAGGACAGATCCACCGGGACATAGAGGACCACAGAAAGACAGACCACGACCCGAACCGGTCTTCCTGCAGGTTGCCGAGCCGCTGAAAGGCGTGCTGTTCCGGGCCGTGCCAGGCTCAGACGGGATGCCTTGGAAGAATCTTGCCGTCCAGCCACAGGCCACCGCTGCTGTGCTCATCTGATAAATATAGGACACACCGAGGCAGGAGGGAGGCGAGATGGGCTTCCTGCACCAGCTGCATCTCTTGCTGTGGAAGAACATCTCCCTGAAGAGGAGAGGCCCGGTAAGAGCATACTGCACAACACAACACAACACAACACAACACAACACAACACAACACAACACAACACAACACAACACAACACAACACAACACAACACAACACAACACAACACAACACAACACAACACAACACAACACAACACAACACAACACAACACAACACAACACCCCTCCCTCCTCTTGGACTGTTACTGGGGAACCAGACGGGAATTGAGGGAGCCATCCTGAGCTCTGCTGCATCGCCTGCTTCCGTTATTTAACCGGCGCCCGATTCGGAACCCGATCTGTTCTCAGATGATGACAGAGGCAGCAGGGTAGAGATGAGCGGGCTGGGCTTGTTCAGGAGGACGGAGGAAGTGGCCGGGCTGTCAAACAGGTTGTTTGTGGAGAAATTAGACTTGAGGAAAGCAGCTCAGCTCCAACATCAGCAACTTCAGATGAAGATTTATTTATGCTTAAAGGCAATAAAAAAATCTTTATCTATCTATCTAAACAATTTGATGTGTAGATCTAGTGTATGTCCTGCTTTAATGTAAACTTCAGTTATTGAGAAGGGACACCGCAGCTCTGTGTGAATATGAGATTTATAATTCAAGCTCAGTTCACTATGGGAGAGTTCCTGGGACATGGTGATGATGGAAAACACAGGTGGGAGAAAAATGTGGGTACATTGCAATCAACAAGACATTAAAGTTTCTTGTCTCCTAAAATTTGACTTCCCCTTATAAGATTCCCCTTAAAAATCTTCAGTTTTTTAAGATTCTTCCCTTAAAATAACGATTAATTGAAATGGAAGCTGTTTTACAAAATACAATTTTTAAATTAAGGGCTCTAATTAATAAACCTTATATCAGCAATTAAATTAGTAAATAGTCATGAGCCAAAAAGCAAAAATATTTATTGTTTTTAATCTGTTATTCTACCATTAGATCAGTTTTATTCTTTCCATCCATCTTTCCAGTGTTTCAGGAAAGTGATCATTCATGGAACTTCCTTAGAAATGTGGATTGTGGATCCAGAGGTCTGTGAAAATATAAAGAACCCAACAAAAACAAATGAAGTTGAAGGAAATTGATCAAATGTAGAAACGTATTGAGGAATTTATCAGTCGACATCACGTTCCATCTTCCACTGCACGTTGCCTTCAGAACGCATTCAAGAGTCCATTATTCTAACTATTTAAACTGTTTACAATTAGGCTATTAAAATAATTCACAACTTGCAGCCAGTGCAGATCACTTCTCTTTACCCGACGCAACTCCGGATCTCAGCTTTGCGGCGTCTGCAGTTGTCAGAGGTTTTATTTTTACCACATTGATTCTGTAACTTGCACTCCTCTCCCTCAAGCCGCTGCATTTGTAATTTTTGAAGGCTTAATTTATCACCTGCCTTGATGGATGCAGCTACATCTTCATTTTCCCTCCAATTGTGACAAAACTAGGACGAAATGATTTTATTTGTCCTTTGAACGCTAAATATGAATTCAGAAATTTTCTTTAATAAAAATGTAAATCAAATAAAATTTTATTTGAATAGCAAATTTTAGCAACAAGACATTTCAAAGTGCTTTACATCGTAAAAGCACAAAAATACAAAGTCATGAAGTATTACATTTGCCATTGTTACACATGAACACTTTGACTAGGCCAGTCTCCGTGCGGTGGTGAGACCAGAAACCAGACTGGAAGGAGTCAAAGCGATTGGTTGTCGTTAGGAAGCCATTTAACTGTTCAAATAGCTTTTTCAATAACTTTGCTGATGAATGGGAGGTCAGAGGTCAGAGGTCAGCCTGTGATTCTGCAGTAGTGATTTGTCCAGATTGTTCTTTTGATAACTGCTGTTTTCAAAGCCTGGGGGAAAACACCTGACGAGAGCAATAAGTTTACTATTTGGATCAGATCATTAATGACATGACAGGCAGGAACTTCTTAAAGAAATGTGTGTGTAGGACATCCAGACAGCAGGAACTTTAGCTTAATTGACTTATTATTTCTTCTAGGGTTTTATAATTTAGTAGTTGAAATAGATTTTTTTTCTGCATTTGTTATGTTTGGGTATAGCATTGGTACTGGACTTGGTGTGGATGTGCAGATTATTCCGATTTTTTGTTATTTTTTCTTCAGTACATTTATGTATCTCATTGAGAGCTGATGATCTTACTGTGAACAAGTAGCAAGTAATATCTGACGTTTGGGCCATTTTCTCTCATTTATTGACTCACCTGCATTTAATGCTTCACATTAAAGAAAGCTTCTCATTAACTAATGTCAATTTAGTAGCATAACTTATTTAATCACACTGCGATAAACAAATTTAGTCCTCTGGCTAACAACATGCTAGCTAATGTTAAAAGTTCAAGGTTAATACGAGTAACCATGGTAACCAGTGAGTGTTTACACACCGGCCTAGCTCTTTCTGCAGTCACCTTGCTGTCTGTTTGAATCCACACCATTTCCAAACCATGAATTTATTTCTTAGTTTTATAAAGTTGCTGCTGCTTTTTGAGTACAATTGGAAGAACTTTGTTTGTTTTGGGTTTTTATTGGTTTAGAATATTTCTTTGCAAATAATTTATCAATGTGAACAACAGCATCTGGAACCTACTGGTAATTGTTGTGCAATGCTTATGATGCATGGGACATGACTTGTATATAAATATCTTTTATGCATATTTATTTAATGCTCTTCAATGATGTCTGCAGTATAAAACAAACTGTTTCGAGGGCAATAACTAAAAAACTGACTGTCACCTGTTATTTTTTCCTTCTGTAGTCTAAGCTAAGTGGTGCATGTGAGTCTGCACATTCTGAAGCTTTTAATCCTTTGTTGGATATCAGAAATGTTCTTCCCTGTCAGCCAGTTTATTCCTGGGATGTTTGTGTTGTTTCGAAAGGCGCTTTTCCACTAGCCTGCCTCTGACCGGTTCGGTCTCGGTCTGCCTCGGCCAGATTAGTTTTCCGTTAGCAGATCCGGTGCGGCTCAGCCCGGCTGTTCTCAGGTTTTACTTCAGGGGTAGTACTAACAGGACCGATCGAGGTACTGCACCAAAAACCAAAACCATTTGACAGCTGACCTCATTTATGGATTAGCTGGTGATTTGTGTCACTGCCAACTCCAAAACAACCTTTAGCTTTTAGAATTTAACTTTAGATGTGGGCAGCGGACAGGCTATCAGAGAGCTGTATGGAAGAGTTTAATTATGAGGATAAGCAGGAGCAGCGGCAGGAACACATGCAGGAACTTTTGCAGCAGAATGACTGTGAATTAGCAGCTCGTTTCTCTGAAATACGGCCAGTAACTACTAAAGAAGAGGGAAACGGTGCAGCTCTGGTCAGCTTTCTGATGGAGCTGCCGATTTGCGTCACTGTGTTAAACACCAGCGCTACATAATATTAACTTGTGATGTAAATTTTAGTTTTCATGTGGTTTAAAAAATAATAAAGTTTATGCATGGCTATTGGTTTACATCTTTTGACTGCATTGCCTAATCTAAAAGGTTGTAATTACATGCATAGCAAAATAATCAGCTGATATGGGCCTTCATCATTATGTTTGGGCCAGCAATGAATTTCTATAAGACAAAGTTAAATATATGGGATTATTTTAGTCCATCAGAACCAGAACCTCAAGGTTCTAAAATACTGCAAAACTCAGCAGAGAGTTGAACACAGCTGCTGCTGCTCAAGTCCCACCCACAATAGTGAGGAACGGACCGTATAATAGAAAAGTTCACTTCCTGGGGTAGAACCGAACCGCACATTAACCAGTTGGTGCTCAAATTACCAGAGGAAAAGCACCATAAGAGTTTAGGCTTCCTCTCTCTGCAGGCTGCTGGCTCTCTCCCTGTGCATGGATGTTGTTAAGTCTGCTTTTTGTTTTATTTTTTTTCTTTTTGTTTGAGGAGGAATGGAGAGTATTTTTAGCAAGTCTACCTGCTAACATCAAACTCAGGAGAGACACAGGAGATACTCTGATAAGCTTCTGTTTTAATTATAGTAGCAGCTGTGTCTAGATGAAGATGCCAGGGTCTGGCCTCGTTAAATCTGTCCACAGAATTGATGACAGGAGCAGAGCGAGCTTGTCAGCAATCAGCTAAGATGGCCTTGGTCTCACATACTGGACTATACTCTCATACACCGAGGTGTTCAGAAAGCCGAGGTAGATCATGTAGAGATGCTCATGCTTTATAAAAGCGTTTTATGAAATATATTAAAGTCATTTGAAATAATACAGACATATTTTATGCTCAAGGAAATCGTCTCGATGAGAGGTTTCAGCAGTGGGGGAGAAAGTACTCAAAAATGTACTCAAGTAAAAGTACCACATTAATATTTTTACTTGAGTAAAAGTAAAGTACTGGCATTTAAAAATACTTAAGTATTAAAAGTAAAAGTACTGGCTGAATGCATTACCGATCGTATTTCATTTTAATACATTAGAAATGTGCCATTTTAATGAGCAATGCCACAGATAAAGCATGTTTTTATTGTGTTTACTCTGCAACATAGTTTAGACTTAGATTTGCAATTCTATGCATCATAATTTCAGGGATGGAAACATCTGGTCTCCTGTCCTAACATAACATGAACTTCACTTTTTTGCCACTAGTGGCTTTTATTTTGAAAGAAATCCAACAGAAAGGGGATGGAAAGAGGGTGGGTGGGTGTGGGAGGACATGCAACCAAGGAGCCACGTAGCAGAGTTGTAGTCAAGACCACCTACCCAAGACCAAGTCAAGACCAGCACCCCACGCTACGTGACAATAAAATTAAGTGCACCTATCAAAATTAGTTCTCAAATTGATCTCAAAGATCCACATTTCCATAAAAACACCTAGATCAGTGGTTCTTAACCTTTTTTGAGGTACCGAATCCCCCAGTTTCATATGTGCATTCACCGAACCCCTCTCATCTCTAACATCACGTCCACAGAGCTTACCTTTCTTTAAGCTTTCCTTCTAAGTGACGCTTAGAGGAAACCACTGCGCATGTCTTGGAGCTCCGCATGCGAATGAGGGGGAGGCGATGGGTGACAACAGACACACGGAGTTAGTTAGTCACATTATTACTTGGATTTTACAGCACCACGTTAAGTCCCTGAACTTCACATTCTAATGGAAAAAACGCAAAGCGCTTGGATGTAACGAGTAACGCGACGGTTATGTAAAAATGTAGTGAAGTACAAAGTACAGATACTTAGTGTAAAATGTAGTGGAGTAAAAGTCAAAAGTATCCATTATGAAATCTACTTAAGTAAAGTACAGATACACGAAAATTTTATCTGTAGCAGGACTTTAACTGAAACCCAGTGGTCAAAAAGACTACCGGAGTAATGTGCGACAATGGGGCACAATGTCGGCTTTTTCTATCCCTCAACTGATCAGCGTCACCCTGCGTATTGAAGCTTCTAACCTGGATAGCTTCTCTTATAGGAGTCAAATTATCACACTGACCACAATGGCGCTTTTGGAACATCACAAACCAAACTTATTATGAACGGATCCCGTTTGGTTACAGTTGAATTCTGAAACCACCTGCTGTTCCTCCACCCGATGCGCATCAGGACGCTCTGCTGACTCAGCAGCGGTTCTGAACCGAGATGCAGACGGCGCTGTTCTGTCAGAGAGCCATGCGTTGTCAGATTGTCATACGCGTATGACAAACTGATGGCTATATCTGTCGGATCATCATACGTTGTCAGATCGCCATTCCATTTGAACATGTCTCCCATGTCTGTGGCGCTGTTAGTTTGCGACCGAAGAGAAACCAGACTGGAGCCAGCAGTTTTAGAGCTCTCAATATTTTTCTTTTATCTTCAGTTTCAGTTCAGTTCACAGCATACATACCAGTCACAACAAGAAGAGGGAGAATCTCCCTCTCATCTGGACCACCTGGCTTTTAAAGGATTGGCTTCCACAAAGATTCGAGGGGTGGAGACATTCACGTTTCCAGAAAGAAAGAACAAACATTTGTACTAAACTATATTCCTAAAATATAAGCGGCAGAAAATGGAAGGATGAATATATTCCTAAAAAAATGTCTACACAGTTACAATTAACTCAAACAAAACTAGAAACAAAAACAATCTGGGCCCAAGCAAAATCCAAAATACATCTCTCCTCCCTCAGAAAATGGATTTTCCCAATGAGGGTGATTGGAAACACCAGGTCAGCACTGTTCACAATACATTTACCCAAATAAATTAGAATATATAAAGTACACAAGAAACAGCACCTGTTAGAGAAGGGGGTAAATCCCTCACAGGCACATTCTTTGTGCGTCCACCTTGAGCAGTAGTCACACTGTATCTGTGAAGTGGACAGAAAAAGAAAACAGTTATGAGTTAGCAAGTGTAATGTGTTTGAAGTGTTAAATTGTACAGTTTAATTGTTTACCATGTCAATGATGTTCTCTGTAGCATTATAGTGAAGCATGTTGCGTTCCACACAGAACTCTTCCACCTTGTCTGGGAACAAATAAAGGCATTTAGAGTGTACTTTACCAAAAATAGTCTTTATATTCTGTTGACAAGCCATCATGTTCTACTAGTACATAACGGAAAATACTGCAATTTAGTATTTCATATATCTGGATTTTTTAATGCTTTGGACTGTTCCTGCATGGCTTATGGGAAAATTTGTTCTGTTTGGAATGAAAAATTCTGTGATATGCTCCTAAGCTATCTTGTGTTTTTGATTGTTAGAACATTAACAAAAACTGATCAACAGGTTTCACACAGACTTCCACAGTTCCCTGAAGAGCGGAAATGGTTCTTCATACCGAACATTAATATCATTTTTTGTGTTCCGACCAAAAACTTCTTAGAATCATAGCTGTCCAAAGCTATGAATCTCCGAAACATTCAGCCAGCAAACTGGAAAACAAGACTTCTTTGTAATTGTATGAGCAACAATGTCCTAGAGGTGGTAAACTTCAGGAATCGCTGTGGATGGTTACCTTTATGCACTTAAGTTCCCTGACAACTTTGAGGGGAGGTTCAACTCTTTGGCACCGGTCACATTGAGACACCTTTACAACATTACAGTTTATAAGTTTTACGACACTTTAGACCATAAAGATTTTGCTAACTATGTTGTTACATACCCATTTCTCAATGTCTGCTGTCGTACCGGGCCAATAGAATCGGGAACACATGGCACTGCGGGTTTTGACAAAGCCAGTGTGTCCTCCCATGGGGGATGCATGAAACTCCTTGAAGAGGTTCCAGGCCTCCTCTTTGGACCGTAAGCCCTTCTTTCGGGTAAGGATCCGTACAATAGGTCCCCAGCTGTATTAAAACAATGACCATATTATGTCAATATTGTAGTCAAAAATGTTACTTTTGTTAAAGATATAAAAAACTTACCATGGATGCTAAATTTTACGGCATATTTCCTCAAAGTTTGCCTCTGTCCTCTGTTGAGCATCAATGGGTAAGAGCCTTCAGAAATAAAGCTGAAGACCTCACCCCATTTGAACTCCATGTTTTTCTTGTTATAAATGACACAAGAAAAACATGTAAATTGCATCAACAGGCATTTAAACAAGACAATTCATTAGACACTGCAAATTGTTCAAATATATAATAATACCCTGCTGCAGCCATGTACACAACAAAACACACCCACTCCTGCTGCTAAACACACCAACTGGTGCTGCAATATTATGACATTTCTGTAAAATATTGGCTGTTAGGACAAGAAATACAAAACTAAACTAAACAAAATAAAGTTTGTAGTGAAAGCTTCTTCATATCCATCCTTTTAAATTCTGATTTAATACAAAAAACCTTCTAATCTACATGTTTATGAATGTGCATCCAACAATGCAATTCTTGAAATACTGCAGAAAACACAACAGCGAGTTTAAATGCAATTTACAGATCCCAATTTTTATTGACAACACTGGTGGACGCCATGTCCTTCCTGACAACGCATGGTGGACACAGGGACTTCAAGTGACTCAAGAACATCTCCTGTCTTTTATTATTTGAGGCAAAAGTCACGCTGATAGTGACTGTTGGCTACATAACCCAGGTGGCTGTACTTGGTGTTTTATCCTTAAAAATTACAGAAAAAATATAAGACACTCAATATGTATTTTCAATGTGCATTCATTAAAATACATTTTGCCAAACAATAACTGTCGGAATGATGAGCGGATCGATGCCTAAATCCTCAAATTTAAAGCTATCTAATTTCATATGCGTATTTAAAAAACATAACTTTTACATATTCACATTATGGGAAAATTAGACTTTTTCATTGTTGAGCGAGAAATTTTTTTTTTTCTTCAACCAGACCAGCTAAAGCCAGTCCAAGTAAAAAACTTGGATGAATTCAGATTTGGTTCATGAACTATACTGAACTTTGATAGTAATGTTCCTTCTCCTAACACAAAAGAAGAAACTGATTCTTAAGTTAATATGATCTGTTAACCAGAAAAGCCTTCATGTTCCAAAAGCAACCTCAATTTGCATAATCTTAATATATGTAAATGTAAAGCACATATAAAAACAAACGTTACATGAATGCTTTTCATATACATTAATAAATAATAATAAGGATTTGTTTCAAAAGTGAAACACTGCTTTTGCCCCAGTTTCAGTGTGGGTAAAGAAATGCGTTTTCATACCAATACGGTTTCTGCCTGTACAGTCTGATAGCGTGGGAAAAAAAGAAAAAAAAGAGGATAAGTTAAAAAATAAATAAATCATTCAAATTCAACATTTAAGAATTAGGTTTACTTATGATTACTTCTATGTGTCGAAGTCCTATCTGAAAAGCCATCACTGTATCCAAGCTAGCAGTATCCAACCCAAAAATATCAATGAACTGGGGACGTCAATTTAAACGGGGTCTCTACAGGTCCTTCTCAAAAAATTAGCATATTGTGATAAAGTAAATTATTTTTCATAATGTAATGATAAAAATTAAACTGTCATATATTTTAGATTCATTGCACACCAACTGAAATATTTCAGGTCTTTTATTGTTTTAATACTGATGATTTTGGCATACAGCTCATGAAAACCCAAAATCCCTGTTTCAAAATATTAGCATATTTCATCCGACCAATAAAAGAAAAGTGTTCCAATACCAAAAAAGTCAACCTTCAAATAATTATGTTCAGTTATGCACTCAATACTTGGTCAGCAATCCTTCTGCAGCCTTCAATGCAGCATGGAGGCCATCAGCCTGTGGCTCTGCTGAGGTGTCATGGAGCCCAGGATGCATCGATAGCCTTAAGCTCATCCAGAGTGTTGGGTCTTGGTCTCTCAACTTTCTCTTCACAATATCCCACAGATTCTCTATGGGGTTCAGGTCAGGAGAGCTGGCAGGCCAATTGAGCACAGTAACACCATGGTCAGTAATACCAGTGGTTTTGGCACTGAGCAGGTTGTGCTGAAAAATGAAATCTTCATCTCCATAAAGTTTTTCAGCAGATGGAAGCATGAAGTGCTCCAAAACCTCCTGATAGCTGCTGCATTGACCTGCCCTTGATAAAACACAGTGGACCAACACCAGCAGGTCCCCAGACCATCACTGACTGTGGGTACTTGACACTGGACTTCATTCAGAAGTCCCACCATGTGATCCACTGGGTTTTCCCAGCTGAGCACAAACTTCATGCACTTTGTTTCCACAGGCACCACAGCAGAATCAAGTGTAACCTGTTAAAAAGGATATAAAGTTATTTTTATGTTATCAATTTTCTACAGCCAAGTCTACAGCCGCAGGAAGACAAAGTATAAGAAACTTAACCTTTTAATCATAACATTGGAGAAATGTGAAGTTAATCAGCTAATATAGATAGATAGATAGATAGATAGATAGATCGATCATCATATTTCTCCAATGAAACGTTAATATCTATATCTAAGACAGCGTCTTCCTCTTGTCTCGATCGTAGCAGGAGTTTAACTTCTCAGGACGTGATGGAGTAGCGGGTGTTTGGCATAACTGTTAAGTTTTGGACTTGTGGCTTCAGGTAATGTTGCTACTTAGCGGGAGGTGAAACTAGCGTTAGTGAGGAGAGTTTAATACGATCATTCATTTTACATGACGGGTGGCAACCCCAGTCTATACTATAAACATCTGATTAAGATTAGAGCCTAAATACATTCTATTTCCAAAACAGAAAGGCTACGTAATGTTAGCCAGCTAACAAATTACTATTGCTAGCCTAGCATGTCAACTAACAGCTAGAAAAAACCAAAACACGTATCTTCGTAGTCAAACTGGTATCAATCAGCGATATCATCAACATAATCCAGTTTAGATGATGTTGATGAAGAAAAATTGTTTGCAAATAGTGATATATCTTCAAATCATATTTGTGGCAGCAGCTTTAGAGTCCAGAAACAGCGTTAACTACACACACCGGAAATGAAGATACACAGCTTCGAGCCAAAACGGAAGTTGTGTGACGTCATGTGAAAAGGGTCTATTGTCTTTAAATTGTTTGCGCCCCTTAGACCGTCCCCTTTTGTCATGTTGTCCTGCGGGAAAGTGTGTGCTGTTTATTTTTCCATCTAAATGCATCCAGTTTATTTATAGATCTATTAAGTAAATTTTTGTTTTGTATTTTTGTGTAGGACTTGGAGCGGGCAGCCTTTGACACTGTTGGTTTGTGTTTGTTGTTCTCGTCGGTTCTCGTCAAAATAAATTGAGAAATCACCCATTTTAAAGACGAACCGTGTCACGGCCTGATCACTCAATAACCAGCACAACGCAGAAAGGATCCCGGTTACACTTACTGAGAGATGAAAAATTTAAAGCTCAGTCTGAAAGCAATTTCAGTGACTTCCTGGAGTTTAACTTTAGCTCTGTCTCTGATACATGGATTTTCTGGGATTCTCTATGAAGGGATTTATAAGGAGTAATACTGCTTTATATGCCTCAACACGAAATAAGGAATGTGCTGCTAATTTACAAGCTTTAGAAATTAAACATGCAACCCAGATATCATTGATTACATTGCCCCCACTAAAGTAAAGGTTGTGACTGGTAGGAAGAAATCAGCAGTTATCAAACCACTGATAAAAAAGAACAATCTGGACAAATCACTACTGCAGAATTACAGGCCGACCTCTGACCTCTGACCTCCCATTCATCAGCAAAATTATTGAAAAAACTGTTTTTAAACAATTAAATAACTTCCTAACAATAATGAATTGCTTTGACTCCTTCCAGTCTGGTTTTCGTGCTCACCACAGCACAGAGACTGGCCTAGTCAAAGTGTTCAATGATATCCATATAAATACAGACTGTTGGAGAACCACAGTGCTGGTTCTGTTGGACCTCAGTGCAGCTTTTGATACTGTTGACCACGACATTTTACTGAATCGACTGGAGAGTTGGGTCGGACTCTCCGGTCCAGTTTGAATCTTACATAAAGAACAGAGATTTCTTTGTTTCAATCGGAAACTTCTCATCAGAGAGGTCAAAGGTCACATGTGGGGTACCCCAAGGTTCAATCCTAGGACCCCTTCTCTTTAATATTTATATGCTCCCACTGGCTCAGGTTATAACAGGACATAGGATTATGCGGATGATACACAGCTCTACATCACGATGTCACCAGGTGACTCTGAACCCATCCAATCACTGAATAGATGCTGAGAACAGATCAATGTGTGGATGTGCCAAAACTGACCCAGAAGCTGCTGCTGCTGTTCTCACTAAAACCAGGAAGATAGAGACATAACACCAGTTTTAAAGTCCCTACACTGGCTCCCTGTAGCTCAGAGAATAGACTTTAAAATACTGATGTTAGTTTATAAATCACTGAACGGTTTAGCACCACAATAACTTAAAGATCTGTTATTACTGTACCAACCGTCTAGACCCCTGAGATCTTCTGGTTCTGGTTCTGCTCTGCATCTCCAGAACCAAACGAGGAGAAGCAGCATTCAGTTTCTATGCACCACAGATTTGGAACAAACTTCCAGAAAACTGTAAAACAGCTGAAACACAGAGAACCTTTAAAAATCAATTTAAAACCCACCTGTTTAGAGTTGGTTATGGCTAAATTAGGATTAGAGTGTGGGTTTTGATGTCTTCCATGTTTTTAATATTTTTATCTTTACTTTTATCTATTTATTAATTTATTTTATTCCTCTTTCTACGGAGCCTGGTGCTGCAAGGCTGCAGAATCAGCTGCTTTTATGCTGTTTTCTTATTGAGATTAAAATCAGTACAGGGATTTTATTGAGCCAGCAGTTCTATTCAAGGCCCACACGTTCTTGGTTTTATTCAAATAAAGCAAGAGGATTATCTAAAACCAACATTTATCTAAAACATCTCCAAAATGAACATTTATGAACAAGTAATATTTTTATTACTCTGTACAGAAAAGTACATTTATTACACATAATGGAATATTTCAAGTCTATTTTTATTTACATTTTTTCCTCTATTTTGCAGTTTTGATCATTAGAGCTTACAAATAATGGAAATCCAAAATTTACTGTCACAAATAATTAGAATATTACATAAGTTCAATAAAACAAGGTTAATTTTTATAGACAAATGTTCATCTATCCATTCATCCAGCCATCCTTCAATCTATACATCGTACTTTCCTTCCGCTTATCCAGGGTTGGGTCCTAGGGGTAGCAGCCTAAGTAGGGAGGCCCAGACTTCCCTCTCCCCAGCCACTTGGGCCATCTCCTCTGGGGGAAACCCAAGGCGTTCCCAGGCCAGCCAAGTGATATAGTCCCTCCAGGTTGTTCTGGGTCTTCTCCTGAGTCTCCTCCCGGTGGGACTTGTCCAGAACACCTCACCAGGGACGCGTCCAGGAGGCATCCTAACCAGATGCCTGAACCACCTCAACTGGCTCCTCTCTCATCTCCTGTGGAGGAGCAGCAGCTCTAATCTGAGTCCGGATAACTGAGCTTCTCACCCTATTTCTAAGGAAGAGCCCAGACACCCTACGGAGAAAACCCATTTCATCCGCTTCTATCCGTGATCTCGTTTTTTCGGTCATGACTCAAAGCTCATGACTATAGCTCTTGAGATACTTCAACTCCTCGTGGGGTAGGACACCCCTCCGACCCAGATAAGGCACTCTACCCTTTTCCGGCTCAAGACCATGGCCTCGGATTTGGAGGCATGGATTATCATCCCAGCCGCTTTACACTCTAACCGCTCCAGTGAAAGCTTGACCTGATGAAGCCAATAGGACCACATCATCCAAAAAAAACCGTGGCCACCCAAACGGATCCCCTTGGCTGCGCCTAGAAATTCTGTCCTTGAAAGTAATCAACAGAATCGGTGACAAAGGGCAACCTTGGCGGAGTCCAACGCTCACCGGAAATGAGCCCAACTTACTGCTGGTAATGCGGACCAGACTCTGACACCGGTCATACAGGGGGTATCATGACAGGGGGGCCCGGTCCCCCATACTCCAGACAAATGTCTATAACTTAAAAGTAAGTTCATTTAAATGCAGTTAGTACTAGTTTGGGCCTCCTTTTGCATGAAGTACTGCATCAGTGTAGCGTGGCATGGAGGAGATCCGCTTGTTTTTCAGTCTCTGGACATGAGCAGTGGGACATGTGTCTTTCATGTGTGGGGTGTCTCTCTGTGCTCTGACACCTTGTGAAGCTTTCCCAAATGTTTCAGTTCTTCCTGTTGCTGGTGCATCTTTTCCTACCACACTTTTCCCTTCTGCTCAACTTTCTATGAATAAGGTATCTTTACTCATTTTTATTTATTTTTTTACAATGTTCTAATTTTAGAGACATGATTTATAAACTCTAATAATTAAAATTACAAGAAATAGAAGCTTGAAATCTTCCACTCTTTGTGTACCGAGTCTCTATACGATATATGTTTAATTTTCTTTAATGAGGGACAAAAAATCTTGGAAGTTTTTCATGATATTCTGAGCTGGTGTGCATGTGTGTCTTTGTATTGCTGCAGCTTGCACTATGTGCTGTAATCTTTTGAATGTATTTGAATCATTCAGGTTTGGTTGTTTGTCAGTGGCTACTTGTCAAGAGACAGTTGTTGGTTAATGGCTTTCTCTTTCGTGTGTGTGTGCGTGTGTGTGTGTGTGCGCGTGTGTGTGTGTGTGTGTGCGTGTGTGGGTGTGTGTGTGTGTGCGTGTGTGGGTGTGTGTGTGCGTGTGTGCGTGTGCGTGTGTGTGTGTGTGTGTGTGTGTGTGTGTGTTCGCGCATCTTTGCGTGTGTGTGTGTTCTCTGGCGGGTGCCAAAAGCAGAAACAAAAAGACTTTATGGTTGTCACAGTTCTGGATGAACAATGTAACAAGAGAGGCCTGTTCAGGGTCAGGCACAGCGGTCAGTGTCCTCATGTGACTCTGGTATCATGCTCCACTTTTCTCCAGTTCTTGGAGAGTGAAGTGGAGAAATGATGTTGAGGATTAAATGAATGTCTGTGTGCAGTTGAAGCACATCTGGAAAGTTCCAGGTTTGTGTGAGTTCATGTTGACGTGAGTTGAAGTTTCCATCACCAGAAATAGTGTTGGTTCCAGAGTTATCCTGTTTATTTTTATTTATTTATTTAAATTTCCTTTATTCAACCAGTTAAACCCTATTGAGATCTAGATCTCATTTTCAAGAGGGACCTGGGCAGAAGTCTGCAATACACAGCAACCAGGTTACAAAAAATGTTAAATCTCATGATCTAACGGGTTGGGGTTGGGGTTGGGGTTGGGGTTGGGGTTGGGGTTAGCCTCTGGAGTGGTTCCTATTGTTGGCATTTCTGCAGTAGCTCTGGCATCCTACTCTGTCTCCACTTAAGAGATTAATTTTTTCTTGGGTACTTGCAGTATTTTTTCTATCTGTTATAATGAAAAGATTGAGGACAAGAAAAAGGTCACACTTTGAGTTTAGCACAGGAATGTTTCTTGTTCCTCATGTTTTATCTCTTATGAGCAATGAGCTGAACTCAGACCTGCCCTGACCCCGTTCCTCAGCAGATACTCAGTGAGGATCTCATCTCCTGTCTTTTCTCCTCTGCAGTGGGTGCTGGCATTTGAAATTTTCATCCCACTAGTCCTATTCTTCATCCTACTGGGTCTGAGGCAGAAGAAACCAGCGATCCCCGTCAAGGAAGGTACGCAGGATGGAGACTGCAGTAAACTCTGTGTTCATGTGCATCCTCTAAACGTTTGTGAGGCTCACACAGATATCTGGAAAGAGACTCCTCAGCACTCCTTTATGTGTAACTTCTAAAGCTTTGTGCAAGAGCAGTAGTTTGTTAAGCTCACCTGTACCCAAGGACAAATCCTCCATGTTTAATATGGAGGAAGACGTCCAAGCCAAGGGTGGAAGTTCTATAAAACACCAACAGATTTCCATTTTTATCCCAGTCCTTAGTGCTGACTCAGTGCCACACCTGGAATGCTTTAAACTGCACATTCTGCCTTTTTATAGTCATTTGCTAAATAAATATTCTGTATATATTTAGAAAGGAAAGAAGACATTTTACAGAATTGGGGTATCGAGATAGTGAAGAATTTCTCAGAATAGTTTCTAAATTACCTATCCCAGTAGTTTATTACTAAATTAGAATAACTTCTGTAGTTATGGCAACGCTTTTTCTAGACTCAGATTTGCCCTGCGGGTGCAGCTTCTGGCCCTTGAAGTTAGTTTCTGTCAATGTTAAAAAAAAGTCTTGTTTTTAATTAACAATTTGATCAAATTCCAATTTCGTTAGAAGAGTAATCATCAAAATGTCAGTGCCTTTGAAGGTCTTTGTTTCAAACTGGTTACTGGCGACCAGTAACCAGTTTGAGATGTGTTGTTGGCTCGTTCCTACTGGTCGGACTCTGATTAAAGTTTTTAATTGAGTTAATTGTAGGGTCTGTAATTAAATAATTTGATTTGAATAAAAACTATAAATCAATAAAATAGGCTCTGCACACCTATGTAGCTATTTTAAAATTTTTTAATGAAAGTAATTGCATGACCTGAAAATAATTAATCACAATTCATCTTGTTTTTTTTAAAGGTTTTATTGGCTCTAGTGGCCTTTATTTGATAGTTAATTGACAGGAAAGTGAGTATTGTGAGAAGGGGGAAGACATGCAGCAAAGGTTGCCAATGCCGGGAATCGAGCCTGCGACGGCTGCGTCGAGGACTAAGGCCTCCATATGTGGGCTGTGCTTAACCCCTGGGCAACCACAGCACACCCTCATCTCATTTTAATAAGAAAAGATGATGCTGTTTCAGGCTGCGATAGCTTCACTGACAGATTAACTCCTTTTAGTACAACTGGAACACAACGATAGTCGTCCCAACAGATGGCTTTTTGAAGCAGAATGAATCCCCAGGAGGCCAACGGAATCACCTTAGTCGTCCATCGCTGCTGTTTGCAGATGCTGCTTGTGCATTACATTTACAGTTAATCAGAAATGTGTGAATACCAAAGTGTGATTAATTGCCTCAAAAATGTTAACACATTAAAATCAATGTGATTAATCAAAATGAACGTGTGAAAGTCCCAGTCCTTGTTACTTCACTTTGACTCTAAGTCTTATTGTAACAGAATGTTGCATCCTGCCCACCTTTATCCAGAATAAAAGAAGCAGTGACTTCTGATTTTGCTAAATTTTAATGAGGTTTTCTGCTCATGAGAAGCTGTCTGCATTTAGAAGTGGAGTTCTGCTTAGCTTTTTTCACATTATCCTACTTGATGTCTGTCATTTAGGATTGCATAGTGCTATGAAAATGTTTTTCTTTCTTAATGGACTTAAATGTTCATGTCTGACAAGGACAAGCAGAACAAATGGCAAAAGTAGTTTTCAATGTTTGATTTTATTGATTAAGGGAAAGAAACGATCCAAACCAACCCAATTCCAGCCCACATCAACAGCAGCTGTCTCCAAAGTTTTTACCTTCAATTCTTTTTGGCAAAGAATTCTGGATTTTAAATTGTTTTGATGGTTTTATAAACTTTTCAGATTGATGGCAAGCAGCAGTTACTTCTCTAAGGTCATTGATACTTCAGAACTTACAGACATCATCAGACTGATGCAATGAGACTTTATTTGCTCTGTGTCCTGCTCTGACTCACTGTCAACAACCTGCAAGCTGCTTCTTTCTTCTTCCAGTAGAGTTGGACTATAGTGTTTGCTGCTCTGACCTGTCCAGCTCTGCTTTTTACTTCAATTAGTGTTGTCTCTGTGTGTGTGTGCGTGTGTGTGTGTGTGTGTGTGTGTGTGTGTGTGTGTGTGTGTGTGTGTGTGTGTGTGTGTGTGTGTGTGTGTGTGTGTGTGTGTGTGTGAGAGAGAGAGACTGTACAAACAGTTTTACTTGCAGGTTTTTACTCTACCTTTATACTGAGCTATATTGCTGTTCAGTTATATTTTGCATGTGTTCTGTTAGCACATTGTTGTCTAATCATGTCTTTTATTTGATCTTTTCATTGTTTGCTTGCAGTTGAAACCAGAAGTTTACATATGCCCTTTTCTCCCTGTCTGAAATGAAACTGTTTAGATCAGTTAAAATGACCAAAATTATTAGTATTTGCTAAATGCTACACTAATTAGATAACATGCAACAATTATTTATGAATATCTTCAAAATCAGAAGTTTAGATACACTTCCTCAGTATAGCACTGCCTTTGAACTGTATGACTTGGACCAAACCTTTTGAGTTTTTGCCATTAATTTGCTGGAATTCTGGCCCATTCCTCCTGACGGATGCTTCACTGTCAGATATCTGGAAATTGTTCCCAAGGATGAGCCAGACTGGTGCAGCCCTTCAGTTCTTCTCCTGATATTTTGACTGATTTATTTTGACATAGAGAAGTTTGGTCTGAATTATCCTCAAGCAATGAGAAAAAAGGGGCCTGTGTCTTTTAAGTCAGTGTAGCTACATTTCTGGTTTCAGTTGTATGTAATTTAGTGATGTGACATATCTTGTCACCATCCTATGCAGAAGTTTAGTTTTGTTCAGATCAATCCTTACTGGATTTTTTTTAGCTTTGGTTCCCTAGAGCGCCACCTGTTGCTTGCATCAATTGAACGGTAGCATCCAGTTGATGCGCCTTTGTTTTTGTTCTCTCATCTTCCCTCTGCCTTCTGTCTGCTGTTCTTCCTTTGTTTCTCTCTGTCTGTCCATGGTTCTTTTCGTTCCTGTGCATGATGCATATTCTCAACCTGTTGGATGGAGCAGTGTGTAAGTGTGTTATGAACAGAAAACTGAATCAGGATGTGCTATCCCCCTCTGCCTGTGTGACTTTATCTCATTGGGTATCTTTGAACTAAATGTTGTTTAACCTTGAATTAGCAAAAAACGGTCATTCAGCAACACAGCCAGCTTTTGTCTATAGTGCAACACAAAAAAAATGTTTGTGAGTTAGAAGGTTTAAAGTAGCAACAGAAGTCCAAACTGTGTGTGATGTTTCAGGTTAGCCTCAGAGAGTCAAGGAGGATTTTCTGGTCTAAACTCAGACAGTTAGAACTGTTTCCAGCCTGAGCAACCGGATGGCAATCAGGGACTTCCCACCAACAGCAGTGCCAGTCTCAGTGGGACTGGAGTAAGATTCGGTTCGCTCACCTGATGATTTGAGACCAGCAGTGTTTAATAATTGACTCAGGAACTGGCTGACGGATCCGGCTGCTGCTGCTCTGTGCGACACATCGACCTACTCATGTCATTCCACAGATAATCTAACTTTTTGTGAATGTTGAGGCTCAGAGGTTTCAGGGGCGATATTAAAAGTTTTAAAAATGGCACTCACAACATTTTGATTGGTTGTGGGTCTCCATGAGCCTGGTTGATTCAGCCAGTGACAGCACTGCTATCAGTGGAGAAACACCAAACTGTTCAAATTTAGCACTGGAAGCTCTGATGAGGGAGAAGACCTCCAACTCATCACTTGCAATAGAATCATACAATCTTCTAAAACACTTGTCATGATTCATTTGTTGTTTTTGCTCCAGATGTTTCCTTTGTGATACAGATGCCTTTATTCCTGTGAAGGATCTGGGATCAGGCTGATAAATCAGACACAGAAGTCACTTTAAACAATATGAAAACAATCAATATTTTATATAACTGCTGTTTTCATTTCATTTTTCTGTACAAGAGTAGACTGTTGCTCCAACTGAATAAATGTTTTCTCATGGTTTAACCACAGCAGAAGCTGTTTTTATGTGATAACTTACAAACAAGATGTCTTGCCTTTAAGCTGGTCTGTGCTTGCTGAACGACCGACTGCAGCAGTTCTGATTACTGCAGGTCCCTCTGAGTCTCAGTGTCAGGATGGTAACAGCCAGCGCATGAACTTCCTCATCTCACACTGCAACTTCCTGCTTTCCACTACTTATGTAAAAGATCAGAGTGCAGCCCTACATGGAGGAAGTCTAAAGTGATGAGGTTCATGGAGGAGCTCAGAAAACTTCACCACACTACGAGAAAGATGCACCAACTGGCAGCTTTAACTGTCCATTTGTTGTGTTTTGATCATGAATGGTTTGAGTCATCTAAACGTAGAATAAACTTTGTGTCCAGAAACAAGAACACCAACTAGGTCTAAAAAAACTGCTGGCCACTAAGCTTCGTCTCTGAGAACATGTGTTGAACATCATATTCTCCATCACTTTTCTAAATAATAACTTTGATCAGCAGGATGAAAACCTCATAATGTTTTTCTATTCTACTGATGATGGATTCATTTTCTGTACTTATCCTGAATGCCCTCCTGGATGGTCAAAGAGGACTCATGTCAGCATGCTGATAGTTTCTGCAATTTCTTCTGGTTAAAAGTCTTTCTTTTTTATATGTGTAAAATTGCATTTTATTTAGATTCCTCCTATTCCTTTAACTAAAAGATCAGCTGTAGAAAGGTTAACTACATAACATGCAGTATCGTCACGTCCAGTGGGATGCTAAGTAAACGTGTTAAAAGCCATGCTTTATATACAGTGGGGCAAAAACGTATTTAGTCAGCCACCAATTGTGCAAGTTCTCCCAGTTAAAAAGATGAGAGGCCTGTAATTTTCATCATAGATGTACCTCAACTATGAGAGACAAAAGGAGAAAAAAAATCCAGAAAATCACATTTTCTGATTTTTAAAGAATTTATTTGCAAAATATGGTGGAAAATAAGTATTTGGTCAATAACAAAAGTTCATCTCAATACTTTGTTATATACCCTTTGTTGGCAATGACAGAGATCAAACGTTTTCTGTAAGTCTTCACAAGGTTCTCACACACTGTTGGTGGTATTTTGGCCCATTCCTCCATGCAGATCTTCTCTAGAGCTGTGATGTTCTGGGGCTGTCGCTGGACAACACGGACTTTCAACTCCCTCCACAGATTTTCTATGGGGTTGACATCTGGAGACTGGCTCGGCCACTCCAGGACCTTGAAATGCTTCTTACGAAGCCACTCCTTCGTTACCCGGGTGATGTGTTTGGGATCATCGTCCTGCTGAAAGACCCAGCCACGTTTCACCTTCAATGCCCTTGTTGATGGAAGGAGGTTTTCACTCAAAATGTGACGATACATGGCCCCATTCATTCTTTCCTTTACACGGATCAGTCGTCCTGGTCCCTTGGCAGAAAAACAGCCCTAAAGCATGATGTTTCCACCCCCATGCTTCACAGTAGGCATGGTGTTCTTTGGATGCAACTCAGCATTCATTCTCCTCCAAACACGACGAGTAGAGTTTTGACCAAAAAGTTCTACTTTGGTTTCATCTGACCATATGATATTCTCCCAGTCATCTTCTGGATCATCCAAATGCTCTCTAGCAAACTTGAGACGGGCCTTGACATGTCCTGGCTTAAGCAGGGGGACACGTCTGGCACTGCAGGTTTGAGTCCCTGGCGGCGTAGTGTGTTACTGATGGTAGCCTTTGTTACTTTGGTCCCAGCTCTCTGCAGGTCATTCACTAGGTTCCCCCGTGTGGTTCTGGATTTTTGCTCACCGTTCTTGTGATCATTTTGACCCCACGGGGTGTGATCTTGCGTGGAGCCCCAGATCGAGGGAGATTATCAGTGGTCTTGTTCCATTTTCTAATAATTGATCCCACAGTTGATTTCTTTACACCAAGCTGTTTACCTATTGCAGATTCAGTATTCCCAGCTAGGTGCAGGTTTATCATTTTGTTTCGGGTGTCCTTTGACAGCTCTCTAGTTTTGGCCATGGTGGAGTTTAGAGTGTGACTGTTTGAGGTTGTGGACAGGTGTGTTTTATACTGATAACGAGTTCAAATAGGTGCCATTAATACAGGTAACAAGTGGAGGACAGAGGAGCCTCTTACAGAAGAAGTTACACGGCTGTGAGAGCCTGAAATCTTGTTTGTAGCTGACCAAATACTTATTTTCCACCATATATTGCCAATAAATTCTTTAAAAATCAGAAAATGTGATTTTCTGGATTTTTTTTCTCCCTTTGTCTCTCATAGTTGAGGTACATCTATGATGAAATTTACAGGCCTCTCTCATCTTTTTAAGTGGGAGAACTTGCACAATTGGTGGCTGACTAAATACTTTTTTGCCCCACTTTATTGCAGCAGCTTATGCAAAAATCCAACCAGTAGTTAGCATAAATTTAATCAGCCTGGAATACGTGCAGATAACAGTTTTGTTGTAAAGTAAACATGGTAGATGGTACAATGGTGTGAACCTTTAACAAAATGACATAAGACATAAGATTTTTATTAGTCATGTTTCTAGAACCTAATGAAATTGGAGTGGTACCTCCAGTGATGAATAAATAATAAAGTCTTAATCAGTCCTGATGGAGCTGCATAAGAGTGTGTCTGATTTCACAGCTCTTGGAGAAAAAGCTGTGTTTTAGTTACATGGTTACTGTGTGTCTGTACCGTTTCCCTGATGGTAGCAGTACAAACAGTTTGTGTCCTGGGTGAAGGATTTATTATGTGATTAAGGGATTTATTTGTTATTATATGTAACTTTATTAGTTTTGATCAAGTTTCTATTAAGTTTATGAGTTTTTTTTCCATAACTTTGTGCTCATGTTATATAAAACAGAACCCCATTTCTCCTAGCTGCTGTCACTCTGCAGAGGAGGAGCCACATGTATTAGTGATGGTCAGGCAGGTGAAACCTCTCCAAAGCTCACTGTGATGCTGGGGGCCGGTTTCCCTTCCATATGGCCCCGAACGCCGTCAGTGTGAAGGACAGCAGCCCAGGGCTCAGAGTTATGAATGAAATATGTTTAACAGCAGACATTGCACCTTATATAAATGTTTTAAAATGGTTACATTTTTATCGATATAAGCTACACTTAAAATACATCTTTTTGGGACCAATGTGGAGTCATCTCCACATTGGGATGTTTTGTTGTAGGTCTACCTATAAATGTTCTGTAATCTGCATAAGTAAATTCCTTTTCTTTGGGATCTGGCAGCTCCAGCCAATGAGGCCTTATTGTTCTAAATGTGGCTCTCAGCACCACTTTTAAGTAAGAGTTTGGTAAACTGAAAACAGGTCGTTTTTGAGGCTGCCAGCTGGATAATGATCTAACACGCATGACCAAATCAATACAGAAATGGTTCACCAGACACCATTGAACCTGCAGACCTAAAGTCAGTAGAAAGTTTATTGAAGAAGCTCAGGAAGAGACATTTGCTCTTTTCACATCTTTCCCAGGGATATAGATGGTTTTCACTTCTGCTTTTTGCCTTCTTCCAGCCAAAGCTGCCTCTGCATCGCTCTATGTGCAGCAGCAGATTTCTCATTTCTATCAAAGTTCTGGGTGGCTCATGTAGATGAGATGGAAGAGTGACCTGGGGAACAATAAAAGTGTTTTTGTGGTCAGATAAAAAGGATGCTTGTTCACAAGAAACCATCACAATTGCCATGGAAACGTGGTACTACTGGCAAGGCGAGAAATTTCAGGGGCTTTGACCTGAGAACTGCTTCATCCAATGTTCCTGAAAAATGGATACAGTTTATGTTGAATAATAAGAAATAGTGTCTAAATGCAGCGCTGACATGCAGGAGCCTCTCACCACTTCCTTCTTTCTAACACAAGCACAGAAACTTTGTTTTTTCATTACTGTCTAATCCAACATTTCACAATATGACCAGTTTTACTTGATCTTTTTCTAACTGATCACATCTTCCTTGTCTACCACTCTTATTACTTCTTCCTTTATCTTCCTTTATCTCTGGCTTTTCCCGCTTTTTTTTCCTCCATCTTTTTTCTGGTTCTTTCTTCCACCAAGCTTTTTACAGTGCAGCGCCGCTCACCTCAGCCGGCATCATTCCCATCATGCAGTCGCTGTGCCCGGACGGACAGAGGGATGAGTTTGGATTCCTGCAATACAAGAATTCTACGTGAGTAGAACGGAGCACAGGATTTGCTCTTAAACATTCTTGTGTCACTTTGTGTTTGATTGTTTTTTTTAGCATTCAGTACCACTATCAGAAAAGCTTAGACCAAAAGTGAACTGATCAGCTGTTAAAAACCACCATGATATAATCCAAGTTCTCGTTAAATGAATTGCCCTTGAAAAGGTAAAATTCTAATAGGATTTGAATCTGGATGGAAAATGTTGCCAATTTGCTGCTTGGTTTCGCCACACAGGTTGCTGTGTCACAAAACTAGGATTGAAACAATCAGATAAATTGTGATTAATTGATTACCAGATGCCCGAGCCACCTCAACTGGCTCCTCTCGACGTGGAGGAGCAGCGGCTCTACTCTGAGCCGCTGCTTCGAACACGTTCCGGGGGAGGTGGGGGACATTGAGTCTGAGTGGACCATGTTCCGTACCTCCATTGCCGAGGCGGCCTATCGGAGCTGCGGCCGCAAGGTTGTTGGTGCCTGTCGCGGCGGCAACCCTCGAACCCGTTGGTGGACACCTTCGGTGAGGGATGCTGTCAAGCTGAAGAAGGAGTCCTACCGAGCCTTTTTGGCCTGTGGGACTCCAGAAGCAGCTGATAGGTACCGGCGGGCGAAACGGCATGCGGCTCGGGTTGTCGCTGAGGCAAAAACTCGGGCGTGGGAGGAGTTTGGAGAGGCCATGGAGACAGACTTCCGTACGGCTTCGAGGCGATTCTGGTCCACCATCTGGCGTCTCAGGAGGGGGAAGCAGTGCAGCACCAACACTGTTTATAGTGGGGATGGTGCGCTGCTGACCTCAACTCGGGACGTTGTGGGCCGGTGGGCGGAATACTTCGAAGACCTCCTCAATCCCACCAACATGCCTTCTGTTGAGGAAGCTGAGCATGGGGACTCTGGGCTGGGCTCTCCAATCTCTGGGGACGAGGTCGCCGAGGTGGTCAAAAAGCTCCTCGGTGGCAGGGCCCCGGGGGTGGATGAGATCCGCCCGTAGTTCCTTAAGGCTCTGGATGTTGCGAGGTTGTGTTGGCTAACGCGACTCTGCAATATCGCATGGACATCGGGGGCAGTTCCCCTGGACTGGCAGACTGGGGTGGTGGTCCCCCTGTTTAAAAAGGCCAGGATGAGGCTCAGTGCCTCCAAATCCGAGGCCATGGTCTTGAGCCGGAAAAGGGTAGAGTGCCTTCTCCGGGTCAGGGGGGTCGTCCTGCCTCAAGTGGAGGAGTTTAAGTATCTGGGGATCTTGTTCACGAATGAGGGAAGAAGGGTGCGGGAGATCGACAGGCGGATTGGGGCAGCGTCTGCCGTGAAGCAGGCGCTGTACCGGTCCGTCGTGGTGAAGAGAGAGCTGAGCCAAAAAGCGAAGCTCTCGATTTACCGGTCGATCTACGTTCCCACCCTCATCTATGGTCATGAGCTTTGGGTCAAGACCGAAAGAACGAGATCACGGGTACAAGCGACCGAAATGGGTTTCCTCCGCAGGGTGGCTGGGCTCTCCCTTAGAGATAGGGTGAGAAGCTCGGTCATCCGGGAGGGACTCAGAGTAGAGCCGCTGCTCCTCCACGTCGAGAGGAGCCAGTTGAGGTGGCTCGGGCATCTGGTCAGGATGCCTCCTGGACGCCTCCCTGGTGAGGTGTTCCGGGCACGTCCCACCGGGAGGAGGCCTCGGGGAAGACCCAGGACACGCTGGAGGGATTACGTCTCTCGGCTGGCCTGGGAACGCCTTGGGATTCCCCCGGAGGAGCTGGAAGAAGTGGCTGGGGAGAGGGAAGTCTGGGCCTCCCTTCTGAAGCTGCTGCCCCCGCGACCCGACCCCGGATAAGCGGAAGAAAATGGATGGATGGATGGATGGATGATTATTGAATTGATCATCAACTAATTTAGTAATTGATCATTAATTGGAGTCACACACACATAAACAGGTCATTTGCTGAAAGAGCAACACAGTCAGAGCAGTAAAGAAGCCAACATAAACATTTAGCATTTTTAAATGAAAAACCTTCTTTGTGTGTTCTACAAGGAACTCAGGCAGCAGTTTTAGCTTTACCTGGTTCAAATTCTGTAAGGAAAAAAAAATAATAAAATCTGCTATTAAGTAGCTTTTGCTATTCAATAATTAATCAGTTAGTCCCAAAATAATCACCTAATAATTCAGTGCTGCAGAAAGGCTTGCAGCTCTTCACATGTTGATGTTAGAAGTGTTTTTAGTTGCAAATGCAGCCTTTGCTCCAAATGATCAAGCTTCACTAAGTGAATACTGTTATTGCATCTTAGGAAATAAAATGTTAATTTTCTGATTTAAAAAGGAATTAAATTCTTTATTTGTCTTTTAGTGCATTGGTGCATATTTAGTGCATAAAATCAGCTTAAATGCTTAATTGGAAAATCTGCAGAATGTGCCAATTTTTATCCATTAATCATCAGAATGATCAATAGAATAATCAAATACTAAAATACTCCTTAGTTCCAGCCCCAGATAAAACACTGGGCATGAAAGCCAGTGAGAAAACATCCAATGCTGTTTGTACTGCATATTTTCCATCCAGTACAAACAGCAGTGACCTTCTAGTTGAGTCTGGCAGCTGACTCATTATCAGGTGAATATAAAGCTCCATGCGCTGCACATCAGAGAACGATGAAATGTTAAAGTTGGGTTCTGTGATGTCTGCTGATGTTCAGACATAAATGTAAATGCCTTAGTAGGTTTCTCTTCTTTTCAGTGAAGACAAGTAACACTTTGCGTTCTTAGTTTGCACATTTTTTACTTCATCCATGTTTTTGTTTTTGACTCAAAGCATTTTTTTTCGCAGTTGTGGAAATTCATGCTAAATGAACAGTCCCCTGCATTTTTTCACGCTAATGTGCCTTTGTTGCAGATTTTCCACAAAAAAGGTCATGATCATCATGTTTCAGTGACTGATGACTCCCACCTGCTGGTGGCTGTTTTTCTTAATTCCTCATCCTAACTTGATGTCAAGTTCTAATCCATGAACAATATGGCAAGTAACAAAAAGTCATATTTACCCTCAAACATAAGAACACTTGCTTAAATATAATCGTACAAAACGTGACATTTTAAACAGCATTTCTGCTACATTCAAACCTCCATGTCTCTGTCCCTGGTTTGCAGTGAAATGAGGTATATGTGAGGCTGATTATTGTTGTCTACCTCAACATGACGTTGCACTATTTTTGATACAGCAGCTTTGCATTTTGACACTGCCATGTTTGACGACTGCTTAGAGAAAACACAGTTCTGTCCACAAGTTTGACTGCACACATTTGAGGCTCATAATTTGAGACTTTTCTTCCTAAAAACATAAATATGCAAAGCTGTACTGTAGTTTTCTTCCTGAAACTGATTTAATTAAATTAAGAATTAGACTCCACATTTCTGAATTTCCGAGTGCTTTGAGAAAACGCAAAGGATGCAGTAATCCACAGAGTTTTTCTGTAACCATCAACATGCTTCTGAAATAATTCTGGCTGGATATTTGACCACTAAATTGAAATAATAGACTGATCAGAATAATTCTCCATGAGTGGGCGAAAATTACTGCAAAATTCTTTGCAAATACGTCTTAAATAGTTCTGCAAGATGAGTGATTTTGATTGCAAATAATCATAAAAACAATTGTGAAATCCTGGAGGGACTGGTCAAAGTAATTGCATTAACAAGACACAGGAGAAATGAAGAATGTCACGTTTGATTGGAACCAGGACCTGACCATGTTTCATATCCATCTGGTTCCAGAGTGACTCAGCTGCTGGAGCGAATCAGTGAAGTGGTTGAACAGAACCGCCTCTTCACATCTGACAGACCGGGTTTGGGTCAGGATCTGGAGACCCTGCAGCAGCACCTGGAGAGCCTCAGCACTGCACCTTTACCGCCCGACTATGGCTTCAACAGCAGCAGCCAAGGTCTGACTCACTTCAGCTTCACTCTTACCAATAACAAGCTTCCTTCTTTCCCCTCCAGGATGGGATTCCTTCTGCTGGAACAGGTCCACATGTTTTCACAGACACAATCTATCCTTTAGGTGTTTTCACTGCTCATTGAGATGTTTATGACAGTTATATATTCTTCACTCAAGGCAGCAGACTTTCATTGTTAAAAAAATGGTGTTAGCAGCCCTTTTCTTAAAATCATTTATTGATAAGAAGCTTAATAACTGTGAGGTGAAACCCATATCATGTAATATTACATCATAAACTGGGACTTTTGGTCATATTGAGCAAGTCTAAGTAAAGACCAGTCTCCTCCACATCAGCAGCTCTCTGCACAGATCAATCTACTGGAAAGCAGGAAATCCAGTATCTCTGTGAACCTTTCTGTTTGAATTAAACATTGGAACCTAACAGCTCCCCACATCTTCTAAACACTAGAGCCATGTAGTGTTTAGCAGCTGTCAGTCAGTCCAGTATGTTCCATGACAAAAGTCAAAAGGATTAAAGAAAACAGATTTGCTGGAATGCATTCAGCCTTCAGTCACATCTGGGCCCGTAGTCACTCCATCCCCTGTTCTAAGAGACGTCCTCAGCTTTCTCAGCTAGAGCTAACAACCACATGGTCCTCAGTCTAGCTCTCAGTGGCAGCATCCTGAACCAAAAGGTCTCCATGACAATACAATTCCTCTTTAAACATCTTTGGTTTTTCCTCCCTCTTTTTAACCTCCTGATGCTAACAATAGCTAACACTGAGCCTCTTCCCTTCAGTGGCAACATATACTCCAAAGAGTATTGCCACTGACCTGCTAACTCTTAGGTATGGTGCATTCACTGACCAGAAAAAAAGAGGTTTTTGTTTCTAACTGGCTAGTCAGCTGGAAATCCAGCTTCTCAGTGTGACTGATGGTCTTGGTGACTCTGGCATCATTACTGTTGATGTTACTGAATCTCATGACTCAATGTGTAACCACATTAGTAGGTGGTTTTCACCTGTGGTGGTGTTTACTCCAGATTCCCTCAGCTCCACATGGAGCATGATAACTAAGCTCACCAAAAGACACTAACAGGTCCAGCTGTTCAGACACGCCACCAAACTGATCCAATTGATTGATAATCTTCTTGGAGTTTTCTTCCCTGAAGGAACAGACTGATTTTCTCCTGCTGCCTTTGCCTTACCTCTGGCCCTCATACTCAATATGATACAAGCATATTGGACATATCCGGTGTTTGTCAGAAGAACTAAAATGAGCAAATTAACTGTGTGAACATGAGTACCTTTTATCTAAAGTCCATACACAGCAGAATAGCAGCTGGAGCTCTAGTAATCTCTTTGTTCAGGAAAAAGACAAACACAAGGACAAAAATAAAATAAAATAACCACCGTTACTCACTAGGTTTAGTTAAGTTTATTTAATCAAGGACAGCACAGTAATCAATGTTACATGGTAAAACAAAGCAACCATTGTTGTTTTGTACAAAGGTTATCTAGCCAAAGGCTAATTTGCCATCTCTGTACTTGGTTGAACTCAGTAACTTGATACTTTCACTAATAATTCATACATTCCAAGTAAAAACAAATATTTGTCCTAAAAAGTAGTAATACTTTGAGGATGTCAAAAATTGCTGTTTCTGCAAGTCTGAAAACCCTACAGACCTCTGACCTCTAACATAACCCTATGTTATGGTTCAAGGGTAATCCAAGTTGACTGATTAGATCAGATTAAATAAATCACATCATGTCATTATCATCTCTCTGAGCAGAATAGACAAAATGTGGCTTTTAAAGTTGCATTTGAGTTAATACAGAGACCTTTCAGTACATTATGTCACCTACTTGGCTAGAAATGTAAAAACTATAAACACGTAATATGTATTTAACATTCATTAAAATCATGTTCTGTCATGGTGAAATATAATCTCAGTCAGTTCCCTATTCCCTAAATTAAATTCTATTCAGTTTATTTCTATAGCAGCATTTCACAACACATCATCTCAAGGCCCTTTGCAAAAAGAAAAGCATTTCAATTCAACCGTATTTATGTTCCAAATTATTCTCATTATCAATCAACTCAGTCAAGTTGAGTTTATACAGGTCCTTCTCAAAAAATTAGCATATTGTGATAAAGTTCATTATTTTCCATAATGTAATGATGAAAATTAAACTGTCATATTTTAGATTCATTGCACACCAACTAAAATATTTCAGGTCTTTTATTGTTTTAATACTGATGATTTTGGCATACAGCTCATGAAAACCCAAAATCCCTGTCTCAAAATATTAGCATATTTCATCCAACCAATAAAAGAAAAGTGTTCCAATACCAAAAAAGTCAACCTTCAAATAATTATGTTCAGTTATGCAGTCAATACTTGGTCAGCAATCCTTCTGCAGCCTTCAATGCAGCATGGAGGCCATCAGCCTGTGGCTCTGCTGAGGTGTCATGGAGCCCAGGATGCATCGATAGCCTTAAGCTCATCCAGAGTGTTGGGTCTTGGTCTCTCAACTTTCTCTTCACAATATCCCACAGATTCTCTATGGGGTTCAGGTCAGGAGAGCTGGCAGGCCAATTGAGCACAGTAACACCATGGTCAGTAATACCAGTGGTTTTGGCACTGAGCAGGTTGTGCTGAAAAATGAAATCTTCATCTCCATAAAGTTTTTCAGCAGATGGAAGCATGAAGTGCTCCAAAACCTCCTGATAGCTGCTGCATTGACCTGCCCTTGATAAAACACAGTGGACCAACACCAGCAGCTCCCCAGACCATCACTGACTGTGGGTACTTGACACTGGACTTCTGGCCTTTTGGCATTTCCTTCTCCCCAGTCTTCCTCCAGACTCTGGCACCTTGATTTCCGAATGACATGCAAAATTTGCTTTCATCCGAAAAAAGTACTTTGGACCACTGAGCAACAGTCCAGTGCTGCTTCTCTGTAGCCCAGGTCAGGCGCTTCTGCCGCTGTTTCTGGTTCAACAGTGTCTTGACCTGGCGAATGCAGCACCTGTAGCCCATTTCCTGCACACGCCTGTGCACGGTGGCTCTGGATGTTTCTGCTCCAGACTCAGTCCACTACTTCCTCAGGTCCCTCAAGGTCTGGAATCGGACCTTCTCCACAATCTTCCTCAGGGTCCGGTCACCTCTTCTCGTTGTGCAGCGTTTTCTGCCACACTTTTTCCTTCCCACTGAGGTGCCTTGATACATACAACACTCTGGGAACAGCCTATTGGTTCAGAAATGTCTTTCTGTGTCTTACCCTCTTGCTTGAGGGCGTCAATGATGGCCTTCTGGACAGCAGTCAGGTCAGCAGTCTGACCCATGATTGCTGGGAGTTTTTAAAAGCCTCAGGAATCTTTTGCAGATGTTTAGAGTTACTTTGTTGATTCAGATGATGAGGTTAACGGCTCGTTCAGAGAACCTTTTCATGATATGCTCATTGTTTGAGACAGGGATTTGGGGTTTTCATGAGCTGTATGCCAACATCATCAGTATTAAAACAATAAAAGACCTGAAATATTTCAGTTGGTGTGCAATGAATCTAAAATATATGACAGTTTAATTTTTATCAGTACATTATGGAAAATAATGAACTTTATCACAATATGCTAATTTGAGAAGGACCTGTAAATAAAATTGATAAAATACATCTTCTTTCTAAGGAAACCCAGCAGATTATATCAAGTCACTAACAAAGAAACCTCTAGGAGAGCTGAGGCTCAGAGTTATGGGGGAATTTTTCTGCAATAATGCGAGAGCACACATTTTAAGTCTAAAAGCGGGATTACATGTCTTTTGTTCTCAAAACTTTTAATGCTTTGCTTACATTTTCATTTTGAAAGTAGGACTTCATGTCTTTCTTTTCAAAACGTGTATGTTTGTACTTTTGTTCTCGTGCTCTTGGAAAACTGATCGCTTACAAAACCTCCTGTTTGTTTTTGGAACAAAAATGCACAATCACCTGGCAAACTCTCAGCCAATGGAGTGAAAGTGTTGTACTGGGTGCGTTTGTTTCCTTCTAGAAGGTGTACCTGTGTATGGGGGAATGTGGCTACTGACTTTTGTTGTAGGGAGAAACAACAACCTCAGCTTTCTGCTCCATCCATCCATCTTCTTCCGCTTATCCAGAGTCGGGTAGCAGCCTAAGTAAGGAGGCCCAGACTTCCTCTCCCCAGACACTTGGGCCAGCCCATCTGGGGAAATCCTAAGGCGTTCCCAGGCCAGCCGAGTAAAATAGTCCCTCCAGTGTGTCCTGGGTCTTCCCCGGGGCCTCCTCCCGGTGGGACATGTCCGGAAGACCTCATCAGAGAGGCATCCAGGAGGTTTCCTAACCAGATGCCTGAACCATCTCAACTGGCTTCTTTCAACAAGAAGGAGCAGCGGCTCTACTCTGAGTCCCTCCTAGATGACTGAGCTTCTCACCCTATCTCTTAGGGAGAGCCATAACACTCTGCAGAGAAAACTCAATTCAGCTGCTTGTATCCGTGACCTCGTTCTTTTGGTCATGACCATAGATGAAGGTAGGAACGTAGATCGACCGGTAAATAGAGAGCTTTGCTTTTTGACTCAGCTCTCTCTTCATCATGACAGGCCAGTACAGCGCCTGCTTCAATAGATGCTGAGGTAGTTCACAATGGCCTCGGATTTGGAAGTACTGATCCTCATCCCGGCCGCTTCACACTCTGCTGCAAACTGATGAAGCCAATAGAACCACATCATCTGCAAAAAGCAGAGATGCGATCCCTTGGTCGGCAAAATGGATCCCCTCAACACCTTGGCTGTGCCTAGAAATCCTGTCCATGAAAGTAATGGTGACAAAGGGCAGCCTTGGCAGAGTGAAACTCTCACCAGAAATTAGCCCGATTTACTGCTGGCAATGCGCCCCAGACTCCGACACCGGTCATACAGGGAACTAGCAGTGTGTATCAAAGGGCCCAGTACCCCATATTCCTGGAGAACCTGCCACAGGGCCCCCCGAGGGACACGGTCGAACACCTTCTCCAAGTCCACAAAATACATGTAGACCGGTTGGGCGAACTCCCATGCACCCTCCAGGACCCCGCTGAGGGTGTAGAGCTGGTCCAGTGTTCCACAACCAGGACGAAAACCACACTGCTCTTCCTGAATCCGAGGTTCGACTATCTGACGGACCCTCTTCTCCAGGACCCCTGAATAGACCTTGCCAGGGAGGCTTAAGAGTGTACCACCATAAACAGTGTTGGTGCTGTACTGCTTTCCTCTCCTAAGATGCCGGATGTGGACCAGAATCGCCTCAAAGCCTTGCAAAAGTCTTTCTCCATGACCTGTCTGAACTCCTCCCACACCCGGGTTTTTGCCTCAGCAACCTCCCGAGCATCATGCCATTTGGACTGCCTGTACCCATCAGCTGCTTCTGGGGTCCCACTGGCCAAAAAGGCCTGACAGGACTCCCGCTTCAGCCTGACAGCATCCCTCACTGAAGGTGTCCCCCCAACGGGTTGACGCATCCATCCAGCCATACATCCATATATACTATGATGTAACACGGTTGATCAAAAGGCTGCTAGTGATCAGCAGCACACTGCTGGTGGATACTTGGTGCAACATGGAGCAGAAAGCTGAGGTTGTTGTTTCTCCCTACATCCAGTGGGTGCGCAGGTTACTACAATTGATAGTAGCCGATCTAGAAGTTATTTTTCTTCTAACAGCACACCCACTAGGAAACGCAGTACAACGCTTTCAGAAGTTGACAGGTGACAGTGCATTTTTGTTCCAAAGGCAAGCAGAGAATGTTTCATAAATGAGAAAAGAGTTCTGCAAGAGCGCGGGGAGAAAATATAATGTAAGCAAAAGTATTAAAAGTTTTGAGAAGAAAGACATGTAATCCTTCTTTAAGACCGAAAATGTGTGCTCTCAAACAATGGCAGAAAAATTCCCCCATACAGAATGTAGACAGAAGACAGAAATGGATCAAACATGACCTGTCTGTCCTATTGAACACATTCTTTTAAAAATTCCATACCATGAGGGAGGGAGGGGCTAGAGCGCTGCAATGGAGTAGGCGATTTTTTGTGAGGCTCCGTGATGTCCCCTCAAATTTTGTTTTTAATATAACACACCTGATACTTTATTCTATATTGTTTTATTTCAAGTGAGTGGGATTACTTTTCTTTTACTTTTTATTTTTCAAAATGGGGAAGAAGGACGGCACACAGCGGGAGACAGCTCAGCCGAGCTCCGGAGCTAGCAACGAAGCTATTTTAGCTGCTGTTACTGCTAAATGGAGGGAGATGTTTTTACTTTCAGATAAGGTTTCTGCATGTTGGTGTTGCCGCCAAATCCTGAATATACCCAATTTGGGTTGTCTTGGCCTTTTTATCGCAGCCTGTGGGGTTTTGCCTGACTTGGAACGAGAATACAACCTGCTGAATGTGACAGGTAGCCAATCAGAAAGCGCGGTGACGTCAGAACAGAGGGGAATCCTAAACAGCTGATATATCGGAGATGATATGTGGAAATGTTTATTATTAAATCTAAAGATCATTATTATGTTTATTCAGTTAAAAATGTTAACTATGAAAAAACATAGTCACCTCCAAATCATAGTGCAGCAAATAGAGCGGCTGCTCCCGTCGTCTTTTATCCACCGTTATGTCTTTTATCTCTTAAAATGACTCCACAAACTATCACTACTGCTTCTACATCGTCATCTGTGTTTGGTTATTCTAAATTCCCGCTATGTTGGGGGTTTTGTAGATTATCCTCTGGAATCGGGATGTTCGTGTGTGGCGTGTAGCTCCTGCCTTGGACACACGAACCCATCGAACCTGTTGTTCTTTATCAGCTCTGTGGTCACAGAGGTTTGGAGAATTGGCCGACAATTCTTAAAATCTTGCCGTCTAAACCAGACTTAAGATTCACAAGTTCTACTCATCTCCTCTCAACCGCAGCCCAAACGCTCTGATTCTGGTCGCTATGGTAACGTTTACATATCCCTTCAAATTGAGATACAGATGCAAAACAAAAACGAACATTTTACTTTTGTGAAAATTTTAACTCACGATAATGAGCTTGTTTCTCTGCAATGAGTCAGTCCGTTCTGGGAGTGATGGGAGACAATAACACCTGAAGTGTTGCTTATATCCACAGCCTGCTTGGTCTCTACGTGGCGAAGCAGCTTGAAGCTTCATTGCCTCATTAGCAGCCGGTCGCCGCATGTTACGCAGAGCGGCTTGTAACGTGGGATTCACCTACCGGTCCAGGATAAATCTATTCTCCTGTCTCTTCTCTGGGCCTTTTCCCCTTTGCAAAGAAACTTTCCAAAGACATCTGATCTGTTTCTAACTCATTTTGCTGCTTGTGGGCTCAGTGTTGGCGCACAAGTAACCGAGAGAATCTGGTTAAAGGATTTTCAAAATAAAAGATCCTCCAGACTCAAATAATACATAAAACGTAAATGTTTAATTATTTGTTGCGCGGCCCGGTACCAATTGGCCCACGGACCGGTACCGGTCCGCGGACCGGGGGTTAGGGACCACAGCATTGCACAGTTGATGGTGGTTTTTTTTTGTTTTTTTTGTTTTCTCATTCTCTGCTCGTATATTAGCTACATGTTATAATGTCAGCGGTCATGCCGGGTATAAAGTACTTAACTTCTTTTCAGCTTCAATATTTTCTGTTTTGCATATCCCTTTGCCGTCTCTATATACCTGATCGCTGAAACTTATAATTGTTCAGGTGTCCCATTTACACTGTTTATTGTATCCTGGAGATTCACGGAGTTTTGCTCCTTATTTCGGAGTGGTTATGGAAGTTCCCATAGTGTGTTGCTCTGGTCAGTTCCCAGTAGCCTCCCTTAGTTTAAGGGGAAGCACTGTCTGTTTCTCCACTTCAGTGTGGTATTGGGGGGTGGATGGTATTTGATTTCTTGGGTGAAGGGTGGGGGACAGGGAGAGGGAGGAGGAGTGTGCCTTTTTTCTTTTCTTTCTTTCCCTTTCTTTTTCCCCTTATTCAGCTCCAACAATGTTGTTTTCATCTACCGTTTTGAATGTATTCTGATGGTGCTCCTTCCAAGCCAGTCATAAATCCCATTACCTTCACCACCTGGCAGTGTTGTAGTACTCGAGATCGGTCTTGGTCTCGAGACCATTTTTTGATGGTCTCGGTCTCGGGCGCTGAGGACTCGGCATTTTATTTCAAGACCGGTCGAGACCGCAAATGTGAAAATATCACTAAACGTACAGCATGCTGTCCAGTTTATTTGTTAACATCTTTGTTTTCAGTGGATGCAAAACGTACCGATTAAAATCCAACCAATAACGTGTTTCTGTTACTCCCCACCTTTCACTCGCACGTGGCGCTCCAAGACACGTGCAGTGGTTTTCTCTGAGCAGCAGAAGTTTTGTCTAATAGTCAGTAATAGAATTGCGCTGCATAAATCATAAGAAATCCGATGGCCACAGCTAACTCAGCAGCGCTTCGCTTTCACAGACGGTGGGGACTACGTCTAGCGTTTTTCTTCACTTAGAAAAGTATCTCAAAGGTAAGCTCCGTTGACATGATGTTAGCAAAGCTAGCTGTATAGAGACACATAAGCATTTGGAGTTGTCAGTAAACCATACACAACAAGTTATGATGAAAATAAGTCATTGAATTGTTTTCCATGATAACTGTATAGACATACATGCGTTGTCGTGGTTTCAAAGTGTATTTAAAGCAAGGTCTGGCTGCAGCTGGAGTCAACTACAACACACGCTGATGTAAAACTCATTAATCTACTTAACTGCTAAGTCGGGATGCCATACAAATGTTGATAAAGTGTATGATGACCTACGTCACAATTCTATCTGGCTGATTAAATAAAATTATATGGTAATGACATGTCTGACAGATATAGCCGTGAGTTCGTGCTAAGAGTATGCTGACCTGCCAGAACACTGTTCTTTGTTCTTTTAATGTTCTGTGTACACTGCAGTAGCTATGATGATTTTATTTAATTATGTACATTGATATTTTTTAAATTAACAAATAAACAAAACACAAGAACGAAAGAGCACGCAGAGCATGCACATTACTCTTTCATTGTTTTCATTCAAAGTGACAGCTGTAATGTGTGCCATCGTGTCAGACTACCTGGCTTCTACCTGAGAGGGTGAAAACAGTCGCGGTGCGCGCCTTGTGGTTGGTTACTTCTTGCTTGTTGCTCCTTGGTCAGTGTTCATAGTTGAGCGTTATTTACTGTCAGGGCATTGCCTCAATTGCTATGTTTAATGGTTTCGTTATCTTTTTAGGGATGGCACGAGACCACCGCCGATTGTAGCACAGAGATGGAATGGAGTTGGATGGATGGATGGAGTTTGTTCTGCTTTTAATATTGGTAGAATTTATTAAGTATTTAATATCTAAGTGTTTTTATGGGAATATGGATCTTTTAGATCAATTTGAGAAGTAATTTTGATCATATTTCACATTTTATCGTATCATGTAGCGCGGGGCGCTAGTCTTGGTCTTGACTCTGTCTCGACTTCCCTCGGTCTTGGTCTTGACTTGGTCTCGGACCTTAAAGTCTTGGTTTTGTCTCGGTCTCGATACACTCTGGTCCTGGTCTTGTCTTGGTCTCGGGTTAGGTGGTCTTGACCACAACACTGCCACCTGGAACTGTAGGGGTCTGGGTAGGTCTCTCAAGAGGGGCAAGGTCTTTTTTCACTTAAAGCATCTGATGCACTGATGTTATGTTCCTACAGGAAACGCATATCTCACCTACAGAGCAGAGACGCTTGAGGACGTCCTGGGTGTCGCAGGTGTATCAATCCAACTTCATCTCCAGGGCGAGAGGGGTGGCCATTCTCATCCGTAAAACCACACCATTCAAATTTGAGTCTCAAATGACTGATTCAGGCGGGAGATGCATTCTTATCATTGGGACCCTTAATTCTGTCCCTCTGGCCCTTCTTAACATCTATGCACCTAATTTTGACTTTCCAGACTTTTACAAAAAAGTATTTAATCTTGTAGCAGAGCACAGCGAGTATAGGATCATTGTTGGGGGGGATTTTAACAATTACCTCGGCCCTGTGCTTGACAGGTCCTCTGAAGACTAAAGACTAAACCTGCCCCACCATTGCAGTCCACTTCAGTTATAACCAAGTTAGCAACGTCTTTAGATCTGGTTGATGTCTGGCAGCGTCTGCATCCTATAGAGAAGCAATATTCCTTTTTTTCTTCGGTTCACAAAACCTCAACAAGAATTTATTATTTTTTGGTTGACTCAAACTTATTACCCAGTGTTCTTAAATCTACCTATCACTCTATTCTCATCTCTGACCATGCACCGTTGTCAGTTGAATTTAACTTTGAAATTCAAAGAGCACAATACAATTGGAAACTTAATTCCTCCTTAAACTTGGACAGCTCCTTTTGCAAATTTGTTTCTAAGAAGATCTCAGACTTTTTGACTTACAATGATAATGGTGCTGTCTCTTTCTGGGAATCTTTCAAGGTCGTAATAAGAGGTGATATTACAGTGGTGTGAAAAAGTGTTTGCCCCCTTCCTCATTTCCTGTTTTTTTGCATGTTTGTCACACTTAAGTGTTTCGGAACATCAAACCAATTTAAACAATAGTCAAGGACAACACAAGTAAACACAAAATGCAATTTGTAAATGAAGGTGTTTATTATTAAAGGAGAAAAAAATCCAAACCATCATAGCCCTGTGTGAAAAAGTGATTGCCCCCGAAACCTAATAACTGGTTGGGCCACCCTTAGCAGCAACAACTGCAACCAATCGTTTGCGATAACTTGCAATTAGTCTTTTACAGCGTTCTGGAGGAATTTTGGCCCACTCATCTTTGCAGAATTGTTCTAATTCCGTTACATTAGAGGGTTTTCGAGCATGAACGGCCTTTTTAAGGTCATACCACAACATCTCAATAGGAATTAGGTCAGAACTTTGGCTAGGCCACTCCAAAGTCTTCATTTTGTTTTTCTTCAGCCATTCAGTGGTGGACTTGCTGGTGTGTTTAGGATCATTGTCCTGCTGCAGAACCCAACTTCGTTTCAGCTTGAGTTCACGAACAGATGGTCGGACATTCTCCTTCAGGATCTTTTGGTAGACAGCAGAATTCATAGTTCCATTTATCACAGCAAGTCTTCCAGGTCCTGATGCAGCAAAACAGCCCCAGACCATCACACTACCACCACCATATTTTACTGTTGGTATAATGTTCTTTTTCTGAAATGCAGTGTTCCTTTTACGCCAGATGTAATGGGACACACACCTTCCAAAGAGTTCCACTTTTGTCTCATCGGTCCACAGAATGTTTTCCCAAAAGTCTTGGGGATCATCAAGATGTGTTTTGGAAAAATTGAGACAAGCTTTAATGTTCTTTTTGCTCAGCAGTGGTTTTCTTCTTGGAACTCTGCCATGCAGGCCATTTTTGCCCGGTCTTTTTCTGATGGTGGAGGCATGAACGCTGACCTTAACTGAGGCAAGTGAGGCCTGCAGTTCTTTGGAAGTTGTTGTGGGGTCTTTTGTGACCTCTTGGATGAGTCGTTTCTGCGCTCTTGGGGTAATTTTGGGAGGCCGGCCACTGCTGGGAAGGTTCACCACTGTTCCATGTCTTCGCCATTTGTGGATAATGGTTCTCACTGTGGTTCGCTGGATTCCCAAAGCTTTGGAAATGGCTTTATAACCCTTTCCAGACTGATAGATCTTAGTTACTTTCTTTCTCAATTGTTCCTAAATTTCTTTGGATCTCGGCATGATGTGTAGCTTTTAAGGATCTTTTAGTGGACTTTACTGTGTCAGGCAGCTCCTATTTAAGTGATGTCTTGATTGAAAATAGATGTGGCAATAATCAGGCCTGGGTGTGGCTAAAGAAATTGAACTCGGGTGTTAAAAACCACAGTTATAGTATATTTTAACGAGGGGGGCATTCACTTTTTCACACAGGGCCATGATGGTTTGGATTTTTTTTCTCCTTTAGTAATAAACACCTTCATTTTCAAATTGCATTTTGTGTTTACTTGTGTTGTCCTTGACTATTGTTTAAATTGGTTTGATGTTCCGAAACACTTAAGTGGGATAAACATGCAAAAAAACAGGAAATGAGGAAGGGGGCAAACACTTTTTCACACCACTGTATATCATATCAATCCAATGTTAAGAGTCAGTAGTAATTGTCTGGCTGAAATTCAGAAACAATCACCCTGGAAGACACATTCCGTAGCTCTAATTCTGACCGCATATTTTCTTCTATCGTGAAGTTAAAGTATGAATATAACTGTATTTTGGGTGAGCGGGTTATTAAGGATATTCAGAAGTTGCGTCAGAGGTACTTTGAACTGGGGGACAAAGCAAATAAAATACTATCTATGCAGTTGAAGGGAATGCAGGCCGAGCGGGCCATCAACAAGATCGTTTCGATATGGTGTGGATATCTTTGATATATCCACACCATATCGACACCATATCGATATGGTGTCGCCACTTATTCTGCGTATGCTGAAGTCTTCCATTAAGCTTGGGCATTTTCCTGAGTCCCTATATGATGCCAATATTTGTCTTTTACTTAAAAAGGATAGAGATCCTACTAATGTGACATCATATCGCCCCTTGAGCCTGCTTAACTCTGATCAGAAAATGATTGTTAAGGTTTTAGCTAATCGATTGTCTTCCCACATCAGTGCTCTGGTACATCCAGATCAATCTGGATTCATTCCAGAAAGATTCTCTTTCTCCAACACAAGACGAGTACTTAACATTATGTACTCTTCTGCTCTTACCAATTCAGCAATCATATCTTTGGACGCCCAGCAGGCATTTGATCAGGTGGAGTGGGGATACATGTTTGCTGTTCTTGAAAGATTTGGCTTTGGCACAGGTTTCTGTACCTCATTAAAATGCTTTACGCTCACCCCAGGTCTCATGTGCTGACCAATAGAGATAGATCACCTCCCTTTCTACTGAAACGTGGCACTAGGCAGGGATGCTGCTTGTCTCCTATTCTTTTTGCTTTGGCTTTGGAACCTTTGGCTGTTGCCATCAGGTCTAATCAACTTATCTCAGGTATCACATGTGGTACATCAGAGCATGTCATAGGTTTATATGCGGATGATGTAGTCTTGACATAACGCTAAGGTCTCCCATCCTCCGCTTCTTGACTTGCTGCAGAGTTTTGGGCAGTTCTCTGGTTTCACTATCAACTGGACGAAGTCTGCCTTTGTGCCTCTGTCTGATGGACTTGACTCTGGTTTCTTGAATAGTTTACCATTTAAAATCACCGGTGACTATTTTGTGTATCTTGGTATCAATATTCCGGTAAACTCTAAGCTACTTTTTAAATTAAATTATTTAGATTTACTCTCTAAGCTAAAAAAATGGATTGACTACTGGCAGTTACTTCCACTCCAGTTTTTATCATACCCTCAGCTACAGTCTAAATTGAATCTGTCCTCAAATAATTTTTTTCACTATTTGCAGGCTAGGAGCTTTGCAAACCAACTTAGTTCGAGTTTAAATCAGCGCTCAGTGCAGCATATCTTTTATGATCTTCTTGTTAAATCTCCTACTTCCAGACATCTTGTCTCACAGTTTGTGAATGTTTTTTCTATGTGTCTTCATCATCCATTCATATCAGAGATGCTTGGTCCAAAGATTTGGGAGTCACAATTTCTACTGGACTTTGGGATCGCGTGCTGATGGGAATTAAAAACTGCTCCATTAATGCTAGATTACAACTAATCCAGTTTAAAGTTGTTGAGTAAAATATTTCCAAATCATTCAAGTCAAGACAGATGTGGACACTCTAAGGCTACTCTTGGACATCAGTCCTGGTACTGCCATTATTTAATGTTTTGGTCTGACATATTTTGTCTTTATCAAACTGCATAGAAACAGCAGATACCTTCAGACTGTCTTATTGCCCTGTTTGGGGTGTCTGACTCCTGCTCTGCTCTGCCCTTGCCTGTGCGACAGGCTGTCTCTTTTGGGATGGTTGCGGCTAAACGAGTCATTCTTAGAGTGGAAGTCTGCCTCGCCTCCCTCTTTTAAATGTTGGCTGAATAACATGCCTTCTTGTTTACATCTCAAAAAAATACGCTATACTCTCAATAATAATGTACCCAGATATGTTGGGGTGTGGGGGCCATTCCTTGAACATCTGAGTGATTCCACAGGTGTAGGTCACAGGTAGTGGCAGCCTTGCTCCGGCTCTGTAGCCCTGCTACCTCCCTGCCTGTCAGAATGGTTGTAGGTTGGCCTGCCGGTTGGTGCTCAAATGATTTAATATACCCTGATACATTAATTCCCAGCAGTCTGAGGCGGAACTGATTATTTTATCTAGTTATCTTGTTTTTTATTATGTGTATGAGTGTGTACAATTATTTTTTTTATTTTCTCCCTCTTTCTTCTGCTTCCCCCATCTATGTTCTCTTCCCTTAATGTTCTGGGGTGGGTTGGGTTGGGGTATCACCTTTTCTTTCTGTTAATCGTGGCTGTTTATTTTCTGGTAATATAAATGACGGTTGGTCAGTTGTAATCTGGAACCTGTCTGCTTGTGATCTTACCTGGACTCATCAGCGGATTAAGACAATATTAGAAGATCCCAGTGTTTTCAGCATCATCCCACACTAACTGGTTCACTTATCAGGCATGATGGATTTTATCCTGACAAAAACCCCTTCAGAGTTCAACAACAAATCAGAATGAGACACAGACAGTTATACCTTTTACTGATGTCAAATCTTGGTCTATCCAGACTGACATAAGGAGAATTGACAAATCAGTTTGCTACAACAGGAATTTTTGTGTTTTGTGAATTAAAAAAAACAACATAAAAAAAGCCATATACCAATGCTTATTAATAACTTGTACAGGAAGCTCAGCTTTAACGTGTGTGTGCGTGTGTGTGTGTGTGTATGTTTGTGTGTGTTGGGGTGTGTGTGAAGGCTTCCCACTGGCTGCCGTGTTGAAGAACCAGGAAGGTTTCCAGCAGTTCTTGGTCAGGAATCTTTCCCTCTCCAACTCCACAGCTAGCACGCTGCTGAACAGCTCAGTGAACCTCCAAGAGGTGAGTCAGTGTTACTGCATCACACTGATACAGGTAACTGCATACTCATGACCTCCAGAACTTCCTTCTGTTCATCTGTAACTGGAATATCACACTGGATTGGATCAGGATGGTTTCATCTGAACAAACACATAACATGATTTAAAAGATAGTCCAAGCATAAGCGTGCTAACATTCCACTCCAGAAAACTGAAATTTTGATGTTTGTTTATTACAGTTCATTTTTTCTAGTTAGGTTTCATGAGAAAGTTCTTTATTATGAAATCTTTCTGTAACCAACCAGAGGATATGATGCAGAGGAAAACATCAGGGAAAGAAGCCATGATGGAATAAACTGCTGAAACATGCATGCCATATTTAAGCTAGGATGCTTAAGCTTTAGTTGCAACAATTGACAGGCTCACAAACCCTCCAATGACATTTTTGGCTGAATTTCAATCTAATGCCTGCAACCAATTTTCCAGCTTCTTTTCAGATAAAATCCAAAAGAATCGGAGGACCAATCTGCACATCCACTCTAAAGCCAGTACCAATGCTGTGCCCAAACAAAACAAATGCAGGAAAAATGACCCAATTTCAACTACTTAATTATAAAACCCTTGAGGAAATTTTAAGTCAATTAAGCTCCAGTTCCTGCTGTCTGGATGTCCTACACACACATTTCTTTAAGAAGTTCCTGCCTGTCATGTCATTAATGATCTCATCCAAATAGTAACTCATCGCTCTTGTCAGGTGTTTTCCCCCAGGCTTTGAAAACAGCAGTTATCAAACCACTGATAAAAAAGAACAATCTGGACAAATCACTACTGCAGAATCACAGGCTGACCTCTGACCTCCCATTCATCAGCAAAGTTATTGAAAAAGCTATTTGAACAGTTAAATGGCTTCCTAACGACAACCAATCGCTTTGACTCCTTCCAGTCTGGTTTCTGGTCTCACCACAGCACAGAGACTGGCCTAGTCAAAGTGTTCAATGATATCCATATAAACACCGACTGTGGAAGAACCACAGTGCTGGTTCTGTTAGACTTCAGTGCAGCTTTTGACCCTGTTGACCATGACATATTACTGAATCAACTGGAGAGTTGGGTCGGACTCTCTGGTCCAGAACTCAACCCTATTGTTACATAAATAGGGATTTCTTTGTTTCAATAGGAAACAACTTCTCATCAAAGAGGTCAGAGGTCACATGTGGTATACCCCATGGTTCAATCCTAGGACCCCTCTTATTCAATATTTATATGCTCCCACTGGCTCAGGTTATAACAGGAAATAAGATCAGCTACCATAAGCAGTCGGCCTTCTATCACCTGAAGAACATCTCCAGGATTAGAGGACTCAGCACGATCTAGAGAAACTCATCCATGTGTTTATCTTTAGTTGTATTGATTACTGCAGCAGCGTCTTCAGAGGTCTGCCTAAAAAAATCAATCATCCAGCTGCAGCTGATCCAGAACGCTGCTGCTGCTGTTCTGACTAAAACCAGGAAGATGGAAAACATCACCCCAGTTTTAAAGCCCCTACACTGACACCCTGTAGCTCAGGGTTAAAGTACTGTTAGTTTATAAATCACTGAACAACTTAGCACCACAATGCATTAAAGATCTGCTGTTGTTGTACCAACTTCCAGGTGTTCTGGTTCTGGTTCTGCTCTGCATCCCCAGAACCAGAACTAAACATGGAGAGGCAGCATTCAGCTTCTGTGCACCTCAAATCTGGAACAAACTTTCAGAAAACTGTAAAACAGCTGAAACACTGAGTTCCTTTAAATCTCGACTAAAAACCCACCTAGTTAGAGTTGCTTTTGAAACTTTAATGATAACACTTAATGTAATGTTTTGATTGTTGATTCTATGTTTCACGACTTTGTGTTAATGATGTAAAGCACTTTGAAATGCCTTGCTCCTGAAATGTGCTATACAAATAAATTTCATTGATTGATAGAAAATATGAGCCATGTTTATTAACATATGTTGAAGAGGGATACTACAAAAAAAATGGGAACTGTTCATTTTAATGAAGATTAGCATCTGTCATTTTCTTTTTAGAATACTTGACTTGTATGACCCAAGAGCAAATTTCCAACCTTCAGCTGCAGGTTCACTTCCTGTTGAGCTCCTTCTGCTGCTCTGTGCCAGTTTTCTAAACTTTTACATTTTAAAAGGCCATCTGTTGAAGGGTTGCACTCTTTAAACCAGAGTTTCTCAACCGTTTTTGGGCCAGCGCCCCCCCAGCCCTTATCCAGATCCCTCACCGCCCCCAATAAAGAATTTGTAGGCTACTTTCCACTGACCATTATTTTATTAATATTACTATCACTATTGTAGATGTTTTGATTTTTATGCTTGTTTCTGTATTTATCATCAAATAATTTCCCAGAGAATAAAAAAGCTATGAGAATAGAAATTATTTTCACAGGCGTCTATGAAAAATGCAATAAACATTCAACTTAAAATTTGTAGGTCTAACAGCAGCCAGAGTGGAAAAATATTGTTGTTCTTTGCCATTTTCTAGTTGTTAAATCTTCCACAAAATGAGCAGATAAAAGATGTTCAACATGCCAGTTTAAACTTTGAACTATTTGCAAAACGACTGAGCTCTGCAACATTAAAACATGGATAGAACAGTAACTACATTAATCATAACTCTTCTTCTCTTCAGTGTTTCTGTCGGAATCTGGTGGTGCAGCTCTGTGCTGCCTTCAGGAGAATGGGACATCAGAGTATCATCCATAAAACTTCACCCACATGGCATTTATTGTGCAAACCAGAGCTTTCAGTGGAAAAACTAAAGTTCCAGGTCCTTTTAATGCCATACAAATATGAGACAGAAACATGGATTATATCTTTATATAGACCTGTCTATTGATTATAGATTAATAGTTTTCTGATTAAGGTCTTAATCAAATCCTAATGAGTCAAATTCAAAGTGTCATGGAGTCATCAGCCTCATGACATTAACACTGACTTGAAAAATAATATTGAATAAATAAATATATCAAATCTAATTAAAAACATAAATAAGTGATCAGTTGTTTAAGATATATTTATTCTCAGTACTAGATGTGGTCTCAACAAACCCATGACATTTCAACAATATTATTTTACCTTTTATCTGGAAATAGTGTCTGTTTATTCTTGCCATACAGTCTCTGTATTAATTATTGCTCTAAAGGTCTTGCCATACCAGTTTATTCCTCTGTATTTACTTCAGTTTCTTAGTTTATTCTTGCATTTTGTTCTTCATTCATTTCATTTTAGTTTCCTTTGATTAGTTTTATCCTCTCTTGGTTTATTGCTGTGTCCACTTTAGTTTCTTTCCTGTTGCTACATTTATTTGATCATTTATTGACGCTCACCACCAGTAATCTTCACTCGTCACCTGCTGTGCCGCCTAATCGTCATGTGTTGATTTTTCACTGTTCAGCGTCGGATTCTATGCTTTTATGCCATAATTCACATCTAGTTTGTCGCTCCGTTTTATGTCCCGCTTCTCCTGTTTCAGAGTTTTGCGCAATGTGAACGTCTTTTTCTTTTTTAACCCCTAAGGTGCAGGGCGGTCGGGAAGCGTATCGATGGGGAAAAGGCAGACTGACATAAACCTTTTAAAACAACGGAAACAATTTCTGCATTTTAATTATTGAAATTTAAAAGTGCTGTGTTGTTCTATCACCCCGTTTCATACCGGACCACTTACAGCTCCGTGTTAACGCTATAAAATGAACGCTCTCTATCGTGGTATCACACATGGAGGGATTTCTTTATTTAAATGGGTTCATTTTTCAGAGGGATACTCAGTGAGGGTATCGTGATTTTAGCTACCAGTAGCAGGAGAACGGAGCTGCGCCAAGAAGCTAACAGAAGCTAACAAACACTGAATAGAAGAAGAGCTGCCATCAATACAGTTGCAGCCAAGCAGCATGATTTAATGTTACACAATATAGTTTTACCAAGTTGCTCAAAGTCTAATCTGGTATTGTTGTGCACTTAAGGTGTAAAGTTTACCTTCAACCAAATGCCCCCCAAAGGAATCCCAGCGCCCCCCTTTTGTAAAAATGTCCGCCAGCGCCCCCTGCCGTCCTCTGAACGCCCCCTAGGGGGCGGTACCGCCCACATTGAGAACCGCTACTTTAAATAGTGAGTGGAACATTTAGTGTCTGTAACGTGTGTGAAGTAGAAATTTTAGAAACAAAGTTAGTCATTTTAATACTGTGAATTTCTCCTTCAGGTGATAAAACTATATTTTAATCCCAATCAGCTGAAATGGTTCAGCATTATGATTAGAGCTGCATAACATGTGGCATTTATTGGAGCCAAAAAGCCTGAAAATGGGAGTGTCAAAATCTGCAATAAAAACTCAAACTCTAATTTGAATACATTTATTCTGTGAGGAAAAAAATTCATGTGAAGAAATAAATGTTTTAGCAAAACAATCAGTGAAAGGCTTTCTGATATCCTTTAAATTAAATGTAACCTAAGAGTGTTCCTAATTTAAATCATACTTATTTTTTAAATTGATCAAAATTTATAGGAACTTCTTGTTTGTAATCCATGACTTTCTATTTCTTTGGGGTTTAAATATGAGGTGACACAGAGAGCCATTTCTCTCAGCCTCATGGCTGGACCAAACACTGGAGAAGCAAAGCTGAGTATGTGGAAGAGCAGCTCAGCACCACTGATGTAGCTGTGTGTTAAACCAGGATGAACCTCCACCTGTTGGAGGATGGATGTGTGATGCTGTTGTCTTGTCTCTCTTCCAAAGCGTCTGAGAACCTTGCAGGGCATGGCGTTAAAAGTTCTATGAAGCACCAGAACATCTTCAGTAGACAGCTGCTGCCAGAAAAAATAAAGGGAATCAAATGTTTTTTATTTTGTGAAGGAATATCCTTATTGAATGCTGATATGCAATTTTTATTGTTCTGATTTGATGGCAGTTACGCCATCCATCCATAATAAAGATGAATAACTGAAGAGTTGCTGCCATCTTCAGTACAAATCATTGTTGCTCTCTGTATGGCCGCTCTAGGTGTACAGACTGATCTTCGATAGTTCCCTCAGAGACAGTGGAGGGCCAACCAGCTGGATTCATGGGCCAAAAATCCTGAGTAAGAAACCTGCAGACAAGCTTCTGCAGATTAAGGTGAGCATCAGATCATCAAGGTCCGGCTCATGGGAGAAGAACAGTCTTAGCTGCTTTGTATCGCTTCACTGAATGGACTTGAGAATAGTTTTTCCTCTGATCATGATGAAGAGTTCTTCATTTTTAATTCTTTCGTATTACATGCCAGAGTGAAATAAACCTCAACAATGCATGCTTTTCATGAGCACCTCTCCATCACCTGGTGCTGCAGGGGAAGCTGCTGGGTGGTGTTCAGAGTATGGATGGAGGTGAAGATCCAGGCAGAGCAGCAAACAGGAAGGCTGTGGTCCAGATCATATCCTGGGCGCTGGGCCTGTCGGCCGCCTCTGGCAGCCGGGCCGAGCAGCTTCAGGGCATCCAGGAGCTGGAGGTATGCTCATCTTTTCTCATGCATTTCCCTCATTCACCTAGAGGTGAGACCAGGTTTTACCAAAATAATTTCTTTACTGCTAAAAATGTAATTATGTGGATAGATGAGTAACAGAACTGGGCTTCTCTGTCACTTTGTTCCCATATTCAATAATATAAAAATAAATCAGATAAGGGGACGATATACCTCATAGAACTTATGTCTAGATATTGACAGGTAAATATGTTAGTTGAACACAAAATTATTTACACGCTGTCAGTTCCAAATATGTAATCTATGGTTTCCACCTTTTCTTAAATAAATTAGCAGCAGCAATCACTTGAGTTGTCATTGACTTTACAGCAATCCCTCATGCAGAGCATGCATGACAGAGCAGATCCACACAGAAATGTGTGATTATTTTCTACATTACCTGCTAGCAGATCAAATGTTTTTCCAGGGAGTTCTCTTGACTGGATCCATGCTGAAGTTCCTGACCTGTGGGGAGCGTGGCGACATTCAGCTCAGGAAGATTCTGCTGGTTCCCGAGAAGCAACAGACTGCACTGCAGGCATATCACAGCCTCATGTGCAGCCGAGAGGAGGGTCAAAGGTCAGAGCGCTTCAGACAGCTGAGCAAGGAGCTTCGAGAGCAGATTAACACTCAAAGTGTTGCTGACCAGGTACTTCCTGTCTGTTAGAACTGGACTGATTTTGAAATTAAATGAATGCTTTTCTATTCTAACAAACTGAACTGAATGAAGATTTAGTCAGTTTAAAGAATCTGACAATTACATGCATGTTTCTGTGAATTAAAATATATTAGCATCTGATGTTACATTACAAGACACCCCAGATAGCAAAATATGAGTGAAAGAGCATTAGGCAGAAACATTTAATCCACGTTGAAGCCGGACATTGAAACGAAATTGAAAGTGGTTGAATCAACATTAGTGTTTCAAGCATTACTGACTCTATAGCAATGTTGATTCAACAATCATCTGAATGTAGAGCTACATGCACATTTTGGTTCACTTTATGTTAAAGTTAAGGAATTAATATGGATAAAAAGCTGTTCTGTTTTCTGTTTGTGTGAAGGGAAAAGCTTTGGAGTTTTCTGACCTCAATAGATGCTCAGTCCACAAATCAATGTTATTGTGTGACACACAGTTTCATTTAAGAAAGTGTCAGGCTTATGGAATGGATGAAGAGATCAGTCTGCAATCCCTGATTGTCCTGATTTTATTGAGTAAAAAAACTATTTAAATGTAACAGAAGAATAATATAGATTTTTGCATCATGTAAAAAGTAACAGAACAAAGCAATTCTCCTCCAAGAAAAAACAACATTTTATTGGCTTTTAAATGTTAATTTAAGTGACCAAAGTGTGACTCTGTATCTTCATGTGGAGCAGGCCGGCCCTGTGGCCCCCCTGTCCCAGTCCCAGCTGGGTGCCCTGCTGAAGGACCTGGCTGATGTGGAGAGGCTCCTGAAGGACGTGGACCTGCTGTCTGGACTGGCTCGCCTCCTGCCCAAAGGAGCATGCGCCGGGCAAAACCCAGTATCCACGATCAACGGAACGTGGCCTCTGAACGCCACCACATGGAGCATCAACACAACAGATGTTCCCAGAGAAGACGGAGAGGAAGGGGTGGAGGGCGGAGGGAAGAAGGAGGGGGAGGAGAATCCTCACTCTCAGTTCTCAGCATTTGTTCAGCTGTGGGCAGGACTGCAGCCCATTCTGTGTGGGAACAACAGGTGGGTGAAATCTCAACGTGAGTCAGTGAAAGCTCCGACTGAGAGCAGGACCAGATAACATTATGTTATACTAATGCAGTTTTATGGTTTTGGAATAATGTCTAAGTTAAGAAATTAAAACTGGGTCAAAAAAGGTAAAAAAAAAAAAAAAAAAAAAAAGAAGAAATAAAAGAAATCAATTACCGGAAAGTCACCAGCTAGTTCAGCAATCTATTATTCGTTAACTGAAGCATAGACTCAGCAAAAGGCCATTTGCTTAAAGAACAGTTCATTCAGACCTGTAAGGAAGCCAAAAGATTTTGTATTTAAAATGAGCAATTACTTTAATATTTTCCACCCAAAACTCTTCAAGTTTCTGTTTTAGCTTCATCTGGTTCAAATTTAATTAAAAACAAAAATCTCCTACTAAGCATCTTTTGCATAATCCCCAGGTCAGAGCTATACTGTGCTGATGAAAGTGTTGAGCTCTTCACACAGTGGTCCCCAAACTACGGCCCGCGGGCCGGATCCGGCCCGCCTCCACATTTGGTCCGGCCCCCTGAACAATACCAGAGAGCATTTAGATTTTTTTTTCATATGTTGTATTTTCCGGTTTAACCACCAGGGGGCTCTTTAGCAGGAAGTGTGTCCTGTAAACTGTGGGTGTTTTGTTTTGCATGGCTGCCATCTGTTGGACTTTTAGGGAACTGCTTGACTTTTTTATGTTATATAATCAGTACGGTTGTTTGCTAGCGGTAGAGCAGATGAACACGTGTTTGTTATGAACGCCGCATTTCAGGTCGAGTTCTTCAAGCAATGCCTGTAAGTAGCAGCTTATGCTTCAAAACGAGCCTTTATGTTAACGTATGAGGAATTCATATGTTAAAATTACTTAAATTACTTTCCCTCAATGTAATATATACTAGTCAGCCCCAGTGACCGTTTCACTAACGGTTTTTGCCCATGTGCTTTCTGGGTAAAAATCAATCGAGTTATGCGCCCCCCCTCAACAATTTCCGCCAGCGCAGGTGATAAACGTGTAACACTTTTTCTGTTACAAACTGACTCCGGCCCCCCACCAGAGAAGGGAAAAGCTATGTGGCCCTAACAGGAAAAGGTTTTGGGACCCCTGTCTTCACATGTTGATGTTAGAAGTGTTTTTAGCTGCAGCCTTTGCTCCAAATGATGAGGCATTCACTAAAGCAGTGTTTTTCAACCACTGTGCCGCGGCACACTAGTGTACCATGAGTGATCGTCAGGTGTGCCATGGAAATGATCAAATTTCATCTACCGTATTTTCCGGACTATAAGCTGCTACTTTTTTCCTACACTTTGAACATGCAGCTTTTCTGTGTATTTTTCTTCAACCACCAGGGGGCTCTTTAGCAGGAAGTGAATCATTCAAAGTCAAAATTGGAAATCAAACAAGAACGCGCTAATTTTCATTTAGAACAAGCACATGCTAGCAGCAGGCACAACCAGGGGTGAAAGTATTTTTAAATTCTTGGAGGTACTATAACAAAAAAAAACAAACAAACAAACAAACAAAAAAAAACAAACAAAAAAAAAAATATATATATATATATAGCTGCTTTGTGTGCTTTGGAGTTTCCGCGCTGATAAATTTTTTTGCAAAGTGATAAAAGCTGGTTAGCTCTTGAATTGCTACAAAATAAAGCTGTATTTCCTTCAGCCCACTGGCTGCAATGTTGACACCTTGAGATGCCATGAGACCTAAATTCTGAACATCATGGCATGGAGAGCATCCCAGTTTTCCATGTCTGGCATATAACCATTCATTTTAGCTTTTAAACTGGTTCTATTGATCCTGTGTCCAGATAGAGGGATAATCAGTAGCCCAGCATCATGACCTGTTTGTTCTGAAGATCCTGCAGCTTCCACTTCTCTTCCTAACATGGCGCCTCCTCACCCTGACTCTCATACTGATAGGAGGAACCACAGAGCTCTGTTAGGTTAAAAGCTCATATTCTGAAGTTGGGATATTTTTCCTCCAACAGTTTCCAGAGGAATCACCTCAAACCAGATGTTGGACTGGATTTTATTTCAATGTCATTTGTGAATGTTAGCTTCTCATTTTCAACAGTGGAGCTATAAAGGTTGAAAAATGTTATTATTTTGGAGAATCATCAACATCAATATTTCCACTAAATAAGAGGCAAAAAATTGTTTGATAGAGGAAAAGCCTCTCAGACTCTGAGCCCAACAGAACCAAACTATTTTTTATATTAGACAATTAATTTAATTTCACATAATTATCGTGGTAGAAGCCATTTGTTTGTGAAATACTTAATGAAACATATTTACCGTGTTTGATGTTTGTTGTAAATGACATATACTCACAAAGAATTAGTCCAAGTTTGTAGTTTATTGAATGTTCAGAAATTACAGCTGCTGTGATGAGCCACAGCAAAGGTAAACAAAGGTAAAATAACCCAAACAGGTGATCAACTATAAACGATTCGCACCTTTTTACTCTCCGTCTCTGTCATTAAGCACACCCGTTGCCATGGCAACCTCCTGCGCTCCACAAACCGACCAGAGATGACGTTAAAAACATAACATTCAGTCTGATACGATATTAGGTTTTCAGGCTTGATATTTATTTTACGATCATTAATAAGCCTCTCATGAACACAGCGGTGGTTGATTAGTTCATTTTAAACTCCTGCTCTGCTGGTTATTTTGGTAATAAAACCAAAACGCACAGAATTGCGCAAAAACTTGTTGAAACAATCACTGAGATTATTATTGTTGTTGGCTCATTAATTTGAACACGTTTTGTCGATTTTTTCCCCCTGTTGTTCTTTAATAAAGTTACAAACGTTTTAATCCAGTCAGAGGAGGACGTGCTGCTCTCAGCCTCCTGGCTGCGTTCAGTTTGTCACTTAATGCTGAGATCGACTCAAAACCTTCTGCGATCAACATGTTGCACCGCTGCTCTAGCAATGCACGAACAGTTCAGAAATGGGAAAAAAGTTATTTATTAACCGATTAAGTCGTGTTTTAGATTGTTCTTGAAAAACTAATCAGTCACGGCTGATTAGTGGGTGAACTCACAGCTGCACAGTGAACCCGTTGATTCTTTACACCAGACAGCCGCTCCCCTCTCTTGCAGGTACTGCGTACCCCCGCTAAATCTTTTAGGGGTACGCAGTACCCTGCCGTACCCCCTTACTTTCACCCCTGGGCATGACAGAGAAATGTTTTCAAACTCATATGATGCAGCTTCTAAGTTGAGGAGTATCGATCTGTCAGTACAGGAGGGAAATAAAGCTGCTGCAGGTAAACTCGGCGTGAACAAAACCGGATTTGGAGACGGAGAACTGCGTCCTTAATATATCCAGCAGTTATTAGGACACAGCCCTCTGCTGCCCTCTGCTGGGTCCTTATGGAAAACCGAGAGCGGCAGAGACACCAGCGGCCTGCAGCCCGGTGCGGCTGATATATGTAAGTTTCCAGGGGGGAGTTAAAAAAATTTGAAGGTGCGCTCATAGTCCGGAAAATACGGTAATTGGTCTTAAAAGATTTTTTTTTAATTATCTGCAAATAATGCCATCTTTGAGTGTCTGCTAGTGACTAGCAGCGTAATTATGTAATTTTTTTTTTCACTAGATGGCAGTAGGTACAGAGCATTTTACATTAAAACAAGAGAATTAGTGATGCATGAATGTAGTAACATTCATTCATAACACCACAGTGTTGTTTCACTGTTCAGGGTTATTTTTGAAGTGGACATGTTAAGTGCAATTTGAAATAAGAAATGTAAAATATGATAAAAATAAATTTTTGTGTTTATTTGATTCCTATTCAAGACACTTTGATAAGAATGACTATATATGTAATATAGGCGGCTACAGAGTATCTTTGTTTACATTTTTGGTTGGTGGTGTGCCTCGAGATTTTTTTAATTAAAACAATGAACCTTGGCTGAAAAAAGGTTGAAAAACACTGCACTAAGGGAGTGCTGTTATTGCATTTTAGGCAATAAAATTTTTTTTAATTTAAAACAGATATGTGTTTATTTGCATCTTCTTATAATTAATCAAACAGTTTCTTATATTTAACAAACACTTAAGCAATCTGTTCCCCAATCTGATGATAATCTTTGGTCTTCACAAAGAATATTTACTATGTGTCGAAAAAGATTCATTTATTTTCAGAGATGAGAACAGTTCATTTGAATTTCCTGAGAAAAACAGTTACCCCTGGAAACCTGGCTAAGCCTGGTGGGGCCTGGAGGCGGTGCGCCAGCAACCCACTGTGTTTATGTGTTAAATATGTTGACAGGAAATGTAAAATTACTGGGTAATTATGTTACTGGAAGACATTGCCAACAATTCCTAAACTCACAACTAGAATCTTAAAAACAACAAATAAAAAAAAAAATACAATTACAATAAAAATCAGTTATTTGCCCTTCTGATAAATCCAAATGAAGTCATCAGCTAGTGGATCTAACACCATGTAATGCTGATCACATTTACAACCAGACCATGACATAAATGAACTAAGCAGCTCCTTAAGCTGCCCTGTCATCATGAACTTGTAGACTCGGAACACAATCTCACTCTGATCAGGCTGGAGTTCTGGAGAAGCTCTGAGAACAAAACAGAAGATGGGATTGTAGCCTGTTGCTACATGCATAGCTCTGTCAAAGTACTCCAAATGGGCTGAAAGCCAGTGGAACATTTCCATGTGTATTTGACCTATTGCTACTATTTTGTATCATGACCAGTGGTGGAGAAAGTACTCAAAAAATGTACTTAAGTAAAAGTACAAATACACAGACAAAAATGTACTCAAGTAAAAGTCAAAGTACCACATTTACATTTTACTTAAGTAAAAGTAAAAAAGTACAGGTTTTTAAAAATACTTAAGTATTAAAAGTAAAAGTACTTGCTGAATGCATTACCTAATCGCTAATATCATTAAGTGGACCGATCATATGATGCTCCTGCTGCAACGTCTGCCACCATGACAGGTGACGAAAACAAAGAGCAATGAGCATGCTCTGTGTTCTTATGTTCTTGTTTTATTTATTCACCAATTAAATATAAAGATATTTTAATGAAATAAAATAGCTACTGCAGTGTATGCAGAGCATTACAAGAACAAAGAACGGCTCTCACTGAGGCTTCAGTACTATAGGACTTAGTCAAGATCCGTCCAGAAGAATCGGATCGTCCATGAATGTCATATTACAATATTGCACTTTGGTCACAGCGTTGTCCCATATATGCGACATGTCAGTCATCGCAGATGCAACATGTGTCTCTGTACAGCTAGCTTAGCTAGCATCACGTCCACAGATCTTACCTTTCTTTAAGCTTTCCTTCCAAGTGACGCTAAAAGTTGGACAAAGTCCCACCGTCTGTGAAAGCGAAGCCCTGCTGATTTTACATGTCGCCATATCTTATGATTTATGCAGCGCTTCAGTACTATTATATTACTGACTCTCAGAGGAAACCACTGCGCATGTCTGGAGCTCCGCGTGCGAGTAAAGGTGGAGCCGATGGGTGACAACAGACACTAAGTCACGTTATTGCTCGGATTTTACGGCGCCACCTTAAGACCCTGAACTTCACATTTTAACGGGAAAAAAGAGCAACGAGACTTGGATGTAACGAGATACTTTTGTAGAAATGTAGTGGAGTAAAAGTAGAAAGTATCCATTATTAAATCTACTTAAGTAAAGTACAGATACACGAAAACTGTACTTAAGTACAGTAACGAAGTACTTGTACTTCGTTACTTCCCACCACTGGACTGTAGAGGAGAAACTAGCAACACGGTCTTGGAATAAACAGCAGACTCATGTATAAGGTAGGAAACTGAATAGTAGCCGTAGTAACAGCTGCTTTTAATGTAAATGACAGAAAAGTGATTTTCTGTGATTCAGTAGAAAACTTTGATTATGACTTACTTTTATTTCAGAATCATTGAGCCAGAGGCGCTGAAGCAGGGGAATATGAGCTCTCTGGGATTCACCAGCAAAGAACAAAGGAACCTGGGCCTGCTCGTTCACCTGATGACTACAAATCCCAAGATCCTCTACTCCCCCATTGGCTCTCAGGTGGACAAAGTGATTCAGAAGGTAAGTAGGCAGCTTTGAAAGCATGTTATATAGAATCGCTCACAGCATGTCCCTCTGTTCAGAGCTCTCTGATCTGTGGAACTGAATACCAAACATGTCAGATGGATCTGACATGTTTGGTATTCAGTTCCACAGATCAGAGAGCTCTGAACCAATCAGAGAGCTCTAAACAGAGGATTCAAATAATCTTGCATCTGCATCTTGATATAACCAAGATTCAGTAAAAAACTTTCTAGGCAGTTTAATTCTTTTAACTCTGGTTTGGTTGAGAACTGACTCCTTAGGCCTCTGACCAAGCAGCCTGGAGAACTCAGCGACGTTTGTAGATGAGAGTTTTAGAAAGGACATAGTGTAAAAGTCAATATAGTTGACTTTGTTCTCTTTTCAATCCTAGGCGAATGAGACATTTGCATTTGTTGGGAATGTGACTCACTACACCCGGGTGTGGCTGAGCATCTCTGCCCAGCTCAGGACTTTTCTGGAGGAGGGCCGCCTGCAGAGCCATCTGCTGTGGCTCCAGCAGGTACACAGTGCTGCCAACATGTACAGAAATGTTTTCACCTCTTGAACATTCTCATTTTCTTACTGTGTTACAACCTCAGACTCTAAAGTATTTTAGTGGGATTGCTTTGCTTTGGACACACCAACACAAAGTAGCACACTGGTATGGAGCTAAAATGATCTCATAATTCACAAATGTAAATGTAACACTGACGATGCGATTACAGTACTAGACTCAGAACAGGACCAGTGCTGGGTTTGGCTACGGGAGCAGGGAGAACTGCAAGTGTATCAATGACCACAGACCAGAAAATAAGTTTAACCTGCCGGCTTATTATTTTAGTAGAAAAAGAAAATAAACAACAATTATACAAACAGTTTACATACAATGACACAATTCCAATACAAAATAGTTCCCCTATTTCTTCAGAATGATTTATTTAATCCCTTTTTTTGAAATTAAAACCTATTATTAGGTATTAAAGGATACTATTTATTTAAACCTAGTTATAGTTCTATTTAAGTTCAAGTTGATACTGTTAATCTATTTAATTCAGTTTGTTTTAATTTTTTTAATCTATTTTAGTTTAGTGTTCTTTTAAGAAGTTAAAGTTTTTAATTTCCTGTTTTAACCATTTCTTATTTCTAATTTAAACCCAACAAACAATTTTACATTCCACACAACAGACATTGAATGTGGTTCAAAGGGAAAAAAACCAATAAAACACAACAGACACAATCCAGCAAAAGACCGAATAACTTGTGCTTCAAATCGATGTGTTTTCTCTCTGATGATCCTGACGGGTTAATCCCGTTTCTCTGAATCCACCGCTGGTTCAGCAGGAAACATGGGCAGGTCATACCAGTTTGGATGATTTGCAGTGTCCAGCAGAGGGCGTAGCTCCTGATGGTTACAGGGCTCCTGGGTTACCACCCCCATCTTGTTTCTCACTAGCGGAAACCAACTCAGCAATCGACTCGGAATTTCCCGGTCCAATGGGGTATTTGCCATGAGAGGTGGTGACGTATTTCCGTTTGAATTTATGCCACATAGATTGGTTCCGGGTCCTGCTTGCTCCTATTGTTTTTACCCAAAGCTGCAAGATCTGTACCATGAAAAAGACGCAAAACTTAAAATATCTGCGAGCTACTGGTACAACTATTGAGTTTTGTTGTGTGCCGTTGTGTCCAGTAATTAGCCGGTACCATCCAGTGCTTAGTTTTTTCCCCCATTTTCCTGCTGATATCAAGGCAACAGCGGACTGTAGCCAAGACTTAGCCACTACAGCTAACACCCGGTTTGTAGCTGCCTGCTATTTCAAAGCTTGAGGATATTGAAGATGCAGCGTCAGAAATGGGAAGACGGAGGTTAAAAGGGAATCTGTACGTGGTTCATTCAATGGAATCATTTGTTGGAGGAAAATAATGCCGGAGGAAATCCACTGCAACGGGAACAGGCTGAGAACAGAGGCAGCGATTCGGCTCAAGGTGAGTCAATACGTGTGTTGATGTTTGCGTTTGTGTTATACGGAGTATGAAATTATTTTTAGGCAACTCCTTAGCTTTTTTTATGTGACAATTATATAAAATACATTTATCATGCAGTTGAAGCGACGAGCCCCTCCGATACCGAGCAGGTAATTTAAGAACAGCCGAGGGCAGCAACGCTTCAGCCCGATCCAAACCACACAGGTAGTCAGTCAGATTAAGGTCCAAAACCTTCACTTTACAGCCGTTAAAGTGTCACCGACCCACATAAAAAACCCACAGAACAAATGGTACAAATCACGTATTTTCCGAATCCCAAAAATATGACATCTACCTTTGCTGTTTCATAATTATAATCCACGTTAGAGTGAATTTTTTCTCTTGGCTGCTATAATCTGTTCTTGCATTACACAATGTAATTTCTCTTTTTTTCCCTCTGAGATTCTGCTTAGAAAATGAGGTTATGAAGTTACATTCTCCTGCTGCTTTTTGTTTTTAAAATGGTAAATTTAGGTTTGCCTCGACTTTTATAAACTAATGCCTCTTATATGCATCATTTTTTGTATTACTGTTGTTGCAGATATTAGGCGAACATTGTGCTTTGCCTGCTAGTAGTTTAAATTAATTTCAGCTGCACACTTTCAAGAGTATTCAGATTTTAACATGCATTTTCTAAGTAGTAAGTATTTTAGTTCACTTACTCAGTTACTTAGTGATGTTAAAACTGTTAAAACTCTGAAACATTTATTTTCTTTACAGTGTCTTTGTGATACCAGAACTGTTTCATTTAAACATTTAATTTCCTGTGATATTGTCCATTTATTTTCAAGCAAAACTCTCAAAAAGAGGTTAGGGTTTATTAGTTTTGATTACGTTGTGCAGCTAAATATGGACACTTATTAGTTTTTTTTTATTTTTCAGGCTTGCATCGTAACGCCTCGTGATGTTTCTGAGCCATGATCGCTGTGCTGATTACCTTTCCAATGGATCCAAGCACCTGGACCAGCTGACGGTACGCGTCCATCAGTCCACGGTTTGCCGGATCATCACAACATGGACTAACTTTTTATTTACTTGTTTAAACTATGATCTGGAAACCGGAGCACCAGATATGCAAAAATCTACCTGCAGACTTTGTTTGCTACCCTGACATGCAGTCATCCTGGACGGGGCTGAGCCGGACTTCCTCTCCTCCAGAGTGACGAGTTTTCATCACCAGTAAAGGCAAAACAAGTCTGATGTCTGATTAGCTGCTAGGAAGTATATTATATATTCACTGTTCATTTTGCTATCCTGTTTGTACCTTCAATAAAATTTAATCTCATTTGTAATTCTCTACATTTCACAAACTTTTTCCCCTTTTCTCTGTGTTTACGTTATATCAAGTATTTGCATGTAGATGAGGAATTCAAGTGAGATGTTAAAATGCAACCAGCAAAGAAATGTAATAAGTAGTTAGTCATATAATTTAATATGCTGAATAAGGCTGGATGATACAAGATTTTTTTCATACCAGATTTGATTTTAATCGATTCCTCTCGTCCTCAATTTCTATAATAAAATCACAGAAAATACTTTCAAAAAATGCCTTTATTTCAATCATCTGTTCTGTGAGTTGGAGCATTACAGTCAGGAGGATACAAGAAATTTTAATTGCAAGAATGCAGTCATCGTTACAGCAGAATAAAGATGCAATTTTATAACAATGTCTTAAAATTACAAGAAGTCGTTTTAATGAGAAATAAAGATTCAGATTGATCTGATGTAACCAGCTCAGTCCATGTGGTTCTGACATTTGTCAGTAATCAAGAGGATGTACATTTCCACCTCAACTGACCAGGTAAGCATTAAGGTAAAAATAAAAAAATACTGTATAAACAAATACTGTATACAAAACGGAAAAAGAGCAACTGATAGAAATACTTTATATAAAGAAAAGCAAAAACGTTAATAGCAGGAGAAAAGTTGTTGGCAACATTAGCTCAGCCAATCTCTCCCTCCAGGAAGCCATCAAACAGAACTCCTGTCCAACTCCAACTATAATAAAGATTAAAAAAAGAAAGAAAACGGAAAGTTAAAATAATAATCACAAATTAATAATTCAGATCTAATGCGTTCTGGAATCTATTGACATTTTACAAATTTCACAAATCAATTAGAAGGTTTCACAAATGTTTTATTTATTCTGCTGTTAGTACAGAATAATCTAGTTAGGTTTGAAATGTCTAGGTGTTGTTTTTAAAGTACAACACATTAAAAAAGCTCAAGATAGTGAAAAATTAAGTGTAATCGCCCTTTAGCTATTTTCCGAATTAGATGCTACATTCGGAAGCTAACTTCAGCTTCGACTGATAGCTTGGGCACAATATAGACAGATCTATATATGTTTACATCTTTATCTATCTATACAGCATAGATATGTAGATTGCACAATGCACAGATAATCAAAACACTTAACGTTTACATAGCACCTTTGTAAGCTTGTCCCTGTTAGCTACGTCAGACATATGAGGCATTATGATGAATACAAACGATTTATTAACTTACCTTCAGTTATTGTGAAGTTTTGACACATCCAGCTTAAATCCTTTATTGTTGTTGGAGCGTTTCAGGACGTCTGAATAATTCTACAATAGTCCTGCAGCGACTGAGGAGCCACTGTTAACATACTGTTGCCTGTGAACCGGAAGCATTCTATGTGGCATAAAAATGCGGAAGTGCTAAAACGGAAGTCCGTGGCATATACCCCATTTCCAGCAGAACGTCAAAAAGGCCAAGTCCAGTTCTGTAACATCCCGAACGCAGTTAGGTTGAAAAATGCAGAACGCTCCTTCTCCAAAAATGAAAAAAAAATGTTTTAATCGTCGATTTCTCTTATCTTTTTCTCGTTCACAGCACAACTCTCTTAGCTTCTTTGTTCTTTGCTTCTTCTCGCTTTCTGCTTCTTCTTCTGGCGCCAGAGAACATAGCAATCCGGTTGGCTGGAGCTAGTCACATGGGCTACACATCCATGTGACCCTTCAGAATAAGAGATTTATCTCACACTTAACCGTTTTAGCTGCTGACAAAATAAAGCTGTTTTATGCGGATTTTTAACCAAATAAAATATCATAACATGAAATACAACACTTATGTCTGTAATTATTACTTTTTATATTTTTAACTGTTTTAAGACATATTTGTTCTCTATTTATTCTCCTATTTATTTATCTATTTTATAGCTATTTTTATGAAAAGGCTTACATTTAGTGAGGATTATGTTAACCTGGGTTACACCAATGATTCACAAATGCACAGGACAAGATTCACACTTACAAGTTCCTTCTTATGGAGCTCGTAAGTGTGAAGGCCGACAGGTGCAAATGCGCAGCAACAGAGAAAACGTGCAAACAAAAAAAGCCACGCGCACAAATGAAATGCAGCAAACATAAAAATAGACGCAAACAAAAAAAGAGACGCAAAAAAAAGCAAATAAAATGCAGCAAACAAAAAAAAGACAAACAAATGAAATGCAGCAAGGCTTAGCTTTAATCAGTCAAACCCATTTGCTCTGGAATAAATTAAATACTTTGGTGTACCAAAAATATTTACAGCTATTACCAGACTTAATATCTGTGTTCCACCTCCACTCATAGGGGAAAACTATTGGGAGTTTTTTTTATAACGATTTGCCGGGAGACATGCTTCTCTCTCGGTGTACCGAACCTGGAGCGCCCGGCCAGCTGCCAGCTGCTGTTAATGCAGCGGGAGCAGACAGGTCTGAAAACATAGGAACAATATTGGAATTAAGTGATTTATTGATGAACCAAGCAGATATTTCAGATCTATACATCTACATTCTCGCCTAAAAACTTTATAAAAAATCATTTTGTGTAATTTTAAGTGCAACACAAGTCATTGTCTTCCAGTCAGTCTCTCTTCTGAAATAAAATCACTTAAACATTCATTACTTCTGAGGCTCATTGATTCTCAGGCACTACCTACATCTGCTAAGTCAGGAGAATGACTTCCTGTTTTTAATATGCCAAGTTTCTGATATGGTGTCTGGTTCCGTAGCTTTTTTTTAACTCCTCTTCTAGCACTGGGCTCCTAAATTTCAGACCTCGGGGCCTGGCATCCTGCGACTTGTAGATGTGTCCCTGCTCCAACACACCTGACTCTAAAGCTGAATCACTTCCTCAGTGCAGCCGGGTACTCCATGGTAACAGCCTCATTACTTGACTCTGGTGTGTTGAAGCAGAGACGCATCTAAAAGCTGCAGGACACCAGCCGTCCAGGCGTGGATTTCAGGATCATTGTTTCGTAGTTTACTTTTGTGAAATCATCAGCTGCAACAAGCTTGAATTGCATAAAGCTCATCTCTGTCCTGCTCAGTCACTGGTATAGTTTGGATAGAGCCTGATAAAGAAGGCTGGTTCTGTTCTGGGATGACTGTAGAGCCTCTGGAGACAATGTTGCGAAGGATTCTTCATAAAATCCAGAGTAACAGACGACCCTGAGCATCCTCTTCATGAGACTGTCTGAGAAAACAGAGTGTCTTCAGTCAGAGGCTTCTTCAGATTCGCTGTAACACAGACTGCACCAGAGATCTTTCCTGCCAACAGTCATCACCATCTACAATAACTCTTCGAAGAATCTGAATTAATGAACCACAACATAATTTACCTTGGTGAAAAAGTATTTTTGAAATTTAAAGTATTACAGCAACCTTTTTTCAGTACTTTCTTCTAAATATTAAAAGTGATCACCGGCTTTGTGATCCCAGTCTAAGATGCCTGCATAGCGTATTGCTAAATTATCCAGGTTTAGTAAAAATGTACAATTATCGTTACCTTAAAAAGCATGAAAGTTGGTACAGTAGTAAAAACAGGCACTTTGTCTGATTGAACTGGTTGATGTAGCCATTTGTTTAAAACACAGGAATTACATTTAAAGCAGTACTTCAGTTCTTTATTAAAATGTTCAAAACAAACATGTTCAGCATCCCAAAAGGTCTGGGAATCCTTTAAAATAGACATGGATGGTCCATGGAGGACGGAGTCCTGGTGGATCAGGTTCTTTCACAGGATGTAGGATTTCATGCCTCAGATTCCTGAAGGACACAAAGAAATAAATATTTTAATCACTTGCTGTTAGTTGATTTTTTAAATTATATTCAGGGATGTACACACCTATGAACTACTAATCAAAACTTTTTATATTATATTTCTAAGTGAGGCAAAGGACGGAGAGAGTGCAGGGTATTGATAGATAACATGTTCAGCCTGGTATGATAAATAAAATATAAACAGCACTTTGTGTTTTTGAAAAGCATGACCTAAGTGATATGCTATGATAATTTATCATTTAAGGACCAGGGCTCTATAAGGATTTATAATATACTAAGCCTGTTATTATCTGGAATAAATGATGCTATTAGCATGAAGAAGTGCTAGCATAGCTCGGTAGCATAGCTTACTCACAGAGCTCTGCTGATGCGCTAATATAGGAGTTAGGTGTGCTGAAGATCGCTAGCTGTGATGATAGTTGCACAATTAAATCGATTGACATTAATAACAATAACATGGAGATAAATAGCTAATATATTAGATATTTCACTTACCGCTGCCAGAAGCCAGGCCGAGGACTAAACTCTGGGATTCGTCGAAGCTACAGTGCTGTTGGAATGGGTTAATGTGATTGACTGAAAAATAGGATACCCCAATGTGGGGCTCTATTCATATGATTGGCTGAAACAATGAAGCTGTCTGATTGGTTGCCGATCACCCAATCAGGTAGAACATTTATATAAAAAAAAGAGACTGAATTGTGAGACGGGAGTCTCAAAATTCACACACAAATGCAGCGCAACTCACAGGCCAGAAGGAGCTCGTAAGTGTGGATCTTCTCCTGTGCATTTGTGAATTATGAGACCGTTTTAGCTCCATACACTGGTAAGTTTAAGAAAAAGATACATGGTTGTCAATATTTTTATTCAAATAAAATTCTGAAAATTGTGCCATCCATCCATAGTTGGTTCCATTTAGTGTAATTGCAATTAAAATCCAGTAGCAGGGTAGCAGGAGTCTCCATGGTTTATGATGTTTGCAGATGATCTGCAGATGATCCTGCACATGTACAGGAATGAAAAATAGCTGCAGCTAGACAGAATGCCTGAGTGTAAATGAGAGGGGCACAAGTGGAACAGGGACGTTACAGCAAATAGAAGTTACTAGAGACTTTAAGATTTGAGGGTGATTGGTCCAGAACAAAGGAGAATGTGGAAAAGAGGCGAAGAAGCATATGCAAGCAGGTCTGATTGGGTGAAGAAAAGAGTCAGGTGTGATAAAAGTGTAACAGCAAGAATGAAAGGAAAGATGCACAGTGGTGAGAGCAGCTATGTATTCTTCTGAGACATTACCAATGAGGCAGAACTGGCGGCTGCAAAGCTCAAGGTGTTCAGGTTCTGTTTGGGAGCGACAAGGATGATGGGATCAGGAATGAGGACATCAGAGATAAAGTCAGAAAGGCCTAACTGACGAAGTGTAGACATGTTCAGAGAGACAATGATGATATTGATTAAAGGATGTTGAGGTTTGAGTCACAGGGCAGAAAGCCAGATGTGGTGACAGAGATGAAGGGTGGAGGACACAGAGGACAGGAGCTCTGGCTTTTCCTGAGGGGACAAGCTGAAAAAGGACACCAGCTGTTTGAGCCTACTTCTCTATTCTGCCCTTTTTTGTGTTGGTCTGCTAATCAAAACTGAATTCCACTGATGTTTCTGATTGAATCATGACAAAATATGAAAAGTGTAGAGACTGTGAATACTTGTGTATTGCACTGTATTTGGATCCGGCTGTGATTGGGTCATTTCATCCCTCCTGTCTTTGTCCAGCTGTCCTCAGAGCTGCAGCAGCAGCCGGAGCTGCTGAACGGCACCAACAACGAGCTGATGCAGGCGCTGATGATGGGAAACTACACGCTACCCAACACCTCCACCCTGCTGGAGCAGCTAGACACAATCGACAACGCTGCCTGCAGCTGGATACGCTTCATGTCAAAGGTCAGCACTCCAGGGATCAGTTGGTGTGGATGTTGACTATTATTGTAAGTTTAAACCTAAAAGCTATGACATGCTGAAATTTGAGTAGCATCTGAATAGCATTTCGGTTATTTAATTTGCTTTTGACTGAATATTTTGTGAGTTGATGAATTTTTTTTACGCAGGAGTTTCCTCTGACACGCTGACATTTGGATCACTGAACTGCTGCTTTCCAAGGCTGAAAATGATAAATGTCTGTATTTGACTAAAGACTAGGTTGAACTCTGCTCATAGAAAACAGTTGACAAAATTCAACTCCAAAAGTATTTATATAGTGCCAATTCACAACACATCATCTTAAGCCACTTTACAATTGTGGCTTAAGATTAAATCCAGTCTTAGTTATTAAACATGACTCAACTCCAGTTTATTGACATTGATTAAAATTGTTTTTCTATCTTAGGACACCCAGCAGATTGCATCAAGTCATTTATTCAGTGGAGAGGAAAATCTCTTCTATGACAGAAAGAAACTTTCAGCAGAACCTGGGACCAGAAACTGGCTTAGCATGAGCCAGGTTCTGTTAAAGATTGAAATAACAGCAAAGAGGAGAAGGAGAAAGTAGCAGAGCAAGAAGTGGTCAGTTATGCCTATGGAGTCATAACTACAAAGATATCTCAGGATAACTTAGCTAAACGGCTCTAGGCTTGATCAAAAATGTAGTTTTAAGCCTAGGTTTAAAAGTATTCAGTCCTCACAGACTATGGGCAAATGGATGTTTGTCCATAGTCAAATGACTTGACACAAGATCAGTATCAATATCCAATATGACTTATATTAACTGTGGCATAGTTTGTAACAGTTTAAATGTCCCTGCAAGGTACAGTACATCTGCAGCAACACAGTTTCAACAGTGTCGACACAGTTTGGGAAATGTACCACACACCCAATGAGGCCTTATCTGCCCATCACTAATCGTAAGCTATGCTCCACCATTAGCATCCACCCTTACTTCAGCAAACACTGAGCACTACTTTTTTATGGCGATTGGCAAAACATTGAGCACGCTCTCTGTCGCAATAACGACATGTCCTACATGTGCATCAGTACTGCACATATGGGACTCTTTCAGGTCGTTTACTGTTTACACTGTAGGCCAATTGAATGCCATCCAGATCAAGTGATTTCTTTTTCAGAGGTTCTGGACCAAAAGCAACAACTTCAGTCTTGTCAGAATTTAACAGCAGAGCATTTAGTCTCACCCAGGTTTAAAACTGACGACACAACAAGATCAGTATCAATAACCAATATGACTTATATTAACTGAGGCATAGTTTGTAACAGTTTAATTGCATTTGCTGTGGACGAATATTTTTCCCCATGTTTCCAGGTCAGTGTGGACGTGTTCAAAGGCTTCCCTGATGAGGACAGCATAGTCAACTACACCCTGAACCAGGCCTACCAGGACAATGTTTCTGTGTTTGCCAGTGAGTCGCTCCTTTCTACCTGCATTGTCTTACTAAAATACACTGCTCAAAAAAAATAAAGGGAACACTTAAACAACACAATATAACTCCAAGTAAATCAAACTTCTGTGAAATCAAACTGTCCACTTAGGAAGCAACACTGATTGACAATCAGTTTCTCCTGCTGTTGTGCAAATGGAATAGACAACAGATGGACATTATTGGCAATTAGAAAGACACACTCAATAAAGGAGTGGTTCTGCAGGTGAGGACCACAGACCACTTCTCAGTGTCTATGCTGTCTGGCTGATGTTTTGGTCAGTTTTGAATGTTGGTGGTGCTTTCACACTCGTGGTAGCATGAGACGGACTCTACAACCCACACAAGTGGCTCAGGTAGTGCAGCTCATCCAGGATGGCACATCAATGCGAGCTGTGGCAAGAAGGTTTGCTGTGTCTGTCAGCGTAGTGTCCAGAGGCTGGAGGCGCTACCAGGAGACAGCCCAGTACACCAGGAGACGTGGAGGAGGCCGCAGGAGGGCAACAACCCAGCAGCAGGACCGCTACCTCCGCCTTTGTGCAAGAAGGAACAGGAGGAGCACTGCCAGAGCCCTGCAAAATGACCTCCAGCAGGCCACAAATGTGCATGTGTCTGCACAAACGGTTAGAAACCGACTCCATGAGGATGGTATGAGGGCCCGACGTCCACAGATGGGGGTTGTGCTCACAGCCCAACACCGTGCAGGACGCTTGGCATTTGCCAGAGAACACCAGGATTGGCAAATTAAATTCGCCACTGGCGCCTTGTGCTCTTAAAGATGAAAGCAGGTTCACACTGAGCACATGTGACAGACGTGACAGAGTCTGGAGACGCCGTGGAGAGCGGTCTGCTGCCTGCAACATCCTTCAGCATGACCGGTTTGGCAGTGGGTCAGTAATGGTGTGGGATGGCATTTCTTTGGAGGGCCGCACAGCCCTCCATGTGCTCACCAGAGGTAGCCTGACTGCCATTAGGTACCGAGATGAGATCCTCAGACCCCTTGTGAGACCATATGCTGGTGCGGTTGGCCCTGGGTTCCTCCTAATGCAGGACAATGCTAGACCTCATGTGGCTGGAGTGTGTCAGCAGTTCCTGCAAGATGAAGGCATTGAAGCTATGGACTGGCCCGCCCGTTCACCAGACCTGAATCTGATTGAGCACATCTGGGACATCATGTCTCGCTCCATCCACCAACGTCACGTTGCACCACAGACTGTCCAAGCTGATATTCTTCTCCTGGATGTTTCAGTTGCTGCGCTGTGGTGCAACTCAAAGGCTAAAGCATTTCATACCTGGTGGTGATGGTAAAACACCAATAAGTTATTTATTGATCCCCCGCAAAAAGAAAAAAAAAAACGAAGAGGGGACGACAATGTTCTAGTTTGGAGCAGAGGTGGCGCTGGAGTTTTTTCGTTGTCCATCACAGAAAAAAATCATTTTATTTCCAATTTGTAGTCATCAAACGAAACATTTATTATTTCTCTGCTAGAACGTTTTTGAAATCAGGTAACATTTCACGAAATGACATGATTAGAAGACGGCAGAACTCTGATCGTTTCCTGATCCCGCAGCGGGAGAAAAACCAGCAGAAGCGGATCAGCTGCTGGACGCTCCAGAGCCTCTGGTCCGTTAAAGCGACCAGATCAGAGGTGATTCTCTGACAGATATTGTTCTTATAATGATTAATAATGAGCTCCACGATGTTCTCTGTGCGTAAAGTTGAAACTGTCTGAGCACCAAGTGGTCAGCTGATCACATTCTGGACAGAAACCAGTGAACTGCTCTCTGTTCTCATCAAGACGAGGTGAGGAGGGAATCTGACATATTAACTAGGTTAAGTTTTTACTGGTTTTGTTTTTAAAACACCATTAACGTAAGCAGTGTAACTATATATTGTATATTTAGTGTTTGTCATCTCATGTGTGATTAACTGGAGCATTTATTGCCCAGCGCTCTGCGCTTGTTTCTGCCTAACGGATCTGCACTTTAATTTCTTTCCTCCCTCAACAGTCAGCTGTTATTCCTCTACTTAAACTACAATAAGTAGATCACATTCTCTTTAGGTTTTCTCTGTGTGGTCCAAACTCATTAAATGTAAACTCATTAAAACCCTGAACCACCATCAGGTAAATAATTCTGGTCCGACCCGAAATATTGTTACCTGTCAAATGACCTGTCCAATCAGAGCTTCCTAACCAAGGTGTCCATAACTCTTCAACACGCTGTCAGCTCCCGGTCAGAAAGACGCATTTAGTTCAGTGTCCATGAGATGATATTCAGAAAGGATATTTTATTTGATTGATTTTAGTTTCCTCTGTGATGAACTCTTTGCGTAAAGTCCATCATGTCTCCATGTGCTCCAGTCAAAGGTGTTAATTATAACATGTCAAATGACAGAGGGGCTTAAAAATTAACCAAATATTCAGTTTGGTTATTTTTTTAAATTTTATATATATATATATATATATATATATATATATATATATATATATATATATATATATAATATGTGCACACACATTTTAAATTTTGCCCCCCCAGACGTAGTCCTGGCCCCTCTTTGGCACCCCCAACTTTAAAAGTCTAGCTCCGCCACTGCTCAGGAGACCATCCGCCACCTCATCAGGAGCATGCCCAGGAGTTGTAGGGAGGTCATACAGGCACGTGGAGGCCACACACAATACTGAGCCTCATTTTGACTTGTTTTAAGGACATTACATTAAAGTTGGATCAGCCTGTAGTGTGTTTTTTCACTTTCATTTTGTGTGTGGCTCCAAATCCAGGCCTCCGTTGGTTAATAAATTTGATTTCCATTGATGATTTTTGTGTGATTTTGTTGTCAGCACATTCAACTTTGTACAGAACAAAGTATTCAATGAGAATATTTCATTCATTCAGATCTAGGATGTGTTATTTGAGTGTTCCCTTTATTTTTTTGAGCAGTGTATTTACACCTTTTGACATTTTGTCACCTCATGACCACAAATCCTTTTTCTCCATCAAAAAACTGAAAAATATTATAATCCATGACAGCCAAGAATTTTAGTCTAAATTGATTCTGTGAACACAAAAAAATGGAGAACATAGTTATTTTTATAAAGCTATGTTTTGTCCATGTATTCGTTGGAGATTGTGAACATTTGGGGTAGGGTTGGGCGATATATCGAGTATACTCGATGTACCGCGATAATTTCAAATGTATGATAGTTAAAATGGCTATATCGCTATATCGCATCTACCAAGTGTAAATTGCTGTTCAAATAATAAACTTTCGCCGTCAAATTCACTGTGAGGATGGTTTATCGGACACCCTATGAATGCATCACTAGTCCCTCCTCCCTCCCAACCTGAAAATTTTCTACCAATCACGCTGCGCGGAGAAAACAAACATGGTTACAGCGAGTTTGAGGCGAGCGTGAATGAGACGGTAACTGAAGAGGAATCAGATGAACTAGTCTAGTTCCGAAGAGAAACAGCGCTGGATCAATAATTTGGGAGTGGTTTGGATTTTATATGAAGGATGTCGAACAAAATGAGGTACCAAGTATAAAACCATTGCCACAAAAGGTTGTATCACAAATCTATTTCGCCCCCTAATTAGACTATTCTTTACATGCCGTTCATAGCCGCGCTGCCGCGGTAGAAACTAGTGAAACCTGATACGTAGGTATGATTCATTTAATGCTATGCAATGAGAAAAATAACTCAAAACTACTCATTCTTTTTCTTTTCTCGCTCTCTGTCGGCTTTACGATACATGCAGACTCGTTGCTATAGCAACTGACAACAACGGAACTTTATGTATTAGGATTCAGCACCAAAAACACTCAAACATTACCCTACAAAGAACAGAACATTCAGCTCGTTACAGTTTCGGTTTTTAGGCTTGATGTGTATTTGCGATTATTATTAAGTGGTTTCTGACTGTGGTAGATTAGCCACCGTTGCTATTAAGCATGCTAACACAGGGTGGCTAATCAGCTTATTTAAACACTGATGATCTGTCAGTTTGTGTGTAGGGTTAGGGTATTTCTCACCTTGTTATCTAGTCATAGTGTAGACAGTTCATAGCAAAACACTGCATCACTTTTTATATGAACTTACATTTAAGTCTAGCAGAGAAATGGGGGCAGAAACTTGTGTGGGTGACATCATGCTGCAAGGGGTCTATAGTTTAAAATAACATTGGAGCTCATTTAAGAATACCCTGATATATATTGTCTATTGTGATATAGCAAAAATATATCAGGATATTAGATTTTCCTCAGATCCCCCAGCTCTAATTTGGGGTCTTTCAGTCGCCATCACAGTGATGATGGACTTCTGATGTTCTACATGTTTTTCTGTTACCAGGCGTGATTTTTCAGACCAACAAGGATGGTTCTTTGCCACCTCATGTTCTGTACAAAATAAGACAGAACTCCAGCTTCACAGAGAAGACTAATGAAATCAGAAGAGCCTACTGGCGACCTGGGCCCAACACCGGTGGGAAATTCTACTTCCTCTATGGTTTTGTGTGGATTCAGGGTAAGTCTTTTGATGCTCCTGATTGGTATTAGTTTTTCAGTCTACTTAGGTGTGCAGATGTTAGTGATGAAGTGTCAGAGCTTCTACTGCCATCATGGGAAAAACTGTGTTCATATTGAAGCTCAGACAAGTCATGGATGAGCTCAGATTAAGAAAAGCATTTTTTTATAAGTCATAAATTGCCCAAATGCTCTTCATTGATGGACTTTGTGTACAGAGGCAATGTGCTACTGTCTGAGGCTGGGCCATAAATCAAGACCTAGATCTGCACATCTGTCAGGTCAAATGTATTGTTTTCTTTGGTTTACAAAGACCAGCATTTAGAGGCAGAAAATGCTTACAAGTGTGAAAAGTGAGCTGGAAGCAGCTGTGGAGAGATGCCTGAGCCAGCGGTGGCAGAAGCACTTTTCCTTGGCAGGTCGACTTTTCTGCAGGAAGCAGTGGGAGAGAAAAGAACACAGTCTTCATCCAGACACTGCAGGCCCATTTCTTCTTTGTACATTTATTTGGATTGGAGAGAAGTTAAAAAATATTTTCTCTTTGCCTGGAAATGTTATCATGAGAAAAATATAAAGGTTTACAATAGTTTCATTATTTCAAAGCTAACCATACACATCAGTTCATATTTTGTTGTAAATATTACAGCATGACCAAAATAAGCTTCTTACAAGGCAGTACTTGCAGCCTCCTGTATTCAAATATGAGCATAGAGATTGAAATCACACACTGACAAATAAAAACACAGATTTATCCTCAAGTTGTCGTTTTTCTCCCAAGGTTAGTGTCTCTCTCTCTCTGATGTTTTCCTTTAGATATGATAGAAAGAGCCATAATCAACACATTTGTGGGTCACGATGTGGTGGAACCCGGGAACTATGTCCAGATGTTCCCCTACCCATGTTACACCAGAGATGAGTAAGTAGTGTGGTTTTTATGTCAACCTAGCACTAATGTACTTTCTATACTCTGTTTGTTGTGGCTCTTATAAGGTTAATTATCCCAGACAAAGACAAATAATCTTTAGATTTACATGTAAACATATCTTTGATCTAAATAAAAATATGGGAGTGTGTTTTATGGGGTAATTTTAATGACATAAGTCAAGAGTACACATTTTCAGCCTGAAAGCAGGACTTTATGTCTTTGTACTCAAAACTTTCTTTCAAATATTCACTGTGCTTTCTCAAATCTTTCTCCCCACTCTCAAAACTTCTCTCTGCTTAGATCAAATGTCCGCTTGCAAACCTCTTTGCTCACTTGCAAATTTTATCTGCTCTCTCTTCAAACAAAATGTACTGTCACCTGGCAACCTCTCAGCCAAAAGAATAAAAATGTTATACTAGGTGGGTTTCTTTCCTTCTAGTGCAGGGGTCAGTATCTTTTTAAATTAAAATAGCCACTTTTGCCACCATCACTACAAAATGAAGTTTGTCTACAGCTGCAAAAAAAACCCAACAAAAAAACAGTTTGATCATAATACTGCTTTTTCTTATTGGTATTGTGATCAAAAACATGTCTAATTTGTTTTTAAGAGCCACAGTACAGGTGCCAAAGAGCCGCATGTGGCTCAGGAGCCGCAGGTTGTAGACCCCTGTTCTAGGAGGTGTGCCTGTGTGGCTATCGATTGTAATACAACACATATGGTAACACCTGCTTTTCTGCGCCACCCACTGATGCAGAAACTAACTATGTCAGCTTTCTGCTCTGTGGCACAACTGAAAGTGAAACTAATCCCCAAAACAACGTTTTATCCCCCTGATAAACTGCCTAAATAGGTTATTTAGGGTTCTATATAACTATATGTTTGTGTGAATTTTGACATGTTTGTGCTATTTGTTTAGTTCGGCATTATTTTTGCCTAAAAGTGTCTCACTACCTTTCAGTGGTACACCTTGGTACAACTTCATCACATTACTGGTTCGGGTATAAAAGCACAGTGCTCTCTCTCTCACTCCCCACCTCTGTTCCCCCAGCCGCCTGATGGCAAGCCAGAATTTGCAAGGGGTGCCACGGCAACTGGTGATCATTGATTGATAGTGTTATTCAGCTTTTCAAATGTGTGATTTCAATTAAATTCAATTCAAAAATACTTTATTAATCCCAAAGGGAAATTAAATTAAATGTTGTTGTAACTCATTTATTCTTCAAGATGCAGATTGTGATGGCTGTTGACAGGAAAGATCTCCTGCAGCGGTCTGTCTGAGTAAATCTGAAGAAGCCTCTGACTGAAGATACTCTGCTTTCCCAAGACAGTGTCACGAAGAGGATGGTCAGGGTTGTCCATAATTTTCTTGATCCTATCAAGAATCCTTCTTTGCATCATCATCTCACATGGTTCCACAGTCGTCCCCAGAACAGATCCAGCCTTCTTGCTCAGGCTGTTGAGCCGTTTTAGGTCCCTGGTTCTGATGCTGCTGCCCCAACAGATGACAGCAGAAGAGATGACACTCAACAACAGACTTGTTGATCTGCAACATCTTGGTGTAAACCTGGAAGGTTAGGGTTAGCAAAACTACCATCTGTTGTTCACAAACACTGCTAATCCACCGCCCTTTTTCCTGCTGCTCTTTAAATCTGTCTGCTCAAGTAGTCAGGAAGCTTGACAGAGAGACGTTGAGTTGGGGATACAATCTAGCAGTCATGTTTCCATAAAGCACATTATGCTGCATTCCTTATACTCTTGCTGAGTTCTTGTCAGGGCTTGAAGTTCTTCCATCTTGTTATCCAACGATCTCATGTTGCCCATGGATGGTACAGATGGTTTGATCTTCCTCCTTCCCTCTCTCCTTGTTGCTGCTCTGCATCTACGATGCCTCCATTTCAACTTCTCTGGGATTTCTGGCTACAGCTGTGGTATTATGTCAGCTTTTAAAATGTTGATCATCTGTTTCCTGTTGTAAACCACTCTGTTGCTATGTTTCTGTATCATAACAAAATGGAAAAACTACAAATAATATTGCCAAAAATCAGTCCAGCAAGATTACACCATTACAGGTATAAAAAACAAAAACAAAAAAAAACAGTAACGGCTAGGGAGTTTAATAAGCGTCCACAACGGCTTCTCTTCACAAGAACGGGTTGAAAGTGAAAGACTCTCCGGATCGACTTCTACCAAATTGTCCACCTGAGGGGGACAAACCAGCTGTAAGGGAAGGACCAGGAAGAGTGGGTAAAGAAACTGGGGGCCGACCACGACGAGGTGGCTGAGCCAAGTCAACTGGATTCCCTGGTAACACATAAGCTGACTTCAAACTTTCCACCAAAATACTCTCCTGATTACCCCCAACTCCACCAAAACATCTTTTGGTCCTCTCCAAAACATGGAATATACCATCGTAAGGAGGCTGAAGTGGTGAACAGCGTGAGTCGTGGTGGATAAAACCAAGGTGCAATGGCCTTAGTGTGCCGCTGCACGTTGGCACGCTGGCAAGCCATACAGGAAGCTGCCCATATCCGTACATCTTTACGGAGTCCCAGCCACACAAACGTTTCCCCTACCAGCTTAACGGAAGCTTTGACGCCCAGATGTGAAAGGGAAAGAACTGCATCAAAAACACACTGATGCCAACTTGTAGGGCCGAGGTTTGCCAGTCGAGACATTGCAAAGAAGAGTTGCGGCACACTCATGAAAGGAGACCTCTTCTAAAGGCAAACTGGATTCAGCCGCTTTAAAGGCCAGAATATCCTGGTCGATCAGTTGGTCTGTGGCCATGGCGAGGTAATCCACACCTAAATGCACAGAAGCAACCCTTGCTCTGCACAGTCACCCACCAGATTATTCTCACTGAATGTCTGTGGTGAACTCTGAAATGGCAGACAAATGCCGTTGTTGCCGAGCCAACCACGGTTCAGAAACTTTTGCCATAGCAAAAGTGGTCAACAAAAGCAGTCAAGTCCCTGTTCTCCAACTTGAAGCGGAAATGGCGTGTCGCCAGAAAAAGGGCAAGCAGTTCCCTATATTTTTTTTCAGCATCCTGGAGCTTCCTGATAAAAAAACAGCGAGGGGTTACCAGGCCCCGTGGATGCTCACATACCATCCCAACTGCATAATCAGAGGCATCAGTTGTTAAAACCACAGGAGATGGATGGACCAAAAAGCGCAGCATTGGCCAAGACCTTTTTGGCATCATCGAATGCCTGCAAACCTCTCAGGGGTTCACTCTATATGCTGGTCCCCTTTTTCATACAAGGGGTGCATGAGGTGAGCTGCCCATGGGAAGAAATGGTTATAAAAGTTAACCATCCCCAAATATTCCTGCATGGGCTTCACTGAAGGAGGGTGGGGAAAAGCTGAAACTGCTTCAACCTTTGAAGCAGTTTCAGATAGGGGAACTGCCCCATGAGAAGACACTCTGTGTCCCAGGAACTCAACAGCAGGCAAACCAAATTGGCATTTAGCTGGGTTCACGATCAGGCTGTGCTCACTGAGCCTAACAAACAGTTGATGTGTTCTTCCGCAGAGGGACTAGCCACCAATATATCGTCCAAATAGACAAACAAAAATGGCATGGCCTGCAGGACCAAATCCATAAACCGCTGGAAAGACTGTGCTGCGCCTTTAAGACTGAAGGGCTTCCATAAAAACTCAAAAAGTCTAAAAGGAGTGATAACTGTGGTTTTGGGTACATCTAAGGGATGCATTGGAACCTGGTAGCCTGGAACTTGGTGCGATGGTAGCCTCGCACCAAGTCCACCTTAGAGAAAACGGGTGCTCCAACCAGAGGAGCAAAAAAGTCGTGAATGTGAGGAATTGGGTATCTGTTGTTACTGGTTGCGTTGTTAAGGCGTCAAATCCCCACAGGGTCGCCAACCCATGTCTGCCTTGGGAACCATGTGTAAGGGAGATGCCCATGGACTTTTGGAGCACCGTACAATGCCAAGAAGCTCCATGTTTGCAAACTCCTCATTCGCTATCGCTAATTTAGCTAAGTTCCAACCAAAACCAAAAATAGAATGGAGAACGACCGTTGATGTCTTTTTCACTTTGCCCTCTTCCCTTCACAATAAGAGCATACATTCTGGTGTGAAATATATACATTGTATCTGCCACACCAGTGTCATTTCTTTGAATACTGGCTCCCCCCAGGGCTGTGTCTTGAGCCCCCTGCCGTTTACCCTGATGACCCAGAGCAAACTAGATCCTCTCTGACTCTACTCATTCTCTTGGTCTGTTCATCTGGTTGGCATCTGGCAGGAAATTCCATAGGATGCGCTGTAAAACAGCGCATTATGTTCTACAGCACAAATGGGAGGCAAATAGTTGCCTCCCATTGGCCATTACCAAGACTGTCTTGAGACTGCTTGAAAATGCTATATAATGTTATAATAAGATATTGCTAAACATATATAATAATTATTATTTTGAGTCAGACAGGATCTGGTTTGCTCTGGGTCATCAGGGTAAACAGCAGGGGGCTCAAGACACAGCCCTGGGGGGAGCCAGTGTTCAAAGAAATGACACTGGGGGTCTTAATCACCGTGTTAACCACATGGACTAACTGAGTTCTGTCGGTGAGGAAGTCTAGTAGCCAGTTGCACAGTGGAGTATTGAGGCCCAGCGGACCAGTTTGCATACCTGATCCTGGGGGGATGATCATATTCAATGCTGAGCTAAAGTCTGTGCTTCACTTCCGTGTGCAATGACAATAAAATAAGTCCAAGTCTAAGCTACTCTAACCTGCTGCCACCCTCAGCGGCACAATTCTATTGCAATGTGGACACAGAGTGAAATGGGTCTGCTCTGCTCTGACTGTTGTATGGTGTTGAATGGATAACTATGTCAGACTGGCTGCAGTGCTGAGGAAGCAGATGAAGCTGATGGAGGCTAATGGACACTCTTGCTGCTCACTCAGGACAGTCGGGCTGTAAGCGAGCTGCAGAGCGCTGCTGCCATAAAAGTCTCCAACATCACAAAATAAGTCGTTACATTTATTATTAGTCATTGATTTGAAAGAAAAAAAAGAGGACGCTGGAAAAATTTATAAACATAGTGATGAAGTAGAAACGTTGACAACAGCTCTAATTTTGTCCTGAGCACACCCCCACGCCTCCCTCTGCTCATTCCCTCACTCAGCCATGTCTCTTGGCTCTGCCACATTTGCTGGAATTTTTCCAAATTTGCCATGGGCGGGGTTTAGCTTTCAGAGGTCAGTTACACTTTAAAGATTCATGGCATGCTTTCAAAATAATGGCTGTTGATTTTTATATTAATATCTATATATCTAGATTGTTCCTATCTGTAGGTCGATATAGATAGATATCCATCTATCTAGACAGATACATAGCCACAGAGGCACACCCACTAGAAGAAAACAAACTCGCCCAGTAAAATACTTTGATAGAGAAGGACCTCGCTGCAGCAAACAGAAAGGGGCGATGACGGACCGCCATCAGTCTCACACCTTATTTGGAAATGGGGCCATTGCACTCCGGAAGTGAAGGGGGCGCTATTTCCTATATTATCCACTGTCTCCCGTTTTTATTTTCTTTTGAAATCTGTGATATATCTTCACAGTTAGGAAAGAGTTCCACTCTGTATTTGAACTTCTCTCTTTTATTTACTTCAGCGCAGCTCACAGTTAACCAATTCTGTAGCTTTCTGCGTACTTCTAAATCTGCTCCTTAGTTGCATGTTTTTGGGTGCCTCTAGTGGTGTGGGAGTGGTAACACAAGTAGTATAATTACATTACTAAATGAAAATACCACAAGGTCTTTATTATTTATTATTAATTTTTAATTTTTTTAAAGATGTAGAGCTAATTAAATGACCTAAACAAGACCTCAAAGGGGTTCCAGTTTCTCTCGAAGGCCAACCTATTGAAACTCTGGTAAATTTTAAATAATTCCTGGACAGTCAGCTCAACTTTGCAGAGAACACTGACTATATTTTTAAAAACTGTTCTCAGAGACCATCTTTTAAGAAGACCTAGTGATCTTGGGGTTACTCAACCAGAGGTTGTGTACAAGACAATGTTGAGTGTTTTAACTTTTCATCCCCTCGGCTCGTTTGGTCACATGAGCTGCAGACTATCAGGTAAACTTTTAAGAATACTTTTAATGGCAGATAAAATAACAGGTAAATAGTGGTGAAACCAAAAACAACTCTGTCTCAACTGTTTGCTGAAAGAACATGGAAGACGTAATAAATATATTGGCAGAGAGCATCCATTGTTTTTCGTCAGTTTGAACCTCTAAGCTCATGAAGGTGTTACTGTGTTCCTCTGGCAACTAAGAACATTGCTTAGAAGTCACTTATTGATGGTGTAATTATTATTCTTAACCAAACTTAACATTTACCTATAGAATGCTAAGTGTTTTACTCTATGAATAAATTGTTGATATTGTAATTCTATGAATGTGTTTTATTGTTTTGGAGTCTAAGGAAAATTTCCACCACAATAGATTAAATTGTGTTTCATATTATTTTTTACTATGTATAAGACACTACCAACAATAATTCTCTCAGAATAATATGGCACTGTAAAAGCAAAAATGAATTTTTCCTTGTATCTGTTTAACAACCCAGGTTGTAACACCCAGATTTGCTTTTCTTCTGTGAACCTAATTCATTTGCTCGTTATTGACTTTTGCTCAATTAAGTTTCTTACATATACATTGTAAATAGTATTTTATTATAGTTGATCATGTTGCTTTTCATATCTCCTTATTTCTTTTATTCCTCTTATAATTGATTGTTTATAATATACAAAGGTCTTGTTTATGTCATTTAATTAGCTCTACATCATCAAGAAACTAAAAAATTATCGTCTTTTAGTGGAGAATTTATTTTATACTGTGCCAGTAATGCAGGAATTAATAGTAAATGATGAAGACTGCTATTCTCATTTAGTGATATACTGTAGTTATATTAGTTGTGTTACCACCCCCACACCAATAGAGGCAGTAGTACACCCTAAAGATGCAACTAAGGAGCAGATTTAGAAGTACACAGAAAACTACAGAATTTGCTAAGAATTGTGAGCTGCGCTGAAGAAAATAAGAGACGAGTTTAAATACATGCTGAGAGTGAAACTCCATCCTAAAATGAAGATATATCACAGATTTCAAAAGAAAATAAAAACGGGAGACTGTGGATAATATAGGAAATAGCGCCCCCTTCACTTCCGGATTTTAAAATAAGGTATGAGACTACCAGTGGTCCATTCCTGCCCCTTTCTGTTTGCTGCAGCGAGGTGTACTTGCTTTTATTCCATTGGCTGAGAGGTCGCCAGGCGATGGTACTTTTTGCTTTGAGAGAGCAGAAAAGAATTTACGAGTGAGCAGAGATGTTTGCGAGCGGAGATTTGATCCGAGCAGAGACAAGTTTTGAGTGCGAGAATGATTTGAGAAAGCACAGTGAATATTTTAAAAAGAGCACATGTTATTAGTACAAGCAATACAAGTTTTGAAGAAAGCCATGAAGTCCTGTTTCCAGACTGAAAATGTGTGCTCTCGACAGTAAAATTCATCCAGTTTTTGAAACTTTTTAGTTTTGCTCTTATGAAATTAAAGCTCTGCCATTTGAGATGAAGTGTGGTCTAATGTTGTCTCCTTTCTGTTCCCTTTAGTTTCCTGTTTGTGATTGAGCACATGATGCCCCTCTGCATGGTGATATCCTGGGTATATTCCGTAGCTATGATGATTCAGCACATAGTAGCAGAGAAAGAACATCGGCTCAAAGAGGTCAGACTGTTGACTATTGTCGCCATGGTTTCATGTCAGGCTAGTTGTGATTTATCCTCACTGATCTCTGCTTGTATTTTATTATTTGGAGTTTTTATTTATCATCACACAGACTGATTTAATTTGTATTGCATCACGTGTAGCAAGCGATGGCATAGTTAGTTATACTAACTTTAATCGGATTACTGATTACTCCTTGAAAAAGTAACTTAGATTACTGACTACTTGATTTGGAAAGTAACCAAGTTACATTAAAAGTAACTTTTTTAGTTACTTTCAGCAGCTGCTAACAACAACTCTCTGCCACCTGTGAAAATTACATTGATCTTTGCTGATAATTAGTTATTTTATAATGGTAACATCAACAATGTGTCTCCACTTATGGATGAACTGAAGGGGAGATTGTTTAATAGTTACAACAGTACAAAAAATCTTTAGTAATTTGTGTGTTCCAGTCTTGTCTGGAGTATTGTCTATATACAGGATTTTACCTCCCCCCCCCCCTTCCTGCCCCAGCCTCCAGGTTCTGTGTTACGGCTTTGCGTTTGGTGTCAGAGCGCAGAGCTCCTGCTGCGGCTCCACAACTCAGATGTCCCGCTACACAGATTTGTGACACTTATCTTAATATTAATAATTATAATGGAGTTTAGTTGCAGAACTTTACGGACACATTCATTCGTGGCTGTTTTCACATTTATTGTGCTGTTCATAATAGTCTTGATGTTTGTAGTTTTCTGGAGCGCAATGCGAAGCTCGACCTCATTGACAGGTAATATATTAACATTAACAAAGACACAGCAGGACAGATCTGAAGTGGGTCCATAGATGGACTCACCAGGGGGCGGAGGTGGGCAAGAAACAGTATCTCCAAGGTCTTCATCAGGTGAGACTTCAATGCCACCGGCCTGTAGCTGTTGAGGTCTTTTGGGTGTGGGGTCTTTGGCACTGGTACCACGCAGGATGTCTTCCACAGATGTGGGACTTTCCCTAACCTCAAGCTGAGATTAAAGATGTACCCAGTCACATCACACAACTCATCTGCACAGGTCTTGAGAAACCTTGAGCTGATGCCATCTGGACCTGCAGCCTTCCTGGTCTTTATCTTCCTGAGCTCACTTCTTACCTGGAGTGCTGTGAATGTCTGGCTGGATTGGGGGTGGGGAGGGTTGTGCTGGAATGTATGTCAGCAGGAGAGATGTTTGGAGGCAGCTGTGTGGCCAAGATCATCCAGCATTTTTAGCTGGGTCCACTCAGAATAGATCTCAACGTCACATCCAAATGCTGTCTTTGAAAGATAAGTGCAAGAGTGCTGTCAGCATTGCTGCAGAGATTAAAGAGGTGGGAGGTCAGCCTGTCAGTGCTCAGACCATGCGCCACTCTACATCAACTTGATCTACATGGCTATCACTCCAGAAGGAAGCCTCTTCAGACGTCTGCACACAAGAAAGCCCACCATCAGTTTGCTGAAGACATGTCAACAAAGGACATGGATTACTGGAACCAGGTCCTGTGGTCTGATGAGACCAAGATTAATTTGTTTGGTTCGGATGGTCTAAAGCAGTGTTTCTCAACCTTTTTCGGGCCAGCGTCCCCCTAGCTTTTTTCCAGGTCCCTCACCGCCTACCACTTTTATTTTTCAGTGGAAAAACAAAAGTTCCAGGTCCTTTTAATGCCATACAAATATGAGACAGAAACATGGATTATATCTTTATATAGACCTGTCTATTGATTATAGATTAATAGTTGTACTGGACAGAAATTACAAAGAACAAATCTGGTTCTTAATCAAATCCTAATGAGTCAAATTGAAAGTGTCATGGAGTCATCAGCCTCATGACATTAACACTGACATGAAAAATAATATTGAAGAAATAAATATATCAAATCTAATTAAAAACATAAATAAGTGATCAGTTCTTTACTGTTATGGTCTGTAAGATATATTTATCCTCAGTACTAGATGTGGTCTCAACAAACCCATGACACTTCAACAATATTATTTTACATTTTATCTGGAAATAGTGTCTGTTTATTCTTGCCATACATTCTTCTGTATTAATTATTGCTCTAAAGGTCTTGCCATACCAGTTTATTCCTCTGTATTTACTTTAGTTTCTTAGTTTATTCTTGCATTTTGTTCTTCATTCATTTCCATTTAGTTTCATTTGATTAGTTTTATCCTCTCTTGGTTTATTGCTGTGTCCACATTAGTTTATTTCCTGTTGCTACATTTATTTTATCGTTTATTGACCATCAGTAATCTTCACTCATCACCTGCTGCGCCGCCTAATCGTCATGTGTTTCACATCATGTGTTGATTTTTTTTCACTGTTCAGCGTCGGATTCTCTGTTTTTATGCCATAATTCACATCTAGTTCGTCGCTCCGTTTTATGTCCCGCTTCTCCAGTTTCAGAGTTTTGCGCAATGTGCGTGTCGTTTTTTTTTTCTTTTTCTTTTTTAACCCCCTAAGGTGCAGAGCGGTCGGGAAACATATCGATGGGGAAAAGGCAGACTGACATCAATCTTTTAAAACAACAGAAACAATTTCTGCATTCTGATTATTGAAATTTAAAAGTGCTGTGTTGTTCTATCACCCCGTTTCATACCGGACCACTTACAGCTCCGGTATTAACGCTATAAAATGAATGCTCTCTATCGTGGTATCACACATGGAGGGATTTCTTTATTTCTTTATTTAAATGGGTTCATTTTTCAGAGGGATACACAGTGAGGGTATCGTAATTTTAGTAATTACATGTTTATAAGAGCGATTTTCTGTTGTCCTTCCATGGAAGCGGTCAGCTTTCAAACGGAAATAAAACACTTTTTAATATAAGTTGCTGCTTAACATGATCACAGAACTGCCAAAACGTATGTACAAAAATACCAGACAAAGTGAATCACAGCAACGTCATCAGCCGGTGTAACGCTGAACTGATGTGGTGAAGCTACCAGGAGCAGGAGAACGGAGCTGCGCCAAGAAGCTAACAAACACTGAATAGAAGAAGAAGAGCTGCCAGGCATGCAATCATGCAGCCAGGCATGATTTAATGTTACACAATACAGTTTTACCAAGTTGCTCAAAGTCTAAACTGGTATTGTTGTGCATTTAAGGTGTAAAGTTTACCTTCGACCAAACGCCCCCCAAAGGAATCCCAGCGCCCCCCTTTTGTAAAAATGTCCGCCAGCGCCCCCTGCTGTCCTCTGAATGCCACCTGGGGGGCGGTACTGCCCACGTTGAGAACCGCTAGTCTAAAGCATGGCAGCTATCAAATGAGTACAAAGATACGTGTGTGATTCCTGCAGTAAAGCATGGTGGTGGGAATTCCATGGTCTGGGGCTGCAGGAGTGCAGCAGTAGTTACATTTCATGCACTCCAAAATGTACTGTGAACTACAGACACAGCCTGATGCCCTCCCTCCGGAAACTGGGTCACAGAGCACCTTTCCAGCATAATGATCCCAAACACACCTCTAAGACGACCACCGCTTTATTGAAGAGGCTGAGGGTGAAGGTGATGGACTGACCAAGCATGTCTCCAGAGCTAAACCCAATAGAACATCTGTGAGTCGTCCTTAAGCGGAAAGTGGAGAAGCGTCAAGTGTTGAATATCTGCCAGCTCCATGATGTCGTCATGGAGGAGTAGAAAAGCATTCCATGGTATCCTGTGAAGCTCTGGTGAACTCCAATCCCAGGAGAGCTACGGTAGTTTTGGGAAATAATGGTGGCCACACAAAATATTGACACTTAAGGAACTTTCAGTAGAGGGGTGTACTCACTTTGTGATACACTATAACTCCTAGATTTCAAACTCCAGTCCTCAAGGGCCGCTATCCTACCGTTTTTAGATGCACAGGTACAAAACACTGGAATGAAATGGCTTAATTACCTCCTCCTTGTGTAGATACATTCTCCAGCGTCTTGCTAATGACCTAATTATTCTATTCAGGTGTGGTGCAGCAGAGGCACATCTAAAAGTTTCAGGACACCGGCCCTCCAGGGCTGGAGTTTGACACCTGTGCTGTAACTGATACTGGTCTCATTCTGTTAATGCAATTATTCCATGAAAAAACAGAAAACTGCTGAAACCAGCATTTGTTAAAATGTTGATATTTAAACCCATTATTAGTAACATACTGTTCAAAATCAAATAAAAATCAAAGTATGTTTAACATTATGCCTATGAACTTTGCACCATCACTGTTATGTTCAATAGTTGGAAGTTTGGTATTTTTGGGCCTTGACCAATGTCAGGGTTGCACACGTTTTTATTTAATTGTTAATTAAGGCGGTGAAGCCCTGTGTAACCAGTGGGCTCCTTTGACAGGTGATGAAGATGATGGGCCTGAACAATGCCGTTCACTGGGTGGCCTGGTTCATCACTGGCTTTGTCCAGCTCTCCATCTCCGTCACTGCTCTCACAGCCATCCTGAAGTACGGCAGAGTGTTACTCCACAGTGACCCACTGATCATCTGGCTCTTCTTAACTATTTATGCTGTGGCCACAATCATGTTCTGGTGAGTGCTTTAGATTTTCACTCAACACTGTTAGAATGCATCATTGTTTCACTTCCAAACACTGGCATCTGACTGCAGGTTGAACCTTCTGAGAGTCGACCTCAGAAGGTGCAGTAGAGAGATGGGAGAAAGTTCTTCTGTCTTGCTCTCGGTGAAGGCGGACACTTTTTTCCTCTGCTCCCTCCCTGCTCTTGCCTTCTCTGCTTGCTCTGTTTTTGTTCTTTTTCTATATTTTTGGAGCCTTTTTCTGCACATCATCCAAATCTACAAATTATGGATCTGGTCAACCGATCTCCCAGTGCAATTGATCAAATTTTTCTTGACGAGAAGTCTGGGCACAAGAGAGCCCTCTTGTCCTGCGAGGACACACCCGGCAGGATTCACCCTGGATTTATTCATGATAACAGGATTTCTACTTTGGAGTTTGTGGATTCCTGGATTATCGACAAATTTGTGACGGACTTGGCCGAACTAGCAAACACTCAGACTGTTGGTGTGGACAGAGATGCAAGTTGGATGTGAGTCTCGCTGATACTCGCAGCCCAGCTGAGAACTCTAAAACTCACTATGGAATCGATCTTGGAGAAGTTGCTAGTTTCGGCTCAGTGGAACGACCAAACTAATATGGATGATTGGGAACTGAGATGTATCAGAGAGACTTTAGGGAAGATTGAAATTAATAATCTTCCCAATCTAAGACTTTCTCTAACTGAATTGGCTTTCCCCATGTGGCCTTGGAAGGGCTGCATATTTCTAATCTCCTTGAAGATATGTAAACACAACGCTCTTCCCTCCTCACCCCCTCTGTATCCATGGAGTTGTGGAGCTGAGCGCTCCTAAGGACATCATTCCTCGATAACACCTTTGTCGGACTTCTGCCGGGAGGCTGAGCAACGTGGTTCCATGGTCCTTTGATGTCACCGCCTTCACTCATGTCTTTGTTTTGCCCACTGTTTTGTCTGAATGTTGCCATCTGCCCTCCTCTGTCCTTTCTTCTTTTTTGTTTGAGTTTGTTAGAAACGGTGGAGTATCCCCCATTTAACCCAGAAAAGGATTATTTTAGTTTACTAGTAATATCAGAAATTGTGGAGTACGCACTATTTAGATCAACATTATACAGCCCAGAACTGGAATCAGAATCAGAATTAGAATAACTACAAACTTGGAATCCAGAAATACTTAACAGGAACAGTCACTGCTTAGTTTATATTACTTTTAACCCAGAAAAGGATTTAGAACAAACTTAGAATTTAGACCAATACTCCATCATTATTATCTAGAATCTGTAGAGTACTCACTATTTGGATGCAGAGACCAGAAGCCCAGAGGACATTGTTGGATCTAGACTATTTTTCAGACTCCTGTTTTTCCAACCCAGAAATGGAATTAGACCAGAGGATACTTGGCAACCCTGAACAGGAGCACTTAATTTACATACTTTAAATCAACATTAGATTATTTTTCTTCTTTTGCTCTTTTTCTTCTTCTTCTTCTTTCCTTTGGTTTGTTATTTTGTTTGTATTTCCTTTTAATTCATGTAAAGCCCTTTGTATTGCCTTGTTGCTGAAAATGTGCTATATAAATAAAATTACAAAGCCTATTCTCAGTGCAAGACATTTGAAAGCTCGCATAGAGTTGGCCAAAAAACACATGAAAGACTCCCAGACTGAGAAATAAGATTCTCTGGTCTGATGAGACGAAGATTTAACTTTTTGGTGTTAATTCTAAACGGCATGTGTGGAGAAAACCAGGCAATGCTCAACACCTGCCCAATATATTCCCAACAGTGAAACATGGTGGTGGCAGCATCATCCTATGGGGTGTTTTTCAGCTGCAGGGACAGGACGACTGGCCCTGCACTTGGCAGAGGACATTTCTGTCAAGTGTAGGGACATCCTTGACCCTTAGCATGTTTTTCTGTGGGGAGCCCTGATATCTAACTGCATTTTTAATGCAAAAGTTTAAGTACATAGGTATGAAGTGATTTATGTAAATGCACAAAATTTATGTAGAAAAAAACAAGATGTCAACCTGTAGGTACAAAATGCAGCTGAAATCTGAAAACTGATTTCAGGTTAATCTGAAGCTATCAGTTTAATAGTTCAGCCGTTTGGTGCTGAACTATTAACCTGATTAATTGTCAGAACAATGGATAGTTCAATTGATAACTCAAGTAATTGTTAGTTGCAGCGCTAATAAAAAATATAATACCTTTTCACATTAAAATATGAAAAATCAAGAGCAAAATCACAGACCTAGTGTCAGGTTTAATGCATTTACATTTGGCATTGTAATTTGGTTTCTTCCTGATAGTCGTGAAAAGCAGAGAATGCTGATGTGCTGCAGGATAACCGGCTGCATCATACAGAGCAGGTTAAGTCACCAAGCAGTCAGTGAGAATCATTCCCAGTTTACTGTTTAAGTCAGTACTTGATCCTGTCTACCTGAATGAAGTGTTATCCCACACTGATTGTGATAAACGTCAACCAGTCCAAACAATACATGTTTAATACATGTGCCAAGTTATTTCATTAATGCTCATTTTTAGCATTAGAACCTTGAGTTCCAACCGACGGGCACACTTTGGCATGCCCCGTAAAATTTATGCAGGAATTTTCTAGTTTCATAAAGTAATGTTCTTTATTCAGATTGTGAGAAGTGAGATCTGTTAACAGCTACAGATCATAAAGAAATGTTTCATTGGGTGCTTGTGTTTGACTCTGGTTCATCAGCTCGAGGCGGATGGTGTGTGAATGGTTAGGATACGGCCGCTAACTGCTTCCTCATCTTCCAAGTCTGAAATGTTAATATTTCTGCTGCTCACACAGAAGATTTCATTCATCCCTTTGATTTCCTCGGCTACATACAGTAAATTAATCATTTTAGAAATTCATACTGTGTTTGCAGCATTGAATTAAAGTAGAAAATACTTATTCCATGTTATTCTAAGACTTCTAAAGACTAGAGATGTGCCGATCAGATTTTTTCCTGCTGATACCGATCACCCATGAGGGCCGATCACCGACACCGATCACATAATTATTATTATTTTTTTATCATAAACACTGCCGGTTACATTATGTGGGAAAAGGAACCATGAATTCACCTTAATTTAGACAAAAACTTGTTTTTAATAACTTTTTCCAAGAAGAAAACTAAACAAAACAGGCATTGTGCAAATTGTACTGCTATTGGTAATAATATCTTTAACAGACTGATAACATATGGAGGCTCTGAAGAGGCTAAATAATGCAAAGAGTCAAAATAAAACCTCTCAACATTGCCCAAAAAAAGTCAAGTATAAAACTTAACATTCAAAGGCAAATACAGGATCCATTACAATAAAGAATCCAGAGTTACTGAATGAAACCTTCCTGATAGCATGGCGGCTAGCTGATTACTGCTAGTTCTGATTGGCTGTTTCTGACTGAGCGGAGTAATTATGCAGAGCAGGGAGGAGATCGATTATTTTTTTAGAGATTATCTGTCTCATGTTAGGACAGCGAAAGTTTTAATACGTATGTAAAATGTATTTTTTTAGATTAGATGCTGCAGCTTTAAGCAGAGGTTCGGTGTGAGAGTCACTACCAGGTGGAGCAGAAGCGGCGCTCCGTCTGTGAAATATTAATATTAAATATTAGTAGTTCAACAGCGAGAGCAGAACCAGCGTCTTACATCGCAGCTCGAACACTTAAATAATTTTGCGGGTTATTTGTTTAGCTTTCTGACCGTCATGCTAATCCAGGTGAGTGTTTGTAGCTGTGCTCTGCTTTACCTGCTTTGGCTACATCGAGGCTCATTTTTACTGCAATGAGCCTCGATGTAGCCAAACTACATCAAGTATGGCATTGTTCTTATGCCATATTAGCTTCGATGTGTTGATGCATTTTGACCTGCTTCAATTTTCCGCCGCAACATGCAAACTTCCTCATTCACTCAGTGCGTTATAGTTCCACATAGCTTAGGATTTGTTGCTGCACGTTTGCGCAGTGTGAAGGAAAGAGGAGACCAGCTGCACAGGCAGGCTGAGAAATGAGATGCAGGTGATCGGTATCGGCAACAAGAAACAATGATCGCCGATCACCGATCGTGTACTTTTTCACGAAAATTGGCCCGATTATGATTGGTGACCGATCGATCTGCACAACTCTAGTAAAGACACATTTTTATTCTAATCACATATTTGCAAAGGTTCAACTACTGATCCAAAATTACTATTTGAATTTAGTGAAATTGCCTTTCTTCCTTTTTATACATTGGCTTAATAAAAACAGTTTTATTTGAAATTTCATTTTGTATCATAATAGCAAACAAACATTTAAGGTTTTACATAAAAGTGCAAATGTGTTGAATTTCAAAGTTTGTTTTAAAAGAAGTCTGACTTTACTGAGAAGAAACTATCGATTGGTTCAGATTGTGATTGAGCAATCTGAACCAGTCTGTTCAGATTGTAATTGGTAATTGGTTCTGTAATGTTTTCTCTTTTTTTCTCAGTTTCTTGGTGTCAGTAATCTACTCCAAAGCTAAGCTAGCTTCAGCCTGTGGAGGAATCATCTACTTCCTCAGCTATGTGCCCTACATGTATGTAGCCATAAGGGAGGAGGTGGCCCATGACAAGATCACTGCCTTTGAGAAATGCATTGCTGTAAGGCCACTTCCTTGTTCTTCATGTGTTGCTGTTGTACTTGTGCTGCTGACTCATAGTGCATGTGTTCTCTGTTGGTTCCAGTCTCTCATGTCCACCACAGCCTTCGGTCTTGGCTCCAAGTATTTTGCCCTGTATGAGGTGGCAGGTGTTGGCATCCAGTGGCGCACCATCAGTCAGTCACCTGTAGAGGGCGATGACTTTAATCTGAGCCTTTCCATGATGATGCTCATTATAGATGCTGGGGTGTACGGTGTGCTAACCTGGTACATAGAAGCTGTTCATCCAGGTGGGAAAAGACTGCTTCCTGAATCCTGGACCATTATTATCTCATTATAACACAACTTTCCCTCTTCCTCTACCTGTAGGGATGTATGGGCTGCCACGCCCATGGTACTTCCCTCTGCAGAGGTCCTATTGGTCAGGCAGTGGGCGTGTTGAGGCCTGGGACTGGCCCTGGTGTGGAGGAGGATCTGCCAGGCTCAGTGTGATGGAGGAGGATCAGGCTTGTGCCATGGACCAGCGCCGGTCCGGTAGGGAGAACTTAACTTTATTATGAACTTTTGATGAGGGTTTTCATGTTGTATAGGTTAAAAAAAGACCAAAGACTATAATAATTAATAACACAAAGGTTCTCTGAAAAAGTGTTTTATTGTGAAAAATTTCAAAACTTCAGTTAAAGATGAAAATGGAATTAGACACAGATCTGTGAATGTGATGTGAATCTGGTTTACTCCATCTAAAAAATAACTGTCATAAAAGAATTAGGCAAAGCTCTCTATCCTATTGGTTACTATAGGGATAAAATGATGTATGATAGGCTAAATGGCAGGGCCATGCAGAGACCTTTGGGGCGAGGCCTCAAAGTTTAAAAGGGTCTTATTGAACAAGATCTTAAAACATCATACAACAACATAGCAACAACCTATGCTAATCAAGAATCTAATATTTAATAAGATCATACTATGTCATATTGATCTGAGAATTTTTAAACAGACCATAGGCGAGAAAGTTGCTGGTTATGAAGTCATGAAATAAGCAAATTTGCTGCTATTTTATTAAATAAACCCTAATAATATCTGACTGTTTAGCCTCCATACAAACTTGGCTGCAGATTGCTCTAAAGATTGAAAAAACTCAGAGGGGTTAACTACATCATTTTACGATTTTAACACCTCAGAGAGATCTAGAATTTTAAGGTTGAAAGATAAATTATTTTCATTAGATTTTGGTATTCTAGAAGATCTTGAGAAACGTCCACACATTTAAGGTCAGTCGATTACTGTGACAGTGTCTTCATAGGTCTGCCTTGAAAAATCTATCAGAGGTCTTCTGAAAGTCTTCGGCCCCATAAATGGTTGAATTGCAACACAGACCATAGATCTAAATCTGCAGCAGACATTTATTAACAATGACAATGTGATTAAGCTTTATTTAATGCATTCAACAAAGATAAAATAATTTAAAAAAATTAATTGTACATTTGGGATTTAGTTAGGAACTTTACTTTGTAAAAGTGCACAGAATCATCTTGATAGTTTACTTGTTGTGTTGCCATGGCTACAATATGGTGTAATCTTTGTATTTGAGCTGGGTGTGTTCACAAATACATCACAGGAAATATTAACCAATAATCAGTGATTGATTGCCAATTAACCTGCGCTCCTTCTCACAGATGTCACTACATCTATATTTAGACACTGATAGTGATGCTGAGGTTCTTAGTAGGGAGAACAGAATGTGTTTTGTTTGTTCAGGCTTTATGGGGTGGATTTTTCCCGATCTATCAGCAGTGGTGTGAACCCACCTAGTTAGGTTAAGGTGAAGCAGAAAGCGAACAGTGAGCAGGTGGTACCGGAATTTTGAGCTGCGTCGTGGTGACAGACACGGTACCGTTTCTCTATATCAGGATATCTGATTCTGACCCACAGCAGTGGGACCGACTCAGGCTGCCTGCAGCGAACTGGGCATTTAGTCCAGCACTGGGGCAGCCTGATAAAATTAAAGTCAGAAGTTTTCTCTGCAGCCAAATCATCTCTGCGTTGGGGGGCGAGGAAGGGGCTTTCCCGCTATTACATGGAGAATTGCGAAAATAAATAGAAACAGTTTTTCTAACTTCCACACCAGACCTATGGTTTTATTCACAAACAAGTGTATGTTGGAAAAAATATATTCTTGCCCATAATTTGATAGTTACACAACCAGCTGAGTTTAACACTGAGCTGCTGCTGTCTCTAACACTTAGGCATACTTTATGACCACCATGGGCACCCTGACTAACCATATGGTACAAGCAAATGAAAGAACAAAATGAAAAACAAACATTATAAAATTAAAAACTTACTCACCTCAGGCTTCTTCTATCAGTCGTCATAATGTTATGCCTAAACAGTGTGAGCAACTGTTCACCAGCCCAAATGTAGATCCAACTATATTCAAGAGCTGCAAAATATATCTAATCTGAGTTGTCACTGGATGTAGCGAGAAACGACCTCAGCTTTCTGCTCTGTGTTACAGTAAACAACCGCCAGCAGCGCACTACTGATTGCTAGCAGCCTTCTGATCAGCTGTGTTACATCATGACGTAGTGTGTATACCAGGGGTGTCAAACTCCAGTCCTCGAGGGCCGGTGTCCTGCAACTTTTAGAAGTGCCTCTGCTGCACCACACCTGAATAGAATAATTAGGTCATTAGCAAGGCTCTGGAGACCTGAGGAGGTAATTAAGCCATTTGATTCAGGTGTTTTGTACCTGTGGCACATCTAAAAACTGCAGGACAGCGGCCCTTCAGGACTGGAGTTTGACACCCCTGGTGTATACATACCGGGTGAACTGTGAAAGTAAGCTGGTACGGTCCAGTACTGCGTTCCAGTACTGGACCGTACTGGTCCAGTAGTACGGTGCCGGGAGAACGGCTGCAATAAGGCCGTCATTCAGAACGCCTGCACTTTGAATCAAAGTAGATCTACGATCAACAGACAGTCTAAAACAAGAGTTAATATGTCTATAAATATATTTTTTCTCCTTCCTTATTGTTTTTGAACTGTGTGCTGTCCAACAGTCTCCCTCTCTCTCCCCTCCATTTCCCTTCCGGAGCTCGTAGCTTTTGTCAGCGCGCTTCAAACCGTTCTCCTCTTTGTTTAACATCTCTTCTTATTACAAAATGTCAAATTTTAAAACAAACGGAGAGTATCTAGTTGTGTTTCATGTTATTTTTCTCAATTAAAAACAACGCAGCATACCTCGAAAACAATTCTTTTAAACGGTAGCACATAGTACACGCATCTTCTTATAAAATGCTGATTGGATTGTTGCATTTGATTTAAGGACTGGGACATTTTACGCAGGTGGGCCACAGACATAACAAAATGCCGCTTGCACTGGGACAGGATGAACAATAAACCACTTATCATTTATAGACTTTAAAATAAAAACCTTGAAAACGCAGTGGGACAGGGAATTTTTTATCCAAGTGAAATCAAAACTTGCTAGTAATAACTAATTTGTAAAAAAAAAAAAAAAAAAGACGGTGATACCCAAGATAAAAAAGTTACTGCAGATGCTACAAGATAAAATTATTTATCAATGTTTCTACATGCCAGCAGAGGTGGAAAGAGTACAAAAATAAGATAGGCTACTCAAGTAAAACTACAGTTAGTTTTGATAAAAATGTGGACTTAGTACCTCTTTACAATTTGACTTTAGTTACTTTGTGATGAGCAAAACAAAGTTCAGCTCATCACAAAGGAAATGAGAACATGTTGGTGTTAAGCTATATTTATTTAAAGGAGCACATTTATAAATAAAAAAGCAACAGAAAATATCATGTGTATTTTAATGGGACATTGATTTCCAATATATTATGTCAGCTGCTGTTTGTTACTCCCATCTAATAGTTTTAAATAACCAATTCCAAACCTGATTTTCTGTTGTCAGTTTTAGTCAATACAAATTATAATCACAAGTACCTGATCAAATTGACATTTCCATTTGTTGTTAAAATATGATTCAAGTTTACAATGTATGATAAACCTATTGCCTATGCTTGCAGGTAAACTGATGCATTAAATTCAGCAAGGGCTTTTCTTTTTCTCAGAAGATAACTTGACAGGTTTTCCTTGCTCCTCTGTCTTCCCATTGATGCAACACTATAAGAACCCAGCCAAAAGATCAATGCCGTTTTTTCTGCCGTTTTCTTTTCTTATCTTTACTCATTAATGGATATGATTTCAAATGTAACTGAGTAACTTTATTCAAAGCAAATTCAAGGAAAAGTTATTTTAAGTTTGTAAATAACTTAAAGGACAGATTAGAGTGTAATTACACTAATAAATGTAAATGTACTTTATTACTTTACACCCCATATAGCAGAATATTTGTTTCACATTGTGAAGTGCTTCTACTTTCTGTGTTATTCATACGGGTAGGCTATATTACAATAAAATATTTGATTTTATTTGTTTTGGTTCGCACAATGAGCCACTGACAATTTTTGTCATAGTACTTCTGGTAAGAATTGCAAACTACTTTCACCCCTGTAAATAAATATACATATTTAAATAGACAGACATGATGTCGTGACTATGTTGTCTTTGATTGGATTAGCTGTGAGTGATCAGCAGCGCGCTGCTGGCGGATATTTAGCGTAACATGGAGCAGAAAGCTGATGTCATTTGTCCCTACATCCAGTAGGTGGCGCAGGTTGCTACAATTGATGGTAGAATAGCGGTTCTCAACGTGGGTGGTATCCCCCCCAGGGGGCGTTCAGAGGACGGCAGGGGGCGCTGGCGGACATTTTTACAAAAGGGGGGCGCTGGGATTCCTTTGGGGGGCGTTTGGTCGAAGGTAAACTTTACACCTTAAATGCACAACAAATACCAAATTAGACTTTGAGAAACTTGGTGAAACTGTATTGTGTAACATTAAATCATGCCTGGCTGCATGATTGCATGCCTGGCAGCTCTTCTTCTTCTATTCAGTGTTTGTTGGCGCAGCTCCGTTCTCCTGCTCCTGGTAGCTTCACCACATCAGTTCAGCGTTACACCGGCTGATGACGTTGCTGTGATTCACTTTGTCTGGTAGTTTTGTACACATGTTTTGCCAGTTCTGTGATCATGTCAAAGCAGCAACTTATATTAAAGTGTTTTATTTCCGTTTGAAAGCTGCCCGCTTCCATGGAAGGACAACAGAAAATCGCTCTTATAAACATGTAATTACTAAAATTACGATACCCTCACTGTGTATCCCTCTGAAAAATGAACCCATTTAAATAAAGAAATAAAGAAATCCCTCCATGGGTGATTCCACGATAGAGAGCGTTCATTTTATAGCGTTAACACGGAGCTGTAAGTGGTCCGGTATGAAACGGGGTGATAGAACAACACAGCACTTTTAAATTTCAATAATCAGAATGCAGAAATTGTTTCTGTTGTTTTAAAAGATTGATGTCAGTCTGCCTTTTCCCCACCGATATGTTTCCCGACCGCCCTGCACCTTAGGGGGTTAAAAAAGAAAGAAAAGAAGAAAAAAAAACGACGCCCACATTGTGCAAAACTCTGAAACAGGAGAAGCGGGACATAAAACGGAGCGACGAACTAGATGTGAATTATGGCATAAAAACAGAGAATCTGATGCTGAACAGTGAAACAGTCAAATGTCTTGCACTGAGAATAGGCTTTGTAATTTTATTTATATAGCACATTTTCAGCAACAAGGCAATACAAAGGGCTTTACATGAATTAAAAGGAAATACAAACAAAATAACAAACCAAAGGAAAGAAGAAGAAGAAGAAAAAGAGCAAAAGAAGAAAAATAATCTAATGTTGATTTAAAGTATGTAAATTAAGTGCTCCTGTTCAGGGTTGCCAAGTATCCTCTGGTCTAATTCCATTTCTGGGTTGGAAAAACAGGAGTCTGAAAAATAGTCTAGATCCAACAATGTCCTCTGGGCTTCTGGTCTCTGCATCCAAATAGTGAGTACTCTACAGATTCTAGATAATAATGATGGAGTATTGGTCTAAATTCTAAGTTTGTTCTAAATCCTTTTCTGGGTTAAAAGTAATATAAACTAAGCAGTGACTGTTCCTGTTAAGTATTTCTGGATTCCAAGTTTGTAGTTATTCTAATTCTGATTCTGATTCCAGTTCTGGGCTGTATAATGTTGATCTAAATAGTGCGTACTCCACAATTTCTGATATTACTAGTAAACTAAAATAATCCTTTTCTGGGTTAAATGGGGGATACTCCACCGTTTCTAACAAACTCAAACAAAAAAGAAGAAAGGACAGAGGAGGGCAGATGGCAACATTCAGACAAAACAGTGGGCAAAACAAAGACATGAGTGAAGGCGGTGACATCAAAGGACCATGGAACCACGTTGCTCAGCCTCCCGGCAGAAGTCCGACAAAGGTGTTATCGAGGAATGATGTCCTTAGGAGCGCTCAGCTCCACAACTCCATGGATACAGAGGGGGTGAGGAGGGAAGAGCGTTGTGTTTACATATCTTCAAGGAGATTAGAAATATGCAGCCCTTCCAAGGCCACATGGGGAAAGCCAATTCAGTTAGAGAAAGTCTTAGATTGGGAAGATTATTAATTTCAATCTTCCCTAAAGTCTCTCTGATACATCTCAGTTCCCAATCATCCATATTAGTTTGGTCGTTCCACTGAGCCGAAACTAGCAACTTCTCCAAGATCGATTCCATAGTGAGTTTAGAGTTCTCAGCTGGGCTGCGAGTATCAGCGAGACTCACATCCAACTTGCATCTCTGTCCACACCAACAGTCTGAGTGTTTGCTAGTTCGGCCAAGTCCGTCACAAATTTGTCGATAATCCAGGAATCCACAAACTCCAAAGTAGAAATCCTGTTATCATGAATAAATCCAGGGTGAATCCTGCCGGGTGTGTCCTCGCAGGACAAGAGGGCTCTCTTGTGCCCAGACTTCTCGTCAAGAAAAATTTGATCAATTGCACTGGGAGATCGGTTGACCAGATCCATAATTTGTAGATTTGGATGATGTGCAGAAAAAGGCTCCAAAAATATAGAAAAAGAACAAAAACAGAGCAAGCAGAGAAGGCAAGAGCAGGGAGGGAGCAGAGGAAAAAAGTGTCCGCCTTCACCGAGAGCAAGACAGAAGAACTTTCTCCCATCTCTCTACTGCACCTTCTGAGGTCGACTCTCAGAAGGTTCAACCTGCAGTCAGATGCCAGTGTTTGGAAGTGAAACAATGATGCATTCTAACAGTGTTGAGTGAAAATCTAAAGCACTCACCAGAACATGATTGTGGCCACAGCATAAATAGTTAAGAAGAGCCAGATGATCAGTGGGTCACTGTGGAGTAACACTCTGCCGTACTTCAGGATGGCTGTGAGAGCAGTGACGGAGATGGAGAGCTGGACAAAGCCAGTGATGAACCAGGCCACCCAGTGAACGGCATTGTTCAGGCCCATCATCTTCATCACCTGTCAAAGGAGCCCACTGGTTACACAGGGCTTCACCGCCTTAATTAACAATTAAATAAAAACGTGTGCAACCCTGACATTGGTCAAGGCCCAAAAATACCAAACTTCCAACTATTGAACATAACAGTGATGGTGCAAAGTTCATAGGCATAATGTTAAACATACTTTGATTTTTATTTGATTTTGAACAGTATGTTACTAATAATGGGTTTAAATATCAACATTTTAACAAATGCTGGTTTCAGCAGTTTTCTGTTTTTTTCATGGAATAATTGCATTAACAGAATGAGACCAGTATCAGTTACAGCACAGGTGTCAAACTCCAGCCCTGGAGGGCCGGTGTCCTGAAACTTTTAGATGTGCCTCTGCTGCACCACACCTGAATAGAATAATTAGGTCATTAGCAAGACGCTGGAGAATGTATCTACACAAGGAGGAGGTAATTAAGCCATTTCATTCCAGTGTTTTGTACCTGTGCATCTAAAAACGGTAGGATAGCGGCCCTTGAGGACTGGAGTTTGAAATCTAGGAGTTATAGTGTATCACAAAAGTGAGTACACCCCTCTACTGAAAGTTCCTTAAGTGTCAATATTTTGTGTGGCCACCATTATTTCCCAAAACTACCGTAGCTCTCCTGGGATTGGAGTTCACCAGAGCTTCACAGGATACCATGGGAATGCTTTTCTACTCCTCCATGACGACATCATGGAGCTGGCAGATATTCAACACTTGACGCTTCTCCACTTTCCGCTTAAGGACGACTCACAGATGTTCTATTGGGTTTAGCTCTGGAGACATGCTTGGTCAGTCCATCACCTTCACCCTCAGCCTCTTCAATAAAGCGGTGGTCGTCTTAGAGGTGTGTTTGGGATCATTATGCTGGAAAGGTGCTCTGTGACCCAGTTTCCGGAGGGAGGGCATCAGGCTGTGTCTGTAGTTCACAGTACATTTTGGAGTGCATGAAATGTAACTACTGCTGCACTCCTGCAGCCCCAGACCATGGAATTCCCACCACCATGCTTTACTGCAGGAATCACACACGTATCTTTGTACTCATTTGATAGCTGCCATGCTTTAGACTAGCGGTTCTCAACGTGGGCAGTACCGCCACCCAGGTGGCATTCAGAGGACAGCAGGGGGCGCTGGCGGACATTTTTACAAAAGGGGGGCGCTGGGATTCCTTTGGGGGGCGTTTGGTCGAAGGTAAACTTTACACCTTAAATGCACAACAATACCAGTTTAGACTTTGAGCAACTTGGTAAAACTGTATTGTGTAACATTAAATCATGCCTGGCTGCATGATTGCATGCCTGGCAGCTCTTCTTCTTCTATTCAGTGTTTGTTAGCTTCTTGGCGCAGCTCCGTTCTCCTGCTCCTGGTAGCTTCACCACATCAGTTCAGCGTTACACCGGCTGATGACGTTGCTGTGATTCACTTTGTCTGGTATTTTTGTACATACGTTTTGGCAGTTCTGTGATCATGTTAAGCAGCAACTTATATTAAAAAGTGTTTTATTTCCGTTTGAAAGCTGACCGCTTCCATGGAAGGACAACAGAAAATCGCTCTTATAAACATGTAATTACTAAAATTACGATACCCTCACTGTGTATCCCTCTGAAAAATGAACCCATTTAAATAAAGAAATAAAGAAATCCCTCCATGTGTGATACCACGATAGAGAGCGTTCATTTTATAGCGTTAATACCGGAGCTGTAAGTGGTCCGGTATGAAACGGGGTGATAGAACAACACAGCACTTTTAAATTTCAATAATCAGAATGCAGAAATTGTTTCTGTTGTTTTAAAAGATTGATGTCAGTCTGCCTTTTCCCCATCGATATGTTTCCCGACCGCTCTGCACCTTAGGGGGTTAAAAAAGAAAAAGAAAAAAAAAACGACACGCACATTGCGCAAAACTCTGAAACTGGAGAAGCGGGACATAAAACGGAGCGACGAACTAGATGTGAATTATGGCATAAAAACAGAGAATCCGACGCTGAACAGTGAAAAAAAATCAACACATGATGTGAAACACATGACGATTAGGCGGCGCAGCAGGTGATGAGTGAAGATTACTGATGGTCAATAAACGATAAAATAAATGTAGCAACAGGAAATAAACTAATGTGGACACAGCAATAAACCAAGAGAGGATAAAACTAATCAAACGAAACTAAATGGAAATGAATGAAGAACAAAATGCAAGAATAAACTAAGAAACTAAAGTAAATACAGAGGAATAAACTGGTATGGCAAGACCTTTAGAGCAATAATTAATACAGAGACTGTATGGCAAGAATAAACAGACACTATTTCCAGATAAAATAATATTGTTGAAGTGTCATGGGTTTGTTGAGACCACATCTAGTACTGAGAATAAATATATCTTACAGATCATAAAAGTAAAGAACTGATCACTTATTTATGTTTTTAATTAGATTTGATATATTTATTTCTTCAATATTATTTTTCATGTCAGTGTTAATGTCATGAGGCTGATGACTCCATGACACTTTGAATTTGACTCATTAGGATTTGATTAAGAACCAGATTTGTTCTTTGTAATTTCTGTCCAGTAAAACTATTAATCTATAATCAATAGACAGGTTTATATAAAGATATAATCCATGTTTCTGTCTCATATTTGTATGGCATTAAAAGGACCTGGAACTTTAGTTTTTCCACTGAAAGCTCTGGTTGGCACAATAAATGCCATGTGGGTGAAATTTTATGGATGATACTCTGATGTCCCATTCTCCTGAAGGCAGCACAGAGCTGCACCACCAGATTCCGACAGAAACACTGAAGAGAAGAAGAGTTATGATTAATGTAGTTACAGTTCTATCCATGTTTTAATGTTGCAGAGCTCAGTCGTTTTGCAAATAGTTCAAAGTTTAAACTGGCATGTTGAACATCTTTTATCTGCTCATTTTGTGGAATATATAACAATTAGAAAATGGCAAAGAATAACAATATTTTTTCAACTCTGATTGGCTGCTGTTAGGCCTATAAATTTTAACTTGAATGTTCATTGCATGTTTCGTAGACGCCTGTGAAAATAATTCCTATTCTCATAGCTTTTTTGTTCTCTGGGAAATTATTTTTGATTATAAATACAGAAACAGGCATAAAAATCAAAACATCTACAATAGTGATAGTAATATTAATAATAAAATAATGGTCAGTCCAAAGTATCCTACAAATTCTTTATTGGGGGCGGTGAGAGATCTGGATAAGGGCTGGGGGGGCGCTGGGCCGAAAACGGTTGAGAAACTCTGGTCTAAGGATCCTGTTCACAGCTGGCACTAAGGCATGCTTCTTTAGAGATAACATGTCCTTAGAGGCTTATCGATGGGTGTGAATGCACTCAGGTCACATTCTGGACCTTTCCCTAAAACACCTTCAGGTTTGAGCTGGAACACTGACCTACATGGAATACTGGAAAGGCAGGATGTTGTTGACGATGCCAGTTTTAAAAAACAATGTTCTCTCACCGGTAGGTCTGTGTTAATCAGCTAATGTCAGAATGTGGGCGAGTGAGAGAAGTTCTCTCTTTGTATTTCTATTTTTTAGTATTCTTGGTGTTGACTGGACCCACTGTGGGTCACCACTTTATAAAATGACTCCTGCAAAATGTCCAGTGACGTCTGCAGTCACAGTGTAACCTGCCTTCACTAGAAAATAAATGACCAGGAGATAAAAGCTGTGAGCTCATTCTGAGCATCATTTATTCTGGATCTTGTGAATGTGACCAGTTTTCTGCAGTAAGCATGCTACAGAACCTCACACTAACTGTCTTTATGAAGAACTACATGTTAGTACTGGCTTAAATAAAGAAGGATCAGAGAGAAATGTCTGTTTATCGAGTTTGTGGCAATTTTGTCATAACATCAACTTTTTATTCAAATAATATCTTTCTATAATTTATTCATTTTACTCTATAGCTTCAGGCAACTTTTATTCCAAAATTAGAAAGGGCTAACATCACAGTGATGAGGTGAGATAGGTTAAAAATGAGTTGCATTGTTTATACCATTTTTTAAAGTGTTGTTGTGGTGCAGCTCTTACTCGTCCTGTGTCATCTCAATCAATCAATGAATCAATCAAATTTTATTTGTACAGCACATTTCAGCAGCAAGGCATTTCAAAGTGCTTTACATAATTAAAATAAAAACAGAAATAAACAGTGAGAAAGAGATAAAAAAAAATAAAAACATTACATCATTAAAACGTAGAAAAGAAATTAAAAGAAATTAAAAACATTAAAGACATAAAAACATGGAAGACATCAAAACCCGCACTCTAACCCTAATTTAGCCATAAGCAACTCTAAACAGGTGGGTTTTAAGTTGAGATTTAAAGGCACCGAGTGTTTCAGCTGTTTTACAGTTTTCTGGAAGTTTGTTCCAAATCTGTGGTGCATAGAAACTGAATGCTGCTTCTCCTCGTTTGGTTCTGGTTCTGGAGATGCAGAGCAGAACCAGAACCAGAAGATCTGAGGGGTCTAGACGGTTGGTACAGTAATAACAGATCTTTAAGTTATTGTGGTGCTAAACCGTTCAGTGATTTATAAACTAACATCAGTATTTTAAAGTCTATTCTCTGAGCTACAGGGTGTCAGTGTAGGGACTTTAAAACTGGTGTTATGTCTCTATCTTCCTGGTTTTAGTCAGAACAGCAGCAGCAGCTTCTGGATCAGCTGCAGCTGTTTGATTGATTTATTAGTCAGACCTGTGAAGACGCTGTTGCAGAAATCAATGCGGCTAAAGATAAACACATGGATGAGTTTCTCTACATCGTGCTGAGACATCAGTCCTCTAATCCTAGAGATGTTCTTCAGGTGATAGAAGGCCGACTTTGTGACTGTCTTAATGTGGCTCTGAAGGTTCAGGTCAGAGTCCATCACTAATCCCAGGTTTCGGGCTGATCACTGGTTTTTAGTTGTAATAACTGAAGCTGTGCATTGATTCTAGTTCGCTCATCTTTAGGTCCAAAGATAATAACTTCAGTTTTGTTTCTGTTCAGCTGGATAAAGTTTTGGCACATCCACACATTGATCTGTTCTAAGCATCTATTCAGTGATTGGATGGGTTCAGAGTCACCTGGTGACATCGTGATGTAGAGCTGTGTATCATCCGCATAATTGTGGTAGCTAATCCTATTTCCTGTTATAACCTGAGCCAGTGGGAGCATATAAATATTAAAGAGAAGGGGTCCTAGGATTGAACCTTGGGGTACCCCACATGTGACCTTTGACCTCTCTGATGAGAAGTTTCCGATTGAAACAAAGAAATCTCTGTTCTTTATGTAAGATTCAAACTGGACCGGAGAGTCCGACCCAACTCTCCAGTCGATTCAGTAAAATGTCGTGGTCAACAGTGTCAAAAGCTGCACTGAGGTCCAACAGAACCAGCACTGTGGTTCTCCCACAGTCTGTATTTATATGGATATCATTGAACACTTTGACTAGGCCAGTCTCTGTGCTGTGGTGAGCACAAAAACCAGACTGGAAGGAGTCAAAGCTGTTTGTTATTGTTAGGAAGTTATTTAATTGTTTAAAAACAGCTTTTTCAATCATTTTGCTGATGAATGGGAGGTCAGAGGTCAGAGGTCGGCCTGTAATTCTGCAGTAGTGATTTGTCCAGATTGTTCTTTTTTATCAGTGGTTTGATAACTGCTGTTTTCAAAGCCTGGGGGAAAAAAACACCTGAAGAGAGCGATGAGTTACTATTTGGATCAGATCATTAGCAACAACAGGCAGGACTTTCTTAAAGAAATGTGTGTGTAGGACATCCAGAGATTAATCCTCTGATCTTTTGAATTTCCTCTAAAAAGAAACTAGAAAACTTGTTGCAGGCAATAGATTGAAGTTCAGGTGGTAACGTCATTGGAGGATTTGTGAGCCTGTCAACAGTTGCAAATAAAGCTTGAGCATTGTTAATGTTTTTGTTTATGACATCTGCAAAGAAAGCCTCTCTTGCATGTTTTAGTGTTGTGTGATAGTTACGTAGTCTTTCTTTGTAGATGTCATAATAAACGTGCAGTTGAGTTTTACGCCATTTCCGTTCGGCAGAGTTGTCTTGCAGATTGAACTGTTTGTGCATTTCTCCATGGAGATTTCTTCCTACCAGTCACAACCTTTACTTTAATGGGGGCAATGTAATCAATGATATCTGAAAGTTTGCACTGAAAATCATCCACCAACTTATCTACGTCACTATAACTTAAGAGTGAGGAAGAAGAGTAGATTTGATTAAATGTTTCTGCTGTGTTTTCTGTGAAAGTACGTTTTGTGATAGTAGCTTTTTGTACAAGTGGGTTAACGGATAAAGAACTGTCAAAGAAAACAGCAAAGTGATCCGACACGGTGACATCAGTTACAGAGACATTGGAAATATTCACACCTTTACTGATAACCAGGTCCAGTGTGTGTCCCTGAGTGTGTGTTGCTTGTTTGACATGTTGTGTTAAACCAAAACTCTCTAATATATTACAGAGCTTTTTAGCCCCTCGGTCTTGGGGGTTGTCAACATGAATGTTGAAATCACCGACAATTATCAAACAATCGTAATCAATACATATGAGAGATAGAAGCTCATTCAAGTCCGCAAAGAAATTTTCCACATATGTTGGTGTTTTGTATAGAGTTAGTGTCAAAGTTTGTTTGTGGCCTTTTACCTCGATTCCAAGATATTCAAAAGACATAAAATTACCCAAAGAGATTTTACTACAGTTCATGGTATTCTTAAATATTGAAGCCACGCCTCCTCCTTTTTTGTGTTTTCTAAAATTGTACGCAGGAGGCGCTGATTCAATTAGTACGATTGCTTCATTATTGTCATTCAGCCATGTTTCTGTCAGAAATAAAACATCAATATTATGCTCAGTGATGAAATCATTAATTAATAGAGCTTTAGCACAGAGAGATCTGGTATTAAAAGAGCCAGTTTAAGTGACTTGGAGGCTGAAAGCTCTTCAGTCTGAGGTTCCTTTAGGCAGGGGATCAGTCTGAGGTTTGAATTAAGACCGCTGTTTTTTGTATTTCTGTTTTTTGTAACTTTTCTTGTAGTGATCCGGACAGGTATTGTCCTGCTATGCAATATTGGGGGGCCAGACACATTCTGGAGGAAGACAGGTGTAAGGATAATATCTGGACCCCGGTCTCAGACCTTAGAAACGCAGAGTGCTGGAACCTCAGGGAGGTCAGAGGCAGGTGGCTTAGATGAAGTGAGAGTCGTGCCGAGGCGAACCTGTTGATTCATACTATCCAGCTGGGAGGAGAAAGAGTCCGTCCGTCTTTCTCTCTGACCTGAATTCTCCACCAGCATTTTCAGGAGGCTCAGGTGCAGCCCGACTCTCTTTAGTGATTCACTTCCTGAGAAACTCTGATCTTGTGACTGAGTGTAGGAGCAGAGAGGGAGGGAGAAGGAGGAGGGGAACCAGTCATTCTGTTCACAGTCGATGTTTTATGAGTTTGTATTGGAATAGTTTGTTCTTGATATGCGAAGGGCTCCATCCTAGTCAGACATCCTTGAGCCTGTTCTTCTGAAGCGATGGTCACATTGTTGTTCTTGTTGATAAAATGAAAAATGTTTGCAGTGAGCAGCCTTATTCCGTGTTTGTTAAGATTGCGTCCTCCTCTTCCAAAGAGGTGAAAGCTCTGCCAGTAGATCCAGAGGTTATCGATGAAGGTCACTGAGCTGGCAGAGCAGGTTTTAATCAGCCATTTGTTTATCATAAGCAGCCTGGAATGTTTTTCGTCTCCCCATTGAGGCGATGGAATTGGACCACTGAGAAATAACTTCGTTTTTAATTTTCCCATAGTGTCCAGAAGAATATTAAAGTCCTTTTTCAGAATCTCGGATTTTTGCTTTGCCAGATCGTTGCCTCCAACATGCACAACTAAAGTCTGTTTGGCTGATCAGTGGTTAGAGAGAGCACTTTGCGGGTCAAATCAGATACAGTGTCACCAAGAAAAGAAACCACTCTCGTTTTCTTGGGATTGCAAACATGACTGATTCCATTTACTGTCTCATCTCCAACAATAAGCACTCTTGGCATACCTTTTGTTTTCCTGGTGGTCACTTTGTCCTTCGGAGCTTTGTGCGATGGATGCGTTGGTTTAGCCTCATTGCTGATGTTTGAAGGTGGGTTTTCACTCAGAGGCTCAGGCTGAAGTGCAGAAAATCTGTTTTTCAGTGGGATTCCGTCGGAGTCAGGATGTTTTGAGGCTCGGGCTGGTCACTTTGTCCTTGGGAGCCGGGTCGGTGGTGCCGTTTTGGTTCCAGCTGCTTATTTGCCATTCTTTGGCCGAGCAGGTGTTGAAGTTGAAGGTGGGTTTCGCCTCAGAGCCGGCCACGCTGATTCATCCAGGTGGGGGGTTCTCCCCGTTAGTCGTCTCATGGGATCTGCAGTGTGAGACTTTTGTTTCGGCTTGGCTCCCTGAGCGACCCAGGGTGAGCTGCTTGGTGCGGGGTGTACGACCTCTCCGCTGGTTTGAGGAAGAGTTGTTTCATATCCACAGGTAGCGTTGATCTCAAAGTTCACCTCCAGCCGTTGAATCTTTGTTTCTAAAAACTGAAGTCGTTGTAGAATACTGCTAATGTCCTTGGGGTCGGACGGGGGCATTTTGCCCTAGTTCAACTTGGAGGTGAAGAAAAGTGAGGTAATCCAGTTATGATGTCGATAATGTGAATAAAACCATAAAAATTGTGACTTTAAAAATAATTCATAAGCAAAGTTATCAGTAAGGACGGTAGGGAGCAGGGTAAGCTGTTCCTACTAAAATGTTTCTTTGCAAAAGAAACATTTTAATGTTTCTTTTGCAAAAAATATAGTCCAGAAGCACACTCTCAGTACTTTGCTTCTCTAAACTTAAATAACAGGGGTAAGGCTTGAACTACTGCATGCTAGATACAGCTACAATGCATATATTTACAAGTCATGGGTCTGTGCAAAAAATAACATGTTTATTCATCTTTTAGTATTTGTTTTCATTCCTTTTTTATTATGAACCCAGAATAATCTCTAAGCTCATCTGAGAACATCCCAGGAAAAATACCTTCTTCATCTGTGACTGCAGAGGAGATGCGGGGCATGGAGGAGGAGCCGAGCCACCTGAGCCTGGTGGTCTGCATAGACAAACTGACCAAGGTGTACAAGACCGGCAGCAAACTGGCCCTCAACAACCTGAGCCTCAACCTCTATGAAAACCAGGTGGTCTCCTTCCTGGGACACAATGGAGCTGGAAAAACCACCACCATGTAAGGAGGAAGACAAACTGTTTTTGCTTTAATGGAGCATCTCATTGGTTTTATTTATGTTGTGATTTAGTGAGAGTGAAGAAGCACACAAATCTGCAGATACTATATCAGATCACATCTCAGAACCAGATCATTGTGTTCTTGCCTGGATAGCAAACCCTGTGTAGACCACTCTGCAGCCAGAGATTGAAGATGTTTACGAAGCATTTGGCAAATTATACAAAAATGTGTCAAAACACGACCACAGGCATAATAAAGACCTAAAAAGTCAAAAGAAGCATTATTTATTAATTTAAGGAAATTATGGACTACCCTGACCATCCTCTTCATGACACTGTCTTGAGTAAGCAGACTATCTTCAGTCAGAGGCTTCTTCAAATTCACTGTAATACAGACTGCTACAGGAGATCTTTGCTGCCAGCAACAATCAGTGCCTACAATAACTCTAAAGAATTTGAATTGATATGAGTTACATTAACATTTAATTTCCCTTTGGGATCAATAAAGTATTTTTGTTTTAAATATAATTTGAATTTGAAAAAGTTATGTTGTGTTTTCACTGTTGGATCAGGCAGGTTGGACAGCCCCTCTTCCATTTCTTAGTTTGCTTCAAATGCTGCTTTAAACTTACATCCCACAATAATTTCAGTTTGTCCCTCATCAAAATAATCAGAATCATTAAATCGCTTTCTTCCAACAAGTCAGCCTCATGGGCCGTTTCAGTTCAAATTATTTATATTCAAACTACAATGATTAGACTATTTGCAATAAAACCATTTGGATAATTTACAGAAAAATACAGAACGAAGGCAATTATTTACACATCAATCATTTGATCAGTCACTCCAGACTGAATTGGGCTCATAGTGGCAGAACCCACAAACCATGCTTTTCATGTGTGTCTCTGTCCTCATCAAAGGTCCATCCTGACAGGCTTGTTTCCTCCCACCTCCGGCTCTGCCACCATATACGGCCACGACATCCGCACCGAAATGGATCGGATCCGTCAGAACCTGGGCATGTGTCCGCAGCACAACGTTCTGTTTGATAAGCTCAGTGTAGAGGAGCACCTATGGTTCTACTCCAGGCTCAAGGGCATGGCAGAGGACGACATCCGCAAGGAGATGGACAAGTGAGTACCAGCCTGCCATGTTGCTGTCAGCTCCCCCTGTGCAGACATGAACATTGTTTATTGTTGAAAGTCAATGTCTCTTGGACATCAGCTGCTAACAATAGTAAAGTATTTCATTGTGTTCTACCACAGCCTGAATCTAACAGTGAGTGAACCTCGGCATGAGGTTCACTTATAAGGTGTAATGAAAGTACACCAAGTTCATTTTGGTGGGTTTCATTTTCTACAGTACTGTACATAGTCAGGCCTTCCTTGGATCAGCTTTAGCAACTATCTCTATGTTTCTGAAGGAATCAACACATAAGGCCTGGAAATATGAGCTCTAAGAATTCCCTGCTTTATGCTCACCCTCCAGGTACTGAAACAAAGTTACACGTAAAGCAGCAGAATTCTGTCTGCTTGTGGATTTAAGCTACAAATCAGAATAGGACTGCAACCTGACTGCAGCCGAATCGATGGTAAATAATTACCATAAGCAGTCGGCCTTCTATCACCTGAAGAACATCTCCAGGACTAGAGGACTGATGTCTCAGCATCTAGAGAAACTCATCCATGTTTATCTTTAGTCGCATTGATTACTGCAGCAGCGTCTTCACAGGTCTGACTAATAAATCAGTCAAACAGCTGCAGCTGATCCAGAAGCTGCTGCTGCTGTTCTGACTAAAACCAGGAAGATGGAAAACATCACCCCAGTTTTTTTTTTTTTAGAATACTTTATTTTGGATTTTTTAGTAACATCACAATTGTAAACTGACAGGACAAAACTGGTTCAGGATCAAGTAAAATTCAAACAATGAGACATACCTAAAGTAAAATACATTAATGATAATATAACAACAAAAAAACAAGACGGACTAAAATGGGGAAGGGAGTAATCAATAAGGATTAAATAAAAATGTATATGAATCAGACATAGGTGAGAGACAGATGGTAATAGTATTGCTCATAGATCCTGTCGAGTCCAGCTCGTGAATTGGAAGTGGCTGAAACATGTATAGAAACCTAGGGAGGATATTCATCTTTATGACATTAATTCTACCAAATAATGTGAGAAGTAAATCCATCCATTTTTCTAAATCCTCGCTCACCTTCTGAAGGAGACCAGCTAAGTTGAGTTTAAAGAGATTTTTAAGGTTTCTATCAACAAACACCCCTAAATATTTAAAACCCTCAAGAGAGACCATTTGAAATTGGACATGCTTCTAACTTTACTGTGGTCAAATACAGACATCAGTAAAACCTCACTTTTTACCACGTTAACTTTGTATCTAGAAAATGATCTGTATTTACTCAGTAGTTCCTGAAGGTGACAAAGAGAGCGTTCTGCATTGGTTAAAAATAAAATGTCCACAAAGTGAAATCTTGTGCATGTCGGTGCCAATCTCAAAACCACTAATATTATGATTTATTCTAATGGCCTCAGCCAATGGCTCGATGGCAAGCACAAAGAGGGCGGGACTAACTGGATCTCCCTGTCTGTTGCCTCTTTACAGCCAGAATGACTCAGAGGTGATCCCATTGGTAACAACTCTAGCTTGACGGAATCTAGAAAGAGATTGTATCAAATTGACAAACCTGTCATCAAAACCAAATTTCTTAAGGACAGAAAAGAGGTATTGCCATTCAACCTTTTGGCATCAAATGAGGCGACCACACTTGGCATCTGTTTTTTGTTAGTAATATGTTTTATGATAAATGCCTCAAATTATTAGTCGAAAATCTATTTAAAATACACCCTGCTTGATCCAGGTTGGTAAGTAAAGGTAGACACCTTTCCAATCTTTTTGCTATCATTTTTGTAACTACGTTATAATCTGTATTGTGGAGTGAGATTGATCTATAAGAAGAACATTTTAGAGGATCTTTGCCCTTTTTATGGATGACTGTTATAACAGCTGGAGCAAAGGAGTCTGGAAAACAGCCATTCCTTCCACCTTGCTCAAGGACATCCATCAAGAGTGGTACAAGAAGGTCTTGAAATTCTTTATAAAACTCGAATGGACAACCACCCTCACCAGGGGTTTTATTTCCCGGAAGTGACTTAACATCCAGTAATTCTAGGAAAGGGTTTGTCTAAGTTCTCCATGTCCTCCTCTGATAAGCAAGGCAAATCAATGGAGGATAAAAAGAAAGATTGTGATGTATAAAAATCTGAATTTTAAAGGACTCATTGACTTATCTGGCATTATACGTTAGAACTTCTGTGGGTTTTTCAATAGCGTTAATTGTTTATTTTCCTCAGTTTTACGTTGCCATGCCAATACTTTCTATGCTTTTTCTCCAAGTTCATAAAATTTTTGTATAATAGTAATAATTTTGGACCTAATTATTGCTCTCTCTGCTTGATATGTATGCATAGTGTTGTGTTTTAGTTTCAGATTCACCAGTTCTCTGAACATGTCCTTAGTTGGAGCATTTTGGTACGTTTTCTCAAGATCAGAAATTTGTCTTTCTAAAGTGTTAAGCTAAATCTTATATTTCTTATTTATTCCCTTAGTATATGATGTAATTTGACCCCTCAGAAATGCTTTTAATTTGTCCCAAAAAATAAAAATATTTGGAGCAGAGGATTTATTTGTTAAAATGAAGAAATGAATTTGTTCCCTAATGAAAGTAGAGAATTTGGGTTTTTTAAGAGGGTAAAGTTGAGCTTCCACACAGTGGCGCAACTACACATTATTCAGGTGGATGTGAAAACATAGATAGGTTCTGGTTCTGGTTCTGCTCCTGCTCTGCATTCCCAGAACCAAACGAGGAGAAGCAGCATTCAGCTTCTATGCACCACAAATCTGGAACGAACTTCCAGAAAACTGTAAAACTGATGAAACACTGACGTCCTTTAAATCTAGACTAAAACCCCACCTGTTTAGAGTTGCTTTTGAAACAGATTCATTTGAGATTGGTTTACAGCTGTTTATGACTTTTTTAGTTTGCTACTGGACTGTAATGTTTCTTTTATAGTAGTTTGAAGTAGTTTGTTGTGTTCTGTTTTAATCATCTAAATCAGTGGTCCCCAACCTTTTTATTACTGCGGACCAGTCAAGACTTGGAAATTTTGCTGCGGCCCAGGGAAGGTGAAAGAGGGGGCGTGAACCGTCAGATAAGGCCTGACGGTTCACGCCGTCAGGCCTTATCTGATGGGATGTTGATGTTCATCCCGCTAAATGACCAACATTTAGCGGGAATGTTGGTGTTCCCGCTAAATCCTGAATATACCCAATTTGGGTTGTCTTGGCCCTTTTATCGCAGCCTGTGGGGTTTTCCCTGACTGGGAACGAGAATACAACCTGCTGAATGTGACAGGTAGCCAATCAGAAAGCGCGGTGACGTCAGAACAGAGGGGAATCCTAAACAGCTGACATATCGGAGATGATATGTGGAAATGTTTATTATTAAATCTAACGGCCATTATTATATATTATTATGTTTATTCAGTTAAAAATGTTAACTATGAAAAAACAGTCACCTCCAAATCATAGTGCAGCAAATAGAGCGGCTGCTCCCGTCGTCTTTTATCCACCGCCTTTTCTTTTTGTTACGTCTTTTATCTCTTAAAATAACTCCACAAACTATCACTATTGTTTCTACATTGTCATCCGTGTTTGGTTATTCTAAATTCCCGCTATGTTGGGGGTTTTGTGGATTATCTTCTGGAATCATGATGTTTGTTACTGGAATCGGTTCGTGTTGCTCCTGCCTTGGACACACAAACCGATCAAACCTGTTGTAGTTTTATCAGCTCTGTGGTCACAGAGGTTTGGAGAATCGGCTGACAATTCTTAAATCTTTCCGTCTAAACCTCACAAGCTCTACTCATCTCCTCTCGACCAAACTCTCTCTGACTCTAGTCGCTATGGTAACGTTTACATATTCCGTCAAAATAAGATACAGATGTGCCACAAAAACGAACATTTTTCTTTTGTGAAAATTTTATCTCACGATAATGAGCTTGTTTCTCTGCAACGAGACGGTCCCATTTGGGAGTGATGGGAGACAATAACACCTGAAGTGTTGCTTATATCCACAGCCTGCTTGGTCTCTACGTGGCGAAGCAGCTTGAAGCTTCATTCCCTCATTAGCAGCCGGTCGCCGCATGTTACGCAGAGCGGCTTGTAACGTGGGATTCACCTACCGGTCCGGAATAAGTCCATTCTCCTGTCTCTTCTCTGGGCCTTTTCCTCTTTGCAGAGAAACTTTCCAAAGACATCTGATCTGTTTCTTACTCATTTTGCTGCTTGTGGGCTCAATGTTGGCACGCAAGTAACCGAGAGAATCCGGTTAAAGGATTTTCAAAATAAAAGATCCTCCAGACTCAAATAATACATAAAACGGAAATATTTAATAATTTCTTGCACAGCCCGGTACCAATTGGTCCACGGATCGGTACCGGTCCACAGACTGGGGGTTGGGGACCACTGATCTAAAGCACTTTGCTCCTGAAATGTGCTACATAGATAAACTTGGTTTGATTGGGTGTGTGTGTGTGTGTGTGTGTGTGTGTGTGTGTGTGTGTGTGTGTGTGTGTGTGCGTGTGCGTGTTCAGAATGATTGTGGACCTAGAGCTATCTAACAAGCGCCACAGCTTGGTCCAGACGCTGTCAGGTGGGATGAAGCGGAAGCTGTCGGTGGCCATCGCCTTCGTAGGCGGCTCCAGGGCCGTCATTCTGGACGAGCCCACTGCGGGGGTGGATCCTTACGCCCGCAGGGCCATCTGGGACCTGATCCTCAAGTACAAACAGGGTGAGTGGATCTTAAAGCAGTCTTATTTCCATCCAGGCTGATATTTAAAGTGTTGTAACATTAGCTGTGTGTGGGTGTGTGTGTAACTGCTGACTTAAACACAAGAGGATCAGCCTCATTAAGTGTTGTCCGACTTCCTGTTCTTCATGTGTAGTGAAGTCCTCCTGGCTCAGAGTTTTATGGGGGTCATATTGTAGTTTAGATCCTGTTTGCCGTTGACAACATTGACTAATGCTAATGTTTCCTGTAATGCTCCACATGTGTTTTCGAAGCTTCCCTGCCAATGTTCCTCTTGTCCTTTAATGTGTTGCTGTCAGTAATTATCTGTTTGTACGTCTGCTGCAGGCCGGACCATCCTGCTGTCCACTCATCATATGGACGAAGCCGATCTTTTGGGAGATCGCATTGCCATCATCTCACATGGAAAGCTGAAGTGCTGTGGAACACCACTTTTCTTGAAGAGCACTTATGGAGATGGATACAAACTGACGCTGGTGAAAAAGCAAAGTGAAGGTAGAGGTGTGCATCTACGCCCTTATTTCTTTAGATTTTCCTTCACAGTCCCTTAATCTTTTAAAGAGGTCTTGATCAACAGTTTTCTATTAAACTTGACTGCTAGTGGAATTCAGCAGTCAGCTAATGTACTCTTTCCTAATACATTAGCTGACTGTTTCCAAAAGCAAACAAAAGGGTTTGGAAACCAAAAGTATGAGAACCTTTCCAAAAACTAAAGACTTTTGGAAAGTCTTTAGGACTTTTCCTGATATTTGTAAGTGCAGTTTTAACAACATCTAGTTTAAAATTTCTTTTATAAGAAATGCTTCTATCCCCAGGATCACAGACATGCAATACATCACTGGGTCTGCCTTACTGACTGTGGCATATCTTATATTAAGCTAATCCAAGTAAATGGACCAAAGTTCCTAAAATGCAAAGTATTTTAAGTTAATACCTGTCACTGATACACATTCTCTTACACACATTTCTATAATATATTTGAGAATCAAAGAAAGCACTAAATACAACATTTCTAACTTTTTGATGTGATTAATTGTTTTGGAGGCTTTGTGAATAAAGAGCACAATGTTTATATTTGACACAACATATTCTGACTAATCGCTTTTATATTGACATTGATGAACAGACACACGGCTTTACAGAGGTGTGTTCCACACCCTTCCACAAAAAGTGAAAAAAAAAAGAGTACATTAAAATACAGATATATTTCTATTATGCTACCAACACAGGACACAGGAAGGGCTTTAGTCTGCTGGTCAAGTGGGAGCAGTCCAGTGACTTCTGCGACATCCTGGTACACAAGCTAAAGGCAAGAATGAAAGACAAATTATCTAACAGTGTAATAGAAAATTCATCCCTGATTCTTGTCAATGTCAAATTTATTTATATAGCACTTTAAAACAGGTAAAATAAAAACTGCACCAAAGTGCAGTACAAGAACAACACAAGTGACAAAACAGCACAAAACAATGCATCAATTAAATGCCAGAGTAAAAGTGAGTTTTAAGAAGCGATTTACCGGGAGTGATGTATTTATGCATATAATAGTAAGACCACAGAGAGGAGCTTTCACACATCATCAGTCCCACATTTTTATAAGTTACCTACTGCAACTCTAACGTAATATTATTGTTGATGTTGCTTTAAAATAAACTCCAACTTCCCTTTCAGTGTAAAACCCCCCCAAATTCCACATGTTCAAGCTGCAGGCCATGCTGGAACCTTACTGTCCTGATCCTGATTGAGTTCACATTGTTTCTGCCATGTTTGATTAGTTGAATCTGGATTCTTGATTCATTCGGTTACTGTTAGACTACATATCAGTCCTTGTGATGTTCCTTTACCAGCCTTTGTGTCTTGGTTTGACCCTCCAGGCCAGGGCAGCCAGCCCAAGTCTCCCTCCTCTTCATCTCCATCCTCTTCGCTGTCACCCTGCTCAGAAACCCAGGTCACCGACTTTATTCAGCAGTTTGTGGCTACCTGCCTGCTGGTGTCAGACTCCAACACTGAGCTCTCCTATGTCCTGCCCTCCGAATCGGTCAAGAAGGGCAGCTTTGAGAGGCTGTTCCAGGTACAAACCAGCTCCACTTGAAGTCAACAGGGTCTGTGATAATCTGCAGATTTCTTCCAGACAGACTGCTTGAGGATCAACCTTTAGTTAGCCGAGTTTAGTACCAAAATGTTAGAGCTATCCTTCTGCCGCAATGCTTTTTTTTTTTTTTTTTTTTTTTTAGATATTATTTGAGAAGATTGCAGATTAATTCCAGCCACAACTCTGCACTATATTCTCTAGATTGAGCAGAATTTATTTGTGGAATTTGAACAGATGGTATAAAGTTATATGAGCAGCATTATGTCTGATGAATTTGGGGAAGCAGAGTATATTTCCCATCCAGCAGGAGCTTTTTTTTCTTTAACATGTTCTGACCATGTATGTGTGTGTGGTGTGTATGTGCCATGTATTTGATGCATTGTGGGGACTGAAACCTGGTCTGCACAAGGAGAAACACTGTTTGTGGGTCAGGGGTTAGGTTTAAGACTAGTGTGAATTGAGTTTTGGTTAGGATTGGGGTTAGGGTTAGGCTGCAGAAATGAATGGAAGTTGCTAGAAAGTCCCCACAACAATAGCATGACAAGGGTTAGGGTAATTTTATTTATATAGTACATTTTCAGCAACAAGGCAGTAAGAGTAAGAAAAAAAGCTGAATGTTGGTTCTTCATGTGTGATTCTTTTTCTGGGTTGCTAAGTACTCCACAATTTATAAACTAACAGGAGTTTCTCTAGGTCTTGCTCTGATATTATAGTATAAAGCTAAATGGTGGTCTAAAGTAATAAGTAATTAAGCTTTGGAAATGCTCTTCTGGTGATAATAATAATAATAATAATAATAATAATAATAATAATAAGACGGTGTTGAAATCATAGACATAGACATAATATAAGTAGATTATATTATGGCATTTATCAATAACATCAGATTTTGGAGTCAATCTCAGCTGCTGAATCACTCTGAAGCTAGAACTCGTCGGCTGGAAAACAGCCGACAGACAATTTATATTAGGTTATACATGTTTAAATGTAAATATACATATAAACATGTATCATATTATTCAGTATTAGTCATTATTAATCTGTTATTATTAATCATTATTTGTGTTTGTATATTTATATAAATATGTATTGCTATTACTAAATAATAAATAAATTATGAACGGCTGTGTGGTTTGTAAAATGCTCATCATACATCAATATCAGAATATTCTGTTCCTATTCTATTGTATTCCCCACTAAGCATATTTAAATACACTGAACTATGTACCAATACAATTAAAAAATACTTTAAAAATTAGAGTTGTGCCGATCGATCGGTTACCGATCATAATCGGGCCGATTTTTGTGAAAAAGTGCGTGATCGGTGATCGGCGATCATTGTCTCTTGTTGCCGATACCGATCACCTGCATCTCATTTCTCAGCCTGCCTGTGCAGCTGGTCTCCTCTTTCCTTCACACTGCACAAACGTGCAGCAACAAATCCTAAGCTATGTGGAACTATAACGCTCTGAGTGAATGGAGACGTTTGTGTGTTGCAGCGGAAAATTGAAGCACGTCAAAATGCATCAACACAAGAAGCTAATACGACATAAAAACAATGCCATACTTGATGTAGTTTGGCTACATCGAGGCTCACTGCAGTAAAAATGACATATGGAGGATCAGATAGCAGGTAAAGCAGAGCACAGCTACAAACACTCACCCGGATTAGCATGACGGTCAAAGCTAAACAAATAACACGCAAAATTATTTAAGTCTTCGAGCTGCGATGTAAGACGCTGGTTCTGCTCTCGCTGTTGAACCGCTGCTACGCTACAGGTAGTAATATTTCACAGACGGAGCGCCGCTTCTGCTCCACCTGGTAGTGACTCTCACACCAAACCTCTGCTTAAAGCTGCAGCATCTAACTTAAAAAATACATTTTACATACGTATTAAAACTTTCGCTGTCCTAACATGAGACAGATAATCTCTAAAAAAATAATCGATCTCCTCCCTGCTCTGCATAATTACTCCGCTCAGTCAGAAACAGCCACTCAGAACTAGCAGTAATCAGCTAGCCGCCATGCTATCAGGAAGGTTTCATTCAGTAACTCAGGATTGTTTATTGTAATGGATCCTATATTTGCCTTTGAATGTTAAGTTTTATACTTGAATTTTTTTGGCAATGTTGAGAGGTTTTATTTTGACTCTTTGCATTATTTAGCCTCTTCAGAGCCTCCATATGTTATCAGTCTGTTAAAGATATTATTACCAATAGCAGTACAATTTGCACAATGCCTGTTTTTTTCTTGGAAAAAGTTATTAAAAACAAGTTTTGTCTAAATTAAGGTGAATTCATGGTTTCTTTCTCCACATAATGTAATCGGTAGTGTTTATGATAAAAAAATAGTAATAATAATTATGTGATCGGTATCGGTGATCGGTATCGGCAGGAAAAAACCTGATCGGCACATCTCTATTAAAAATACAATTGTATATAAATGTAGCTTTGACCGATGTTTGAATATGGTTTCCAGTAACAAAAAAGCGTGTTATGATCGATTAAATGCGCTGATACGTCATTGTGCTGCTAAACACATAACGCTGAGTGGAGTCGTGGACAGCTCCCAGATGGCCGCTCTAAATCTCGTCAGCGACAATAGGCGAGAGCGGTCCATGAGGTCTCTACTCTTATATAATGTCTATGGTTAAAATGACACAACAGGAAGCATAGCGAAAACCCCAGCACAAGTAGCAACATTCTGGCGGTCAGCGAAAGGTGGTGAAAATCAGGGAATGTGTATCTGTATCCATGAGAGATGTGTGTGCAGTAAATCCATGAACCCCGTACAGCCAGCCACTCCCAGGCTAAGGTCTGATACGGTGTTCTTACCCGAGAGCAAGTCGGTGGGAGCACTCTGCTCCATACTTGAACAGATGCCTTGAGGAAAGGAACAAAGTGGGAAGGAGCATCTTGTTTACAAATCATCCAGGACATTTGAGATAGTCAGCCAAGGCCGACACAGACACAGTTCAGATACAGACAATATTCTTTCAATCTGGCAGACATTTTTAATTTCCATCTGTCTTAAAGTCTCCTGGTGCATCTCTGTTGAGTCCAATCATCCAAATTAGTATGGCCGTTCCTGCCAGACCCAACTAGCAACTTCTCTTAGATCAATTCCATCCTGCTAGTGACCTGCAGGACCTGCATCCGGGCTGGAAATCTCTGCAGGAATCGCATTGATAGCATATTAGTCAGAAGGCCCAATCCATCACACTGATCAGACAGCTTGACAACAGCTGAAACGGCTACTGACGGCTTCTGAATTTGTCAATATGCTAAGATTTCTGCTGGTTGCCAGCTCCAGCCAGCAGAAATCCTGTTATGCAGGCTCTCCTTTGCTCGCTCATCTCGTTGAGAAAATTTTGTCAATTGCATTGATCAATTTATAAGATTAATTAATAGAAATAGCTTTGTGTCTATCTCGAAGACAATGGACATGGAGTTTGTCAAATTTGTGATTGATTTGGCGAATAACAAAAGTGAAGCCGCTTATGTAAATAAACATGTTTGTGTCCAGTCTATCTGCTTCTTATTTTTTTATATATTTTTTTAGAAAAAAATACATACATTTTGGTGGGGATTTAATTAGGAAGAAATGTTGTATAAAAAGTAAAAATCACAAAAACAATTGCAAAAACAAAGGAAAAAGAGCAAAAAGGGAAGAGAGGTAGAGCATAAAGTTAAAAGAATGTTGCTTTTAAATTGAGAGACGCTGCTGGTCATAAAGTGCAACAACTGCCCATCAAACTTTGAATGTTCCTTTTTAGCAGAGCCATAGCTAATGTCTGTTCTGGATTTAGTTTAACTGTTTAATCTTGCTGAGTAGATAGAAATACAGACACGCAGCAAAAGGTTTGACCATCATTCATAATAAAGTCAGATAGTTTTATTTATTTAGAACCATACTGTGTGTGTGTTTACAGGCTTTGGAGCAGAGCTTGGCTGACCTGGCTCTGACCAGCTTTGGAGTGATGGACACCACGCTGGAGGAAGTGTTCCTCAAAGTCTCTGAGGAAGACCAGTCTCTGGACAACAGTGATGCTGGTCAGACCGCACTCCTTCAGTCTCCACTCAACCTCTTCTCCTGCAGGCTGAGTAACCTGGGGTTTCCCATCTGTCTGCAGACATGAAGAGCTCGCCTGGGGGCAGCTCACTGGGGAAGCTGTCCGTGGGATCAGGGGCTCAAGATGGACCAGTGCCTGAGACCGGACGTTCGCTGCACAACGAGAAGTCTGAGGTTGAGCTGAGCAATCTGGTGCAGTGCTCCAGGCTTAGCCAGAGCCAGCTGTCACTGAAATCTTCCTCGTCTGTGGGCTCAGTGCGTGGAGATGAGGGGGGGCTGTATGCAGACTTCTTTGGGGATTACTGCCCTCTGTTTGAGAACGGCCAGGAGTCGGACTCTGCCAGCCTGAGAGGTTAGCTCAAGTTCTGTCTCACTGTAGAGGGAAGCAGAGATGGAAGGAGAAAATGATCCACTCACCGTCCAATTTTTTTTTTTTTTTTTTTGATTTTTTAAATTTTTTATTTTGCTTTAAAAACAACAAACCAAAGAGTCAGATTTCCTGAATGAAAAAGAACATGTCTCCTAATTCACACATTTCTAGTTAGATTTGATTGTTTTCACACCATTGCGTCCCTCTTTCCTGCAGGCGATCCAGAAAATCCCACCTCCCCAGAGCTGGAAGACCTGGAGGGGCAGGGCAGCTTCAAGCTGGAGGGCTGGTGGCTGAAACTGAGTCAGTTTCATGGCCTCATCATAAAGAGGTTCCACTGTGCCAAGAGAAACACCAAGGGCCTCTTCTCCCAGATCCTCCTGCCTGCTTTCTTTGTCTGTGTGGCTATGACTGTGGCCTTATCCGTGCCTGAGATCGGTGAGCTCTTCCTTTCAGTTAGAATCAATAACCTGTGCTCCAGCCTGTATTGCTGGCTGTGCTGCAGGTGGTTAAAACATGTGATGAAGGCTTGGTTTTGTTGTTTCACAGGAGATCTACCACCGCTCATCCTGTCTCCTTCTCAGTATCATAACTACACCCAGCCCAGAGGCAACTTCATCCCCTACGCCAATGAAGACAGGCCCCAGTACAGGTAACAGCAGCTGTGGTTCTTACAAGAACGGTGCCTGGACCAGCTCCTGCTGCTGCATTCCAACCTTTTAAAATGCAAGCAGTTATATAATTGGGGGATTTTTTGGTTGTTATTTTTGGAGCTATGGGGGAATAGAAAGTGGCAAATTCATGGAATATATAAAACACACAGGACTCGTATTTCTCACTGCTCCTGGCCAAATGGGAGAATATTTTAATTGCACATCTGCGAATAAACAATAAGTAAACAGAAATAACACATCGTGTTCAAATATTTAAAATCTCCCAACTTTTGCTGGTTACATGCTTACATCCATCTCAGACAGGTTTGAATAAATAACTTTATCAAGTTGTTATTAGCTATCTATTCAAACAGAAATTATATTGAATGCTGCTTCTCCATGTTTGGTTCTGGGGATGCAGAGCAGAACCAGAACCAGAACACCTGGAAGTTGGTACAATAACAGCAGATCTTTAATGCATTGTGGTGCTAAGTTGTTCAGTGATTTATAAACTAACAGTACTTTAACCCTGAGCTACAGGGTGTCAGTGTAGGGGCTTTAAAACTGGGGTGATGTTTTCCATCTTCCTGGTTTTAGTCAGAACAGCAGCAGCAGCAGCGTTCTGGATCAGCTGCAGCTGGATGATTGATTTTTTTAGGCAGACCTCTGAAGACGCTGCTGCAGTAATCAATACAACTAAAGATAAACACATGGATGAGTTTCTCTAGATCGTGCTGAGTCCTCTAATCCTGGAGATGTTCTTCAGGTGATAGAAGGCCGACTTTGTAACTATCTTTATGTAGCTCTGAATGTTCAGGTCGGAGTCCATCCCAGATTTTGGGCCTGATCTGTAGTTTCCAGCTGTAGCAAGTGAAGCTGTGCATTAACTCTAGATTGTTCTTCTTTAGGTCAAAAGGTACTAAATTCAGTTTTGTTTCTGTTCAGCTGGATAAAGTTTTGGCACATCCACACATTGATCTGTTCTAAGCATCTGTTCAGTGATTGGATGGGTTCAGAGTCACCTGGTGACATCGTGGTGTAGAGCTGTGTATCGTCTGCGTAGTTATGGTAGCTGATCTTATTTTCTGTTATAACTTGAGCTAATGAGATCATACAGATATTAAATAAGAGGGGTCCTAGGATTGAGCCAAGTATAAGTGAAGCAGTGTTCTGTGTAACTGTCTGGTTCTTGGAACTGCAGGAGTACGCTGTCACCAGATGCCAGGCCTCACAAGATCATCAACACCCTCCGACTTCCCTCAGGTGTGGGGGCAACATGTGTCCTTAAGACCCCCTTCAACAGCACCCTGGACCAGCTGGCCCGGACCCTCAACCCCAGCGCCAACAACTCCAAGACCCTGGCTGCCCAGTACTTTGACTCTATGTGTCTGGACTCCTTCACCCAGGGGGTCCCCCTCTCCAACTTTGTGCCCCCGCCACCTTCCCCGGCTCCCTCAGATGACCCAGACCCTCGTTTTATTGCCCCTCCAACCACAATTCACGGTGAGTCTTAGTCCAGAGTGTGTGCATTCCTCTTTTGTATCTCACAATACTGAGAGAAGCAGCTGCAACATAAAGACTCAAGTAAAGATTCTTTAGAACTTTAACGGGGGGGCATTATGTAAAATACATTTTTTTCAGCTTTATATGTTAATCCCTCATCAAAAACTTACCTGGAGTGTTGCTCAGATTCTTTTATGCATGTTTGAGAAATCTTTGAATCTCTCATGGCAACCATTCAGGGGAGCCTTAATCAATCAATCAATCAATCAAATTTTATTTGTATAGCACATTTCAGCAGCAAGGCATTTCAAAGTGCTTTACATAATTAAAATAAAAACAGAAATAATCAGTGAGAAAGAGAGAAATTTAAAAAAATAATAAAAAAAACAAAATAAAAATAAAAACAAAAAAAAAACAAAAAACATTACATCATTAAAACGTTGAAAAGAAAGAAGAAAAAATTAAAAACATTAAAGACATAAAAACATGGAAGACATCAAAACCCATACTCTAACCCTAATTTAGCCATAAGCAACTCTAAACAGGTGGGTTTTAAGTTGAGATTTAAAGGCTCTCAGTGTTTCAGCTGTTTTACAGTTTTCTGGAAGTTTGTTCCAAATCTGTGGTGCATAGAAACTGAATGCTGCTTCTCCTCGTTTGGTTCTGGTTCTGGAGATGCAGAGCAGAACCAGAACCAGAAGATCTGAGGGGTCTAGACGGTTGGTACAGTAATAACAGATCTTTAAGTTATTGTGGTGCTAAACCGTTCAGTGATTTATAAACTAACATCAGTATTTTAAAGTCTATTCTCTGAGCTACAGGGAGCCAGTGTAGGGACTTTAAAACTGGTGTTATGTCTCTATCTTCCTGGTTTTAGTCAGAACAGCAGCAGCAGCTTCTGGATCAGCTGCAGCTGTTTGATTGATTTATTAGTCAGACCTGTGAAGACGCTGTTGCAGTAATCAATGCGGCTAAAGATAAACACATGGATGAGTTTCTCCAGATCTCGCTGAGACATCAGTCCTCTAATCCTAGAGATGTTCTTCAGGTGATAGAAGGCCGACTTTGTGACTGTCTTAATGTGGCTCTGAAGGTTCAGGTCAGAGTCCATCACTACTCCCAGGTTTCGGGCTGATCACTGGTTTTTAGTTGTAATAACTGAAGCTGTGCATTGATTCTGGTTCACTCCTCTTTAGGTCCAAAGATAATAACTTCAGTTTTGTTTCTGTTCAGCTGGATAAAGTTTTGGCACATCCACACATTGATCTGTTCTAAGCATCTATTCAGTGATTGGATGGGTTCAGAGTCACCCGGTGACATCGTGATGTAGAGCTGTGTATCATCCGCATAATTGTGGTAGCTAATCCTATTTCCTGTTATAACCTGAGCCAGTGGGAGCATATAAATATTAAAGAGAAGGGGTCCTAGGATTGAACCTTGGGGTACCCCACATGTGACCTTTGACCTCTCTGATGAGAAGTTTCCGATTGAAACAAAGAAATCTCTGTTCTTTATGTAAGATTCAAACTGGACCGGAGAGTCCGACCCAACTCTCCAGTCGATTCAGTAAAATGTCGTGGTCAACAGTGTCAAAAGCTGCACTGAGGTCCAACAGAACCAGCACTGTGGTTCTCCCACAGTCTGTATTTATATGGATATCATTGAACACTTTGACTAGGCCAGTCTCTGTGCTGTGCTGAGCACAAAAACCAGACTGGAAGGAGTCAAAGCAATTCATTATTGTTAGGAAGTTATTTAATTGTTTAAAAACAGCTTTTTCAATCATTTTGCTGATGAATGGGAGGTCAGAGGTCAGAGGTCGGCCTGTAATTCTGCAGTAGTGATTTGTCCAGATTGTTCTTTTTTATCAGTGGTTTGATAACTGCTGTTTTCAAAGCCTGGGGGAAAAAAACACCTGAAGAGAGCGATGAGTTACTATTTGGATCAGATCATTAGCAACAACAGGCAGGACTTTCTTAAAGAAAGTCCTGTTCATAAAAGCCCCACCTGTATGGCCAAAGTTTGCCCGTAGAGCTGCAGTCACCAGCCAAGCTGCTTCCCCACTCAACTCCTTCAGACTAGTGGCAGCAGTAATTAGCAAACACTTGGTGGAAGTGCATGTCTGCTGAGCTTATCATTCAAACTCCTACTAGTGCGACGCTCCTAAGAACAGTTCTTAACAACATCTTGGAAGAGCATCGTCATGATGAAGTCCTGAAGGTGGAGTGTTGGAAAGGGTAAAGAGTCGGAGTCCAATTTTAAGGTGTCAGATACGACTATATGTGAAGTTAAATTACTTTTAAGTCATGTTTGACATATATAGCATTTTAAGAACAACTGGAGGTATTACTGGATTGTGCTATAAAAAGGCACTATTGTGCCTGGGAAATCCATAATACTCCTTTAATAATAAGAGTTACTGACATTCAGTAGCCGAGCTACGCAGTGAAGCTAGAGCTGAAATGTTACAAAGGCATGAAACTGGGATAAAGTTGAATATTGGAATCCTGGCTGCATGATTTCAGGTCCTAAGGACACAATTGCTGAATATAGCAATGATGGTCGTTATGACTGAACTGCATGTTTCTGACTCTTTTCTTTCTTTTTCATCTATACAACCTTGGAGTTTTAACATAACAGCCATACATACAGAGTGGGCATTAGAGTAGTTAAAGGCCATGCAACTGACCATGCACAGTGTGACTGCATTGCAAATTTCATACCAAATATTCCAACAATCTCTTGTGACTGAATGACTTTACAAAGTACAATAGCACACTTTGCTCCCACTTTTCTTTTTCATTTCCAATATCACAATTTCCCACTCTGCTGCATGAGGTCAAACATCGCTGTCTCAGGTCCAGTAGGACTCCATCTAACTGACCAAATATGTCATTGGTTTGTAGACTGTGGATCTAGGAAGGAAGTGTAATGTCCCACCAATATTGCATCCAAGAAATCTGTTGCAAGTTTGATATTGTAAATATTTCATTTTCAACAATAATTTAGATTTTGCTTTTTGTGGTGCCAATTTAAAGTTTTGTGGCAACAGATCCAGTTACCTGAACATTAATTCCCCACATTTTTTTATGGACATAAAAGAAATGTCAATAAATACTTGATATTAGGATAAAGGAGAGAAACTGGTAAAGAAGGCCCTTCTATGTTCATCTCCGGTCCAGTAGGTTGACTTTATGACAAACACATTCAGGTTCATTGTATTTATTCTAAGAAAAGAGAAAATCAAGTTGGTGGTTAACATCAGTCCAGTAGCTTCTGCCCCTATCCATTAAATGAAATAAAATAAATAACCCCAAAGAAATCACAAAGCAACAGCTTCCAATGAGGACATGGCAGCAGTTCATAGCATTTAGAAGCAGTTAACATTTTAAGGTAAAGTAAGGTAATTTTATTTATATAGCACATTTTCAGCAACAAGGCAATTCAAAGTGCTTTACATGAGTTAAAAGTAAATACAAACAAAATAAACCAAAGGAAAGAAAAAAAGAGGAAAGAAAACTAATCTAATGTTGTTCTAAAGTATGTAAACTAAGTGCTCCTGTTAAGGGTTGCTAAGTATCTAATTCTATTTCTAAATAGTGACTACAGTTTCTGATAAAATAAGCTAAAGAGTGACTGATCTAAATCCTTTTCTGGGTTAAAAGTAATATAAACTAAGCAGTGACTGTTCCTGTTAAGTATTTCTGGATTCCAAGTTTGTAGTTATTCTAATTCTGATTCTGATTCCAGTTCTGGGCTGTATAATGTTGATCTAAATAGTGCGTACTCCACAATTTCTGATATTACTAGTAAACTAAAATAATCCTTTTCTGGGTTAAATGGGGGATACTCCACCGTTTCTAACAAACTCAAACAAAAAAGAAGAAAGGACAGAGGAGGGCAGATGGCAACATTCAGACAAAACAGTGGGCAAAACAAAGACATGAGTGAAGGCGGTGACATCAAAGGACCATGGAACCACGTTGCTCAGCCTCCCGGCAGAAGTCCGACAAAGGTGTTATCGAGGAATGATGTCCTTAGGAGCGCTCAGCTCCACAACTCCATGGATACAGAGGGGGTGAGGAGGGAAGAGCGTTGTGTTTACATATCTTCAAGGAGATTAGAAATATGCAGCCCTTCCAAGGCCACATGGGGAAAGCCAATTCAGTTAGAGAAAGTCTTAGATTGGGAAGATTATTAATTTCAATCTTCCCTAAAGTCTCTCTGATACATCTCAGTTCCCAATCATCCATATTAGTTTGGTCGTTCCACTGAGCCGAAACTAGCAACTTCTCCAAGATCGATTCCATAGTGAGTTTTAGAGTTCTCAGCTGGGCTGCGAGTATCAGCGAGACTCACATCCAACTTGCATCTCTGTCCACACCAACAGTCTGAGTGTTTGCTAGTTCGGCCAAGTCCGTCACAAATTTGTCGATAATCCAGGAATCCACAAACTCCACAGTAGAAATCCTGTTATCATGAATAAATCCAGGGTGAATCCTGCCGGGTGTGTCCTCGCAGGACAAGAGGGCTCTCTTGTGCCCAGACTTCTCGTCAAGAAAAATTTGATCAATTGCACTGGGAGATCGGTTGACCAGATCCATAATTTGTAGATTTGGATGATGTGCAGAAAAAGGCTCCAAAAATATAGAAAAAGAACAAAAACAGAGCAAGCAGAGAAGGCAAGAGCAGGGAGGGAGCAGAGGAAAAAAGTGTCCGCCTTCACCGAGAGCAAGACAGAAGAACAAGTTACCGGTTACTATGGTAACCACCAATTGCCAAAGTAACATAACAGAACTTAAAACATCAATAAATAAACAACTTGTTGAATAAACAAAATAAATTCAAACAAATAAGCAAATTTTGTCAAACTTCACATTTATAATATTGTTCAAATAAAACCCTGTCACATATCATGCATTTAAAAACATGAGGACAGTTTCATTTTTGATGAATGTGTTTCAGTGTTTAGATGACAAACTGAATGTCATAAAGTGTGTCACTGGGTGGGAGGATTTGTTTGTTGTTGGTTGATTTCAGAAAGAACTCCCTTTTTAGAGGCCTTTCTTTTTTCTGTTTTGTTGTATTAGAACATTTTGTTCAGAACCTTTAAAGCGAATTATGATTCTGTAAAAAAAAAAAAAAAAACAGAAGAAAGAAAACAAACCACAGGTCCTTCTCAAAAGAACTGGAATCTCAAAATCCCTGTCTCAAAATATTAGCATATTTCATCCGACCAATAAAAGAAAAGTGTTCCAATACCAAAAAAGTCAACCTTCAAATAATTATGTTCAGTTATGCAGTCAATACTTGGTCAGCAATCCTTCTGCAGCCTTCAATGCAGCATGGAGGCCATCAGCCTGTGGCTCTGCTGAGGTGTCATGGAGCCCAGGATGCATCGATAGCCTTAAGCTCATCCAGAGTGTTGGGTCTTGGTCTCTCAACTTTCTCTTCACAATATCCCACAGATTCTCTATGGGGTTCAGGTCAGGAGAGCTGGCAGGCCAATTGAGCACAGTAACACCATGGTCAGTAATACCAGTGGTTTTGGCACTGAGCAGGTTGTGCTGAAAAATGAAATCTTCATCTCCATAAAGTTTTTCAGCAGATGGAAGCATGAAGTGCTCCAAAACCTCCTGATAGCTGCTGCATTGACCTGCCCTTGATAAAACACAGTGGACCAACACCAGCAGCTCCCCAGACCATCACTGACTGTGGGTACTTGACACTGGACTTCTGGCCTTTTGGCATTTCCTTCTCCCCAGTCTTCCTCCAGACTCTGGCACCTTGATTTCCGAATGACATGCAAAATTTGCTTTCATCCGAAAAAAGTACTTTGAACCACTGAGCAACAGTCCAGTGCTGCTTCTCTGTAGCCCAGGTCAGGCGCTTCTGCCGCTGTTTCTGGTTCAACAGTGTCTTGACCTGGCGAATGCAGCACCTGTAGCCCATTTCCTGCACACGCCTGTGCACGGTGGCTCTGGATGTTTCTGCTCCAGACTCAGTCCACTACTTCCTCAGGTCCCTCAAGGTCTGGAATCGGACCTTCTCCACAATCTTCCTCAGGGTCCGGTCACCTCTTCTCGTTGTGCAGCGTTTTCTGCCACACTTTTTCCTTCCCACTGAGGTGCCTTGATACATACAACACTCTGGTAACAGCCTATTGGTTCAGAAATGTCTTTCTGTGTCTTACCCTCTTGCTTGAGGGCGTCAATGATGGCCTTCTGGACAGCAGTCAGGTCAGCAGTCTGACCCATGATTGCTGGGAGTTTTTAAAAGCCTCAGGAATCTTTTGCAGATGTTTAGAGTTACTTTGTTGATTCAGATGATGAGGTTAACGGCTCGTTCAGAGAACCTTTTCATGATATGCTCATTGTTTGAGACAGGGATTTGGGGTTTTCATGAGCTGTATGCCAACATCATCAGTATTAAAACAATAAAAGACCTGAAATATTTCAGTTGGTGTGCAATGAATCTAATATATGACAGTTTAATTTTTATCATTACATTATGGAAAATAATGAACTTTATCACAATATGCTAATTTTTTGAGAAGGACCTGTAGTATTCTTAGAACTATTAATAATAAAGATTATGTTGTTATTCCAAAGTATGCTGTGTGAAATAAATGTTTGTCATTTTGTCAGAGCCCGTTACATCTCCTCCTACCCTCCCTCTCTCCATCCGTGAGCCGGTGCGCTGTACCTGCTCTATGCAGGGCACAGGCTTCTCCTGCCCAGGTGGGGTCGGAGGTCGCCCCCCTCTCATGAAGGTGGTGACGGGGGACATTTTGGTGGACATCACAGGCCGGAACGTCTCTGAATATCTGCTCTTCACTTCGGACAGAGTGCGGCTCCACAGGTATTCCTGGGCAGGTGCCAGTGTTCCATCAGATCAACATACACTGTCAGGATAGCATACATGCAGTGAGTACCATGCCTGCGAATGCGCATTAAGAAGTCCGACCGTCAGAGGAGCTGTCAGTTCAGCGTACGCGACAAGTTGTGATGAAAATAAGTCATTAAATTGTTTTCAATGATAACTAGATTGATATTCATGCATTGTCGTGGTTTCAAAGTGTATTTAAAGCAGGTCTAGGCTGCATCTGCAGTGTACTCATTAACCTACTTAACCGCTAAGTCAGGATGTCACACAGCTGTTAATAGCAAAGTGTATGACGATCTACGTCATGATTCTATGTTGCTGATTAAATGAAATCATATGGTAATGACAGTGTATACTTGTCTGATAGATGTAGCCGTCAGGTCGTGCTGAGCAGCATATGCCGATCTGACAAAACGGCTGAGACTTGGTGGGATTTCAATTTCTAAATGAATTTGAATATTTCCTGAATTTTAATTGGTGCTTTCAACTCTAGCTACTTTAGTTCCACAATGAAGGAATAACTGGTAGGGATTAGAGCAGCTCTTCTCCTTTATAGTTCCACCGTTTAATTTCCACATTTTTCACTGATAAACTTCGTCACATGGATCAGGGAGAGGGCTCCACTCTTGTCACTGCTTTATCGATGAGTTGAAAAATAAAACGGCATAGAAAATCTCCCCTCTTAAAATACATTTTATTGTGCTAATCTTTCTCTTTTTTTAATGTTATTTCTGTCCTTCATGTATTTTAATTTGGCTTCCCCAGCTCAATATTCAGCAGTTTTGCTGTCGGGTTTTATTTCACTACCATATTTCAAAACATTCAAGCTCCTCCTGATGTAGTTTGCTGAGTCATGTCAAAGATGCATAAAAAATTAAGAAACGGTACTAAATATCAGTTCAAAGTAAGTCATTTTAGACCAGATCTTACATGTTTTTTCCTGTGTGCTGCCTGGGTTGGGAACAGATATGGTGGTTTAACTGTGGGGAACATCCAGAAATCCATCCCTGCCTCCTTCGGAAGGAACATTCCTCCAATGGTCCGCAAGATAGCCGTACGCAGATCAGCTCAGGTGGGACAGGTAACCTGACGGTCTCTGTTGCACCTCTCCAGTGTTGCTTATAGCGCCTCCCTGTGTCCAGGTCTTGTACAACAACAAAGGCTACCACAGCATGCCAACCTATCTGAATGTACTGAACAATGCCATCCTGCGCGCCAACTTACCTGCATCCAAAGGCAACCCTGCTGCTTATGGTATGGAGGCTATCAGGTTGTCAGTCTGCACCGTCCCCTGCTGTTCCTGAAGAATAAAAACATCTTTTGTTATTTGGTGCGTGTTTTTTTTATTTAAGGAATCACACTGACCAACCATCCGATGAATAGAACCAGTGCCAGCCTGTCTTTGGACTATTTGTAAGTTTACCAACAAGCACTTTTGTACATTATATTGAACGGGTTGTAGATCCTAAGAGTTATGCAGGACGTGTGTATACCTAACCACATGAACATATTCTAAATGCTTTTTAGGGCTGAAAAAGAAATGGGAGATTTTTCTCTTTACATTCAAATTTAAGTAAAGTGCATCGCTAGGAATTTACAGTCATCATGGGCCTGCCTGTGCATGGCAGCCTGGCTTCTGTCTGACTGCCCAGGGCAGCTGTGGCTATGATCCAGTAGCTTGCAGTGAGTGAATGACTGTAGTGAGAAACACTTTGGGGTATTGTGGGCATAAGGTGCTATACAAGTACATTCATTTACCAGCCATAATTTGGAGATTTTACAACTTATAACATGTTTGAAAACAAGAATTGGGTGTAGATATTTTCCAAATAATGAAACACACGCATGTTAAGTTTAAAAAAAAACATTCCAGAAGCTACAAAAAAACAGGTGTTAAAGGTAAAACTTGAGCCAAATCTGGATATTTGACCAGTATTCTGTGCAGAATTAGGAATGGTTTTCTGAGTTGGTTTTATGGAACCAACTGGGTTTTTTAAGCATGTTCTACTCATGTTCAGTAGGGTTAGAACCATAATGTTACGCAGTTTTATCCTGCAGAACCAGTCATTTGTCCGGTGGAATTCTAGATTGTGTCCACTTTTTAATGTTCAGCTGTTGATTGGAGGTGAGTTTGGATGATGTGAAGGGACACCCTCCCCCCTACATCTCCTTTGTGCAAATTACCAGAACCCTGGCAGAAACCCCACAGTAAGATGCTGCCACCACCGTACTTCATCATCGCTATTGTTCTCTGGTTTAAAACCTTCTCCAAAAAATATCTGACTCTGAAATCCTCCTCCTCGTATGTGCACACTGCCACCTACTGTTCTTGAATGTGTAGCAACAGCAACACTACTTTACATCCATTAAATTCTACTTTTAAATTTTATATTATGAAGATAAATAAATAATGCTTACCTTATCTATAAATATCCTCCAAGTTTTCTTCAGTTCCCAATATTCCTTTAAGAATATTAAAGGAATATTTAATATTTCTTTCCTGTCCTTACTATTTTTCTCAATTTCTCCCTTTCAGGCTCATGTATTTCACATTTTGTCAATATATGTTCTACATTTTCTTTCTCTCCACATTTGTCACATTTATCTCTACTTTTCTACCAATTAAACATAAAATGTAATTTTGATAGGTATGACCTACTATTAATCTCATCATTATTATTTATTCCCTTCTGTTTCTCTCACTAATATTTGTAACTAACTGTATTTTATAAAAACTTTATTATTTTCATTCCACTTTTTTGCCATATTTCTGTTTCTTTACTCTTAACTGATTTCCGTTCCCCTTCCCCAATATGAATTGTAATTGTTGTTGCCCCCTCTAAAGCCCTTTTAGTTCATTTATCTGCCTTTTCATTGCTTTTGACGCCTTCGTGTGCTGGTACCCAACAGAACCAAATAACAATACCGACCTCTGTGTTCCGTCTTCAAATTATTCAGAATGGACTGTTTAAGCAGTATTATTGCTTACTATAACTTTATTCATATATTCACTTCTTTCCCCTTTTATCTTCAAAAATTCAACATTTCTTGTAATGAACATGAATGAACATAGGACGCCACCCAGCTCCAGCTCCACTGCATACAATCTGAAACTCCCTGCTCTAATCGCTTTAGCTGTTTTCAAATGGTTGGACTCTGACACTGTGCCCTGATCTGAAAGTCTGAATCTTTTGGTGTACGGTTGTAATATCTCTCCTGTCTCTGTCTGCTGTTAATTCATTCCTGTTTGTTGTTTGACACCTTCAGCTTCAGTACGGTCTCTCTTGTAGGAAAAAGGGACTGGGAGACTCTGTTCTGGACTTGAGGCGAGGCCTTGACTCGGTGTGTCAGCTGGACAGTCTGGATCCTGTCCAGCTGTTGCAGGTTTCTGCATGAGGTGTTTTATTGTTTTTACAGCTGACTTTTAGTGCTTTGTGGGTATCCAGGTGAAGATGTTTTGTGTTCCAATTCCCACTTTTGACTGAACATTTTAAACTCATGAGTACTGTGCCCCAATACCCAAGATGGCCAAATCTGGAATCCCCTGATGAGCAAAGTGTGCTTTCAGTTTTTGGATCACTGTGGTACTTTTGGTGTCAGGTAAATAATCAACTTCCCAAAAATGTGAATAGTAGTCCACAGTAATCAGATCTTTGCCATAAAAACAGATCAGTTCCTACCTTGGCCCAATGTCATAGCTGACCTACAGATGCCATCACTTGGAAATAAATGTCTTTATCTGCTGGTTGGTCCCTGGCCAGTACACACACTCACATGCTCGTCTGAGGCAGCCCTCTGCTGCCAGGTGTGCTGAGTGCATGCGGTGGGTCAGCTCAGCTCTCCGTGCATCAGGAACTGGGCTCCTTGCCCCTTGAACACTCTGCCATCCTGAAAGCTCAGCTTGTCTGGTAACACTTTATTTGAAGGGGTGAGCATGAGACTGACATGACGCTGTCATGAACATAAAGTCTTTATGAATGTTTATGACGTGTGTTCATGAATGTTCATGAAGTGTCATTCGGTAAATAAAGACACTTTTAATGCAAAGTTGCTCTAAAAGTCCATTAAAAATGCCAACTTTGCATGATTTTGTGAATTGATAATTTAATGCAAAGTTGACATTTTTAATGGACTTTCAATGCAGCTTTTAGAGCAACTTTGCATTAAAAGTTTCTTTATTTACTGAATGACACTTCATGACAACTGTCATAAACATTCATAAAGACTTTATGTTCATGACAGATGTTATGTCAGTCTCATGCTCACGCCTTCAAATAAAGTGTTACCGCTTGTACTGTGATAATGTGTAGCTCCACATCTTTTTTGTGCTTTGGCCATCAGGATTAACCTAATAACTTCCTGCAACGTTGAGGACTCTGTTGTTGCATCGCAGATGACTGTGAGTCTTTGTGGAGAGATGAGTAAGTAGGAAATGATGTTAACAGTCTATCTCTGACTGTCACTCCCTGACTGCTGTCAGATAAATAAGCTCTGCTTAGTGTCAGCTAGAAGCATGTCTCTTCTAGGCACATAGATCACATATCAATATCATATTTCTACAGCTTGAGTAACATTCTCTGTAATCTCTTTGGTGCACTAAGCAGTGGTTTTCTCATAATATTTTCTAGTGGCTTATGATCACTTTGTACAGCCACTTTTCTACCATAAGTATACTGGTGGAACTTTTCTGTCCCGAACACTAAGGCCAAATATTCTTTTTCTAGCTGGGCATAACCTCTTTTCATGGGAGTTAGCGTTCTGCTTGCAAGTGTCACAGGTTTTCCCTTCTGTGTCAATGCTGCTCCTAGTTCTGTCTCTGAGACATCACATTGCAGGGTTAGCTCTTCATTTTGGTCATGGTACTTCAGTAGTGGTGCATTCGTCATTTTATCTTTCAGTCTTTTAAAAGCCGTCTCATGCACCTCTGTCCATTCCCACATGTTCTCTTTGTGTGCAAGTTGTCTCAGAACTTCACATTCTTCAGAAAGATGGTCACTAAACTTAGAAAGGTTGTTCAGCATACCTACAGGTCTCTGAACACCCTTAACATCTGTGGGCCTCAGCAGCTCCTGAACTGCCCTCGCTTTTTCTGGGCATCAGGCCCGGTGCTGTTAAGAAGTGTCCGATGTAGGGCACAGACTCTCTTCTCAGTTTAAACTTGTCAGCATCAAGTTTAATGTCTCTTTGAAAGCACCTCATTAAAAAAATCATCTAAGATTTTTGTCATGATCCTTGTCTGCTTCCTCCTGTGTGTCTCCCTCACCTGTAATCAGTAATGATGTGCACCGCTTGTAACCTTCTAGTTCTTGCATAAATGTCCTTTGAAAACTTCTGGAGCTGGACATCCTGAGCCAAATAACTAGGCATGTCAAATAACATCGAATTGACATCCCAGAATCCATGTTTTACATCCCAAACAGTGAATACTTTGGATTTTGAGTCCTGGCAGGGCGTCGTCTGTGAAAGGTGAAGGAAAATGGCTCCTTTTCAGCGCTTTGTTTAGTGGTTTGGTGTCTATGCAGATTTCCATTTGATTTTGTCACTGAGAGCAAACTGCTTATCCAGTCATGGCTGTGCTCCACAAGTGCAATGATTTCTTTTCTATGCAGATCTTTAAGTTCCTCTTTGATCAGAGTCATCATGCTGTCAATCGCCAGGATGTTCTCGTACTGCACTGCTATCAGCTTCATGGCTGAGCTCACCTTTCTGCCCAGCAATGGGATCCTGTCTTCCTGATGCACCACTTGAAACTCCAGTCCGTACAGTTTATTATTTATTATTTCTTGGATTTGGAAGTTTGACTTTACATTTACCAAGTGGTCATAATTTACAACTCCAAACTTCTAGAACATTATAAGAGGAACTCCTGAACTTCCTTCTCAGCCTTGCTAATGATCCTTTAATTTATGTTTTAATTCTTTCCACCATGTTGCATTAGCATTAGCACTCTTCAGTTATTCATGATCCTTGCTGTTTTAATTCCCACTATTTTTATTTTTGCTGTAATTGATAGACACATATACACAATGATTTGATGAGGTACAATGAACAGTGCAACATAGATGGGGGGAAAAAGAAAGGAGCGTGAGTTTAAGACTGCAAAAGACAAGCACATAACAGTAATGATGGAGCAAGTCTTAAAACAAATACTTGAAATCTGTTTTCACATACATTTCAAGTATTTCAGTGAGGAGTGATAAAGTTTAAATTAGTTCAGAAAAAATCACAACAAGGGGTGAAAACTCTCCACTTACAGCAGTGTATATATTTAACAAGTAAGAAAACAATATTTACCATCAGATATTTGGCTATCAAGGTTATCAACCTAGTACAGTCATGGCCAAAAGTTTTGAGAATGACACAAATATTATATTTTCAAATGATCTGCTGCCCTCTGGTTTTCATGTGTGAATGTCAGATGTTTTCATCACATACAGAAATACAATTTCAATCATATTATGAGTAACAAAAGCTTTCATTGACAGTTAGAATGAGTTAATGCAGCAAGTCAGTATTTGCAGTGTTGACCCCTCTTCTTCAGGACCTCTGCAATTCTCCCTGGCATGCTGTCAATCAACTTCTGGACCAAATCCTGACTGATACCAGTCCATTCTTGCACAATCAATGCTTGCATTTGGTCAGAATTCCTAGGTTTTTGTTTGTCCACCCGTCTCTTGATGATTGACCACAAGTTTTCAATGGGATTAAGATCTGGGGAGTTTACAGGCCATGGACCCAAATCTCTATGTTTTGTTCCCTGAACCAGTTAGTTATCACCTTTGCTTTATGGCCAGGTGCTCCATCATGCTGGAAAAGGCTTTGTTCATCACCAAACTGCTCTTGGACGGTTGGGAGAAGTTGCTCTCTCTCGGAGGACATTCTGCTACCATTCTTTATTCATGGCTGTGTTTTTAGGCCAGACTGTGAGAGAGCCGACTCCCTTGGCTGAGAAGCAACCCCACACATGAATGGTTTCAGGATGCTTTACAGTTGACATGAGACCAGACTGGTGGTAGCGCTCACCTCGTCTTCTCCCAACAAGCTGTTTTCCAGATGTCCCAAACAATCGGAAAGGGGATCCATCAGAGAAAATGACTTTACCCCAGTCCTCAGCAGTCCACTCCTTGTACCTTTTGCAGAATATCAGTCTGTCCCCGATGTTTTTCCTGAAGAGAAGTTGCTTCTTTGCTGCCCTCCTTGAGACCAGGCCTTGCTCCAAGAGTCTCCGCCTCTCAGTGCGTGCAGATGCACTCACACCTGCCTGCTGCCATTCCTGAGCAAGCTCTGCACTGCTGGTAGCCCGATCCATCCCGCAGCTGACACACTTTTAAGAGACGGTCCTGGTGCTTGCTGGTCTTTGTTGGGCGACCTGGAGCCTTTTGGACAACAATGGAGCCTCTCTCCTTGAAGTTCTTGATGATGCGATAGATTGTTGACTGAGGTGAATCTTTCCAGCTGCTCTTCCCTGTTAGGCCATTTTTGTGTAGTGCAATGATGACTGCAGGTGTTTCTTTAGAGATAACCATGGTTCACAGAGAGAAACAATGATGCCAAGCACCAGCCTCTTTAAAGTGTCCAGTGGTGTCATTCTTACTTAATCATGACAGATTGATCTCCAGCCCTGTCCTCATCAACACCCACACCTGTGTTAATGGAGCTGAAACCATGTTAGCTGGTCCTTTTAAGGCTGCAATGAAGTTGAAATGTGTTTTGGGGGATAAAGTTCATTTTCTAGGCAATTATTGACTTTGCAATTAATTGCTGTTAAGCTGATCACTCTTTATAACATTCTGGAGTTTATGAAAATTGCCGTTATAAAAACTGAAGCAGTAGACTTTGTAAAAATTAACATTTGAATCATTCTCAAAACTTTTGGCCATGACTGTAAAGCACTAGTGATGGTAATCTCCAGGATATCCTCAATTCTAAGTGATAATCAATTCTTCTTTTAAGTTTTTGTTGGTCCTAGTGGTCTTCATTTGAAATGGTCGGACAGAAAAGAGGACAATGAGAGAAGGGGAAGGCGTGTGGCAAAAGGTTATCAGGCTGTGCTCATACTGGTCTCCCTGTATCTGCAGGCTGCAGGGCACCGACGTGGTGATCGCCATCTTCATTATTGTTGCCATGTCCTTCGTACCTGCCAGCTTTGTGGTTTTCCTGGTTGCAGAGAAATCCACTAAAGCCAAACATCTGCAGTTCGTCAGCGGCTGTGACCCCGTCATCTACTGGCTGGCCAACTACATCTGGGACATGGTGAGCAGGACAGAGTGCAGCCGTCGCCACAGGCTCAGGGGCTTTTGCTGTTGTTGCTGCTGCTGCTGTTGTTGCGTCCAGATCAGATCATTTCAGCTCATCTCTTTGTCTTCTGTCTGCAGCTAAACTACCTGGTACCTGCCACATGTTGCGTCATCATCTTGTTTGTGTTCGACCTGCCAGCCTACACCTCCCCCACCAACTTCCCAGCTGTCCTCTCCTTGTTCCTGCTCTACGGGTGAGGCTCGAACTTTCTTCCTTTGCCAGTACAGCCCAGGGTCAGGAGCCTGTCCTGATCCACACAAGTGTTTCTTTGCAGGTGGTCCATCACTCCCATCATGTATCCAGCATCCTTCTGGTTTGATGTTCCCAGCACAGCCTATGTCTTCCTCATCGTCATCAACCTCTTCATAGGCATAACTGCAACTGTGGCCACCTTCCTCCTGCAGCTGTTTGAGCATGACAAGGTGCTTAACTGTTACAACTGTACATCCTAAGCCAAATTATTAGGATTTTATATCAATATCATGTTTAACCACGATGTCAGACTACCATTATGCATGATCACTTCATGAATATAATTCTTGTTGATAAAGCTGGAGCTGAAACAATTACATTACTCATGATAAAATGATTATTGAAATAATTATAAAATAAGAGATGCACTGTTTAAAAAAGGCAATTTGCTGAAAGAATAACTGTCAACACAGTAATTAAGCTCAATCTGTACAAAAAATACAAACATTTTTCATTTAAGATAAAAATAAAACAGAACAAAACAAAACTCTCAAACCTCAAACTCCTCAAGTGGAAATTTTATCTTGACCTGGCTTAAATTCTGTTAAAAAAATCTCATATCAAGCACATTTTGCTATCCAATTATTAATCAGTCAGATCAGTCCTGCACTGTTGATATTCAGCGCTGCAGAAAGGCCTGAGCTTTTCACATGGGGATGTTAGAAGATGCTGGAGATTTATCCTTTCTCCAATTAGGCTCTTAAAGTATGAGGTTCAAGAAGAGTCAGTGAGTTGAATTCCATTTATTAAGACTAAAATGCAGCGCTGGTCCATCGTCATGCTGTCCTTATGTGCAAAAATGGCCCCTAACAACAGTTTCTGGTTGCTTTTCTGGGTCTCAATTTAAGCTACGGCTAATCAGGCTGTTCCTTAGTGTGTCACTTCCTTTAACCTTAGCTTTGTATGCAAGTGCACTCGTGTGTACATGAGCACACTTACACACAGACACACACACACACACACGTACTGTTGGTGTCTGGCTGAAGTAACCTACTTAACTTAAACCTATATGTGTGTGTATGTATACCAACATGCAAGCAGCTAAAAGAGATGGAAGAAAACACAGAAGTATTTTTTCCCAACAAAGTGGTTTTTAGCTACAGATGCAGCCTTTGCTCCAAATGATGAAGCATTCACTAAATGAATGCTGTTATTGCATGTTGCGGCCCTGGGCCTTAAGGGCTGCGCTGCAGGTGTTGCTTTTGTCTGTCCTTGTGCTCCTCCCCTTTACAGGTGCTGCTGATCAGGTTGATTGGGAACGCAAAGTACTTAAACCTGGCTGTCTCCATCTTCTGGTCGCCTTCAGCGTCCACTCTGCCGCTTGACGCTTGTGGTGTTTTGTTGCCAGGCCTCAGCTCCCCTCCTTTTTGCACATTTGAGTTTGTCTTTGTTTTGGCACCTCAACACTTCCATATGCACTCATACAACACATCCAAGCATTTGCATTACACCAATACTGATATCCACAGTCAGTTGTTGTTTTTGGTAATAAATATTCATTTTTCTACACTTTACCCCTGCATGGTCTCCCGTTTTGTTATGACCTTGAGCCAGTCGTAACATGCATCTTATGTTATATTTTCTTTTATTATTTTAAAATAAAATACAATTATTTATTAGCATTTTTAAATGCATTTCTAATACTGTATGAAATAAACTTCTAATTGGTAGAATAATGAGCTGCTAACTAAAATAATAACTTGCTGCAGTAGCAGATGAAACTTAAGAATCAATTTGTCTAAGTTGATTCTATTCAATTATTAAAACATGTTGGTAAAATTTACTGTTTGAAGATGATGTTTAAAACCAAAAAGCAACAATTATGCTTTCTGCTGCAAATATATTATCTATGTATATTCATATAATATATGACTATGTAGTCTATAACATTTAGATTCAGACACAAACAAACATGAAACAAAATTTGGTCTTATTTACACTGATACTGCCTTATAGAAATGTCACTCATAGCTTGTCATGTGTAGGTTTAAAGTTAAGTAGGTTACTTCAGCCAGCTGACCAACAGTATGCAGCAATAGGTGGAGGAGGGGGAGCATTGCATTACTTTGCTGTTTGCTCCATAGAACTAGAAAAAGCTCAGGTCATTTCTAGGCTCTCAGTAAAGGGGCTTTAGACCAAAGAATTTTGGGGTTTTGAACTCGTAACTTTCGTTTAAAGCTCAGTAAAGGACCGTGCGTAACTGCAGGAAGCTGTATTTCTTTATCTTTATTTCTGGATCATTTTCTTGTCTTCCAGGATCTGAAGAGGGTCAACAGTTACCTGAAGTCCTGCTTCCTCATCTTCCCCAACTACAACCTGGGTCACGGTCTGATGGAGATGGCCTACAACGAGTACATCAATGAATACTACGCTAAAATAGGTAGTATTTTAGTAAGGGTTAGGGTTAACAGCGCCAAGCTGGCCACACATGGCAGGCAGTGTGAGCAATCCCTACCATGTCTTCATAAACCTAAGCCCAGACTGTTAAACAACTTAATAATAATAATAATACATTTTATCTATTGCCCTTTATATCTCAATGAACCCATGTTTCCTGTATGGCCGTTCCATTCTGAGGTCCGAGGTTCTGTTTTAGACAAAATGCCACAGAGACAAAGAAACATCTTTTTTCTCCAACATGATCAGCAGGATGCTGAGCTTCCTTCACTCCACTTCCTTTCAAATGTGCAAAAAACCTAATAAATGACATGGTTGAACCAGGTCAACCATGTCATTTACCTGGAAGTTCACATCATCACCAAGCAACAGAACATTTTACTTCTCGGCAGACAGCTGACCCTCTTCACCAGGAGCCTGCTGGCCCAGCAGGGGAACGTCAGGCTGCTTAAAGAACCATGTGTGTGTCCCTGTGTGTGTGTGTGTGTGTTACAGGCCAGTTTGACAAGATGAAGTCTCCATTTGAGTGGGATATTGTGACTCGAGGACTCGTTGCTATGACGATAGAAGGCTTTGTTGGCTTCCTTATCACCATCCTTTGCCAATACAACTTCCTGAGGAAACCACCGTGAGTGTGAGAAGAATCATCAGACGAGCCGCGACGCCACTGCAAACCAACAGGGGTTTATTTATGCCAGTATTAGTTGATCAGAAAGCTGTAGTCACAGAGTCGTCATGACAACAATATTAATGCATCATATTTTAGAGACTTTGTGTTCATTTGTAGAATATCTGTACAGAGGAAACATTCAGGTTTGAGTTAGAGAGAATGTGGCTCAGAACATGAAGTTAGTTATTTGATAGTTTTGTATGTTTTCACTTTGCTTTATTTTTTTATTTTTTATAATTTACTGTAAACTGTCGTGTATCTAAAAATAAAAAAAACCCTCTGTCCTGAATTCTGGCAAATACTTAGAAACTGAATTTTCACACTTCTTTACAGGCTCTGAAAATCGATGTGATTATGATTTCAATCATATTTTTCCTATTTCTGTTGTCTTGTTAAGAAACATCTTGAGTCATGTTTGACATTTTTAAGGTTCCCTTTAAACAAATCAGACATCTCTAATCTTTTAAAGTGCTTTCTGAAATGTTCAAAGTTTCTCTTTAGACTTACAGTTACGACATTAGGAAGATGAGTCTTAAACTTCAAAGAAATCCCATGTTATGTTGACAAAGAGGCAGAAAACCAATTTTTCACATTTTTTTCCCTTTATGAATAATTTCTTTTTCATCGTGTGAATCTATGGAACAGCTTGGCATGTGTGGCTGTATGCAGGAGGGTGCCGGTCAGCTGCCAGCCTGTCGATGATGATGATGTAGATGTGGCCTGTGAGAGACGGAGAGTACTGCGGGGCGACGCCGACAGCGACATGCTGCAGATCCAGAACCTGACAAAGGTTTGATTCTCTGTTCTACCAGACCAGTTCAAGTTAAACTGTAAGCCAGGCTCGGTGCTTTATAGTGTTGCTTTGCTACCCGCCAGGTGTATAAATCCAGGAAGATGGGTCGCATCCTGGCCGTGGACCGCCTGTGTCTCGGCGTCCGGCCCGGGGAGTGCTTTGGGTTGCTGGGAGTTAACGGAGCAGGGAAGACCACCACGTTCAAGATGCTCACCGGAGACGAGTGCACCTCTGGAGGAGAGGCTTTCATCAACAGAAACAGGTCAGAGCCAGCTGCAAACCATGGCTTCTGTCTGGGCCTGTTGACCTTCCATTTACATATTCTTCTATCCAGCAAGTCTCAAGTCTGAGGCTTTTAGAAATAACTAGCTGTTAGCGTTGCACACTAACCTTTCTGTATTAGCTCACTGAGTGTGGGAGCTCTGCTCCATAGCTATAATTAAGAACATGTGATTGGAGGCTGGTGTAGGAAAGGATTGATGATAACTGGTAGAATCCAGTTTCATACAGAAACTATCAGATTTTTTCCAGTTGCTGTGGAGAAGATGGGACCATGAGGAGCATCTTGCAGAAACGGAAAGTCCGTTTTAGATTTCCACTTTGTCATTTACAAACGTTACAAGAATCTCAAAAGGCGTTTTGCGAGCACTGTTCATGGAAGCACAGTAACTGTGGTGGACAGATCACTAATGACCACTAATCATTAGTGAACATACATCATCATTGCATAATCTTACTGAGGGGGCTTACGGTTGGGTCTGGTGGTGAAACGAGATAAAGTCAAGCTTCCAACTGGGGAGACGTGCACACACCTCCAAGTTGTGCATAAGCGTGCTTTCTAGGTCCACTGGGGTTCTGCAGCAACTTTTCAAAAAGTAGTTTAATTTGAAAATATAAAATATACATGTTTAAGCAGTCCAAGAGAAGATGAGGAAGAAGTTGGGTCAGTGGTGAGTTGCTACTGAAAGTCCCTCGGACTCGACTTCCGAGAAAAGGAGTTTTCTCCACTGCTGCTCCTTTTCTCTGGAATAATCTACCTATCCAGATTAGATCGGCCCAGTCTGGATCATTTTAAATTGCTTCTTAAAACTAATTTTTATTCTCTTCTATTTAGTTGATGCCTGATCCTGTAACTTTCCTATTGTGATGTTTTATTTTTTATTTTATTATTATTTTTATGCTTATTATTTTATCATATATATTTTTTTGTATTCTTTCTCTTTCCCTTTTCATCAACTTATTCTATTATCATCATTGTACATCACTTTGAACCTGTTTTTAAAAGCTAAATAAATAGATTTGACGTTCCAGATAGAACAGCTGAGTCGGCGATGAATGTTGTCCCTTCAGACTAAAAGTTTCTGTTTATAACTTGTTAAGGTAGAATTTTTATATTACAATTAAATTTAGCAAAACTCTGGCTCTGATTCCTCCTTTTGATCCCGGGTTCTCTCGCATGGCCACGTGTGGGGACAGAAACACAACAATGCGTGTTGACGTCACAGAATTACAGAATTTAATCCAATCAGAAGAAAGTATAAGATAGTACAGGAAACTGAAGAAACACAGATACAAACATTGTTACCTGAGACAAGAAGACAGAGACATATCAAGGACGTCCTTGGAGAAAGAGCTGGTGCAGAAGTAAAATAAATCAGCTTTTTTCTGAATTGTTTCCCTTGTGCACAAACTTTTATACCTGTAGGTGTGTTTACCTCTTTAATGTATTCAAATAAGGCGTATCTCTACTTGACCAATTGGAAGACATCTCTGGCCCTTTTTAAATTTAGAAAAAGTCCCGCAGTTTGTTCACAAGATCAAACACCTTTTGTTAAATAAGGTGGAAGCAGACTCTCTGAATTCATGGTGGTTTATGTCTTTCACAGATCAGTGTGAAAAGCTAGAACTTCCTACTGATTGTTTCCCAACAGACAAAGAGCAGATCAGAGATAATAGCAAACAATCTGCTTTAACTACAGTAAAATATAGATCAATAGGTCAGAATATGTTATAAATTTTAAAACTATAATTATGGTATTTCAATCAAGTCATGATAAATTCTAAAACTAACTTATTTTAAATTTTCTTAACACTATCCGGCTCTACAGCCATCTGGGCCGAGAGAAACAGATGCAGGAACCTCACAGGTAGCTGTGAAATTCTGGTTTCTCTTCTGCTCTGCCAGGAACAAACCTTTAATACTGTATTTTAATTCAATGAAAAGTTCTCCAGAAACCCAATTTGTTCTTCTGCACTCAGCATCTCCAAAGTTTAGTCCTGATATCAAACCAAAAGCAGGAATTATAAACAAATAAGAATTAAGACATTCATTCACCATAAACCTAAGTATTTTCTAATACTAAACAAAACATTTTCATGTGATTCTATATAGTCAGAAATAATACAATTTCAAATACATTCATCATTAACTAATTAATTCTAAAACAAGATAATACAATTTTTAGTCAAACATGTTATTAATACTAAGAAAAATGTCTTACAAATTAAATGTTAGTGATTTAAAACATTTATGTTATATTCAGTTTTTGCACCATGTCAGATGTTAGTTTGGAAGACTTCTCATCCTGGTTACGTGAACCGACCAAAGTTCCCTTTCTCACAGTAATTCAAGTGATTCTGTCCTCCACCTTCCTGCATATGTTAATTTATGACCTCCTGTCTTTAATGATAAGACTCCAGGGGTCTGAGCCGAAGCTCTTGCAGATCCTCTATTCTCCTTTGTACTTTAAATACTTAACCCAGCAATAGTTCTTCGGGTTTTAAATCACTAACACAAACCTGTTCAAACTTAAGAAATTCGTTCTAACAGGTTTAAACTGTGTTAAACACTCAAAATAGTCATTTTGTCCTCAACAAACTGTAAACATAACTCTGTGCTACAGGATTGAGATGGTGTGTGTGTGTGTGTGTGTGTGTGTGTGTGTGTGTGTGTGTGGGGGTGTGTGTGTGTGCGTGTGTGTGTGTGCGTGTGTGCGTGTGTGTGTGTGTGTGTGTGTGGGTGCACATGTGTACATTTTCAGCATCCTGAAGGACCTGCTGCGTGTCCAGCAGAGTATCGGCTACTGTCCACAGTTTGACGCTCTGTTTGATGACCTGACTGCCAGGGAGCATCTGCAGCTTTACACTCGCCTTCGGGGCATTCCCTGGAAGGACCAGGACAGAGTCAGTCTCACACACACACATACACACACACACACACACACACACACACACACACACACACACACACACACACACACACTTTTTTACTGTTGTAGAGACTTGCCAACCTGGAACAACTGAGCCATTCATTTTGATGAAATCTTTCATCTCTCCTTTAGTGCTGTGAGAAAATATTTGTCTCTTCTGTTACTTTTTGTATGAAAAAAAAACCTGTGTGAATAAACCTGGCTGTGTGAGACAGTAGTTATTCCATTCATGAACTATGATTAACTATATTTTTGGTTCATTTTCAGAAGCCAAACTCATAGCTGCTTACTGTCAGTCTTTAAGAATCAGTGAATGAGGTAAATGGGAGCTGTGTGGCGACACCCAGTGGACGAAGAGAGGAACTGATTCTGGCCCCATCTAAAGTTGAACAAATGAGAAACGGAGACAGTGACTGAAAATAATAATACATTTTATTTGACATTGGAACAGGTCTCTTTTCAAAATGAGAATTATTGGGGTTTTGTGATGGTGCAGGTGTTGAACACAACCCACATAAGGAGGCCTTAGTCTTCACAGGTTCGATTCCCGGCCTGGTGTCCTGTGCCATATTCTTCTTTCTCTCTCTGTTTACCCACTTTCCTGTCTTAGCACTTTCAAAAAAAGGCCACTAGAGCCACAAAAAAAAAAAAATGTTTTTATATTTATTACAATGAGATTTATCCTGTATAAATAAAGGTCAAATAAAAAAATTCTCACAAATATTTCAGAGAGTCACAGTGAGAACCGTTCTCCACAAACAGCAATATGTTTAGAGGCAGCAGTTTATGGACAGCCTGTCCAGGAAGTCAAAGGACAACCAAAGATCCAAACCACAGCAGCAAGCCAAACAACTGAAGGCCAGTCTGGACTTCAGTCCCACTGAATCCGGTCCGACCTGAAAGAGGCTCCTCCAGCCTGGCTGGATCCCAATGATTTAATGTTCAAGAAACTGGATGGTGAAAAAAGTCATTATTAGCTACCAAATGCTTGCTGGTCATTGCTGTATGTCTGTAAAGACAGACATATGAGGATAGTTTGCTATATCTCTCTAACATACACATCCTCCCAATGGATGACACATTCATGAGTCACACAAACACAACCCTGGACCGAATCCAAATTCCCTGAGGAACTCAGGCAACTTTCCCTTCAGTGAAAACATCTCCTGCTGTGCTTTAACTATTTCTTTGTGTGACTCCAGGTTGTGCAGAGGGCTTTAGAAAAGCTGGAGCTATCCAAGTATGCAGACAAGCCAGCTGGCACTTACAGCGGAGGAAACAAGCGCAAGCTGTCCACGGCTATTGCTCTGATCGGATACCCGTCCCTCATCTTCCTGGTAAAATGTTTGACTAGATTTGTTTGCTGGTCATAAGAACTAGGAACATGTGAAACATTTAGATGTTCTTGTAACACTTTAAGTTGTTTTGAACAAGGTAAATGAGAAATGGGAAGTTGTTGAGACTTTTTAAACTGATTACTTGACAAGGCTACATGTTCCAAAGCTGCTGTCAGCTACAGCGAGGATTTACTGCTTCTACCCACCAAGAACAGCTGGTGTCTACAGGACAACTCATCAGTCCATCTGAGGCCCCAAACACACACACACACACACGCACACACACACACACACACACACACACACACACACACACACACACACACACACACACACACACACACGCACACACACACACACACACGCACGCACACACACACACACACACACACACACACACGCACACACACGCACACGCACACGCACACACGCACGCACACACACACACACACAGCGTCTTATCTAAGAACAATGTAGAGAAACCAGTTTATTGACCAGTCATGTTCTGGACAG